>NC_086099.1:180144309-181362524 GCF_963921235.1 Mobula hypostoma
TAGCATCTCATCTACAGTTGGAATGGGATATCTCTCCCTCACAATTGCTTCATTTTCCCTTCTCATGTCTAGGTGCATTCTGATATCTTTGTCGGGTTTTGGTCATTTCCTTTCTTTGGCCTTCCTCCCTTCTTAAAGGGTGGAGTGACATTTGCAATCTTCCAGTCCTCTGGGACAATACCAGAACCAAGTGATCCTTGAAAGATCATGACCAGTGCATCAGCTATCTCTTCAGCAACCTCTCTCAGGACTCTGGAATGTTTTTATGTTTTATGTTTCACGGCTGCCTGTTCAGAGACAAATCTCAAGGATGTAAAATGTATATATACTTTGATAATAAATGTACTTTGAACTTCTGAACTTTGAATTTAATAATTAAAACAGGATCTTGCATCATATAATATATTCCTTCATTTGAAGTGAAGATTTCAGATTGTCTCAAGCTGATGAAAGGCTGGACTTAAGCAGAGCTCAGCAATGCAGAAAGAGGAGGGAGTTGCATTCTGGTGGACTGAGGTCAGCCATGTTACACCAGCTTCTGTTACCTGCTAGTGATGATGGATACTGATAAAGCAGCTGGGTACACTTAAGCCCTTTTAAGATTGATCCTTTGCTCAAATAGATTATTAGTTCAGGAAACGTTTGGTGGTGATAAGATTAGATTCATATTTCCAATTCTCAGGTCCCCTTGGAGAATCTTTCCACCACTTTGAACATATCAGCAATCCCAAGCAGCAACACGTCATGGTTCACCGTGTCACAGTTGACCTTCTCTGAAAGATGGGTCACCCGATGTACAGCAGCCTGTGAATGAGGCAGAACTCAACTAAATCGGGATCAGAGGGGTGATTAGGCAATGGATGGAAGTTCTGGCACTCAAATAGAAAGAGGAAAATCACAGCTGGCAAAGGGTGAAAGAAAATTGGTAAGATTGCAGAAAATGCATTGTTGAAAAATACATCATATACTTATTTCCTAAACCTCTTTTTCTCATTCAATATTCTTAACATCATCTTTCTCTCTATATCTACTTTTGATTTAATTTTAAATATTTATATATAATCACCTGAGTCTAAAAATACTTGGGTTTAATGTCACCATGTCTGTTTTCATTCCCACATCATCTTTATAATCCTTAATTGGTGGAATATTGCATCTGAAAATACATTTTAGAAATATTTTTCCATTCAGTAGAGCACGATAAAAACATAATCATTACTCTAATGATAAGCACTAGTGAAAAGCAGTAAATGCACAAAATACAGCATTACTACTTATCAGCCTAAAAAGTGGTCATTTACAATTTGTAGTGTAATTTCCTACAGATCTATAATTCTGCATTGTATAAATTGCTGGATGTTCTTGTTAATTTTTTCAATATTACAGGATTATTCTCTCAATGATATATTCCCTACCAAAGACATATCTCCTTATGATCTACAGTATGTTTAGGAAGTTAATTTGCCAATCACCAGTACATTCTGCACATGGTGAATGTGCATCATTATAGCTGCTCCGTAAAGCATCTGTGGCCTTGGCAGTGACACAAACTATAAAGCTTCATATATGCAATTATGCTGTTACACTACTTGGAATACATTTACAATATTGTGAACCAGTTGCTGGTCTATAATATATTACTTTCTGTATTAATTGCAAAGTAACATCATTACCTAATTAACAAAGTGTATAATCGAAGCACAGAATCATAGTGTGCAAAGAGACTCACCGGGATATAGGCTGGGTTTATATTCCTTGGAATAGAGGAGAATGAGAGAGGACACAATTGAGGAGCATAGATGGAATATGTTCACAAATAATTCCCCAGAGCGGAGATGCGTAAAACTGGAGGGCATCAGTTTAAAGTAAGTGTTAAGAGGTTAAGAGGGGCAGTAACCAAGAATGTTTTCACCTGGAGGATGTGGGAATCTGGAACACACTGCCTAAAGGAATAAAACACAACACCATGACACAGAAAGCTACAAGCTAAGCGATGGAAAATAGAATTAGTCCAGAATTGTACCTAATGAGATGCAGGAACATGGTTATCCTGTCACTAGGTCAATGAATCTCTAGGATTCATTACTTTACAAAAAGCTTTCTATTCAGTGCTCAGTTGGTCAGAAGGCATCTGCTTATTAATTTCTACCTATTTAACAGAAATGGTCAGTTCTAGAAAATCATTTGAACCTGATCTCTTTTCCACATTAAAGTCTAGAAATGCGGCTCTACCTGTAATTACCATTCAACCATTGATGTGAACATTTTCTGCTTGACAAGAATTTCTTAGGGATTCCTCTCTTACTCTTATTAATCAGAATCAGAATCAGGTTTAATATCCTTGGCATATGTCGTGAAATTTGTTAACTTTGTGGCAACAGTACAATGCAATACATGACAACAGAGAGAGAAAAGAGTAAACTGTAAATTACAGTAAACATATTAAATAATTAAATTAAATAAGTAGTGCAAAAATAGGAAATAAAAAAGGTGTGAGGGGGTGTTCATGGGCTCAATGTCCATTCAGAAATCAGATGGCAGAGGGGAAGAAGCTGGTTCTGAATTGCTGAGTGTGTGCCTTAAGACTTCTGTATCTCCTCTCTGATGGTAGCAGTGAGAAGAGGGCTTGTTCTGAGTGGTGGAGGCCCTTAATAATGGATGCCACCTTTCTGAGCCACTGCTCCTTGAAGATGACCTGAATATTACGGAGGCTAGTGCCCATGATGGAGCTGGCTAATGTTACAACTGTCTGCAGCTTACTTCGAAGTAACAGACCCCCACCCACACCAGAAGGTGATGCAGCCAGATAGAAGGCTCTCCGCAGTACCCCTGTAGAAATTATGAGTGTTTTTGGTGACAGACCAAATCTCCCCAAGCTCCTAATGAAACATAGCCACTGTCTTGCCTTCTTTCTAGCTGCATTGATATGATTTGGATTGGAAGGTTTTGGATTGAAGTCCTATTCTGGAAACTTTAAAGCAAAAAAAACTGGTACAGAACCAAGCAAGAGGGTCATTCTTTTGAATAAACTGTTACGTGGTCTTTAAGGTGAAAATAACAACAACTCTTTAAACCAGTAGCATGCCTAACAACATAGATGAACAAAGAAGGAGAGATATAGGTGATCTAGTTTAATCTTTTATGAAGATCCCAGGTCAAAATTTATCCCTTGCGCAGGACAAATGAAGAAGAAACAAATGGCTGGTCCAACTGAGTGGGTCAGGCAGCATCTGTGCAGGGGAATGGACAGTTGATGTTTCCAGTGGGGAATTTTCATCTAGACCCTTTATCTCTGATCCAGATTCTGGCAGTCACAAGTGGTACAATGTAGGGGAAAGTTTGGGAGAGTGGGATATGGTTAGTGTAAATAGGTGCTAGATGGTCATCATGGACTCTTTGGCCGAAGGGCCTAATTCCATAATGTATAAATCTGACTCTGGCAAACCAGATTATGAAGGAATTATCACATAATAGCTTGTGGGTGGGTTTTGTCATGAAAGTGGCTTCTACATTGAGAATGGCTGAGTATATTTCTTTGGTTATGGAAACCTTTGAGATACCTTGGAGTAGATTTTTTTTTTCATTCTTTCCTCTCCTACCTGAATACAAAGTCAGCCTCATTGATCTCAGCTCCAAAGCTGCTGTTAATTGGAATTCCAGCACTTCCAACAACTGAGCAATGTTTAAGTTTGTGACATTGAAACGGATCTGTTTGAACAAAATAAACATTATTCAGTTAGAAAATTAAGCTACATTCAGAGCTATTTATTGGAGTCTAGTGCTGGGAGTCATCTCTGTTTATGCAAATCTCTCTCTAGTAACCACATTCAATCTTCTCTCTTCCCTCTCACTGCCCTGCTCTATCTGTTTTTCATTCCCCCCCTTCTTCCCCCACTCTCCCTCTCCCTCTGCCTCAGTCTATCACTCACATGCCATATTTCTCAACTCCACCCTTCTCTCCTCCCCTGCATGGCAAATGTGTCTGTCATTTTACATTTCTCTTCGGACAATCAGCCCCAGATTCCTTTCTCACCACATCTATTCTGGCCATCTTGCCCTCCTCATTCTCAGTCCTGATGCACAATTTCAAGTCAAATAAAGTTTATTGTCATTTAACTACATACATGTATACTGTCAAATGAGGCAATGTTTCTACAAACCAGGGTGTAAAACACGGTAGTACACATAACACACATATAACACACAATAACTAAGGAAAGTAAGTGTAAAGCCCTGGTTAAGATTTCTACTGCTATGCTTTGAGGTACTTTTTTTATTTTAGTAATTTTCTGCAAACGCAATGTGTCCTGTTAGTGAGCTTCATAGACAATTGCTTTGGCTTCGGCTAAAGATAAGGAGCATTTGCTATTGGTCATTCCAGAGAGTTGGATGGGTCAGATTTCTGAAGGACACCAGTCTGGTTTGGGGTCTTTTCTGAGGAGGTGCAGAGGAGAGCACAAGCGAGGTTGCTCGGAGGATCCCACTTAAAGAAGTGTGTTGTGCAGACGAATGGTTTAAATGAAGAAGAGCCAATGCTCCTGAGTTCGCCAGTTCATTCGAGATTGTTGGAGGTAAATTCAAACTGAGGGAGGAGTCCTTCACACAGAATGTGGGTTCAGCGCATGAGTAAAGCAATACCAACTACCCCAAAAATGAGCTCCTGGAGGTAAAGGAACCCTTTGGAAGTAGTGATCATACTATGATTGAGTTCAGTTTCAAATCTGAAAAGGAGAAGCTGGTATCAGGTGTATCGATATTTCAGTGGAACAGGGAAAATTACAGCGGTATGAGAGAGGAACTGGCCCAAGTCGATTGGAAAAGTAAGCTAAATGGAGGGACGGCAGAGCAGAATTGGATGAAATTCCTACAAGAAATAAGGAAAATGAAGGAAAAATATATTCCAAGAAAAAAGAAAATCATGAATGGAAAAATGGCACAAATGTGGCTAACGAGAGAGGTTAAGGCAAAAATAAAAGCAAAAGAAACGGCGTACAAGGAAGCAAAAGGTAGTGGGAAAAATGAGGACTGGAAGACTTTTAAAAACTTACAGAAGGAAACTAAGAAAATCATTAGGAAAAGAAAAGATGAATTATGAAAGGAAGGTGGCGATTAACATAAAAAAGGATACTAAGAGTTTTTTTAAATATATGAAGAGTAAAAGAGTGACAAGGGTAGATACGAGACCGATTGAAAATGATGCTGGAGAATTTATAATGGATAACAAAGAGATGGCGGAGGAACTGAACGAGTATTTTGCATCAGACTTCACAGTGGAAGACATGAGCAATGTACCTGATAGCCAGGGGTATCAGGGAATAGAATTAGGTACAGTTAAGATTACTAGAGAGAAAGTGCTTGGGAAGCTAAGTGGACTAAGAATAGATAAGTCTCCCGGTCCAGATGAGGTGCACCCAAGGGTTCTGAAGGAGGTGGCTTTGGAGATTGTGGAAGCATTGGAAATGATCTTCCAGGAATCAATAGACTCTGGCATGGTTCCAGAGGACTGGAAGGTCACAAATGTATTTCCGTTATTTAAGGAAGGAAGGAGGCAGCAAAAAGAAAATTATAGACCTATTAGTCTGACATCGGTAGTTGGAAAGATATTGGAGTCAATCCTCAAGGACAAGGTTATGAAATACCTCGAGGTGCATGACAAGATAGGTCGAAGCCAGCATGGTTTCATGAAGGGAAGATCCTGTCTCACCAACCTATTGGAATTTTTTGAGGTAATCTCGAATAACATTGACAAGGGAGAGGCTGTGGATGTTGTGTATTTGGATTTTCAAAAGGCCTTCGATAAGGTGCCGCATATGAGGCTGCTTAATAAGATGAGAGCCCATGGAATTATAGGAAAGATATTGAAATGGGTGGAGTATTGGCTGATAGGCAGAAAGCAAAGGGTGGGAATAAAGGGATCCTATTCTGATTGGTTGCCGGTCACTAGTGGCGTTCCGCAGGGGTCGGTGTTGGGGCCGCTTCTTTTTACGATGTATATCGATGATTTGGATTGTGGATTAAATGGTTTTGTGGCTAAGTTTGCGGATGACACCAAGATAGGTGGAGGAGCAGGAAATGTTGAAGAAACGGAAAGGTTGCAGAGAGACTTAGTCAGTTTAGAAGAGTGTGCAAAGAAATGGCAGATGAGATACAACATTGACAAATGTACGGTTGTACATTTCAGAAGAAGAAATAATCAGGCAGATTATTATTTAGATGGGGAGAAAATTCAAATATCGGAAGTGCAAAGGGACTTGGGGGTCCTCGTGCAGGATACCCCAAAGGTTAACCACCAAGTTGGATCGGCGGTAAGGAAAGCGAACGCTATGTTGGCATTCATTTCAAGAGGAATAGTGTATAAGAGTAAGGAGGTGTTGATAAGGCTCTACGGGGCATTAGTGAGACCTCATTTGGAATACTGTGTGCAGTTTTGGGCCCCCTATCTTAGAAAGGATGTACTGATGCTGGTGAGAGTTCAGAGAAGATTTACGAAGATGATTCCTGGAATGCAGGGGCTAACATATGAGGAACGTTTGTCGGCTCCTGGATTGTATTCATTAGAGTATAGAAGAATGAGAGGGGATCTCATAGAAACATTTCGAATGTTGAGAGGGTTGGACAGAGTAGATGTGGAAAGGTTGTTTTCCTTGGTGGGTGAGTCCAGGACAAGAGGCCATAGTCTTAGAATTAGAGGGTACCCAGATAAAACAGAGATGAGGAGAAATTTTTTTAGCCAGAGGGTCGTGGATTTGTGGAATTCGTTGCCACATACAGCTGTGGAGGCCCGATCATTGAGGGTGTTTAAGGAGGAGATTGACAGGTATCTAATTAGTCAGGGTATCAAGGGATATGGGGAAAAAGCCGGAAATTGGAACTAGATGGGTGAATAGTTTAGCTCATGGGGGAGCAGCGGAGCAGACTTGATGGGCTGAATGGCCTACGTCTGCTCCTTTGTCTTGTGATCTTGTGATCTTGTGAACGTTTATGTGCACATTGGACTTTTTTCCGTAACTGTTTGCTAACATTAAAATTTTGGTCTTTATAATTTCTTTGTAATTTTATGCCATTCTCCAATCTGTCATTTCCTGGCAAATGATGATTGTGTATGGAACAATACTTACACAGCATTTGCTACAATCAATGCTCCTTAATCAGAACATCCTTATTTTCCTGTTTCGTTAAACCCAAATCATACCGACCCTAAACGTTTTGCTTATGAAAAGTGGCCCGGACTTCCGCCTGCGGCTCGATGGAGTAACACATAAATTTTGTGGCTGCCTTTAATTCCTCCTTTTCCCCAGTTTAAAGCTTGAATTTTAAACTTTTATTTCTCCGATCTTAGAGGGAAATTGTTGTCATTATGTCATATCCTTTAAGAAGTGGAAATTAGCTCTTTGAATCCAGCAATGGAAAGAGAAAAACTTCGAAAGAAAAATCAGAAAATATGCCTGTCTGGGCTGAGTGTTTGAAGCGTGTGTTGATGGCTCTCGACAACAAAATAGACAATAACACTTTTGAGTTGAAGTCGTTCCGACAGAGTTTTCAGACTATTGAGGAAAATATTATTTCCTTGAATACTGAGTTTAAAGAGTCGAAACGTCAGATTGTGGATATTTTAACCCGCTTGGAACAGGCTCAACGTAAAATTGTCGATTTAGAGGAGAAGTCTCGTCAGAATAATATACGAGTTATCAGATTGAAGGAAGGTTCTGAGACTGGGAATTTATTGGACTATTTTGACAATTTGTTTCCATCTTTGTTTCCAGCTTTCTACCTCAACCTCCCGATATTGAAAGAGCTCATAGAATTTTCATTTTGAATTCTCAGATTTCAGGTAAACCTCGGTCAATTTTGGTCAACTTTCTTTGCTTTAAAGTTAAAGATCAAATCATAAAATGTGCAAGGAAACAGCAAGTTTTTAAATTCAACAGTTCCAAGATCCGTTTTTACGAAGACTATCCACGGGAAATTATGGAACAGCGAATCAAATTTGTCCCAGCGATAAAAATTGCTCATACAAAGGGACTTTTTCCATCGCTTCGTTACCCCACCTGACTAAAATTATTTCCTAAATATTCTACACCTCGTGTGTTTTCGGATCCCCAAGCGGCTTTGGACTTTGTTAACTCTATCGTGGAGTCGGCTGTTGCATGAAGAATATTTGGGTTGCGGAATATTTTCTGAAAGAAAATAGGCTTTGAAGATTTTTGATGTACCGAAGATTTCCTTGGATCGATGAACTATTTAAAGAAGCAGTGAACTTCTTGGTTTGACTAATGAATGACTTTTTTGAAGTCTGTTTGGTATATGGAGTGAACTAACACAGTGGACAAATTATTAACTGTTTGATTATCTGCTTCTTTCTTCCTTTTCTTTTATTAATTAAGTGACAGCTTTCATAGTTTATATAGACTCTTTCTTATATAGTGAGGAGTGTTTAGAATAGATAATTAGCTTTAGTTTCCTTTGTTAAAGTTGGGTAGTAAGCTAAAGGAATAATGGTGTCTTCTTCCTGTTAGAGATTGTATTGTTTAGGTTTAATAGCATTGTTTTGACGCTTTTGGAGACTGTTTTTGCATTCCTAGTTTATTTTCAATGATTAACTATAAACATCTTTTTTCTGCTCCTCTGCTGGGCTTTCTTATCTTAGGGTCATGAGATTTCTTTGTAAAGAAGAGGGGAGGGGAATTGGGAGAAAAATTTTTAAACCACTATTTATATTGAGCCGCACACGGAGTTCTGCTTTTTCTTTTCTCCTTGGGGAGGCTTTCCGGCTTTTTCCTTCCTTTTTGCCGGATTTCTACCTTTTGGGATGGTGGGAGGATTTGGGTTTTTTTTTGCATTTTGGGGTTTATCACAGGATTTTTTCAGTTTTTTTCCCATTATGGAGCTCTAGAGCATGTGTGTTTTCTATATGGTTATACTCATCACCGCCATCTTTGATTAGCCCACGATGTTATGCATGTATTTTCCTGTTTAAAACAATATGCTATGGTTATTAAACAGATAAACATTATTAGTTGGAATGTACATGGCTGGAATCACCCTATTAAGTGAAAGAAGACTTTTAAAATTATTAACTGATTCCAGCCCGATATAATTTTTGTTCAAGAAACGCATATCAGAATGGGCGATCAAAATAGATTTTTAAAACCTGGAAGGGCCTTCAATATCATGCTACTTGTCAAAATAAAACAAAGGGAGCATCTATTTTTATTAAATGTAATTTTTTATTTATCCAAGAAGATATTGTCTCAGATATCAATGGTAGATTTTTAATTATTAAAGGAACAATTTGTAATAGAAAATTTGTCTTGGTTAATCTATATGGACCTAATGTAGATGATCTTCCTTTTTTTTTAAGATGTATTTGATTTATTACCAGACTTAAATGAATATATGCTGCTGATGGGAAATGACTTCAACTGTTGTTTAAACCCTTTGATTGATAAGCGTTCAAACACTCAGCAGCTTCCAAGTTGTTCAGCATCACTTATTAATTCCTTTTTAATTGATTATGGTTTGATAGAAATCTGGAGAAATCTACATCCTAATGATAGTGTCATGGTCCGGTCTGTGAAGTCCGCATTCCAGTTCACGGTCTAGTCCATGGACTCAGGACTCCAAGTCTTCCAGCTGTCCCTTGTTTGAATTAATCATAGGCACCTGATTCCCATCTTTGGGCTTGCAATATAAGTAGCCTTGGGATGGAGAGTGGGTGGCTGGTTTGTGTTGTCAGTCTCCCTTGGAGTAACCTGTTGATGGAAGGCTAGTGAAACCATTTGTGATCTCTTGGCCTGGTTGGAGGACCACTGCTTCATGGAGCCTTGTTGCCACTCATTGGAGTCATCTTTGGGGTATGGATCTGGCTGTTTCCTGGGCCAGCTGAGTGGCTGCCAGCCACTCTGAGCTAGGTAGGGATCCAGCTGTTTCTGTAGCCAGCTGAGGTTGCTGGCTGAACTGAGACTTGGAGCTACCCCAGAGCAGAGATGGAACTGTCTGTTGTTCTTTGGTGTTTGTCTCTTCTTGTCCTCACCTCTGTGGAGTAAGTCAGGCCATCTTGCTGTTGCCCTGTGGGTGGGTCATGTCTTGTCTTGTCCTCACCTGTGTGGGGTAAGTCGGGCTGTCTTGCAGTTGCCCTGTGGGGGGTCATGTCTTGTCCTCACCTCTGTGGGGTAAGTCAGGCTGTCTTGCTGTTGCCCTGCGGGGGGGGGGGGGGGTCACGTCTTGTCTTGTCCTCGCCTCCATGGGGTAAGTCAGGCTGTCTTGCTATTGCCCTGTGGGGGGACATGTCTTGTCTTGTCTTTGCCTCTGGTGGGTAATTCTGGCCATCATGCTGTTACCCAACAGATGGACTTGTCTCACCTTGGTGTGGAGAAGTTGAGTCCCGACGTGTTGTAGGATAAGTCCCGGCTCTGTCTATGTTCTGTCCTGTCTCATATTAGTGTTGTTAAAGATGAGTCCTGTCTAGTTGAAGGATAAGTCCTGGCTCTATGTTGATGTTCAGTTCCCAGTCTCCCCCTCAGCTCCAGCCTCTGAGTTATCATCCTCCACATTTCAAGATGAAGACCCCAGCCTCGAGGATCCCCCAGCCTCGAGGATCCCCCAGCCTCGAGGATCCCCAGCCCCCAAGTCCCAGGAGCCAAAGCCTCAAGGATCCCAAGCCAAGCTCAAGACCCAAGACCCCAGCCTGCAGCCAAGCTCAAGACCCAAGACCCCAGCCTGCAGCCAAGCTCAAGACCCAAGACCCCAAGCCTCAAGCCATGTCATGTCCTTGCCTGGTTCTGGGGTCTGAGCCCCAGGCAAGACCCAGGTTCTGGGTCCTTGTCCAGCCTCTGGCTCGGAGTCCAAGCCTTGTCTCCTAGTCCATGGTACCTCGCCCTGGCCCCGCTTTCCCTAGCCCAACTCTGCGTTCTTTTCCCTGCTCCTTGTCTGAATCCTGTCATGTCCCTACTCTAGTCAAGTCCTGTTCCTTGTACTTCAGTGTCTGTGTCTTGCATTTGGGTCTGTTCCAGCACCCCACTGTGACAGATAGACTATTCTTTTATTCATATGTCCTTAAAAAAAATTCGCGAATTGATTATTTTATAGCTGATTTCTGATTTTTGTCCAAAGTCCAGAAATGTGAATATGATGCCATTGATGTCTCGGATCATGCACCTTTAAGATTAACTTTTGAATGATGTTAGTAATGTAAACTTGCCTTGGCGTTTTCCAGAAAACTTATTACAAAGTTCGGACTTTGTCAAAGTTCTAGAGATTCAAAAAAAAGATTCTTTTCTTTTTAATAATACGGGAGATGTATCAAAATTGATTCTATGGGATACATTTAAAGTGTATTTTCAAGGTCAGATAATCTCCTTTTTGGCTAAGCTTAAGAAACAGACAAAAATAGAGTTAGATAGGATTTCAAAACAAATTAAAGGCTTGGATAACACTAGTGCAGTTTCTCCTAATATTGATTTATTTAAACAAAGGGTTGAACTTCAATCACAATGTAATTTATTATTAACTTATCCTATTGAAAGAAATTTGCTTAACTTAAAAAGTCAATTTTATGTGTTTGGAGATAAAAGTAATAAGGTACTAGCCTCCCAACTAAAAGCAATTGGAGCTAAAAGACAAATTTTAAAAATTTGTAAGGGAGATGGTAGTTTCACTTGTAACTATGAAGATATTAATAAAATTTTTCAAGACTATTGCAGTGAACTCTATAACTCTTAGTTTCCAGCTGATCCTTCTAAAATGAATGCCTTTTTACAAAAGATTGATTTTCCTAGAATATCTGTTGAAGATCAACAAATTCTCGATACTCCTTTTACTGAAAGAGAAATTCAGAAAGCTATTTTTTCAATGCCATCTGGTAAAGCTCCTGGACTAGATGGTTTTTCTGTAGGATTTTATTTAAAAAAAAAAAAAAATTGAAAACCTGTTTACTCCTTGTATGCTGGAAATGCTTAAAGATTCTTTTTTTGATAGAGTTATCTTCTACATTTTATGAAGACTCTATTTCTTTAATTCTTAAGAAAGATAAAGACCCTACAGATTGTGCTTCATATAGGCCTATCTCATTATTAAATGTAGGTGCCAAAATTCTTTTAAAAATAGTGGCTAATCGGTTGGAGAATATACTAGCTAAAATTATTTCTCAGGACCAAACAGGTTTTATAAAAGGCTGTTATTCTTTTTCTAATACTCGGAGACTATTAAATGTTATATACTCATCTCATCGAAAACTTCCCAATGTGTTGTTTCTCTTGATGCTGGAAAGGCATTTGATATAGTTGAATGGAAATATTTATTTAACATTTTAGAGAAATTTAGCTTTGGTACTAATTTTAGTAAGTGGATGAGAATGATATATAAAAGCCCTATTGCCACTGCAATTACTAATAACTGTAGATCCCCCTTTTTCCAAATTTCGCAGGGTACGAGACAAGGATGTCCGTTAAGTCCTTTGTTATTTAATTTCGTGCTGAAACCTTTGGCTATTGCAATTCGTGAGGCTAAGGATATTCAAGGAATTTCCATAAATGGGATTATTCAAAAGATTTCCCTTTATGCTGATGATCTCTTAGTTTATGTTTCGAATCCTGAAGAATCTATTCCTAGTTTAGTGAAATTATTAACTGAATTTGGAAAGTTTTCTGGATATAAATTAAACCTGCATAAAAATGAATTATTTCCTTTAAATGACTCTGCTTTTATATATGATAATATTCCTTTTAAAGTTACAGATTCTTTTAAATATTTGAGTATTATCATCACTAAAAATTATGGAGACCTTTATAGAGCTAATTTAGTTCCCTTAGTGGGTTTTATGAAGCAATTATTTTCTAGATGGAATCCTCTTACACTTTCGTTAGTTGGTCAAATTCATGCAGTTAAAATGATGATCTTACCAACATTTTTATGTGTATTCCAAAATATTCCTATTTTTTTAACTAAAGTTTTTTATTAGGTTGGTTTTATTATTTCATCTTTTGTTTGGAATAATAAAAGACCAAGAATTGGAAAATGTCATTTACAAAAATTAAAAAAGGATGGAGGTCTTGCTTTGCCTAACTTAAGAATGTATTATTGGGTGGTTAATGTATGCTATGCATGTTCTTAGATATACTGGACCGATAAAAATGAACGACCACCATGGGTTGACTTGGAATTGAAAGCTGTGAAACAATTTTACTTAAGTTCGTTACTTGGAGCTTCTTTACCTGTACAACTAGCCAAAATTTCTATTTTAAAAATAAAACCTATAATTAAGCAGTCTTTTTGAATTTGGTACCAGTTTTGTAAGTTTTTTCATCTTAAAAAAATTTAACCTTAGTTTAATTTATCGAAACTATTTATTTAAACCTTCACTTAGTGATCCTACCTTTCCTCTTTGGAGGAATAAAGGAATTTATTCCTTTATGGATTTGTTTCAAGAAGGCTGATTGATGAGGTTTGAGAAATTAGTAATTAAATACTCTTTCATACTCACACTTTTTGCAATATCTTCAGGTCAGACATTTTTTCAAGAATATTTAAGTAATTTTCCATATATACTGACCTGTTAGATACTATTTTAAAAATGAACCCTTTAGTGAAAGGTTTTATTGGGAAAATTTATAATTTACTATTACAACAGGATAATTATCCCCTATTGAAGATTAAACAAGATTGGGAAAGGGCTTAACATGACCTTGATAAAAGGATTGGTTGCGAATTTTGAAGTTGGTTAACTCTTCTTCGATTTGCACCAGTCATTTTTTAATTCAATTTCAAATTGTACATCATTATTTGACAAAGGAGAGACTGTCTAAAGTACTTCCTAATGTTAATAGTCAGTGTGATAGATGTAAAACTGAGATAGCTATATTGACACATGTTTTAGTTCTGTATTGATCTGTTTTGGAAATCTATTTTTTCTACAATTTCTAAAGCTTTAAAAATTAATTTACAACCTAATAAATTGACAGCTTTGGTATAATTCCTCAATATATTCATGGTATTTCTATATCAGACCTACATGTAATTGCATTTGTTACATTATTGGCTAGAAGGGCTATTTTATTAAAATGGAAAGATGCTTCTGCTCCCACTTTGATACAATGGTTCTCTCAGGTGATGTTATGTCTTAGTTTGGAAAAAATCAGAAGTCGAAATTTTGATCCTCGATTTGACTTTGAGACAAGGTGGGGCTCTTTTGCCTGCTACTATCATTTGATTTGAATTAATTAAGATGGTCACCTTCTGATTCTGGGGTAAATGGATTTGGTTGGCCGATTGATGTCCTTTTTTATAGAAGCTTGTATGGCGTATAGCTCCGGTTTTGTGCTCCAAATGTTTTCTTTTTTTTTGTTAGCTGGGTTTTTTTTTGTTTCAGTTAGTAGGGGTTCTTTTTTCCTTTTTCAAAAAAAAATAGCTTTAATATTTTTTTAAATTATTATTATTGATATGCTGTTTAGCTTGGTTAATAGTTTGACTCTTACTATACACCTTGATATATTGACTTGTGGGCAAGTGGTTAAGGCATTGGACTAGCGACCTGAAGGTCACGAGTTCGAGCCCCAGCCAAGGGAACGTGTTGTGTCCTTGAGCAAGGCACTTAATCACACATTGCTCTGCGACGACACTGGTGCCAAGCTGTATGGGTCCTAATGCCCTTCCCTTGGCCAACATTGGTGTCGTGGAGAGGGGAGACTTGCAGCATGGGCAACTGCTGGTCTTCCATACAACCTTGCCCAGGCCTGCGCCCTGGAGAGTAAAGACTTTCCAGGCGCAGATCCATGGTCTCGCAAGACTAATGGATGCCTTTATTTACTGACTTCATTATTTTAATGTATTTTTTTGTTGTCAATTTTGAATAATAATTAATAAAAAGATTTAAAATGAGAAGTGGCCCTCTCACTATTGACTCACGTGGCTGTTAGCCGATTTAGCTAACAAGCCAAGTTTGCATAGAGGGTTACAAAAGGATAAAATTGAGAGATGAATTACGCATAAACAAAATACGGTGCATAAATTTAATCTTGTAAGGTAGAGAGAGATCAGATTAACCAGTGACAGCCAAAATGTCAACAACTCACTTCCTCCCACAAATGCTGCTCAACCTGTTGAGTTCCTCCACCAGATTGTTTCTTGCTCTAGAACCCAGAAAGCTACAACATATACAGATGGAAGCTGAGGTGCTGTAGCTCAGTGTGCATTGGGCCTCATGATCCTGGCATGGAAGACTATGGCAGATTAGGTGGAAAGGAGGATGGATACTTCACTACCAGATGAACTCAATAGCTTCTATGCCCACTTTGAAAGGAAGAATATAACTACAGCTGTGAAGTTCATTACTACACTTGGTGACCCTGTTACCTCTGTCTCAGAGGCTGATGTTAGGCTGTCCTTAAAGAGAGTGAACCCTTGCAAGGTGGAAGGTTCTGACTGAGTAGCTGGTAAGGCTCTGAAAACTTGTGCCTACCAACCTGCGGGAGTATTCAAGGACATTTTCAACCTTTCACTGCTATGAACTGAAGTTCCCACTTGCTTCAAAAAGGCAACAATTATACCAGTGCCTAAAAAGAACAATGTGAGCTGCCTTAATGACTAATAACCAATAGCACTCACATCGACAGTGATGAAAGGCTTTGAGTGGTTTGTCATGACTAGACTGCACTCCTGCCTCAGCATGGACCTGGACCCACTGAAATTTGCCTATCGCCACAATAGGTCAACGGCAGATGCAATCTCAATGGCACTTCACACCGCCTTAGAGAACCTGGGCAACACAAACGCCTATGACAGGATGCTATTCACCAACAATAGCTCAGCATTTAATACCATCATTCCCATAATTCTGAGTAAGAAGTTACAGAACCTGGGCCTCTGTACCTCTTTCTGCAACTGGATCCTTGGCTTCCTAACCAGAAGACCACGATCTGTGTGGATTGGTGATAACATACCCTCCTCACTGATAATCAACACTGGCACACCTCGGGTGTGTGCTTAGCCCAGTGCTCTACTCCCCTTCTACTCATGACTGTGTGGCTAGGCATAACTCAAATGCCATCTATAAATTTGCTGATGATACTGCCATTGTTGGCAGAATCTCAGATGGTGGGTGAGGGCGTGCAGGAGTGAGATATACCAACTAGTAGAGTGGCATTGCAGCAACAGCCTTGCAATCAACGTCAGTAAGACGAAAGAGCTGATTGTGGACTTCAGGAAGGGTAAGACGAAGGAACACGCACCAATCCTCAGAATGGGATCAGAAGTGGAGAGAGTGAGCAGTTTCAAGTTCCTGGGTGTCAAGATCTCCGAGGACCTAACCTGGTTCCAACATATCGATGCAGTTATAAAGAAGGCAAGGCAGCGACTATACTTCATTAGGAGTTTGAAGAGATTTGGTATGTTAACAAATGCACTTAAAAACCTCTAAAGATGTACTATGGAGAGCATTCTGACAGGCTGTATCACTGTCTGGTATGGGGTGGTGGGGGGTGGGGTCTACTGCACAGGACTGAAAGAAGCTGCAGAGGGTTGTAAATTTAGTCAGCTCCATCTTGGGTACTAGCCTACAAAGTACCCAGGACATCTTCAAGGAGTGGTGTCTCTGAAAGGCAGCGTCCGTTATTAAGGATGTCCAGCACCCAGGGCATACCCGTTTCTCACTGTTACCATCAGGTTGGAAGTACAGAAGCCTGAAGGCACACACTCAATGATCCAGGAACAGCATCTTCCCCTCTGCTATCCAATTCCTAAATGGACATCGAACCCTTGGACACTACCTCACTTTATGAATACATATTATTTCTGTTCTTTGCACAATTTTTAATCTATTCAATATAATTTTACTGTAATTGATTTACTTATTTATTATTATTATTTTTCTTCTATATTATGCGTGGCATTGAACTGCTGCTGTTACGTTAACAAACTTCACGACACATGCCGGTGATAATAAACCTGATTCTGATTCTGGTGCTGAATTAATTGGAATTTTCATACCTGGAGTGCATTTGGAATCTGAAATGCACTGCTTGGAGGGAGGTGGAGGAAAGTACTCTCTCAACATCTGAATGGCATATTGACCATGTGAAGGCAAATATGCAACTTAACTTGCCATCATGGCCAGCAGTGACAACATGAGCAGTGACAACATGGGCTGAAGGACCTGGCTATGTACTGTACTGTCCTATATTCTATGAATCACCAATATGGAGTGAATTGAACCAAGGGCTGGCACAGACACAGTGGGCCGAGGGGCCTGTTTCTATACCTTCTGACTGTGTGGCTATAGGAAGAAAGTGTAGGGTCTGAAGGGAGCACAGTGTCATGGTCCGGTCTCTGAAGTCTGGTTTCCGGTTCACAGTCCAGTCCATCGTTCCTTATTCCAGGTTTTCTGGTTTTCCCTTTTTTCTGTTGGGTGCTCTAACTGAGGCAGCTGATTCACATTTTGGGCTGGCTACATAAATAGCTCCTTGGTTCAGCTTCAGTTGCTTAAATGGGGATCTTATCTGAAGATTTTTACTGATGGCTCAGTGGACCCAGAGAGCAGTAGGGCAGGATTTGGGATGTATGTGTCTCAACTTGGAGATAAGATTGGTCACTGGGTTTCTGATGGTGTCTCTGTCTTTGCAACAGAATTATTAGCAATCCTCTGGGCCTTGTGGTGGATAGAAGACTCTCGACCACATAGGGTTATCATCTGTTTGGATTCTGCTGCTGCCTTAGAGTCTATAAAAGGGAGTAAATCAAAAGCTTGTCCTGATATAGTTATTGAGATTCTCTTAGTGTTTAGAGTAGGGAAAATGAGTTGTGCAGTTAGATTTTCATGGATACCTGGGCATGCTGGGGTGGAGGGAAATGAAATAGTGGATGGCATTGCAAAGTCTTCCTTAGAGCAGGCAAGTAGAAATTAGAGTTCCCCTAGGCAGAGCAGAATTGAAAAGTAGGATTAAAAAAAGGTATAGCGAAGAAGTGGCAGTAGGATTGGAAAAATGAATTAAGGGGCAGGCATTATTTTTCAAGTCACCCATTAGTTAAAAAGGTCTCAGACTGTTACCTTCTAAGTCATAGAGATATGGTGAAATTTACAAGACTTAGGTTGGGGCATTGTGGGCTAAACTATTATTTAAAGATAATAGGAAAACATCTTACTGGATTATGTGACTGGTAGTCCAGAGACAGTCCAGCATGTTTTGCTGAACTGTAATCGACACAAAATTGAAAGAAGCATGCTGTTCAAGAGGCCAGCTGGCTTAAATTTATTTTGGCTTTCTATTAAATCTTTGGCCATCAAGAGAAGCAACATCTGATTGAAGTGTCTATCATTCAGTTTATACATGAGACTAGGTTGTATTTGAGAATTTGAGTTCCTTGAAGTTCTATAATTAATTATACATCCAGCGGAGGACTGTAATACGCCTAGATGCGTCTAAACAGCCAGAAAAAGAAGAAGCTTCAGTTGCTGGAATCTGTTGCCCTTTTATATCAGAATATTAAAAAAGTGTTTCAAAATAGAAGTAATGGCAAGTGTATTTCTAGATATTGAAAGAGCATAACACTCACTATGGAAGGATGGCTTATTAATTAAACGCTATGATGTGGGAATTGGAGGTAGAAAGTTTAATTGGATCAAAGATTTCCTTAAGGAAAGGACAATTCAAGTAAGAATAGGCGGAACAAGCTCCAAGTCAGTTAAAATAGGTAATGGTACCCCTCAAGGAAGTGTCATTAGTCCACTTCTTTTTAATGTCATGATAAATGATATCTTTGATCAGGTAGGGACAGGATTTGGCAAATTATTGTTTGCAAATGATTGTGCAATCTGGAAAAGAGGAAGAAACATCAAGTATATATTAAGCCAAGTACAAAAGGCTTTAAGATCGGTTGAAAACTGGGCTAATAAATGGGGTTTCAGGATTTCTGCTTCTAAGTCCAAATATATGATTTTTGGCTTTAGAAGAAAGATTCCTGATCGTGAATTGTCTATGATTCTCCACTAGAAAAAGTCAAGGTATTCAAGTTTTTAGGTGTCTGGTTTGACGAAAGACTTACTTGGAGGGTTCATATAGATAAAACAATTGGAAAGTGTGAGAAAGTTTTAGATGTTATGAGAAGTATTGCTGGATACGACTGGGGAGCAGGGTGGGAAACTATGTACTTAATATATCTAGCTATGATTAGATCAGTTATTGATTATGGTTGTATTGTTTATGGTTCCTCTGCTACAGCAGTGCTTGGAAAACTAGATACTGTGCAGTCCAAAGCACTTAGACTCTGTTGTGGAGCTTATAGAACAACATCAGTCCCAGCATTGTGTGGAGATGGGAGAAGTGCCTCTACATTTAAGATGAATTTAGTTGGGCCTGCAGTAGTGGGCAAAACTAAATGGATTCAATCACAAACATGAGGAAAACTGCAGATGCTGGAAATTCAAGCAACACACATCAAAGTTGCTGCTGAACGCAGCAACATGGATATGGATTCAATCACAGCTGTCCACCAAAGTGTCTTTTGCAGGGGAAGTCGGAGTGCCAAAGTAAAATTAAAAGATATCCATTTTTAGATTTGGTTAACACTGGGCTGTGAAATTGAAACTGACTGAGGAAGACATAGTTGACCAAGTTTGCTTGCCACCCATCCCTTTTCGGCTCTTGCTGGAACCAGAAGTAGACCTATTCCTCCTTTTTCAGCTTCAAGGAAGCAGAGCAATTTCATCAGCATTGATCACAAATGAATATTTAAATAATGAATGGGGATCTTATCTGAAGATTTTTGCTGATGGCTCAGTGGACCTAGAGAGCAGTAGGGCAGGATTTGGGATGTATGTGTCTCAACTTGGAGATAAGATTGGTCACCGGGTTTCAGATGGTGTTTCTGTCTTTGCAACAGAATTATTAGCAATCCTCTGGGCCTTATGGTGGATAGAAGACCCTCGACTATGTAGGGTCATCTGTTCGGATTCTGCTGCTGTCTTAGAGGTTATAAAAGGGAATAAATCAAAAGCCCTTCCTGACATAGTTATTGAGATTCTCTTAGCGTTGTTTAGAGTAGGGAAGATGGGTCATGCAGTTAGATTTTCATGGATACCTGGGCATGCTGGGGTGGAGGGAAATGAAATTGTGGAAGGCATTGCAAAGTCTTCCTTACAGAGCAGGCAAGTAGAAATTAGAGTTCCCTAGGCAGAGTGGAATTGAGAAGTAAGATTAAAAAAAGTATAGAGAAGAAGTGGCAGGAGGATTGGAAAAATGAATTAAAGGGCAGGCATTATTTTTCTAGTCACCCGCTAGTTAAAAAGGTCTGACTGTTGCCTTTTAAATCTGAGAGATATAGTGAAATTAACAAGACTTGGGTTGGGGCATTGTGGGCTAAACTATTATTTAAAGATAGTATGAAAACATACTACTGGATTATGTGACTGGTAGTCCAGAGACAGTCCAGCATGTTTTGCTGAGCTGTAATTGATACAAAATTGAAAGAAGTATGTTGTTCAGGAGGCTATCTGGCTTAAATGTACATCCTATCCTCGTTATATGTGTCTTCACACTATGCGGATTCACAGTTATGCCAGGAACCTATTTCTACAAATGTCTCATTGTATGCGTCCAAAATTCATTTATGCGAGGAGCACTGCCTTCCCACCAATACAAGTCACGTGCGCACGCTTCAGTCTCACTGTTGGGACGAGAAGCACTGCTTCCCTGCCAATAGATGTCAGGTGCGCTCGCCTCACAACCTCACTCCTGCCACTCTCGCATTGGTTTTGGCAAGGTGTGGATATGCGATCTTAAACTTCTGGTTTTACGGTGCAGTGATTTTGTGCTTGAAATATTTAACTATGCCTCCTAAGCATCCGATGCCATGTCCTGGGCCATCAGCCGAGCGGCAGAGAACTGCTTTAACACTTGTGGGGGGGGGGGGGGAAATTTGGAAATTATAAACAGCGTAGCATCAGCAGAAGGTAACACAGCTCCGGGATGCTACTGCTGGGAACAGAATCTTGCCTTTAAAGTTCTTTTGTTGCTTGACAATGCACCAGCCCATCCTAAATATTTGGACAGCATTCATCCTAACATAAGTGTGTTTCCTGCTGCTTAATACAACATCACTGATTCAACCACTCGACCAAGGTGTAATCCACATTCAAGGCGTACGCCTTTTTTTTTTACCACGAACTATCTCTCGGATGCTGCAAGCAACAGACGATTTTGAAAATCCCGGGAGTTTATCAACGGTGAGTGAATGGTGGAAGTCAGAATCCTTGGCATAAATGGCGAAATGGACCAAGTTTAGAACAGAGTCAGCATTTCAGTCATTCCCTGCTGTCAACCCTTCTTCCCTACATGAAAATTTATGCTGAAAAACAAAATGCTGCCAAGCAAACTACCCTCACTACTTTATGCAAATTGCTGTAATCTTCTGCTGCCGGCATTTCTAAGAGTTCTGAGTCTTCCTTCACCCCTTGCTGTGCTTGATATGATCCTGATGACCGCAACCATCCACCTTATCTGTGTAAAGCAGCCCATAGAAAGTTAACATCCTCTGGTGTACAGTACTCACCAACAGTGGCAGGTGTGTTCGTCTCCCAGAGCGAACACACCTGCCACTGTTGGTGAGTACTGTACACCAGAGGATGTTAACTTTCTATGATTTATTACATTGAATATTTGTATTGGTATAAAAATGTGAATAAGTTACAGATAAAACACGTTTAGGAAGCCCTCTGGAACGCATCCCTATTTTCTCCATTTAAATAATTATTCACATTATGTGATTTCACATCATGTGTCAACTTCGAGGAACATATCCATTGCATATAATGAGGATAAGGTATATTTTGGTTTTCTATTAAATCTTTGGCCATCAAGAGAACCAACATCTGATTGAAGAGTTTATTATTCACTTTATACATCAGACTAGGTTATATTCGAGAATTTGAGTTCCTTGAAGTTCTATAATTATATATTCTGCAGAGGGCAGTAATACGCCTAGATGTGTCTAAACTGGAAGAAGATTCAGTTGCTGGATTGTTCCCGTCCAAAAACCCTGTCTCAATCCCTTCTCTGCCCCTTCCTCCTGAAGCCTTGCTTTGCCTTGCCTCGTGTCACCTGTAACCCTCGCCTGCACCGCTGTCAAGTTCAACTGCTGGAGCAAGATAAAGAACTGTATCATTGTTTTGAACTGTCTGTGTCCACGCCTTCGCTAGGTAGGTCCAGCCGTTTGCCGCTACCTAGTGTTGGGAACTGTCTCGTCGTGTTAAGCATTCTGTGTATGAGTCCTGGCCCTATGTCCTGTTCCCCAGGAGGGGTCCCGGCTTTCTGTTCCAAGTTCCTGTTCTCCCTCGACCAAGTCAAGGCTTCGTGTCCTCGTCCTGTCCATGTGCTTCATCCTGTACTGGAGTTCCCTTGTCTTGCCCAGGAGTCTCTCGTTCTATCCTGTAGCCTCATCTAGTCCTGTCTCCAAGACCACATCCTGTCTTCGCCTAGCTCTGGAGTCCGAGCCCGAGTCAAGACCCAGGTTCTGGGTCCGTGGCCAGTCTCTGGCTCGGAGTCCAAACCCAAGGCTTGGCATGTCCTTGCCTCGAGGAACCCAAGGCTCAGCATGTCCGAGTCCTTGTCCAGTCTCTGGCTCAGAGTCCAAGCTCAGGCTCCCAGTTCCCAGTCCTGGTCCTGCTTGCCTAGCCAATATCCTCGCCCAAGTCTGTGTTCTTGTCCCAGCTCCTCGTCAGCATCCAGTCATCTCCCTACCCAGCTCTCTAGGCGAGTCCTGTTCCTAGTACTTCAGTGTCTGTGTCTTGCATTTGGGTCCGCACCCAGCACCCCACCTTATGACACACAGAAGGGAATTACAAGAATGATGATGCAATTGAAGGATGTCAGTTACAAGATTGCTTTGACTTCTCTGATCCAATGAAGAGTGAGAGGAGATTTCTTAAGGGTGCACAAGATAAGTGCAGGTAGGATAGAATGGACTGATAGGAAGGGGGAACATATTTCCATTTGCAAAAAGTGTGAGGACAGAGCACAGATTTATCAAAGGGCAATAGAAACGTGGAGGAGGAGATTTCAAAAAAGTTGTACTGAGATTGGTTACAATCTGGAACTCATCTCCTTTAAGAATAAATACAACTGATTAGTGCTTTCAAAAGGTAATTGAAAATAATTTACAGGGTAAGGGTGGGAAGAGCATCTGAATAAGTTAGGATAACAATGTTGGTATCATCAGAGGGTGAGGCAGCATCAGAAAGGAGAAACAGGTGACATTTCAAGTTACAGGTGCTCTATCTTTATATGTACTGTAGGCCTTTGTATATATTTTTGACTGGTCTGGTTGGTTCTATTTATTTGAGGGGTGGGGAGGGTTCTTTTTGTAACTCGTATAAAATTGTTGGTTGCATTATAACATATGATCTGCCTTTTTTCTTAATAAAAATACTTCAAGACAAACCGGTTTGTCAGATTTATAAGAACAAATATTCTTAGTTTTATGTTGCAATGATGGTAGGCAAGGGATAGATAAGACGGGTTAAAACCAAAGGGATAAACTGCAAACAACGTCATTCAGTTCACTGATTGATGAGGGCATTGTAGTGGGGGGGAAAAAAGCTAAAGTATTGTGTACACATGAGAGATCTAAGTTCATAGGTTTAATGTTACTTGTACTCTTTCTACTGTTGTCATTAAACTGTTAATGGCTTTCTTCACTGCTAATCACTGTAGCAAATCTGGAATTTTATTCATATATTCCCTTTGTCCTTTCTAATCTTCCTTGTTTTCTCACCTTCTCAGTTCTAAGCAGTTGGAAATATGAAGGTTATTGCTATTTCAACAGATACCACTTGGCCTGCTGAGAATATGCATTTAGGATCTATTGAATTGAAAAATCCCATAGATTATCTTAATAGGCATTAATATATATGGTAGTTTTGAATAAGGAGATATTTGATGTGGGGAGGCCACAAAATGAGTTTGATAATGTTTATTTTGTACCAAAAAATTGATAACAGGATGAACAATTCAGTTCTTTACCTCACAGATTTTGTGTGCAGTTCAAAATAATTGTGTGTATAAGAAACATTTTGAAATCACTCCTTGGTAATATCAGGGGCCACGGAAGCATACCGTAGGGATGGAGCCAGGCCTTTCAGCCCATTGGATCCATGCCAAACAGTAAGCACCCATCAGCATTAACCAAATCTTCTATGATTTGGTGTGTGTTATTCAATGCCTGGGCAATTCAGATAGTTACATATCAATTCAAATGGTTACATGTCACCTCAAATGCTGTCAATAACTCTGCTTCCACCACTCTCGCTGGCATTGTATTTTGAGTACTCACTATTCTGAGTGTAAGCAATCCCCCTCAGATCCTTCCAAATTTATTGCATATCCTTGAATTTCCTTTACAGAATATCAGAGTTACACTTACCATTCCCTGTGCAAAAAATACCATCTCTCCTGTGCTTTTTTCCAATTGCCAAAAAAGTATGTTGCCATTGCTGCCCTGGGACAAAGGTGCTGAATGTCCACTCTATTTATGCCTCTTCACATCTTACACACCTTCATCAAGTTGTCTCTTATCCTCTTTCATTCCAAAGAGAAAAGCCCCAGCTTGCTCAACTTTTCCTCATATTTTCTCGAATCCAGGCAGAATCCTGGTAAATCACCTTTGCACTCTCTCAAAAGCTTCTATATCCTTTATGTAATTAGGCGAGCAGAAGTGAACACAATACTCAGTGTGGCCTAGCCAGAGTTTTGTAGAGCAGCAACATTACCTCACAGCACTTGAACTGAGTCACCTGCTAAAGAAGACCAACACACCGTACTCTTTCGTAGCCACCCTATTAACTCACACAACAAATTTCAGTGATCCATGGACTTGGACCCCAAGATCCCTGTATTGGAACATAGAATAGTACAGCATGGTACAGGCCCTTCGGCCCACAATGTTGTGCCGACCCTCAAAATCTGCCTCCCATATAAGCCCCCAACTTAAATTCCTCCATATACCTGTCTAGTCGTCTCTTAAACTTCACTAGTATATCTGCCTCCACCACTGACTCAGGCAGTGCATTCCACGCACCAACCACTCTCTGGGTAAAAAAAAAACCTTCCTCTAATATCCCCCTTGAACTTCCCACCCCTTACCTTAAAGCCATGTCCTCTTGTATTGAGCAGTGGTGCCCTGGGGAAGAGGTGCTGGCTATCCACTCTATCTATTCCTCTTATTATCTTGTACACCTCTATCATGTCTCCTCTCATCCTCTTCTCTCCAAAGAGTAAAGCCCTAGCTCCTGTAATCTCTGATCAGTATTCCTCCACACTGTTAAGTATCCTGCTCTGACCCTTGTATTCGGCTTTCTATGTCAACCTTCCAAAGAGAATCACTTCTCACTTTTCCAGATTGAACTCCACCCGCCACACCTCAGTGCAGCTCTGCATCCTGTTAATGTCCCATGTAATGCACACAAAATCCTGGACACTCAGCACGTCCATTATTCCAACAGAGAGGAATAAGCAGTTGATGTTTTGGGCTGAGATCCTTCATTATGACTGGAAAGGAGGGGAAAGGAGCCAGAATAAGTGGATGGGGGGGGGGTGGCGGAAGGAGTACAGGCTGGAGGTGATAGGTGAAGCCAGCTGAGGCAGAGGTTGGGTGGGTGGAGGGGGAATGAAATGAGAAGGTGAAAATGTAAAAGTTGAAGAAGCAGAAATCTGATAGAGGAGAGTGGGCTATGGGAGAAAGATAGGAGAAGGTACACCAGAGGGAGGTGACAGGCAAGTGAGGAGAAGAGAAAGGAAGAGTCATAATGGAGAATAAAAAAGGGAGAAGGGGAGGGGGAGAAATTTTCAGAAACTAGAGAAATCAGTGTTTATGCTGTCAGGTTAGAGGCTACTCAAACAGAATATGAGATGTTGCTCCTTAAACATGCTTCATCGTGGCACAAGTGAAGGCCATGGCCCGATATGTCAGAATGGGAGTGGGAAGTAGAATAAAATTGGGCGGCCACCAAGAAATTCTGCCCCTTGAGGGAGATGGAGCAAAGATGCTCAACAAAGCTGTCCCTCAATCAATGTCAGGTCTCACCAATGTAGAGGAGACCTCGCCAGCAGCATCAGATATAGTAGATGACCCCAGCAGACTCGCAGCTGAAGTGTTGCCTCACCTGGAAGAACTGTTTGGGGTCCTGAATAATGTTGAGAGAAGAGGTGAAGGGGTAGGTGTTGTATTTGTCCTGCTTGCAGGAATCAGTGGGGAGGGAGGAATGGACAAGGATGTCGGGGAGAGAACAATCCCTAAGGAAAGCGGAGAGTTGTGGGGGTGTGCAGAGGGAAAAATGTGTTCAGTGGTCGGATCCTGTTGAAAATGTGGAAGTTATGGAGAATAATATGCTGGTTGCAGAGGCTTGTGGAGCGGCAGGTAAGGACAAAGGTTAATCTCTCCCAGTAATGATAGTTGGAAGATAGGGTGAGGGCAGATGAATGCGAAACGGAGGAGATGTGGGTGAGGGCAACACCAAAGCTTAGAGGAAGGGAAACCCCACTCTTTGAAGAAGGAAGACAACTTGATGTTCTGTAAAGGAAAGCCTTGTGCTGGGAATTGATACAATGGAGATGGAGGAACTAAGAAAGGAGAACAACATTTTTGCAAGTGACAGGTTGGGGAAGAAGTCCCGTCAAGATAGCAGTGAGAGTCAGTAAGTTTATAAAACATATCAGATAGATATAATAAAAGATAATATTAAATGGAACATGCTATGTTGGCACAGGAAGTGTGGTAACACCTGTGGGTTGGCCCCCAGCACCATCCTTCAACTGTGTTGGCCGTTGATGCAAAAGAATTGGAGACAAAGTTGATGACAAGCTCAGCATCTTCAGACATGCCACTCAGGAACTTGTGCTTTTGACAAGTCATTAGTGTATCATAGAAAGAGTTGGAAAGCATTACCAGGAAAGGCTTGGAATATGGATTGTTCCACGCACAAACAAAAGAGCAGACATAGCTGAAACCAATGCAGGTGCCATTAGTTATACCTTCAAGTTCAAAGTTATTGTCATTCAGCCACACACATATCTATAGACCAATGCAATATTGTTCCTCTGGGCCCAAGGTGCGAAAAACAATATATACAGTTACACACAGCACATAGTTATGAACCAGCACATTCTGTACAGTCACAAAATAATATTAACACAAGTCCTTGCGTGGTATGACCTGAAGATTCACATGTTGACATAAAGTGGGAGGTGTATGTTTATCTTAGACTGATAGGGGATAGAGGTGTGTAGGGACTGGAATTGGGTGATCAGGGCCAGGGAACTGAAGGTGCTTAAATAGATCAAGAGCATGTGAAGTGTCATGGGTGTAGGTGGGAAGGGACTGAACCAAGGGCAATACAGCAGTTGAGATATTCAGACATGAGTTCAGTGGTGAAGAAGCAAACAGAAACAATGAGCCTACCTGAAGAGTCAGATTTGTGGATCTTGGTTATGAGGTAAGAACGAGCAGTGTGGGGTTTGTGAACTATGAGGTTGGTGGCAGAGGATGGAAGCTCTCCTCTCGTAATCCTCCTAAAGTAAAAGAGTGGGGGGAAAACAGAAGCCAAAGCTAGTGGGAAGATAGAGGATTGGGAAGCTATTAAAAAATTTCAGACGGGAATGAAGGTCAGTAGGAAGGAAAAGATAAATTAAGAAAGGAAGCTGGGAACTAATATCAAAGAAGATACTAAAAGCTTTTTTAAGTATATACAGGATAAAAGAGTTGAGGGTAGATATAGATCCAATAGAAAATGACGCTGGAGATATTACAATGAGACGCAGAGATGGCAGAGGAACTGAATGCGTATTTTGTATCAGTCTTCACAGTGGAAGACATTTGCATTATACCGGACATTCAAGAGTATCAGGGAAATGAAGTATGTGCAGTGTAAGTTTTGACTGAGAAGGTGTTCAGGAGCTTAATGGTTGCGGGTGGATAGGTCTCCTGGACCTGATGGAATGCACCCTTGGGTTCTGAAGGAAGGAGCTAGAGAGATTGCGAAAGCATTAACAATAATCTTTCCAGAATCGATAGATTCTGGCATTTTACTGGTTGGCTGGAAAACTGCAGAAGTTACTCTGCTGTTTAGTTGAACAGGGCACGACCGCGCAAGCGTGTGAAAGTCGAACCGTGAGGAGCAGGAGATTTTAAAAAGCGAGCAGATTGAGAAGGGTTGGTCATTTCTTTGGCAGTTGAAGGGGACACAACTGCACAAGTGTGTGGACATCGAACCATGAGGCAACGGGAGATTTAAAAAGTGAGCAGATTAACGGAGCGGGTGACGTTGTAGCGGGTGATGGAGTAGTGGGAGACAGTAGGAAGGCTTTGGCTCAAGAGGCTTCAGTGAGCAGAGGCTGAGAACCAGCTTCACTCCAAGTGAGGAAAGGCCAGGTAAGTTCCTTAAATTAATTTAATTACTTTAGGAGTAGGTAATGGAGGCATCAGTTAGGGCAGTTGAGTGCTCCATTTGCAGTATGTGTGAAGTCAGGGTGAGCACAAAAGTCCCTGATGACTAAACCTGCGAAAGGTACATCCAGCTGCAGCTCCTGACAAACCGAGTTAGGGAGCAGGAGCTGGATGAACTTCGAATCATTCATGAGGCAGAGGCAGAAATAAACAGGAGTTACAGGGAGATAGTCATCCCTAAGAGTCAGGAGACAGGTGGCTGGGTGACTGTCAGGAGAGGGAAGGGAAATAGACAGAATGAGCAGAGCACCCCTGTGGCTGTTCCCACCAATAATAAGTATATCATTTTGGATACTGTTGATGGGGACGACCTACCAGGGATTGGTAGTGGTTGAATCTCTGGCAGGACCCTCAACACAAGGAAGGAGGGAAAAGAGGAGAGCAGTAGTGATAGAGTATTCGATAGTTAGGGGGACAGACAAGAGGTTCCACGGAAGAGATCAAGAATCACTGGATGGTCTGCTGCCTCCCTGGTGCCAAGGTCCACGATATCTCAGGTGGAGTTCTCAGTATTCTCAAGAGGGAGAGTGAGCAGCCGGATGTCATGGCATGGGTAGGAAGAGTGAGGAGGTCCTGAATGGCAAGTTTAGGGAGTTGGGCACCAAGTTAAAGGACAGGACCTCCAGGATAGCAATCTCAGGATTTCTACCAGTGCCACGTGCAGGCGGGTTTAGAAATAGTAAGATAGTGCAGATCAACACGTGGCTGAAGACATGGTGCAGGAGGCAGGGCTTCAGATATATAGATAATTGGGCAGTTTTCCAGGGAAAGTGGGATGTTCCCGTGGGATGGTTTATATCTGAACTGGAGGGGGAAAAATATTCTTGCAGGTAGGTTTGCTAGAGAGGCTCTAGTGGATTTAAACTAGATACAAGGGAAGAGGGGAACCAGAGTGTAGGAACAGATGTAGGGGAAAAGGAAGAAAAAGAAAATAAAGTTGTTTGCACCGTTGGTGATTAGCAGAGAGTAAGAGGTGGAAAATTTCTTAAATGAATTTATTTTATGCTAGGAGCATTGTAAGAAATGTGGATGAGCTTAGAGCATGGATTAATACCTGGCAGTATGATGTAGCTATTAGTGAAACATGGTTGCAGGAGGGGTGAGATTGCAGGAGGGGTGTGATTGGCAACTAAATATTCCTGGATTTCGTTGCTTCAGGAGTGATAGAATTGGAGGGACAAGAGGGAGAGGTGTTGCTTTGCTTATCAGAGAAAATATAACAGCGGTGCTCTGGCAGGAAAGATTAGAGGGCTCGTCTAGGGAGGCTATTTGGGTGGAATTTGGGAATAGAAAAGGTGTAGTAACACTTATAGGGGTGTATTACGAAATGCCTAATGGGGAGCGAGAATTGGAAGAACAAATTTGTAAGGAGATAGCAGATATTTGTAGTAAGCACAAGGTTGTGATTTTGGAAGATTTTAATTTTCCCCACATAGACTGGGAAGCCCATACCATAACAGGGCTGGATGGTCTGGAGTTTGTAAAATGTGTGCAGGATAGTTTTTTTGCAGCAATACATTGAGGTACCAACTAGAGAAGGGGCAGTGTTGGATCTCCTGTGAGCGAATAAGATAGATCAGGTGACGGAGGTATGTGTTGGGGAGCACGTCGGGTCCAGTGATCATATTGCCATTAGTTTCAATATAATTATGGAGAAGGATAGGTCTGGACCCAGGGTTGAGATTTTTGATTGGAGAAAGGCTAACTTTAAGGAGATGCGAAAGGATTTAGGAGGAGTGGATTGGAACAAATTTGTTTTATGGGAAGAATGTAATAGAGAAATGGAGGTCATTTAAAGGTGAAATTTTGAGGGTACAGAATCTTTGTCCCTGTTAGGTTGAAAGGAAAGGTTAAAAGTTTGAGAGAGCCATGGTTTTCAAGGGATATTGGAAACTTGGTTTGGAGAAAGAGATAGCAACAATAAATATAGGCAACATGGAGTAAATGATGTGCTCGAGGAATATAAAGAATGTAAAAAGAATCGTAAGAAAGAAATCAGAAAAGCTAAAAAAGATGAGGTTGCTTTGGCAAGTAAGGTGAAAATAAATCCTAAGGGTTTCTACGGTTATATTAACAGCAAAAGGATAGTGAGGGATAAAATTGGTCCCTTAGAGAATCATAGTGGACAGCAATGTGTGGAGCCAAAAGAGGTGGCGGTGATTTTGAACAATTTTTTCTTTGGTATTCACTAAGGAGAAGGATAGTGAATTGAGAAAGGTTAGGGAAACAGGTAGGGAGGTTATGGAAACTATGATTACAGAAGAGGAAGTACTGGTGCTTTTAAGGAATATAAAAATGGGTAAGTCTCTGGGTCGTGACAGGATATTCCCTAGGACCTTGAGGGAGGTTAGTGTGGAAATAGCAGGGGCTCTGACAGAAATATTTCAAATGTCATTAGAAACGGGGATGGTGCCAGAGGATTGGCATATTGGTCATGTTGTTCCATTGTATAAAAAGGGTTCTAAGAGTAAACCTAGCAATTATTGGCCTGTCCGTTTGATGTCAGTGATGGGTTAATCAATGGGAAGTATCCTTGGAGATGGTGTATATATAATTATCTGGCTAGACCGGGTCTGATTAGGAACAGTCAACACGGATTTGTGCGTGGAAGGTCATGTTTGACAAATCTTATTGAATTTTTTGAAGAGGTTACTAGGAAAGTTGATGAGGGTAAAGCGGTGGATATTGTCTATATGGACTTCAGTAAGGCCTTTGACAAGATTCCACATGCAAGGTTAGTTAGGAAGATTTGATCGTTAGGTATTAATATTGAAGTAGTAAAATGGATTCAGCAGTGGCTGGATGGGAGACGCCAGAGGTTAGTTGTGGATAACTGTTTGTCAGATAGGAGGCTGGTGACTAGTGGTGTGCCTCAGGGATCTGTACTGGGTCCAGTGTTTGTCATATACATTAATGCTCTGAATGATAGGGTGGTAAATTGGATTAGTAAGTATGCAGACGATACCAAGATAAGTGGAGTTGTGGATAATGAAGTCGGTTTTCAAAACTTGCAGAGATTTAGGCCAGTTAGAAGAGTGGGCTGAAAGATGGCAGATGGTGTTTAATGCTGACAAATGTGAGGTGCTACATTTTGGTAGGACTAATCAAAATAGAACATACATGGTATATGGTAGGGCATTGAAGAATGTTGTAGAACAGAGGGATCTAGGAATAATGGTGCATAGTTCCCTGAAGGTGGAATCTCATGTGGATAGGGTGGTGAAGAAAGCTTTTGATATGCTGGCCTTTATAAATCAGAGCATTGAGTATAGGAGTCGGGATATAATGTTAAAATTGTACAAGGCATTGGTAAGGCCGAATTTGGAGTACTGTGTACAGTTCTGGTCAATGAGTTATAGGAAAGATGTCAACAAAATAGAGTACAGAGAAGATTTAATAGAATGTTACCTGGGTTTCAGCACCTAAGTTACAGAGAAAGTTTGAACAAGTTGGGTCTTTATTCTTTGGAGGTTGAGGGGGGACTTGATAGAGGTATTTAAAATTGTGATGGGGATGGATAGAGTTGATGTGGATAGGCTTTTTCCATTGAGGGTGCGGGAGATTCAAACAAGAGGACATGAGTTGAGAGTTAAGTGGCAAAAGTTTAGGGGTAACATGAGGGGTAACTTCTTTACTCCGTGATAACTGTGTGCGACGAGCTTCCAGCAGAAGTGGTTGAGGCAGGTTCGATATTGTCATTTGAAGTAAAATTGGATAGCTATATGGACAGGAAAGGAATGGAGGGTTATGGGCTGAGAGCAGGTTGGTGGGACTAGGTGAGAGTAAGCATTCGGCACGGACTAGAAGGGCCGAGATAGCCTGTTTCCGTGCTGTATTTGTTATATGGTTATATGGAAGGTGTGTTATTATGTGCGTACATAATAAGGAACTGCAGTTCCCAGTGGGCAATGGGACTCACCTGAAATCGGAAGCTACAATGCTGGGTGGGGGCAGTGGTCACACATGCTCACAATTGAGCCTTAGTTCAGTTATAAAATTCTCTAATGCACACCCATGCCAAGTTTGTCTTTATTGAGAATAAACATACCAATGCCTTACAGGATTGAATGCTTTGAACAGATGACAAAGATGATCGAGGGTAGGACAGTGTACAATGCCTTCATTGACACTAATAAAACATTAGAAAAGGTCCCTCATGGTAGGCCAAGACAGAAGTTTAAGACACATGAGATCTATGTAGAGTGGATAGATCGGTTATAGTGGTGGAGGGATGTTATTCTGATTGGAGTTCTGTGACCAGAGCTGTTCTGTATAGATCGGTGCTGAGACTTCTGTTTGAGTCAGTCGTACAGCATAGAAGTCAGTGACCAGTGGTGTCAATAGGGATCTCTTCTGGGACCCCTCCTCTTTGTGATTTTTATAAATTATGTGCATGAGGAAGTAGAAGGGATGGGTTAGTAAGTTTGCTGATGACACAAAGGTTGGGGGTGTTATGGATAGTCTGGAGGTTTGTCAGAGTTTACAACGGGACATCGATAGATGCAGAACTGGGCTGAGAAGTGGCAGATGGACTTCATCCCAGATCAGTGTGAAGTGGATCATTTTCATAGGTCTAATTTGAGGATAGAATATAATGTTAATGGTAAGACCCTTGGCAGTGTGGAGGATCTAAGAGATCTTGGTGTTCGTGTCCATAGGGCACTCAAAGCTGCTGCACAAGTTGACAATGTTGTTAAAAAGACGTATGTCGTGTTGGCATTCATCAACTGTGGGATTGAGTTCAAGAGCAGTGAGGTAATGTTACAGCTATATAAGAACTTGGTCAGATCCCACTTGGGGTACTGTATTCTGTTCTGGTCACCTCACTACAGGAAGCATGTGGAAACCATAGGGTGCAGAGGAGATTTACAAGGATGTTACCTGGATTGGAGTGTGCACCTTATGAGAATAGGTAGAGTGCACTTGTCCTTTTTTCCTTGGAGCATCGGAGGATGAGGGGTGACCTGATAGAGGTGTATAAGATGATGGGTATTGATCACGTAGATAGCCAAAGGCTTTTTCCCAGGGCTGAAATGGCTCACACAAGGGGGCATAGTTTTAAGGTGCTTGGAAATAAGTAGCTCAGGGGTGTCAGAGGTAAGTTTCTCACACAGAGTGGTGGGTGCCTGGAATGCACTGTCAGCAGTAGTGGTGGTAGTGGATACAATAGGGTCTTTTAAGAGCCTCTTGGGCAGGTACATGGAGCTTGGAAAAATAGAGGGCTATGCACTAGGGAAAATCTAAGCAGTCTCTAGAGTAGGTTACATGGTCGGCCCAACATTGTGGGCAGAAGGGGCCTGTCATGTGCTGTAAATTTCTATGTACTGTTAAATCGCATGGTTATTTAACAGTTTGAACCAGTCTGGCCATTCTCCTCTGACTTCTCTCATTAACAAGGCATTTTCGCCTACAAAGCTGCCACTCACTCAATGTTTTATTTTGTTTTTCACACTATTCTCTTTCAAGTCTGCAGACTGTAGTGTGTGAAAATCCCAGGAGATCAGCAATTTGGGAAAATTGTAGATAGTGAAGAAGGTAGTCAAAGATATTGTGGAATATAGATCAGCTGAAAAAATAGGCAGAAAAATGGCAGATGGAGATGGAGAGGCAAGTTGAAGATTTAGAGGTCAAATACAAGAGGAAAATATTCAGTAAATGCTCCTGTAGGAGCATTGGGATAGACAGTGATCTTGGTTTAGACCATACCTCCCTGCAAGTAGGTGGGGGGGGGGGGTGAGATTTATTAAAAAAAAAATAGGGAATACTTGTTTTCATCAGTTGGGGCATTGAATATAAAAGGTGGAAAATCGTGTTACAGTTGTATAAAACTTTGCTTTGAAACTACTGGATGTCCAGAACTTCTTGACAAACTACTGGAGGAATTCAATGGGTTAAGCAGCATCTGTGGAATCAAAGGGATAATTGACCATCCCTACAAATTGACATTTGTCATATGAGTCAAGTTACCATATCATGGAATGCTGTGAGGAACTTTTACATGAAACTACTATGTTGGGCACTGGGGTCAGAACTCAGGGAGGTATGGAACATATTGATAGATGGATGTTGCTGGGGTTGGTTTGGGACAGTGGTGAGATAATGCAGGAGTTTCAGACTTGTGTCAAGTTGGGAGTCTGGGGATTGATGAATGGGAAGGTGTCATTAGCACAGAGGGTGAAACCAAATGCAGGTGGCCTTGTAATGAGATTTAGTCAATGGGGTGTAACCCAGAACAATTATTAAAATTGTTTTTTTTTCTGAGAGTAACTGAAAGGAGTGTCCAACTTTCAAGATAATGATATTTGTGAAATTGGTTGATGCCCTTAGAAGGTAAAAGCTCAATGGCAAAAACAAACAAGATTCACCAATGAGGTGAGTGACTAAAGCAGTTTCTTAAAAGTACAAAATTTGAAACTTGCTTCTGGAAGAAATAGAGCTGCACAAATCTTTGGTTAGATTATGCTTGTAGTAATATGTGTAATTATGGTTTCCACACTATAAGACAGGCGTGATTAAAGGAAGCGGGGGGTGAAGGAGAAAATTCACAAGGATATTGCTGGACTGGAGTGCTTGACTTTGAAGAGTTGGGAAGACTGGGTCTGTTTACCCTAGAGGAAACAAAGCTGAGGAGTGTCTTTCCAAAGATTATAGAATTATAAGTGGCATAGATAAGGTAGAGAGTCAGTCTTTTCCCAGGAAAAGGGATTTGAAAACTAGAGGACATATGTTTAAGGGAAGAAAGGTAAAGATTTATGAAGGGCCGAGATGGCTTGTTTCCGTGCTATAATTGCTATATGGTTATATTTAAGAGGAGTGGGAAGCAGCAGAAAGGAAACTACAGACCTGTTAGCCTGACAACAGTGGTTGGGAAGTTGTTGGAATCGATTGTTAGGGACGAGATTATGGAGTACCTGGAGGCACATGACAAGATAGGCCAGAAACAGCATAGTTTCCTGAAAGGAAAATCCTGCCTAATTAACCTACTGCAACTTTTTGAGGAAATTACGTGCAGGGTAGACAAAGGAGATACAGTAGATGTGGTGTGCTTGGATTTTCAGAAGGTGCCACACATAAGGCTGCTTAGCAAGATAAGGATAAGAGCCCATGGAATTTCAGGGAAATTATGAGCATGGGTGGAGCATTGGCTGATCGGCAGAAAACAGTAGGAATAAAGGGATTCTATTCTGACTGGTTGCTGGTTACCAGTGGAATTGCACAGGGGTCAGTGTTGGGACCACTGCTTTTTGCGATGTATGTCAAAGATTTAGACTATGGGATTAATGGATTTGTGGCTAAATTTGGAGATGATACAAGGATAGGTGGAGGAGCAGGTAGTGTTGGGGAAACGGAGAGCCTGCAGAGAGACTTAGGTAGTTTAGGGGTATGGGCAATGAAGTGGCAAATGAAATACAATGTTGGAAAGTGTATGGTCATGCACTTTGGTGGAAGAAATAAATGGGCAGACTATCATTTAGATGGGGAGAGAATTCAAAATGCAGAGATGCAAAGGGACTTGGGAGTCCTTGTGCAGGATACACTAAAGGTTAATCTCCAGGTTGAGTCGGTGGTGAAGAAGGTGAATGCAATGTTGGCATTCATTTCTAGGAGGGGAGAATCTAATAGCAGGGATGTGATGTTAAGGCTCTGTAAGGCACTCATGGGGCCACACTTGGAATATAGTGTGCGGTTTTGGGCTCCTTATTTTTGAAAGAATATATTGACATTGGAGAAGGTTCAGAGAAGATTTGTGAGAATGATTCCAGGAATACTATATGAGGAATGCCTGGCAGCTCTTGGGCTGTATTGCCTGGAGTTCAGAAGAATGAGGGGGGATCTCATAGAAACATTGCAAATGTTAAAAGGCCAGAGCAAATTAGATATGGCAAAGTTATTTTCCATGGTAGGGGAGTCCAGGGCACGACTTCAGGATTGAAGAATGTCCATTCAGATGCAGAGAAATTACTTTAGTCAGAGGGTGATAAATCTGTGTAATTTGTTGCCACAAGTGGCTGTGGAGGTGATTGGGTGAATTTAAGTCAGAGATAGATAAGTTCTAGATTAGCCAGGGCATCAAAGGGTACGGGGAGAAGGCAGGGGAGAGGGGATGATGGAAAAATTGGATCAGTACATGACTGAATGGTGGAGCAGACTCAATGGGCTGAATGGCCTACTTTTTTATTTGCGTGTTCCTGCGTGCGTGCGCATCTGTGCGTGTGCTTGCGTACGTCCGTGACGATGTCTTTTTCATGGCTTTTACAAGGTGCAGAGCGAGAGGGAGACTGTGGGGCACGCCACTCCTCACCCAGACATTTTCACAGTATTTTTCCCTTTATTTTCTGAGGTTGAGTTGCGATCTCGACACTCAACCTAGCATGGATGGAAAGCGTACTTGGGAGCCGATCTGACTGGTTTCGAACCCGGAAACCTCTGCTCCCGGGTCCAGTGCCAATGTCATTGTGCCACCAGCCGGATGAATGGCCTACTTCTGTTCCTATAACTTGTGGTTTTATGGTAATAATGTCGCAATATATCTATGACAGACTTCTGCATTATCTACAATACCACCAAGCTTCATGTCATCTGCAAACTAACCAACCCACCCTTCCACTTCCTTATCTAAATAATTTCCAGGACTAACAAAGGACAAGGGTCCCAGAACAGATCCCTGTGGAACATCACTAGTCATGGATCTCTAGGAAGCGTATGCTCCATCTACTACTACCCTCTGCCTTCTGTGGCAGGTCAATTCCAAGTCTCCATCAGGGTCTAGCCTGCAGCCTCAAACCTCAGGCTCGCCTGCTGCTGCAAATCAGGTGAGAGATGCGGAAGTGTTAGAGGGCGGTGTCCGCACTCGACTGGGGTCTGGCCTCTGTCGTCAGAGCTGCTCTCCCATGTTTGAGCGGTGGAATGACAGGCTGGATTGTGTGCATTTGTCATGGAAGACTGTACCATCGATTGTCAGACATTGTCGTTCAGGGTCTTGGACTATATATGTTTTTGGAGTGAAAGTGCTTCTTTGCTCACTATTTTGAATTACGTTACTCGCTATTTTTAAGTTTGCTATTTTGAATGTTTTGCACCTTGGTATTGGAGGAATGCTCTCTCGCTCAGCTGTATCAACGTCTGGTTTGAATGATGATTAAACTTGATTCGATCAGTTATTTAAAAGAAACACTTGCCTCCTTTTGCATAGTCTTTTCTTTTCACTATCTTGCATAATTTATGTCTAATTTATGTTTTGTGTATTGTTTTAGCATATCTGTAATGCTGCATGTGAGTGTTTCATTGTTCTGGTTTCTTGCTGTACTGGAGACACTTGATCAGTAGTAGATCCTAATCCAGCTGAGGCAGTTCCATATTGGACTCTACCTTGTTCTCAACAAATCCAAACAAGACTGAGGTAATGTATTTTCCCAGGCTAAATTCTGAGAGGATATATTATATATTAAGTATAAACCCAATTGTTTTGGAGAATGTCAGACCAAAGTCATTCAGTAGACATGGGAGGTCCAATTTAACTGGGTATTCATGGAACAATTGCATCTGTCATGCTGGGGAATTATCAGAGACACTGGCATGGATCCCGACAGAGGTAACAACTCAAATTGCAACAGTCACCAAATTTGACACAAATGATCAGAAATGAAAGGATATTAAAATGTTAATTCATTAATGTGCAACATTAGGAACCATGATTTTTTTTTTCCTCCTCCTCAAATTTAACTTATCCACAGCCTCCATGAATTGCTGAACAAACCAAAACTTACCTTCAAAATCAGGTCAAAGATGTCTTTGGTAATTGTAATTTTTTTTGTATTCTGCTACAAAATTGATGTTTGTACCCAGTGGAGTATTGACTTGTGTAATAATGAAATTTTTTGATGTATTGCTGCATTTCTCTGGCTGTGATCTGGAAGGCAAAACATTTTGTGACAATGACTGTTCAGTATCGAATATTTAGTTGATTCATCACTACTCATTCAGGAGGCTGTAGGTGCTTTTCTTTAGTAAGGGATCAAGACAGTGATTTTCAGAACCAAGTGATCCTGTGACACTATTGAAGAATGGAAGCCTTAGATATACCTAAAGTCTTGACCAACATAATCATCCGTCATCCAACAGTATACTAAACAAATGAGGTGTCCTCCCATTCTGTCTGGCTAGCCTCCAACCTGACCACATGAACATCAATTTCTCCCAGTAATTTCTCTCCTTCTCTCTTTTTCCATTCTCCATTCTAGCTCTCCTCTTACTATTTCTGTTCTTCTTACCTCCCTCTGGTGCCCCTCCTCCTTCCTGTTCTCCCATGGTACACTCTTCTCTCTTATCCGATACCTTCTTCACCCCTTTACCTTTTTCCACCTTTCACCTTCAACCTTCTCACCCTCCACCCCCCCACGACCCATCTACTTTTCCCCACACCTAGCTTCACCTATCATCTGCCAGCTTTTACTCCTTCCCATACCCCTACCACCTTATTCTCACTTTTCACCCTTCCTTTCAAGTCCTGATGAAGAGACTTGGCCTGAAACGTCAACTGTTTATTCCTCTACATGGATGCTGCCTGACCTGTTGAGTTCCTTCAGCATTTTGTGTGTTCTGCCTTCAAATTCGACCTTCCAAAATGAATCACTTCACTTTTTCCACATTAAGCTCCAGCTTCCAGCTCTGTATCCGATCAATGCCCTGTTTTAACTTTCAACAATATTGTACTCTGTCCACAACATTATCAACCCTCACATCATCTGCAAACTTACTAAACCACCCTTCCACATCCTCATTCAAGTCAATTATAAGAATCACAAAGAGCAGAGGTCCTACAATAGATCCCTATGGAACACCACTGGTCATCGACTTCCAGACAAAATATGCTCCACATACAATCACCCCCTGCTTCTATAGGAAAGCCAATTCTGAATCCACACAGCAATTACCTTCTGATTTTCTGAATGAGCTTACCAGGAACCTTGTCAAATATATTACATCCACTATTCTGCCTTCATCAATGCATTTTGTTACACCCTCAAAGAATTTATTCAGGATTATGAGAGAGAACCTGCCTTTCACAAAGTCATGCTGACTCTCCCAAATCAGACTATGCTTCTCTAAATGCTCGTAAATCCAGTCTCCAAGAATCTTCATAATTGGCCCACCACTGTTGTAAGACTTACTGGTATGTCATTCCTATGGTTATCCTTACCCCCTTTCTTGAATAAAGAAATGACATTTGCCACCCTCCAATCATCTGGAACTACTCTTGTTGCCAGTAAGGATGCAAAGATTATTGTCAAAGTTCCCTTGCTATTTGTAGGAACCTGGAGTATATCCTATCTAGCCCTGGGCACTTCTTTATCGGAATATTTTTCAAAAGTTCCAGCACATCCTCTTTCTTAATGTCAACTTGTTCAGGCATATCAGATTGTGTTACGCTGTTCCTCACAAACATCAAGGTCCCTCTCGTGGTAAACACTGAAGTTTTTATAAGAACACCCCCACCCCAACTCCTTGGACTCTCGTGGCATGTTTCCGCTTCTATCTCTGATCAGTGTTACCCTCATTTTAGTCATCCTCCTGTTCTTCACAAATGTAGAGAACACCTTGGGGTTTTCTTTAATCCTGCTTGTCAAGACCTAATCATGTGCCTTTCTAGCTTTCCTATATCCATTACTAAACTCCTTCCTGGCTACCTTGTGACTCTCTGAAAGACTGTCTGACCATTGCTTACTAAACCCTAAGTAAGCTGCTTTCTTCTTCTTGACTAGAGGCTCCACATGTTTTATCAGCCATGGTTCTTCCACCCAACCAGCCTTTCCCTGCCTCAATGGGACAAACCTATCCAGAACCCATGCAAGTACTCCTTTAACAACCTCTGCATTTGTTGTCCACTTCCCTGAGAATATCTGTTCCTAATTACGGTCCCAAGTTCCTGCCCAGTGGATTCATAATTCCGCCTCCACCATTTAAATACTTTCCCATACCGTGCGTTCCTATCCCTGTCGAAGGTTATGTTAAAGGTCAGGGAGTCATGGTCACTGTCTCTAAAATGCTCACCCACCAAGAGATCTGTCACCTGACCAGGTTCACTGCCTTGTACTAGATTCAGTATAGCTTCTGTGCTGCTGCCTCAGTGCTAGGGTGACAGATTTGATTCTGACCTTGCTCCACCTTTTTACCCACATCCCACATGCGTTCTGCTATGTTAACAGATTTCTCTTTCGCAGAAGTTGATGGGAAACAGTATCAGAAGAGTCGCTGTACATGTGTGAGAAAGTAAGTTACAATGCTACAGCTATAAGATGACAGGAAATGTGATCAATGATGTTTTATGCAAGGAGCTAGCCCAGACCCAATGGGCCCAATGGCCACCTTGTGTATCATACAAGTAAGCTATTTAGCTGTACCAAAAATGCTATGTGGAAAAAGCAATTATCAAATGGGATGAACCATCTTATATTGGCTTAGGGGCTAAATTTGGACATGGCACAGTCACTCCCCAGTCTAGGCAACTTTGGAAAACCGAACTCCTCATTTGTCATCACTTTCCATTCAGATCATAATCTCTTTCTGTTTATCCTTCTGAAGTACATAACCTCACAATTCCCCAAAATGAATTTTGTTTGCCAAGTTTTTGTCCACTCTATCTGTAGTCCATTCTAGGGTCACGGCAAGCTGATTACAACAAGCCTTTCTATCTTATTTTTGTATCATCAGCAGCCAGGATAGAGATGTCCCCCGCTTTTCGAACGTTCACTTTACGAAACCTCACTGTTACAAAAGACCTACATTAGTACCCTGCTTTCGCTTTCAGAAGGTGTTTTCACTGTTACGAAAAAAATCAGCGTGCGATAAAAATCAGCACCCGCCCCAAGCAGCTGCTCTCCCCCGGATTCGGAACGGCTTTCTCGCTGGCATTGCTGAAACACGTGCCTGTGAGCAGCTGTTTGCAAGATGAGTTCTAAGGTTTCGGAAAAGCCTAAAAGAGCTAAGGATGTTACACTTTGTGTAAAACTAGACATAATTAAGTGTTTCGATCGTGGTGAACGAAGTAAGGACAAGGTGAGTTTGGCTTGTGGAAGCTGATGAACTTGATGTTGAAGAGGTTTTGGCATCCCATCACCAAGAACTGATGGATGAAGAGCTGATGCAATTGTAAGAGGAAAGGATAACAATCGAAACCGAATGCAGTAGCGAAAGTGAAGCAACTGCGTGAGATTTTCGCTGCAATGATAAAGTACAACTTTAATTTTGAAAGGATACATCAGTTTAGGGGATATTTGCAGGATGGTTTGAGTGCTTACAAAGAACTGTATGATGGAAAAATGCGCGAGGCTCAGCAGTCAAGCAAGCCTTCCACAGCAGACGACGAACCTCGACCTTCGACATCGAGGTGGGCAGTCATAGGAGAAGATGAGCTGCCTGCTCTAATGGAAACAGACGACGAGATGACACCCCAGTGTCCCACCACCCCAGCCCCCGGGCCACAGACAGATACCGATTCACGGAGAATGCAGCAGTAGCCAGGAGACACACAGCACATCTTTAAGGAAAAAGCTGAAATAAACATGCTAATTAATTAGGTGTTTAGAAATTAAAAGATCAGCACTTTTATAGCTAGCCCCAACGGTGGAAAACCTGATCGAGGAGCACAGCTAATGGAAACCTCGATCTCAAGGGAACTGGCCTCCTGGCATGATGGTTTTGAAGCATATTGCTACTATTTCTTTACAATAATTTTTTGAGATCAATCTCTAAGATCAGCAATTCTATAATTGTTAAAAATGCTGATCTTTAACACTAGAAAATTACCGGATCTTTCTGTGCTCTGTAGAATTTTTCACCCATCTGCAATTCTGAACTTTCTTGAAAATCATCCTCAGTAAACCTAAGATGATAAATCAAATAATGAAGAGGTAAATATGAAGGAAAACCCATGCATTATTTAAAAATCAGTACACCAGTGAAATACAGGTTTATTCCAAAGGATGGATTTTAACAGGCATTTTCCATGAATGCAAGCTGCTATGTAGTCTGTGATACGGACAGGCTTACCGTTTACCTCCTGATGAATACTCCTTTGCCCAGAAGTGGCGGAGGAGGTGCATTGGTATCTGTCCTGGCTCACACCTAGCAGCTCTACAAAGTGTTGCTTTGATTGCATCTTGATGTTACTACCACAAAAACCAAAAAGACCATTGAACTCAGTCAAACACACCTTATCATCTGCTCAAAACACATGAAACATGGGAAAATACTAGCAGGAGTAAGCCACATAGCCCTCAGAATTGCACTGCCATTTAAAACTGCCAGATTTCCAGTTGAAAGAGCTGACCGTGATCAAGTGCTACAGTCTAGTGGAGTCCAAGAATGTGTGCTGAGAGGTCCTATTAATTGAATTGCATCCTTCTCAAAAACCCATGCATGGTTACTGACAGATCATTTGTAATATATTAGAGTTATCTGTGTTAAGTTGCTATTGAAGAAGAATTCAGGCTGTTCGTATTCAAAAATGTATTTTCAATAGCAATGTGGTCTTTAACTTCAATTTTTTGCATTCCCTTTGTTTTAATGTATATACTTTTATAGAATTTATTTAAAAAAAAATGTTTTGTATAAGACGATTTCTGCATGAGTACAGTGTTAGACACCGGCTGATTTTCCTTTCTACTGGCCGTCCTCCTCTGATTACCAGCAACATATCTTGGTCTGCAGCCCTCGCTCATTTTTACAGTCTGGTTTTATTGTAACTGAGTTGCTTCATGTCAGTGAGCAACTGGATTCTAGAAGACAGAAGAACAGGAATTCCTTCAATATTTACTGCATTATAGCTTATAACTCATGCAACATGAACCGATGCTAGAAAACAGCACCTTGCATTGTTATAGAGACATAGTGTGATAAAACTCCACACCACAGAAATAAGCCTTTGGTCCATTCAGTTCATGTCAAACCATCAATCTGCCCAGTCCCATTCACCTGCACCTGGGCAATAGCCTTGCATAGGCCTCTCATCCATGTACCTGTTAAAATTTCTCTTAAATGTTGAAATGCACCACTTCTGCTGGCAGTTCATTCCACACTCTCACCACCCTCTGAGTGAAGAAGTTCTCCCTCATGTTCCCCTTGAACATTTCACCTTTCACCCTTAACACATGGCCACTAGATGTAGTCTCACCAACCCCAGTGGATAAAGCCTGGTGGAAGTTACTCTATCTATAATTTTGCATACCTCTAACAAATCTCCTCTCAATCTTCTACATTCTAGGGAATAAAGTCCTAAATATCTTTAGTGTAGGGTAGCTGTATTGTTCTATAGAAGGGGGAAATTAACAACCAGTTAATCAGTATGTAGATGATAGTGAGAATATTAACACTCAAAGTGGTGACTGTCTCCAATTAATGCATGGCTGTGGGCCACAACTGCTGTCAAGTTATTGTAACTGTGATATTCTTCCTTGGAGTTGTCAGACAATTATGATAGATCTGAGGCAACCATACTTTGCCATAATTGTCCATAGGCCTTCATGACATACATGACTCAGGAGACTCTGCAGATACTGGGAAATCTTGAGTAACACACAGAGGAACTCAACAGGTCAGGCAGCATCTGTGGAGGGAAATAAACGTTCAATATTTCGGTTCAAATTCCTTCACAATCTTAGCCTGAAACGTCAACTGTTTACTTCACTCCATAAATGCTCCCTGACCTGCAGAGTTTGGCCAGAGTTTTGTGTGTGTTGCTTAGATACAGAATGGATAATACTCTTTTTAATTTGGAGGGATTAATCAGACAAAACCAAAGTTTAAGAAACCTGATCTTATCTGGGAACCTGGTCTTCGCAAATGAGTGTCTACTGAATCAGGCTCAAAAGCTAATGTGCAGAAAAGTCCAGGCAAATTTTCCAGTGACTGTGGCAACTTTGCTTTCATAATTAGCTCAAAGAAAAATGAAAATATGCACCTACCTTCAGCAAACACCCCGCACACAAACCAAACGTTCCCGTAAATGGTGAGTCTTTCTGCAGTGGGCTAGTTCACATACCATGGCAGGTCTCTCTCTAAATCAGTCAAAGTCAACAAGACAGTAGGAGTCAGCTTTACTTTCAGAGGACTGAGAAACATGAGAGCAAAGAGGAATTAGCTTAATGGCCAAGGTGGAGATGTATTATGCTGTTGTCACACATACTTTTATGTTTGCGAAACAAGGACAGTGTACAGTAAACTAGTCAGCCAGAACAGCAACTTCCACATCATTTGTCTGTGCACAGTAGTTTACATTAAGTAGCTAGGCAGATTCCAGACACACAGATTCCTTCTCAAACAAATCTCTAGAGCAGTTACACATGCTGAAATGTGAGGAGAACATGTCAGAAGCATGCTGTGATGATAAAATATCAAAGCAGCTACTTTATGGAGAGCTTACTGGGGGCAGAAGTAGTTGACAGAAAAATGTATTTCAAAGACTCCCTGAAGAGCTTCAAAACTGATGCTGGGAACAGCAAGACAAAAGATTCTGCAGATGCTAAGAATCTTGAGCAACACACACAAAATGCTGGAAAAACTCAGCAGGTCAGGCAGCATCTAGCGAGAGGAATAAACAGTCAATGTTTCAATTCTGATGAAGGGTCGACTATTTTTCCCTTCCATAGATGCTGAGTTCTACCAACATTCACACACATTGGTCATCTGTGGGAAAGAAACTATCAAGCCAATATTGGTATAGTCAGCCATCTCTGTACACGCCACATTATAGACTAGTTATCATGGTGTTACTCCAGAATGAGTGATGAACAACGGCAACAAGAGCACCGAGAACAAACCTACATGGGGTCCCACTGAGCAATGTCTTTGAGTTTATTTCAATGGTATCTAAATTGGCGACTTTCAGGAAACCATCCTTGTATTCCTTGTTGCAATTATGCTCCTCAGGGCCCGACTGTTGACTGTGAATCCCCTAACTTGATTTATCTTTCCAAGGTACAAATCCACATGCTCATCAATCAAACTCCTTTTCCCATTTCTCAGCGCACTTACCCAGCTGATCAGCAGCTCTGTATTCCTAATAACTATCTTCACCGTCAATAACACCATCAGTTTTAGTGATATCTGAAATCTTATTCTGCATGCCTTGTACGTTCTCATCCAAATCACCAACTACTGTATAACAACTAGTAATGAGCCTTGCACTGACACCTGTGGAATGGCACAAGCCTCCAATCCAAAAACAATCTTCCACCATCACCCATGGTTCCTCTCATCAAGGCAACTGTGTATCCATTTGGCCAGCTGTCCTTAGATTCCATGTGATCTACTTCCCATAACAGTCTACCATGCAGAACTTTATCAAACCCCTTCCTAAAGTCCATGTAGACTACATTTATTTCACTGCCCTTATCCTCCTCCTTGGTTACTTCTTCAAAAACAAACAACTAAATCAAATATGTGAGACACGATTTCCCATGCACAAAGCCATACTGATTATCTTTAATTAACCCTCACATCACACTGGAGGAACTCAGCAGGTTGGGCAGCATCCATGGAAACATTGACTGATCATTTCCATGGATACTGCCCGACCTGCTGAGTTCCTCCAGCGTGTTGTGAGTGTTGCTTTGACCCCAGCATCGGCAGAGTATTTTGTGTTATCTTTGATCAACTCCTCTAGAAATTCCATGTGATGTGAAATAGATAAATTGTTATTGAATCTAATGCCCCCCTGCCCTTTATCCCAACTCTCAAAGCCTTGCTTCGGCCACATCCTGACTTGTACACTCTTATCCAGATTGTGAGCCATACCATTGCTTCACTCAGCTATTAATATATATCTGGGGGTTTTCATAACCAGATTACAGCTCACTGTTAGGTCATCCTATCATCCTAAGACATTAGACTCTGTGTTTAATTGGATTTCAATCTTGATTCTATCTCAGTTCCAGAGGAGTACTCAAATTTCACCTGACATGAGAGTGCTATCAATACACGAAAAGCTTGTTTCACCCCTTTGCAACACAATGGCTTATTTTGTACAATTAGTAAAGATAACAAATCTTACAGAATGAGAACTGTTACCTGTTTGGTTTCAGAGTAAAGATTTTGCTCAGTTCCATAGATTCTGGTGAAATACGCTTCAGTTGATGCTTTCTTGTCTGATTTCTGATTCTACAAAAATCCGGTTAAGAAAAATAAAGAGTCAAACAATAAAACACGGACTTGCAGAGCTTTTAGGATCATATTTTACATTATTATGGACAATAATGTTGAATCTTACTGCAATTATAATGTGAAAAACTCTAAATTTGTTTTGCAACATTAATAAAGGAACTAGGTTTCCAGGTGAAAAACAACAGGAATTCTGCAGATGCTGGAAATTCAAGCAACACACATCAAAGTTGCTGGTGAACGCAGCAGGCCAGGCAGCATCTCTAGGAAGAGGCGCAGTCGACGTTTCAGGCCGAGACCCTTCGTCAGGACTAACTGAAGGAAGAGTGAGTAAGGGATTTGAAAGCTGGAGGTGGAGGGGGAGATGCAAAATGATAGGAGAAGACAGGAGGGGGAGGGATGGAGCCAAGAGCTGGACAGGTGATAGGCAAAAGGGGATACGAGAGGATCATGAGACAGGAGGTCCGGGAAGAAAGACAAGGGGAGGGGGTGACCCAGTGGATGGGCAAGAGGTATATTCAGAGGGACAGAGGTAGAAAAAGGAGAGTGAGAGAGAGAATGTGTGCATAAAAATGAGTAACAGATGGGGTACGAGGGGGAGGTGGGGCCTTAGCGGAAGTTAGAGAAGTCGATGATCATGCCATCAGGTTGGAGGCTACCCAGACGGAATATAAGGTGTTGTTCCTCCAACCTGAGTGTGGTTTCATCTTTACAGTAGAGGAGGCCGTGGATAGACATGTCAGAATGGGAATGGGATGTGGAATTAAAATGTGTGGCCACTGGGAGATCCTGCTTTCTCTGGCAGACAGAGCGTAGATGTTCAGCAAAGCAGTCTCCCAGTCTGCGTCAGGTCTCACCAATATATAAAAGGCCACATCGGGAGCACCGGACGCAGTATATCACCCCAGTCGACTCACAGGTGAAGTGATGCCTCACCTGGAAGGACTGTTTGGGTTCCAGGTGAAAACATGGATTGCTGGTTTAGTTGTCCAAGGCATTGAATAATAGACTAGTAAATTAACAATGATGCTATTACTGTACTGCATTTCTATGTTATTGCCATCTCATCTTCACCACATATGCCCCTGCCTCAGCTCATCTGTTGCTCATTCATGCTTAAACAACTAGACACGATTATTCCTGAACATCATAGGATAAGATATCAATTTTTACCTCTACTGAATAATGGGTATTTACCGTCACTAATGTGGATCAACTTTTGATTCAGTCTGTAAGGAAGGACAGGCAGGTGTTATGATAGGGTAGAAAGGCTGAAGTGAGTTTATTTCTATTGAGGATATAGGAGATGAACTTAGAGCTTGGACCAGTACAGGGAACTATGATGTTCTGACCATTTTATAGCCTTGATTGAAAGACGTTCAAGACTGAATGATTAATGTTCCAGGCTTTTAATGTTTCAGAAGAGACAGAGAGGGAAGAGGGAGAGCAGTTATACTACCAGTCAGAAACAATATCACAGTTGCACTCTGAGAGAATTATTTAGTCACTTCACTCTGATGAGGTTATATATAGACCCACTTCCCCACCAAGTAGCCATCAGAACACTGAGGGACAGATATGCTGGCAGATTAGGGGAAGGTGCGAAAACAACAGTGTTGTCATAGTGGGTGACTTCAACTTCCCTAATATAGATTAAGAACTCTTAATTCAAGAGGGTTAGCTGAGAAGGAGTTTAGGAGAGACAATAGCGGCGGCTCCTTTGCTTGAATCTTCAGAAACAGCTCTCTTTCTATCTTTAATATCTCTATTTTTCCCTTTCAGGGCTCTTTTGAAGACCCTGACATGGAGTGACATGCTGACTTTGGTTCTTTGCGGGAATGGGACCTGCACTCAGGGTCTCACGACTGGCCCCTATTCCATATGCCAAGGACCTGGCCGAAGATTAGCTTGCTTTTGGAGTTTTGGGATCTTGTGTCTCTGGAGGCGAGCGGATCAAAGGTCGGTGCCACTGTAGGAAATCGACTTGTCGTGGGAGAAGGAAGATCAAAAGCAGCAAGCTGACTACTGGCTGTGTGCCCAGAGACCCAAGTTCTTTGGGCAGAGCTGGGAAAAAACGACACAACAGACTTTTAACATTGTAAATTAATGAGTTTTATGTTATGTCTCCCCTCTAACTGTGAACAGAGATACCTCTTCTTTCCTTGGGGGGGGGGAGAGGGAGAGAGAGAGAGAGAGATATATATATATATATATATAAATGTCCAATACTGGGTGAACGAGTAGCCTTTGGGGTACTACAAGTTTGTGTCTTTATCGATGCTTTGCTGCCCGCTTGACTGCTTAGTGGAGGGCACCGATGCTTTTTTTGCTGGTGGAGAGCAGCTACTGGTAGGGGGGAGCTGAGGGGGCTTTGGGATTCTGAAATTTAACTGTCATTCATTCTTTGGGGCATTCCTCTGTTTTTGTGGATGGTTGTGAAGGGAAAGTATTTCAGGATGTATATTGTATACATTTTTCTGACATTAAATGTACATATTGAAACTTCTGAAGTGTAAGCAGTGTGGACATGAAGAGGCTGCTCCCTTTGGTAGAGTGGTTAACAGCTAGATGCCACAGATTATGAAAATTTGTGAAATAAGTCAATCAGAATCAGAATCAAACTGGAAACAGGCTTAATGTCACTGGCATACGTTGTGAAATTTGGTGTTCTGCGGCAGCAGGACAATGCAATACCTAACAGTAAAAGCTGTAAATTGCAGTAAGAAGTATATATATATATGTATTTTTAAGTTAAAATTAAATAACCAGTGCAAAAAGAGAGAAAAACTAAGTTGTGAGATAGTGTTCATGGCTTCAATGTCCGTATAGAAATCTGATGGCAGAAGAGAAGAAGCAATTCCTGAAATGTTAAGTGTGAGTCTTCAGGTTCCTGAACCTTCAGGGCCCTGATGGTAGCAATGTCCTTGGTGATGGGGGTCCTTAGTGATGGATGCCACCTTTCTGAGACGTCACTCCATGATGATGTCCTGGATGTTGAGGATACTAGTGCCCATGATGGAGTTGACTGAATTTACAAATTTCTGCAGCTTATTTTGATCCTGTGCAGTGGCAACCACCACATCATCTACATACCAGATGGTGATGCAGCCCGTTAGAATGCTCTCCATGGCAGATCTGTAGAAATTTGTGAGTGAATTTGATGACAACCAAGTCTCCTCAAACTCCAAATGAAATACAGCTACTGTCGTGCTCTCTTTGTAACTGCATCAATATGTTGGGGCCTCTATAGATCCTCAGGGACGTTGACACCCAGGAACGTGAAATTGTTCTCTGTTTCTACTTCTGATTCCTTGATGAGGACTGGTGTGTGTTTTCTTGTCTTACCCTTTCTGAAGTCCACAATCCGTTTTTTGGTCTTACCGACATTGAGTGCAAGGTTTTTGCGGCAACTCCACTCAACCAGCTGATCTGTCTCGCTCTTGCATGCCTTCTCACCATCGGCTGAATTTCTGCCAATAATTGTGCCATCAACAAGTTTAAAGATGGTGTTTGAGCTGTGCCTAGCCACATAGCTTTGGGAGGGTAGAGAGAGTAGTGCAGTGCACGAAGTATGCATCCTTGAGGTGCACTAGCATTGATTATCAGTGAGGTAGAGATGTTATTTCTGATCCACACAGACTGTGGTCTTCTGGTGTGGAAGTCAAAGAACCAGTTGCAGAGAGAGGTACAGAGGCCCAGGTTTTGGAGCTTTTTGATCAGAACTATAGGAGTGATTGTGTTAAACACTGAGCTGTAGTAAACATATAACAGCCTGATGTACATATTAGTATTATCCGAGAGATCCAAGGCTCTGAGAAGACCTATTGAGATCAGATCCACTGTAGACTTATTGTATTCAGCCCTACCAGGTACAACATCGGGGCAGTCACCCTGCAAGAGTTCACTTTCTTAAAGACATTCCAACATCAGCCCCCTATACAGTGATCACAGGGTCATTAGGTACTGCAGGGATCCTCATAGCTGTAGTTTTATTCTCCTTTTCACAGGGTGCATAAAAGGCTTTGAGATCATCTAGGAGTGAAGCATCACTGCCATTTATAATGTTAGGTTTTGTTTTGTAGGAGGTAAGGGCCTGCAAACCCTGACAGAGTTGGCATACATCTGATTCTGCCTCTAAACTCAATTGGAATTGTTCTTTTTCTCTTGAGATAGCCCCTATAAGTCATATCTGGCCTCTTTGTATAGTATTGGCTTACTAGATGTGAATGTGACAGGTCTAGTCTTCAGTGGACCATGAATTTCCTGGTTCATTCAAGGCTTTTGGTTTGGTATGTACAGCAAGTTTTCATGGGCACACACTCAGCCAGACAGTTCTTAATGAAGTCATTGACAACTGTGGTGTATTCTCTTCAGACTTGAAGATGAATATAACCAGATAACAATTACAGCACGGAAACAGGCCATCTCAGCCCTTCTAGTCCGTACCGAACTCTTACCCCATCCTATTCCCACTGACCTGCACTCAGCCCATAACCCTCCATTCTTTTCCTGTCCATATATCTATCCAATTTAACTTTCCTGTCCATATATCTATCCAATTTAAATGATGACATTTAACCTGCCTCAACCACTTCTGCTGGAAGCTCATTCCACACAGCTACCACTCTCTGAGTAAAGAAGTTTCCCCTCATGTTACCCTTAAACTTTTGTCCTCTAATTCTCAACCCATGCCCCCTTGTTTGAATCTTCCCCACTCTCAATGGAAAAAGTCTAACCATGTCAACTCTATCAATCCCCCTCATAATTTTAAATACCTCTATCAAGTCCCCCCTCAACCTTCTATGCTCCAAAGAATAAAGACCTAACTTGTTCAACCTTTCTCTGTAACTTAGTAGGTGAAACCCAGGCAACATTTTAGTAAACCTCCTCTGTATACTCTCAATTTTATTGACATCCTTCCTATAATTCGGTGACCAGAACTGTACACAATACTCCAGATTTGGCCTTACCAATGCCTTATACAAATTCAACATCACATCCTAACTCCTATACTCAATGCTCTGGTTAATAAAGGGCAGCAAACCAAAAGCTTTCTTCACCACCCTATCCACATGAGATTCCATCTTCAGGGAACGATGCACCATTATTCCTAGATCCCCCTGTTCTAAAGCATTCTTTAATGCCCTACCATTTACCATGTATGTCCTATTTTAATTAGTTTTACCAAAATGTAGCACCTCACATTTTTCAGCAGTAAACTTATGAATCCATGAATTCTGTCCAGTCCACCGACTCAAAGCAAGTGGGAACAAAATTGAAAGCAAAATGAGTAAATACTTTTTTATGTGCACCTGAAATCTGGAATATAAATGTGGTGGAAGTACTTTTCATTATCCACTTCCAGAGGGAAATGTTAAGTACTGTCTATGGTGAAGATAAGTTTGCAAGGCTGGAGTAGTGGTGGTGGAGAGCTGTGGTCAGGAACCAGCATGGACATTATGGAAATAATGGTTGCCTTCTGTAGCATAAACATTGCATGATTCTAGATTTGTTTTTTACTTCCCATATTAACCTTTGATGCAGCACCTATTGAACATCTATTGACATTCTTTGCACGTGAATAAGTTCCCGTTTATCCATTGTAAAGTTACATCTCTAAATAATTCCCTTAAAATTATTCTTTCACAAACGCATGAAAAGGATCATTGATAAATAAGGATTAGAACGTGGTGGAACTCAGCAGGTCAGGCATCATCCACGAAGAGGAATAAAAAGTGGACATTTCCGCAGAGACCCTTCGTCAGGACTGATCATCATACAATAATTCCGAGTGTCCTGCTAATGCATCTTCAACAAATGTTCTGATATTTCTGCTGCCTTCTGTCTCCTTCCATTTTATTATTATCATTTTTAATTTTTCTCAGCTCAAGCTGGTAAAACCGGAGGTACAGCATATCCAAGCACACTCGTTTGTCAATTACTATGAACTTTCAGACTATTCCCGCAGTGTTTAGTATTGTGGCTTTCTGAAGATTTACATAGATATTACTGTGTAGCCCTAATTGTTTAATGCTATTGTGTAGTGCCTTTGGGATGACACCAGTTGTAGATATTGCTGTTGGGATAATGTATACACAGTTTGTCTTCCAAAGTCTTTTAATTTCCACATTTTAATTCGGCATAATCCTGGTGTTTTTCACTTATTGATTTCTGTAAGTTATGTGTGTTTGGAATGGCAGTATCTATTAAATCAGTTGTTCTTGCTTGTTTATCCTGTATAATTATATCCAGATGTTTATTATGGGTTGTCGTATCTATAATAACTGATCGGCCATAATATAATTTGTGGCATTCTGACTCTAAATCTGGATCAGGTTTGTACTTATAGTAAGGTGTGACTTTGTTAATGAGTTTGTATTTTAAAGTGAGTTTTTGATGAATGATGTTTGACACTTGATTGTGCCTGTGTAAGTACATGAAATTGTGTTAAACTGCTACAGGATCCTGTAATGTGTTGGATTGTTTCTGGTTTTTCTTGGCATTTTCTACATTTATCATCTTGGATTTGTTGGTCTTTCATTATGTATTTTTGTGAGACCAGGATCCTGGATGAAGGATCTTTAACAGAGGAAAGGATGGGTTACACCTTCTTCTGGAAAGGTTTCCCCCCCCCCCCCCAAGTGGACAACATCTCCACGGAGTAGGATTGGCCATCAAGAAAACCTTTCTACCCAGTCTCACAGAAACACCTGTTGGCATTAGTGAAAGACTAATGACCCTCCGTATCCTCCCCCGGCAAAGAAATGTTATGTCACGCCTCTCAGAGCCTATGCACCAACTTTGCCATCTGAGAATGAGGCCAAGGAATTCTTTTATAAGACATTGGATGAAGCTCTTTGCTGGATCCCTAAGAATGATAAGGTCCTTTTGCTTGGGGACTTGAACGCTAGGGTGGGACAGAACAACAAGATATGGAGTGGAGTGCAAGGGAGGCATGGTATTGGCAAGGTGAATACAAATGGCATGAGGCTACTTACTCTTTGCTCTGAGCATAACCTTACCATATCCAACACCATCTTCCAGCAGAAGGCAAAATATAAGACCTCGTGGATTCACACTCACTCTAAACATTGGCATATGATCGACTTCATCATTGTGAGACACGCTTAGTGACACTTTAAGGAGAGTCGGACGTAGGAAATCTTCATGGGAAAGAAATTTAACCCCAAAAATGCTGGAGCTTAAGCAACAAGAGGCTTCTCAGAGGGAGAGTGAATTCATGAAGCTATATGAAAGCTGGAAAGAACAAGTTAGAGCTGCACATACCAAACTTACGGATGAGTGCTCCGACCGTGACTTATGTGACATGATGGATGCTGTTGAAGGGCTGGAGACCCAAGTGAAAGATGTGTATGAAAATATACGATCCCATTCGGCACGTTCTACTGAGATTAGAAGAAAGATGGATTCCTGCACAGCAGTAACAGCAGATTTGATGGGGCTAATGAACGTACATATGAGTGAAGTGGGGCAAGAGGAGTTTAATGCTGAGGCAGAAAATGCAAGACTTTGTATGGTGCTCGATAGAGAGTATGCCCAGTCGATATTTGGGACTACAATCTCCAAATCCACTGCTCGTAGCCACCATTCAAGTTGCTTATCAGAACAGCAAAGCATCACAGTAAAAAGAGCAGAGTGTGCTGCACAGTTTGCTGCAAAGCAGGCTGAAATGGAGATGGAGGAAGCTATCACTGTACAAAGGCAAGAACTTAAAAGACTGGAAAGTCAGAGAGATCTTCAAGTAATGGCCACAAAGCTTAAGGCTTACTCTGAAGCTGACTCAGGTGAGGCCTTGGAGGAAAGTAGAAAAGCAATCAGTGAGCTGGCTAATTGTCTTCCAATACCTTATAAAGAAAATTAAAGGGGGACAAACATATAAGAATGATAACAATGAAGCATCGTTAGTACAAGCCCTACACGACACAGTGGTTCTCACCAGAATCCCTACACCTGAGCTCTCAGTGTTCTCAGGGGACCCAGTTAGGTTCTTAGAGTGGAGCACAAGTTTTAAGGCATTAATAGAATGGCGATGCACAAATACAGCTGACAGGTTGTTCCACCTATAGAAATACATCAGTGGTGAGACAGACTACAGGAATTCTGCAGATGCTGGAAATTCAAGCAACACACATAAAAGTTGCTGGTGAATGCAGCAGGCCAGGCAGCATCTCTAGGAAGAGGTGCAGTCGACGTTTCAGGCCGAGACCCTTCGTCAGGACTAACTGAAGGAAGAGTGAGTAAGGGATTTGAAAGTTGGAGGGGGAGATCCAAAATGATAGAAGAAGACAGGAGGGGGAGGGATGGAGCAAAGAGCTGGACAGGTGATAGGCAAAAGGGATACGAGAGGATCATGGGACAGGAGGACCCATCCTCTGGGACTGCCCCCCCCCCCTTGTCTTTCTTCCCGGACCCATCTTCTGGGTACACCCCCCCCGCCCCCCCGGCTCCTTGTCTTTCTTCCCGGACCTCCTGTCCCATGATCCTCTCGTATCCCTTTTGCCTATCACCTGCCCAGCTCTTGGCTCCATCCCTCCCCCTCCTGTCTTCTCCTATCATTTTGGATCTCCCCCTCCTCCTCCAACTTTCAAATCCCTTACTCACTCTTCCTTCAGTTAGTCCTGACGAAGGGTCTCGGCCTGAAACGTCGACTGTACCTCTTCCTACAGATGCTGCTTGGCCTGCTGCGTTCACCAGCAACTTTTAGTGGTGAGGCAGGATCTGTATTGGAAGGAAGCTTCTACAGAAACGATGATAAAGCCTACGACCAGGCATGGAAGGCTTTGAATGCTCGGTAAGTCCAGCCCTTTGTAATCCAGCGTGCATTTAGAGAGACTGAGTAACTGGCTGAAGGTTAGTTCAAGGGAGTCAGTTAAACTGAGACAATTCAGAGATTTTCTGTCAGCCTGTAGCAATGCCATGCCACATATCAAAGGGCTTCAGGTGTTAAATGACTGTGAAGCGAATCAAAGGATACTTCAAAAACTCCCTGATTGGGTGACCTCTCACTGGAATCGTTATGTCACAATGCAGTTGCGACAAATGGGGGAATTCCCTGATTTCAACGAGCTTGCTGATTTTGTGGCACAAGAAGCAGAAATCATATGCAATCCTGTAACATCCTTTATTGCCTTGAAGCCTACTGAAGAAAAGCCAACTAGAGACATGAAGCGCACAAAGGCCAACACGTTCATCACAAATGTGAAAGTGTCGGACAAATCAAGCACAGTGATGGAAACTTACAGTGCCGTGGAAAACAGCTCAAAGGATTCAAACGGATCCAAGAAGGTAAACACTTCATTTACATCTTCAAACCCAGTCACATGCATGTGCTGTGAGGAAAGCCACTCCATTCACAAATGCCAGAAGCTCGCCAATAAGCCTGTGGAGGACAAGAGAAGACACCTGTGCGTGAAGTTGTTTAACGTGTACTTGATGTTGCACTCCAAGAAGCACACGAAACTTCACAAATTAATCAACTGATTCCAATGGCATGGAAACCACGACGATTGGAGCTGAGGGATTTGTTGCAGCCTTCATCCGCCTTCACAGCCATTGAGTTTAAAGTAATTTCATCTACCTGTTCCACCATTGAGGTCTTGGTTGGATTGTTCTTTGTCTGGGACCTCACCCTCAACCTTACTGCCATGGGTGACCCTACCAGGAGCACAGCTTCAGACGGCATCGTTCTCGGGAACTCAGGACCACACAAGCTCTCCACCGCGACAAGGTGACAATCTACGGAGAAGGACAAAAGAAGGTTCATATTGGACAATAACCTGTGCTTTGGCTGTCTTAGGAGAGGCCACAATTCAAAGGATTGTAAGAGCAAATCTACTTGTGGCATATGTAAGAAGCATGATCCAACACTTCTTCACGAAGACCGTCCTTCTGCTGCAGCAGACACTTCTGCCAGGAAAAGGTAGCGCACAGTGCAATATCTGATAGAGCAATTCTGGAGTAGATGGAAGAAGGAATATCGAGCAAACATCACCCTCAGACAGCACTGGCACTCTTCAAGATAAAATGTGAAGATTGGAGATATTGTCATTGTAAACGAGGAAGTGATTTCTCGTAGTGAATGGAAACTTGGAAGAGTGCTTGATGTTTGTGAAGATGAAGATGGATTGGTGCGAGGAGCCACAATACAATTAGGAAATAAAAAGCTAGGAAAAGAGGGTCAACGACTCATTAATCCATTCATTCTTGAACGTCCTATTCATAAATTAGTTGTCCTTGTAAAGAACAACTAAAATGTGTTCCAATGGAACTAGTTTCTAAACACCTACCTGTTTGGAGAGTTTAAAGTATCAGTCTTGATCTTAGAGTTTGTTACAAATACCAATTATTTGGTTCTGGAAATTACTAGATGTATTCAAATATTTGTATAAAGGTTATCATAAATCAGAGTAATTTGGTGGGAGCGTAACTGTCTCAGGGACACGTTTTATTGAGATGTTTGTTTAAATGCTTTTATCATAAATTCATGGTTATTTTATCACCTTAAAATATCTTATGCAAGGTTTATTTAATGTAGAGTTTAATGGGTCACACGACCGGAGTTTAACAGGTCATATGATCAGAGTTTGATAAAATCATGATTGTGGTATTATGGGTCAGAACCAGCATGGAAGCAGAGAAAGACACATGGCCCTAAAATAACTTTATCCTGCATGTGGTCCAAGAGGCGCACACGGTAATTGTTCTTTTAAAAATTTGTTTTATATAATGTTATTGAGGTGCCTTTATATGAGCAGTGTGATACATTTTAGTGATTTATTTGATTTCAGCATACTTCTCATGTGCTAACGTGTTTGGGCCTGTTTATCAGCGGATACAAGCTTGAGAGACTTTATAAGACTGAGAGATGTATGTTTCAAACCTCTATGTCCTTTATTTTCTTGTAGTTTTCACGGTGTCTACTGAAGGAAGTGAGAGAGAGAGATAAAAATAAATCATCAAGGACATCTGTATGTTGCATGGCCATTATTTCATTGGACCGGTGCAGTTACAGTGGTGATATAGCAATACGGCCGCCACTGAAAGCTGTTTGTAAAGAGAGATTGTTTCCGGGTTGTGGGGTTTAGTTCTGTTCTTTCTGCCCAGTGCGCATGCGTGTAACTCCCCCGCCATGCACCACAGTAGAAAAGACCAGTTGTAAAACCCCACAACCCAGAAGCAACCTCTCTTTACAAACAGCTTTCCGTAGCGGGGGTATTGCAATATTATCCTAATTTGTCCTATAACTTATCTTTATAATGCTCACATTACAACACTTCTCCCCCTTTAAATTCCAACATTCCACAAATGTAAATAACTGGGAAACAAAAACAAAAAAACAAAAAACCAGTTGTGTCATTATCTTGTGTACCTCTGAAACTTATACTAGTGTCTCGGTAACAGTTTACCGATACAAAACACCTGAAAAACTTGGCAGAGTCAACATTCAGACTAACAAAGGAAACTGTCCATTCAAATTTTCAGTCTGTCAGGAGGTTTGCGAGGGTGTTGTGCTGCAACAGATGAAAATTATGAAATCTTTTTTTTAATTTTATTTTTATTTGGATAAGGAATTCACAATTATCATGTACTTTTTTCACACATATAACCTTTTCCATTTTTTTATATGTATAAAACTACAATTATTTATACATTAAGTACACATTGAGATGATATAAAAGGAAAATAAACATTTAAATAGATAATTATGTACTGTGGTAAATCTAACCTATTAGGCTAAGTAATGAAATTAGTTGTTAAGAAAAATGGTAATAATAGTTTCCATACAACCCTTCTGGACCATTTCCACTGGTCCAAAATGTTGCATACAAGCCTATATACCAACCATTGTAGGTGTTTATATTCCAATTTGTTCGTGCTTGTTCCTGCCCGCAGACATAATTATCCAATCCCTATGTACTTATTTACTTAATTTTTTCATTTTTTTTTATCCCTTTCCCAAATCTTTCCCTTTACTTGTGTTAATTCTCTATTTTCCAAAAAAAAAACAAACATTTAGACTGGGGTGCTTACGTTAGCAATATTACTGTGTTGATGAGAAGAGCAATATAAATCATTAGGAGAGTCATCTAAAGTCTGCTCGCATTGGGGTTATATATTCAATCCATTTATTCCAGATTTGATAAAATGTTTCTTTTTGAGTTCTCAGGGAGTAAGTCAACTTTTCCATTTTAAATATTTCCAAGATAATTTCGTACCAATCTTCTAATGTAGGTGGTATTGGATTTAGCCATTTTCTAGTGATTGATTTCTTACTTGCCGCTAAGAGGGCCTGCAGCAACTTTATATCTTCCTTCTGTTCAAGGAACAATACATGCCCCAAATAGAGCGTCTCAAAGTTCAGAGGTATCTGGGACCTAAGTACCTTAACTAATGTTCTATGAATACCTTCCCAAAATAGACTTAATTTAGGGCAATCCCAGAAAATATGAAAATGATTTGCCTCCTTGGAGCCGCACCTTCTCCAACACATCACATTTGTATCTTTATATTTTTCCTGATATAGGGTCTTGAAGTATCTTATAATGTTTTTCCAACAATGTTCTCTCCAAGTCAAAGAATTAGTCGAGGACCATTGAAAGCTGCATATTTTCCCCCAAGCCTCCTCTGAAAGTACCAACCCCGCTTCTTTCTCCCACTTCTCTTTAATATACAGTGTATTTACATTTTTAGCATGGGAGAGTGCATTATATAGGCGAGAAACTGATTTACTAGGTATTGAACTGAAAGCCGAATTCAGAATCTTGAAAAATTCTAATTCTACTGTTGATAGGTCTGTATATCTACAACTCTGGTTAACATAGTTTCGTATTTGAAGGTACCTAAAAAAGTCATTACGTTCTAGGCCATGTTTGTCCTGTAGGATTTGGAAACTTTGTAATACTCTTTTATCTATAAATGAGAGGTAGGTTGTAAGACCTTTCTTTATCCATAGCTCAAATCTTTTATCTCCTCTGTTGGGAAGGAATTCGGTATCATATGCACACCATCTAAAGAGATTTAACATGTTATTAATTCCACATGAATTAATCACCTTCTGCCATACTTTTAATGTAAGATTTATCCAAGCATTATTAAATTTTTCCAACTGGGCCATCAATCCTTTGTCAGCTATTGAGGCCTGAAGAGGAAAACTGTCAACTAATCCAAATTCTATTTCCTTCCATCTAGCCTTATATTCCCTATTACACCAATATAACAGAGGGGTTATCTGTGAGGCATAAAAATAATTTCTCAGGCAAGGAAGAACCATACCTCCTCCTTCCTTCCCTAACTGTAAGGTGTTATATCGAATTCTAGGTTTCCTTCCTTGCCAAATGAAGCGGGAAATCCATTTGTCCCATTCCCTGAATTGATTATCATCCACCTCCACTGGTAAAGTACGGAAAAGATATAATAACCGAGGAAGAATATTCATTTTTATAGTATTTATCCTTGAATTTAAGCTTAAAAAGGGGATAAGATTCCATCTATGCATATCTGCTTTTATCTCTGAGATTAATGGCCCATAATTTACCTGTGACAGTGTTGAAAGATCCTTCGGCAGGGTTATTCCTAAATATTTTAATGATTTAGCTTCCCACTTAAGATCGTATGTATCCTGCAATTTTTTGGATGGTGTATAATTTAGGGACATAACCTGCATTTTCTTTACATTTATTTTATAACCTGATATTTTCCCAAAGTCATCCAACAGTGTAAACAATCCTATAAATGATTTTTCTGGTTCACTCAGATAGACCAAAACATCATCTGTGAATAACGCCACTTTCTGTTCAATCCCTGCCACCTTGATACCTTTTACGATTTCGCTCTGTCTTATTAGTTGGGCGAGTGGTTCAATATATAGCACAAAAAGGAGAGGAGAAATTGGGCATCCCTGTCTAGTGCCTCTCTCTAAAATGAAGGAGTCAGAGAGGTCCCCATTTATCTTAATTCGGGCTGTAGGGCTGTCATATAGAGTCTGAATTACTTTAATAAACCTTTCTTGAAAGCCGAATCTTCCTAACACTCTGTATAGGAATGCCCAACTAACCGAATCAAAAGCTTTCTCAGCGTCCAATCCTACTACCATTGTCTCTGTCTCGTTCTTATTAACCTGTTCTAATATTTGCAGAGTTCTCCTTATGTTGTCCTGTGTTTGTCTTTGTTGAATAAATCCAGTCTGGTCTAAATGGATTAGGCCAGGTAAAAGCTTTTCCAAACTGCACGCTAATATAGATGTAAATAGTTTGTAATCTAAATTAAGAACACTAATTGGCTGATAATTGCCACATTCTAGTTTATCTTTACCCTCTTTAGGAATAACTGAAATAATCGCTTCTCTCCAGGAAGGTGGAGTTTCTCCTCTCTGCAAGATCCAATTAAAGGTGTTAAGTAGTAATGGGGCTAACTGTGTCTTCAGGGACTTGTACCACTCTGAGGTAAACCCATCAGAACCCGGGGACTTTCCAGCCTTTAACCTAGAGATGGCCACGTTCAGTTCTTTGACAGTTACTGGTGCTAATAAACTTTCATTTTGTAAATCTGTAAGTTTAGGTAGATCTAAAAAATTCAATACGCTGTCTATATAGGGCTCATTGGGGGCCCAGGGTTGGGAGTACAGCTCTCGATAATATGTTTCAAAACTCTCTTGAATTTTCCCTATTGTACTCTCCACAAACTTTGTCTTTGGATTCTTTATTTTATGAATTGTATTGTCTGCTTGTTGTTTTCGTAATTTATATGCTAATAATCTAGCTGATTTACCTCCTACTTCATAATTCTTTTGTCTCAGGTAAAGAAAATTTCTTTGAGTTTCCAACGTATAAATATCATCAATTTCACTTTGCAATTTCCTAATTTCCTGTTTTCGATTTGAATTACTTTTGTTGCTATCCTCAACTTGAAGTTGCTTTAATTTTCCTTGAAGGTCTGCTAATTTTTGTGCATTGATTTTTTTCATGTGAGTAGTAATGGAAATAATTTTCCCTCTCAGTACAGCTTTCAATGTATCCCATAAAATCACTGGTGATGTTTCTCCCGTGTCATTAAGGTCTAGATATTCTTTGATTTCTCCCCTTAATCTCTCCATTACTTTCGGGTTATTGAGTATATGTGAGTTTAGCCTCCATAGTGTTTTCCTCATTTTCCTTTCCAGGATTAGAGACACAGAGACTGGGCTATGATCCGACAGATCAATTGTTGCAATATTACAGTTTTTTATCCTGAGTCTATCTGTATTAAAGATAAAGAAATAGTCTATCCTTGAATAGGCTGAATGAGGGAAAGAGTAATATGTATAATCTTTACTAGTAGGGTGTAATTCCCTCCAGACATCTATAATTCCCAACTCCTCCATCAATGAATTCACTTTCCGAGTCAGAGGTTTATTCTGAGTAACTATTCTTGAAGAATCTAATATAGGATTTAATCTAATATTAAAATCCTCTCCACAAATTACTACCCCTCGAGAACTGACCATTAGGTCAAAAATGTGTCTATAAAATGACCATTCACTACCTGGAGGAGCATAAACATTCAGCAATGTTATTTCTGTACCTTCTATTCTTCCTGTGATTTTTACAAACCGTCCTTCTTTGTCTCTAGTCTCTGAAATATGTTCATAATTAAGAGTACTTGATATTAAAGTAGCTACCCCTCTTTTGTGACTCAATTTATATGATGAATAAAATACATGCTTAAAGCCCATTCTTTTTAATTTTCCATGTTCAGATTGGCTCATATGTGTTTCCTGGAGGAAAGCTATTTGTGCCCTCTCTTTTTCAATTTAGACATAATCTTATTTCTTTTAATTGGATTCAAAACCCCATTAACATTATAGGAAATTATTTTTACCAATTCAGTTTGCATTTTTCTCTAGCAGAAAAAAAGCACTCTCCTTTTCTAACCAAACAGTAAGCAATCCCTTCTCAACAGTAAACCAAGACATATAACCACACCCTAGACATTTCTGAACCTATAACATTTGAAAAATTTTCCCGACTTCCCAGAGTGAGGCCTGAGCACTGACCCGCCTCAGTTCAGAGGGATAACCTCTATCTTCACCCTGTGTTAGAGGGCCCTCAGCAGTTTGAATAATCATAGAGAATTTTCTCCTATTTATGTCTCGACCATATTGCTATCATTCAAGTTATTCCGCCTAGTTTATTTTCAGTTACCAGATTTCATTTTACTTTTAAGTCCGATTTACTCTTTTCAGTCATTTCTCTTAATTAATCTGTATTCTCTGTACATTCGCGTCTGAATATTTGCAGCTTTTCCTTGTAGTTTGACACTCTGGTTCGAGTGGAGCGTCCTCGCCCCACTAACTGCCACGACTTCTGCCGAATCCTCTCCAGTAGCGACTCCGGTTGGGTGATAACTTTAATAGGTAGTCCCCGGTCCGCCAGGTCCAACGTTGCCTCCTCCACCGTAGCGTAAGTTTTTGTCCCTTCGTCGTAAAAGACTCTCAGCCGAGCTGGATACAGGGTCTGGAATCTGATGTTGTTTTCCTTCAGGACTCTCCGTGTTTCCATGTATTCCTTCCGTCTGGCAAGAATCCCCGGTGCGTAGTCGTGGTCTAAACTGATTTTGCAGTTGTTCCACATGAAACCTTTCTTTTGCCTTGCTCTTTTAAGCACCTCTTCCTTCGTTCTGTAACTGAGAAATCTGATCAGAATCGATCTGGGCTGGGTGCCTGCCGGGGGCTGTGGTGCCAACGCGCGGTGAGCCCTTTCTATCTGTAGGTCTTTTGTGGCTGGTATATCGAGGTTCTCTCTAAGCAGCTTCTCCACGAAGGGAATCATCAATCCGGGTTTACCTTCGGTTCCTTCGGGAACTCCGTAGATCCTCACATTTTCCCTTCTCGAGCGGCCTTCTTGATCTATTAGTTTCCACTGGAGCTGGTCTTGGAGCTTCAGCATTTCTGCTATCACTTCCTCGGCGTTTTGTAGCTTCTCTTCAATTCCAACAATCCTCGCTTCGGCTTCATCTATCCGCGAGTTAGTTTTTACTATTTCTCCTTTAATATCTTCCAGCTGTTTGCTGTTATCTTGTCGGAACTCGCGAATCTCTCCGAGCATCAAAGACAGAGTCACCGATTCCCCCTCATTATCTCCGTCCTGGCTTGCCGTGGGAGAGCTAGGCCCGTCGCCTTGCTGCATCTCTTTATGTTTATCAGCCTTTGAAGCGGACTTTTTATTCTTGTTCTTAGACATCATCCTTGCCCCTTTTATTAATATAGTTATGCAATATTAAGTATCTGTCTAAATTCGATTTTGGGGCAGTTTACCTTCTTTTTTGTCGAGAGACCTTTTCCTTATGCCGCCATTCCCTTGATGACCCGGAAGTCCCCCGAAAATTATGAAATTTAAGTAAAGGAGCTGTCTTACTGACAGACACCCCACAGACTGTCTCAAACTGGCTGTCTGTAGTTATCAGCCAAATTTCAGGGAACTAGCAGAAAGTATTCAGCCCCAGTCATCACACTGAGTGCAACAGTCAATTTTTATTCATTTATTTTTCGTGGTGAAATGAAATTAAATAGTGAAACATAGAATTAAGGGTGTTGTAATGTGAGCATTATAAAAATAAGTAATACTAATTATGATAATGGTAATATAGCAATGCTCCCACTATGGAAAGCTGTTTGTAAAGAGTGATTGTTTCTGGGTTGCGGGGTTTTACTTCTGGTCTTCTCTGCCTGGTGCGCATGTGTGTGACTAACCGATTTTAGTAGGTCAAACTTGCCTTTCACTATTGCCGAGGTAGGAGATCTTGGGCTTAAAAAGGTTGGTGATCACTCGTGTAGATTATCGGAGACTGAAGCTTAAGACCAGAAAGGATGTGCTCCTGCTCCCACGTATTGATGAGAGTTTTGATGCCCTGCGGGGACCGCAATTTTTCACGACAATAGACCTCGTGAGTGGTTACCACCAAGTGGCGGTAGAGGAGCATGATAGGCATAAGACTGCTTTCTCGACCCCGTTTGGTCTGTATGAATATCTTCGCAATAGACTGGCGACTTTTCAAAGGCTCATGCAGGCAACCAGGAATGACTTAGTCTTTCAAATCATGCTTGTGTACGTGGAATATATGATGGTGTATTCACAGACTGTCCAGGAACACTTGGAGTGGCCCAACACTGTGCTGAAGTGCCTCAAGGAGACTGGTCTGAAGGTAAAACTGGAGAAGTGTCATTTTCTGCAGTCAGAGGTCACGTTCTTAAGACACCAAGAGGATAGGCACTGATCCTGAGAAGGTCTCAGCTGTTCAGCAGTGGCCAGTACCATCGACAATTAAGGACTTAAGATTGTTTCTCGGCTTTTGCAGTTATTATTGACGATTCATTCAGGGATTCTCAAAGATTGCAGAGCCACTGCATGATGTAGTGAATTTGTGTACTAATGTAGGGAGTCCAAGTAAAACAAACCAGCTGATAAAACAGTCTTGGACAGAAGAATGTCGAACTGCTTTTGACTTGCTCAAAGAGAAACTGACCAGATCCCCCAACCTTGACTTTGTCGATTTCTCCCAGCCCTTCATAGTGGAGACCATTGCCAGCAATTATGGGTTAGGAGCTGTGTTATACCAACAGCAGGGAGAAGCAAAGAGGGTTATCGCATATGCAAGCCGGTGATTAAGGAATGTCGAGAAGAATGATCGGAATTATAGCAGCATGAAATTGGAGCTGCTTGCACTTAAGTGAGCTGTAGTAGAGAAGTTTTGTGGATACTTGTTGGGTTCCAAATTCACTGTAATCACTGACAATAAACCCCTATCCCACTTGAAAACTGCTAAGTTGGGAGCAGTGGAGTGGAGATGGATCTCACAGCTGTCAGTGTTTGACTTTGATATCCAGTATCGTCTGGGTCAGAGCAATACCATGGCTGATGCACTCTCTAGGCAGCCATTTGCAGGGGAGCCTGAGCCTGTCTCAGAGGATGCGGAGTTTGATGGGTGTGTGGTGATCTATAGTTTGATCAATCGTGGCACTGCTCTTGACCTGGCACTGGTTACTGCTGGTCTTAACAGCTGTAAGGTTAAGCACATTCGAGCCTGGGAAGCTGGTACTAGTGATGTAAGTGGTCCGACGCAAGGGAACACTCCAACCCTCCCAGGTTACTCTGATGGGGACTTGCGTACTTTTCAGCAGCAAGATCCTGTGTTAGTGTCCTAAGAGACTTTTGGGATCAGAAAAGAAAGCTGAGTGGTCAGGAGCGTAAAACTCTGCCTAACCTGGTTTTGTCTCTGTTCAGGCACTGGGACAGTATCAGGGAGGGTAAAGGGTTACTGTATAGGGCAGTTGAGGATGAGAAGCTTGGGGAGTGTTACCAGCTTCTGATACCTATCAGCTTGAGGAGCAAAGTTTTAGAGTATGTACATGACTCTATGGGCCATCAAGGCATAGAACGTACTCTGCAGTTGTTGAGAAACTGATGTTTTTGGGTGGGCATACACGAGGATGTGGCACAGTGGATCAAAAATTGCCCACGTGTGCTAACAAGATGCAGCAACCTAGGATCTGTCCCCCCATGAAGTCATTTCTGGCTTCTAGGCCGCTTGAAGTTGCAGCTGTAGAATTCACTGTGTTGGAGCCGGCAACTGACAGGCATGTGAATGTCTTAGTGGTCACAGACGTTTTCATTAAATTCACCCAAGCATTTCCAACTCGGGATCAAAAGGCGGATACCTCAGCAAGGGTGCTCTTGAGGGAATGGTTCATGAAGTAGGGTGTTCCTGAGAGATTGCATTCTGACCAGGGCCGTAACTTTGAAAGTGAGGTCATAGCTGAGCTTTGCAAACTATACGAGGTAATGAAGAACCGTACTACAGCTCATCATCCTACTGGCAACGCGCAGTGCGAGCGTTTCAACAGGACGATGCATGATTTGTTGCATACATTGCCTCCAGAAAGGAAGCGCAGATGGGCCAGAACATCTGCTCGAGTTGGTGTATGCATATAATGTGACCCCTCACGCAACCACTGGGTATTCAGCTTACTATCTGTTTCGGGTGGGTCCTTACTTGCCCGTGGATGCTCTGCTGTGGCAAGAACAGACTGTGGACCGGAAACACGACCGGCTAGCTGTACACCAGAGCTGACTGAGGGATGCGCATGCCAGAGCAAAAGAATACTCTGAACAGAAGGCGGCAGAATGCACTGCCTGGCAGGAGGCAAAGTTTACTTCCTAAAGTTGATGTGAATGTGCTGGTTTACCTGAGGAACAGACGATTAGGCCGTAATAAGATCCAGAATGCTTGCAACTCAACCTCCTAGAGGGTGGTAGAGTACCAGGCGACGCATACACTGTGGAACCTTTGGAGGGTGGGCCTAGCAAGAGGAAGAACAGGGTAGACATCAGGCTCTGTTAGAACTATCCCACTCCAGCTGCCCGAAGGAGACTGCAAACTCCAGTAACTCAGGCCAGCTCACCCCTGGGGCATGAATCAGATTCTGAGGATTCAGAAAATGGTGTGATACTGGTAGAAGGAATGTCAGAACAGGGTGCACAGAGCCTTGACCCTAGCCTAGACAGCATATCTTCCGAAAATATGACACCTTCTGGAACTGAGACTGGGGAGCCGATGACTGCTAATGCAGGGGCGGAGGTCGGTACCCCTCCTGGGACAGCACCCCCCAGGAGTAAACGAGTGAATGCTGGACAGCACGCTAACCACATCGCGAACCAAGGTCAGTCCTTGAGGAGACCTCCATAAGTCTGGCAGCAGTGTCTGAGATACTGGTGAGTCTCAGTTCTCTTTGGAGAAGCAGTTAAGGAGGTTAAAAGTATCCTTGTAGTGAGTGAGTAATCGAGGACGATTACTTGTATGCAGGGGAGAATGTAACCGAGTGACTGTTGAAGCTTATTCATTATCGTTAAAAGGGTACTTAGGCATCCATCCGGGTAATACTAGAATAGTTGTCTGTGCCTTTAAGTGGAGACGTTGATGTCATTATGCACGCGCAGGATAGTGGGGAGACTATTTTTGTTTTCAGCAGAAGAAGTTGGTGGGGCTTTGGGATTAAGTTCCTCCCAGAGATACTGGGCATGGTGAGGAACAGTGAGTATTAATTGACAATGTCCATATGAATTTTCTTATGCTTGTTGGCGAATCGAGAATATCGGTAATTTGGCATGTCTTCACATGTGGATGCTTTAGATATTCACGAGTGAAGGCATTGGCGCTGGATAGCGTGGCTTGTGCTAAGTTCCTTACCAGCCAAGTAGGTCAGTCTTCTTGTAATTTAACTACCAGGCAATATCTTGTAAAAGTTGTGCCAAAGTGTACCTTTTGTCTAACTTTATTGTATCGTGACTGATTGTGAATGTAATCGCGTAACGTGAATGTTTAGGTTTGGAAGTTCAGCACGTACAAAAAAGTAGTAAACGTCTTAGATGAGATGTATTCGCCTACATTTTCGCTGCTGTGTATAAGGTGAGATAAGGTTGGTGAGATTGTAACCTTTTTTCTATTGTGTTCCTTCAGAATTGCCACTACTGTGTTAGTTTTGTATTAGTTCTGTGCGGTTTGCTTTATGTATTTTTGTACTGCATACGCAATTCGTCGATACACAAGGGTGTGGATTGAAAGTTAACCTGAGATTGTAACAACAGGAACTGGTTGTAAATTTGTTCATTTGTTTTGAGACCCTCTTCTGGCACTAAAACATCTAAAACAGATAAATGAATTAAAGCCTGAAAAAGTATTTGTTGTCTGGTGTGTGTACTTTTCCCCAGGCCACAAAATAAATTAATAGCAATAAAGGCCAAATTTGAAGAAATGAGAAAGGATCTAAAAAGCATTGATTGGGACAGGTTGTTTTCTGGCAAGGATGTGATCGGTAAATGGGAAGCCTTCAAAGGGGAAATTTTGAGAGTACAAAGCTTGTATGTTCCTGTCAGGATTAAAGGCAAAGTGAATAGGAATAAGGAACCTTGATTCTCAAGGGATATTGCAACTCTGATAAAGAAGAAGAGAGAGTTGTACAAATGTATGACATGTATAAGAAACAGTGAGTAAATAAGGTGCTTGAGGAGTATAAAAAGAGTATAAAAAGAAGAAAATACTTAGGAAGGAAATCAGGAGGGCTAAAAGAAGACATGAGGTTGCCTTGGCAGTCAAAATGAAGGATAATCCAAAGAGGTTTTACAGGTGTATTAAGAGTAAAAGGATGGTAAGTGATAAAATTGGTCCTCTTGAAGATCAGAGTGGTCGGCTATGTGCGGAACCAAAGGAAATAGGGGAGATCTTAAGTGGGTTTTTTGCGTCTGTATTTACTAGGGAAACTGGCATGAAGTCTATGGAATTAAGGGAGACAAGTAGTGAGATCATGGAAACTGTACAGATTGAAAAGGAGGAGACGTTTGCTATCTTGAGGCAAATTAAAGTGGATAAATCGCTGGGACCTGACAGGGTATTCCCTCGGACCTTGAAGGAGACTAGTGTTGAAGTTGCAGGGGCCCTGGCAGATATATTTAAAATGTCACTGTCTACGGGTGAGGTGCCGGAGAATTGGAGAATGGCTCATGTTGTTCCATTGTTTAAAATAGGATTGAAAAGTAATCTGGGAAATTATAGGCCGGTAAGTTTGACGTCGGTAGTGGGTAAGTTATTGGAGGGAGTACTAAGAGACAGAATCTACAAGCATTTGGATAGACAGGGACTTATTAGGGAGAGTCAACATGGCTTTGTGCGTGGTAGGTCATGTTTGACCAATCTATTGGAGTTTTTTGAGGAGGTTACCAGGAAAGTGGATGAAGGGAAGGCAGTGGATGTTGTAATGTCTTACTGACTCTTCTTTCAGTTAGTCCTGACGAAGGGTCTCGGCCTGAAACGTCGACTGTACCTCTTCCTAGAGATGGTGCCTGGCCTGCTGCATTCACCAGCAACTTTGATGTGTGTTGGTAAATGCGGATTCTTTTTTAACATTTAAGAATAAATTGGACAGATACATGGATGGGAGGTGTATGGAGGGATATGGTCCGTGTGCAGGTCAGTGGGACTAGGCAGAAAATGGTTCGGCACAGCCAAGAAGGGCCAAAAGGCCTGTTTCTGTGCTGTAGTTTTTGTATGGTTTCTATGGTTTCTAAATAATGAGCTTGAAATAACAATATAACAGAGTCCATAAATGAGTGTAGTTATCCTTTTGCTCAAGAGCCTGATGGTTGAGGGGTAGTAACTGTTCTTGAACTTGGTGATGCGAGTCCTGAGATACCTGCACCTTCTACCTGATGGCAGCAGCAAGAAAAGATCATGGCCTGGGTGGTGAAGATCTTTGATGATGAATTCTGCTTTTCTCTGGCAATGTTTTACGTAGATGTGCTCAGTAGTTGGGAGGGTTTTACCCGTGATGTACAGGGCTGAAGCAATTGCCTTTTGTAAGATTTTCTGCTCAATGGCATTGGTGTTCCCATATCAGGCCATAATGCAGCCAGTCAGCAGACTTTCCACCACAGACCTATAGCATTCAGCAAGGTTTTTGATGACATGTCGAACCTCCGCAGATTTAAGTAGAGGCGCTGTCGTACAAGTTAGTACAAGGGGTAGTACAACCCAGTAAATTGTGAATTAGTGATAATAGACAAATTTGTTACTTCAATAGTCCATTCCATTGGTCATGATTCTATACTGACAAATAGGATATGTGATACACCCAATGAATGCCGCCTTGGGCAGTCCAGTCAAGCTGAGAAATTAGACCTATAATCACTTGAGGCCCTCAGCAAAAAAGTTAACTTCTGAAATCCCCTCAAAGTAAGATCCTGATCATTTTGTACAAGAAATTAACATCAGAAGACCTGAATAGGTGTCAGTCATAGTGAGCAAGTATTTATATCAATGCTGCTGTGGCAAGGGTCCGACATGACCAATCTGCCATACTGGGCTGGGCCAGTCCCCTTTCTAATATAGACAACTGGTATCTCTGGGAATCTCTCCTCTTCACTTGTTGCTATAAACCTATTTCTGTGAATGAATTAAATACAACAGCTTTCCACCCCTCTACACTGGCTTTCCAGTGACTGGAGCCATTCGTAAACCAGATGTGATGTTTGCTTCAGGCAGCTGTGTTATGGCATGCCCCATGTAACAGGGAGAGAGGCACTAGAAAAGGAGGCTCGATAGTCTCTGTACACCTATCCATGGACATGTGACTTACTGACTCCCTCTGGGCTTTGCTTGTTTTGCAGTGTACCACTTCTACTTTACAAGAGAGGTTTATGATGCCCTTCCCCTTCTGAGACAAGAATCCTCCGAGAGCATCCACGTCATGGTGGCGAGGTTGGGGTTCATAGTAACCTCGCTCCCCTCTGTTACAGCTTCTGTCTTCACTAAGCTCAGTATGTTCTGGACGGTGGCAGCTAACAGAGGGACGTGTTTATTTAACTGGTGATAATCAACTGTCATTCTCCAACTGCCAACTAATCTCTTCACTGGCCAAACAGGACAGTATACTTTGTGATTGAATCTCTGTTCTTTCCTTGTTTTAATGAATCTTTAATCATGTCAAGGACTTCCGAGTGTCTTCCAAGTATCCCATATTCCTTCACATAGACCATTGCACTAGGTGGCAGTATCGTAAGAGACTCCTAACCTCACTACCATGAATAAAATAGTCACCTTAAAGATGCCAAATGTGAATTTTCACAATTTAGTCTACACTGCCTGTCCGTGCAGCATATTCACTCCAACTATATTTTCAGCTAGCTTATATATAAACATAGAAACATAGAAAACCTACAGGACAATACAGGCCCTTGGGCCCACAATGTTGTGCTGAACAGGTCCCTACTTTAGGACTTACTAGGGTTACCCATAGCTCTCTATTTTTCTAAGCTCCATGTACCTATCAAAAAGTCTCTTAAAAGACCCTATTGTATCCACCTTCATCACCGTTGCTGCAGCCCATTCCACGCCCATTTACACAAAATTACACTGGTAATGTATAAAGATATACGTGTACCTCTATCAGAATCAGGTTCAATATCCCTAGCGTACGTCAGCATACTTTTGTTTTGCTGCAGTAGAACATTGCAATACATAACAATAAAAATCTATAAATTATCTTAAAAAAAATCAAATAGGTTGTGCAAAAAGAGAGAGGATTCATTGTCCATTCGGAAATCAGGTGGTGGAGACTGTTGCTGAAACATTGCGTGCATGTCTTTAGGCATCTGTACCTCCTTGTTGGTAGCAATGAGAAGATGGAATGTCCTGGGTGACAGGGGTCCTGAATGATGGACACCACCTTTCTGAGGCATCGCCTTTTGAAGTTGTCCTTGATGCTGTGAGCAGGGTGCTACTGCCCATGATGGAGCTGGCTGAGTTTACAATTTTCTGCAGATTTTTCTGATCCTATGTAATGGCCTCTCCATACCAGATGTTGATGCAACCAGATGATGTTGACTCTGCTCACCCTTTCCACTGCTGATCCCTCACTGAGGACTGGTGTGTGATCCCTTGACTTCCCCTTTTTGAAGTCCACAATTAATTCCTTAGTCTTACTGACTTTGAGTGCAAGATTGTTGTTACAACACCACTCGTCCAGCTTATCTACCTCATTTCTGTATGCCTCCTTGCCACCATCTGAAATTCTGCCATAATACTTGACTTATTGGCAAATTTATAGATAGGGTCCTAAAGAAAGCTTTTGACTCATTGGCCTTCATAAATTAAAGTATTGACTAGAGGAGATGGGATATTATGTTGAAGTTGTATAAGATGTTCATGAGGCTGAATTTGGAGCATTGAGTGCAGTTTTGGTCACCCAACTGCAGAAAAGCTGTAAAACAGGTTGTAAGAGTGTCTGGAACTACATAGTATTACTGAAACAGATTACAAGATCTTATGGATCACGATAGATGTGTCTGGTATAAAATTTAAAATGGAACTGGACACAGGGTCAGCTTTGTCTACAATTTCATGGACTCCATATTTCTGATTGCAGCAGCCGGTTGTTGAAGATGCTGGAAGTCATACCAATGAAGTCAACCACCTCGGAAAAGACTGTTTCCACTCTGAGGACTATCTTCTGCAAAAATGGCTTACCTGAACAAATTGGTGTATTGGAACTCTGTTCATGCAATGACAAACCAAATAGCTGCAGTGCTGTTTATGAGCAGGAACCTCAGATTTTGCATAGATTTCCTGAAACCAGATCTACACAGGGAAGTGCAGAATAAACAGTTCAGCCAGTTGCCAAATGAATCAGCAAGCAGTTTCGAAGTAGGACAGGAAGTCCTAGTACATGCAAAATGCTGGAGGAACTCAGCAGGCCAGGCAGCATCTATGGAAAAAAGTACAGTGGAAGTTTAGGCCCAAAGAGTCGACTATGGATACTGGAGCTCATACATGGATACGTCATGTGGACCAGATACTGGATGCACAACTGAAGAACACTCCTGAGTCGACTGCATCCAACAAGATGGCACATTGTAGTCATCAGTCTTGCTTCTCAGTGATGATCATGTCACTAACAGCAACCTGACACCTGTAACAGAGAACATTGTCTTTGATAAGACACCTGGCAAACCTGATGCCACTCCACAGACCATATCCACAGAGGGGATATTCAGAAAGAAACAGAGCACCACCCAAAAGTTTGAACCTTGATTAAATTGAAATGAATGATCTTTATTGTCATTATACATAGGCACAATGAAACTCTGTTTGGCTTGCTCTCAGGCAATTAAATAAAGCGGTAGATTAAAATGACAGTAATAGAAAAACAGTATTAAATAGATTAGTAACGGAAAATAGGTTGCAGCAACATCAGAATACCACAGTAATGCACAAAGTGCCATTAGTGCAAGTATTTGAATCCTTGTGTGTGCTCACAGTTTTGGTCATTGTTCTGTGGGAGTGGTGTGATGGAGGCCACAGCTCTGGGATAGAAGCTGTTCCTCAGTCTATTTGTTCTGGCTTTTAGTGTCCTGAACCTTTTGCTGGACGGCAGCGGGTCAGACAGGGAGTGGTCAGGGTGTGTGGTGTCTCTGGTTACACTGATTGCTTTCCTCCTGAGTCTGCTGGAATGGATGGTGTCCGGTCCTGGGAGCTCCATCCTGACAATTCGCTGGGCCGCCCTCACCACACGATGCAGGTCTTGTCGCTCAGCGGAAGTTACTTATGGAACATTATTTCGAAAGCATGTTTAGTTGAATATGGTTTGTGAAATGGAAATTGAATATTTTGTACGTATACAGCTTTATGTTGCCTCAATCTAAAGGGGGGAAGTGTAATGTATGGATCTATTTCTTTTAGAACAATGACTCCTTTATCACTACTTAAGGACTGATAACTTACCTATGTACATTGATCTGTTGTCTACACATGCGTATTAATCTATTCTCTCTCACTGCAACGTGAATACCCCATTTAAATCCATCTCCTACGTGTGTACTTTTATTAATTGATTTGTAATTGCATGGTTCATGAAGCTGATGGTGCTGCAGCCTCATTTCCATAGACTCTGTGTACACCTTCTGAGTAAATACAGATGCATAGAATCTCCCCCATCAATTTTGGCTGTCCACATAGATTACCATTCCAGTCTTCCAGAGGTCCAATTTTGTCCCTTGCAATCCTTTTGCTCTTAATGCATTTGTAGAATCCCTTAAGGCTGTCTTTACGTTGTCTGCTGGAACAATTGTATGTCTGCTTTCAGCCTTCCTGATTACTTTCTACACATTCTCTTGCATTTCTTGTACTCCATCAGCATCTCATTTGTTCCTATTTGCCCATACCTGCTATGCACCTCCCTTTTTCTCTTAACCAGGGCTGCAACATCTCTTGAAAACCAAGTTTCTCTACACTTGTTATCTTTATCTTTTAATCTAATAGGCACCTACAAGCTTTGTACTCTCAAGATTTCATTTTTGAAGGCTTCCCAGTTTTCAAGTACACCATTGCCAGAAACCAACTTGTCTCAATCCATCCTTGCCAAATCATTTTTGATACCAGCAAAATTAGCCTTTCACCAATTTAGAATTGCAATCTGCAGACCAGACCTATCTCTTTGCATGTTTACTTTGAAACTAGTGGGATTGTGGTCATTGGATGCAAAGTGTTCCCCTACACAAACTTCTCTCACCTGCCTTCTCATTCTCTAATAGCAGATCCAGTATCTCACACTCTCTTGTTGGGACTTCAATGTACTGATTAAGGAAATTTTCCTGAACACATTTGACAAACTCTATTCCATCTAGTTTTTTTTACAGTATGGGATTCCCAGTCAATATATGGAAAGTTAAAATCATCTACTATAACAACCTTATGTTTCTTGCAATAGTCTATGATCTCTACAAATTTGTTCCTCTAAGTTCCAAGGATTTTCGTGTGGTTTGTAATATAGCCCCATTAATGTGGTCATACAGTTCTTATTTCTCAATTCTCCCCATAGCAGATCACTAGTCACGTTCTCTGGTCTGTCCCAACAGAGCACCTCTCTGACATTTTCCCCGAGTAGTAACACCACCCCTCCTCTTGTTATCCTTCCCGCTCCATCAAGTCTAAAACAATGGAACCCTGGAATATTGAGCTGCAGTCCTGCCACTCCTGCAACCAAGTCATATTTCCAGGTGTTGATCCATGCCCAGAGCTCATCCTTCCTTCCTGTAATACTTCTTGCATTGAAATATATGCAGCTCAGGACACTTGTCACACCATACTCAACCTTTTGATTCCTGACTTTGTCTGAGGTCTTACCAACATCTGCCTCTGCAACATCTCCACTTACTGCTCTGGCTCTCTGGTTCCCATGCCCCTGAAAATGTATTTTAAATCCCACCGTACAGCATTATCAAGCATTTCCGCTAGGATATTAGACAACTTCAGTTCAGGTGGAAACTGTCCCTTCTGCACAGTTCCCACCTTCCCTGGAAGAGAGTGCAATGATCCAAAAATCTTAAGCCCTCATTCCTACACTAACTCCTTAGCCACGTATTAAACTTCCTTGTTCTGGCCTTTACTAGCACGTGGCACGGGTAGCAATCCTGAGATCACAACCCTGGAGGTCCTGCCCTTTAACCTAGCACCTAATTCCCCATGCAGAACCTCGTCACTCATCATACCCATATCATTGGTACCTACATAGACCACAACCTCCCATTTAAGAATGCTGAGGACTCAATTCAAGATGCCCCGGCACTTGGAAGGCAGCATACATCCGGAAATCTCGTTCTTGTCCACAGATCCTCCTGTCCCTTCCCGTAACTAACGAATCCCCTATCACCACAGTTTGCTTCTTCTCTCGCCTTCCCTTCTGAGTCACAGAGCCAGACTCAGTGCCAGGGACCCGGCCACTGTGATGTTCCTCTGTTAGGTAATCTCTCCAACGGTATCCAAGTGTTATATCTGTTGTTGAGTGGATGGCCAAAGGGGTACTCTGTACTGGCTCCTTAACCCCTTTCCCCTTTCTGACTGTCAGCCAGTTCTCTTTGTCCTGCACCTTGGGTGTAACAACTTCTCTGTATTTCCCATCAATCATCCGAGTAATCCAGACTTTATCCAGTTCCAGCTCCAAAACCTTAATATGGATTATTAGAAGCTGCAGCTGGATGTACTTCTTGCAGTTGTAATCGTCAGGGACCCTGGAGGTTTAACTGCCTTCCCACATCCCGCAAGAGGAGTATTCCACTGTCCTGTCTGGCATCTCTACTGTATCTAACTGTGCAGATATACAGAAGGTAAGGGGGAAGAAAAAACATAACCTAGAGATTTTCTTTTATTTGATTTCTCTGACTGAAGCCTCGAAGAGCTAAAGCCTCGAAGAGCTAAACCCTCAAGATTACCACTCTGACTTCGTCCACTCAGACAATGGCTGCTGCACTTGCCCCTGCCTTCCTTTAATTTGCTCTTGCTAATCAGTCCGAAACGTGGACTGGTTGCTGGTCAGAGGTCAATTACCTTCTGCATTTCGGAACTCGGCAATGTCTTACGACATAAAGAATATATGCTTTTCTCTTTTTTTTCTACCAAAATGGACAATTTCACATTGTTCCATAATGTATACCATTCTGCCAAACATTCACTTAGTAACCTGGTATTTTAATTGGCTCACTTTTCCCCATCACAATTCACTCTGCTATCTATTTTTACATCAAGAGCAAATTTGCCAAATGTATGTACCTTCCATCCCTTCATCCAAGCTATTTACATAGATTGTAAAAAGTTGTTATTCACAATTCATCATACTTTGTCAATCAGCAAAGATCATAAATAAGTGACTGTATCCAGTTTGTCAATCAACCATCTGTTCATTCCAGTCTGAAACCTTCTATAGCAGGAGATTTTATTTTGGCAATAACCTTTGATACAGTTTTACTATGTATACCAATCCCATTTCATGAGTGATGAAAACTGCAAGTATTTTCCAAGAGAAAAGTGTTCCCAATTGACCAAACTGTGAGCAACTGTGGAACAAAAGAAGACCATAAAACCAAAAGACAAAGGAGCAGAAGTCAGCCATTCAGCCCATCGAGTCTGCTCCGCCATTTTATCATGAGCTGATCCATTCTCCCATTTAGTCCCACTTCCCTGCCTTCTCACCATAACCTTTGATGCCCTTGCTACTCAGATACCTATCAATCTCTGCCTTAAATACACCCAATGACTTGGCCTCCACTGCCGCCCGTGGCAACAAATTGCATAGATTCACCACCCTCTGACTAAAAAAATTTCTTCGCATTTCTGTTCTGAATGGGCGCCCTTCAATCCTTAAGTCATGCCCTCTCGTACTAGACTCCCCCATCATGGGAAACAACTTTGCCACATCCACTCTGTCCATGCCTTTCAACGTTCAAAATGTTTCTATGAGGTCTCCCTTCATTCTTCTAAACTCCAAGGAATACAATCCAAGAGCGGACAAACGTTCCTCATATGTTAATCCTCTCGTTCCTGGAATCATTTTAGTGAATCTTCTCTGTACCCTCTCCAACGTCAGCACATCCTTTCTTAAATAAGGGGACCAAAACTGCCCACAGTACTCTAAGTGAGGTCTCACCAGCGCTTTATAGAGCCTCAACATCACATCCCTGCTCCTATACTCTATTCCTCTAGAAATGAATGCCAACATTGAATTTGCCTTCTTCACTACCGACTCAACCTGGAGGTTAACCTTAAGGGTATCCTGTACGTGGACTCCCAAGTCCCGTTGCATCTCAGAACTTTGAATTCTTTTCCTATTTAAATAATTGTCTGCCCGTTTATTTCTTCTGCCAAAGTGCATAACCATACACTTTCCAACATTGTACTTCATTTGCCACTTCTCTGCCCATTCCTCTAATCTATCCAAGTCTCTCTGCAGACTGTCCGTTTCCTCAGCACTACCGGCCCCTCCAACTACTTTTGTATCATCAGCAAACTTAGCCACAAAGCCATCTATTCCATAATCCAAATCGTTGATGTACAATGTAAAAAGAAGCGGCCCCAACAAAGACCCCTGTGGAACGTCACTGGTAACTGGCAGCCAACCAGATTAGGATCCCTTTATTCCCACTCTCTGTTTCCTGCCAATCAGCCAATGCTCTATCCACGTATGTAACTTTCCCGTAATTCCATGGGTGGTTATCTTGTTAAGTAGCCTCATGTGTGGCACTTTGTCAAAGGCCTCCTGAAAATCCAAATATACAACATCCACGGCATCTCCCTTGACTAGCCTACTGGTAATTTCCTCAAAAAATTGTAATAGGTTTGTCAGGCAGGATTTTCCTTTAAGGAATCCATGCTGAGTTCTGCCTATCTTGTCATATGCCTCCAGGTACTCTGTAACCTCATCCTTGACAATCGACTCCAACAACTTCCCAACCACCGATGTCAACCTAACAGGTCTATAATTTCCTTTTTGCTTCCTTGCCCCCTTCTTAAATAGCGGAGTGACATTTGCAATCTTCCAGTCCTCCGGAACCATGCCAGAATCCATCGACTTTTGAAAGATCATTGCTAATGCCTCCGCAATCTCCACAGCTACTTCCTTCAGAACACGAGGGTGCTTTCCATCTGGTCCGGGAGATTTATCTACCTTTAGACTATTCAGCTTCCTAAGTACTTTCTCTGTTGTAATTGTGACTGCACACACTTCTCTTCCCTGCCACCCTTGAGTGTCCAGTATACTGCTGATGTCTTGCTCAGTGAAGACTGATGCAAAATACTCGTTCAGTTCCCCCGCTATCTCCTTATCTCCAAATTACAATTTCTCCAGCATCATTTTCTATCGGTCCTATATCTACTCTCACCTGTCTTTTACTCTTTATATACTTGAAAATGCTTTTAGTATCCTCTTTGATATTATTTGCTAGCTTCCTTTTATAGTTCATCGTTTCCTTCTTAACGACCTTCTTAGTTTCCTTTTGTAAGCTTTTAAAAACTTCCCAATCCTCCTGTCTTCCCACTAATTTTTGCTTCCTTGTATGCCCTCTCCTTTGCTTTAACTTTGGCTTTGACTTCTCTTGTCAACCACGGTTGCATCCTTTTTCCATTTGAAAACTTCTTCATTTTTGGAATATACCTGTCTTGCACCTTCCTCACTTCTCGCATAAACTCCAGCCAATGCTGTTCTGCCATCTTTCCTGCCAGTCCCTTTCCAGTCAACTTTGGCCAGTTCCTCTCTCCTGCCACTGTAATTTCCTTTACTCCACTTAAGTACCGACACATCAGATTTCGGCTTCTCTTTTTCAAATTTCACAGTGAACTCAATCATGTTATGATCACTGCCTCCTAAGGGTTCCTTCACCTCAATCTCTCTAATCACTTCCGGTTCATTACACAATAGCCAATCCAGTACAGCCGATCCCCTAGTGGGCTCAACAACAGGCTGTTCTAAAAAGCCATCTCGCAGACATTCTACATATTCTCCCTCTTGAGATCCAGTGCCGACCTAATTTTCCCAATCCACTCGCATGTTAAAATCCCCCACAATTATCATAACACTGCCCTTCTGACAAGCCTTTTCTATTTCTTGTTGTAATTTGTAGTCCACAACACTGCAGCTGTTTGGAAGCCTATAAATAAGTGCCATCAGGGTCCTTTTACCCCTGCGATTTCTTAGCTCAACCCATAAAGATTCTGCACCTTCCGATCCTATATCACCTGTTTCTAATGATTTAATATCATTTCTTACCAATAAGGCCATGCCTCCCCCTCTGCCTGCCTACGTATCCTTCCGATACACCATGTATCCTTGGACGTTCAGCTCCCAGAGACATGCATCCTTTAGCCAGGTCTCAGTGATGGCCACAATATCATACCTGCCAATCTGTAGCTGTACGACAAGATCATCCACTTTATTCCTTATGCTGCGTGCATTTAAGTATAACACCTTAAGACCAGTATTTGGTACTTTTCGCTTTGATTTCACTGCAACTCATCCCAATGGCTACACATTTGCCCTATCACCTGTTTGTCTTTCCTGACATCTTTACTACTGACTATCTTAGATTTATTTCTGTTTTCCCCTTCCTCCGCTCTGTCATTCCAGCTCCCATCCCTCTGCTAACTTAGTTTAAACTCTCCCTAACAGCTCTATTAAACTTTCCCGCCAGTATATTGGTCCCCTTCGGGTTCAGGTGTAACCTGTCCATTTTGATCAGGTCATACTTCCCCCAGAAGACATCCCAATTATCCAAGAATCTGAAGCCCTGCCCCTGCACCAGTCTCTTAGCCACGCATTCATCTGTCTGATCCGACTATTCTTGCCCTCGCTAGCATGTGGCACAGGTAGCAATCCCGAGATTACTACCCTGGAGGTCCTGCTTCTCAGCTTCCTTCCTAAATTCTAAGAAGAGGAACAAAGCATGAAAAGGTTGCGTGATCTTGGGATGGAACATTGCTAACCATTTCATGTTTTGGTTTTTGAGAAGAACAATTCTGAATGTAACACCATAAGCATATGCTCTCACTAGCACAATCTGTTTGAATAATTTGCAGATTAACTTTTTGTTATGTTAACATTTTTTGGCTCTGAAATGAGACTTGAAGCATAATTAGGAAATCAAAGACAATTGCAACTTAAATGTAGACTAGAAAATACCGAAGATTAACATATACAAAACCCAAAGTGCAACAATACAGGTAATTATAATTCAAAAAACGCAAAGAATACGAGAAAAGAACAAAAAATACAGACTCATCAGAATACTCTATTGATGACCCGAGGTTGTGACAACTCCAAAGTTCTTCTATATTGTTAATGTTGATGGAGTCAATATTGTAAAATGGATGATCCACCATGATGATTCACTAACATGTGGATCGCCATTCACAAATTCTATTGAATGTAATGATCTATTATTGATAAAGAAAAAGGGGATGAATGAGATTCCCTGAGCATTATTGAAGTATGAACTGTTTTGTCACAGAAAATAGTTGATACAGGAAGCATGGCTTCTTGGATAATTATTTGAGATGGTGGATTTTAGGAGCAAGGGAATATTGACTTAGAGTCATAGAACCCTGTAGCATAGAAACAAGCCCTTCAACCATGGATTCCGCATCAACCATCAGCCATCAAGTTTACATGAATCCTAAACTAATCCCATTCTTTCTTCTCCCTATATTCTCTTCAAACCACATCCCCTTACCTTCTCATCAAATACCGACACACCAGCAGAATTTTACAATGGCCAGTTAACCTACCAACCACACATCTTTAGATTTGTGAGGAACCAATGTGGCAGTATGTAGAGGGAGTCCACGTAGTTACACTGAGAACATGCAAACTCCAGTTAGACAGTACCCAAGATCAGAAATGAACCAGATTGCTGGCACTGTGAGTCAGTCACTGGCAGAATCATTGTGACAGAGTATAGTCTTTTTATAAATTCATAAGTTTGTTCTCCTTGTGACCATGTGGACTTCCTCTATATGCTCCTTAACTTTCAGGATAGCTATAGATGAGGATAGGTATGGTCCTTGCGAGAGAGTTCTAAATTGGAGTAGGGCAAATTACGAGGGCATTATGCAGAAACAAAGAAGAGTTAATTGGGAATGTTTTTTTTCTGGTGAGTCCACACCAGACATGTGGACAGTGTTTAAAGATCAATTGCACAGAGTAAAGAAAAGGTATATTCCTGTTGGAAGGAAGGACAGGGTTGGAAAGGTAAGAGAACCAAGGATGTCCTGAGGAGTGATGAATTTAGTCAAGAAGAAAAAGGATAAGTCTGAGAAGATTCAGAAGTTAGGATCAAACAAAACACACGAGGAGTATAAAGAAGCCAGGAAAGAACTAACAAAAGGAATTAGGAAAGCCAGGGGGAGGGGGGAAGTTTCGGGGACTATGAAAAGTCCTTGGCAAGCAGGATTGAAGTGAATCTCAAGGCTTTTAATACGTACATGAAGAGCAAGGGGATGACTGGGGAGAGGATAGGAGCACCCAAGGATAAGGGGGTGGGGGGGGGGACATTTGCTTGGATGTGCAGAATGTAAAGTACTTAATGAACACTTTGTTTCATTATTTACCAAAAGAAAGAACGTGCAGGGCCAGGAGATCAGTGCTGAGTGTATAAATATGTTAGGTTGATTAGAGGTCAAGTAGGAGGCAGTGTTGGGACTCCTAATGAATATTAAGGTGGACTTACCCTAGGTCATTGAAAGAGGCAAGAGACGAGGTTCCTGGAGCCTTGACCAGTATCATCGTGTCCTCTTTAGGCACAGTTGAGATCCTGGAGGACTGGAGAGTGGCTAATGTTGTACCTCTATTTAAGAAGGGAAAGGGAAAATCCTGGGAACTATAAACCATTGAGTCTCACGTCAGTTGTAGGGAAATTGTTGGAGAAAATTCTTAGGAATTGGATATATGAGCATTTTGAAATCCATGGCCCAATTAGAGAGAGCCAGCATGGCTTTCTGCAGGGAAGGTCACGTCTTGCCAACTTGATTGAGCATTTTGTCAAGGTGACGAGAGAGGTTGATGAAGTTAGAGCAGTGGCTGTTGTAAGGTGTTTTAGTAAAGTGCTTTACACCATTAGAGGCTAATCCAGAAGATTAAGATGCATGGGGGCCATGGCAAATTGGATATTTGGATTCAGAACTGGCTTGTTTGTAGAAGACAGAGGGTAGTGTTTGAAGGGACATTCAAGCTGAGGTCTGTAATTAGTGGTGTTCGGCAGGGAACTGTGCTAGGTCCTCTGCTGTTTGTGATGTGTAACAGTGACCTGGATGAAAATATAGATGGATAGGTTAGTAACTTTGCAGATGATACCAAGATTGGTGGAGTTGTGGTTGGTGTAGAAGACTAGTAAAGAATAGCGCACAATATCGATCAGTTGTAGATATGGACGGAGAAATGACAGATGGAGTTTAACCCTGAGAAATATGAAGTATTGCACCTTGGTCGGGCAAATGCTAGTAGACAGTACACTTTTGAAGACAAGATCCTTAACAGTGTTGCTGAGCAGAGAAATCTTTAAATCCATGTTCATAGTTCCTTGAAAGTGGCTACACTGGTTGATAAGGTTGTTAAGAAGGCTTATGAATGCTTGCTTTCATTAGTCAAGGCACTGAGTTCAGAAATCAAGAGGTTGTGTTGCAACTTTTAAAACTCTGGTTAGACCACATCTGGAGTATTCTGTACAGTGCTGGACCCTCACTATAGGTAGTTGAGGCTTTGGAGAGGGTGCAGAAGAGGTTTATCCAGATGCTGCTTGGTTTTAGAGGGCATGTACCTTGTGAGAGCCTGGATAAACTTGGGTTGTATTTTCTGGAGTAGTGGAGGCTGAGGGGGAATCTGATGGATGTTTATAAAATTATGAGAGGCACAGATAGTGTAGACAGGGAGTATCTGTTTCCCAGGATTGAAATGTCTAATACCAGAGGGCATGCATTGAAGGTGGGGGTTGGGGGAGCATAGGTTCAAAGGGCATATGAAGGATAGGTTTTTTACTCAGTGAGTGGTGGTTGTCTGGACTGCACTGCCCGGTATGATGGTAGAGGCAAATACATTAGAAATATCCACCAGTCACTGAGAGACATTTAGTAAGTCACGTGGTTGTGACGAAGTTGGAGAGATATGGACATTGTAGGTAGGAAGGAAGGATTTTTATTTGAGTGTTTTTGATTTGCATTTTTAGCTGGATCAGCACAATATTGGGGGCCAAATAGCCTGATCCTGTGCTGTACTGTTCTATGTTTGTTGTTCTAAATATGCCAAATGACAGACTCCAATTCCACAGATTCACCACTCTCTGGCTGAAGAAATACCTCCTCATCTCTGTTCTGAATGAACATCCCTCTATCCTGAGGCTCTACATTTTGGTCTTAAGCTCCCTCACCATAAGAAACACCCTCTCCACGTATGCTCTATCAAGGCCTTTCAACATTCAAAAGGTTTCAGTGAGATGCCCCTTCCTTCTTCTAAATTTCAGTGAGTACAGCCAAAGAGCCGTCAAATTCTCTTTATATGATAAGGCTTTCAATCCCAGAATGAATTTTTGTGAATCTCCTTTGAATCCTTTCCAATGTTAGCAGACCCTTTCTTAGATGAAGTGCCTAAAACTGGTCACAGTACTCCAAGTGAGGCCTCACCAATGCCTTATAAAGCCTCAGCATTACATCCTTGTTTTTATATTCTAGTCCACTGAAAGTAAATGCTAACATTGCATTTACCTTCCTCGCCATTAACTCAACCTGCATAATAATTTTTAGGGAATCCTGCATGAGGGCTCGCAAGTGCCTTTGCTGTCAGTTTCTTGAATTTTCTTTCCATTTAGAAAATGGGCTATGCTTTTTTATTGTTGGCCGTGGCGGATTTAAAATTGGGAAGAAAATGTCAAAATTGAATGTGTCAAGGACAGTGGAAGCAAATAGATCAATTGTCTTTGTTCCTTCCATGTGCTTGGAGATGGAGGATGCCATTTACATGCTCTATTTTGTGAGATAAGGTTGCTTGGATTTCTGTGTTTTCACATAGACGCAACAATAATTCAGGTAATCTGCTGAACTAGAGATCATTTCCAAATAAGTTAATTGTAAGGTGTTTTTGAAATAATATAACACGCAGGTCATGAATGTGGGGTTTGTGTCGGCCTGGTTACACAGAGAACAAAGAGCTATAAAGTACCAGTAGTCATTTCTGAATCAGAACCAATAAAAAGGTGTTAAAGGTCAATCAGATGACATGTAGACAATGAAACTGAATGGCAATATTTGAACTGATAAAGAATTAACATAAAAGCGGACATTTTGATTGCGCTATCTGTGATAACTCTTGCAAGAGACCCACCATTGCAAGGAAGCACCCCCATACCAGGGCTTGGAGAAGAAAGGATTGATCATACAGCTAACGGTGGTCCTCTATTTCAGTGTTATAAATTGGAAAAGTGGTCTGAGTGAGTATTGGTACGGAGGGCACAGTAGAATTCATGATGAAGGGTTTTGGCCCAAAACGTCATCTGTACCCTTTTCCATAGATGTTGCCTGGCTTGCTGAGTTCCTCCAGCATTTTCTGTGTTGAGTAGAATTCATGTTCTAAGTTGTTGGCCCGGTGTCAAAATAGTTACGTTGTTGTTTGTGCAGAGACTATAAAGTGTGAGCTTCAATAAATTACAAGTTACGTAGTGAGTTTCTTAACCTAGATCAGCTGATGAACAATTAACAAAATTCTACCAAACTGCATGACCATGCACTTTCCAACACTGTGTTCCATCTTCCACTTTTTTGCCAATTCTACTAATCTGTTTAAGACCTTCTGTAGCATCTCTGCTTCCTCAACACTATCCGCCCCTCCAACTATATTCATATCATTTGCAAACCTGTCCACAAAGCCATCGGTTCTGTCATCCAAATCATTGACATATGACATATAAAAAGCAGTCTGAACACAGACCACTGTGTAACACCACTGGCCACTGGCAGCCAACAAGAAAAGACTCCCTGTATTCCCAGTCTTTGCCTCCTGCCAATCAGCCAATGATTTATCCATGCTGGAATCTTTCTTGTAATACCATGGGCTCTTAACTTATTGAGCAGCTTCATGTCTGGTCAAAGGCCTTCTGAAAATCCAAGTATACAACATCCACCATTTCTCCTTTGTTTATCCTGCTTGTTATTTCTGCAAAGAATTCCAAAAGATTTTCAAGGTAGATTTCCCCTTAAGGAAACCACACTGACTTGGCCTATTTTATCATGTACCTCCAAGTATCCTGAAACCGCAACCTTAACAATCGACTCCAACATCTTCCCAACCATTGAGGTCAGACTAATTGGCCTATAATTTCTTTTCTTATGCCTCTCTCACTTCTTGAAGAGTGGAATGACATTTGCAACTTCCCAGTCCTCCAGAACCATGACACAAACTATTGGTTCTTGAAATATTATTACTAATGCCTCCACAATCTCTTCAGCCACATCTTTCAGAAACCTGGGGTGTAGACCATCTGGTCCAGGTGATTTATCTATCATCAGACCTTTTGGTTTCCTAAACTCCTTCTCCCTCGTATTGGCAATTTCAGTCAATTCTTCCCCCTGACATTCTCGAACTTCTGGCATACTGCTAGAGTCTTCCAGTATGAAGACTGATGCAAAATACTTATTCAGTTTGTCTGCCATTTCCTTGTACCCCATTATAACCTCTCCAGCATCATTTTTCAATGGTTCAATATCTACTCTTGCCTCTCTTTTACTCTTTATATACCTGAAGAAACTTTTTGTATCCTCTTTAATATTATTGGTTAGCTTATCTTCATTTTTCATCTTTTGCTTCCTTATGACTTTTTTAGTTGCCTTCTCTTGGTTTTTAAAAGATTACCAATTCTTTAACTTCCCACAGTTCTTTTCTATTATATGTCATCTCTTTGGCTTTTAAGTTGGCTTTGACTTCCTTTATCAGGCATGGTTGCAAAATCCTGCTTTGGAATACTTTTCTTCTTTGAAATGTATTTATCTTGCACCTTCAGAATTTCTCCCAGAAACTCCAGCCATTGCTGCTTTGCCATCATCCTTGCTACGGTCCCCTTCAAATAAATTTTGGCCAACTTCTCTCTCATGCCTCTGTAATTCATTTTACTTCACTAACACTGATACATCTGACTTTAACTTCTCCTTCTCAGATTACAAGGTGAGTTCTATCTTTTTATGATCACTGCCTCCTCAGGGTTCCTTCACCTTAAGCTCTAAAATTAATTCTGGTTCATTGCACAACTCCCTATCCAGAATAGCTGATTGGTCGAATAACTACCATGAGATGCTCTAACAAGCTATCCTGTAGGCATTCTCCAAATTTCCCCTCATGGGTTTCAGCACCAACATGATTTTCTCAATCTCCATGCATATTGAAATTCCCATGATTATTGTAACTTTGCACTTTTGACATACCTTTCTACCTCCTGTTATAATTTTTAGCCCACATCTTTGCTGCTGTTCAAGTGTCTATATAGATAAATAACTCCCATCAGGGTGTTTTTACCTTTGCAGTGCCTTAGCTCTTTTCACAGCAATTCTATACCTTTTGATTCTATGTCACCTCTTTCTAAGGATTTGATTGCATTTTTTACCAACAGAGCCACACCACCCCTTCTGCCTACCTGCCTGTCCAGCAGATAGGCATGGATTGTTTAACTTCTCTTCGAATGACAAAACTCACCTACTCAGCAATTACCCTGTGAACCTTCACTGTGCTGCCTAATTGGATCTGTATCCTTCCTGCAGCAGGATATTCTAGGTGTGGATTCATTCGGGCTTTATAGTGATCAAAGTAATTAATATTGTAATGGTGACAGAGCTGAAGAGTGGTTTTGGAGAAGGTTTGTAACTATGTAAGTCCCTATGGCTGCACCACTGATTTGTAGAAAATGAGATGAAACAATGGAGAAGTTTGGTTTTAAGGTAAGAATGAGTTCAGCCAGGTGGATGAGAGTGTTGTTGGAGAGGAACTGGTTGAGGTATTGTTGAGAAAGGAACTGGAGAGATATTAGACCTTCCTGATAGGGGGTGGAGGTGTATAAGGACTGAATGTCCATAGTGAAGATGAGGTGTTGGGGCCCTGGGAATCAGAAGGTATCCAAGTGGTGGAGGGCATGTGCAATATCCTAAATATAGGTGTGAAATTAGCGGACAATGAGAGACAGGATGGAATCGAGATCTGAGGAGATAACTTTGTGAGGCAAGAGCAGAAGGGCAGTGTGTCTACCAGACAGGGACAGTTTTGTTTGTGGATCTTGGGTCAGAGATGAAAGTGGGAAGTGTGGGGTTTGAAGGACTACCAAGTTAAAGGCTGTAGAGGGGAGGTATGTCACAGTGTAGGAGATGATGACCTGGTGTTTGTGTTCCAGGGGTTGGTAAGAAAAGATAGCTAAGAGTTGATGTCTGATCTTTGCACAGTGGAGGTGAGTCGCCAAACTACAACACCACAGCTATTGCTGAGGACAGTACAGAGCAATGCTAATGATCATCAATCACTTCAAATTTAGATACAATAATCATTCATGATCATCAGTAACATCCTATTGTGATCTTTCCTGATGATGATTAGTTTATAATGCTTGAAAGCACTGCAAGATTTTTTTTTAATTCCTGACGAAGAATACAGAAAACCTGAAAGACCAACTATTCCTTGCATTCGTAGGACAGTCATTATCCATTTCAGAACAAAATAATCTTGTTCACATTCTACAACCATCATGTCTGATCTCCAATCTCCAGATCGTATTGCCAAGGAATTCGGCACTTCACAAGCAGCACTTTCTGAGTAGAGATATCTTCTTTGAATGGTGGATAAAATTTCTCCATTATATGATATTTAGCTGTTTAGCAGACCAGACCATGCAATATTATCACATTTGTTCTGAGAAGACATTAGCAAGGAGCTCTCAAAATATCCATGTTGTTCACTGAAGCCCAGGTCCAGATATCTCTGCCTTGGACATTGATACTTGATTTATTTTATTACTAACATATGGATGAAGAAAATGTGGAATAGTTCAGTAGTTCCAATTAATATCAGAGAATTGAATTGAATTAAATTGATTTTATTTCTTAGGTCCTTCATATACATGAGGAGTAAAAATCTTAGTTACATCTCTGTCTAAATGTGCAATGTACAATTTATAGTAATTTATAATAAGTATTATGTACAACAGGACAGTCAATATAACATAAAAATACAATTGTATCAGCATGAATTTATCAGTCTGATGGCCTGGTGGAAGAAGCTGTCCCGGAACCTGTTGGTCCTGGCTTTTATGCTGCAGAACCTTTCCCGGATCGCAGCAGCAGGAGCAGTTTGTAGTTGGGGTGACTTGGGTCCCCAATGATCCTTTGGGCCCTTTTTGGGCCCTGTATACAATATACAATCTGAAATTATTTTTCTTCACAGACATCCAGAAAAGCAGAAGAGTGGCCCAAAGAATGAGTGACAATAACAACGTTAGAACCACAAAGCGCCCCGCCGTACTCATCACTCCCATGCACAAGCAGCAACAAAGCATCAGCCCTCCCACTCCTCCACTTACTTCAGCAACCTCCACCCACAAAGCAAGTTACAACTTATCCCTATCCTTTGCTCTCTACCTTACAGTCAACATAATTTCTCATCTGCTGCCTTTGACTTGGCAAGATTGGTTAGTACAAGCTGAGTACCCCTTATCCGAAATGCCCTGGGATAGAAGTGTTTCAGATTTCAGATTTTTTTCTGATTGTGGAATATATACCGAGATAGCTTGGTGGCGTAATGGCATCAACGCTGGACTCTGGAGTGAATGGTCCCAAGTTCGAATCCAGCTGGCTCCCTTGCATGCTTTCCATCTGTGCTAGGTTGAGCATCAAGCTAGCAACTCAACCTTGTAAGAAAAAAACTGGAGAATGCTACAGAAACGCCACGTGATGAGCAATTACCAAAAAGATCAGTGCAAAAAACTTGTCATGATGGCACCCCGATGACTCCACCAGGAGTGAAGGGCATACTTTTTATTCTTAGCTTGGAATCGCCATCATCTCCAACTGAAAATTTATGTTTTCCCATTAAGAAGATCTCCCTCTCCCTCTCCCTCTCCCTCTCCCTCTCCCTCTCCCTCTCCCTCTCCCTCTCCCTCTCCCTCTCCCTCTCCCTCTCCCTCTCCCTCTCCCTCTCCCCCTCCCCCTCCCCCTCCCCCTCCCCCTCCCCCTCCCCCTCCCCCTCCCCCTCCCTCTCCCCCTCCCCCTCCCCCTCCCCCTCTCTCTCTACCTCACCTCACCTCACATGTATGTGCTTTTATTTAACTGTAGTTGTACAGGCACAACAAATTGGTGATGAGTATGAACCTGAATGTCAACGAATATCACCAAATGCACTGACAGTTATAGGACGAGAGACTTCAACTGTAAGGAGGGAGACAGAGAGACGAAAGTGAAACAGTATGGACCCAGAATAGACATTAACAAATGGACGTGTGAGTAACTGCATAATACACAGTGAAAGATGCACAATTAGTAAAGTTAAAGTGAAAATAACATGACAAAAGCTTAGTTGGGAAGGTGGATAAATTTGATAGCACTGATGAGGACTGAGAATTGTTTATTGAGAGGGTTGAACTGTATTGTAATGTGAATTGACGTGGATAAGGAAAAGAAAATATCCATGTTTCTTAACTGAATGGGTGCTAAAACATACGGATTCTCATGCAACTTAGTAACTCCTGACAAACCAGCAAGCAAAATACTTGACGAATTTTTCACAATTTTACAAAATCATTTGAGACCGACCTGAGTAACTCGAGCCTTGTAACTGGCTGGTTTGCTCTGATTCAGAACCAAAAGATATTAATCACAAGTTGACACTTAGAGAAGAGCAATAAATGGTGTTGGTTTAGACCAGAACCAATGGGAAGCTGACACACATTAGCCAGATAGGACAGAGCCAACACGGTAGAACACACCATTTAAACTGATAAGGAGTGTATTTAAGTGAGAACTCTGGAGACAAGCTTTCACAAGGAACAAACCCATGTCCAGGACTGGAAGAATAAGGATCAATCATTTGGCTGACAGGAGATATCCTATTTCAGTGTAATAAATTGGACAAGTCGTCTGAATAAGTATTGTTACAAAGGGAACAGAAGAATTCATGTTTTAAGTTGTTGGCCCAGCACTATCATGCTGATGTGTGTGCAGAGACAACAAAGTGCAAGCTTTAATTAAGTAGGAGTTGTGTAGTGAATTTTCTAACTTAGTTGAATTGATAATAGTCAAAACATTGAAATTTAACTGTGTTTTTCTTTCTACTGATACTTCCTGACCCTCTAGCATCTGTACTTATTTTAAAATTCGGACAGTACTTGACTGCAGAGGAACATATAACACCTGCGTAGCACCCGTCCTATCATGTGTGACTAGTCACTGCACTCTTTGAGAAAATCAAATTACGCTATGTGCTAGTAGACCATCAGAAGATTCTAGGTATCGGAAGGAGGTAGTGAACAGAAAGCACACACTTCTGGAGATAACGTTGTTTATAAGGAGGAAAAAACAATGTTAACAAAATGCTTACATGAGCAAGAACAATTCAAAAATTCCAACATTCTGTTTAGGTTTCATATCTTAGATATCAAACCATTGCAAATCATTTTTAATTAGAATCAGTGAGATTCTTTTATTACTCTAATCTCTCTAACTAATTAGATCTGCTGTTATTCACTATTTAAAAGTTTACAGGCTTAAACTTTCCTTTTTACTGATCCCTAGTTAGTTAGAAAACCAAATATAATTCCTATTCTAAAGTATTATGGTTAACATCAGTTTCAGTTCCAGGCACTATATCAGTATGTCTACAAGTTTAAATTCAAATGCAAATGTTATATATACTTTAACTCCTTTCATGGCAATTCTCCAAGATCACAACTTTTAAACAAAGTAAATCTCATACAGTAACTTATCAAAGTCTTTGCAAAAATAATCAGTTCTTGCAGGAAATCAAATTCAAATTTTTCAAATGAAAATAAATTTATACATCCAACCATATTAAATCCTTTGCGTCATTACACATTTCGTTCCCGTGTCAGTTCTTTCATTCTTGAGTGGCTCACCATCTTCTTTCTTGTTTCATTGGATGAAATAGTTGATCATCCACAGAAAGTCAACTCACAAACTTATGCAAAAACTTGACCAAATCCCTTGGTATGATTTTACAGAATTAATTCCCAACTACACGGTAGGGATCTTGGACACTCGTCTCTGCTGATATTGTCTCATTATAGCAGCTGCGTGTTATAGCCGTAGCTTCAATAAAATTTTTATCACTATTGTCACTCTCCCAGTGGTTTCACCCTGAGGTTTTCAAGTTAGTAGGGTAAAGATACTCACTACTCATTCCACTCTTAGCAGTTCACGTCTTCAGCTTCTAATCGTTGCTACATTTCTCTCCTTGTCTGTCCTGTGTCCACCATGCCTCCTCCCGCATAGCACTTTTTTTTCAAATTCTCTTTTTTCTTCATTGGTAAAGCTCGTTTTCATCCCTCCGCAGGTGGAGCTATCTAAGATTACATCTTTGAGTTTGATTAACCTGCGTGACAAGGACTTTTATGCCGAACATTCCTCTAGCGTTGGTGTTTTGAACCAAGGATCAATATCAGTCAAGCAGTGTGTTGTGGAGCTTTGGAATGTTCTGCACAAAACAGGTGCAGAGTTGAGTCGACTCATGAGACCATTCAGTAGATATTAGATACGAAGGAATCAAGGGAGATATGAAGAAATCAAACAAATGAAGCAACCAACTGTAATGAATTTCATACAAGCTATATTTTCTCTTCCCTACTCCTGCCTTTTTCAGGAACCTCCCCCTCCATAAATCCCTGGCTTTCTGATCGTAAATTGTTGTTAGTCCTCAGTTCTTAAAATGTAAATGGTATCTTGAGGTTAAAAAAACACAGCTTTGCAAACAAGCCCTGCCTCAAGGAAGCTTTTAATGTCTTTTAGCATATCAATAATTGATCTAATAATGTTATGAGTATTATGTACTCAAGGAAGTTAGATTTACAGCATTAATTGTAGATAGTTTGTAACTAAGTCTTCAAAAATCTTTTTGCTCCTTTTGGGGAAAAGAATATCTGAGAAAATATCATATACATGTGAAATCACCCAAATGGCAGAAAAGGGGCAAAAACGTAGAGAACAGTCATGGTTATGAGTAATGGGGTAAAGAACAGCAAGATTAGTTAAAGAAATATGGGGTGAACTGGAATCCATTCCTATGCCTTTAGTCTCTGTGATAGACAATTCGTTCATCTGTATTGTTCTTTCAGTTTATAGACATTGTATCTCTGCTTTAGAACTCTGTTTTGTTTTAGAGATGCTTTGTAATTTGGAAATATTTAAGATGGAACTCCTTTGTGAGTTTCAAAAATGGTTTAAGAGTGTTTGGATTTAAATGTGTATCACTCAAAAATATAAGAGGTCATTAACAAAGGCTAGAATACGACTGGGATGGAGAATTAATGTGGGAAGGAACCAAAGGATCAGGGGTTGGCATGTAGACTCACCTGTGTTCTGCGAAGTGGTGATAAGTACTTGTGATAAAAGATGTCCAGTAACTGGTAGAGTTACAGAACAGATTCCAGGAATAGAAAAATTAAGTCTGCATTCAGAGTAGTAGAAGCACTGGATGAACCATGAGATCTGCAAATCTGCTGAGAGCCAGATCAGAGGCATTCAAGTCTGGTGACCAAGAAAGTTACAAGAGGTCTGGGTCTGATTTCTGGAAAGCCATCTCTAGGGCAAAGTGACAATTCTGGACATAAATCTGAATCGATGAAAAATGCTGAACACAAAATAATCTGCAGATGCTGGGGTCAAAGCAACACTCACAACAAGCTGGAGGAACTCAGCAGGTCGGGCAGCATCCGTGGAAAAGATCGGTCGACGTTTCGGGCCGGAACCCTTTGTCAGGACTGTAGGGTGAAGGGGAAGAGGCCCTATAAAGAAGGTGCGGGGAGGGTGGGAAGGAGAAGGCTGGTAGGTTCCAGGTGAAAAACCAGTATGGGGAAAGATAAAGGGGTGGGGGAGGGGAGGCAGGGAGGTGATAGGCAGGAAAGGTGAAGAAGGAATAGGGGAAAACACAATGGGTAGTAGAAGGAGGGGGAACCAAGAGGGAGGTGGTAGGCAGCTGGGAGAGGGGGCAGAGTGACATAGGGATAGGGGAAGGGAGGGGGAGGGAATTACCGGAAGTTGGAGAATTCTATGTTCGTACCAAGGGGCTGGAGACTACCTAGATGGTATATGAGGTGTTGCTCCTCCAACCTGAGTTTAGCCTCATCATGGCAGTAGAGGAGGCCATGTATGGACATATCTGAATGGGAGTGGGAAGTAGGTGGCTACTGGGAGATCCTGTCTGTTTTGGGGGACGGAGCGGAGGTGCTCGATAAAGCGGTCCCCCAATCTGCGTCGGGTTTCACCGATGTAGAGGAGGCCGCACCGGGAGCAATGCTGAACAGTTGTGGCAGGACTTGAATACAATCACCACTTACAAAGTGAAATCAAGCGACATAGGTGACAAGAGGGCATCACCTCTAGATGAGCTCAACACCTTCTATGCATGCTTTGACCATCCAGATATGGAAGAACCACCATAAACTCCCACACCCCCTGGGGACCTTGTTATTTCAGTCTCTGAGGCTAACGTGAGAGCATCTTTCAGGAGGTATAACTCATGGAAAGCATCCAGCCCAGAAGAGGTACCTGGCCAAGTACTAAGACCTGTGCTGATCAACTTGCTGGAATGTTTGCTGAGATTGTTAACCTTTCACTTTGACAGTCTGAGGTATTCACCTACTTCAAGAAGGCTTCAGTTACACCAGTGCCTAAGAAGAACGTGGTAACCTGCCTTAATGACTGCATTCCAGTAGCACTTACATCCACGGTGATGAAGTGTTTTGAGAGGCTGCTGATGAAACATATCAACTCCTGTCTAAGAAGCAATTTTGATCCACCTGAATTTGCCTACTGGCAGAACAGATCTACAGGAGTTGCCATTTCTTTCATTCTTCACTCAAAACTGGAACACATGGGCAGCAAAGATGCATATATCTGGATGCTGTTTATCAACTATGACTTGAAATTCAATACTATCATCCTCAAAGGTAATCAATAACCTTCAAGACCCCCTTGTGCAATTGGATCCTCAATTTCCTCACAAACAGACCCCAGTTAGTCAGATTGTCAACAACAATTATTGACAATGGAGACTGTAAACCCTCCATCAGCACAGATACACCACAAGGTTGTGTGCTTAGCCCCATATTCTACTCATTTTACACTTATGACTGAGTGGCTAAGCACAGCTCCAATGCCAGTTTACATTTGCTGTCCTCATCGGGGGATCAGATGTAGAGAGGGTCAGCAATTTCAAATTCTTCTGTGTTGTCATTTCATAGGAACAGCTCTGGTACCGTAAGTGTAATTATGAAGAAAGCACGACAGAACGGCTACTGTCTTAGAAGTTTGTGAAGTTTCAGCATGGCATCTAAAATTTTTGACAAACTTCCATAGATATGTGGTGGAGAGTATATTGATTCTCTGCTTCATAGCCTGGTTTAGAAACACCAATACCATTGAATGGAAAGTCCTACAAAAAGTAGTGGATACAGCCCAGTCCAGCACAGGTAAAGCCCTCCCCACTATTAAGCACATCTACACAGTGCATCATCTTAGGAAAGCAGCATCCATTATCAGAGAACCCCCTACACCCAGGTCATAAACTCTTCTCACCACCGCCATCAAGAAGGTTGGTACAGGTACCTCAGGACTCACATCACCAGCTCCAACCATCAACCTCTCGATTAAAAAATAGCCCAGAGCCTACAGAACTTTTTGGCGGGCTGCAATCATCACAATCTTTTAGGCACTCAGCAGGGGGTACTAAAAAGAAGTGAAGTGTAAGCAGAGCGGCTATTGTTGGAGTGGGCCAGTGTTACAATGGTCAGGCTTTGGCTCAACAGGCTTGGGCAAGGAAAGGCATCGGCTGTAACTTAAGCTTAAAAATTGAGTGGTATAACATGATTAGATAAGATGTTATTTTAGGCAGTTGAATGCTCCTGCTGTAAGATGTGGGACTTCAGGGGACCAGACAGCCTCCCTGATGACTATATCCATGGAAACTGTAACCAACTTCAGCTCCTGACTGACAATTTCAAAGAACTGGAACTGCAGCTGGAGCAGGAGCATCTGACAGGTGGGAAACCTCATAGATGAGACGGTCACTCCACATTGCAGGCTTCAAGTAGTGGATGGATAGAAGTAAGGAGAATAAGCCGTCAATGCAGCTTTCTCCTGAGGCCACTCCCCTCAGCAGCAAAACTAGCCCTTTTGATACTGTCGTGGCAGGTGGTCCCTAGGGCACAGCAACACCTAGGCCAGTGGCACTACAGCTATCTCTTAGGCTCAGCAGGGAGGGGTAAAGTCAGGCAGAGTGATAGTGAAGGACTATAGTGATAGTGACAGTTAGGAGGTCAGACAGCAGGTTTTGTGGTTATGAAAGAGAAGCTAGGATGCTGAGTTTCTTCCCAGGTGCTAGGGTCCAAGATGTCTCAGAGCAGCTGTAGAAGATTCCCAAGAGGCAGGGTGAGCAGCCAGAGGTCATGGTGTGCTCTGGTACCAATACATAGGTAGAAAGGGGGAAGAGGTCCTGCACAATGAGTATAGAGAGTTAGGGAAGAGGATGAAGAGTAGGACCTCCAAGGTAGTAATCCCTGGATGGCTCCCAGTACCACGTTCAAGTCAGGGGAAGAATAGGATGATAGTACAGATGACTGGGAGGCCTAGGGAGTGGTGCACGGGGCAGATTTTCAGACTTCTGGATTATTGGGATTTCTTCTGGGGAAGGTATAACCTGAACAGAAAGGCTGAGTTACATATGAACCTAAGGGAGGCAATATCCAATATCCAGATTCTGGGGAGGATGTAAACTAATCTGGCAAGGGGTGGTAAATGGCATGATGGGGCTGGGAACTGGGGCAATTGATGTACAAGGCCAGGCAGATGAAAGGGCAAAATTGCAGTCAGTGAGATGAGTTGAAGTATAACATGGTGGCAAAATTGAAAAGGGTGATGAATGCAGGACAGAAGGTATTATATTTGGTTGCATGCAGAATACGGAATAAGGTAAGTTATCTTGTATTACAGTTGGAGATTGGCAGATATAATGTGGGCATCACTGAGTAATGGCTGAAAGATCATAGCTGGAAGCTTGACATCCAAGGATACACGTTGTATCGAAAGGACAGGTAGGTAGGCAGAAAGGGTGCTGTTGGTAGAAACTGAAATCAAATCTTTAGAAAGCGATGACATGGGTTCAGAAGATGGAGAAACCTTGCAGGTAGAATTCAGAAACTGCAAAGGTAAAAAGATCCTGATGGGAGTTATATATACTGTAGGCCCCTGAACAGTAGCCAGGATTTGGGATATAAATTACAAGAGATAGAAAAGAAATGTAATAAGGCCATGTTATGATTGTCATGTGGTATTTCAATATGCTTAAAGATTGTGAAAATCCGGTTGGTGCTGAATCCTAAGAGAAGGAATTTGTAGAATGCCTAAAAGATTTCTTTTTTAGATCGGCTTGAGGTTAAGCCCACTAGGGAAATGGCAATTCTGGTTTGGACCAGATTTGATTAGGGAACTTAAGATAAAAAAACCCTTAGGTGGCAGTGAACTTAATATGATTGAATTCACCCTGCAGTTTGGAACTAAGATGATAAAGTCAATTGCATTAGTATTACAGTGGAGAAAAGGGCATTACAGAGGCATAAGAGAGGAGATGATTAAAGTTGACTGGAAGGGGCTACTATCAGGGATGACAGCAAAATAGCAACGGCTGGAGTTTATGGGCGTAATCGAAAGATGCAGCGTAGATACACCGCAAAGATGAAAAGTGAAGGTGCGCAACCTTGTCTGACAAGGGAAGTCAAAGATGGCATAAAAGAAAAAGAGAGGGCATGCAATATAGTAAAAATTAGTGAGAAGTTAGAGAATTGGGAACCTTTAAAAAACCAACAGAAAGCAACTAAAAAGAGGCCACAAGAAGGGAAATGAATAAAAACGAATGTAAGCTAGCCAAATATAAAAAGAGAAACCAAGTTTTTTTCAGATATGCAAATCGTAAAAGAGACAAGATTAGATGTTGTCTCCTGATAAGACTGATGTAAAATAGTTATTGTGTTCATCTGACATTTCTTTGTCCCCCGTTACAATAACTATTTTGCATCGGTCATTTTCCTGGAAAACACCAGCAGCATGCCACAAAGTCGAGTGTGTCAGGAGACAGAGGTGAATGCGGTTGATATTACTAAGGAGAAAGTGCTTTGGAAGCTGAAAGGTCTAAAGGTAGATAAGTCAGCTGGACCAGATGGACGACACGCAAGGGTTCTGAAAGCGGTGACTGAAGAGAATGTGGAGACATTAGTAATGATCTTCAAGAATCAATTGATTCTGGCATAGTTCCAGAGGAATGGAAAATTGCAAATATCCCTCCACTCTTTAAGCAGGTAGGGAAGCAAAAGAAAGGAAATTATAGGCCAGTTAGCTTGACTTCAGTGGTTGGGAAGATTCTAGGGTTCATTATTAAGGATGAGGATTTGGGTTACTTGGAGTTGCCTGATAAAGTAGGCCAAAATCAGCATGGTTAACTTAAACGAAAATCTTGCCTGACAAATCTGTTGGAATTCTTTGAGGAAATAACCGGCAATATATACAAAAGAGAATCAGTGGATGTTGTTTATTTGGATTTTTAGAAGACCTTTGATAAGGTACCACACAAGAGGCTGCTTAACAAGCTAAGAGCCTACGGTGTTATACCTTATACTTTATTGTCGCTAAACAATTGATACTAGAACATACAATCATCATAGCGATATCTGATTCTGCGCTTCCCACTCCCTGGATTACAAATCGATAGTAAATATTAAAAATTTAAATTAAAAATCATAAATAGAAAATAGAAAAATGCAAAGTAAGGTAGTGCAAAAAAAAACCGAGATGCAGGTCCGGATATTTGGAGGGTACGGCCCAGATCTGGGTCAGGATCCGTTCAGCAGTCTTATCACAGTTGGAAAGAAGCTGTTCCCAAATCTGGCCGTACAAGTCTTCAAGCTCCTGAGCCTTCTCCCGGAGGGAAGAGAGATGAAAAATGTGTTGGCTGGGTGGGTCATGTCCTCGACTATCCTGGCAGTACTGTTCTGACAGCGTGCGGTGTAAAGTGAGTCCAAGGATGGAAGATTGGTTTGTGTGATGTGCTGCGCCGTGTTCACGATCTTCTGCAGCTTCTTCCGGTCTTGGACAGGACAACTTCCATACCAGGTTGTGATGCACCCTAGAAGAATGCTTTCTGCTGTGCATCTATAAAAATCAGTGAGTGTTTTAGGGGACAGGCCAAATTTCTTTAGTTTTCTCAGGAAGTAAAGGCGTTGGTGGGCCTTCTTGGCAGTGGACTCTGCTTGGTTGGACCAAGTCAGGTCATTTGTGATATTGACCCCGAGGAACTTAAAGCTTTTGACCTGTTCCACTTGCACACCACCGATGTAAATTGGGTCGTGCGGCCCGCTAATCCTTCTGAAGTCAACAAGCAATTCCTTATATGAAAGGTACTATCATAGTTTTAAAAAAATCAGCTGACTGTCAGAGAGGGAATGGGGGGGGGGGGGAATATTCTTGTTCACTGCCAGTGACTAGTGGTGTTCTGTGATAATGCGCCCGCTTCTTTTCCTGATATATATCAATAATTTTGACGACAAATTGATGGCTTTGTGACCAAGCTGAAAGATAATGGAAAGATAGGTGAAGGGTCAGGAACTGTTGAGGAAGCAGGGACTCTGAGCAGAACTTGGACAGATTAGGAGGATAGGCAGGGAAGTGCAGGTTGAATATAGTGTAGGGAAGTGTGTGGTCATGCACTTTGGTAGAGGGATAAAAGCACAGACTATTTTCTAACCAGAGAGAAAACTCAAAAATTGGAGGTGCAAAGGGACTTGGCAGTCCTTGTGCAGGAATCCCTAAAGGTTAACTTGCAGGTTGAGTCGATGGTGAGGAAGGTAAATGCAATGTTAGCTTTCATTTTGAGAGGACTAGAATATAAATGCAAATGATTTAATGATGAGGCTTTATAAGGCATTTGTCAAACCACACTTGGGGTATTGTGAGCAGCTTTGGGCCCCTCATCTAAGAAAAGACGTGCTAGCATTGGAGAAGTTCCAGAGGTTCACAGGAATGATTCCAGGAATGAAAGGTAAATGTATGAGGAGTGTCTGATGACGCTGGGTCTGTATTCACTGGAGTTTAGAAGAATGGGGGGCGGAGGGGCTCATTGAAACCAGCAATTATTGAAAGAACCTGAGAGAATGGATGTAGAGAGGATGTTTCCTATAGTGGGTGAGTCTAGGGCCGGAGGGCACAGCCTCAGAATAGAGGAACGTCTTCTTAGAACTAAGATGAGGAGGAACTTCTTTAACAGTGGGTGGTGTATCAGTGGAGTTAATTGCCACAGATGGCTGTGGAGGCCAAGTCATTGAGTAGATATAAAGCAGTATTTGATAGGTTTCTGATTTGTCAGGACGTCAAAAGTTACGGGGAGAATGGGATTGAGAGGGATACTAAATCAGCAATGATGGAATGGCAGAGCAGATTCGATGGGCTGTGAAGCCTAATTCTATACCTAGGTCTTATGGTCTGATGTTGGTAGTCAGCTGTGAGGAATGGGAATAACATATCAGCACAGTGAAGCTAACTGAGTGTTATCAGTGCTGGAGATGTTCATCCACAGAAATCATTGACATTGGTTCACTTGCCCTGGCAAAGGAGTGAGAAGTCTTGTAAAGATAGAGTTGGAAGGTATCTCTCCATGCTTTGTCGTGTCTTTATTGGGTAGTCGAAGGCTCAGAAATGCTGGACCGTGTTATCATGAAAGAGGGTAATTGGGTAAGTTAAAATCTTAGGGGTCTGATTTGATGTCATTCATTATTAAGGACCCTCACTATCTAGAGTGTGACCTCTTCTCATAACTACCATCAAGGAAGCTGGACAGAACCCTGAGAGTCCAAATTCAGTGTTTAAGGAACTGCTTTTACCCCTCTACCCTCACATTTCTGAACCTCCCATGAACCCATAAACACTTCTCGCTATTCCTTTTTGCACTATTTATTTATTTTATTGTATAGAAATTTGTTACGTCTGCACTGCACAGCTGCCATAAAACAAGAAATTTCACAGCTTAATGTCAGTGAAAATCAAACTGATTGGGATTCTAGATTATATTGCAAATTGTTAAGGGAGGCAAGTTTGGAGATTGCTGTGGCATTGGCTGAGCAATTTTTATTGGTTATATGTGAGGTGCTAAATGAGTGGAAGGCACTCAATTCAAGAAGGGAAGCAGATACGAACTATGTAATTGTAGGCCTTTAAGTGAACTCTACACTTGGAATTGCAAAGATTAATCAGGAATCATCAGTGGGAAATACTCTCTGATCAATGTCATATATTTTTTAGATGTAACGAATTGTATTGTTGAGGGAAGTGTAGTTGATGTAATCTACACAGACCTCCGGTCATACTGCGTCCGGTGCTCCCGATGTGGCCTTCTATATATTGGCGAGACCCGACGCAGACTGGGAGACCGCTTTGCTGAACACTTACGCTCTGTCCGCCAGAGAAAGCAGCATCTCCCAGTGGCCACACATTTTAATTCCACATCCCATTCCCATTCTGACATGTCTATCCATGGCCTCCTCTACTGTAAGGATGAAGCCACACTCAGGTTGGAGGAACAGCACCTTATATTCCGTCTGGGTAGCCTCCAACCTGATGGCATGAACACTAACTTCTCTAACTTCTGCTAATGCCCCACCTCCCCCTCGTACCCCATCCGTTATTTTTTTTATATACACACATTCTTTCCCTCTCTCTCCTTTTTCTCCCTCTGTCTATACCCCTTGCCCATCCTCTGGGTTCCCCCTCCCCTTGTCTTTCTCCCTGGGCCTCCTGTCCCATGATCCCCTCATATCCCCTTTGCCAATCACCTGACCAGCTCTTGGCTCCATCCCTCCCCCTCCTGTCTTCTCCTATCATGTTGGATCTCCCCCTCCCCCTCCCACTTTCAAATCTCTTACTAACTCTTCCTTCAGTTAGTCCTGACGAAGGGTCTCGGCCTGAAACGTCGACTGTACCTCTTCCTAGAGATGCTGCCTGGCCTGCTGCTTTCACCAGCAACTTTGATGTGTGTTGCTTCAATTTCCAGTATCTGCAGAATTCCTGTTGTTAGACCTCCATAAGGTCATTTACAAGGTCCAACACGGAAGACCGGACCAAAAGGTTAGCAGGTAAGTTTTCCAATCTGATCTAAAATTGACTTGGTAATAGAAAGCAGAGGGCGATGGCAAAGAGTTTTTTTTGTGATTGGAACCCAATGACCAGTAGTGCATGTGAAGTATTGATTCAGGGACACTTTAAGCTTGGTATGTGCATTAATGATTTGGATGTGAATGTAAGAGGTGAGATTAATAAATTTACAGATGATGCGAAAATTGCTGGAGTTGATTATGAGCAGTTTGTTTCCAAAATAGACAGAGCATTGGCAGATGGAATTTCCACAGTAAAGTTACTTTGTCTGCTTAAAGACAGCACTGGGAAATATTGTAATATATATAAATAACAAAAGTAAAGTATATCTTTCTGAGTTTGTTTCCCTTACTCCAAAAACAACTCGTTGTAGGTGTATTTTTCCAAGGCAATGTATCTATGAGATCTTCATCAAGTGAAAAGGAAGTTTTATGTCTATTTTAGGTTTAATCTTGTATTTCATCTTTTCAATACATCTCACCACACCAACCCCTCCTGTTGGGTTGCAAGAGTTATGTGGCGGAACCATGTACTAATCTAAGATAAAGATTCCTTCTTTTTCTGGTAGAATAAATACTATGGGAGCAGGCTTGATGTTATCTACAGAGATAGTTTTACTTGCAGACTTGTTTCTCTTCCCAGTCTCAATGACCGCAGTCCTATCACTGATAACCTAGCTAATGAGACAAAGAGGTTTATATTCAGGACACAAACTAGGGCCAGGATTATCTCTATAGAATATTTTTTCTTGGACCCAGTTACATTTTGTGGTATCTAAACTTCCTTGTCGAGTTCTTTTGCTTTCTCTTGAATTCCCATAAACTCCCTCAATTCCTTGAGGAAAGTTGTATCAGGTGTAGACAATGGTTGGTCTGAATTAGAGATCAGGGTGTATTCAGGTGGACGTTATACATTAAGAAATAAGATGAAATGTTTGTGTGGACTCCTACTCCTGTGGCATATTATTTACGGACAGTTGCACATCACAGACAAATGCAGCCCACATTTGTTGTCCAGAGTCAACCACTTTAGCCTGGCTTTGCTTAAAGTCTTGATTCCTTCCCTCCACTGTGCCACTTGATTGTGGATGGAATGGAGTACTGTACTCCACTCATATGCCCATTTGTTCACGTATGGCTTGGAATGTCTTTACCAATGAGGAAAGATGCTTGTTTAGCATGTATGTCGACAGTTGTGTCAGTTGTGAGAATATGGAGTTTTGAAGGGCTGTGATGTTTAAGGCCTCGCTACAAGAAGTCATAGGTCCTAACCACTCATATCCCATACAAACATTGATGACCAGAAGAATATACCTATTTGGTTTCTGATATTGTGGGTTGTCTTTGGACGCCAGAAATGGGCCTATATAATCAATTTGCCATGCCTACATTTAGCTATTTTTGTCTTTTTGGAGGTGGTTTTGTGACTGCTCCTTTGTTATAGGCCAGACATGTTTCACAATTTCTAGCAAATTGCTGACATTCACTCACTATGTAAGGTCACCAGTATAACATGGTTAATTTCGCATGAGTAGCTTGTCTGCCACCATGATGAAGAATGAGTCCTTGGTGGGCTTCAGAATTAGTTCATCCAGCTTATGGGCAGTGTCTGTGTTTCCTGTCTTTTTTAGGGTGACATACCCAAACTTTACCTTCACCATCAGCTTCATATTTGTACTGCATTGGACATCCAATGGGATTGCGTTTAGTAGTATCTAGAATTCTTAAAATATCATCCTGCTTATTTTTATTTGTTGCTTAGTTACTACCAAAACCCTGTCCTTCCTTACCACAGTAAGGTCCATCCCAACAGCTTGTTTTGTTCATTCATCAGTGTCCTTATTACCTGAGCTGTATAAGAAACAGGCGTTATGTACTGGCACTAATGATGGAGTCAATAATAATTCATAAACATTCTTCCATGAGGACAAATGTGGAAGTAGTTTCCCTCTGTGGTTCTTCCATCTAGTAATTGATCAGTTGGGAAGATCTCCTGTATTCCTAACATAAGCTGTGTCAGTGCATACCACAACTGGTTCTGTCACATTTAACTGTTTCGAATAACAGTTTTATTCTTTTATAATCTCTGCTCCTGCCTGTAATTGAACAGGTTCATTTTTCAGCATTTTCATTGCAGACTTATCACAGTACCGAATTTTAGAATAGTAAGTGATTTAAAGGATGACATATTCAATGACCAATCCTTATCATCCATCAGGTTTTCTTGCAGAAAACATAGGCGAGTTAAACCCAGAAGGTTCCTTTACCAAAACTCCTTGTTTATAGAGGAAGTCTACAGTCTCCTGTAGGAATTGTTTTCCTCTATGTTTGGGAATAGGCCACTGCTTGTGACACAGGCATGGACTGTAGTTGGTTCAATATCAACCATCCCACAGTCATTGGGATGTTTTTGCAGGTATGCATAATATTTGTTCAAGATCTGTTTCAATTATCCTCTGATTAATCAGTTTGTTGATCACTCAGACCATACTGAGGAACTGGTATATAATAATGTTGTGACTGCAATTGTCGCAGAAGACGGGTCTGATTTCATGGCTTTGTTACTGGTCCTATATTCCCTTTAGGAGAGGGGAAGGATCCTCTGCAGGCACCTCTTTACCCTTGTGTGGGAACAAGTGGTAATCTTGCTACCACCATGTGGATGCACAAGACCTTTCAACAACCTGAAATCTTTCATGTAAAGAGGGCCATCCCAAACATGGTGTGGAGGTCTTCACTGAGATAAAGTGGCAATATTATTTAATAAACTTGGTCCCAGTCCATATAGACAATAGGTGCAGAAGTAGACCATTCGGCCCTTCGAGCCTGCACCGCCATTCTGAGATCATGGCTGATCATCTACTATCAATATCCGGTTCTTGCTTTGTCCCCATAACCCTTGATTCCCCTATCCATAAGATACCTATCTAGCTCCTTCTTGAAAGCATCCAGAGAATTGGCCTCCACTGCCTTCTGAGGCAGCGCGTTCCACACCTTCGCAATTCTCTGGGAGAAGAAGTTCCTCCTCAACTCTGTCCTAAATGACCTACCCCTTATTCTTAAACCATGCCCTCTGGTACTGGACTCTTCCAGCATCTGGAACATATTTCCTGCCTCTATCTTGTCCAATCCCTTAATAATCTTATATGTCTCAATCAGATCCCCCCTCAATCTCCTTAATTCCAGCGTGTACAAGCCCAGTCTCTCTAACCTCTCTGCGTAAGAGAGTCCGGACATCCCAGGAATAAACCTAGTGAACCTACACTGCACCTTCTCCACAGCCAGGATGTCCTTCCTTAACCCTGGAGACCAAAACTGCACACAATACTCCAGGTGTGGTCTCACCAGGGCCCTGTACAAATGCAAAAGGATTTCCTTTGTAATAAAGGCCAACATTCCATTAGCCTTCTTCACTGCCTGCTGCACTTGCTCATTCACCTTCAGAGACTGATGAACAAGTACTCCTAGATCTCTTTGTATTTCTCCCTTACCTAACTCCACACTGTTCAGATAATAATCTGCCTTCCCGTTCTTGCTCCCAAAGTGAATAACCTCACACATTCACATTAAACGCCATCTGCCAAGTTTCTGCCCACTCACCCAGCCTATCCAAGTCACCTTGAATTCTCCTAACATCCTCATCACATGTCACACTGCCACCCAGCTTAGTATCATCAGCAAACTTGCTGATGTTATTCACAATGCCTTCCTCTAAATCATTGACGTAAATCGTAAACAGCTGTGGTGCCAATACCGAGCCCTGTGGCACCTCACTAGTCACCACCTGCCATTCCGAGAAACACCCATTCACTGCTACCCTTTGCTTTCTATCTGCCAACCAGTTTTCTATCCATGTCAATATCCTCCTCCCAATGCCACGAGCTCTGATTTTACCCACCAATCTCCTATGTGGTACCTTATCGAATGCCTTCTGAAAGTCAAGGTACACCACATCCACTGGATCTCCTGCATCTATCTTCCTGGTTACATCCTTGAAAAACTCCAATAGATTAGTCAAGCATGATTTGCCCTTGGTAAATCCATGCTGGCTCGGCCCAATCCTATCACTGCTATCAAGATATGCCGCTATTTCATCTTTAATAATGGACTCTAGCATCTTCCCCATTACTGATGTTAGGCTACCAGGGCAATAGTTCTCTGTTTTCTCCCTCCCTCCTTTCTGAAAAAGTGGGATAACATTAACCATTCGCCAATCCTCGGGAACTGATCCTGAATCTAAGGAACATTGAAAAATGATCACCAATGCATCCGCATACCAGCGCATACTTGCCATATGTTCTATTTTATAACCGGTCAGTAACCCTGGCTTTTAACTATTTTGCTCAATACAGTAATAAATTCTTCACAGACATCACACACTATTTATTTGTTTATAAATCCAGGCTCAACTTTGATAGGGATTCCCACTCTTGTTTAGAAATGGTACCAAGGCTACAGGAAATAACATTAACAGGAATTGTTGGTTAAACTGGGGAGTATGGCTTGCCCAGATGGCCTGTAATCTTCCAGATTCTGAAGTAGCCACTTCAGAATTCCTTCACCATCAGATGGAATTGTGGCGCACACTTCCTTTAAACTCTGAACAGTCAATGGTCAAAACACTTGATGAGAAGTTTGTACTGGGTAAGCCACAGAGGCTCCCTATACAGGAACCTGTCTTTGTATTCTTCATTCAATAGTGATATTCTGTATTTTTTAGTAAATCTACTACATGCCTGTTCTCCAGGCGTCAGTAGTACCTCTAGGGTTTGCTGGTGTGGGCGCTATTAGATGGGTGTGTAGAAGAAATACACAATGTCCCCATGCACTAGGATTAGCATATGGGTCAAACAAAAGCAAGTGGTCCCCACCTGTGTGCTTGGTTTCCATCTAACAATGGGACAATTTGTTGTCTTCAGGCACAAATTATTGCCACATCATTGGGATGGGGTACAAACTGTGAAGGTCTGAGGCCGATTGGCCATACAGTCGGGTTTGGTCTGTCTAGTCTGCATTCCAGTCTCCGATTTGAAGAATCATGTTGTATCTGAGGAGCATTGGGAACGTTATTCCCCATATTCATAATATCTAGTACTGTACTTATGCCTGCATAAGTACTAGAACCAAATGTTGACAATTATATAGTACTGGGTGGAGTGCCACAGCATTTGTTGAGAACTGTCTGAATTGGAGTACTGCTAAATACTAATTGTTTCTAAAATAATATTTTAAGTCAAATGTGACCACATTGGGTATCAATGTGATGATATTGATTTCCCTGTCTGCAAATCCCTAAACTCAAAAGATTATAAGCCCTATTTGATCTCAATACCTACAGGCAGTCTCACTCCAGGAAGATGATATTGTACTCATCTATTCTTCAAGGACTGTCTTACTTACCTATCTAGCCTCGCAGCTAGGTTCAGCTGCCAGTACCCACCGCTTCAGTGGTGGCTCCTACCCCCCTACAAAACAGGAAATATTTCCAGCTAAAGAAGTAGTTTAAATAAATTTTACTTTTAATAATACATATTTGAATTCAGACAAATAATTTTTAACAGACGATTAACACTCAGAACTTCTAATTTATAAAAACTTCCAAATTACAAAAGACTTACAACTAAACTGGATTTCCAAACACAGATGCAATTCGTACAAACTAGAAGAACATTCCAACTAATTGCAGATGAGTGAGTCATCTGTCAGGAATTGTAGAGGAGGATGGATTCAAAAACAGAGCAGTGGAGATGATTTATCAATAAATGATAGCTTACTAATAAACTGAAAAGTAACAAGCCACGAGGGGCTATATAACTAGAGAACAGATGCTAAACACAGCAAGCAACAATGTAACGGAAGGCTAGGAGCAAATGGTTGAGGGAGGCTGTTGAGGAGAACTACATGTTGGAGAACCAGGTCCACTGTGTCAGCAGCTGACAGAAGCTTGGGGAGGGTAATGAGGTGGGCTTCCTTGGTGAACTGGTTCATTACTGTCATGATCACTGTGGCCCCATCAGAAGGTGGCAAACCCTCGATGAAATCCATGGTATTGTGGGACACGGGCACCAACAAAACAGCAAAGGTCACAGCAGCCCAGGGGGCAATTGGTTGGAGGAATTGGACTGGGCACATTGAAGGAAAGCAGTGATAAATTGACATGCATCTGTGATCATGGTGGGCTAACAGAACTGGCGTTAAAGAAGATCCAGTCTTTCCCATGGGCTTTGATGGCCGGAAAGGGATGCAAAGTGTGCCCACTGGATGCACATATGAGCACATAAATGCTGTTGTCAGCTGTACTGGCTGGAGGAGGCATGTGCTTTCAGACCCATCAGATCTGGTTTTCATGCTCCCAGATGATGTGGCAAGGAATTGAGAGGATGGAATGATGGACTGTGGGTCCATCTCCATTTCTGCTGGGTCAAACTGTAGTGACAAGGCTTCTGCTTTAGTGTTCTTGGAGCTGGGCCAAAAAGTTCTATTTTAACTTCATCAGTCCACGGACTTGTTTCCAAAATGCATCTGGCTTGTTTAGATGTTCCTTTGAACCTTTTGAATATAACTTTTTGGCCACAATGAGCAAAGGTATGTTTGGAGAAAAAAAGGGTGCAGAATTTCATGAAAAGAACGCCTCTCCAACTGTTAAGCACGGGGGTGGATCGATAATGCTTTGGGCTTGTGTTGCAGCCAGTGGCACGGGGAACACTTACTAGTAGAGGGAAGAATGAATTCCATTAAATACCAGCAAATTCTGGAAGCAAACATCACACCGTCTGGAATAAAGCTGAAGATGAAAAGAGGATGGCTTCTACAACAGGATAATGATCCTTAACACACCTCAAAATCCGCAATGGACTACCTCAAGAGGCGCAAGCTGAAGGTTTTGCCGTGGCCTTCACAGTCCCCTGACCCAAACATCATTGAGAATCTGTGGTTAGACCTCAAAAGAGCAGTGCATGCAAGACAGCCAAGAATCTCACAGAACTAGAAGCGTTTTGAGAGGAAGAATGGGCGAAAAACCCCCAAACAGGAATTGAAAGACTCTTAGTTGGCTTCAAAAAGTGTTTACAAGTTGCGATGCTTGCCAAAGAAGGTGTTACTAACTACTGCCATGCAGGGTGCCCAAACTCTTCCTTCAGGACCTTTTCCTTTTTTGTTATTTTGAAACTAAAAGATGGAAATAAAAAAAGTTTTCTGGCTTAAAATATTAAAGGAATGTGTCATCTTTAACTTTATGCCTTTTGGAAATCAATTCATCTTTTACTCGCTTAGCTATTCACAGTAACAGAAATTTTGACCAGGGTGCCCAAACGTTTGCATGCCACAGTATATACACTACATATTTCTATTAAATTGTTATGTTAAAATAAGTAGTGCAAAAACAGAAATAAAAAGTAGTAAGGTAGTGTTCATTGGTTCAATGTCCATTTAGAAATCGGGGGCAGAGGGGCAGAGGAGAATAGATTTGTGAGGTGCCAACACAGACCATCCGAAAATGGTGGCAGCTCAAAACAACTCACACAGATGTTGCTGAAAAACTTCGAGTGACAGATATCCCAAACATTCACAATTAATGCTGTGAAGGCTAACCCTTAAGTGCACAAACACCCCAACATGTAACCATGTTTGATGTGTTCAGTGACATACAGTAACCTTATTTTCTTGTGTCTGGCTAATGAACACAAGTCCCCTAGTCACTTTACTTTGCAAAGCTGTGCTTCCAAATTCAAATTGATTGCTACTTGGAATTGACATTAAATACTGGGACACCTTTTGTTTAAAACAAAAAGCTCAGCAAAGAATATTTGTTTAAAGTTTAACTTTATTAACAACAACTCTGCCGCCTTAGAAAGGTCATGCAGTTTTGCAAGGAAACTGAACTTTTTTTTAAGCCTCTCAGTCTCTGAAAACTGAAGGTCCATCATAAGTGACAACCAACTCCCTGCAGTTCATGAAAACATCCTTGGCCTCTTCACTATGTTCTGCATACTTCACTCTAACTTTCTCCCCTTCTTTATCCCTTTTATGATCTGCACAGTACTTTCAGTATCTTCCATTTTTTATTTCAGATTTCCAGAAACTGCCTTTTTTTGTTGTTTTTAAGTGTAAACAGATCTTGAGAAGCCACATATATATGTTTATTTTTAGCGTCATTCCCAACAGAGTATAGAATGGGCTGCAGGACAGGTAATTACTCTCCTGGGTACGAACGACTTAATGGACGAGAAAATCTAATGTGAAAACTGCTGCAAGATTCAAACTGCTTTCAGAAGAGTTTGTAGTCCACACGAGTTTATCGATGGAGCTGAGCCCATGCATACAGTGGAGAAGCGAATGGCGTGGCTGTTCACGCACCCTCGGCCGTGGAAGATGGCATTAAGAGTGGGAAAATGAATGTCTGTCCCTCTGCGCTGGGAGGCGTCGGTCAACTTGGAAAAAATTCCTGTAACGCGTACAGAGGTTGACGAACGACAGGGATTTCAAAACTGCAATTGTTCAAATTTAGTGATTTGTATTGGTGTCAAGAGGATTGATTACACTTTATTTTAAGATTCAGTCAGCAATCTGAGCAAGGTCGGAACCGCTGTTGCAAATGAGGGTTTATCCAAAAGTCACATCCAACTAACGCCAAAAATAATATGTTGTTGAGAACCGGGGAACCAGAACATGAGAACCGATTATATTAAGTTTTTAGAGCAAACAAACCTGTTGGAAGAACTCAGCGAATCGAGCAGCCTCTGGGGGAGGGTTTCTGGTCAAGGTTCTGCTTCAACTCTTTCCATCATTCACCCTTCCCCAAATGCAGCTGGAGCTGCTGAGCTGTCCAGCGGGTTGTGTGTTGCTACACTCTCCTCTCTGGCTGTTTGTTGTTAAAACACGCAATAAGTGGGCGGAACCACTGGGTGAACCGATCGCTATAACGAAAGTAGAGTCACACTAGAAATCAGATTGTCGAGTTTCTCTGATCGTTGCGGGATCAGCCATGAACTCAAAATCACGGTATTTCCTTCTTGTAGTTTCTTCCGTTTGCTCCTGCTTCGTCTTTTGGATGGGAAGAGAACAGACAAATAAGTTCAGGTACGAAAAAATGATTTGCAAGTAATTTGACATATTTTCCAAAACGTGGGAGAATAATTTTTCAGAGAAGTCCGTTGATAGTATCGATAATTAAATTGGTACATGGAAATATACTGACGTTATCTCAGCAAATGAAATTTGGTCTGGCCACTTTACAACGGTATTTAACTTTTTTGTGAACAAATTGTTTCAATTAGCTTTAGTCAGTTTTTTTTTAAATTTCTAAAGCATCCTTGTAAAATTTAAATGTGAAACACTGGCCAACTAGTTGTGCAACGGGAAAGGATCAGTTGAACTGCAGTCCATAGGTTTCTTTACAAATTCGTCAAATTCACGTGCGATAAACATCAAATATATTCTTAGGAAATCAGGCATATAGAATTATTGTAGAATGATCTTGAGGTTAAGTGATCAACCGTATTTTTGTTAATGGCGGAGCAGGCTCAGCAGGTTCACATAGCCTCTGTTTCACGTCTTTAGTTGTGGCGCTTAGTGGGATATCACACTTTCATCCTTGCTGCCGCTCTTTACCATCAAAGAGACTTGACGTATACTTACATTACTGGAGGTGGCATTTCATTCATACAAATATGCTGTTCCGATTGTCTGCTTGTGGTCTTTGGAGAAACTCATGGCACAGTCGGTTTCTGTATTGCCATATAACCCTCTCATAACGGTTACAAATCCCAGGAAAATATTTTGTTTTCAAACCACTTAAAATATTCTACCCATAAATGATGGGGCGAATGATCACTCTGAGTTATTGTGGGGCAAATGTATTTTCTTGAAGGCTACTGACTAGGACATCTCCTATGCTGCAGTTCAACCGAAAATAAAATCCTGAGATTTCTTCACAGGCACTTTATGTTGTAATATAAATTAAGTATAAATTATGTTCATTTAATTTTATGTTATCATGCTTGTCTTGTTTGTAATGTACTATACTACTGTTGCAAATAGCTAATTTCTATTTTGGTATGTACTATTAATAGGTACGTAAGTGTAACAAACTTAAATGTTGCACTTCAAAAAAATATTAGGGCAGACATGCAAAAGTTTAATCAAAGATTTAGGTTTTAATGTGAATGTTAACAAAGAAAGGGAGAGCCAGAGATGAAGATTAAGGAGGGAATTCAGAAATTAGAGCATAGGCAGTTGAGGATGTGACAATTAGTGGAGAAATTAAATGCAAAATGTTTAAGATACCAGAATTGGAGATGCCAATTATCTTTAAGAGTTGGAGCAGAGTGGGAGATTATAGAGATATAAAAGGATTTTAAGACAAGGTTGGAATTATACAGTTGAAGTCTTATTTATGCAAAAGCTAAGGTAGAGCAGCCATGAGTAATTGGTAAAAGGTGCATGATGTGACGTTGGATTATTGCCATCTTGTTTCGGTTAAGAGGAATACCAGTTCTACTACACTAAGTGTTTTGGTTTTGAACTTCTTCTTCCTCATATTTTTCATGAAGCCAATTTTTAATAATTTTATTAATTATAGAATCAAGAAACAGATATGGAATGATCAAAAGGAAATGAATTCACCAGAATGTGTGGAAATAGCCAAAATCCTCACACTTAAACCCAAAAGGTAACAACACTTTCAAATTCTGAGTTCCAGCATCTCTGATTATATAAAATAAGCCATTATATTGAAATAAGATGGATTGCAATGGACAAATAAAATTGGATCATTTAAAGATATATTCCTAACTTTAGCAGTGGGGTGGAAACCTCCATGGAAAGAGTGGAGAGGAGCTCTGATTCATAATTCTAGATTGATATCAAAAGTGATACTCAGACAAATGGATGTCTTTATGCCCTTTCCCATCAATTGTTTTCTAGGATCCCTAAACCCTCTTCTGCTACATGGGCATAATTATCTCATAGATACCCTGTTATGGAAGAGAAGCAATAGTGTACTCAATAGAATGGATTAGAAATAAATATCTGTATTGGTACAAGAATAAAATTTTGGCTGCTTGCCGAGGACCCTTTCAGTTTGTCGTGTCCCTCATCCTCATTCAATGCATTCTGAGAAATTTTCAAATGACTTGTGGTACAATTTGATATAGTGTAAAAAAAGTTTTTTTATTGGTTAAATAATAGAACCAGTTAAATTACTACAGCAGTTGTAAACAAAGGTGATTAAGGATGGAGTTGTAGTCAATAAACAATGTAGGTGCCATTACTGCTGCAGAGATGAGTGATAGAGTTTTCCATAAACATGCTTTAGTGGTCAGTGATTTGTCTTGTGCCAAAGTTGACCAGCAAGTTGGAGTTGATGTGTGCCATGTCGAAGTACTTTATGACAGTGGATGTCAGAGCCACCAGGCATAGTGAATAAGGCACAATACCTTATTTTTCAAAGGTATTAGGATGATATAAGAAATAATATTCTGTGTATAAGAAATAATATTAAATCATTGGAAAGAGATGACATAGGATTAGAAGGTGCAGAGTCTCTATGGATTGAGTTAAGAAATGACAAGGGTATGGCAGCTGTATACAGGCCTCCAAACAGCAGCCGGGATGTGGATTACAAATTACAGAAAGAGATAGAAAAGGCGTGTCAGAAAGTCAATGTCATGATAATCGTTGGGGATTTTAACATGAAAGTGGATTGTGAAAACCAGGCCAGGACTGGACTTCAAGAGAGAGAATTTGTAGAATGTCTAAGGGATGACTTTTTGGAACAGCTTATTGTTGGGCCCACTAGGCTGTGCTGGATTGGGTGTTGTGTAATGATCCAGAGGTGACAAGAGAGCTTAAGGTTAAGGAACAGTCAGGGAACAGTGATCACAATATGTCCGAGTTCACATTGAAATTTGAGGGGGAAAAAATAAAATCCAATCTGTCAGTCTTTCAGTGGAATAAAGGAAATTACAGTGGCATGAGAGGGGCACTGGCTGATGTTGACTGGAAAGGGACATTTGCAGGAATGGTAGCAGAGCAGCAATGGCTGGAGTTTCTGCGATAAATGAGTGAAGTACAAGACAGATATATTCCAAATAAGAAGAAATTTTCAAAGGGAAGAAGGACACTACCATGACTGACAATTGAAATCAGAGCCAAAGTAAAAGCAAATGAGAGGGCGTACAAGGAAGCCAAAGCTAGTGGGAAGATAAACGATTGGGGAGCTTTTAAAAAACTTGCAGAAGGAAACTAAGGTGGTCATTAGGAAGGAAAAGATGAATTATGAGAGGAAGCTGGAGACTAATATCAAAGAAGATACTACAAGTTTTTTAAGTATATAAAGGGTAAAGGAGAGTCAAAGGTAGATATAGGACCAATACAAAATGACGCTGGAGATATTGTAATGAGAGATGGCAGAGGAACTGAATGTGTATTTTGCATCAGTCTTCACAGTGGAAGATGTCTGCAGTGTTGTAGTGTTCTCGTGCATTGTGTTGAAACTCTTTGACTAAACACCAAGTTAAACCGGAGCCAATGAAGACAGGGTCGTAGTAAGGTTAACCATTTACTGTGCACTCTTCCACATTAACATTGCATGGTGAAAACTGTTGATAAAAAAATACAAACATATATAGCATCTGTTTCATTCTGGAGACCAGGCTGGCTCTCTTCTTTTAGTGAGTGTCTCCAGCTGCCCCGAGTCACGGGCGAGGGGGTCGCGTCAAACCGCCATCGGGCTTGAGCACACCCCGCGTGGAAATTGAAAAGACGGCAGGCGGGCCGCCCCAACCACCGCTTCCGTAACAGAAACCGCGTTGATATTTTTACTACAAATACTTTCTTATGAACTTACGGCGTTACTTCTATAATGTTTCTTTGTGGGTAGAAACGGAGCTCTTCACAACCACGCCGCAAACACAGCACCCACCTTCACACCTTCCCGAGGTGACACACAAGACGCGGCGAAACTGGAGGTGACGTCATCACATGCCGTGATATACCATAGACAATGAATTTACCTTTGTTATACTGTAACATAATTATCAACCTTTAACTTTAACTAGAAAATAGTTACAAGCAAATCATTTAAAGCGTAGACCCAACAAAGTCAAATAAATGCATTAAGGGCAACACAAGTATACTGGACATTCAACAGTGTCAGGGAAGTGAAGTTTGTGCAATGAATATTGTGACTGAAGATGATAAGGAAGCTTAATGTTCTGAGGGTGGATAAATCTCCTAGACCTCTGGGTTTTGAAGGAAGTAGTTGGAGAGACAGTGGAGGCATTAACAATGATCTTTCAAGAATTGATAGATTCTGGCATTGTAGCGGATGACTGGAAAATCCGCTTTTTAATAAGGGTGGAAAGCAGCAGAAAGGAAACTATCGACCAGTTAGCCTGACATCAGTGGTTGAGAAGTTGTTGGAATCAATTGTTAGGGATGAGATTACCGTGTACCTGGAGGCACATGATAAGATAGGCCAAAGTCAGCGTGGCTTCCTGAAAGGAAAATCCTGTCTGACAAACCTACTGCAATTCTTTGAGGAAATTACAAACAGGATAGACAAAGGTGATGCAGTAGACATGGTGTACTTAGATTATCAGAAGGCCTTTGACAAGGTGCTGCACATGAGGCTGCTTAGCAAGGTAAGAGCCCATGGTATTACAGGGAAGTTACTAGCATGGGTGGAGCATTGGCTGGTCAGCAGAAAACGGAGAATGGGAATAAAGGGATCTTATTCTGGCTGGCTGCCAGTTACCAGTGGAGTTCCAAAGGGGTCGGTGTTGGGACCGCTGATTTTTACGATGTATGTCAATGATTTGGACTACAGTATTAATGGATTTGTGGCTAAATTTGCTGATGATACAAAGATAAGTTATGGAGTAGGTGGTTTTGAGGAAACAGAGAGCCTGTAGAGAGACTTGGGTAGTTTAGAGGAATGGGCAAAGTAATGGCAAATGAACTACAGTGTTGGAAATTGTATGGTCGTGCACTTTGGGGCAAGAAATAAATAGGCAAACTATTATTTAGATGGGGAGGGAATTCCAAATGCAGAGATGCAAAGGGACTTGAGAGTCCTTGTGCAAGATATCCTAAAGGTTAACCTCCAGGTTGAGTCGGTAGTGAAGAAGGGGAATACAATGTTGGCATTCATTTCTAGAGGCATAGAATGTAAGAGCAGGTGTGTGATGTTGAGGCTCCATAAGGCACTCACAAGACCACACTTGGAGTATTGTGTGCAGTTTTGGGCTCCTTGTTTCAGAAGGGATATACTGATATTGGAGAGGGTTCAGAGAAGATTCATGAGAATGATTCCAGGAGTGAAAGGGTTCCCATATGGGGTACGTCTGGCAGCTCTTGGCCTGTATTCCCTGGAGTTCAGGAGAATGAGCGGACATCTCATAGAAACATTCCGAATGTTAAAAGGCTTGAACAGATTAGATATGGCAAAATAATTTCCCATGGTAGGGGATTCTAGGACTTCAGGATTGAAAGACATCCTTTTAGAACTGAGATGTGGAGAAATTACTTTAATCAGAGGGTGGTAAATCTATGAAATTCGTTGCCACAAGCGGCAATGGAGGCTAAGTCATTGGGTGCATTTAAGGCAGAGATAGGTAGGTTCTTGATTAACCAGGGCATCAAAGGATATGGGGTGAAAGCAAGGGAGTGGGGATGACTGGAAGAGTTGGACTAGCCCATGATTGAATGGCGGAGCAGACTCGATAGACTAAATGGCCCCATCAATTCTAGTTTAAACTTTCCCCAATAGCCCTAGCAAACCTCCCTGCCAGGATATTGGTCCCCCTCATATTCAAATGCAACCTATCCTTTTTGTACAGGTCAGACCCGCCCCAAAAGAGGTTCCAATGATGCAAAAATCTGTATCCCTACCCCCTGCTCAAATCTATCACCATGCATTTATCCTTCACCCCACTCTATTCCTATACTCACTGTCGTGTGGCACAGGCGGCAATCCTGAGATTACTACCTTCAATGTCCTGCTTCTCAGCTTCTTTCCTAACTCCCTGTAGTCTGTTTTCAGGACCTCCTTCCTTTTCCTACCTATGTCACTGGTACCAATATGTACCATGAACTCTGGCTGTTCACCTTCCTACTTCAGGATATCGTGGCCGCGATCAGAAACATCCCGGACCCTCGCATCTGAGAGGCAAACTACCGTTCGTGTTTCTTTCCTGTGTCCACAGAATCACCTGTCTGCCCCCCTAACTATAGAGTCCCCTATCAGTGCTGCCATCCTCTTCCTTTCCCTACCCTTCTGAGTCACAGGGCCAGACCTTGTGCCTTGCGGCCACTGTTGCTCTGCCGAGGTAGGTTGCCCCCCCCCCACCAACAGTACTCAAACAGGACGACTTATTGTTAAGGGGGACAGCCATTGGGGCATTGTCTACGCCACCCCGAGCTACCTGCCAGCCTTGTGATCATATGGGAGCCCAAGCACGGGAGGATGAACACTGGGCACCCTCCCAAGACTATGGTCAACATGATCCTAGAAGACAGCAGCGCGGCTAATGTAGAAGAACTGAACACATTGATGAGAGAGAGGGAGAAGTGGAGAGTCCGTCATCGTGCCTGACGCCGGCCCGCTAGGCCTGAGTTGACGTAGGTAGTAGTAGTAGTAGCCATTGGGGTACTCTCTTGTATCTGACTCTTGCTCTTTCCTCTCCTGACTGTTGCCCACTTATCTGTCCCCCGAGGCTCCTAGTGTGACTACTTGCCTATAGCTCCTCCCTATCACCTCCTCACTTTCCCTGACCAGACAAGTGTTATCAGGCTGCATCTCCAGTTCACTAACCGAGTCCCTAAGGATCTGCAGCTTGACATACCTGTGCAGATGTGGCTGTCCAGGAGGCTGGGAGTCTCCTGGACATCCCACATCTGACCCCCAGTACAGAACACTGGCCTCACAGACATACATTCCATTTCTTTTCTTCACAAGTAACTTACCTCACCTCGACGCGTTATCGCCGAAGCCCCATTGAACCGAAGCCCTCCTACTCTGACTCCCTCTACTCCATCACCCACTCCTCTGATGCCTGCTCGATAAAGCTGTATTCTTTTTACATTCTTCCCTCTGGTCTAACTTGTTGACGTACACATGCCTGCGCAGTCATGCCTCGATCAAAATGTTTTCTTTTCCCAGCATACCATCACCTTCCATTTTAATATCACTTTGTGGTTTGGATTCAAATTTCACAGCAATACTTGCGTTCGATATTTACTCATTCAACCATTCTACTACAAGCTACTTGGATGTATTCCTTAAACAATAACCTTATTGTAGGCGAAATGTTGTACCACCCAGAAAACTGCCAGCAAGTGTTTTCACATACAATATACCCCTGTTCGACTGGTGAGAGCATGCATGATGCATACGTTACTGATCTTAACTTCCCATGCATCTCCTGTAACAGCACTGCTGAGAGGGTGGGTATCAGTTGTAGCCATCTCCAATGAGAATGGTTCATTCGGATTTGGGATTTTTACAGTACGCACAGTGGCCAGCACTTGCTTCAGAGCTGTGATGGCCTGGGTGTGTTCTGATTTCCATTCCCATGCAACATTCTTTTTCAGTAATTCCATTAAAGAAGCCGCGTTAGTGGAAAATCCATCAATGTGATTCCTACAGTATCCTACCAGCCCCAGAAAGTACCGCAGCCCTTTCAGGTCTCAGGGAATAGGCAGTTTCATAACCAATTCTACTCTTTGCTTATCAATTTCTCTTTTTCCCAGTGTCAAGATTATTCCCAAATTACAATCCTCTTGTTTCATCGCCTTTGCTTTTTTAGGGTTTACCTTTAATCCCAATGCAAATATTAATTGCAACAACTCTGTCAATAACTGATAATGTTCCTGCTTGGTTTCAGTCTGCAGAAGTAGATCATCTTTGTATTGTACCAAGCACTAAGGTTTTGAAAACTGTTTTAATCTTTTGCCAATGCACTGGTGAAATATAGATGGGGAATTATGGAACCCCTGTGGTAGGGCAATCCAAGAAAGTCCCTGAAACGTAAATGCAAACTTGTATTGACACTCTCGTTTTAGTGGGATAGACCAAAATCCATTATTTATATCTAAAACTGTGAACCATTGTGCTCTTTCATTCTGTTTGACTACTGTCTCCAGGTTTGTTGCTACAACTGGGGGTGTTAATCGGGTTACTTTATTCAGCTCTCTATAGTTTATTGTCAACCTCCAACTACCATCTAGTTTCCTCATTGGCCATATAGGTGAGTTATTAATGGAGACTACAGGCCTCAGTACCCCTTGTTGTACCAAACTCTCTATTACCTTACCTACATCTTCCTCTGCTTTTTGGGAGACCCATATTGCTTTTGTGGTTTAGTGTCTAAACCTTGTATGTGCACACTACCAGCCATCCTTCCTCAGTCGTGCTTGTGCCTTGCAAATGCTCCTCAGTTCTGTGCAATAATTTGCTGCATCTTCTGATCATTGCTCATCTCCTCCAGTTTTATCCACACTTTACCCATTGTGCATACTCAATCCCGATATTCTCTTGCTGGGATCTGCATGTGGTATATTTTCTTCATGCTAGTTGGCATCTACCAAATCATACAATTAACTGAGTCAGAACAAAGCCCTGCTTCGGCCATGTAATCACTCCCCAGTATATGTTCCTGATCCCAGGGTAATTCCACCAACACTATCGAATGTTCCGATGCTATCTGTCCTACCCTTACTTCCAATGGTGCACTCACATGTCCCACTTGTGAATGTCCTGTGAATCCACTGAGGATAATTTTACCTTGTATCTCCCAATTTGCGTTATTTACATTAGTGGCTTGGGATCCTTTTGTGTCCCATAAAAAGGTAACAGGGCAGCCTCCAACCCTACCACTCACTGGAGGTCTTCCAGTTTCATCCCACCTTGTGTCACACTCCCATGTTGGTGAGTCCTGACACCATCATTGAATCTGTATTTGCCGACAAGTAACTTTTATTGCCTCAAGTAAAAAGCATGTGGGTTCACAAACTAAGTACCTGTGTGCACCCCACTAGAATCCCTGACGCTCCATGAACAGTCAATGAAGAGGAGAGGTGTTACGCGGGAAAGCAGTCTATGCTGGCCAGGCATTCCTTGTGGTCCTGATCACCATGTGTCCACGGGGTCCTCCCTATTGGCAATGGTTGGTCTCTGGTTGCTAGAGTGTATTCACTGCTACGTATTTGGAGCTCCTGACTCTTGTACTGTTCCTAATCAATTGAACTGGTGGATCTCTGTCCCATTGGCTCAAGGTCACCTGCCCTACCTGGGCCACCTTCTTGCTGGTTCTTGTACAGGGCTACAACCAGCATTGTTTCATGGTTCTGCCCTACCCAGCCTTGTGTATTTGTGTCTTTCAAATCTGGTTGGTCCAAAGCAGTTAAATGTGGTGACCCAGACATAGTCTGATGAGATTACAGATTGTTTCTTTGGTAGGTCTGGTATTTTACATAATAATTAGCTACTCATCTGAGAATGGCCTCAGATTTAACAGGTCATTACCTGAAGTTCCTTGTGTCCACATTGAATTGTTCTAATTAGATTGTTCCAGAGTAAGAATCAGTTCACAGAATGAGGGGGAAACAAAGACAATTGGTTTGTCTGCTTTCCCTGTGCTCTATTTGTCAAATCCACAAATTGCACTCTGTAGTTTCTACATGGCCAACAAGCTGATCGAGAAACCCATTTGTAGGCCACAGGTTGAGTTCAGTACAGAGACGAGTGAACCTCGCGGAGCAGCCAGCTGAATGGGTTTGACCTTCACCTCTGGCACCAACACTCAATCTGGCCCAGCACTTAAATCAATCAAACCTCTGGTCTTTCCTCATTCCTGGGCCCCATCACCTTGACTCTGCCTCATCTCCATTCACCTCTCCTCAGTTCAGCATCCAAATCCACTCCAGCAATGGACAAACCTTTCCCGCCTACGGGCCTGGGTCTCACCGCCTTGATTCTGGCCGTACACGCCACACCACAACCATTCTTCACCTTTGAGACTTCAGTTCACACCACAAAAATGCCAAGTGATCCAGGTAGTTTGAAAGCTCAGCTCAGAAAGGGAAGTTACAGGCTATTGATTGCAATGATCATTTACCAGAAAGAGTGTGATTAACAAAGTAGGTAGTAGTTTTCTTTGTTTTATTTGCTACAGGCGAATAGTCCCTGTGCTTCATCTGCACCATCTTAAACTGGAAACGTATCTGAAAGAGAGTGGGAACAGACTACTGTGCCTCTGTAACGTTTTCTACCATTCATCAGGATCATGACTGATCTTCGATCTTCAACGAATTTTCCAGATTCAGCCATTGAGTTCCAAAGGGATTATACTTAATTTGGAAATTGTGATTCATCCAGTCTAGATCCCTCAACTGAGGAAAACTTCCTTCTGAATGGACTCAACAAATTCTGGCCATCTAAGGCCCTCACACTACAGCAGTACCAGTCAATATTGAGGAAGACGAAATCACCTATTAGAATGTGCTGTTCTATTCACAGTATGCCTTGGCATGACCTGCCTGTAAATCTGTTCCACTATATAAGTAGTTTGTAAACTTTTTTGAGTTACCATCTTGGGTTGAACTCCATCTGCCACTCCTCAGCCCAGTTTTGCATCTTATTAAAGTCCCATTGTAAATTCTGACAGCCCTCCACACTATCCACAACACCCCCAACCTTTGTGTCATCAACAAATTTACTAACCCATTTCTCCACTTCCTCATCCAGGTTATTTATAAAAATCCCAAAGAGGAGGCATCCCAGAATAGATCTCTGAGGCACACCACTGGTCACCAACCTCCATGCAGAATATGAACCGTCTACAACCACTCTTTGCCTTCTGTGGGCAAGGCAATTCTGGATCCAGAAAGCAATTTCCCCTTGGATCCCATGTCTCATTACTTTCTCAATTAAGCATGCAAGGGGTACCTTGTTAAATGCCTTGCTGAAATCCATATACAATACATCTACTGCTCTGCTTTCGTCGATGTGTTTAGTCACATCCTCAAAAAATTCAATCAGCCTCATATGGCACAACCTGCCTTTGACAAAGCCATGCCTACTATTCCTAATTATATTATGCCTCTCCAAATATTTATAATTCTGCCTCTCAGGATCTTCTCTATTAACTGACCAACCACTGAAGTAAAACTCACTGGTGTATAATTTCCTGGGCTCCCTCTACTCCCTTTCTTGAATAAGGAAACATCCGCAACCTTCCAGTCCTCCGGAAGCTCTTCCATCCCCATTGATGATGCAAAGGTCATCACCAGAGCCTCAGCAATCTCCTTCCTTGCCTCCCACAGTAGCCTGGGGTACATCTCATCCAGTCCCGGTGACTTATCCAACTTAATGCCTTCCGAAAGCTCCAGCACATCCTCTTTCTTAAAGTCTATGTGCTAAAGCTTTTCAGAGTCCGCTGTCAGTCATCCTCTGCTATCTCATCCGGTTCCATATAAACTTTTCCACTATCACACTTGATTGGTCATATTCTTTCATGTGTAATCCACTTGCTCTTCACATACTTGCAGAATGCCTTGGGGTTTTCCTTAATCCTGTCCGCCAAGGCCCTCGCATGGCCCTTTCTGGCTCTCGTAATTTCATTCTTAAGCTCCTTCCTGCTAGCCTTATAATCTTCTTGATCTCTGTCATTACCTAGTTTTTGTTAACCTTTCATAAGCTTTTCTTTTCTTATTGACTAGATTTACGACATCCTTTATACACCACGGTTCCTGTACCCCAGCATCCTTTCCCTGTCTCCTTGGAACGTACCTATGCAGAGCTCCATGCAAACATCCCCTGAACATTTGCCACATAAATCTTCCGTACGTTTCCCTGAGAACATTTGTTTCCAATTTATGCTTCTAATTTCCTGCCTGATAGCCTCATATTTCCCCTTACTCCAATGAAATACTTCCATAACTTGTCTGTTCCTATCCCTGTCCAATGCTATGGTAAAGGAGACAGAATTATGATCACTATCTCCAAAATGTTCTGCTACTGAGATATTTGACACCTGACCCCGTTCACTTCCCAATACCAGATCAAATACAACCTCTCTTCTTGTAGGCTTATCTATATATTGTGTCAAGAAATGTTCCTGAACACACCTAACAAACTTAACCCCATCTAAACCCCTCACTCTAGGGAGATGCCAATTGATATTTGGAAAATTAAAATCTCCCACAACAAACAACCCTGTTATTATTACACCTTCCCAGAATCTGTCTCTCTATCTGCTCCTCAATGTCGCTGTTACTATTGGGTGGTCAATAGAAAGCACTCAGTAGTGTTATTAACCCCTTCCTGTTCCTAACTTCCACCCTCAGAGACTCCGTAGACAATCCCTTCATGACTTCCTCCTTTTCTGCAGCTGTGACACTATCTCTGATCAACAGTGCCACGCCCCACCTCATTTGCCTCCCTCCCTGTCCGTTCTGAAACATCTAAAGCCTGGCACTCAAAGTAACCATTCCTGACCCTGAGCCATCCAAGTCTCTGTAATGGCCACAACATCATAGCTCCAAGTACTGATCCACACTCTAAGCTCATCCGATTTGTTCATAATACTCCTTACAATAAAATAGATACATCTCAAACCATTGGTCTGAGCACGTCCCTTCTCTATCATCTGACTATCCTCCCTCTCGCACTGTCTCCAAGCTTCCTCTATTTGTGAGCCAACCACCTCTTCCTCTGTCTCTTCAGTTCAGTTCCCACCCCCCAGCAATTCTAGACAGTAGATGTTCATCTTCAACCTGCGGGCATCAAGTTGCTGACACATAGTCCAATGGATTTCATTTCATTTTTCACTTGTCTGTTTCATAACCCAGCCTATTGCCAACAGGAATATGAAAGGAGCCATCAAACATCCTTGCTTCATCCCAGTATTGACATTGAAGACTTCTGACCATTTTTCTGTATGTATAACTTTGCTTCACATGCTGTTGTAGGAGTTCCTGATGATATTGATAAATTTCTGTGGTACTTAAGGCTTTCTCGTAGTCAATGAAGTCGACATGGAGAGAAGTATTCCATTCGATTGACTTCTATGATTATTCTGAATGTAGCTGTCAGGAGCAATCTTTCCTAAAGCCTGCTGGTTCTTTAATGTTATGTCAACAACTTGTTGAAGGTGTTGCAGAATAATTCTGTTTAGCAACTTTCCAACCACAAGCATTAGCAGTATACTTCATTAAATTTTAGTCTCTCCTTTCTTTGGAAGCTTTATTATGTGACTTTACTTCCATTCTTGTGGCATCTCTTCTTTGTCCCAGATGTTGCAGAACTAAGTGTACAGGATATCTGTTTAGGGTCTACCTTCAACACCTCTGGTGGTTCGCAGTCTGGGCCAGCTGCTTTTCCTGACTTTAGCCTCTTGATTGCCTGCATGATTTCCTCCTTTGATGGCTTGACATAGTTGACATTCAAGTCCAATGGTAATTCTGGATGTAAAGGAGATTCCGGAGGAGGTGGTCTGTTCAGAAGGTCATTGAAGTCCTGTACTCCGCATTGGAACTGTTCCTCTTCTTTAGTTATGACATTGCCATTTATCCTTCATTTAGGTATTAATCTGGTTGAATTTGCCAGTTAGCTTCTAGGTAGAATCCTGCAGTTCATTCACAAACCTATTTGTTGAGGATTATTCTGCTTGGGAGACAAGGGTTTTGATGTACTCTCTCCTGTCCCTCTTGATGATTATCCTTAATTCCTTGTGCACTTTCTCATGTTCCCTGTGTGCCTCTGCTTTCTTGTTCCTAGTTCTACTTCTATTGCATTTTTCTTTCAGTGTTCTTCTCTTATTGATTGTTTCCATCATTCCTGGTATAACTCACTCCTTATGCCAAAATATCCTTTCTCTCACCACTTCCTCTCAAGTTTCATTTATTGACTCTGACAGCAGTCCACTTGTCTTCAATATCAAGGTCCTCAAGTGCCAGGAACCTGTTGGAAAGTGTGACAATAATCTCTGAGATGTTCCTTTGTATTTCAGGTAGCTCATATTGTACTCCAGTCGCTGATTGGGTGGTGTGTAGTTTCTTTTATCTTCATCTGTACTTTGGCCATCAGAAGATGGTGGTCTGATCCTGCACCTGCACCATGTTTCACTCTTACATCACAGAGTGATCTTTGAAATTTCTTTGAGATGCATACATGGTCGATCTGATTTACTGTTACCTTGCTTGGTGACGTCCATATTGCCTTGTTTATTTACTTGTGTGGGAATAAGCTTCCTCCAATAACAAACCAGAAGTTAGCACAAGGTACAGCAAATTGTTTCCCATTTTTGTTCATTTCTCTGAGCCCGTGTTTCCCTCTCTACTGTTTATATCCTGCATGATCCCTGCTTATTTTGGCATTAAAGTCTCCAATGACAATGGTCAAGATCTTTCCCTTCCCTCTGCTGATGACTGCACTGAGTGTTAAGTAGAATTCTCTTTTTCTTCATTAGTATCATTTATTGGTGCATCACATTGGATAACTCAAGCTGTGATCTTCTTGCTCTTGGTTTTAAAGCTAGCAGTGATGGTTCCAGAACTGATGGTTTCCCATGCGATCATGCCTGTATGTGCTTTTGGTTTCTTCATGAAGGCTACATTCTCTGTAGGTGCTGCATCATTGCTTTGATAGCCTGAGTAGATGATACTTCACCTGTTTGTCAGTCGAATCTCTCCAGATGACATCCATCTTGTATCAGTCAGTTGGAGAATGGACAGTTTGTATCTTTTCATCTCATTTGCTATGATGATGTATTTTCCTGTCTGGTATATGGTTCTCACTGTTGTGTATTTGATTCTTCAATAATACTTGAGTAATCTTGCATATTGTTTGCTCAGGCATTCTTGTTTGTTTAAATAACGAATTATGGCTTTTATGTAAAAATATGTTAACCACATACATCATCACGTCTGTGCCTTGCTTAAAATAAAGACGTAACTAGACCTGCATTACCGGACCCCTGTGTCTTCCTTGGAAGTAGTTTAATCTTTTGAAGTTACAACACATAACGTTGGCAATTAGGTATTTTAAAATGAACCTAAAATGGCTACCGACCTGTTCAAGTGAGCAAGATGTTCAAAATAAAATTCTGTGCGAAACAGCCAGCTAGAGCACAGACAAGTCAAGCTCTTTTTTTTAAAAAAACGTTCTTGGGAAAGGAAGATAAGATTGAGTTGTTTTTAAAGAAATTCAGAAAACGGAAGATTCAGGGTTTCCTAAAGCGTGAGTACTGGGTGATAATAACCACAGAAAAAAAACAGAGATGGCGGGCTACATTGGAAAGATTGATGTTTAATTACACAATGGTTAATTGGCTCATATATACTGGACTATTGGAACAATATTTTGAAGCAAATGAAACAGCAACAAGAAGCGAGTGCCAATTTTACTAAGTACAATGAGCTTAAAGGCATACAGTGTGCTTCAGTATTTGACTGCTCCATTCAAACCAGCTGAAATGATCTGTGCTGTTATTCTAAAAGTAATGCAGGAACTTAACCATTGCTGATTGGAGAATGCTTCAGGTTTCATAAGTAGAATCAAAAACAAGGGGAGTCCATTTCAGCATACGTGGCTGAATTGAAGAGATTGAGCATTTTCAGTTTGGTAATGGTTTTAATGGCACTTTAAGAGATCATTAAGTTTGTAGAATTGTAAAGAAAGCATTCAAGAATGGCTCCTATGTGAAGCACAACTTACATTCAAGTGAGCAGTGGAAATGGATATTTCAAAGGAAACTACAGACAGAGTTTAGATTATGAGGACACTCAGTCCTTGTTTATTGTGTTATGTACCCCGTAACTGGGTTGCCAAACCAGCAGAAATGGACCACTTAGTTGGAGTCTGGATTACTGGAACTAAGAAAGTTTTATTAAAGAAATAAGCAACACAGTACTCTAATCAAAAGGATATAAATGGAACAGTTTAGCAATGATAAAACACACATGTACACAGAACTAGGATAATAGGATCAATCAAGCTGTATCACAGTCTAGGGGTAAAATGATCAGTCAGCAAGTGACACAGAGTTCAGTTTAATTCAGTTTGCAGTAGTCGCCGTCGTGTCGTTGGGGAGAGAAAGATAGAACGAATGAATATGCAAATCGGTTTCCAAACAGACCTTCGATATTCCTCGCAGGTAGCTTTCGGGCGAGCCCTTTGTAATGTCTTCTGAGGTTATCGAGTGTGACCCCTCCGTTCCAGATACGATCGTTCTTCTGCGGTGAACCCGGCACCCAGGCAAGGGCGGACACACACACCAGGTTCCCGCCCGACCGTATCTTTCCACCCTGTGCATCTATGGCTGGTTCCGCGTCCAGACCTCTAAAAACTCCCACCAACTAGTGGGGGGCACACCGCTTTCAGGGTCTCGTTACCTCGTGGAGTCGTGTGTCTGTTGCCTTAGCGAACCTGTCCCTTTTTATCCCCCTGCTGGGGTATCGCCTGTCCATCAAACTTCAAACAGTTCAGGATTCAAAGCCACCGGTCTCTGACAATACTCGGAACCGTGTCTCCTTTCGGTAATCTCTCTCGTCTCTCTCTTATTAGCACCTTGCATGTTCCCCCATCGTCCTCTTATCGGCATCAATCTTCTGATAACTGGTTCTTTTGTCACAATTGTCATTGAGAAATACATGCATTAAAAAATGATAAAATTTTCCTCCAGAGAGATATCACAGAAACACAGGACAAACCAAGACTAAAACTGACTAAACCAGATAATTATAACATATAGTTACAACAGTGCAAAGCAATACCGTAATTTGATAAAGAGCAGACCATGGGCATGGTAAAAAAGAGTCTCAAGTCCAGATAGCCCCATCATCTCACGCAGATGGTAGAAGGGAGAAACTCTCCCTGCCATGAACTCCAAGCGCTGCAAACTTGCCAATGAATTGGAAGCACCCGACCGCAGCTGACTCTGAGTCCATCCGAAAATTTCGAGCCTCTGAACAGCCCCCCGACACCGAGCACCGAGTACCATCTCTGCCGAGCGCTTTGACCCTGCCCCAGCCGCTGAGCAACAAGCAAAGCCAAGGACTCGAGGCCTTCCCCTCCGGAGATTCTGGATCACACAGTAGCAGCGGCAGTGAAGCAGGCATTTCAGAAGTTTCACACGTTCCTCTGCGCTCTCACATCTGTCTCCATCAAATCAAGATTGTGCACGGCACCCTACTTGACAAATAACAGATATCATTCACCAGAGTGGCTGCTGCAAGCTGCGTAACGTCACCATCTTCTCCTGAGTTGCAGTCAGGAATGAAAGTGAGTGTGAACAAAATTGCAATACTGAAATAGAATCCTGCCTGGCGAAACAAATTTAAGTTACCATTGTGACAGGGGCTCACATACACCAAATACATGTTGATGTAAAGGTAAAACTGGCAGAAAATAGAAAGGAAAAGCAAAGTTTCCTGAAAAGAGAATTCAGAGAGCTAGGTAGAAAGCTGAGAAGCAGGACCTCCCATTTCTGGACTGCTGCCTGTATCACGTGCCAGTGAGGGTAGAAACAAGATGATTTGGTAGATAAATGTGTGGTTGAGAAGCTGGTGCAGGAAGCAGGGCTTCAGGTTCTTGGACCATTGGGATCTCTTCTGGGGGAAGTATGTCCTATTCAAATGTGGTGGGTTACACCCGAACCCAACGGGACCAATATTCTCAGGGGCAGCTTTGTTAGAGCTGTTGGAGAGGGTTTAAACAAATTTTGCAGGGAGGTGGGAACCAGGGTGAAGGGAGTCAGGATAGGACGGATGGTAAAAAAGTAAATATAGCGTGCAGTCAGACTCTCAGGAAGGGTAGGCAGGTGATGGGACTTAGTTGCAGCCAACAGGCTGAATATCAAAACATTAGAGATGCAGAATCAGAAAGGATAGCAAATATGGTACTCAAGGTGTTGTATCTAAATGTGCGTCGTATATGAAATAAGGTGGATGATCTTATTGTACTGGTACAGATTGCCAGGTATGATGTTCTGGCCATCACTCAATCATGGCTGAAGGATGGTTGGAGTTGCGAGCTGAATGTCCAAGGTTACACATTGTATCAGAGGGATAGGAAGGTAGGCAAAGGGGGTGGAATGGCTTTGCTGGTAAAAAAAAAATGGCATCAAATCAGTAAAAAGTTGTGATACAGGATTGGAGAATGTTGAATCCTGGTGGGTTGAGTTAAGAAACTGCAAGGGTAAAAGGACCCTGATGGCAGTTATATAAAGGCCTCCCAACAGTGGCTGGGAGATGGACCACAGATTACACCAGGAAATAGAGAAGGCATGTCAAAGGGGCAATGTTATGATTGTCGTGGGAGATTTTAACATGCATGTAGATTGGGAAAATCAGGTTGCTAATGGATCTCAAGAGAGTGAGTTTCTTGAATGCCTAAGAGATGGGTTTTGTCATTGAGCCTACCAGGGGATCAGCTATACTGGATCGGGTGTTATATAATGAACCGGAGGTGATTGGAGTGCTTAAGGTAAAAGAACACTTAGGAATCAGCGATCACAATATGACCGAGTGCAACTTGAAATTTGATAGGGAGAAAGTAAAGTCTGATGTAGCAGTATTTCAGTGGAGTAAGGGAAATTACAGTGGTATGAGGGAGGAGTTTGGTCAAAGTAAACTGGAAGGAGCTGCTGGCAGGGATGTCAGCAGAGCAGCAATGGTGTGTGATTCTGGGGAGAAAGAGGATAGCACAGGGCATGTGTATTCCAAATATGAAGAAATACTCAAATGGCAAATAGTACAACCATGGCTGACAAGGGAAGTCAAAGCTATTGTAAAAGCAAAAGAAAGAGCATACAACAAAGCAAAAATTAGTGGTAAGATAGGGGATTGGGAAGTTTTTTGAAAACCTACAGAGAGCAACTAAAAAACCATTAGAAGGGAAAAGATGAAATATGAAAGCAAGCTAGCAAATAATATCAAAGTGGATAGTAAAAGTTTTTTCAAGTATGTTGAAAATAAAAGAGAAATGAGAATGGATATAGGACCGCTAGAAAATGAGGCAGGAGGAATAATAATGGGGGACAAGGAGATGGCTGATGAACTAAATGAGTATTTTGCATCAGTCTTCACTGTGGAGGACACTAGCAGTATGCCTAATGTTGTAGTATGTGAAGGAAGAGAAGTGGGTGCAGTTACTGTTACAAGAGAGAAGGTGCTCAAAAAGCTGAAAGGCCAAAAGATACAAATCAGCCAGAGCAGATGAACTGCATCCTAGGTTTCTAAAAGAGGTAGCATTAGAAATTCTTGTGGCATTAGAAATGACCTTTCAAAAATCGTTGGACTCTGGCATGGTGCCAGGGAACTGGAAAATTGCATATGTCACTCCACTCTTTAAGAAAGGAGGAAGGTAACAGAAAGGAAATTATAGACCAGTTAGCCTGACCTCAGTGGTTGGGAAGATGTTAGAGTCAATTGTTAAGGATGAGGTGATGGAGTACTTGGAGACACAGGACAAGATAGTACAAAGTCAGCATGGTTTCCTTCGGGGGAAATCCTGCCTGACGAACCTGTTGGAATTCTTTGAGGAGATTACAAGTAGGATAGATAAAGAGGATTGTATATTTGGACTTTCAGAAGGCCTTTGATAAGGTGCCACACATGAGGCTGCTTACCAAGTTAAGAACCCATGACATTACAGGAAAGTTTCCAACATGATTAGGGCATTGGCTGATTGGTAGGAAGCAGCAAATGGGAATTAAAAGATTCTATTCTGGTTGGCTGTCAGTGACTAGTGGTGTTCCACAGGGGTCAGTGTTGGGGCATTTCTTTTTATGCTGTATATAAATGATTTAGATGATGGAATAGATGACTGTTGCCAAGTTTGCAGATGATACAAAGATTGGTGGAGGGGCAGGTAGTGTTGAGGAAACAGGTAGGATGCAGAAGGACTTAAGAGAATGGGCAAGAAAGTGGCAAATGAAATACAATTTTGGAAAATGCACTTTGGTAGTAGAAATAAATGTGCAGACTATTTTCTAAATGGGGAGAAAATAGAAAAATCTGAGATGCAGAGGGACTTTGGAGTCCTTGTGCAGAACACCCTGAAGGTTAACTTGCAGGTTGAATCAGTAGTGAGGAAGGCAAATGCCATGTTAGCATTCATTTCAAGAAGTCTAGAACAGCCGTCCCCAACCTTTTTTGCACCGCAGACCAGTTTAATGACAATATTCTTGCGGACCAGCCCACCGGGGTGGTGGTGGTGATCAAGTAGGGTCAAATTCACCTCAACATGTCTTTTACAGTTAGGGTTGCCAACTTTCTCACTCCCAAATAAGGGACAAAATTAGCAGTCAAATCCCAGGACACTTGTGTTTACCCCAGGAAAGACTACCATGGACATGAAGCCTTGCGCGGGCACCTGTGTGCGCTTGTGTGACGTGCGCATATGTGATGTGCGCATCCGCGTACATGCGGATTTTTTCCACAGATCGGTTTTGGCTTAATCTTCCTGACTATACTACACATACATTATTTCTATTTTATATAGGCTGTGTATTAATCATATCATTCCTACTTTTACTATATGTTAGTGCTATTTTCAGTTTTATGTGTTATTTGGTAGGTTATCTTTTTGGGTCTGGGAACGCTCAAAAATTTTTCCCATATAAATTAGTGGTAATTGCTTCTTCGCTTTACTCCATTTCGGCATGAAAGGTTTCATAGGAACGCTCTACCTTAGCGGGGGAAATACAGGACAAGGGCGGTCCCATATGGGACAAACCAATTTAGCCCAATATACGGGATGTCCCGGCAAATACGGGACAGTTGGCAACCCTATGTTCAAGTTCAACAGTGCGTGACAGGGAATGAGGAAAGGTGCAGCTGACTCATATCGTTTCCTCACGTCCCGGTAACACATGCTTTGCGGCCCGGTACCAGTCCGCGGCCCAGTGGTTGGGGACCGCTGGTCTAGAATACTTGGGCAAGGATGTGACGCTGAGGCTTTATAAAGCACTGATGAGGCCTCACCTTGAGTATTGTGAACAGTTTTAGGCCCCTCATCTTAGAAGAGAGGTACTGGCATTGGAGAGGATCCAGAGGATTTTCACAAGGGTGATTCCAGGAACGAAAGGGTTATTATACGTGGAACATTTGATGGCTCTGGGTCTGTACTCGCTGGAATTCAGAAGGATGAGGGGGGATCTTTCGAATTTTGAAAGGCCTACACAGAGTAGATGTGGAAAGGATGTTTCCCATGGTGGGAGAGTCTAGGACAGGGGTCCCCAAACTTTTTTGCACTGTGAACCAGTTAAATATTGACAATATTCTTGCGGACCAGCTGACCCGGTGGCGGGGGTGGTAGGGTTGCCAATGGCCAAGAGTAGCAGTCAAATACGTTATGTTTACCCAAGAAAGACTACCATGACCATGAAGCCTTGCGCGGGCAACAGTGCGCATGTGTGTAAGTGCCGATTTTTTTTCCTACAACTCGTTTTTAATGATTCTGTTCTGGAGGGGGAGTTAATCACAACCGGAATGTAGGTGATAAGTGGCTAATATACTCAATTTCATTGCTAAAAGGGTTTATCTAATGAATTTAATATTAGACGCACATGCATATTTTCCTCGCATGAAGTCAACTATCAGGGGAGGACAGGGAAGCCTGAAGTAAGTGTTGAACCAATTTCCAGTAGAAGTGGTAGAGGCAGCTTCGATATTATCATTTAAAGAAAAATTGGATAGGTATATGGACAGGAAAGGAATGGAGGGTTATGGACTGAGTGCAGGTCGGTGGGACTAGGTGAGAATAGTGTTCCGCACGGACTAGAGGGGCCGAGATGGCCTGTTTCCATGCTGTAATTGTTATATGGTTATGTAAGTCACTTATAAGTCAATAGCATCGTAACATTTTAAGTAACATTTGGATATTTAACACACAGCGCATATTTTCCCCCTACGAACATATCAAATCATTGCAACACACCAATATCGCTGAATCAGTGAGAGCCCTGGGCTTGTTTCCCTGCAACAAGACGGTCCCATCAAGGGGTGACGGGAGACAGCGATACTCGAAGGGGGTTCCTTATGTCCAGTCTATTCCGCAGTTTAGTTTTCATTGCATTCATTGCAAAGATATGTTGGAAATGGAAGCAACGTTTTCAGTGCTTTCGTGGCTATCTCAGGATATTTAGCCTTGACTTTGATCCGGAATGCCAGCAGAGATGTTATGTCAAACATACTTTTCAGCCCGCCGTCATTTGCAAGCTCGAGGAGTTGATCTCCTTCCCGCACTGACATGGATGACGCGCGGGTAATGACCTCGCGTGCGTTCAAGTTCAACAGTGCGTGACAGGGAATGAGGAAGGGTGTAGCTGACTCATATTGCCAAATCATATCATTTCCTCGCAGTCCGGTAGCACATGCTTTGCGGCCCGGTAGTTGGGGACCGCTGGTCGAGGACAAGAGGGCACAGCCTCAGGATAGAGGGGCGTCCTTTCAAAACAGAGATGCAGAGAAATTTCTTTAGCCAGAAGGTGATGAATTTGTGGAATTTGTTGCCACATGCAGCTGTGGAAGCCAGGTTGTTAGGTGTCTTTAAGGCAGAGATTTATAGATTCTTGACTGGACAAGGCATCAAAGTTTACGGGAAGAAGGCCAGGAACTGGGGTTGAGGAGGAGAAAAGAAAAGATCAGCCATGATTGAATGGCGCAGCAAACTTGATGGGTCAGATGGCCTAATTCTGCTCCTATGTTTTATGGTCTTATGGTCTAAAACACGACAAAGTAAAACACACAAAAAACATACCTTGGGCATACAAAAATAAATGGTCTGCACAGGCAAGAGAAAGCACTAAAATGTCAAGTTGTAGTTTCAAACAAAACACTAATCTGGACCCTGTTGACGAAAAATCTTATATGATGAGATTGTCACAGGATTGTGTAGTTCTGAGATTTACAGTGTAAAAATTAGCGATAGGCAAGAAATATGGATTACTCCAGAAGTGAATGGCAAATTAATTAAAATGAAATGGGCCACTGGCTCACCTGTTTCATTCATTCCACAAAATGAGTTTCAAAAGTCTCAAAGGTACATTTAATGTCAGAGAAATGTATACAAGATACTTCCTGAAATGCTTTTTCTTCGTAACCATCCACAAAAACAGAGGACTGCCCCCAAAGAATGATCGACACTTAAATGGTATATCTCCAAATTCCGCCGCCCCCCAGCTCCCCTCCCTCCCACATGTAAGTGGCAACAAGCAACAATCCCCCCCTCCCTCCACCAACAAAAAAAAGCATCAGCACCTGCCCCCGAGCACTCAAGCCTGAGCAAGGCAACGGCAAAGACACATACAGCACTTGCAGTACTCCAAAGATTACATTGTTCACCTGACATTGGACATACCCTTTTCAGGGAGAAAGAGATGTCTCCGTTTCACAGTGAGAGGGGAGACATAACAAACAACTTGCTGGTTTATGATGTTAAAAGTCCGTTGCATTGCTTTTTCCAAGCATTGTACCCAAAGACATCTGGTATCTGGGCACACAGCCTTAGATTTTCCATCTCCCGCTAGTCTTCCCTGAGAGGGAAAATAGAGATATTAAAGATGGAAATAGAGCTGTTTCCAAAGAAGCAAGCAAAGGAGTTCCCTCCTAAACTCCGCCTTCCATGTGACTGGCATTTCAAAAGTACCAAACTGAAACCCAGCTGGATGAAAAAAGAAAGGAATAAATGGAGATACGGAAACACAGAATTCGTCAGATGAAGGAGCAATAGAAGGATTAATAAGAGAATACTCCAATGAACTAAACGCACCTTCTCAAGATCACAATGAACAATCTAGAAGAAGAAAAAGGAGGGAAAAGATGAAGAAAAAAATTGTGAACAAGAAAGAGAATGGTGTGAAAGAGAGAAGGAATATGAGAAAGGGAAAAATGGATCAACGTAGATCCAGAGAGAGAAAAGGAGAAGAAAGATGTCCAGAGCTGTCAGAACCAAGTCCTGAAGTCTCAAGGTTGATTCCAAAAGCCCCCATGGAGGAGACCCCAGGGCCTGGGATTGTTTTTGCAGAAGTAAGTCTCACCTGCCAAGCGGCGTGATCCTCCCGTCAGGAAATACATTATCCGACAAGGGTAAGAAATTCTCCACAGCAATTAAATCTTTCATCCTGAATGGGACAATTTTGAAAGTATTATGCTTTGGATGTCTATATGTATCAGTTATATTATACAATATACTGTGTATATAGTTGAGGTGCAATCTATATTGAGTTGACATTTACAGCTAAGCAGGGGTGAGTGTTGTGTATTTGATATTTCAATAATATTTGAGTAATCTTGTATATATGTTGGTTGATTAAGCATTCTTGTTCATTTGAATAGTTAGGAGTTATAAGTGAGTATAAATACATTAATTGCATATGTCGTCACTGTACCATGTGATACATGCACGTCATGCTTAAACTCTTAGGAGACAGTGATTATAATCTGATAGAATTCATCCTGCAGTTTGAGAGGGTGAAGATGAAGTCAGATAGATCAGTATTACAGTGAAGTAAAGGGAATTAGTGGCATGAGAGAGGAGGTGGCCAAAGTTGATTGGAAGGGGATGCTATCAGGGATGATGGCAGAGCAGAAATGGCTGGAGTTTCTGGGGGAAGTTTGGAAAGCAAATCCCAAAGATGAAGAAGTATTCTAAAGGGAGAATGAGGTAACCGTTGCTGACAAAGGAAGTCTATGACAGCAGAAAAGGAAAAGAAAAGGCATATAATATAGCAAAAATTAGTGGGAAGCTTTCAAAACCAGCAGAAGGCAAATAAAAAAATTCATAAGAAGAGAAAAGAATAACTAAGAATGTTGGCTAGCCAGTAATATAAAAGAGGACACCTAAAGTTTTTTTTCCAGATATATAATTAGTAAAAGAGAAACAAAGTGGATATAAGACCACTGAAAAATGACACTGGAGAGGTAGGAATGGGGGACAAAGAAATAGCAAACAAACTTAATAAGTATTTTGCATCAGCATTCGCTATGGAATACCCTAGCAACATTCAAGAAAATCAAATTCTTATGGTCTTATGGAGTGTCAGGGATCAGAAGTGTAGTTGCTATTATTAAGGAGAAGGTGCTTGGGGAACTGAAAGGTCTGAAGGTGAATAAGTCACCTGGACCAGATGAACTACACCCCAGGGTTCTGAAAAAAGAAGCTGAAGAGATTATAGAGGCATTAGTAGTGATCATTCTGTAAATATCTGAAATATGCTTCCAGAGGAGATGGTTCAGGCAGATACAATGACAATGTTTACGGTCACAACATTTAAGAAGATCTAAATAGGCACTTGGATCACAGGGATATAAAAGGCTAAGGACCTAATGTGGGTAAATAGAGTTCATAAGGAAAGGTACAATGGGCATTGTGGACATGGTGGGCTGATTATGTTTCTGTGGTGTATGACGATCTCTCAGAAGCCTGTCTGCATTTTCATCTCTACTCACCTTCCCACCTCACGTATAAAATATGTACATTTTTTTTTATTAGGCATGACTGTGCAGGCACGCGAATATCAGCGAGTTAGACTAGTGGGAAGAATTTAAAAGCAGGAGAGTTTTTTCTTCAGCAGTTTGATCAAGGCACGACTTCACAGGTGTGTGAATGTCAGCGAGTTAGACTGGTGGGAAGAATTTAAAAGGAGAGAGTGTTTTCTTCATCGGTTTGATCAAGGCACAATTGCACAGGTGCATGGACACCAGCGGGGAGAACTTAAAAAGAAAACAGCTTTATAGAGTAGGCAACAGAGCAGAGGGAGTCAGAGCAGGAGAGCTTTGGCAAAACGAGGCTTCAGCGATAACGGGTCAAGGCGAGGTAAGTTACTTCTGAAGAATAGGAATGGGAAGTATGTCTGTGAGGCCAGTGTTCTGTACTGGGTGTCAGATGCGGGATGTCTAGGAGACTCCCAGCCTCCTGGACGGCCAGATCTGCACCAGGTTCATCGAGCTGCAGCTGCATAGGGACCGGGTTAGAAAAATGAAGCTACAGATCGATGACCTTCCTTTGGTCAGGGAAAATGAGGAGGTGCTGGAGAGGACCTAGAGCCAAGTAGTCACACCGGGGCCTCAGGGGACAAATAAGTGGGTAAAAGACAGGAGAGGGAAGGGCAAGAATCAGGTACTAGAGAGTACCCCAAGATACTAGAGGGCTGTTCCCCTCAACAATAAGTACTCCTGTTTGAGTACTGGTGGAGCGGCGGGGACCTACCTGGGGGAAGCAACAGTGGCCGTGCCTTTGGCACTGAGCCTGTGGCTCAAAAGGGTAGGGAAAGGAAGAGAATGGCAGCAGTGATAGGGGACACTCTAGTTAGGGGGGCAGACAGGCGATTCCAAGGATACAGGAAAGAAACACAGATGGTAATTTGCCTCCGAGGTGACAGGGTCCGGGATGTTTCTGATCACATCCATGATATCCTGAAGTGGAAAGGTGAACGGCCAGAGGTCATGGTACATGTTGGTACCAACGACATAGGTAGGAAAAGGGAAGAGGTGCTGAAAAAAAACTACAGGTAGTTGGAAAGGTAGTTGAGAAGCAGCACCTCAAAGGTAGTAATCTCAGGATTACTGCCCGTGACACGCGACAGTGAGTATAGGAATAGATTGAGGTGGAGGATAAATGTGTGGCTGAGGGATTGGAGCAGGGGCAGGATTCGGATTTCTGGATCATTGGGACCTCTTCTGAGGCAGGTGTGACCTGTACAAAAAGGACAGGTTGCACTTGAGTCTGCGGGGGACCAATATTCTGGCAGGGAGGTTGGCTAATGCTTTTGGGAAAAGTTTAAACTGGAATTGCTGGGGAGTGGGGACTGAACTAAAGAGACAGAGGAGGAGTGGTTGGCTCACAAATAAAGAAAGCTTGTAGGCATTGTAAAGGGAGGGTGGGCAGGTGATGGAGAAGGGATGCACTCAGACTGATGGTTTGAGATGTGTCTATTTTAATGCAAGGAGTGTCATGAACAAAGCAGATGAGCTTAGAGCGTGGATCAGTACTTTGAGCTAAGATGTTGTGGCCATTACAGAGACTTGGATGGCTCAGGGGCGGGTAGTGCCAGGCTTTAGATGTTTCAGAAAGGATAGGGAGGGAGGCAAAAGAGGTGGGGTTGTGGCACTGCTAATCAGAGATAGGGTCAAGGCTGAACAAAAAGAGGAAGTCATGGAGGGCTGTCTACTGAGTCTCTGTGGGTGGAACTTAGAAACAGGAAGAGGTCACTAACTCTGCTGGGTGTTTTTTATTGACCACCCAATAGTAACAAGGACATCGAGGAGCAGATAGGGAGACAGATTCTGGAACGGTGCAGTAATAACAGGGTTGTCGTGATGGGGGATTTTAATTTACCCAATATTGATTGGCACCTCCTTGAAGCAAGGGGTTTAGATGTGGTGGAGTTTGTTAGGTGTATTCAGGAAAGTTTCCTGACACAGTATGTAGATAAGCCTACAAGAGAAGAGGCTTTAATTGATCTGTTATTGGGAAATGAACCTGGTCAGGTGTCAGGTCTCTCACTGGGAGAACATGATGGAGATAGTGAACACAATTCTATCTCCTCTACCACAGCATTGGAGAGGGATAGGAACAGACAAGTTAAGAAAGAATTTAATTGGTGTAAGGGAAAATATGAAGCTATCAGGCAGGAACTTGAAAGTATAAACTGGGAGCAGACGTCCTTAGGGAAATGTATGACAGAAATGTGGCAAATGTTCAGGGGATACTTGTGTAGCATTCTGCATAGGTAAGTTCCAGTGAGACAGGGAAAGTATGGTAGGGTACAGGAACCATGGTGTACAAAGGCTGTTGAATATCTAGTCAAGCAGAAAAGAAAAGCTTATGAAAGGTTCAAAAAACTAGGTAATGATAGAGATCTAGAAAATTATATGGCTAGCAGGAAGGAGCTTAAGAATGAAATTAGGAGAGCCAGAAGGGGCCATGAGAAGGCCTTGGCGAGCAGGATTAAGGAAAACCCCAAGTCATTTTACAAGTATGTGAAGAGTAAGAGGGTAAGATGTGAAAGAATAGGACCAATCAAGTGTGACAGTCGAAACGTGTGCATGGAACTGGAGGAGGTAGCGGAGGTACTTAATGAATGCTTCAGTATTCGCTACGGACTAGGATCTTGGCAATTTTAGGGATGATTTACAACGGACTGAAAAACTTGAAGCATATAGACATTTAGAAAGAGGATGTGCGGGAGGTTTTGGAAAGCATCAAATTTGATAAGTCCCTGGGTCCAGACGAGATATACCCCAGGCTACTGTGGGAAGTGAGGGAGGTAATTGCTGAGCATCTGGTAATGATCTTTGCATTATCAATGGGGTTGGGAGAGTTTCAGAGGATTGGAAGGTTGCAGATGTTGTTCCATTATTCAAGAAAGGAAGTAGAGATAGCTGAGGAAATTATAGACCAGTGAGTCTTACTTCAGAGGTTGGTAAGTTGATGGAGAAGATCCTGAGAGGCAGAATTTATGAACATTTGTAGAGGCATAATATGATTAGGAATTTTCAGCATAGCTTTGTCAGAGGCGGGTCATACCTTACGAGCTTGATTGAAATTTTTGAGGATGGGACTGAACACATTGATGAAGGTAGAGCAGTGGAATTCAGCAAGGCATTAACAAAGTACCCCATGCATGGCTTATTGAGAAAGTAAGGAGGCATGGGTTCCAAGGGGACCTTGCTTTTAGGTTCTAGAACTGGTTTGCACACAGAAGGCAAAGAGTGGTTGTAGATGGGTTATAGTCTGCATGGAGGTTGGTAACCAATGGTGTCCCTCAGGGATCTGTTCTGGGACCTCTTCTCTGTGAATTGTATAAACGACCTGGATGAGGAAGTGGAGGGATGGGTTAGTAAATTTCTTGATGACACAATAGATGGGGGTGTTGTGGATAGTGTGGAGGTCTGTCAGAGGTTACAGCAGGACATTGATAGAATGCAAAACTGGGCAGAGAAGTGGCAGATGGAGTTCAACCCAGATAAGTGTGAGGTGGTTCATTTTGGTAGGTCGAGTATGATGGCAGAATATAGTATTAATTTTAAGACTCTTGGCAGTGTGGAGGATCAGAGGGATCTTGGGTTTTGAGTCCATAGGACACTCAAAGCTGCTGTGCAGGTTGACTCTGTGGTTAAGAAGACATACGGTGTATTGGCCTTTATCTTCCTTTTTCAATCTTTTTTATTAAGTTTCAAATTGATAAACATAACAATGATAATAATACAAAGAGACTGGGATTACATCAATAACGGTTAACGTATATAGACACAGACTCCAAGTAACATATTTAATTTAAACTTCCTAATCTCTTAATAACTGAACATGAAAAAGATTCAAAAAAAAGTTTTTACCCCTACACTAAAAAAAAGAACAAAACAGAAACTGGGCTGCCATATTTCATCGGTTAGAATTATTATTTGTTATTAACACCGCTGCTCTATACACAAACAAAAAGTTATTAAAAAGGATTCAGAAAGATCAACTTACATCATATGAAAATGTTGAATAAATGGCCTCCAAGTTTCTTCAATTTTAACCGAAGGATCAGTCGTACTACACCTAATTTTTTTCAAGTTTAAACATGTTATAGTTGGGAAAACCATTGAAATGTAGTACGGGACTTTGAATCTTTCCATTTAAATAAAATGGATCTTCTGATTATTAATGTAACAAATGCAATCAAATGACAAGCTGAAGGGGATAAATGAATGAAGTCTATCATTGGTAATCCAAAAATTGCAGTAGTAGCATGAGGTTGTAAATCAATACGTAAAACTACTGAAATAATATCAAAAATGTCCTTCCAATATTTTTCTCAAAGAGGACAAGACCAGAACATAAGCGTCAAGGAAACTACTTCAGAATTACATCTGTCACAGACAGGATTTATATGACCATAAAAATGAGCTAACTTATCCTTAGACATACAGGCCCTATGAACCACCTTAAATTGTATCAAAGTGTGTCTAGCACACATTGAAGAAGTGTTAATTAGTTGGAGAATTTTCTCCCATTTCTCTATAGGTAAAGATACCTGAAGTTCTCTTTCCCATTCATTCTTAATTTTATCAGACATACCTAAATGTATTTTTGTGATTAAATCATAAACAATTGCTATTAAACTCTTCTGATAGGGGTTTACACTTGAAAAATTTTCTGTAATTTCAATCTGATGTGACATTGGAAAAGTAAGTAAAATAACCTTCAAAAAGTTTCTAATCTGTAAATATCTGAAAAAATGTGATCTAGGCAAATTATATTTATCAGACAACTGTTCAAAGGACATGAGACAATTATCCATGAATAAATCACAAAAACACATTATCCCCTTCGTTTTCCATAAATAAAAAGCTTGATCAGTTCTGGATGCTTCCAAGAGAAAAATTGGATATAATAGGACTTGATAGAATAAATTTATTCAATCCAAAAAAATTTACGAAATTGAAACCATATTGGTATTGTATATTTAATTATTGGATTAATTGTTTGTTTATTCAGTTCAGTAAGTGCAAAGGGAAAGCGGCACCCCTAAAATAGAAGCCAATGAGAACCCCTGTACAGACTCACACTCGAGCTGCACCAATCTTGGAAATTGAATTTCATCCAAACCTTGCATCCAGAACGTTAGGTATCGAATATTAATTGCCCAATAATAGAATCTAACGTTTGGCAATGCTAAACTGCCATCCTTTTTTGATTTCTGTAAATATTTCTTATTTAATCTAGGATTTTTATTCTGCCGTATATATGAAGAAATCTTAGAATCAATAATATCAAAAAAGGATTTAGAGATGAAGATTGGTACCGCCTGAAATAGATACAGACATTTAGGTAAAATAATCATCTTAATAACATTGATTCGATCAATCAATGATAGGGACAATGGGGACCATTTAGTAAGCAGTTGTTTAACATGATTAATTAAGGGTAAAAAGTTAATTTTAAATAGATCCTTATGCTTCTTAGTAATTTTAACACCCAAATAGTAAAATAATCAGTAACCAGTCTAAATTGTGATTGTCTATAGATTAGAACTTGCCTATTTAATGGAAAAAGCTCACTCTTATTAAGATTCAATTTATAACTAGATAAACTACTAAACTGAGCAAGTAATAATATTACTACAGGAATGGATTTCTCTGGATTAGAGATATATAGTAACAGGTCATCTGCATATAATGATACCTTATGCATCTCATTCCCATGAATAATGCCAAATATATTAGGTGAATCACGAAGAGCGATTGCCAAGGGCTCCAAGGCAATATCAAATAGTAAAGGGCTTAAAGAACAGCCCTGTCTTGTACCTCAAAAAAGCCTAAAAAAGGGGGATCTCTGATTATTTTAAGTACAGAAGCTAAAGGTATATGATATATCAACTTTATCCAAGATATGAATTTTGAGCTAAAATAAAATTTCTCAGTAGACAATAGAAAATAGGTGCAGGAGTAGGCCATTCGGCCCTTCGAGCCAGCACCGCCATTCACTGTGATCATGGCTGATCATCCACAATCACTACCCTGTTCCTGCCTTGACTCCACTATCTTTAAGAGCTCTATCTAACTCTTTTTTGAAAGAATGCAGAGAATTGGCCTCCACTGCCTTCTGAGGCAGAGCATTCCACAGATCCATAACCCTCTGTGTGAAAAAGTTTTTCCTCAACTCCCTTCTAAATGGTCTACCCCTTATTCTTAAACTGTGGCCTCTGGTTCTGGACTTCCCCAACATCGGGAACATGTTTCCTGCCTCTAGCGTGTCCAATCCCTTAATAATCTAATATATTTCAATCAGATCCCCTCTCATCCTTCTAAATTCCAGTGTATACAAAACCAGTCGCTCCAATCTTTCAACATATCACATTCCCGCCATCCCTGGAATTAACCCAGTGAACCTACGCTGCACTCCCTCCATAGCATGAATGTCCTTCCTCAAATTTGGAGACCAAAACTGCACACAATACTCCAGGTGGTGTGCCACCAGGGCCTTGTACAACTACAGAAGGACCTCTTTGCTCCTATACTCAACTCCCCTTGTTATGAAGGCCAACATGCCATTAGCTTTCTTCATTGCCTGCTGTACCGGTATGCTTACTTTCATTGACTGTTGAACAAGGACACACAGATCTCATTGTACTTCCCCTTTTCCTAACTTGACACAATTCAGATAATAATCTTCCTTCCTGTTCTTGCCACCAAAGTGGATAACCTCACATTTATCCACATTAAACTGCATCTGCCATACATCTGCCCACTCACCCAACCTATCCAAGTCACCCTGCATTCTCATAACATCCTCCTCACATTTCACACTGTCACCCAGCTTTGTGTCATCTGCAAATTTGCTATTGTTACTTTTAATCCCTTCATCTAAATCATTAATGTATATTGTAAATAGCTGCGGTCCCAGCACCGAGCCTTGGAGTACCCCACTAGTCACTGCCTGCCATTCTGAAAAGGACCCATTAATCCCTACTCTTTGTTTTCTGTCTGCCAACCAATTTTCCATCCATGTCAGTACCCTACCCCCAATACCATGTGCTCTAATTTTGCCCACTAACCTCCTATGTGGGACCTTATCAAAGGTTTTCTGGAAGTCCAGGTACATTACATCCACTGGCTTTCCCATGTCCATTTTCATCATTACATCCTCAAAAAATTCCAAAAGATTAGTCAAGCATGACTTCCCCTTCGTAAATCCATGCTGACTCGGACCTATCCTGCTACTGCTATCCAAATATACCGCTATTTCATCTTTTATAATTGACTCCAGCATCTTCCCCACCACTGATGTCAGACTAACTGGTCTATAATTGCCTGTTTTCTCTCTCCCTCCTTTTTAAAAAGTAGGATAACATTAGCTACCTTCCAATCCGCAGGAACTGATCCTGAATCTATAGAACATTGGAAAATGATTACCAATGCGTCCATGATTTCTAGAGCCACCTCCTTAAGTACCCTGGGATGCAGACCATCAGTCCCTAGGGATTTAGCAGCCTTCAGTCCCATCAGTTTACCCAACACCATTTTCTGCCTGATGCGAATTTCCTTCAGTTCCTCCATTACCCTAGGTCCTCTGGCCACTATTACATCTGGGAGATTGTTTGTGTCTTCCCTGGTGGAGACAGATCCAAAGTACCTGTTTAGCTCATCTGCCATTTTCTTGTTCCCATAATAATTTCGCCCATTTCTGTCTTCAGGGGCCCAGCTTTGGTCTTAACTAATTTTTTTCTTCTTCACGTACCTGAAGAAGCTTTTAGTATCCTCCTTTATATTCTTGGCTAGCTTCCCTTCGTACCTCACCTTTCCACCCCCCCCCCCGCCCCCGCCGTATTGCCTTTTTAGTTATCTTCTGTTGCTCTTTAAAAGTCTCCCAATCCTCTGGCTTCCCGCTCATTCTTGCTATGTTATATTTTCTCTCTTTTATATTTATACTGTCCTTGACTCCCCTTGTCATCCACAGTAGCCCCTTACTCCCCTTAGAATCTTTCTTCCTCTTTGGAATGAACTAATCCTGCACCTTCTGTATCATTCCCAGAAATACCTGCCATTGTTGGTCCACTGTCATCCCTGCTAGGGTATCCTTCCAGTCACCTTTGGCCAGCTCCTCCTTCATGGGTCCATAGTCTCCTTTGTTCAACTATAATACTGACATTTCCGATTTTCCCTTCTCCCTCTCAAATTGTAGATTAAAATTTATCATATTATGGTCACTACCACCTAATGGCTCCTTTACCTCGAGTTCCCTTATCAAATCTGGCTCATTTCACAACACTAAATCCAGAATTGCCTTCTCCCTGGTAGGCTCTAATACAAGCTGCTCTAAGAATCCACAAACTCCCTTTCTTAGGGTTCAGTACCAACCTGATTTTCCCAGTCTCCCTGCATGTTGAAATCCCCCAGAACAACTGTAGAATTACCTTTGTGACATGCCAATTTTAACTCTTAATTTAACTTGCACCCTATATCCAGGCTACTGTTTGGGTGCCTGTAGATAACTCCCATTAGGGTATTTTTGCCCTTACAGTTTCTCAGTTCTATCCATACTGACTCTACATCTCCTGATTCTATGTTCCCCCTCGCAAGTGACTGAACTTCATTCCTCACCAACAGAGCCACCCCCCCCCCCACCTCACCCTGTCTGTCCTTTTAATACGAGGTATACCCTGAATATTCATTTCCCAGCTCTGGTTCTCTTGCAGCCATGTCTCTGGTATTCCCACAACATCATACTTGCCAATTTCCAACTGAGCCTCAAGCTCATCCACTTTATTTCTTATACTCCGTGCATTCATATATAATACTTTTAATCCATTTAATGTAATACTTTTACTCCTCTCACCTTTCACATCGATTCCTATTGCACTTGGCTATACTCTCTGATCCCTTCCTGAGTTTTCTGCCCCATTAATTCTGTGGTCTTTCTTAACCTTTCTTATTCTCTCTTTCCCTTTAACTCCATCCTTATATTTCCAGTTCATTCCCTCCCCCCCACTACTTAGTTTAAACACACCCGCGTCGCAGTGGTAAACCTGCCTGCCAGAATGCTGCTCCCCCATCCGTTAAGATGCAACCCGTCCCTTCTGTGCAATTCATCCTTACCCCAAATCAGATCCCAGTGGTCCAAGAATCTAAATCCCTGTCCCTGCACCAGCTCCTCAGCCACACATTCAGATCTCCTATCTCCCTGTTCCTGCCCTCACCAGCACAAGGAACTGGAAGCAAACCGGAGATAACCACCCTGGAGGTCCTGCTTTTCAGCCTTCTTTCTTTCTTTTTAAATCTTTTTATTGAATAAGTATACCAAAAGATAAGCCATATAAACATTAATACAATGTTAAAATATAATAAAATTACAAAAGGTATCAATACCAAAAAAGAATACTACAAACAATGTAATTTAAATATAAAAAACCAAGATAACATAATAGTATACTAAATTTTATATATATATCAATAGAAGAAAAGAAAAAAAAACCCCAAAAAAAAACCCACCGTGCAACTAACTAAAAGCAAAGCAAAGCAATGGGCTAACTTGAAACCAAACAGAGTTAAACTTAAAATCACGTCCTCAATCCCGACCTCCATTAAAAACAGTGAAAAAAAAACAAGATGGGTATATATTACATTAAATGAAAATATCGAATAAAAGATCCCCAAGTCTGTTCAAATTTAAATGAAGAATCATAAAGATTACTTCTAATTTTCTCCAGATTCAAACATAATATCGTCTGAGAGAACCAAAAAAAGGTGGTTGGAGCATTAAGCTCTTTCCAATGTTGTAAAATACTTCTTTTCGCCATTAAAGTAAGAAATGCAATCATTCTACGGGCTGAAGGGGAAAGATTACTAGAAATTTTAGGTAGTCCAAAGATAGCAGTAATAGGGTGAGGAGAGATATCTATATTTAATACCTTAGAAATAATATTAAAAATGTCTCTCCAAAAACTTTCCAAAGTTTCCAATGTATTCTTGATAAGTTATATTTATTAGATAATTGTTCAAAAGACATAAGGGAACCATCTAAAAATAAATCCAAAAACCGTAAAATACCCTTAGTCTTCCAAGTTTGAAAAGCGCGATCCGTAAAAGAGGGAGGAAAAAATATGTTACCTAAAATAGGAATCGCTAACCCGAATTGATTAAGATCAAAAAATTTTCTGAATTGAAACCAAATACGCAAGGCATATTTAACTATCGAGTTAGACACCTGCTTAAGGCGTTTCGAATCAAAAGGGAGAGAGGAACCTAAAATAGAGCCAAGTGTATAGCCCTGAACAGATTGTAGTTCCAATGCTACCCATTTAGGAATAGATAGTATATCCTGGTCAAGTAACCAAAATTTCATATGTCGAATATTAATTGCCCAATAATAGAATCTAAAGTTAGGTAATGCTAAACCTCCATCTCTCTTAGCTTTCTGTAGATGTATTTTACCCAGTCTCGGATTTTTATTCTGCCAAATAAATGAAGAAATTTTAGAGTCAACTTTATCAAAAAAAGATTTTGGAACAAAAATTGGTAATGCCTGAAACACATATAAAAATTTTGGCAAAAAAAACATCTTAACTGCATTAATACGACCAATCAAAGTTAAATATAAAGGAAACCATTTAGATGAAAGTTGAGTGATATGGTCTATTAATGGTAAAAAGTTAATCTTAAATAAATCTTTATGTTTACAAGTAATTTTAATCCCAAGATAAGAAAAATAGTTATCAATCAATTTAAATGGAAATTTATAATATAAGGGAAGATGTTTATTAATCGGAAAGAGTTCACTCTTACTAAGATTTAATTTATAACCTGAAAAAAACCAAATTGTGCTAATAACTCTAAAACAGCAGGAATGGATTTCTCAGGATTAGAAATATATAAAAGTAAATCATCAGGATAGAGTGATAATTTATGGGACTTTAATCCCCGAGTTATCCCAGTAATATTTGAAGATTCTCGAATGGCAATTGCAAGAGGTTCTAATGCAATATCAAATAATAGGGGACTAAGAGGACAGCCTTGTCGAGTACCTCGAAAAAGAGGAAAAAAAGGTGAGTTTAAAGAGTTAGTACGGACCGAGGCTACAGGGGAATGATATAACAGTTTAATCCGGGATATAAATTTCAAGCTAAAATTAAACATTTCAAGCACCTTAAATAAATAAGGCCATTCTACTCTATCAAAAGCTTTCTCGGCGTCTAAAGAAATAACACACTCAGGAACATTTTGTGAAGGAGTATAAACGATATTTAACAATGTATGAATATTATAAAAAGAGTAACGACCTTTAATAAAACCCGTTTGGTCTTCCGAAATAATAGAAGGAAGTACTTTTTCTAGTCTATTTGCTAATAACTTAGAAAAAACTTTAGAATCAACATTTAATAGAGATTTTGGTCTATAAGATGCACATTGAGCAGGGTCTTTATCCTTCTTTAATATTAAAGAAATTGACGCTCTATTAAAAGATTCAGGAAGTTTACCAAGTTTCAGAGAAGCCTCAAAAACCCTACAGAGCCAAGGGATCAATAAAGAAGCAAAACATTTATAAAATTCAACGGTAAACCCATCCGGGCCAGGAGCTTTCCCCAAATTCATAGAAAGAATAACATTCTTAATCTCATCCATAGTAATGGAAGTATCTAATATAGAAGACATATCCTGTGAAATCTGAGGGAAGTCTAAATTATCTAAAAAATCATTCATATATTTAGAATCTCGAGGAGACTCTGATTGATATAAAGAAGAATAAAAATCACAAAAGGTTTGATTAATCCCCACATGATCCAGTATCAATCGATCATTTTGGTTATAAATCTGATTGATTTGAGATTTAACATAATTAGACTTCAATTGATTAGCCAGCAGCTTGCCAATTTTATCACTGTGAACATAAAATTCACTTCTTGTTTTCTTTAATTGGTTTACAATCGAGGACGAGAGTAGTAAACTGTGTTCCATTTGAAGTTCAGTTCTTTGTTTGTATAACTCCTCAGAAGGAGCCATAACATATTTCTTATCAATTTCTTTAATCTTGTCCACAATTACCATCTCCTCCTGCTTCTGCTTCTTCCTCAAAGCAGCAGAATACGAGATAATCTGACCACGAATATAGGCTTTAAAAGTGTCCCAAAGAGTGTTAACCGAAATATCCTCTGTATGGTTAATTGTAAAAAAAAGCTCAATCTGTTCATTCATAAAGTTAACAAAGTGCGAGTCCTGAAGCAACAGCGAATTAAAACGCCATTGTCTATTATTTTGTATATTGGCCATAATTTTAATAGAAAGCTTAAGTGGAGCATGATCCGAAATGGTTATAGAATCATAATCACATTTAATCACTGAAGGAATAAGACGAGAATCAATAAAAAAATAATCAATTCTTGAATAGGAATGATGAACATGTGAAAAGAAAGAAAAATCTTTTTCCTGAGGATGCAGAAAACGCCAAATGTCCGTCGACCCAGAATCAGAAAGGAAAGAGTTAATCAAAGTTGCAGATTTATTAGGTAAGGTCCGTAAAGGAGCCGAACGGTCCAAAGCTGGAAACAAACAGGTATTAAGATCTCCGCCCCAGATCAATAAAAACTCGTTCAAATTCGGAAACTGATTAAATAATGATTTATAAAATTCCAGACAGTCCATATTAGGAGCATAAACATTAACCAAAACTACTTTTTTATTAAATAGTAAACCACTAACCAATAAAAATCTACCATTCGGATCAGAAAAAATATCCTGTTGTATAAAAGTAACTGAGGAATCTATAAAAATAGAGACGCCTCGAATCTTAGCATTGGAGTTCGAATGAAATTGTTGTCCCTTCCAGAATTTAAAAAAACGTAGTCTGTCCCCCCTCTGTACATGGGTCTCTTGTAAAAATAAAATTTGTGCTTTAAGTCTCCGGAACACTTTAAAAACTTTTTTCCTTTTAATAGGATGATTAAGACCGTTAGTATTCCAGGAGACAAAATTAATAATAGACTCCATAAATCCTAAAGTCGGCCCACAGCGAGGAGGATTGACGATAGGCTCGACCCACGAACCCGGAGAGGAAACAGAACATACAAAAGATACCGGGAAAAAGGACGCAACCAGTACTTCAATAATGTATATAGCCCAAAGAGAAAAAAACTAAAACGTGAAGCCCCTCCCACCACCCTCCACCCCAAGACCCCAAGGCAAAATCTAAAGCAGACCCGCCCGAAAGAAGCAAGCGCTAAAACTACCCCCATGACTTCCGGTATACGCTCCCTACAAAAAAGGTATAAATATGAAAAAGATCAGCTAATTGTAAAACAGTAACAAAGTAAAAAAAAAGGTAACACAATTAAAATACACACACAACAGAACAAAAGCCAGAAAATATATATTAAAAAAAACCACAATAAACCCCAAACCCATGAATAAACAAAACAACAACAAGAAAAAATAAGAATATTAACATAAACTAGTTATAAAAAGCAAAACAAAATAAAATATATAAAAAAACTACAAAATTTAAGGCCACACAGGAAATACGTAAAATGACAATAAGGAAGTAACCACCCAGAATCCCCTGGGAAAAGAAAGAAATGACGCAGTTAAAAAGAAAGTTTAGCAACCATATTAAGAAATCAAAAAATAAACTTTTCTGCCCAAATAGGGCACGAAAAAGTTAAAACCAACCAATTCACAGCCTCTGATCAACAGAGATAGTTAAAAAAATAACAATTAAGATGTTGAAGGTGAAAATTGATCCAGATAACTCTGGGCATCCGATGGAGAATCAAAAAAACGAAGGGCTCCATCTGACATGCGAATCCTTAAACGTGCAGGGTACAGCAGCGCTGGTCTTAAATCCATCTTATAGAATTCCGACATCACAGATCTGTAGCGAACCCGTTGGTCCCAGATTGGTTTACTGAAATCTTCCACGAATCGGAACTTAAGATCCGAAAAATCAATGAAACCTTTAGATCGAGCGAATCGAAACAGTCTCTCCTTGTCTTGAAAGTAATGAAAACGTAAGATAACATGTCTAGGTCCCTTCTGTGCAATTCATCCTTACCCCAAAACAGATCCCAGTGGTCCAAGAATCTAAATCCCTGTCCCTGCACCAGGTCCTCAGCCACACATTCAGATCTCCTATCTCCCTGTTCCTGCCCTCACCAGCACAAGGAACTGGAAGCATACTGGAGATAACCACCCTGGAGGTCCTGCTTTTCAGCCTTCTTCCGAGTTCTCTGAAGATACGCAGCAGAATTTCTTTCCTCTTCGTCCCGCCGTCATTTGTGCGGACATGCACCACCACTTCCGGCTGTTCACCTTCACCCTTGAGGATGCCCTGCAATCGGTCTGTGACTTCCTGGATCCTGGCACCAGGGAGGCAACACACCATCCTTAAATCCCACTGTTGCTGCAGGAACCCCTTTCTGTACCTCTCACTATGGAGTCCCCTACCACTACGGCTCTGCCTGACTTCTGTCTCCTCGGCTTTGTTTCAGCGCCAGTTTTTGACTTGCAGACCTGAACACCTCTCAGACTGGCAATGTCTTCTGTCCCAGCAGCTTCCAAGAGGGTGAACCTGTTTTCAAGATGTACATCCCTCGGGGTCTCCTGTACTCCAAGCATCCATCCCTTCCTCATTGTCACCCCCCTTTTCTCTTCCAGTATCTTTGGTGTAACGATCTCGCTGTAGGTCCTGTCCAGAAAACTCTCCGTTTCCCGAATGAACCTGTGGTTCTCAAGGATGTTAAATAAATATTCCCATTCAACTCTATCAAACGCCTTCTTGGCATCAAGTGAAGGAACTCATTCTGCAGTTTCAGATGAAGAAGTACATACAATGTTCATCAACCTCCTAACATTAAAATGCGAATAACGATTTTTAACAAATCCTATCTGGTCATCAGAAACAACTTGTGGCAATATATTTTCCAAACTAATTGCTAACATTTTGGAAAAAAATTTCGAGTGAACATTTAACAAGGATAGACGTTTATATGATGCACATTCAATGGGGTATTTATCTTTTTTAGGAATTAAATAAATAGATGCTTCATAAAAAGATTGTTAATTTACCTACAAATTCTACATAACCAAGGATATTCTTTAAAAATTCTACATAACCAAGGAGAAAGTAGATTTGAAAACGATTTTAAAAATTCTACTGTATACCCATCTAGGCCGGGTGCTTTACCAGAATTCATCAAAGAAATTGCTTTCTTTCTTTCTTCTTCCATAATAGGTGCATCTAATGATAAACATTCATTAAGTAGTAATTTTGGAATATTCAATTTTCTTAAAAATTCATGCATTATGGTAGAATCATCAGGAAATTCTGATTGGTATAAAGAGGTATAGAATTCTTGAGAAGTTTTATTAATTTCATTGTGATCAACCGTCAAAGTACCATCCCGTTTTCGAACTTTCATAATCTGACGTTTAGCCGAAGCAGCTTTCAATTGGTTGGCCAGTAATCTACCTGATTTATCACCATGTATATAAAATTGACTCTTAGATTTAAGTAATTGATTTTCAATTGGGGTTGTTAAGAACAAACTGTGTTGCATCTGAAGTTCAACTCTCCTTTTGTAAAGCTCCAAAATAGGAGCAATAGAATATTCTTTACGCAACACCCACAAAGTTGCTGCTGAACGCAGCAGGCCAGGCAGCATTTCTAGGAAGAGGTACAGTCAACGTTTTGGGCCGAGACCCTTCGTCAGGACTAACTGAAAGAAGAGCTAGTAAGAGATTTGAAAGTGAGAGGGGGAGGGGGAGATCCAAAATGATAGGAGAAGACAGGAGGGGGAGGGATGGAGCCAAGAGCTGGACAGTTGATCGGCAAAAGGGATATGAGAGGATCATGGGACAGGAGGCCCAGGGAGAAGGAAAAGGGGGAGGGCGGAAAAAACCCAGAGGATGGGCAAGGGTATAGTGAGAAGGACAGAGGGAGTAAAAGGAGAGAGAGAAAAAGAAAAAGAATGTGTGTATATAAATAAATAACGGATGGGGTACGAGGGGGAGGTGGGGCATTGGCGGAAGTTTGAGAAGTCAATGTTCATGCCATCAGATTGGAGGCTACCCAGACGGAATATAAGGTGATGTTCCTCCAACCTGAGTGTGGCTTCATCTTTACAGTAGAGGAGGCCATGGATAGACATATCAGAATGGGAATGGGACGCGGAATTAAAATGTGTGGCCGCTGGGAAATCCTGCTTCCTCTGGCGGACAGAGCCACAGGATTTCCCTATAGGATTTCCCTTGTCCTCACCTACCACCCCACCAGCCTCCGGGTTCAACATATTATTCTCCGTACCTTCTGCCACCTCCAGCAGGATCCCACCACTAAGCACATCTTTTCCTCCCCCCCTCTCTGTTTTCCGCAGGTATTGTTCCCTACGCGACTCCCTTGTCCAGTGGTACCCCCCATCCCTCCCCACCGATCTCCCTCCTGGCACTTATCCTTGTAAGCGTAACAAATGCTACACATGCCCTTACGCTTTCTCCCTTACCACCATTCAGGGCCCCAGACAGTCCTTCCAGGTGAGGCGATACTTCACCTGTGAGTCAGCTGGGGTGATATACTGCATCTGGTGCTCTCGATGTGGCCTTCTATGTATTGGCAAGACCTGACGCAGACTGAGAGATTGTTTTGCTGAACACCTACCCTCTGTCTGCCATTTGGGCTTAATGATAGGCACCTGATGCTCATCTTGGGGCTGGGAATATAAGTGACCCTGGGTTCGAGTACGGTTGCTGGTTCATCTCGTCAGTATCCTGTCCTCGCCTCTGTCGGGTAAGTCAGGCTCTCTTTGCCATTACCCTGCGGTTGGATCTGTCTCTTCCTGTCCTTGCCTCTGTTGGGTAAGCCAGGCCATCTTTGCCGTTACCTTGAGACTGAACTGTTCCCTTCCCTTCCCTTTCCATCTCAAGCCTTGCCTGCAACCTGTGTCTGAAGCATTGCCTGCAACCTGTGTCTGGAGCCTTGCCTGCAACCTGTGTCCGGAGACTTGCCTGTAACCTGTGTCTGGAGCCTTGCCTACAACCTTGTCAAGTTCAACCACCGGAGTGAGACCGGAGCCTTGCTGTGTCAAGATAAGGATCTGTCTGTCATTGAGTTGGAACGGTCTCTTTGTCCACGCCTTCGCGAGGTAGGTCCGGCCGTTTGCCGCTACCTAGTGTTGGGAACCGTCTGGTCGTGTTCAGCATTTTGTGTATGAGTCCCCACCCTATGTTCTGTTCCCAAGGAGGGATCCGGGCTCTGTGTTCCATGTTCCTGTCTCTCAAGTCCAAGGCTCTGTGTTCCCGTGCTCTAGACCAAGGCTCTGTTTTCCTGTCCTCTCCAAGACCAAGGCTTTTGTGTTCTGCGTTCCTGTCGTCCCAAGTCCTAGGTTCTGAGGTTTCTGTCGTCCCAAGTCCAAGGCTCGGCTGTTCCTGAGTACCAAGTCAAGGCTTCGTGTTCTCGTCCTGTCCATGTGCTTTGTCCTCTGCTGGAGTTCCCTCGTCCTGTACTGGAGTTCCCTCATCTTGCCCAGGAGTCTCTCATTCTGTCCTGGTAGCCTCGCCTAGTCCTGCCTTCCAAGACCATGTCATGCCTTTGCCTAAGTCCGGAGTCCGAGCCCTAGTCAAGACCCAGATTCTGGGTCCTTGTCCAGTCTCTGGCTCGGAGTCTGAACCCAAGCCTCGTCATGTCTTTGCCTCGAAGAACTCAAGCCTCGTCATGTCCTCACCTCGAGGAGTCCAAGCCTCATCATGTCCTTGCCTCGAAGTACCTAAGCCATGAAGTACCCAAGCTATAAAGAACCCAAGCCATGTCCAGTCCTGTAGCGACACCATGTCTTCGCCTAGTTCCGGAGTCCGAGCCCGAGTCAAGACCCAGGTTCTGGGTCCTTGTCTAGTCTCTGGCTCAGAGTCCAAACCCAAGCCTCATCATGTCCTCACCTCGAGGAACCCAAGCCGCGAGGACCCCAAGCCTCAAGGAACCCAAGCCATGTCCAGTTCTGTAGCTACGCCATGTACTCGCCTAGTTCCAGGGTCCGAGCCTGAGTCAAGACCCAAGTTCTGGGTCCTTGTCCAGTCTCTGGCTTGGAGTCCAAGCCCAAGCTTCTAGTTCCCAGTTCCTAGTCCTGGTCCCACTTGCCGAGCCAATGTCCTAGCCCAAGTCTGTGTTCTTGTCCCAGCTCCTAGTCCACCTCCAGTCACATCCCTAACCCTAGTCATGTCCTGTTCCTAGTACTTCGGTGTCTGCGTCTTGCATTTGGGTCCGCCACCAGTGCCCCACTTATGACAGTAGAAACAGCAAATTTATTAGATATTTGAGCTCAGACTTTGATCCTCAAGTAATTGATGTGCTTCGTCCACGGATTTAAACCACTTACGCGATTTATCAGGCAGAACAACCCTTAGGTAAGCTGGAAATAGCAGAACTGGTTGGAAATTTCTTTGATATAATTCAGACATCACCGGTTTAAAAAGCGATCTTTCTTGCATTACCTCAGGGCAGTAGTCTTCAACCAGACGAAACTTGAGATCTCCAAGCACAATAACCTCTTTCCAATGAGCAATTCGAATCAAATGCTCCTTACTATGCACATAATGAAATCGGAGTATCACAGATCGGGGTTTCAATTCCTTAGGGGGTTTAACTCTTAAAGACTGGTGAGAGTGATCAAGTATGGGGGGTGGGGGAAGAAAAAAATATCGGAACCAAACACTTCCATCAAAAATTGAGAAAAAAATTAAGTAAGGTCTCCGCTCTCAACATCTTCACTGAGTCCTATTATTCGCAAATTCTGTCTCTGACTATGGCTCTCCAGGTCAATATTCTTAACTTTATACTGTTCCAATGTTTGAGTGGTTGAAGTTAATTTCTTTTCCAATAGATAGAGCCTGTGATCGCTCTGTCTCCCAGCTTCAACGAGTTTGGAAATTTGTTGTTGTTGTTTTTCATTCTCCTGCTTAAGTACTGCCAATCTACCTTTGATCTCCTTTAACAATACTTCCAAGGTAGCAAATCTTTTATCGAATTTAACATCCAAGAGCTTCGAGGTAGCCTCCAAAATAAGTTGAGACTGTTTAGGCTGTTCAAAAACACCTTCTTTCTTTCTGTTTCCATTACCGGTTTCCTTGCCTTCAGCTAAAGCCTTTCTTCCTCTGCTAGTCATTTCCATCCATTAAAAATCAAAATTCAAGCATATAAAAGTGTAATAAACACTTTGATATAGATAGTAAAAGGGTGGTAAAAAGATTGAAAAATGAACGTAACAAAGCCAAAATGCAACCTATTCCATCTAGTGCCCCAAGAGAGATCCGCATTGGCCTTTATCCACTGTAGGATTGAGTTCAACAGCTGAGAGGTAGTGTTACAGCTATATAGGACCCTGGTCAGACCCCACTAGGAGTACTGTGCTCAGTTCTGGTCACCTCACTGCAGGAAGGATGTGGAAACCATAGAAAGTGTGCAGAGGAGCTTTACAAGGATGTTGCCTGGACTGGCGAACATGCCTTATGAGAATAGTTTCGGCGATCTTGGCCTTTTAAGAGACTCCTAGATAGGTAAAGGGAGCTTAGAAAAGTAGACGGCTATGAGTAACCCGAGGTAATTTCTAAATTAAGTACATGTTCGGCACAGCATTGTGGACCGAAGGGCCTGTATTGGTTTTTCTATGTTTCTATGTTTTTCTAATAGTCGATTACACCAGAAATTACACTAATAATCAAGCTTATAAAGGCTTATGAAGTTACCAGGAGAAGTCCCAAGCCCAAGGATTGGGAACATATTAAAATTTTCTGAAGAGAAAACAAGGAACCATAAGTTCCTTCTTTCCTTGCTGTGCTGACAATTAGCTGATCAAAATTAGTAATTACCACTGTGACTGGAAACCATAATCAAGTCTGGCAAAAATACAATAATCTAACCAGGGCTTGTGTGTGGTTATGTTGCTGCTTCCTCTTCCTCACTGCAAGGATGTTGAATCATTAATATCCAGGGTTCTTAGTCTTAAGACCATAAGAGAAAGAAGCAGAAGTAGGCCATTTGGCCCATCGAGTCTGCCCCGCCATTTTATCATGAGCTGATCCATTTTCTCCTATTTAGTCCCACTCCCCTGCCTTTTCACCATAACCTTTGATGCCCTGGCTACTCAGATACCTATCAATCTCTGCCTTAAATACACCCAATGACTTGGCCTCCACTGCTGCCCGTGGCAACAAATTCCATAGATTCACCACCCTCTGACTAAAAAAATTTCTTCGCATTTCTGTTCTGAAAGGGCGCCCTTCAATCCTTAAGTCATGCCCTCTCGTACTAGACTCCCCCATCATGGGAAACAACTTTGCCACATCCACTATGTCCATGCCTTTTAACATTCGAAATGTTTCTATGAGGTCTCCCCTCATTCTTCTAAACTCCAAGGAATACAGTCCAAGAGCGGACAAACGTTCCTCATATGTTAACCCTCTCATTCCCGGAATCATTCTAGTGAATCTTCTCTGTACCCTCTCCAACGTCAGCACATCCTTTCTTAAATAAGGAGACCAAAACTGCCCACAGTACTCCAAGTGAGGTCTCACCAGCGCCTTATAGAGCCTCAACATCACATCCCTGCTCCTATACTCTATTCCTCTAGAAATGAATGCCAACATTGCATTCGCCTTCCTCACTACTGACTCAACCTGGAGGTTAACCTTAAGGGTATCCTGTACGAGGACTCCCAAGTCCCGTTGCATCTCAGAACTTTGAATTCTTTCCCCATTTAAATAATAGTCTGCCCGTTTATTTTTTCTGCCAAAGTGCATAACCATACACTTTCCAACATTGTACTTCACTTGCCACTTCTCTGCCCATTCTTCCAATCTATCCAAGTCTCTCTGAAGACTCTCCATTTCCTCAGCACTACCGGCCCCTCCACCTATCTTCGTATCGTAAGCAAACTTAGCTACAAAGCCATCTATTCCATAATCCAAATCGTTGATGAACAATGTAAAAAGAAGCGGCCCCAACACTGATCCCTGCTGAACACCACTGGTAACCAGCAGCCAACCAGAATAGGATCCCTTTATTCCCACTCTCTGTTTCCTGCCAATCAGCCAACGCTCTATCCACGTCTGTAACTTTCCCGTAATTCCATGGGCTCTTATCTTGTTAAGTAGCCTCATGTGTGGCACCTGGTCAAAGGCCTTTTGAAAATCCAAATATACAGCATCCACTGCATCTCCCTTGTCTAGCCTACTGGTAATGTCCTCAAAAAATTGTAATAGGTTTGTCAGGCAGGATTTTCCTTTAAGGAATCCATGCTGAGTTCTGCCTATCTTGTCATATGCCTCCAGGTACTCTGTAACCTCATCCTTGACAATCGACTCCAACAACTTCCCAACCACCGATGTCAAGCTAACAGGTCTATAATTTCCTTTTTGCATCCTTGCCCCTTCTTAAATAGCGGAATGACATTTGCAATCTTCCAGTCCTCCGGAACCATGCCAGAATCTATCGACTTTTGAAAGATCATCGCTAATGCCTCCACAATCTGCACAGCTACCTCCTTCAGAACACGAGGGTGCATTCCACCTGGTCCAGGAGATTTATCTACCTTTAGCCTATTCAGCTTCCTGAGTACTTTCTCTGTCGTAATTTCGACTGCGCACACTTCTCTTCCCTGCCACCCTTGAGTGTCCGGTATCCTGCTGTCTTCCTCAGTGAAGACTGATGCAAAATACTTGTTCATTTCCTCTGCCATCTCCTCATCTCCCATTACAATTTCTCCAACATCATTTTCTATCGGTCCTATATCTACTCTCACCTGTCTTTTACTCTTTATATTCTTGAAAAAGCTCTTAGTATCCTCTTCATTATTATTTGCTAGTTTCCTTTCATAGTTAATCTTTTCTCTCTTAATGACCTTCTTGGTTTCCTTTTGTAAGGTTTTAAAAACTTCCCAATCCTCTCTCTTCCCACTAATTTTTGCTTCCTTGTATGCCCTCTCTTTTGCTTTAACTTTGGCTTTGACTTCTCTTGTCAACCACGGTTGCATCCTTTTTCCACTCGAAAATTTCTTCTTTTTTGGAATATACCTGTCTTGCACCTTCCTCACTTCTCACATGAACTCCAGCCACTTCTGCTCTGCCGTCTTTCCCGCCAGTGTCCCTTTCCAGTGAACTTTGGCCAGTTCCTCTCTCATGCCACTGTAATTTCCTTTACTCCACTGAAGTACCGACACATCAGATTTTGGCTTCTCTTTTTCAAATTTCACAGTGAACTCAATCATGTTATGATCACTGCCTCCTAAGGGTTCCTTCACCTCAATCTCTCTAATCACTTCCGGTTCATTACACAATACCCAATCCAGTACAGCCGATCCCCTAGTGGACTCAACAACAGGCTGTTCTAAAAATCCATCTCGCAGACATTCTACAAATTCTCCCTCTTGAGATTCAGTGCCGACCTAATTTTCCCAATCTACTCGCATGTTAAAATCCCCCACAATTATCATAACACTGTCCTTCTGACAAGCCTTTTCTATTTCCAGTTGTAATTTGTAGTCCACATCCCTGCAGCTGTTTGGAGGCCTATAAATAACTGCCATCAGGGTCCTTTTACCCCTGCTATTTCTTAGCTCAACCCATAAAGATTCTGCACCTTCCGATCCTATATCACCTGTTTCTAATGATTTAATATCATTTCTTACCAATAAAGCCACGCCTCCCCCTCTGCCTACCTTCCTATCCTTCCGATACATGGTGTATCTTTGGACGTTCAGCTCCCAGAGACATGCATCCTTTAGCCAGGTCTCAATGATGGCCACAATATCATACCTGCCAATCTGTAGCTGTACAACAAAATCATCTACCTTATTCCTTATGCTGCATGCATTTGAGTACAACACCTTAAGACCAGTATTTGATACTTCTTGCTTTGATTTCACTGCAACTTTATTGCACTGCAACTCATCCCAATGGCTACAAATTTGCCCCATCACCTGCCTGTCTTTCCTGACATCTTTACTGCTCTGAACTATTCTCTGAATTAGTCTTGCTCTGAACTATTTTAATACTATTCATTGTGTGACTTATTTTCCTCTTGTTAAGTTTGCTTCAACATTGGCCTGTTCACCTTTCTATTGCTGTGGGACTTGATTGTAGCACAGGATGTGGGAGGGACAGGTCTGGGCAGTTGAACATCGGGTTTCCAGTGTTTCAGACATGATAGAGAGAGAAGTAAGACAGGGGAAGAGAAATTGTGCTACTGATCAGAGAATATCTTACAGCAGCAGCCAGGGAGGACAAACTGGAGGGCTGATCCACTGAGACAATATCGGTAGAGCTCAAAAATAAGGAGAATGTAATAGAACCATCGTCATACGGAACCACAGCACAGAAACAGGCTTTTCAGCCCATCTAGCCCATGCCACCCGGGTTTCTGCTGAGTCTCATCCGCATGCACCCAGATCATAGCCCTCCATACCTCTCTCATCCATGTACTTAATCAAACTTCTCTTAAGTGTAACAATTGAACTCACACCTACCAGTACTGCTGACAGCTAGTTTCACACTCGCACCACCCTCTGAATGAAGTTGTTCCTCCTCAGATTCCCGTTAAATATTTTTGCAACAAATTTTTGGACATTGTGGCTGTTCCAGGTCAAATTTGACCCATGTCTATTGAAATGAATTTTAGATCTCTGAAACACTGATTAAGGATTAATCACCTGTTTAATAATGTCAGATAGGCTATTTATACATTCTAAATAGATCGGCAGTTCAAAATTTGGTGTAGAACTTGTTATGAGGGGATTCTTGGGCCGGATCAAAATTGACCCAGACCATACTGTGAAGGTATAGAACAGGGGTGTCAAACTCATTTTAGGTCACGGGCCGGATTGGGCAAAATGCAACTTTATGCGGTCGGATCAGTTGTGCGCGCGGGCGTGCTCCCACAGCTTTCGTTGCCTTCGTTTTTTCAACCTGCTCTCATGCATCTGCATCTCATTCTCTGATATAACTACAAAGTGTTTCACTTTATGAATTTTGTCTCTTATAAGGAAGATTGCCGAGCAAGCATTATTTTTATGATTGGTATTAAGTTACAGTCGTAGGCTACAAGGAAGTTTTGATGAGAGAGAAAAAAGGATGCTAGTTTGGCTAAGATTATTTTGGGAGCCACACCCTTTCCATTAATAAACGATTTGAAATTGAACATTAGCAGACACAAATATAGACCTAACAAAACAAATTGTAAATGTAGGCTACACAACTGTACCTAATTCTTATTTGTCATAGTCATAGTCATAGCAAAAATATTTAACTGGAATCTTAGCCTGCTTCCAGCAATCAAACTCAGACAATGAACACAGTTAGCCTCTAATTTTTATTGAAGTGATCACATTTACAATAATAGAATAGTCAGAAAATGAATGAATCACAATATTATGAGACTCAATATTTCATAATGCATTTTGCTTACATGTCGCAGTGGATCGAAAAGTGTCACTCATTTTTCACTTGCTGCTTCCAGACACCTGACATCTCGTAGCTTTAACCAGCCTGTCAACATCAGGGACCAGTTTCTGGGAAGTTGTGATTTTCATAATGTGATTTAAATGTCTGTGTGTCAGCTGCGAGCGCAGTTTGAATTTGTTAATGTTCATTATGGAGATCGCCTGCTCACAGAGATATGTTGTCTCGAACATGCAAAGGATCTTTGAGGCAAAGTCTGTCGTCTTGGTGTACATTGGTCCCAGGTATTGATAGAATGAGTCCAGACCCACAGTCTAAAACCATAGAAACCACAGAAACTACAGCACAGAAACAGGCCTTTTGGCCCTTCTTGGCTGTGCCGAACCATATTCTGCCTAGTCCCACTGACCAGCACACGGACCATATCCCTCCATACACCTCCCATCCATGTATCTGTCCAATTTATTCTTACATGTTAAAAAAGAACCCGCATTTACCACCTTGTCTGGCAGCTCATTCCATACTCCCACCACTCTCTGTGTGAAGAAGCCCCCCCTAATGTTCCCTTTAAACTTTTCCCCCCTCACCCTTAACCCATGTCCTCTGGTTTTTTTCTCCCCTTGCCTCAGTGGAAAAAGCCTGCTTGCATTCACTCTATCTATACCCGTCATAATTTTATATACCTCTATCAAATCTCCCCTCATTCTTCTACGCTCCAGGGAATAAAGTCCTAACCTATTCAACCTTTCTCTGTAACTGAGTTTCTCAAGTCCCGGCAACATCCTTGTAAACCTTCTCTGCACTCTTTCAACCTTATTTATATCCTTCCTGTAATTTAGTGACCAAAACTGAACACAATACTCCAGATTCGGCCTCACCAATGCCTTATACAACCTCATCATAACATTCCAGCTGAGATCTATATTTCAAAGCCTAGTTACACTGAATTTCAATTAGTTTCATTTGGAGATCCTCCGGCACATCTGATGCTGCGTTGACAGCAAACGGTGAGCAAAGTAGTGATAATTCCTTCTCAAGCTGAGTGAAGACTTGGAAACGATTCTGAAACTCACTTTTCAGCCGTTATATTTTGTCCTTGTACCTGTCCATGTTGTTATTATTCCCACAAGCGACACACACAGACTGCAAAGAGAGCAAATGAGCTGGTTTGCTTCGGGATAGTTGCATCTCCCACAGGCCTAATTTAATTTGAAAGGCACGAATGCTATCATAGTATTCCATAACAAGTTTGTTGTGGCCTTGCAAGTTAACATTAAGCACATTTAGTGCTCTGTTATATCCACCAAAAATGCAAGATCATGAAGCCAGTCTGGGTCATCCAACTCTGCCACTGGCTTCCCTTTCTCGCACATGAATAGCTCAATTTCCGCACGTAATTGGAAAAAAAACGTTTGAGCACAACCACTCTGCTCAACCAGTGGACTTCAGTTTGGTAGGGTAGGCCGTGTCTAATATTACTTTTGGACAAAAGAGTGTCAAATTGCTGATGGTTGAGTCCCTTGGCTCTAATAAAATTAATCATTTTGATTACTACATCCAAGACATTGTCCATTTTCAGGCTCCTACTACATAACGCCTCTTGGTGTACAATACAGTGAAAATTCCGGAATTCCTGCTCTGTCTGAACTTTCTCTCTGAGTTTCGCAACAACACCTGCTTTTTCCCCGACAATGGATGGTGCGCCATCTGTTACCACGCTGACAACGTGACTCCAGTCAACCCCCAGTCTGTCCAAGGCCTTGATGAGGCTGGAGAAAACGTCGTTCGCCATTGTGGTGTTTGTCATGGGCACCATCTCTACAAACTCCTTGGTGACGGTCAAAGATGCATCAATACCATGAATAAAAGTTCCCAATTGAGCTACATCAGTCACGTCGGTGCTCTCATCAGTTGCAATAGAGAAAGTAATGAATGACTTCACTTTGAATTTTAGTTGACTGTTCAAATCTCCTGCAAGGTCCCCGATTCTCTTTGCCACAGCATTTCTTGACAAGCTGATATTACTAAAAGCCTGTCTCTTCTCAGGGCACACCAGCTCAGCTGCCATCAGCATGCATGCTTTGATGAAATCCCCATCTGAGTATGGCTTCAACACAGCAGCTATTTTGTTGGTAATAATATCGCTGGCCTTGACAATTCCATCGAGTCTCTTGACTTTTGGTGAAAACTGATGGCTGTTTTTTCAGAGCTGCTTCAAGCTCGTTTACCTTTTGCTTTCTGAATCATCCTGCGTACTTGTCATATTTGTCTCCGTGTGACATCTCATAGATATTGTACTCTTTTGCCACTGCCACTTGGTGTGAGCATATCAGACACACAGGTTTGCCGTTGATCTCACAGAAGGAAAATCGATCTTTGAAATTATAATTGAATATCCGACCTTCGATGTCAACTTTTCTTTTCTTGGAAAGCATTATGAGCCACAGCAGCAAACAGTCTCAGCCTTGCTACAGGTGTTACTTACCTGAGTACCCTGTGTGTTCATACTGTGCCTGACGAAGGAAGTGGGGCCCTAGTGGTCTTCAGTGCAGGGAGGTAGGTGCTTATGCACAGCGGGTGGTGAACTGCCGCCTGTTGTTTTCTAACTGCTCACAACAAGCTGCTGGAGCAGCAGGTGGAAGAGACAGCCGTGGCAGAGAGAGCGGCTGCCGTACAGATACATAACAAATGGTCGTGAATATACTTTCCTCCCCCCAAATCATCCCACGGGCCAGATTGGACCCATTCGCGGGCCGGTCGTTTGACACCCCGGTATAGAATATGAACAGTATGAAAGGGTTAAGAAGCAGTGTTTGCGGGCTTTCAGCTTTTTCCCAGTGCCCAATCAAAGCGGGAGCATGATAGGAGGTGACTCACAAATTGGGGAGAGATATTTAAAAAGGAGCATTCACGGTTTTTTGGTGTTTTTCTAGTGGTCCAATCTCATCAGGACTGAGAAAGAAGACGACTCACAAGTCGGGGAGAGAGATTTATAAAGGAATGTTAGCGGTCTTTTGGTGTTTTCTGGTGGCCCAATTACATCGGGAGTGAGAGAGGAGCAACTCATAGGTCGTGGAGGGAGATTTAAAATGGAGCATTTGTGGGCTTTCGGTGTTTTCCAGAAGCACAGCCAAATAACAATTAATTAGCAAGGGCAAATAAAATTAAGACAGGGTTAGGCATCAGGCTTTGAAGAAAACAGGATTGGGTAAGATAAGTATATGGTGAGCTACTTCATTCTTCATTCTTCATCTGTTAGTGCAATGAGAAACGCTGGAGGAGCTGTGTTGTGTACTTTGTGTAAGATGTGGGAATGTTGGGGGACTTCCAGCCTCCTCGGTAACCACATCTGCACCAGGTGCAGCAAGCTGCAGCTCCTCAGAGAATGTGTTAAGGAACCTGAGCTTGATGAACATTGGAAACTGAGGAGATGGTAGATAGGAGATATAGGGAGATAGTCACCCCTGAGTTGCAGGAGGTGGGTAACTGGGTGACTGTCAGGAGAGGAAAAGGAAATGGGTAGCCAGTACAGAGTACCACTGTGGCTATTCCTCTCACTTTGGATACTGTTGAGAGGGTCAACTTACCAGAGGGACTCACAGTGACCGGGTCTCTGCACTGTGGCTCAGAAGGGAAAGGAGGGAGAAGAGGACTGCAGCAGTGATAGGAGATTCTATAGTTAAGAGCATTAAACACGAGATTTTGTGGATGTGATTGAGATGCCCGAATGTTATGTTGCCTTCCAGGTCCCTGGGACAGGGACATACAAGAATGGGTATACAAGCAGAGGCAGTGTGAAATGAGACTGTCAGCAAGTTCAAACTGATGGCAGGGCAAAATTGCAGTCAGTGGGATGAGTTGCAGTGTTACAGGAGCCAAAATAAAAAAGGGTGATGAATACAGGGCAGGAAGTTTTATATTCAAATGCATTTAGTATAGGGAATAAAGAAGATGATCTTGCAGCTTATGAGAGATAGGCAGGTATGATGTTGTGGGTATCACTGTGTCAGGACTGAAATAAGATTATAGTTGGGAGTTTAACATTCAAGGATACGCTTGGCATTGAAAGATTGGGTAGATGGGCAGAGGGGTGGCATGGCTCTGTTGGCAAAAAGGGAACCAAATCCTTTGAAGGAGATGACAGAGGATTGGAAGATGTAGAATCCTTTTGGGCAGAGCTAAGAAACTGCAAGGGTAAAACAGCCTGATAGGAGTTACATACAGGCCTCCAAACAGTAGCCAGGATGTCGACTGCAAATTACAATGGGAGATTTAAGACCATGCTTGTGGTACTGGCAGCTAACAAAATTACTAACTACTTTATTAATAACACTTTTATTCTGGAAACAATCATTGCAATCAGTAAACAAGAGAAAACTTGCAGATGCTGGAAATCCAAGCAACATCCACAAAATGCTGGAGGAACTCAGCAGGCCAGTCCGCATCTATGGTAAAGAGTACAGTCAACATTTCAAGCCGAGTTCCTCCAGCATTTTGTGTGAGTTGCACTGCAATCAATAGCCTGTAACTTCCCTTTCTGAGGTGTGAACTGAAGTCTCAAAGGTACAGGATGGTTGTGATGTGTGTCTACGCCTCATGAATCAAGGTGACGAGGCCAAAGCCTGAGAGCAAGGAATGAGCCAATGTATAGTCATTGCTGGGGCAAATGGAGCAGATTTGAAGCAGCGCATCCGAGGCGAGGCAAGGCAAGGCAGGGTCTGAGAATGAGGAACAAATCGATGTTTGACCAATTTAAGCTCTGGGCCAGATTTGGAAGGTCAGGTAGGGCAAAATCGAGACTGTCAGGCCCAGGACCGAAAGCGTATCGATGTGGCAGAGCCTGGGTGCAGGAGTGAGGAACTAGCTGACATTTGGTTGATTTAAGCACTGGGTGATATTGAAAAGGTCTGGGTGTCTGGGCCAGAGGCGAGGGACAGGCTGGTGTTTAGCTCACTGCTCGGCGAGGTTTACTCGTCTCCGTGCTGAACTGAGGCTGTGGTCTGCGACTACCAGGCTTCTGGATTGGCTGTGACTGGCTTCGTGTCTGTGAACTCACTTTCATAAACGTTCATTCGTAATGCTACTTGCTTCCTTTTTATCGTTTACACAATTTGTTCTTTTTTTTGCAGATTGCGTATTTGACGATCCTTTTCAATGTGTTCTTTAGGGTTTCTTTGTTTTATAGAATCCAGTAAGAAGATGAATCTCAATATTAAATATAGTACACATACTTTGACGATAATTGTACTTTGAGCTTTGAGTTAGAAAATGCATGTCATGTTGGATTTTAGTATGCAGGTGGATTGAGAAAATCAGGTTGGTACTGAATGCGAAGAGAGGGAATTAGTAAAATGCCTGCAAGGTAGCTGTTTAAAGCAGCTTGTGATTGAGCCCAATTGGGGATCAGGTATTCTGGATTGGGTGTTGTGTAATGAACAGGATTTGATTAGGGAAATTAAGGTAAATGAAGACGTTGGAGACAATGATTATAATGTGATAGTATTCACCATGCAGTTTGAGAGGGAGAAGATATAGTCAGATGTATCAGTATTACAGGTGAGTAAAGGGAACTACGGAAGCATGAGGGAGCGGGTAGCCAAAGTTGATTGGAATGGGACACCAGCAGGGACGACAGCAGAGCAGCAATGGTTGGAGTTTCTGGAAGCAATTTGGAAGGCACAGGATAGATACATTTCAAAGAACAAGAAGTGTTCGAAAGGCAGAATGACACAACCATGATTGAGAAGGGAAGCCAAAGCCAATTTAAAAAAGCCAAAGAGGGGCCATATAATATAGCAAAAATTAATGGGAAGTTAGAGGATTGGAAAGCTTTCAAAGAGCAACAGAAGACAACTAAAAAAGCTGTGAGGAGGCAAAAGATGAAATATGAAAGTAAGCTAGTAAATAATATCAGAGGATACCAAATGTTTTTTCAGATATATGGAGTGTGAAAGAGAGGCGAGAGGCTGGAAAAATAACTCTGGAGAGGTAGAAATGGGGATAAGGAAGTGGAATATGAGCTGAGTGTTTTGCATCTGTCTTCACTGTGGGAGGCACTAGCCATATGCCAGAAGCTTAGGAGTGTCAGGGGTCAGAAGTGAGTACAGATGCTATTACTAGGGAGAAGGTGCTTGGGAAGGTGAAAGGTCTAAGGTAGATAGGTCATCTGGATCTGGACTACACTCCAAGGTTCTGAAAGAGGTAGCTGAAGAGATTTACTGTTTTGGATACTGTAGGGGAAGATGTCTCATTAGGGGAAGGCAGCAGCAGCCGAGTTCATGGCACCACGGGTGACTCTGCGGCACAGGAGGGAAGGAAAAGGAGTGAGAGAGCTATGGTGGTAGGGGATTCAATTGTAAGGGGAATAGATAGACATTTCTGTGGCTGCAAACGAGACTCCAGGAGGGTATGTTGCCTCCCTGGTGCAAGGGTCAAGGATGTCTCTGAGCGGCTGCAGGACATTCTGGAGTGGGAGGGTGAACAGCCAGTGGTCGTGGTGCACATAGGTACCAACGATATAGGTAAAAAAAATGGAATGAGATCCAACAAGGTGAATTTAGGGAGTTAGGAGATAAACTAAAAAGTAGGACCCCAAAGGTAATAATCTCTGGATTACTACCAGTGCCACATGCTAGTCAGAGTAGAAATAGGAGGATATTTCAGATGAATACGTGGCTTGAAAAATGGTGCAAGGGGGAGGGATTCAAATTTCTGGGACATTGGAACCAGTTCCAGAGGAGGTGGGACCGGTACAAACAGGACAGTCTGCATTTGGGCTGGACCTCAACCAATGTCCTAGGGGGAGCATTTGCTACTGTTGTTCAGGAGGATTTAAACTAATGTGGCAGGGGGATGGGAACAAGTGCAGAGAGACAGAGGGTGTAAAATGAGGGTAGAAGCAAAAAGTAGTAAGGTGAAAAGTAAAAGTGGCAGGCCGGCAAGTCCAGGGCAAAAATCAAAAAGGGCCACTTTTCAACATAATTGCATAAGGGCGCAGAGTGTTGTAAAAACAAGCCTGAAGGCTTTGTGTGTCAATGCAAGGAGCATTCATAACAAGGTGGATGAATTGAATGTGCAGGTAGTTATTAATGAATATGACATAGTTGGGATCACAGAGACATGGCTCCAGGGTGACCAAGGATGGGAGCTCAACATTCAGGGATATTCAATATTCAGGAGGGATAGACATGAAAGAAAAGGAGGTGGGGTGGCATTGCTGGTTAGAGAGGAGATTAACGCAATAGAAAGGAAGGACATTAGCCGGGAGGATGTGGAATCGATATGGGTAGAGCTGAATAACTCTAAGGGGCAGAAAACGCTGGTGGGAGTTGTGCTCAGGCCACCTAAAAGTAGTAGTGAGGTTGGGGATGGCATTAAACAGGAAATTAGAAATGCGTGCAATAGAGGAACAGCAGTTATAATGGGTGACTTCAATCTACATATAGATTGGGTGAACCAATTTGCTAAGGGTACTGAGGAAGAGGATTTCTTGGAATGTATGTTGGATGGTTTTCTGAACCAACATGTTGAGGAACCAACTAGAGAACAGGGCATTCTAGACTGGGTATTGAGCAATGAGGAAGGGTTTGTTAGCAATCTTGTCGTGGGAGGCCCCTTGGGTAAGAGTGACCATAATATGGTGGAATTCTTCATTAAGATAGAGAGTGATATAGTTAATTCAGAAACAAAGTTTCTGAACTTAAAGAAGGGTAACTTTGAAGGTATGAGACGTGAATTAGCTAAGATAGACTGGCAAATAACACTTAAATGGTTGACGGTGGATATGCAATGGCAAGCATTTAAAGATTGCATGGATGAACTACAATAATTGTTCATCCCAGTTTGGCAAAAGAATAAACCAGGGAAGGTAGTGCACACGTGGCTGACAAGGGAAATTAGGGATAGTATCAATTCCAAAGAAGAAACATACAAATTAGCCAGAAAAAGCAGCACACCTGAGGACTGGGAGAAATTCAGAGTCCAGCAGAGGAGGACAAAGGGCTTAATTAGGAAAGGGAAAAAAGATTATGAGAGAAAGCTGGCAGGGAACATAAAAACTGACTGTAAAAGCTTTTATAGATATGTGAAAAGAAAAAGATTGGTTAAGGCAAATGTAGGTCCCTTACAGTCAGAAACAGGCGAATTGATCATGGGGAACAAGGACATGGCAGACCAATTGAGTAACTACTTTGGTTCTGTCTTCACTAAGGAGGACATAAATAATCTTCTGGAAACAGTAGGGGACCGAGGGTCTAGTGAAATGGAGGAACTGAGGGAAATACATGTTAGTAGGAAAGTGGTGTTAGGTAAATTGAAGGGATTAGAGGCAGATAAATCCCCAGGGCCAGATGGTCTGCATCCCAGAGTGCTTAAGGAAGTAGCCCAAGAAATAGTGGATGCATTAGTGATAATTTTTCAAAACTCTTTAGATTCTGGACTAGTGCCTGAGGATTAGAGGGTGGCTAATGTAACTCCGCTTTTTAAAAAAGGAGGGAGAGAGAAACCGGGGAATTATAGACTGGTAAGCCTGACATTGGTGGTGGGGAAAATGCTAGAGTCGGTTATCAAAGATGTGATAACAGCACATTTGGAAAGCGGTGAAATCATCGGACAAAATCAGCATGGATTTGTCAAAGGAAAATCATGTCTGACGAATCTCATAGAAGTTTTTGAGGATGTAACTAGTAGAGTGGATAGGGGAGAACCAGTGGATGTGGTATATTTGGATTTTCAAAAGGCTTTTGACAGGGTCCACACAGGAGATTAGTGTGCAAACATAAAGCACACGGTATTGGGGGTATGGTATTGATGTGGATAGAGAATTGGTTGGCAGACAAGAAACAAAGAGTGGGAATAAACGGGACCTTTTCAGAATGGCCGGCAGTGACTAGTGGGGTACCGCAAGGCTCAGTGCTGGGACCCCAGTTGTTTACAATAGACTTAGACGAGGGAATTAAATACAGCATCTCCAAGTTTGTGGATGACACGAAGCTGAGTGGCAGTTTTAGCTGTGAGGAGGATGCTAAGAGGATGTAGGGTGACTTGGATAGGTTAGGTGAGTGGGCAAATTCATGGCAGATGCAATTTAATGTGGATAATGTGGATAAATGTGGCAAGAACAGGAAAACAGATTATTATCTGAATGGTGGCCGATTAGGAAAAGGGGAGGTGCAACGAGTCCTGGGTGTCATTATACACCAGTCATTGAAAGTGGGCATGCAGGTACAGCAGGCGGTGAAAAAGGCGAATGGTATGCTGGCATGCATAGCAAGAGGATTCGAGTACAGGAGCAGGGAGGTACTACTGCAGTTGTACAAGGCCTTGGTGAGACCACACCTGGAGTATTGTGTGCAGTTTTAGTCCCCTAATCTGAGGAAAGACATTCTTGCCATAGAGGGAGTATAAAGAACGTTCACCAGATTGACTCCTGGGATGGCAGGACTTTCATATGATGAAAGACTGGATCAACTATGCTTATACTCTCTGGAATTTAGAAGATTGAGGGGGGGATCTTATTGAAACGTATAAAATTCTAAAGGGATTGGACAGGCTAGATGCAGGAAGATTGTTCCCGATGTTGGGGAAGTCCAGAATGAGGGGTCACAGTTTGAGGATAAAGGGGAAGCCTTTTAGGACCGAGATAAGGAAAAACTTCTTCACACAGGGAGTGGTGAATCTGTGGAATTCTCTGCCACAGGAAACAGTTGAGGCCAGTTCATTAGCTATATTCAAGAGGGAGTTAGATATGGCCCTTGTGGTTAAAGGGATCAGGGGGTATGGAGAGAAGGCAGGTGCAGGGTTCTGAGTTGGATGATCAGCCATGATCATACTGAATGGCGGTGCAGGCTCGAAGGGCCGAATGGCCTACTCCTGCGCCTATTTTCTATGTTTCTATTGTGGAGGTGTTAGTGATAATCTTTCAAGATGGAAACATTTTGGCATGGTTCCAGAGGACTGGAAAGTTGCAAATGTCTCTCTACTCTTCAAGAAGAGAGGGAGGCAGAAGAAAGGAAATTAAAGGCCAGTTAGCTTGACCTCAGTGTTGGGAAGATGTTGGACTTGATTATTAAGAAAGAGGTTTCGGGATACTTGGAGGCACATGATAAAATAGGCCATAGTCAGCATGGTTTCCTCTTGCTAGACAAAACTGTTGGAATTCTTAGAGTGCTTAGCCCATTGCTCTACCATCTCTACACCCATGACTGCGTGGCTGGGCATAGCACAAACAGCATCTATACGTTTGCTGATGATACAGCCATTGTTGGCAGAATCTTAGATGGTGCCAAAAAGACGTAAAGGAGTGAGATACACCAGTTAGTTGAGTGATGTCACAGCAACAAACTTGCACTCAGCATCAGCAAGACCAAAGAGCTGATTGTGGACTTCAGGAAGGGTAAGATGAGGGAACACAATCCAATCCTCATTCAGGGATCAGAAATGGAGAGACTGAGCAATTTCAAGTTCCTGGACGTCAGTATCTCTGAGGACCTGAACTGGATGCAACATGTTGATGGAAATATAAGGAAGTCAAGACAGCGCTATATTTCATTAAGAGTTTGAAGAGATTTGGTTTGTCAACCAAAACACTCGAAAGCTTCTACAAGTGTACCGTGCAGGGCATTGTGACTGGCCGCATTGCTGTCTGGTATGGGGGGAGGGCACTGCTCAAGATCAAAACAAGTTACAGAAACTTGTAAAATTAGTCGGTTCCATCATGGGTACCAGTCTCTGTACTATTCAACACATCTTCAAGGAGCGGTGCCTTAGGGAGACAGTGTCCATCATTAACAATCCCCACCACCCAGGACATTCCCTCTTCACACTGTTACCATCAGGAAGGAGGTACAAAAGCCTGAAGGCACACACTCAGCGATTCAGAAACAACTTCTTCCTCTCTGCCACCAATTTCTAAATGACATTGAACCCATGAACACAACCTCACTATTTTTATTTCTATTATTTTGCACTATTTATTTTAACTGAAGTATTTAATAGACATATATATTGTGATGGGATGGGGGGTGGGGGAGGGGAGTGTGGTCAACAACCTGCCCCAGCATTCCTAGTGACCAGTGCTATTTATTGTTATTGTGTTAAAGTGCTTTTGTGGGATTATGGTGGGATGTTCAAGTTCATTTATTGTTACATTTTAACCTGGGTTATACAGTTGTTCTTACATGTTCGTTTTTTCACCCTCACTGTAACTGGGGTGTGTAATAATCACCTCCCATGTCTGTATGTGACTGAGTGGGTTCTCTCCCTGGGTCATAGTGCCCGGTCTGTTTTTGTGTTCATCACAATAAAAATAGACGTTGAGTTTAATGAGATTCTTCCTCTGTCATTATGGACCAAGTGCTCATCACATTGGTGTCAGGAGTGGGATTAGAAATTAACGATAAGTTTGAAGAGCTCTGACATTGGATAGGCTGCCTTAAAACCCAGGGAATAAGTCGAGGGACTGAGGAGTATGCCTCCCCACACCCCCAGGCGGGCTCATGAAGACAGGACCCAGAGGGAGGACCTGAGAACCAAGCACTGTGCCTTCCCAGGGAACCCTGACAGGGTGAGCGCACCCAGGTTCCCCAACCCAGGGGACACATTGGAGCACATCACCCACTTCCCTTGCAGCCCACACCAGGAAACCAAGATGCTGCAGCCACTGGAGGATGGGCAACATGGCAGGCACCATCAACACCGTCAGAGCAAAAGGAACACCAAGGGGCCTCAGCAGTTCATGCTACAAGGTCCAACCTGAATCTTCCCAGATACAATGGTACCAGCCACCGGGAGCCTTACCTGGCACAAGGCAAACTTCCCGCATAGCACAATGGGTGGAACCCGACTGAGACGGTGTTAGGTCGAGGAGGGTCTGCAGGGCATCTCCCTCCTTGACTCTGGCACTGGATGGAGATGCCCTCTGGGCATTCCTCAACCTAACGCCAGCTGAGCAGCATGATTACAGGGCCCTTGTAGTGGCACTGGATGCTGTTTCGGGCAGAGCCCAGTGGAGGAAGCAATGAGGGAAGAACTGGGCAGCAAACGGTGCCATGTCGGAGACAGCCCGGAGGCATTTGCAGCAGATCTCTGCCACTGTGCTTGGCGTGTCTACCCCCAGCTCCCTCCTGCAGCCCAGGAAGAGCTTGCACTCCACACCGTTGCAAAGGTGCTGAGGCTGGAGCACTTTCAGCAGCGTGTTTGCCTGTCATCACCATCGTGGCTGGCCGAGGCGGCTGGCAGCGGTGGAGAGGACAGAAGCACTATTAGCTCCCGAAGGTGTTCCAGCGTCACCCTGCATGCCGCGAGCCTGGGCTTGTGTCACAAGGCAGAGGAGAAAACTGATGAGAAGAAGCCCATGAGGTCCCTCTGTGTGCCATGGAGCGATCTCTGCTACCGGTATGGTGAGGCAGGCCATGTGGCCCGGAACTGCCCTATACCAGCCCCACTCCACAGCCCAGTGCAGCCATCGGGATATGTCAAGGGGCAGCACTGTCCAAGAACTCCAGCAGAATTCCTCCATTGTTGCCTCCCTAAGTGAGCTGTTTGGGTAAAGAACGAGGCCTAAACGTGGACTGTGTTGTGGGGGACATGAATGTCGTGCATTGCTGGGCACTGGGTCAATCATCTTCATCATCTGCCTCCAGCATGGAGCAGCCATCTCCACCTGGGTGGACAACAACGGCAATCGAGCTGACTACAGTCACCAGCAATTGCGGCGGTGAGAGGGAAGAGATGGCTGTACATTGCAATGGGGGAAAAGCAGAGTGGAGCACAAGGTATGGCTAGCAAACACCCGGGAGTCCTGCATCATTGACTTGGACATACTGTGCTGCTGGGGGGCCCGTGTGGATGTGCTGTAGGCGACACGCTACCTCAGTGCTGAAGCCGTGGCTCTCCAGCAGGGCTGCTTCAAAAAGCGGACCCAACAGGGGCAGCAACAACCACCACGGATCTCCCAGCAACCCGCAGCAGTGCAGAACATCCCGCAGTGGCCCAACGCAACAAAGCGGAACCAAGGGCAGGCGGTGGTGGTGGCACTTCAGGTGACAGCTGGCAGTGAGGTAGAACTCCGCACCGTAGACCAGCAGCTGAGCGATCCTGTGCTGGCCTGGGAGAGGGGATGGCTGAGCATGGGATGGTGGCTGAGGTGGTGGGAGGTCTCGGCCCCGGATCCAGAGACCAGTGGGGCACGCGGGATGTGCGCGACGGGCTGCTGTTCTGGTGGTGGCAGTTTCTCGATGGCAACAGACATCTCTTGCAGCTGGCTGTCTCTTGGAGAGCTGCAGTCAGTGCATGGGCTGGTGGCGGCCAGACATTTCAGGGTGACAAAGACATCGGGCAGGCTGCATGAACGCTTCTATTGGTCTGGGTACAGGCATGACGTGGAGCTGTTTGTGCACTGCTGCAATGATTGCACGTCCCAGAGGGGGCTGGCCCACCAGTCTGGGGTGCCAGTGGGGCAGAACCTGGTGGGGGCCCCAGTATGGGTCTACTGCCCCTTCTGGGAGAAAGGACTATCCCCCAAGCTTAGAAGTCACTGGAAGCGTCCAGGAGAGGTGCTCGACTGCATCTCCAATGTGTTACACAGGGTGCAGTTACCTGAGTGTTAGAAGGCAGTTGTGTGCACTGGGATCAATTGGCACTGTATAGGCCCTCGACCACCACCGACCGAGCAAAGCTGAAGGAAGGATGTGACACTCCAGCTGTCCTGCCTCTTGCCTCACCAAATAATGCCTCCGTTGGGTGAGCTACAGACACCCCATAGCACCCCAGGCAGCAGTGTCGGCGACCACCAGGACTTAGAAACTTTGTTGTGAACTCTGGGGTAGCTGGGGACATATGACCCTTCTGGTGGGGAGAGTGTGGTCGACTGCCCACCCTAACATTCCTAATGAGCAGTGCTATTTATGCAGAGACTTATGGAGAAGAGGAGTTCAGTGGGTCATACCGTTCCGGCTGACCGGAAGTGCACTGAGAGCGGTAAGCGTAAAGGAGTTGGGTGCTTACTGATCTGGTTAACAACAGATGGTGCAATCCGGGTCATATTACGAGCGAGGAATGAGTTTGCAGACTGGATATTGATCTTTTTACTGTTGGACTTCGGCCACATTCCACCGTGATACAACACTTGGCGGCATGGGAGGTCGTTCCTGCCTGTGGCCATCAAACGTGCAGCTCCTCCCATGGAGGGTCAGACACCCTGAGCCAATAGACTGGTCCTGGACTTATTTTCCATCTGGCATAGTTTGCATTTTGTTGTTCGATTGTTGGTGGTTTTTTGTATTGCTATATTTACGCTCTATTCTTGGTTGGTGCAGCTGTAACAAAAACAAAATTCCCTCAGGATTAATAAAGTATATCTATCTATCTATCTACTTATTGTTCTTGCATTAAAATGCTTTCATGGGATTATGGTTGGGTGTTCAAGTTCATTTATTGTTACATTTTAGCTCAGATTATACAGTTATTCACATGTGTCTTTGTGGGTCACACTGACTGCAACCAGGATGTGTAATAATCACCTCCCCCATCTGTATGTGACTGAGTGGTTTCTCTCCTGGGTCACAGCTCCCGGTCTGTTTTTGTGTTTATCACAATAAAAGTGATGGTTGAGTTAAAGGAGCTTCGTCATCTGTCATTATGGACCAAATGCTTGCCACATTATACTTAAAGAAATTCAGTTTTTTTTCTATACTTATCATGTTTTTCATAGTTCTGCTACCATAAAGTCAACAAATTTCACAACGTATGCCAGAGGTGTTAAATTTGATTCTGATTGTGATAGACAAAGCAGAATCAGAGGATGTTGTTCACTTGGATTTTCAGAGGGCCTTTGAAAAGGTGCTGCACATGAGGCTGCTTAACAAGATCAGAGCCTGTGGTTTTACAGGAAAGATACTTGCATGGATAGAGCATCGGCTTGTTGGATGGAGGCAAAATGTGGAAATAAAGGATGCTTTTTCTGATTGGCTGCCAGTGACTAGTGGTATTCTGAAGCAGTCAGTGTTGTGACTGATACTTTTTATGTTATACATCAATGCTCTGGATGACAGAATTGGTGGCTTTGTGGTCACATTTGTGGGCAATACAAAGATAGTTGGGGGCAGGTAGTACTGGGGATGTAGGAGGCAGCAGAAGGATTTAGACAGATTAGGAGAATGGGCAAAGAATTGGCAGATGGAATCAAGTGTCAGGAAGTGTATGGGCTTCGATTTTGTTAGAAGGAATAAAAGTGTAGACTATTTTTTAAAAGGAGAAAATTCAAATATCTGTGGTGCAAAGAGACTTGGCTGGATTTCCAAAAGGTTAACTTGCTGGTTTGGTCAGTGGTGAGGAAAGCAAATATAATGTGAGCATTCATTGCAATAAGACTGGACTATAGAGCAAGGATGTAATGCTGAGGCTTTATAAGGCAATGGTCAGGCAGCATTTGGAGTATTGTCAGCAGTTTTGGGCCTCTGATGAAAGAAAGGATGTGCTGACATTTGAAAAGGTTCTGAAGAATTTGAAGAAATTATTCCAGAAGTGAAAGGGCTGTCCTATGAGTGTTTGATGGCTCTGGGCCTGTACTCACTGGAGTTCTGAAAAATGAAGGGGGCGTGTGGTGTCTGAATGAAATCTATTGAATGTTGAAAGGCTCAGATAAAGTTGGTGGGATGTTCATTTAGAATGGAGATGAGGAATTTCATTAGCCAGGGGGTGGTGAATAAATGGAATGTGTTGTCATAGGTGGCTGTGGAGACCAAGTCACTGGGTATATTTAAAGTAAAGGTTGATCAGTTGGGACATGAAAGGTCATAGAGATAAGGTGATTGAATGGGGTTGAGAGAGTAATGGATCAATCATGATGAAAGTATAGGAGAAGCCTCGATGGGTTGAATGGCCTAATTATGCTCCTATGCTTATGGTCTTATGGAGAGTCAGTGAGTGTTGTTTACTTGGATTTTTAGAAAGCCTTTGACAAGCTGCCGCACATGAACCTGCTTAACAAGATGAGTGTTTGTGGAATTACAGTAAATATCCCAGCATGGACAGAAGATTGGCTGACTGCAAGGTAGCAAAGAGCGGTGTTCCACAGGGAATGGTAATGGGACCACATCTGTTCACATTATATGTCAATATTATTTTTTTGACAGAATTGATGGCTTTGTGGCCAAGTCTAAAGATGATACGAAGATTGGTGGAGGGGCAAGTAGTTTTTGTAGGTACAAGGAATCTGTAGAAAGACGTGGACAGACTTAGACAAAAAGTGGCAGATGGAATATAATACAGGAAAATATATAGTCATGCACTTTGCTAGAGCGATTCAGTAAACTATTTACTAAACAGGGAGAAAATTCAAAAATCAGAGATGAAAAAGGACTTGAGAGTTATCGTGCAGGATTCCCTAAAGTTTAACTTGCAGGTTCACTCTGTGGTAAGGAACATAAATGCAATGTTCGCATTCATTTTGAGAGAACTAGAATATAAGAGCAAGGATGTGATGCTGAGGCTTAATAAGGCTTTGGTCAGACTGCGCTTGGAGTTTTAGGCTCCTTATCTAAGCAAAGGTTGCTTTCATTGGAGTGTGTCTGGAGAAGGTTCATGATAATGATTACTCTATTGAAAGGGTTAATGTATGAGGAGTGTTTGTTGGCTCTGGGCCTGTATTCACTAAATTTAGAAGAATGAGGGAATCTCATTGAAACATATTGAATATTGAAAGACCCAGATAGAGTGGATGTGAAGGGGTTGTTTCCTGTATTGGGTTAGTCTAGGACCAGAGGGCAGAGCTTCAGAATAGAGGGACGTTCATTTCAATAGGTGGAATTTCTTTAGACAGAAGATTGTGTGTCTGTAGAATTCATTGCCACAGATGGCTGCGGAACTCAAATCATTGAGTGTATTTAAAGAAGAGGTTGATAGGTGCTTGATTAGTCAGGGCATCAAGGTCACAGGCAAAGGCAGAATTGAGTTGTGAGGGAAAATGAATCAGCCATGATGGAATGGTGGAGAGACTCGATGAGCCAAATGGCCTTATTCTGCTCCTATTTTTATAGTCTTTTGGAAGTCAGCCAGTTTGCTGTTTTGACCATTATGCTAAAAGCTATTTTGATGGGAAATGCTACCTGCATTTTGTCGTCTGATGAATGAACTTCACTCCAGTAATAAGTTGGACATTTCCAAAGTTGTTGGACATGAATTTACACTTGGTATGACCATAGTTGTGCAACACACACATAATGCCTGAGCAGCTCAGCAAATCAGGCAGCCTCTATAAAGGGGAATAAGCCGTCAATGTTTTGGGCCAAGACCCTTCAGCAGGACCATGATTGTTACTTGTTGTTGAGATTTGTAACTATTATTGACAGACAACTACAAGTTTTAGTGAAGAAAATAGATTTAAGCAGACAGATTTACAATAGACGAATGTGTCATTGTGTTGTTTCATTACTCCCCGAGTTTCTTTTGGTTTTGAGCAAAGTCCATTGCTATCTGTTCCTAGATATGGACAATTCCTTCTGTGAGATACTGTTTATCTCACTGCCTGATTTTTTTTTAAGTTCATAAAGTCATTTTGTCTTTTCACGTCATTGTGAAATTTGAAGCTTGGTCACAAAACTGCCTTCGTGGTACAGTTACCTGACTTATTTGATGCTGTAATTATTTGAGTTAAGTACCGGCTCTTTCTCCAGGTCTGATTGCCCTCTCAGCCTATCCGAGAGTGGTGGTTACTATATGATTAGTGTAAATGTGTGCTTGATAGTTGACATGGATTCAATAATCAAAATTGTAGGAACAGTTTTCCCATTGTTACGTACCCGTAATGGTTTAAAATGAACCAGCAGCAATAGACCACGCCTGGAGTCTGGTTTTGATGTTAAAACGATCATTATTAGTATCTACTTAATATAGCAACTTAAACAAGAATAATCAAAAGTTAGCGGTGTTATGAGTATACAAATGAGTAAATATAACTCCCAAACTATTGAGCTCCGGGGGCACCAGGCTTAAAATCTTGAGATGGTAAGGTATAAAAGATCAGTTCATCCACAGATTAAAGGATATGAGAGAGATATTTGTAATCCAAGGTGAATGTCGAGAGAAGCCTTTATATCGTATTCCACAGGTTCCACGGTGGAAAACAGGGTAACAATCGCCATAGGTTTTACCCATCATCGTTCCAAATCCACTTACAAACTATCACCAATAGTAGCTTATCACAGGGGTACTGTCTTCAAAAGGAACTACCACCCAGGCAAGGGTTAACACATGGGTAGATTCCACAAGGTTGCCCCAATCACACAACGTGATAGCCACTTATCGATGTGCTGGATCAATACTCAACCCACCCTTGTGGGCACTCGGAACTTCCAACCAGTGACCCCTTAGTTACCAGCTTCCTTCCATTGTCTGACTCCATTGCGACAGACCATGTGTGAGTGAGTGTCCTTGCTTAAATCAAAACAAGCTGCAGAGTCCCATGGCTCTGCCCCTCTCTCTCTCTTAGTAAGAATCAAACAGGAGCCAAGAAAGTCGGCGGCTGACGTCACTCAGGCACTCTGTCTTAAAAATGACAGGCCACAGCAAGATAAACCGAGGGGTTCATCACACCATCTAGAGCTCAGTGAAGAACAGTCAGTGAGATGTCTGCACTTTATTAGAGGTGCCCTCACTGAAATCTGCCAACTACTCCAGCGAATGTTCCTCCCCTATATGTGGTGCAGGCTGGCTTCAACTAGTTAATCAATTAATTTTCTTCATTTATTTATTTAGCAACACACTTGACCTAAGTAGTCCCAGTCTTAAAATCTGACTATTGAGATGTACTTTTACTGTGTTTGCCTGTCGCTTATATCATGAGAATCTGCAAACCTTTCAACTCTACATCATTTGATTTTATGCTCTTAGGTTTACTGAGGATGATTTTATTAAACTGTTCAAGCAACTTCAGGATTGCAAATGGGTGAAGAACATAGAAGAACAGAAGAATTTGAGGTAATTTGCAAAGTTTAGTATTGCTGAAGTATAACTGAACTGCATCTAAAACTGAACTGTTCCTCTAAAACTTTCTGACCCATGTACCTGAAAATGTCTCTGTAATTATTCCCACCACTTCCTCTGGCAACCACTCTCAGAGTGGAAAATCTTGTTTTTCAGCATCCCTTTAAATATTTCTCCTTTCATCATAAACTGATGTCCTTTAGTTTAAGGCTATGGCCATCCACCTTACCAATGCTTCACATCATTTTATAAACTTTCATAAGGTCACCCCTCAACCTCCTTCGTTTCAGGAAAAATAGGGAATGGATGTGTGGAATGATACATTAATCATCCAGTGTTTGTCTATGAGTTACTACAAGACCATTGTCCACGTGTCTTACAAACAATATTATGTGATGCTTCTTTTAATGAAGGTTAACCCTTTAGAACTGAGTTCGGCGGGATCTTTTCATCCAGGAGTTGGTGAATCTGTGGAACATCTTGTCACAGTGGGCTATGGAGGCCAAGTCAAAGTTTGTATTGAAGGTAGAGATTAATGGATTCTTGATTAGTAATGGATTATGGTTTACAGGGAGAAAGCGGGAAAAAGGGGTTGAAAATGGGAGACCTTCAAAACCAAATTTTGAGAGTACAAAACTTATATGTGCCTGTCACAATAAAAAACAAGGATAACAGGTTTAGGGAACCTTGGTTTCAAGAGAGATTGAGGACCTGTTTAAGAAAAAAGCAGGTGCATCGCAGGTATAGGCAGGTGGGAGCAAATGAGGAACTTGAGTAATATAAGAAATGTAAGAGAATAATTAAGAAAGAAATCAGAAAGCTAAAATAATGCATGAAGTTGCTCTAGCAGCCATGATGAAGGAGAATCCTAAGGGATTCAAAGTATACTGTATGTTAAGAGCAAAAGAATTGCAAGGGACAAAATTAGTTCACTGGCAGATCAGAAAGGTAATTTATGCTGGAGAGAAAGAGATGTGGGAGATCTTAGATTGATTTCTTGCATCTGTATTGTTACAAAAACCACCCCTTGTTATAATAATCAAGGAGGCACAGTGAGAATCTGTAACTACCAACAAATACCTTTATTGTCTCAACGGAAGAACATGTGAACTTACACAAACGAATATCTGTGTGCAGACCTACTAAGTATTCCTGTCCTTCCATGAACAGTCAAAGAATAGAAAGGGTAATACCAGTTAAAAGAATTCTTTGCTGCTGACCATATGTTCCTCGTAGTCCCGTCTCGAATCTCCATGTCCTTGGAGCACCTCACATCCACGATGTTGAATCTCCTACAGTGCCATCTCTATCTTTTATCAGAAAATCTCTGCTTTTCATTCCTTACCAGTTGAAATGTTACATTCCAGTGTCATTGGCTATAGGTCATGTGTCTGACCTTTAACACCTTTCTATTGGCTCAGCACCAAGCCAGCATCCATTTATTGCCCTCTTCCCAGCAAGCAGCAATCGGTAATTCATGGCTCTTTCTTCTCAATCAGCAAACAGATTGAAGCACGCAGGGTAAATACAGACCCCAAGACTCAAAAACCTGCATGTTATATCCAACTAAAGAACACCTCACTTGTTAATTGGAAATTATCCCCAGTTCGGCACATTACCTGGAGCATAATTGTGTCAACTTTAAAACAGTGATCAAGCCAAGAGACTTCAGCTCACAAAAGGGAGACACAGAGCTCCTTCATAAAATGGCAGCTTTTATCTCCTTCCTAATGGCAAGACCAAAGGTAAAGGCCCATTTGCTTCTGCTGTGCTTGAATCATTTAAACTTACTGATTTGTAGACTGTAGTTCTTTCTGGCTAACAGTATTTCCTCGGGAGCTTGACACAGACAAAGTAGCAGCGCAGTCATGGACCCGATGCAGATTACAGAAGAGGAGATGTTTGCTGTCTTGAGGCAATCAGGATGGACAGATCCCCAGGGCCTGAGAAGGTGTTCCCTTGGACCCTGTGGAGGCAAGTCCAAAAATTGCAGGGGTCCTTAGAGAGATATTTAAATCAACCTTCACAACAGATGTGATTCCGGAGGATTGGACAATAGCTAGACCATATATATGAGTATTTGCATAGACAGTTCGAGAGTGTCAGGGGGCAGAAGTGTGTGTGGATGACATTACTAGGGAAAAGGTTCTTGGGAAACCGAAAGGTCTAAAGATAGGTAAGTCACCTGCACCAGATAGTATATCCCAAGAGTTCTGAAAGTGGTGGCCGAAGAGATTGTGGAGGCACTGGTAATGATCTTTCAAGAATCAATTGATCTTGGCATGGTTCCAGAGGAATGGAAAATTACAGATGTTACTCCACTCTTCAAGAAAGGAGAGAGGCAGAAAAAAAGAAATTGTAGGCCAGTTAATCTGATCTTAGTGGTTGGGAAGATTCTGGAGTCAATTGTTAAAGATGTGGTTTCGGTGTACTTGGAGGCACATTATAAAATAGGCCGCAGTCAGCATGGTTTCCTTAAGGGAAAATCTTGCCTGACAAATGCTTTGGAATTCTTTGAAGAATAACCATGACAAAGGAGAATTGGTGGATGTTGTGTACTTGGATTTTCAGAAGGCCTTTGACAAGGTAACACATATGAGGCTGTTTAACAAGTTAAGAGCCCATGATATTAGGGAATGAACCTCGCATGGACAGAGCATTGGCTAATTGGGAGGAGGAAAATAGGAGGCAGTAAAGGGAACCTTTTCTGTCTGGCTGCCAGTGACTCGTTGTGTTCCACATGTGTCTGTGTTGGGACACCTTCTTTTTGCATTATATGTCAATGATTTGGATGACAGTATTGCTGGCTTTGTGGCAAATTTGTGGATGATACAAAGATAGATGGAGGGGCAGGAAGCAGAGAGGCTACAGAAGGACTTTTACAGATTAGAAAAATGGGCATCAAGTAGCAGATAGATTACAGCGTCGGGAAGTGTATGGTCATGCACTTTGGCAGAAGATATAAAAGCATAGACTGTTTCCTAAGTTGAGAGAAAATTCAAAACATCTGAAGTACAAAGGGACTTGGAAGTCCTTGTGTAAGATCCCCTAAAGGTTAATATGCAGGTTCAGCCATGTGATGTTAATGTTCATTGCGAGAGGACTAGGATATAAAAGCAAGAATGCAATGTTGAAGCACTGATTAGGCCTCACTTGGAGTATTGCGAGCAGTATTTGGGCCCTTATCTAAGAAGGAATGTGCTGGCATTGCAGAGGGTTCAAGGGAGGTTCAGGAAAATGATTTCAGGATTGAGAGGCTTGTCATTTGAGGAGTGTTTGACGGTTCTGGGCCTTGACTCACTGCAATTCAGAAGAATGAGGGATGATCTTATTGAAACCTATCGAATGTTGAAAGAACTCCATTGAGTCTATGTGGAGAGGATATTTCCTATGGTGAGGGAGTCTAAGACCAAAGGCCATAGTCTCAGAATAGAGTAGAGTTCGGTTAGAAAAAAAGATGAGGTATTTCTTTAGCCAGGGAGTGGTGAATCTGTGGAATTCATTACCACAGACAGCTGTGGAGGCCAAGTCACTGGGTGTATTTAAGGCAGAGGTTGATAGATTCTTGATTAGTCAGGGCATGAAGGGATATGGGGAGAAAGCAGGACGTTGGGGCTGAGACGCAAAATGGGTCAGCCATGATGATATGGCAGAGCAGACTCAATGGGCAAATGGCCGAATACTGCTCATATATCTTATGGATTTATGGGATTGATTTGGGATAGTCAGCATGGCTTTGTGCATGGTAGGTCATGTCCAAACAATCATAGAGGGATCTTTGTGGCAGTTACCAGGAAAGTTGATGAAGGAAGGCAGTGGACTTCAGCAAGGCATTTGACAATGTCCTGCACATGAGGTTAGTCAAGAGATTCAGTCACTTGGCATTCAAGATGAGCTGTAAATTGGACTAGACATTGACTTTGTGGGAGAAGGCAGAGAGTGATAGTATATGGTTGCCTCTCTGACTGGAGGCCTGTGACTAATGAAGTGTCCCAGGGATCGGTGCTGGGTCCATTATTGTTTGTCATCTTTATCAATGATCTGGATGATAATGTGGTTAACCGGATCAGCAGATCTGTGGATGACATCAAGACTGGGGGCAAAATGAACAGCAAGAAAGAGTATCAAAGTTTGCAGCAGGATCTGGACCAGCTGGGAGAATGGATTGAAAAACATCAGATAGGATTTAAAGCAGACAAGTATGAGGTGTGGCAGTTTGGGAGGACCAACCAGGATAGGTCTTACCACTGAGCAGTAGGACAGTGAGAGATGCGGTAAAACCATGTTCCCGCACACATAGTGTTTGTTGCCACGTAGCTGAAACTTTCTTTTATATAATGTTTTATTAAAATGCTGTGCAGTTTTCAGACCATGTGAAAATGTTTCTGCTCAGAGCGATGGTTGGTCTGCGCAGCTGTAAAAAAGAAAGTCGAGGCATTAGATATGGGTCTAACGATTAGTAGAAACAGGCATCATGGATGCTATAGATGGAATAAATGGTCCCGAGTACATCTTCCCTGAGGAGAAAAGTATAGAACTAGAGGGCACAGGTTCAAGGTGAGAGGAAAGGCATTGGAATGAGAACTGAGGGATAGTTTTACACAGAGTGATGAATGGTTGGCTTGGGTGAGGTTGGTCAAGAGGGTCTGGTTCTGTGCTGTTTGCTTCTGTGATTCAATGTTTTCTCTTCCAGGTCACAGCTGCAAAAGTGCTGCAATGCAAGTCAAAATTTTATTGTCACTCAGGACAATTCACCATTGGGAACAAATATCAGTTATAGTGCAGAACCTCGAAGAATTTTTAGAATTACAGAAGATGTTGTCAATCTACTTCCTAAGGTAGGTGATAATTTACTCAAGTATGCATGAATTAAGAGTCAGTGTAAGATGCGCCGCATTTTTTAAAATCTTGTATACTGCAGAGGGCTCACAACTCCATAGTTCATTTTTCCAATTTACCAACCATTCCACTTCTCACAGCATTTTCCACAAATGCTGGAGATGAATCTCTTGCTCTCTACCTCATCCTTTCCCACCATCCATGGATCCTAACAATCCTTAAATGTGAAGCAACAATTAATTTGTATTTCTTCGAGTTGAACTTATTCCATTTGGTGCTGCTGTTGTGGAGAAATCAAATGCAGACTGTGGAACTTCTACATTGTTCCAATGATGCCTAATGTAAGTTTGAGAACGGGCATCTCATTTTCCAATTAAGGATATCACAATCCTTGGGACTTAGTGCTGAGCTTAACAGTTCCAGGTGACTTTTATGAAGATGTACCTGTGACTTTATTTCAACATTTTATGTTTCATTTTGTCTCTATGGTATTTTTCTTCCAATTTTTAAATGCCAATTTTTGAGATGATTGTTGCCTTGACAAATTTAGTCTTATCACAGATAATTCCTTTGGTTAAAATTGTAGAGCTGTTGGAAATCTGAAATTAAGACAGAAAGTACTGGAAACAGTAGTCAGCATCTGTGGAAAGAAAGTCAGTTACTAATTATCTTCTCACTTTTCCTGTTCTGATCAAGGGTTCTTAGTTAGAAACACTGACTCTTTTCACTTTACACTGGTTCTGCGTGACCTGCCAAACACTTTCATCCCAGAAATGGGTCCCTTATCCCAAGGACCATGCTGAGAAATCTCCTGCAGACACTCTCCAATACTTGCATTTTCTTTCTAGAATGTGTTGACCCACATCCACAGGACCCTCTGCCCCTGTATCCCTTTAAGAATGTTATTCTTTCTTCCTACAAAAAAGGCTTCACCTTAAATTTCTCTACACTAAACTTTATTTGCAACTTTAAATCGAGGGCTTCACATAGTTTTGTCTGAAATATCTAATTTAAATTCCTGTCAATACATGAGGCATGAGCCTAGCCTGGCCAAGCTTTCCTCAAAAAGCAACAAGCTCTCCCTGTGGTATTAGTTCAATGACCTTAACCGGTTCAAATACATTAACTTCCTGCTTTAAATATGTTGTATGCAATACTGCAGATATGTCCTCCCTAATTTATTTATTAGAGTTATCAGGAAATAAATAATGAAATTGTTAGCTGGTCAACTATCTTTATTCCAATCTGTTATGTTCTGTGTTAGGTGCTTTTATTGTGGCACTAACTTTTGATGCAGTTTTATCTCATACGTACATATAGCATTTCAGCTCAATATCTTGGTTCACCAAGAAAGAGTGGGTTCATGAAACAACAGGAATAGTGTTTAAACATCTGGAATGTAATTTAAAATTATGACTATTGCATGAAAATTGAATCAAACAACTAGTTCAGATGCTAGCAGAGAAGGAGAAGAGTGTTGTACACAGTGGCAGACCAGAAGCAGTGGAAAACCTAGCTTTAGATCAAAGAAAGATATGCAATGTCTCATGTTTATGGCTACTTCTACTGTTAATGAGTATTTTTATCTTAGAAGTATTAAATGGCAGCTACTGAAACACTGCTGTATGGAAAGGAATCCTTACCTATCATTGGAGTCATTCATGAATTAACATCTTGGGTAGGCAAATGTTCATCTTGTAGCAGACAGGGTCAGTGAGAAAGGGAAGGCTATCCTAGTGTCAGCTACTGTCTTACGGTTACTGTAACCACATAAACTTAAAGTATTTTATCATAGAATATAGTTTGTTTTCCATTTAGCAAAATCATTTGGCAGCACTAATGCACAGCTCTTGGCAATTCAAGTTCTGGTTAATTCAAATGGAGGTAGGCAAAGGATACTCCAGTTCTAGATGATCGGAGTAGATATCTGGTCAGTGGTGAACAGTATGAGCAGTATTATGTTGATATCGGGAAATTCCGTGATGCAAATGCCATGGAATGTCAAGAGAGCACGAAAACGTAACCAAAGAACCAGAAATTGGTTGTTTGACCCTCTGAGGCAGCACCACTACTCATCATGGCAAACCTTCTTCCTCAGCTCCATTCTCACACCTTTCCCCATATCTGTTAATATTCAGAAATCTATTCTTTTGTGTGAAGTTGACGACTGAGGCTCCATAGCCCTAGACAATGATAAACAATCAGCAGATGAAAACATTTCTACTCATCTTAGTCCTAAGATTAATATTTGATTACTCAGCCAGTGGAAATGGCCTCACTCCATCCAGCCTGTCTTGTCCTGCAGGAATACTTCAGTCTTCAAATAATTCTTCTCTCATTCTTTTAATCTCTGGAGAAAAACAAGCTGAATCTGTGCAATCACTCCTCATACAGCAACAAGAAAATTAAGTTCGATGAATATTAACTGCACACCCTCCAGAGCAAGTACATCCCTTTTAAAGGTATGTTACTAAAACTGTAAATGATATTCCAGATGAGGAATCAGCAAAGCCCTTTATAAATGTAGTAAGATAACATTGCTCCTGTGCTCAAATTTCCTAGTAATAAAGACCAGCATACAATTTGCTTTTCAAATTGGTTGCTGTATCTTCACATTAACTTTTAATAGCGTGTGTACAAGGACACCAAGGTACCTTTAAAGATAATCATTTCCAAATAGGTCACTGTTTTGTGTTCTGTGTGTCAAGGTGGATGATTTCACATATCTCCTTATTCCATCTGCCATGTTTTCACCCACATGCTTGTTCATGTTAATTTTCTAAAACAGAATGTTTCTAGTCCAACAAGTTCTCCATGTGGCAAGTGTAAATATCAAGGATCATTAGTAGTACCTGTGACGACAGACCAAATTATCAGAAGATTGGTGCCGATGAGAGGACAATGGGGGAACATTCAGAAATGTTAATGAGAGACGAGAGGGATTAACGAAAAGGAGACACAGTTCCGAGTATTGTCAGAGACCGGTGGCTTTGAACCCTGAACTGTTTGAAGTTTGATGGACAGGCGATACCCCAGCAGGGGGATAAAAAGGGACAGGTTCGCTAAGGCAACAGACACACGACACCACGAGGTAACGACACCCTGGAAGCGGTGTGCCCCTACAAGTTGGTGGGAGGTTTGGAGGTCTGGTCGCGGGACCAGCCATAGACGCAGAGGGTGGAAAGATACGGTCGGGCGGGAACCCGGTGTGTGTGTCCGCCCTTGCCTGGGTGCCGGGTTCACCGCAGAAGAACGATCGTATCTGGAACGGAGGGGTCACAGTCGGTGACCTCAGAAGACATAACAAAGGGCTCGCCCGAAAGCTAACTGCGAGGAATATCGAAGGTCTGTTTGGAATCCGATTTGCATATTCATTCGTTCTCTCTCTCTCTCTCTCCAACGGCACAACAGCGATTACTGCGAACTGAACTGAACTAAATTGAACTGAACTTTGCGTCACTTGAAACTGATCATTTACCCCTAGACTGCGATAGAGCTTGATTGATCCTATTATCATAGTTCTGTGTAGATGTGTGTTTATTCATTGCTAACCTGTTGCATTTATATCCTTATTATTAGAGTATTGTGTTGCTTATTTCTTTAATAAAACTTTCTTAGTTCCAGTAATCTGGACTCCAACTAAGTGGTCCATTTCTGCTGGTTTGGCAACCCAGTTACGGGGTACGTAACATAAGTGGGGTTCTTGTCTGCGATTTCGAACACTAAATTTGGGACGGGGTAAATTGATTGGGTTAAAATTCCCAAAAGAAAGAAAAGGCAAACAGCAGAAATGGAGATTGAGGAATTTCTAAAGATGCCGACCTCGGAGGCATTAGAGGATGCCAGGAAAGTGGAATTGGCAGCTGTGGCCAAACGGTTGAATCTTGTTAAGGGGAAGTCGACAATGAGGAAAGAAGAGATACACAGAGCTATCGTAGAGCATTATGTGTCTAAAGGTGTGTTTCCCCAAGGGAAGCTGGAGGTGATATCTATTGGAGAACCTGATGGAGACGCAGTACAGGTGCAGCTTGAAAAATTGAGACTCGAGCACAAGTTCCGGGTACTGCAGCTAGAACACGAAGAGAAACAGTTAGAATGACAACGAGAAGAGAGAGAGAGGCAGTTGGAGCGAGAAGAGAGGCAGAGGGAAAGGGAATTCGAGCTGGAGAGGTTAAAGATAAGGGCAGAGCAAGGGCCCATGCCGAACCAAGGTGAAGGGTTCAGGGCGACCCAGGAGGTTAGGCTGGTTCCCCCATTTGACGATACCAATGTGGATCGGTACTTTCTCCATTTCGAAAAAGTTGCTGCAAGTCAGGACTGGCCGAGGGATAAGTGGGCTGTTTTGCTTCAGAGTGTACTTAAAGGAAAAGCCCAACAAGCTTACTCGGCTTTGTCCGCAGAAGATGCCCAGAGGTATGAGGTGGTGAAAGAGGCCATCCTCAGGATTTATGAGTTGGTCCTGGAGGCATACCGGCAGAGGTTCCGGAATGCGAGGAAGCAGTGGGACTGCATGTATTTAGAGTTTGCCCTTGAGATGCAGACATATTGTGAGCGTTGGTGTGCCTCGAGGGGGGTAAATGGGGATTATTACAGACTGCTACAGCTGATCCTGATTGAGCATTTAAGGGTTGTGTCCCTGATGGTATGAGACCCTACCTAGATGAGAAAGAGGCAGCCACTTTAGCCGCAACTGCTAAGTTAGCGGATGAGTACGCGTTGACACATAAAACGAAGTTTGCCCCGAGTAAAGGCTACCAGAAGGGTAGTCAGGACGGCGGGGAGAGTCTGCCAGAAAAGTCAGAAAGTAAGCCGGGGACTAGTGAGAAGGATAAGGTAGACTGGGAGCAGTCTAGTAGGAAGTCTCCTGGGGTCGTATGTTATAATTGTGGGAAAGTCGACACTTTGCGTCCAGGTGCTTTGCCCCAAAGAAGGAGATGGGAAAAGGAAAGGCGGCGGTTCTGACTGGCTGTATTGAGCTGGTAAGCAAACCGCTAGGAGAGGAGAGGGCTAATAAAGTTCAGGAAGTGCGCAAGAGGTTTATCTCGACCAGATTGGTGTCGGTGAAGGAGGGGACCTGCAGAGACACGGGAGCGTGTCAGTCATTGATATTAAAGAGTGTGTTAGACTTTAGCTCAGAGACCGAGACTGGGAAAGTCAGGGTCATAAAAGGCATTGGGAAAGGGACTGAGGCAGTACCTTTGCACCAGATACACCTAAAAAGCGACTTGGTTTCTGGACCGCTCACGATCGGGGTGAGGCCCGAACTACCAATGAAAGGCGTGGAAGTCTTGCTCGGTAATGACCTCGCTGGGGGAAATGTGTTCTCAGCAGTAAAACTGACAGGTCAGCCTGCCAGCATTGAGGCCCCGCCCATGGACTCACAGGTTTATCCCGTTCGCGCAGTGACTCGGCGTATGTCCAGGAAGGCTGCCAAAGTAAATTTAGCTGAGACGTTTCTACCAGCCTTGTACCAGGGGAAGGTAGAAAGTGAAAAGAAGGAGCGTAGTGAAACAGGAGAAAGTGAGGGAGTTGAGGCAGACTTAGCATTAGCAAGGAAGGACTTTGTACAGACGCAGGAGCAAGACGAGGAGCTGCGGGTTTCGGCGGAGACAGCTCTCTCTGAAGCAGAATTAAAAAGGGAGCCAGTAGGCTATTGTGTGGAGGAGGGAGTGCTAAGGAAGAAAGGGAGACCAAGTGCCGTGCCCGCAGATGAGGAATGGGGGATGGTGCCAAAAATTTATGGGGATGAGATTCTTAACCTGGTCCACAAGATACCCCTCGGTGGACATTTTGTGGGGAGGAAAACAGTCGGCAGGTGGACATTTTGTGGGGAGGAAAACAGTGGGAATCATGAAAGAGTTTTACTGGCTGCACAGAAGGAAGGATGTTATTGACTATTGTAGACGTGAGTTAACACAGTTAGAGGCTATTAACATGTTAAAAGCTCACCACGATCAGAAAACAGATCTAGCTGGTGATATCATGAAAATTAATGAGGCTAGGTTGCCACCTGATAAGGGGAAAACCCATTTTGAAAAGATAAGTGTGGTGCTGACCAGATGGGAGAACTCTATTGTGTTGACTGACTTTGCTGATGACTTCTCTCCCTTAATCCCCGAACAAAGCGGCCCACTAAGAGAGCTAATTAAACGGCATGCCCACGTAGGTCCAGATGTCCCGAGGCGATGCAAAGAGCTGGGACATGGAGTTGTTGCCACATCAGGTCAGCCTAGTGAGCAACACCCCTATAGTATGATTAATTCAGTGACAAACAGGCTAAAGAACACAGAAGTGTATATTTGCGATGTAGTGGTCTGGAGTGACACGTGGGAGGAGCACATTATGGTGGTAGAGGAGCTGTTTAAATGGCTGTCTGAAGCCAGTCTGACATTGAACCTCGCAAAAAGTGAGTTCGGCCACGCGAAGGTCACTTATCTGGGATTTGTGGTAGGACAGGGGCAGCTGGCTCCGATGCAAGCTAAGGTGCGGGCTGTCTCTGAAGTCCCCACCCCGACAGACAAGAGAGCCCTGAGAAGGTTCTTGGAGATGGTGGGGTACTATCAGAAGTTTTGCAGAAAAAAAACAACTTTGCAGATAGTACCCACCCTCTTACTAAGCCCTTGCCAAAGAATGCTAAGTTGGTATGCGATGACCCTTGTTATCTGTGTCTGGGGTGAAAACCACTGAGAAGTTACACTGATCACAATTCATTAGTGTTTTCGGCCACTATGAAATTTTCTAAATTGGAGCCTGGTTTTAGAGGATTATTAAAATAACACATATAAAAGGAACAGAAAATGTGATTGCTGACTGTCTGTCAGGTGTTGACAACTTAAAAGTCTCTGTATTAGCCAAATAGCTGATAAACATGTATATTTGTGTGTATCTGATAGTGTATTCATGACTATATTTTTACCCCAGTAAAAATCCTTTGAAGGATAGGGGGGTGACGACAGACCAAATTATCAGAAGATTGGTGCCGATAAGAGGACAATGGGGGAACATTCAGAAATGTTAATGAGAGACAAGAGGGATTAACGAAAAGGAGACACAGTTCCGAGTATTGTCAGAGACCGGTGGCTTTGAACCCTGAACTGTTTGAAGTTTGATGGACAGGCGATACCCCAGCAGGGGGATAAAAAGGGACAGGTTCGCTAAGGCAACAGACACACGACACCACGAGGTAACAAGACCCTGGAAGTGGTGTGCCCCCACAAGTTGGTGGGATGTTTGGAGGCTTGGTCGCGAGACCAGCCATAGACGCAGAGGGTGGAAAGATACGGTCAGGCGGGAACCTGGTGTGTGTGTTCGCCCTTGCCTGGGTGCCGGGTTCACTGCAGAAGAACGATCGTATCTGAAACGGAGGGGTCACAGTTGGTGACCTCAGAAGACATTACAAAAGGCTCGCCCGAAAGCTACCCGCGAGGAATATCGAAGGTCTGTTTGGAATCCGATTTGCATATTCATTCGTTCTCTCTCTCTCTCTCTCTCCAATGGCACAACAGTGATTACTGCGAACTGAACTGAACTAAATTGAACTGAACTTTGCGTCACTTGAAACTGATCATTTACCCCCAGACTGCGATAGAGCTTGATTGATCCTATATCATAGTTCCGTGTACATGTGTGTTTATTCATTGCTAACCTGTTGCATTTATATCCTTACTATTAGAGTATTGTGTTGCTTATTTCTTTAATAAAACTTTCTTAGTTCCAGTAATCCAGACTCCAACTAAGTGGTCCATTTCTGCTGGTTTGGCAACCCAGTTACGGGGTACGTAACATACCCTTGCAGAGTGAATTTAGTGATAATCATGTTTAGTAAGGAATATTAACATTTCACTTTCAATTCAAGTGCATTCTGCATGGAAGGAAGCCAAAAATTTGACTTAAGCATAAAGAAATTGGCTACTAAAAATATCAAGGGAAGATTATGATGCATTGAACTAACGACTTTATGTAAGCATGATGAATTGTATAGAATTGGGCACGTGGCCAAGTGGTTAAGGCATTGGACTAGCAACCTGAAGGTCGTGAGTTCGAGCCACAGCCGAGGGAACGTGTTGTGTCCTTGAGCAAGGCACTTAATCACACATTGCTCTGTGATGACACTGGTGCCAAGCTGTATGGGTCCTAATGCCCTTCCCTTGGACAACATTGGTGTCGTGGAGAGGGGAGACTTGCAGCATGGACGTCTGCTGGTGTTCTATACAGCATTGCCCAGGCCTGCACCCTGGAGAGTGAAGACTTTCCAGGCGCAGATCCATGGTCTCGCAAGACTAACGGATGCCTTTACTGTATAGAATACAGCAGCATTATAGCACAATGATTAGCATAACGCTGTTAGAGTGCTATCTGTAAGATCGAGTTTCGAATCCAGCTGCTGTCTGTAGAGAATTCACATGTTCTCCCTGTGACCGCTTTAGATTCTTCTGGGTGATCTGGTTACCTCCCACATTCCAAAGATGTTCGGTTCAGATGGGAGAGTTGTGCACATGCTGTGTTGGCGTTGGAAGCCTGGCAATACTTGTGGGCTGCAGAGCCCAATCCTTGCTGATGTGATTCGACTCAAACAATGACTTTCACTGTTTGTTTGAATGTATATGAGACAAAAAAAGCTAATCTTCGAATAGGAGCATAACACCTTCAAAGTTTAGAATTAGATCAGTTAATATCTACAATATACTTTCTAAGCATTACTACATTATTGACTTTTATTATATTATTAAAACAAGAATTGCCTTTCATAAAGAGTGTCCTGTTAAATTGCTTTACACTTGTTCTTATTTGCCTTTTGAAGTGCAATTCTGAAGAGCTGATTAACATGACATGGTAAATGCAAACCAGAGGACCACACCCTCATTCTGTGAATCAATAAGTATTTCAACAATCTGCAGCTACCTGTTCCACAATTGATAGTAGGTAGGAAATGCAGGACAGGGACATGAAATGGAAAGCTCTGATAAAAACCTTTTGCCTTCTCTATTGTTCAACCCCATAGCTTCATTCAGTGAATTTTCTCTTCCTCTCTTAGTGTTGCAGAATGTGAGTCGAATCCCAGACAAAATTAGTTATAGGAAGATGCTCACTGGTTCCCAAATATAGTAGGGCATGTCAGCCATGAGTGTAGGAAAGGAATTAATGTGCTTTGTCCCCTTGGAAAGCTGTAGGAGTTATATCAGAAAGGAGTTCTGGATAAGAAAGTACAGGTAATTCTGTCATTCAGTGTTTACTCTGGAGCAATTTAGTTTAATACTCGCCAAGCAGCCTTCATTTCCTCAACTATCGTTATCAGAAGTTTTCAACTGACATATTATGCCGACCAGTCTGCTGTTTCCTGTTTTCTAAATTCAGACTCTTTATAACGGTGTGTGATCTTTGAATTTTTAAACTTCCCTAGAATTCAGGAACTGTCAGAAGATCACAAACAGTGCATCCACTATCACGCATCTACTTCTTTAAGACCTAGCCACAGAGCTTTTAGTAAAATGCAAAATATTGTTTGTAGACCTTAGGCGTCTGCTTATTTCCCATTAATAATACCACTTTCATGGTCTAAGCGGTTCTGATTTTGTATACTTGTATATGTGTAAACAACATCATTATTGTAGGCCCGAAATGTCGACTGTACCTCTTCCCATAGATGCTGCCTGGTCTGCTGCGTTCACCAGCATTGTTTATGTGTGTTGTATTCTATTTTGTATATTTGCTGTAAATCTTACTGATACCTGCCACTTCACTTTCACTCTTTATTTGATAATTTTTAAGTATGTAATCCACTGGGTAAGTGTGTAGATATCTACCTGTTGTGAGAGGGGAAACGTGCTTTGGTTGGAGTTACAGCTGAAGTCACAATTGAATCCATTGAACACATTTTATTCACTTCCCAGCTGTAGCTGCATGCAATAAATTCAATGTATTAAATAATTATCTTGTAAAATTCCCATCTCAGCAGTACATGTATGTCTTGGATCACATTTTTAAAATTAATTATCCACTTGTAAAAAAGAACGCTTCACTGTCTAAGTTAACCATTTTAATGGTGAGGACTGCTTCACAGCATTGAATATAAGAAAGTGTTAATAACCTATAAAATTTGTTTCAAATACAATTATTTTAAACTGCACTCAGATAATTTGTAGGTTTTTTGTCTTAATTTTGTCTCTGAAATGAGTCTTAAGACATAATGAGGATAAATGACTTTTTCCTACATCCTCACCCTGGTATTCCTCCTTTAAATGTACTATAAAATAATCCCTTGAGGTTGATTACATGTATGCAAATTCAGTTTTCTGCAGAATTTAAGAAATGATAGAATTGTGAGAGAATCTAATTCAATGTCACTGATTTTGTTTAGACAGTACCATTTAAAAAACTAAAGCACTGCTCTGTTGTTGGAAATGCTGGAATTTTAGCGAACAGCAGTTGTGGAACTGAAATAGATCGGGCTGACTTTGTATTCAGGTATGAACCAAAATGTGGCTTGCATTTGCCTCAGAAACATTGGTCTACTGGAGATAATCATTTGGTTTAAAAATCACCTCTGACTAGAATTTTCTCAGGCCTATTGCCAATTCAACGATAAATGTGGTGTTAATGATGACTTCATTACAAAATTTGAGTCATTTATTGTTAAATAATTTAAATTACAATCTATCACATCAGTCGTCTTTGCTAGTCTGATGAAAAATTTATGCTTATTTTATTTTTTCCCATTAACTTGCTGTTTTTATGATGTACATGCAAGTGGCAAGTTTATATTATGCAATATTAATTATAATTTTTTATGTATTTGCTTGCAGGTGTAATCTGCCTCCTCTTGTTGATTATAAGGATGATGTGGGTACTAAAACGGATATTGTGACTTCCAATCCATCTATCATTATAAAAAGGTCATTATGTATTTAGCTACTAAAAACAAAGATCAATAGAAATGTATCTAAGATGAAAGAGCTATGAATTGAAAACGTACATATGTTGTAGCCAGTCCCCATATTTTCAGGAATTTTTCTCTCTATTTTGTTTCTTCATCATTGCCTTCTTGATGAGTTCATGCAATCAAGGAATTTCATTGCTCCTAGGTGTACATGACAATAAACTAATCTGAATCTTTAGCAACATGTAAAATACTGAGGAACTCAGTGGCTCAGGTGGCTTCTGTGGAGAGAGACAGACAATCAATGTTTTGGTCCAGTTGTCTTCATCTCGACTGAAAGAGAGAGGGGAGCTAGCCAGTATTAAAGTGTGGAGGGAAGGGATAGTGCAAGAGCTAGCAGGCAGTGGGTAAATCCGGGTGAGGAGGAATGGAAAAGCAGATTGGGAAGGGGAAAGTTGAATTTTCCTCAGTTCATCTATCTCCACCACATCTTTCCTCCATAAACCTTTCCACTCCTTGGTCTACTCTATTGCCAGGTTGTAGCTTAATGCAAACTAAAGGAACAGCACCTTATATTCAACCTAAATAGTCTATAACATGATGACATACTCTTTCTTTTCCTTTTTCTACCCACCCTACCCTGGAAATAGAAAAGACTTGTCAGAAGGGCAGTGTTACGATAATTGTGGGGGATTTTAACATGCGAGTAGATTGGGAAAATCAGGTCGGCACTGGATCTCACGAGAGAGAATTTGTAGAATGTCTGTGAGATGGCTTTTTAGTACAGCTTGTTGTTGAGCCCACTAGGGGATCGGCTGTACTGGATTGGGTGTTTGTAATGGTCCAGATATGATTAGAGAGATTGAGGTGAAGCATCCCTGGGGGGGGGGGGGCAGTGATCATAACAAGATTGAGTTCACTGTGAAGTTTGTGAAAGAGAAGCCAAAATCTGATGTGTCGATATTTCAGTGGAGTAAAGGAAATTGCAGTGGCATGAGTGAGGAACAGGCCAGAGTTGACTGGAAAGGGACACTGGCAGAAAGGACAGCCGAGCAGTAGTGGCTGGAGTTTTTGCGAGAAATGAGGAAAGTGCAACACAGATATATTCCAAAAACGAAGAAATTTTCAAATGGAAAAAGGATGCAACCGTGGCTGACGAGAACAAAGTTAAAGCAAAGGAGAGCGCGTACAGGGAAGCAAAAATTAGTGTGAGAACAGAGGATTGGGAAGTTTTTAAAAGCTTACAAAAGGAAACTAAGAAGGTCATTAAGAGGGAAAAGATGAACTATGAAAGGAAGCTAGCCTCAAGGGAGGAGAAGATGGTGGTGCGACGCAGCGCGCGCAGCCTCTCCAGTGAAATGATATCGTATCTGTTAAATAGGGGCTGTGCACAATTCTGATTTGATGGAGACAGCCATGAGAAGCACGGAGGAACATCTGGAGGAACTTCTGTAATGACTGGTTCGCTGCTGCTGCTACTGTGCGATTGAGAATCTCCAGAGGGAAGGCCCCAAATCCTCAGCTTTGCCTTCTGCTGGCGGCCGGGGCTGGAGTCGAAGCGCTCGGCAGAGATGGTGCTCAGTGCCAGAGGGCTGGTCGGAGGCTCAGAGTTTTCGGACGACTCAGAGTCAGACTTCGGTCAGGCATGGCAGGGAGAGTGTTCTTCCTTCTCCCATCTGCGTGAAATGTGGGACTTTCGAGAGACTTTGAACTTTTTTTTACCGTGCTCATGGCCTGTTCTTCATCAAGTTACGGTGTTGCTTGCACTGTTGTAACTATATGTTATAATTATGTGGTTTTTGTCAGTTTTTCAGTCTTGGTCTGTCTTGTGTTTCTGTGATATCACACCGGAGGAATATTGTATCATTTCTTAATGCATGCATTACTAAATGACAATAAAAGAGGACTGCATGTCCTCATAATCTAATCTAAATAATATCGAAGAGGATACTAAAAGCTTTTTCAAGTATATAAAGAGTAAAAAACAGGTGAGAGTAGATATAGGACTGATAGAAAATGATGCTGGAGAAATTGTAATGGAAGATAAGGAGATAGCAGAGGAACTGAACGAGTATTTTGCATCAGTCTTCACTCTGGAAGACATCAGCAGTATACTGGACACTCAAGGGCGTCAGGGAAGGGAAGTGCGCACAGTCACAATTATGACACAGAAAGTACGCAGGAAGTTGAATAGGCTAAGAGTAGATAAATCTCCTGGATCAGATGGAATGCACACTCATGCTCTGAAGGAATTAGCTGTGGAGATTGCGGAGGTATTAGCAATGATCTTTCAAAAGTCAACAGACTCTGGCATGGTTCCGAAGGACTGGAAGATTGCAAATGTCACTCCGCTATTTAAGAAGGGGGCAAGGAAGCAAAAAGGAAATTATAGACCTGTTTGCTTGTCATCGGTGGTTGGGAAGTTGTTGGAGTTGATTGTCAAGGATGAGGTTACGGAGTACCTGGAGGCATATGACAAGATAGGCAGAACTCAGCATGGATTCCTTAGAGGAAAATCCTGCCTGACAAATCTATTGCAATTTTTTGAGGAAATTACAAGTAGGCTAGTCAAGGGAGATGCAGTGGATGTTGTATATTTGGATTTTCAGAAGGCCTTTGACAAGGTGCCACACATCAGGCTGCTTAACAAGCTAAGAGCCCATGAAATTACAGGAAAGTTACATCTGTGGATAGAGCATTGGCTGATTGGCAGGAAACAGAGAGTGGGAATAAAGGGATCCTATTCTGGTTGGCTGCCGTTTACCAGTGGTGTTCCACAGGGGTCCGTGTTGGGGCCGCTTTTTACGTTGTACATCAATGAATTGGATTATGGAATAGATGGTTTTGTGGCTAAGTTTGCTGATGATACAAAGATAGGTGGAGGGGCCGGTAGAGCTGAGGAAACAGAGAGTCTGCAGAGAGACTTGGATAGATTGGGAGAAGTGGCAAATGAAATACAATGTTGGAAAGTGTATCGTTATGCACTTTTGCAGAAGAAATAAATGGGCAGACTATTATTTAAATGGGGAGAGAATTCAAAATTCTGAGATGCAACAGGACTTGGGAGTCCTCATGCACGATTCCCTTAAAGTTAACCTCCAGGTTGAGTCGGTGGTGAAGAAGGCAAATGTAATGTTGGCATTCATTTCTAGAGGAATAGAGTATAGGAGCAGGGACATGGTATTGAGGCTCTACAAGGCGCTGGTGAGACCTCACTTGGAGTACTGTGGGCAGTTTTGCTCTCCTTATTTAAGAAAGGATGTGCTGACGTTGGAGAAGGTACAGAGAAGATTCACTAGAATGATTCTGGGAATGAGAGGGTTAACAGATGAGGAACATTTGTCCGCTCTTGGACTGTATTCCTTGGAGTTTAGAAGAATGAGGGGGGAACTCACAGAAACATTTCGAATATTGAAAGGCATGGACAGAGTGGATGTGGCAAAATTGTTTTCCATGGTGGTGGAGTCTAGTACGAGAGGGCATGACTTAAGGATTGAAGGGCATCCATTCAGAACAGAGATGCGAAGAAATTTTTTTAGCCAAAGGGTGGTGAATCTATGGAATTTGTTGCCAGGGGCAGCAGTGGAGGCCAAGTCATTGGGTGTACTTAAGGCAGAGATTGATAGGTATCTGAGTAGCCAGGGCATCAAAGGTTATGGTGAGATGGTGGGGGAGTGGGACTAAATGGGAGAATGGATCAGCTCATGATAAAATGGCGGAGCAGACTCGATGGGCCGAATGGCCGACTTCTGCTCCTTTGTTTTATGGTCTTATGGTTACTCCTTCACCCATATATTCCTCCCACTGGTTCCCTTTCCCCACTATTCCCATCTGCTTTCCTCATTTCCCTCCCTTGACTCCATGTTCCAGTTTCCTGTCAGATCCCATCACCTTCAGCACTTTATTGCTTACACCTCCTAGCTTCCGACATTATCTCCACATTCCCCTCCCCCATATGCCTTTTACCACTCCTCACCCGCATCCACCTATCACTTGCCAGCTCTTGCTCCAACCCTTCCCTCTACCTGTCTGCATTGGCTATTTCTCCTTTATCTTTCACTCCAGATGAAGTGTCTCAACCTGAAAAGTTGATTGAGCACTCCTCTCCATAGGTGCTGTCTGACCCTCTGATTTCCTCCACAATTTTGTAAGTTGTTCCAGATCTCCACATCTCTAATCTCTTGTTCGTTTCAAATCTGTATCTTTGCTCTTTGAGGTTAAAGAGTTGTGATGCAGGACAATGATTTATCCTTCTGGCCCTCCGTTGACCTGATCTACTGAACTGTGAATTGTTTGTTTTGTGTGGTGAGTTCTAGTTGGAATTCTTAGCTGCTTGAGAAAAAATGTCAGTGATGAAAAGATCATAAAAAATCCACTTGGAGAACTGCTTCTACACTGGGAGAAGGGGTGGTCACCAGCTGAATTCTTCAACTATTTACAAAATGCATAAGTGTATCATCAGGAAGGAGGTACAGAAGCCTGAAGGCACGCGCTCAGCGATTCAGGAACAGCTTCTTCCCCTCAGCCATCCAGTTCCTAAATGGACATTGAACCCTTGGACACTTCTTCACTTTTTTAATACATATTATTTCTGTTCTTTTGCATAAATTTTAATCTATTCAATATACATATACTGTAATTAGTTTATTTATTTATTATTATTATTTTATTTTTTCCTCTTCTATATTATGTATTGCAGTGAATTGCTGCTGCTAAGTTAACAAATTTCACCACACATGCCAGTGATAATAAACCTGATTCTGATTCAAATATCTCCTCTACTCGCCAATTCTCCTGCCAGAGTTCAATCCATTCAGAGCGTGAGTGGGCCAGTGGAGGAGTGGAGTTTTGAGGCTTTGACTCGAGAGGCTTCGACAAGAAGAGGCGGAGGACAAGCTAGCTTGCAGTTAGTTTTTACAATGTCTTCTGAGATGGTGATGTGCCTCTCATGTGAGATGTGGCAGTCTTAGGGGAACGCCCCTCTCCCGCAGAGTCACGTGTGCCAGAAGTGCATACGGCTGGGCGATCTGGAAGACCGTGTAAGGAATCTGGAGCAGCAGCTGGATGACCTTCGACTCATAAGGGAGAATGAGGCAGTCATAGATGAGAGCTACAGGGAGATAGTCACACCTAGGCTGTCGGAAACAGGTCGTTGGGTGACAGTCAGAGGGGGGAAAGAGAAGGTGAGCAGACAGGTAGTGCAGAGCACCCCTGTAGCCGTTCCCCTGAATAATAAGTTTACCATCCTGGATACTTTTGGTAGGGATGACCGACCAGGTGTGAGCCACGGTGGCAGGGCCTCCGGCACTGAGTCTGACCCAGTGGTGCAGAAGGGTGGGACGGAGAAGAGGAGAGCTGTCGTCATTGGAGACTCTATAGTCAGGGGAGCAGACAGGAGATTTTGTGGACGTGAGAAGGACACCCGCATGGTTTGTTGCCTCCCGGGTGCCAGGGTCCGGGATGTCTCTGGTACGAGAGGGAAAGCAACCAGAAGTCGTGATACATGTTGGGACCAACGACATAGCCAGGAAGAGGGATGAGGTCCTGAAGTGTGAGTTTCGGGAATTAGGCAGAAGGCTGAAGAACAGGACCTCAAGGGTGACGATCTCAGGATTGCTGCCAGTGCTACGTGACAGAGATGGTAAGAATTGGAGGAGATGGCAGTTGAATGCGTGGCTGAGGAGATGGTGCAGGGAGCAGGGTTTTAGATTTTTAGATCATTGGGATCTCTTCTGGGGAAGGTGGGACCTGTACAGATTGGATGGGTTGCCCCTGAACTCAAGGGGGAGAAATATCATTGGAGGTAGGTTTGCTAGCATGGTTCGGGAGGGTTTAAACTAATTTGCGAGGGGGATGGGACCCAGAGCGATAGAGCAGTGAAAGAAGTGCATGGAGTAAAGCCAGATCTAACATACAGAGAGGCTTTGAGGAAAGAGAAGCAGAATAAACGGTGTAAAGACAGTTAGGAAAAAGGGCTGAAGTGTGTGTACCTCAATGCAAGAAGCATCAAGAACAAAGGTGATGAACTGAGAGCTTGGATACATACATGGAATTATGATGTCGTGGCCATTACAGAGACTTGGTTGGCACCAGGGCAGGAATGGATTCTCAATATTCCTGGATTTCAGTGCTTTAAAAGGGATAGAGAGGGCGGAAAAAGGGGAGGAGGGGTGGCATTACTGGTCAGGGATACTATTACAGCTACAGAAAGTGTGTGTAATGTAGCAGGATCCTCTTTTGAGTCAATATGGGTGGAAGTCAGAAACAGGAAGGGAGCAGTTACTCTACTGGGGATATTCTATAGGCCCCCTGGTAGCAGCAGAGATACAGAGGAGCAGATTGGGAGGCAGATTTTGGAAAGGTGCAAAAATAACAGGGTTGTTATCATGGGTGACTTTAACTTCCCTAATATTGATTGGCACCTGATTAGTTCCAAGGGTTTAGATGGGGCAGAATTTGTTAAGTGTGTCCAGGATGGATTCCTGTCGCAGTATGTGGACAGGCCGACCGGGGGAATGCGATACTAGATCTAGTACTAGGTAATGAACCGGGTCAAGTCACAGATATCTCAGTGGGTGAGCATCTGGGGGACAGTGACCACTGCTCCCTGGCCTTTATAATTATCATGGAAAAGGATAGAATCAGAGAGGACAGGAAAATTTTTAATTGGGGAAAGGCAAATTATGAGGCTATAAGGATAGAACTTGTGGGTGTGAATTGGGATGATGTTTTTGCAGGGAAAAGTACTATGGACATGTGGTCGATGTTTAGAGATCTCTTGCGGGATGTAAGGGATAAATTTGTCCCGGTGAGGAAGATAAAGAATGGTAGGGTGAAGGAACCATGGGTGACAAGTGAGGTGGAAAATCTAGTCAGGCCACACTTGGAGTATTGTGTCCAGTTCTGGTCACCTCACTATAGGAAGGATGTGGAAGCATTGGAAAGGGTACAGAGGAGATTTACCAGGATGCTGCCTGGTTTAGAAAGTATGCATTATGATCAGAGATTAAGGGAGCTCGGGCTTTACTCTTTGGAGAGAAGGAGGATAAGAGGAGACATGATAGAGGTGTACAAGATAATAAGAGGAATAGATAGAGTGGATAGCCAGCATCTCTTTCCCAGGGCACCACTGCTCATTACGAGAGGACATGGTTTTAAGGTAAGGGGTGGGAAGTTCAAGGGGGATATTAGAGGAAGGTTTTTTACTCAGAGAGTGGTTGGTGCGTGGAATGCACTGCCTGAGTCAGTGGTGGAGGCAGATACACTAGTGAAGTTTAAGAGACTACTAGACAGGTATATGGAGGAATCTAAGGTGTGGGCTTATATGGGAGGCAGGGTTTGAGGGTCGGCACAACATTGTGGGCCGAAGGGCCTGTACTGTGCTGTACTATTCTATGTATAATCCGTTAATAAATTAGAATCCAGTATTGATTCTAAATAACAAACCGACAATCCTTATTAACCCAGCTGTTGTGTACAAGAGATTTCAAACTGTGAGAAATGTCAGCTGTGAATCAAAGAGCAAAGTTTGAAACGTAACATGAAGAAAAATTATATTAAATAATAAGTTTATTGACTACAGTTCGCAAAATGATTCGTTATTTGTCGTTTAACTTTAAAATACCTCAAAGTTATAGCATGGTTAAGTAACATACACTCAGTGGCCACTTTATTCATTAACTCCTGTATCTTCAGTACTCCCGTCAGGGGGGAGGAACAGCTGCCTGAAGACGCCCAATCCAATTGAACGCTACCTCGCTTTTTGATCTTTTTTGTACTACTTATTTATTTTTAATATTTCTTATTATAACAGTAATTTCTTTATGTATTACACAGTACTCGTGCTACAAATTTGCAAATTTCATGACATATATCAGTGATAATAAATTTGATTCAGTTTCCATCTTTGATTATGTTGGCTGTTTTCCTGACGCAGTGAGAAGTATAGTTTCTAGGGTGTTGCAAGATATCCTTGCTCCTGCACCCAAATCGTCTTGTATTGAAGGCCGCTGTACTATTTGCATTTCTAACTGCTTGCTGTACCTTAACACTTGATTTCAGTGACGGTGTAAAATCCATGGCTTGTTACACCTCCCCTTTGCTCATTCTATCACATTCATGTAATAATATCTGACGAGTCATGTATCCTCTTTTGTGAAGATGATTTCAAAGCATGTATTTACTCATACAGCCATTCTGTTGCTTTTGATTATAATTTCTATAGTTTCTACTGCAGGGGACTCACATCAGTCTTCATTAATCTTTTCCTCTTTGCATATGTATGAAATATTTTACAGTCAGTTTTTTCCTGATCCCTGAAAGCTCTCTGATTCTCAATATTTCCTTAGAATCTTTTTGTAAGTCTGTATTAAACACTGAACAGCAAGTTGTTTTTTATGGACATCTTTGGATCTAATATTATCTCCAAGTTCCTCCATAAGACACAGCTGAGCTCTCTTTCCTGACGTATTTTTATGCCAGAATGAACAGTTCATAAAAATTCATGTAATAATATTATTTTATTTACTATTACCCTTAGTAATACATTTTCAGGCTGAGATCCTTCATCAGGATTGTAAAAAAAGATGAGAAGTCAGAGTAATAAGGTGGAGGGAGGGGAGGAAGAAGTACAAGGTGGTAGGTGATAGGTGAAACCTGGCATATTACCGGAAGTTGGAGAGATCGATGACCATGCAATCAAGTTAGAGGCTATACAGCATATCAGTCGTTGGCCTCCTCCACTGCTGCGATGCGGCCACACTGAGATTGGAGGGACAATCTTAATTTGTATAGCACATCATGGGCCAAAATGCATGTTCTTGTGATATTCCATGTTTTACATATCATAATTACATATCTGGTAAATAGCATGTAGAATTGTCGTTTTGAATTTTACGTCGTCTGCATATGATTGCTAATTTGACTTTACTTACAGGTTCCCCTGATCACTTACAAAAAATATTTTGTGAGATTGATAATTTCCTTGAACTTCAGGGCCTTAATGTGAACTATTATTTGAATTACAGGTTTAAAAGTCTTAATTTAAGAAGAAAACCATTTATGGACCATATATCTACATATGAAGATGCATTTATTCTGTTGCCTGCATTTTCTTTTTCATTCTGTACTTCAACTTCATTTAAAGTTTTATACACTCTGCAAGATTTTGGAACGAAACAACAGGCAGTGTTTTTAAATCCTTCGTATATGAAATCCATCAGTAAATTCTGGAAAGATAACGGTGTAAACGAGGGTTTTCTTTCCAGTGGTTTGATAATATTAAGTGCAGCATTGGACATGTGTGAGGAAGTTCGGTTGTATGGATTTTGGCCCTTCACCAAGGACATGAATGGAAACCAATTCTTCCATCATTACTACGACAACGTGTTGCCATCAAGAGCTCACAAAATGCCTGCCGAGTTCTACAAACTAATGCAGCTTCACATGAAAGGCATTGTGAAACTGCGAGCTGGTAGCTGTGAAAACGTAAGAAATTGATAAATTTGAAACGAAAAGTCTTATTCTTTTGTGACTGAGAAGCAAAAAAAAATCCTTACCAACTATTATTGATGCAACATAGAAAACATTCTGTCTGGATGATTAACAGCTCTGCATGTGACTGCAAGAAACTGCTGAGAGTTTTGGACGTAGCTTAGCACATCACGGAAACCAGCCTCCTCTGTGGTAATTCTGTCAATATTTTGTGTGGAAAGATGCCTTTCAACCCAATGAGTTCAGGCCCATCCACTTTACATTAATCCTATGTTTTATTTTCCCTAAATTCTCTTCAAACCCCTTTCCCTTACCAACAACTCAGACTAGGGGCAATTTACAATAGCCAGTTAACCTACCATCCCACACATCATTGAAGTGTTGGGGGAAGCTATGTGGGAGCACCCAGAAGTTACCCACATGATCACAGGGAGAACCTGCAAACTCCAGTAACAGAGCACCCAAGATCAGGAATGAATCTGGTTGCTGGCACTATGAGTCAGTCACTCAACTAGCAGAGCCACAGTGACAGAGTATAAATGTGTTTTTTTTTTAAATTTATAGTTTTCTCTCTCTTCAGATAATATAATAAATTATTACCACTGATAACACTTTATGATACTGCACTAAATAAGTTAACTGAAGTGTAACACCCTGGTTAAGATTTTACTGCTAATGTTGTAAGTTTTTGTAATGTTGCAACAGTTCTCTGTTGAAGCAGTGTGTTCTTTTGGTAGAGTATGGTTTATCATTCCAACAAAAGTGCTTGATTCGATGGAATCCGAGAGGGGAAATCCTACTGGTGATCGGTGAACAGGAGTTGGCGCCGTGAATACATCAGACACAGCAGCTTTTGGAAGATTTGAGCTCCAACCTGTGCACTTTTGACCTTTAATTATGTTGGGGCCCTTTGGTTTTTCTCTTTTTCTTCTTTCATCTTAAATAACAGTGTATTTTGTGTGTAAGAGAAAGAGATATATGATTAGACTGACCAGATTTAAGTGTTCAATTACTTATATTCAGGTTCTGAATAAAGTTATTTTGATTTTGAACACCCAAATTGTAAGGAATGGTGAATATAACATATTTACAGGTAAGAAAATGTACATTGATTAATGGCTTTGGTAAAGCTTTGCTATATACAAATAATAAATTGAAAGTTCTTTGAATTCTGCATTTTATATCTTCTCCAAAATTGATCTAATTTTAAGACTTTAATATTACCCAAGCAATTAACACAATTATGGAGTTGCAAACTGTTTTTAACCTGGGAAGAGACATTCAGCCCATCCTGGCTCCACATATGAACAATCCAGTTCGTCTCCGCATCCTTATAACCCTGAGAATTATTTCAGATACTCATCCAACTTCTTTTTGAATGTTCTCAAAGAATCTTCCACTCCAACTCCCCTGGTCATGAAAACAAATTGTATCACTATTGATTCTTTTGTCTTTCAGCCTCATTCTAATTCCTGTAGTTCCAAATCGTTCTGATGCTCAGACCAGGTTCTCTCCATCTACTCTCTATGAGCTCCTAATGATTTTAAGTCTTTCTTCATAGGATCACCTTGCAGCCATTAGCATTCCAAAGAGAACAAACCTAACTTCCTGACCATCCATGAGACTAACATCTCTCATTCTTGGAATCATAACGCAAGGATATAGGAAATTGTGCTATTTCTCTATATATGTTGAAATTGAGTGTACCCAACTAGACCATAAGACCATAAGACATAGGAGCAGAAATTAGGCCATTTGGCCCATCGAGTCTGTTCTACCATTCAATCATGGCTGATCCTTTATTTTTCTCCTCCTCAACCCCATTTCCCAGCCATCTCCTTGTAACCTTTGATGCCATGTCCAATCAAGAACCTATAAATCTCTGCTTTAAATAAACCCAACAACCTGGCCTGCACAGCTGCATGTGGCAACAAATTCCACAAATTCATCACCCTGTAACTAAAGAAATTTCTCTGCATCTCTGTTTTGAAAGGACGCCCCTCTATCCTGAGGCTGTGCCCTCTTGTCCTAGACTCTCCCACCATGGAAAACATCCTTTCCACATCTATTCTGTTTAGGTATTTCAACATTTGAAAGGTTTCAATGGGATACCCTCTCATCCTTCTAAATTCCTGCGAGTACAGACCAAGAGCTATCAAACGTTCCTCACATAATAACCCTTTCATTCCTGGAATTATCCTTCCTCACCACCAACTTAACCTGCAAGTCAACCTTTAGGGTGTTCTGCACAAGGACCCAGAAGTCCCTTTGCATCTCAGTGTAAGGGATTTCTTCTTTTATGTTACTGCGTATATTAATCAAAATGGCTTCTTTGTTATGTTACAATTAAAATGGCTTCTTTGTTATGTTAAATGCTGAGGAAGTTCTCTCACTAACAGCTTGTTTGGGTTATATTATCGATAAGAGAGGGATGAACCAATAGGTGTCCATGTTATTTTTTGGGATGGTATTCCGGCTCATATGGCTGGGAAACGGTGTTTTAGGGGGGCTTTTGGGAGGAGAGACCGGGAGTAAGACGGACGTGCTGGAAGCACTCTGGTTGATCACCTTGGGTGGTCCCGAGCGGTGAGTCGAGGGGGTCGGAATGGATCGCAGGGTGAAGAGAGAAGACCCCGGGTATTTGAGCTCCAACTGTGCGCACGAAGAAATTGAACTTTGATAAACGTGGTGCATTTTTATTTTTCTTTTATATTGTATCTCTATTAATCTCATAGTCCTAGTAAGAATTATAAAGTGTAATCTGTAAAGTGTACATTGTGTGTGGTCTGGTGTTTGATGTTTGAGGTCGAACCAGGTGGCATTGCACAGCAACTAACGCAACCGGGAGACACGGTTGGGCAGCGGACGGGATTTCCCCTAGATAAATACGAGCCGATATAGCTGAGCGTTACATTTGTGGGGGTCAACATCTAGGATTGAATTTTTGGTAAGCTATATAAGATTTTAGGATTTTTGGATTTTCTCCCGGTTTGGAAAGTAGTCTGCACATTTATTTCTACTACCAAAGTGCATGACCATGTGTTTTCCAACATTATATTTCATTTGCCACTTTCTTGCCAAATTTCCTAATCTGTCTAAGTCCATCTGCATCCTACCTGTTTCCTGAACACTACCCATTCCTCCACCAATCTTTGTATCATCTGTAAACTTGGCAAGAAAGCTATCTATTTCATCATCTAAATCATTTATATACAGCATAACAAGAAGTGAGCCCAACACCAGTCCTTGCAGAACACCACAAGACACTGGCAGCCAACCCGACAAGAATCCTTTTATTCCCAGTCGCTACCTCCTTCCAATCAGCCAATGTTCTCACCATGTTAGTAGCTTTCCTCTAACACCATGGGCTCTAAACTTGGTTAGCAGCCTCATGTGTGGCACCTTGTCAACAGCCTTCTGAAAGTCCAAATATACAACATCCACTGAATCCCCTTTATCTATCCTACTTGTAATCTCCTCAAAGAATTCCAATAGCTTTGTCAGGCAGGATTTTCCCTGAAGGAAACCATGCTGACTTTGTCCTATCTTGTCCCATGTCATCAAGTACCTCATCCTTAACAATTGACCCAACATCTTCCCAACCCCTGAGGCCAGGCTAACTGGTCTATAATTTCCTTTCTGCTGCCTTCCTCCTTTCTTAGAGTGGAGTGACGTTTGCTATTTTCCATTCCTCGGGCACCATGCCAGAGTCCAATGATTTTTGAAAAGCCACCACAATGTCTAATGCTACCTCTTTCAGAACCCGAGGGTGCAGTTTATTTGGCCCAGATGACTTATGTACAGCTTTTGAGCACCTTTTTCCCTTGTAATAGTAACTGCACCCACTTCTCTTCCTTCACACACTACAACATCTGGCACACTGCTCGTGTCTTCCACAGTGAAGACTGATGCAAATAATCATTTAGTTCTTCTGCCCATCTCCTTTTCCCCCATTATTATTTCTCATGCCTCATTTTCTATTGGTCCTATATCCACTCTGATCTCTCTTTTATTTTTTATATATTTGAAAAAGCTTTTACTATCCACTTTAATATTATTTGCTAGCTTGCTCTCATATTTAATCTTTTCCCTTCTAATGATCCTTTTAGTTGCTCTGTGTAGGTTTTTAAAAACTTCTCAATCCTTTATGTTCCCACTGGGTTTTCCGTTGTTGTATGCCCTTTCTTTTGCTTTTACATTAGCTTTGACTTCCCATGGTTATACTATTTTACCATTTGAGTATTTCTTCATTTTTGGAATACACATGTCCTGCACCATCCTCATTTTTCCCAGAAACTCACACCATCGCTGCTCTGCTGACATCCCTGCCAGCAGCTCCTTCCAATTTACTTTGACCAACTCCGCTCTCATACCACTTTAATTTCCTTTACTTCACTGAAACACTGCTGCATCAGACTTTACTTTCTCCTTATCAAATTTCAAGTTGAACTCAGTCATATTTTGATTGCTGGTTCCTAAACGTTCTTTTACCTTAAGCACTCTAATCGCCTCTGGTTCATTACGTAACACCCAATGCAGTATGGCTGATCCCCTCGTAGGCTCAATGACAAACTGCTCTAAAAAGCCATCTCTTAGGCATTCAAAAAACTCACTCTCTTGTGATCCATTACCAACCTGATTTTCCCATTCGAACTGTATGTTAAATTCTCCCATGACTATCACAACATTTCCCCTTTTACACGCCTTCTCTATTTCCTGTTGTAATCTGTGGTCTACCTCCCAGCCATTGTTGGGAGGTCTGTATATACTGCCATCAGGGTCCTTTTACCCTTGCATTTTCTCAACTCAAACTACAAGGATTCAACATCTTCCGATCCTATGTCACATCTTTCTACTGGTTTGGTGCCATTCTTTACCAGTAGAGTCACACCACCCCCTCTGCCTACCTTCCTGTCCTTCTGACACAACGTGTAACCTTGGACATTCAGCTCCCAACTACAACCATCCTTCAGTCATGATTCAGTGATGTCCACAACGAGAGTCCTTAAATTAAGCCGAGACTTTTGCAAATCCTGCCTGCTAGCATTTGTTGTTCATGCAGCAAAACACCTAGATTCCTCTTCAGTTCATTCACTTGCGATCACTTTCCATTTAGATAGATATCTGCTTTTTGATTTCCTGCACTACATGACTTCCATACTTTCCCACATTAAATTCCACTTACCAGTCTTTTGCCCACTCGCTCAATATACATATCTATACCCATTGCACAGTCAGAGTAGTGTAGTCATAGAACACAGATAGAAGATTTCTGTGTCACTTCACTTGTCCATACCAATCAAGTTGCCTACCTGAACCAGTCCCAGTTGCCTGTGTTCAGCTCATCTCCTCTTGTTGCGGAAAAATCTCAGGAGCAGCAGACAGAACAAATCAGGCCAACGCAGAGAATTATTTCATACTAAAGGACTTTATTTGTACATTATATAACGGAGAGCCTCTTTTCCTAAAAGCGGTGTTCAGAAGCCTCCTTAGCTTTCAGACACGCTTCATTATATAGACACAGCGTACGTGACTCAAAGCACTTAATAATAACATTGCTTGACTCTGAACTTAGGCCTAAGATGTAACAAACAACGTGACTTTGAACTTGGCCTAAATTTCAACAAACAACAGCATTACGTAAATAGAACCATAGAAACTACAGCACAGAAACAGGCCCTTTGGCCCTTCTTGGCTGTGTCGATCCATTTTCTGCCTAGTCCCACTGACCTGCACACGGACCATATCCCTCCATACACCTCCCATCCATGTATCTGTCCAATTTATTCTTAAATGTTAAAAAAGAACCCGCATTTACCACCTCATCTGGCAGCTCATTCCATACTCCCACCACTCTCTGTGTGAAGAAGCCCCCCCCAATGTTCCCTTTAAACTTTTCCCCCCTCACCCTTAACCCATGTCCTCTGGTTTTTTTCTCCCTTTGCCTCAGTGGAAAAAGCCTGCTTGCATTCACTCTATCTATACCCGTCATAATTTTATATACCTCTATCAAATCTCCCCTCATTCTTGTACGCTCCAGGGAATAAAGTCCTAACCTATTCAACCTTTCTCTGTAACTGAGTTTCTCAAGTCCCGGCAAGATCCTTGTAAACCTTCCCTGCACTCTTTCAACCTTATTTATATCCTTCCTGTAATTTGGTGACCAAAACTGAATGCGGCATCATACTTTTTTTTCAGACATTACCAGGCTCTTTCAGCTAAGTTCTAAGAGCAAGGACTTTCACTAATTTTAAGAGCATTCACAAGCTAGTAGGTTAACCCCTACATATCCAAAGAGTCTTAAATTCTTCCACACCTCTTAACCTTTCTTGTCCACTAACTCTCAAAATGTCTTAAATTATGCAATTTGCCTGCCTCTACCACATCTTGTGGTAGCTAATTCTATATGTCCACTGCCTTCTGTATGAAAAAATTTGTTCCTCACCTTAAATCTATGCCCTCGACTTAAAACTCCTTGATGCTGGGAAAAGGATTGTGACATTCCACCTTATCTATGCCCCTCATTACTTCTAAAAACCTCTCTAAAATTACCTCTCAGGTTCCTTCACTCCAGAGAAAAATATGCTCCATCCAATCCTGCCTCTATTTATAACTAAAGCTCTCCAGTCCTCTTAACTTTTCCTTGTGAATCTTTGCTGCATGCTTTCCAGATTTCTCTCACCAATGAGGGAGAGAGAGGTTACTCCTGCAACAATGAGAATGGAGACGAGGGACTGACTTTTCCAATGTTATCTTCCATGTCACTTCTGCAAGACCTCAGTCTCAAGGACCAAGAGGCTTTCACACTCCATTTAAGACAAACTTACAGCACTAAATCAGACTTAGAAACAAAAGCTGCTTCACTTCATCTTCATCACCATTGCCTTCTTGTTAAATATAGCCCCATACTGAATGTGACTATACTAGAGAGGACACAGTGGGCATTCACTGGGATTTTGCCTGAGCTAGAGCATTATAGTTATATGGAGATTGCTGAAGGCAGAGGAGCAACATGTTAGAAGTACATAAAATACTGAGAGACATAGATAGGGCAGATAGTCAGAGTCTTTTTCCCAGCGTGAAAATATCAAATTCTAGAGGGCACAACATTACTCTGAGAAAGGGAATGTTTAAAAGAGATTTACAAGGCAAGATCTTATACACAGAGAATGGTCGATGAGGTGATGGAAGCACCAATGATAGCAATGTTTATGGCAGTTGTGCACCTGAGCAGACAGGGAATGGAGGGCATAGATGCTATGCAGGAAGATGGGAACATTTGCATCATAAACTATGCAAGCATTGTGCGTCGAAGGGTCTGTCCCCGCACTGTACTGTTCCATCTTCTTTCTTAATAGAGACAAAGACGATCAGGGTCATGTGAAGCTATGGGTGCAGGTGGTGGATGGTCGTATGAACAGCTGATGCATATCACAAGTCCTGGTTATGTAACCATTGATGCCAGGCAGACAATCTCTGAGGGGTATTGATAATGGCTGGGGTCTCCCGTCTTATAAAGACACTGTCCAGAAGAGGGCAATGGCAAATTACTTCTGTAGAAAAGTTTGTCAAGAAATATAATGGTCAAAGACCACGATCGCCCACATCATGACATGGCGCATAATGACGATGATAAATCTAATGTCATAATTAGAGACTTATTTGGGAGAAAAAACTTAAGAAACTGTTTTATTCTATACTTGGAAAGCCAGGGAATATTGAGGAATCACTAGCTTGGATTTCTTACAGAGACACCGTCTGATCAATGTCATGTATTTTCCAAAGAGGTAATGGTGTATTATCATCTCCGAGTCATTAGAATCAGACAGCCTAGAAGCAAGTCCTTGAGCTCAACTCATCACTGCTGACTGTGTTGCTCAGTGAGTCAGTCCCATCTGCCCACATTTGGTCCATCGTCCTCTCAACATCTCTTAACTGTTAATGAGGGCAATGTGGTTGATGTAATCTACAGAGAATTCATTAAGGCCTCTGAGAAGGTTTCAGGGCCAGATAACAAATTAAATCTAAAATTGACTTGCTAATAGAAGCAGAGGTGATGGAAAAGGATTGTATTTGTGATTAGAAGCCTATGATGAGAATGGTCTTTTAAGTATTGATGCTGTTAGTACATGTAATGATTTGGCATGAATATAAGAGGTGTGGATTAATATACTTCATGTGAAACTTCCTGGCTTCATTTCATCTACAGTTAGAGGAAGTGGAGGCTGTCTTTTCCTGAATTAGCCCTTTTTGCAATGAAGCACTTGGAAGTTGCATAATCAAGGCCCTACCTTGAAACGCAATCAGAGATAATTTCTAAATAAGGAGTTATTTGTGGGATGATGTTTGATAAGGCAGAATAAAACTGGCTGATAAGAAGAGTAGTCTGTATCTGTGGTAATTTTGGATTGGCAATAGCATCTTCTCCACCCCGAACCCTTGAGTCAGTGTTGGAATTATGTAAATCATAGCTGACAAAACATAAAATTATCCATAAAATAAAAACAGACATGCCAGAAATAAATATCAATATAATAACCATGTGTGTCTATTTCGACCTCGAATAACAGAAAAGACTGCCATTCAGCAATATGCTTCACCACTACATTCACCAATATTCCCCCGCCCCAACCCAGGAAACCTGAATATTTGCCCTGCATGGCCATATTTAAATATTTTTTGTTGATAGCACTGTTGTTGGCTGAATCAAAGGTGGTGATGAATGGGCATACAGGAGGGAGATTGAATGGTACTGTGCAATCAACCTCTAACTCAAGGTCAGCAAAACTAAGAGCTGATTTTCATCTACTGGAGGAAGAAGCCAAAGGTCGATGAGTCAGTCATTAAAGGCTCAGAGTTGGGGAGGGTCAGTAACATTAAATTCCTTGGAGCTATCATAACAGAGGAGCTGTCCTGGGACCAGCACGTAAATGCCATCAAAATTAAGGCTCAAGAGTGCCTCAACTTTCTTAGATGTTTGCGTAGATTTGGCATGTCATCTAAAACTTTCTGTGGATACACAGTGGAGTGTATCCAGACTAGCTGCATCGTGGCCTGGTACAGTAGTAGAGTCATAGAGAAATACAGCACACAAACAGGCCCTTCAGCACATCTAGTCCATGTGGAAAACCAATAAAACTGTCTACTCTCAAAGTCCTGCATAGGAACATAGCTCTTGATATCTCTGCTATCCAGGTAACTATTCAAATGTTTAAGTCAAGCACGCATGGACCACTTGTGCTGGCAGCTCCCACACTCTCATGACCTTCTGAGTGAAGAACTTTCCCCTTGGGTTCCCCATAAACTTCTCACCTTTCACCCTTAAACCATAGCCTCTAGCTGTAGTCCCACCCAATCTCAGTGGAAAAAACCTGCTTGCGTTTATCCTGTCTATAACCCTCATAATTTTGTATATCTCTATCAAATCTCTTCTTAAACTTCTGAAGAATACAGTCCCACTATATTCCATCTTTCCTTATAACTCAGATGCTCCAGACCCCAACATCCTTGTAAATTTTCTCTGTAATCTTTCAACTGTGTTTATATCTTTTCTGAAGGTGATGACCAAAACTACACATGATACTCCAAATTAGGCCTCACGAAGTTCTTATACAACTTAAAAATAACATCTCAACTCCTGTACTCAGTACATTGGTTTATGAAGGTCAATGTGCCAAAAGCTTTCTTTATGACCCCTTCTACCTGTGATGCCACTTTCAATGAAATATGGACTTGTATTCTACCACACTCCTCAGTGCCCTACCGTGTAAGGCCTAAGCTGGTTAGTCCTACTTAAGTAGAAAACCTTGCACCTGTCTGCATTAAATTCCATCTCTCATTTCTCAGCCCATTTTTCTTGCTGATCCAGATCCCTCTGCAAGTCATGATAGCCTACCTCGCTGTCCACTACACCCCCAATCTTGGAGTCATCCGCAAATTTGCTGATGTAGTTTACCACATTATCATCTAGATCATTGATATAGACAACACACAACAAAAGACCCAGCATCATTCCCTACAGCACTCCACTAGTTACAGGCCTCCAGTCAAAGAGGCAACTCTCTACGACCACTCACTGGATCTCCCATAAAGCCAAATCCACTTTACTACCTCTTCCTGAATACCAAGGGATTGAACCTTCCTGACCAGCCTCCCATGCGGGACCTTGCAAAATGACTTCCTAAGGACAATAAGACCATAAGACATAGGAGCAGAATTAGATCATTTCATCATGGCTGATCGTGGATCCCACTTAATCCCATACACCTGCCTTCTTGCTATATCCTTTGATGCCTTGACCAATCAGGAAACTATCAACTTCTGCCTTAAATATACGCACAGACTTGGTCTCCAAGTGGCCTGTGTGGCAGAGCATTCCACAGATTCATCATTCTCTGCCCAAAAAAATTCTGATCTACTTCCATTCTAAAAGGCCGCTCTCAATTTTCAGGCTGTGCGTTCTAGTTCTGGATACCCCACCACAGGAATCATATTCATGAACCTCTCCTGGACTACCTCCAATGACAACACATCCTTTCTGAGGTATGGGACAAAACCTGTTGACAATACTCTTAAGTGGCGCCTGACTTGTGTCTTACAAAGCTTCAACATTATCTCCTTATTTTTATGTCTATTCTCCTTGAAATAAATCCTAACATTGAATTTGCCTTCCTTAGACCATAAGACCATAAGACCATAAGACAAAGGAGCAGAAGTCTGCCATTCAGCCCATCGAGTCTGCTCCGCCATTTTATCATGAGCTGATCCATTCTCCCATTTAGTCCCACTCCCCCACCTTCGCACCATAACCTTTGATGCCCTGGCTACTCAGATACCTATCAATCTCTGCCTTAAATACACCCAATGACTTGGCCTCCACTGCTGCCCATGGCAACAAATTCCATAGATTCACCACCCTCTGACTAAAAAAATTTCTTCGCATTTCTGTTCTGAATGGGCGCCCTTCGATCCTTAAGTCATGCCCTCTCGTACTAGACTCCCCCATCATGGGAAACAACTTTGACACATCCACTCTGTCCATGCCTTTCAACATTCGAAATGCTTCTATGAGGTCTCCCCTCATTCTTCTAAACTCCAAGGAATACTGTCCAACAGCGGACAAACGTTCCTCACATGTTAACCCTCTCATTCCCGGAATCATTCTGGTGAATCTTCTCTGTACCCTCTCCAACATCAGCACATCCTTTCTTAAATATGGAGACCAAAACTGCCCACAGTACTCCAAGATAGGTCTCACCAGCGCCTTATAGAGCCTCAACATCACATCCCTGCTCCTGTACTCTATTCCTCTAGAAATGAATGCCAACATTGAATTTGCCTTCTTCACTACCGACTCAACCTGGAGGTTAACCTTAAGGGTATCCTGTACGAGGACTCCCAAGTCCCGTTGCATCTCCGAACTTTGAATTCTTTCCCTATTTAAATAATAGTCTGCCCATTTATTTCTTCTGCCAAAGTGCATAACCATACACTTTTTGTATTTCATTTGCCACTTCTTTGCCCATTCTTCCAATCGATCCAAGTCTCTCTGCAGACTCTCTGTTTCCTCAGCACTACCGGCCCCTCCACCTATCTGCATATCATCAGCAAACTTAGCCACAAAGCCATCTATTCCATAATCCAAATCGTTGATGTACAATGTAAAAAGAAACGGCCCCAACACAGACCCCTGTGGAACACCACTGGTAACCGGCAGACAACCAGAATAGGATCCCTTTATTCCCACTCTCTGTTTCCTGCCAATCAGCCAACACTCTATCCATGTATGTAATTTCCCGTAATTCAATGGGCTGTTATCTTGTTTAGCAGCCTCATGTGTGGCACCTTGTCGAAGGCCTTCTGAAAATCCAAATATACAACATCCACCACATCTCCCTTGTCTAGCCTACTTGTAATTTCCTCAAAAAATTGTAATAGGTTTGTCAGGCAGGACTTTCCTTTAAGGAATCCATGCTGAGTTCTGCCTATCTTGTCATATGCCTCCAGGTACTCCGTAACCTCATCCTTGACAATAGACTCCAACAACTTCCCAACCACCGATGTCGTGCAAACAGGTCTATAATTTCCTTTTTGCTTCCTTGCCCCCTTCTTAAATAGCGGAGTGACATTTGCAATCTTCCAGTCCTCCGGAACCATGCCAGAATCTATCGACTTTTGAAAGATCATTGCTAACGTCTCTGCAATCTCCACGGCTTCTTTCTTCAGAACACGAGTGTGCATTCCATCTGGTCCGGGAGATTTATCGCAGACTCAACTGTGAATTAACCTTTTGGGAGTCTTGTAACCTTGTAAATTCACCTTGTAAGTTAACCTTTTGGGAGTCTTGCACATGGACTCCTAAGTCCTCTGCACCTCTGATGTTTAAACCATCTCCCCATTTACATAATAGCCCGCACTGTTGTTCTTTTTACTAAAATGCATTATCATACATTTCCCAACACTGTATTCCATCTGCCATTTTCTTGCCCATTCTTTCAATTTGTCTGAGCCCTGCTGCAATTTCCTTGCTTCCTCAGCATTACCTACACCTCTAGCTATCCTTGTATCTTCAGCAAACTTTGCCACAAAGTAATCAATTCCATTCATCCAATTCATTGACAAACAATGTGAAAAGAAGCGGTTCCAATGCTGACAGCTCAGCAACATCACTACTCAACGGTAGCCAACTAGAAAAGGCCCCCTTTATTCCCATTCTCTGCCTCCTGCCTGTTGCCATTCCTGTATCCATTCCACTATCTTTCCGTAATGCCAAAGGATTTTATCTTGTTAAGCAGTCTCATGTGTCGCACCTTATTAAATGCCTTCTGAAAATCCAAGTAAATGACGTCCACAGCCACTCCTTTGTTCTCCCTGTTTGTTATCTCTTTGAAGTACTCTAACTGATTTGTCAAGCAAGATTTCCCTTACAGAAACCATGCTGACTTTGACTTATTTTGTCATTTGTCTCCAAGTACCCCGAAACCTCATCCTTAGTAACAGACTCCAACAATCTCCTAACCACTGAAGTTCGGCTAACTTTTTTTAATTTCCTTTCCTTTGCCGTTCTCCCTTCTTAAAGAGTGGAGTGACATATGTAACTTTCCAGTCCTCCACGGCCATGTCAGAATCATGTGATTCTTGAAAGATTATGACCAATGCACCCATTATCTCCTCAGCAACCTCTCTCAGGACTTTGGGATGTAGTCCAACTGGTCCGGGTGACTTATCCAGCTTCAGATCTTTCAGTTTGCCTAGCACTTTTTTTCCTTTTTAATAGCAATGGCACTCATCCTGCTCCCTGACACTCACAGACCTCTGGCACACTTCTAGTGTCTTTCACAGTGAACATTGATGTGAAGTACTTATAAGTTCATCTGCTTTTTCTTTGTTCCTTATTACTACCACACCAACATCATTTTCCAGTGGTCCAGTATTAATTCTCACTTCCTTTTTACTCTTTATTTTAGTATCATGCTTTATATTATTGGCTCGTTTGCCCTCATATTTCAACTTTTCCCTTCTTATAGCTTTTTTGTTGCCTTCTGTTGGATTTTAAAAGTTTCCCAATCATCCAACTTCCCATTCACTTTTTCTTCCTTTCCTTGTCTTTTATGCAGTCCTCAACTTCCCTTGCCTAACATGGTTGCCTTCACTTGCCATTTGAGAACAACTTCTTTGGGACATATTTAAACTGAGCCTTGTGAACTATTCCCCGAAACTTCAACAATCTCTGCTCTGCCATCATCCCTGCGAGAATCCTACTCCAATCCACCTGGGCAAGCTCCTCTCTAATGCACCTGTAATTCCCTTTATTCCATTGTGATAACAATATATCTGACTTATGCTTCTCCCTCTCAAATTGGAGTATGAATTCAACATTGTATTTTATTTGCCACTTCTTTGCCCATTCTTCCAATCTATCCAATTCTCTCTGCAGACTGTCTGTTTCCTCAGCACTACCGGCCCCTCCACCTATCTTTGTATCGTCAGCAAACTTATCCACAAAGCCATCTATTCCATAATCGAAATCATTGATGTACAATGTAAAAAGAAGCGGCCCCAACACGGACCCCTGTGGTACACCACTGGTAACCGGCAGCCAACCAGAATAGGATCCCTTTATTTCCACTCTCAGTTTCCTCCCAATCAGCCAACGCTCTATACATGTATGTAACTTTCCCATAATTCCATGGCCTCTTATCTTGTTAAGTAGCCTCATGTGTGGCACCTTGTCAAAGGCCTTCTGAAGATCCAAATATACAACAGCCACTGCATCTTCCTTGTCTAGCCTACTTGTAATTTCCTCAAAAAATTGTAATAGGTTTGTCAGGCAGGATTTTCCTTTAAGGAATCCATGCTGAGTTCTCCCCATCCTGTCATATGCCTCCAGGTACTCCGTAACCTCATCCTTGACAATCGACTCCAACAACTTCCCAACCACCAATGTCAAGGTAACAGGTCTATAATTTCCTTTTTGCTTCCTTGCCTCCTTCTTAAATAGCAGAGTGACATTTGCAATCTTCCAGTCCTCCGGAACCATGCCAGAATCTATCAACTTTTGAAAGATCATCGCTAATGCCTCCGCAATCTCCACAGCTACTTCCTTCAGAACAAAAGAGTGCATTCCACCTGGTCCACGAGATTTATCTACCTTTAGACTATTCAGCTTCCTGAGTACTTTCTCTGTCATAATTGTGACTGCGCACACTTCTCTTCCCTGACACCCTTGAGTGTCCGGTATACTGCTGATGTCTTCCTCAGTGAAGACTGATGCAAAATACTCGTTCAGTTCCTCCGCCATCTCCTTATCTCCCATTACAATTTCTCCAACATCAACATACTCTCGCCTGTCTTTTACTCTTTATATACTTGAAAAAGCTTTTAGTATCCTCTTTGATATTATTTGCTAGCTTCCTTTCATAGTTCATCTTTTCCCTCTTAATGACCTTCTTGGTTTCCTTTTGTAAGCTTTTAAAAACTTCCCAATCCTCTGTCTTCCCACTAATTTTTGCTTCCTTGTATGCCCTCTCCTTTGCTTTAACTTTGGCTTTGACTTCTCTGTCAACCACAGTTGAATCCTTTTTCCATTCAAAAATTTCTTCTTTTTTGGAATATACCTGTCTTGCACCTTCCTCACTTCTTGCATAAACTCCAGCAAGACTGCTGCTCTGCCGTCTTTCCCGCCAGTGTCCCTTTCCAGTGAACTTTGGCCAGTTCCTCTCTCATGCCACTGTAATTTCCTTTACTCCACTGAAATACCGACACATTAGATTTCGGCTTCTCTTTTTCAAATTTTGCAGTGAATTCAATCATGTTATGATCACTGTCTCCTAAGGGTTCCTTCACCTCAATCTCTCTAATCACCTCCGGTTCATTACACAATACCCAATCCAGTACTGCCGATCCCCTAGTGGGCTCAACAACAAGCTGTTCTAAAAAGCCATCTCGCAGACATTCTACAAATTCTCTCTCTTGAGATCCAGTGCCGACCTGATTTTCCCAATCCACTCGCATGTTAAAATCTCCCACAATTATCATAACACTGCCCTTCTGACAAGCCTTTTCTATTTCCTGTTGTAATTTGTAATCCACATCACTGCAGCTTTTTGGAGGCCTATAAATAACTGCTATCAGGGTCCTTTTACCCCTGCGGTTTCTTAACTCAACCCATAAAGATTCTGCACCTTCCGATCCTATATCACCTGTTTCTAATGATTTAATATCAGTTCTTACCAATAAAGCCACGCCTCCCCCTCTGCCTACCTTCCTATCCTTCCGATACACCGTGTATCCTTGGACGTTCAGCTCCCAGAGACATACATCCCTTAGCCACGTCTCAGTGATGGCCACAATATCATACCTGCCAATCTGCAGCTGTACGACAAGATTATTCACCTTATTCCATATGCTGCGTGCATTTAAGTATAACATCTTAAGACCAGTATTTGGTACTTTTCACTTTGATTTCACTGCAACTTTATTGCACTGCAACTCATCCCAATGGCTACAAATTTGCCCCATCACTTGCCTGTCTTTCCTGACATCTTTACTGCTCACTATGTTAGATTTATTTCTGTTTTCCCCTTCCTCTGCTCTATCATTCCAGTTCCCATCCCCCTGCCAAATTAGTTTAAACCCTCCCTAACAGCTCTATTAAACTTTCCCGCCAGGATATTGGTCCCCTTCGGGTTCAGGTGTAACCTGTCCATTTTGAACAGGTCATACTTCCCCCAAAAGAGATCCCAATTATCCAAGAATCTGAAGCCCTGCCCCCTGCACCTGTCTCTCAGCCACGCATTCATCTGCCTGATCCTACTATTCTTGCCCTCGCCAGCATGTGGCACAGGTAGCAATTTTGAGGTTACTACCCTGGAGGTCCTGCTTCTCAGCTTCCTTCCTAACTCCCAGAAATCTCTCTTCAGGACCTCCTCCCTTGTCCTATCTATGTCATTGGTACCAACATGTACCAAGACAACTGGCTGCTCACCCTCCCCCTTCAGAATATTCTGGACCCGATCCAAGACACCCCATACCCTGGCACTTGGGAGGTAACACACCATGCGGATATCTCTATCAGCCTCACAGAATCTCCCGTCCATTCCCCTGACTATCGAATCCCCTAAGACTACCACATTCCTCTTCTCCCTCCTTCCCTCCTGCACAACAGCACCAGGCTCAGTGCCAGAGACCTGGTCACCGTGGGCGTCCCCTGTCAGGTCATCCCCCTCAACAGCATCTAGAACAAGATATTTGTTGCTGAGGGGGGCAGCCACAGGTGTGTTCTCCACTATCCGGGCATTTCCATTCCCTCTCTTGACAGTGACCCAGTTTTCTGAGCCTTACGTCTGTGGTGGGAAAGCTGTTGGAAAAGATTCTTAGAGATAGGATCTATGAGCATTTAGAGAACCATGGTCTGATCAGGGACAGTCAGCATGGCTTTGTGAAGGGCAGATCATGTCTAACAAGCCAGAGAGAGTTCTTTGAGGAGGTGACCAAGCATACAGATGAAGGTAGTGCAGTGGATGTGATCTACATGGATTTTAGTAAGGCATTTAACTAGGTACCACACGGCAGACTTATTCAGAAAGTCAGAAGGCATGGGATCCAGGGAAGTTTGACCAGGTGGATTCAGAATTTGCTTGACTACAGAAAGCAGAGGGTTGTGGTGGAGGGAGTGCATTCAGATTGGAGGGTTGTGACTGGTGGTGTCCTACAAGGATCGGTTCTGGGACCTCTACTTCTCGTGATTTTTATTAACGAACTGGATGTGGGGTTAGAAGGGTGGGTTGGCAAGTTTTCAGACGACACAAGGGTTGGTGGTGTTGTGGATAGTGTAGAGGATTGTCGAAGATTGCAGAGAGACATTGATAGGATGCAGAAGTGGGCTGAGAAATGGCAGATGGAGTTCAACCTGGAGAAGTGTGAGGTGGTACACTGTGGAAGGGCAAACTCCAAGGCAGAGTACAAAGTAAATGGCAGGATACTTGGAAGTGTGGAGGAGCGGAGGGATCTGGGGGTACATGTCCACAGATCCCTGAAAGTTGCCTCACAGGTAGATAGGGTAGTTAAGAAAACTTATGGAGTGTTAGCTTTCATAAGTTGAGGGATAGAGTTTAAGAGTCACGGGGTAATGATGCAGCTCTATAAAACTCTGGTTCGGCCACACTTGGAGTACTGTGTCCAGTTCTGGTCACCTCACTATAGGAAGAATGTGGAAGCATTGGAAAGGGTACAGAGGAGATTTACCAGGATGCTGCCTGGTTTGGAGAGTATGCATTATGTTCAGAGATTAAGCGAGCTAGGGCTTTACTCTTTGGAGAGAAGGAGGATGAGAGGAGGCATGATAGAGGTGTACAAGATAATAAGAGGAATAGACAGAGTGGACAGCCATCACCTCTTCCCCAGGGTACCACTGCTCAATACAAGAGGACATGGCTTTAAGGTAAGGGGTGGAAAATTCAAGGAGGGATATTAGACAAATATTTTTTTACTCAGAGAGTGGTTGGTGCATGGAATGCACTGCTTGAGTCAGTGGTGGAGGCAGATACACTAGTGAAATTTAAGAGACTACTAGACAGCTATATGGCGGAATTTAAGATGGGGGTGGTTATATGGGAGGCAGGGTTTAAGGGTCGGCACGACATTGTGGGCCGAAGAGCCTGTACTGTGCTGTATTGTTCTATATTCTATGTTCTGTGTTCTATAACATTTGGTAGGTTTCAATGAGATCTTCATACATCCTTCTAAATTCCAGTGAGTACAGACCCAAATCTGTCAAACATGCCTTATATGTTAACCCCTTCCTTCCTGGAATAATCCCCGTGAACCTCCTCTGGACTCTCTCCAATGACAACATATCCTTTCTGAGATATGTGGACGCAAAACTGTTGACAATACTTCAAATGCGGTTGGCTAGTGTCTTATAAAGGCTCAGCATTATCTCCTTGCTTTTGTATTCTATTCCCCTTGAAATAAATGCCAACATTGCATTTGTCTTCTTCACCACAGACTCAACCTGTATATTAACCTCCTGGGAATATTGCATGAGGACTCCTCAGTCGTTCTGCATTTTTGATGTTTGTACTTTTGATGTCAGAGGTCGAAGAATACTTTAAGTCTTGCATTTGCTGCATATGGCGGAAGACACTGCCTACACAGGCAGCTCCTTTGTCCCACTTGCGGAGTGCAGGGTCCCTGGACCTGGTGTGTATGGATTTCCTGTCCAGAGAACCCGATGTTAGCAACACAGTGAATGCCTTATTCATCACGGACCATTACACCAGATATGCTCAGGCTTTTCCTACCAAAGACCAGAGGGTGACTAGAGTCGCAAAAGTGTTATGGGAGAAGTATTTTCTTTATCATGGCCTTCCCAGGAGGATACATAGTGATCAGGGACGGGACTTCGAGAGCAGACTCATCTATGAGTTACCAGGCATGCTTGGAGTTGAGAAGTCGAGGACCACGCCCCATCACCCGCAGGGCGATCCCCAGCCTGAGAGGTTTAATCGGACCTTGCTAGACATGCTCAAGACCCTGCAGATCAGCAAGAAGAGCAGGTGGAGTCAACATATTGGGCATCTGGTTCACTGTTACAAATGTACTCGAAATGAAGCTACTGAGTACTCACCATATTACCTGAAGTTTGGGTGCGAGGCAATGTTGCCCATTGACCTTTGTTTTGGGACTGACGAGGCTGACTTACCGCCGAAGCCTTATCTGACGTATGTGTCTGATATGAAGAGAGAGCTGAAAAGGGCTTTTGAATTGGCTAGGGTCACGGCCGCCAAACAGAATCGTGGAAATAAGAGGAGGTATGATCAAAACGTGAGGTTCTCCCAGTTCCTGCCGAGAAATAGAGTCCTCATAAGGAATTTGGGGCTACCTGGAAAGCACAAGTTGGTTGGCCGCTGGGTGGCCACACCCTATGTAGTGGAGAGTCAGATGCCAAAGCTACCAGTTTTCTGGGTGACACCAGAGGATAGGAATGGGCCTGTCAAGATTCTCCATTGGAACCACTTGTTGCCCCTGGGGCAAGAGGTGCAAGTGGACTCAGAGCCCGACTTGGTGCCTACACCTAGTAAGAGGACTCTGCGAAAACGCGAGGCGACTACAGGGCCCACAGCAAGAGAGGCTGGGCCAGGCCCCGCGCACGAGAGGAATGCTGATTCAGAGGATGATGATCTGGGTGTCTGGTACATGCTGCCGTTCGCTAACTCCCCATTGATTGAGGCAGAGACTCCTGGCCCTTCTTCCACTGAGACAGGTGAAGTGGTGGGGGGAGTGCTATTAGTGGGCAGCCTGGGTTACAGCAAGACCCTGAAGGAGAGGAAGCAGGGCCTGGACATGGGACAGAGGGCTCCCAGTTGCAGGGGGGCATGAGTGATAGGTCGAGGGAGAACTCACCAAGTAGACCCTAAGTATCACCAGTAGCATCTGAGCCTGACGAGTTAGGTGAGGAGGTACAGAGGTCTCAGATAATTAGGAGACCACCGGATAGGTTGGCCTTTGTAGCGCCTGGGGGACAGGGTATGATCTCTACTGTTTTGGGGAGCTATGTCATGGCATTTTGCACCTGGATTGGGCTTTGTGTCTTTCAGAAAAGGTTGTTGAATTTATTGAATTTTTTATGAGGTTACTAAGAAAGTTGACGAGGGTAAAATGGTGGATTTTGTCTATATGGACTTCAGTAAGGCCTTTGACAAGGTTTCACATGGAAGGTTAGTTAGGAAGGTTCAATCGTTAGGCATTAATATGGATGTAGTAAAATAGATTCAGCAGTGGCTGGATGGGAGACGCCAGAGAGTAGTGGTGGATAACTGCGTGTCAGATTGGAGGATGGTGTGTAGCGGTGTGCCTCAGGAATCTGTACTGGGTCCAATGTTGTTTGTGATATATATTAATGATATGGATGATGGGGTGATAAATTGGATTAGTGAGTATGCAGCTGATACTGAGATAGGTGGTGTTGTGGATGATGAGGTAGGTTTTCAAAACTTGCAGGGAGATTTAGGACAGTTAGAAGAGTGGGCTGAAGGATGGCAGATGGATATAATGCTGAAAAATGTGAGGTGCTACATTTTGGTAGAACTAATCAAAATAGGACATACATGGTAAATGCTAGGGCATTAAAGAATGCTTTAGAACAGAAGGATCTAGGAATAATGGTGCATAGTTCCCTGAAGATGGAATCTCATGTAGATAGGGTGGTGAAGAAAGCTTTTGGTTTGCTGGCCTTTATTAATCAGAGCATTGAGTATAGGAGTTGGGATGTAATGTTGAATTTGTATAAGGCATTGGTAAGGCCAGATCTGGAGTATTGTGTACAGTTCTGGTCACCGAATTATGGGAAAGATGTCAATAAAATTGAGAGAGTACAGAGGAGGTGTACCAAAATGTTGCCTGGGTTTCATCTCCTAAGTTACAGTGAAAGGTTGAACAAGTTAGATCTTTATTCTTTGGAGCATAGAAGGTTGATGTCATGGTCCGGATTGGGGTTTCTTTAAATTTACTTTGTTTATGTTACGATCTGGACCACTGACTCCCTGTTTCCCTTTGGTTCCCTGCTTTCCTGTGCCCCTCGGCCTTGGTGATTAGAGGCAATTTACTCTCGGCTGATCCGGTACTTTATAGTGTCCAGCTTTCAGCTGTTCGGTGCGGGAGCATCTGCAAAGTCACCAAAGGTACGGCGTGCCGATGTCATCTGGCCGGAGCAAGCCTAGTCTCCACCTGAAGCAAGTGCCGGTAATTTGCCTTTCCTCACCGGAGCAACCCTGTCAAGTTACCTCACCAAAGCGAGCCTGCAAAGTTTCCTCGCCGAGGTCAGTTAACTGGCCGGAGGGCAGCTTCTCTGAGATAAAGCTTGGTCTGCTTCATTTGTCCATAAGAATCCTGCAGAGGACATCTGTTCTTCCTGCTTGGACTAGACTCGCTGCCCTGAAAATAGTTGTCACACTGCATGAGCCACTTTTGTCAACCCAGTCTCTACTACTCCTCCATCTGATCAATGAGCTTTGGTTTGGGCTGAGGTTGTCATTCTGTGAGTAGTTGTCGCAATGCACCAGCCACTTCTGCTGATCCAGTCACCACTGGCTCTAACTTCTAGCCGAGCTGACCAATGAATGTCAGGACCATGGTCTGCTGTTCTCTCTCCGCTGGGTCCATTGAGATGTTTATGTCTTGCTGACACTGTGTGTGGTGATGCCCAAGTGCAGAGGCAGAAGCATTGAAGCGCAGTGAACATTCATAAGAAATGTACCGAAAAGAAAAATAATAAACGTTAAACCAACAGGGCCGTTAACGAAAATCTCAAAACAAAAGCGAATGTCAACACTGCAGTTCTGAGCAGTAACTTAATACTAAATTAATGTTACTCTTTTATGGCATCAATCTGAACTGTAGTCTTCTTTCCAAGAATGAAGACTAAGGTAAGAGGAAGCTTTGCTGTCCATTTATGAAAGACTTTTACGCCAAGCAAGAGAAGTGAGTTCCACAAGGAGCAGGTGTCATTCTTGGGCTACATTGTCACCGCTTCCAGTGTTCACATGGACTCATGTAAAGTTCAGGCAGTCACGGAGTGGTCCAAACCATCTATGATCAAATGGGTGAGTGCTTCATGGGGTTTGCAAAAGTTTATCACCTTTTCATCAGAGACTTCATCTCCATTGCAGTTCCCATAAACGCATTCACCAAGAAGACCTCTGCAGGATTCTCATGGAGAAGTAAAACAGACCAAGTCTTTGCAGAGCTAAAGCAACACTTCACCACTGCCCAGTGCTGCAAAATCTAGACACCTGCCATCCATTTATCATCAAGGTCGATCCATCAGATGTCGGCATCTGTAGCTAATCGACTACACCCCTGTCTGTTGATTTCTGCAGGGTGTAACTGTGATGTCAGGAACTGAAAACTTTTGGCTATACAGGAGGCCCTGGAGGCATGGTGGCACTGTCTGGAGGGACCTGAGCACCCCTACTGGTATTACAGATCACAAAAACCACTCCTAAATTCCTGTCAGGCCTATTGGTCACTCCTCTTCATCCGGTTTAATTTCACTCTCACCTACCGTCCTGGTATCAAGGATACCAAGGCCTACGCTCTGTCCCGCTAGTTTGTCACTGTTGAGGACAATGCCCCTCCATAAATCATCCTTCCTCATTCCTGCATATCTGCTCTGGTGTTTTAGGGAGTAGAAACTGAGGTGATGGCTGCCCAACTGTCTGATCCAGGCCCAGGTGGGGTCCTCCCAACTGGCCATTTGTCCCTGCCACTGTGTGCCCCAAAGTCTTCCCATCTCATTGACCATCTGGTGATTCAATGGACTTTGAAATGTATGAAGGGAAAATTTTGGTGGCCATCTATGTATCAGGATGTCAACAAATTTGTCTCTGCCTTTTCCACTTGTGCCCAGAACATGATATCCTAGCTAAAAGAAATATTTTCTTACAAATACTGGATCACCTCTTTGTAGAACACAGTTGAATCTTCAAGGCCTCCTCTGATCTTTCAGTTTAGTTCTCCATCGCACTCATACTATGGTCTCTCTGCTTATGACTTCCTACACTTTTCTAAAGAAGCCCTAAGTAAACTCAAGAAGAATGGCATTTTGTCTTTCATCTATGCATATTATGACAACTCAGCTCAAACAGAATTCAACAATTTTCAATAACAATCCTTTCCTGTGTGTCAGAACTGGTCAGGACTGATATAAAGTTAGCCAACTGTAACTTTAATTAAGCTTCTTTGTGGATTCTGCCTGATCTGTAAGATAATTCGAGTATTCTCTCAATTCCAGATTTCCACCAACTCTGTGTTCTCTGCCTCTCACTAAGGTGAATTTTCTTTTGTTTTTTTTTAATCTCACCACCCTCATTCATCAGTTAACTTACATCACAGGACCATAAGATCTAGGAGCAGAAGGAGGCCATTCGGCCCATTGAGTCTGCGCCGCCATTCAATCATGGGCCGATCCAATTCTTCCAGTCATCCCCACTCCCCTGCCTTCTCCCCAGACCCTTTAATGCCCTGGCTAATCATGAACCTATCTATCTCTGCCTTAAATGCACCCAATAACATGGCCTCCAAAGCCGCTCATGGCAACAAATTCCATAGATTTACTTACCTCTAACTAACGAGGTTTCTCTGCATCTTTGTTCTAAATGGACGTTCTTCTATCCTGGAGTCATGCCCGCTTGTCCTAGAATCCCCTACCATGAGAAATAACTTTGCCATATCTAATCTGTTCAGGCCTTTTAACATTCAGAATGTTTGAATGAGATCCCCCTCATTCTCCAGAATTCCAGGGAATACAGCCCAAGAGCTGCCAGATGTTCCTCATATGGTAATCCTTTCATTCCTGGAATCATTCTCGTGAATCTTCTCTGACCCTTCTCCAATGCCAACATTGCCTTCGCCTTCTTCCCCACCGACTCAACCTAGACGTTAACTTTTAAAGTATCCTGCACAAAGAATCCCAAGTCCCTTTGCATCTCTGTATTTTGAATTCTCTCCTTATCTAAGCAATAGTCTGCCCATTTATTTCTTCCACCAAAATGCATGACCATAGACTTTCTAACATGATATTTCATTTGCCACTTTGTCCATTCCCCTAAACTATCTAAGTCTCTCTGCAGGCTCTCTGTTTCCTCAACACTGCCCACTCCTCCACCTATCCTTGTATCGTTGGAAAACTTAGCCACAAATCCATTAATCCCATAGCCCAAATTATTGACATACATTGGAAAAAGCAACAGTCCATGGGCTCTTATCTTGCTAAGCAGCCTCATGTGTGGCACCTTGTCAAAGACCTTCTGAAAATCCAAGTACACCACATCTACTGCATCTCCTTTGTCTACCCTGCTTGTAATTTTAGGAAACCATGCTGGCTTTGGCCTGTCTTGTCATGTGTCTCCAGATACTCTGCAATCTCATCCCTAACAATTGAATCCACCAACATTCCAACCACTGCTGTCAGACTAACAGGTCTATAGTTTCCTTTCTGCTGCCTCCCACCCTTCTTAAATAGTGGAGTAACATTTGCAATTTTCCAGTCATCTGGTACAATGCCAGAATCTATCAATTCTTGAAAGATCATTGTTAATGCCATCGCAATTTCTCCAGCTACTTCCTTCAGAAACAGAGGGTGCATTCCATCAAGGAGAGAGAGAGAGAGAGAGAGAGAGAGAGGGAGGGAGAGGGAGAGAGGGGGAGGGGGAGAGAGAGAGAGAGAGGGAGGGAGAGAGGGAGGGAGAGAGAGGGAGGGAGGGGGAGGGAGAGAGAGAAAGAGAGAGAGGGAAGGAGAGAACGGGAGGGAGGGAGAGAGGGAGGGAGGGGAGGGAGAGAGGGAGACGGGGGGGAGAGAGAGAGAGAGAGAGAGAGAGAAAGAGAGGTGGTGAGAGAGAGAGAGAGAGAGAGAGAGAGAGGGATCATTTGAATGCAGGAACCTTCCTTCACGAGCAGCGGACGAAAGGGAGAGAGAGGGAGACCATCACATGCACCCACCTTCCTCTGGCAGCAACGAGCAAGATGGAGAGAGACTGGTCACCTGCTGGAGATGGTGCTGAACACCCGCTTGCCTTCTGCTCTCGCCTCAATTATTGCAAACTTCCTCGATGCTTTTATAGGTGCGATCGGTGAGAAATGGAGATGATTGTGGGCTCGCATCCTGTCTCCAGACCTCTTGGCCCCTAGGCCACACTCTTTGATCGAAACCTCATGGAGCTCCCTTGCAGACAGCAAAGCACCAGATTGCTCAATCGGCCCAAAAACACACCACCAAAATGAAGTCCACTGCCTCCAACAGTAACAGAAACATATTTGAAAGAAAAAAAAAAGTGATGGAAGTAGTTTCCTAAACTGTCTGATGAATGTTGTCCTTCGTTACACTGTTCACTGGCGTCATCTTCCATGTAATGTCCACTCTCAAGTCTCTTATCAGAAGGGGATTAATATGGATTAATCTATTGAAGGGTTATTGAAACTTCATTGTGTTTCTCTCTCCACTGACACCTCCTCGCCTCCCAGCACCTCCTGTGTTTATTTTAAAATTCTTCCGGTGCTTGACTGGACAGCAGCAGAATCCACACTTCCTGACCGGGGTGTTTGGAGAAGGGTCAATGTAATGGAGTGATCCTTCAACCAGTGGGCTGTGAAGATTTGATATGTTCAGCACAAAACAGGTGTAGAATTTCAGATATTGAGAATACTCATGAGAAAGTTCAGCAGATTGTAGATATGAAGAAATCAAAGGAAGGAAGCGGCCATCGGCAATGAACCCTACACAAGCTCTATCTCCGCCCTACCTCTTCCCATCTTCTGTAGGGACTGCTGCCTCCATAATTCCTTAACTCACTAATCTTTCCCCACTCACCCCTTCCTGACCCCTGACATTTTCCGTGACAGTCTCAGACTGTAACATTTGACCTTAGACCACCATCCAGGGACCAATTTCAATTTTCTTTCCCATTCTCAGAATGGCCTTTTCTACTGCCGGATGAAGCCAAAGCAAACTGGAGGAACAGCACTTTATATTCCACCTGGATGCTCTACAACTCAATGAAATAAGCATTGATTTCTCTGATTTTTGAAAACACTCCCTTCTGATGTGTTCCTTCTTCCCTTCCCCAGTTCCTGCTCTCCAAATCCTCCATTGGTCACCTTTCCCTCAACACCCCCCAGCACCCAATCATCCATCTTCATCTTCATCCCCCTCCCCCTCCTGGTTCTATCCAGCCATTACACACAAAGAGTTAACTATTGGTTAGCCCCACCCTCTCTCCTTATTGGTTCTGGTTTTAACTGCCATTTACTTATCCCCTAATGGTTTAATAGTTCCCAATATCACATTCCTAAATTCTCAGAGAATAGCACTTCTAACCCTTTGTGTTCCTGCCTATCTTCCTTCACCGACTGACTTCAATCTTCACTCTCCCCTCTCCCCACCTTGCTCCATTTGCCTCTTTATGTCTTTATTTCCACCTTCCTCTTTGTCTGCCTTCGTCTATCATTCACTTGTGACTGTCCTGTTATGGTCTGTATTCCCAAAATGTTCACCCACCATCAAGTCTGTCACTTGATTTTCCAAATCTGGGTCCAGTATGTTTTCTCCTTCATTTGGACTCTCCATATACTGTTTCATGAAACCTTCTTGGAGGCACTGAGGAAATCTTGCCCCATCTGAACTTCTTGCATTAAGGAAGTTCCAATCGATACAGGAGAAGTTGAAGTCCACCACTCTGACAACCCTGTTGTTTCTGCGTCTTTCCTTCAGTATGCCCCCTCTGAGTACTGCTGAGATATTCTCACTTATTAATAGCGCTTCCCTTCTACCACCCCCACCCCCACCACCTCCATCATACTGAAAGCACGAAACAGCCAGTCTTGTTGATCGTGCATCGAGGTCTCTGTAATAGCAAATACGTCATCATTCCATGTGCTGATCCAGGCTCCATGTTCATCTTCCTTCTCCATAACACTCCTAGCATTGAAGTAAATAGATCACAGCTCCCCAGTCGCACCATGTTTATTAAGCTGTCCTTTGCTCTTCTTTCAGTCTTGCTTGTTATACCATCTTGCACTCAACCTTACCACCTACTGCCCTCCTGTCGTGGTTCCCATTCCCCTGCCACTCATCCCCCTTCTTTTTATGGCAAAGTACAGTATGTGGCAGCTAAGCCAAGGTTATATTGATAGAAACGTAGAAATCCTACAGCATAATACAGGCCCTTAATGTGCTAAACATGTACTTACTTTAGAAATTACCAAGGGTTACACATAGTCCTCTATTTTTCTAAGCATCACGTCCCTATCCAGCAGATTCTTAAAAGACCCTATTGTATCCACCTCCACCACTGTCACCGGCAGCCCATTCCATGCACTCAACACTCTCTGCGTAAAAAACTTACACCTGTCATCTCCTCTGTACCTACTTCCAAGCACCTTAAAACTGTGCTCTGTCATGTTAGCAATTACAGACCTGGGAAAAAGCCTCTGAATATTCCCATGATAAATGCCTCTCATTATCTTATACATCTCTATCAGGTCATCTTTCATCCTCTGCTGTACCAAGGAGAAAAGGCCAAATTCACTCAACCTATTCTCATAAGGCATGCTTCCCAATCCAGGCAACATCCTTGTAAATCTCCTCTGCACCCTTTCTATAGTTTTCAATCCTTCCTGTGATGAGGTGACCGGAACTGAGCACAGTACTCCAAGTGGGATCCGACCAGGATCCTAAATAGCTGCAACATTACCTCTCGGATCTTAAACCTAATCTCATAGGTGGTGAAGGCCAATGCACCGTATGCCTTCTTAACTACACAGTCAACTTGTGCAGCAGCTTTGAGTGTCATATGTACTCGGACCCCTAGATCCCTCTGATCCCTTACACTGCCAAGAGTTTTACCATTAATACTATATTCTGCCATCATATTTGACCTACCAAAATGAACCACCTCACACTTATCTGGGTTGAACTCCATCTGCCACTTCTCAGTCCAGGTTTGCATCCTATTGATGTTCCGCTGTAAACTCTGACAGCTCTCTACACTATCCACAATACCCCTAACCTTTGTGTCATCAGCAAACTTACTAACCCATCCCTCCACTTCCTCATCCAGGTCATTTATAAAAATCATGAAGAGCAAGGGTCCCAGAACAGATCCCTGAGGAATACCACTGGTCACTGGCCTCCATGTAGAATATGACCCATCTACAACCACTCTTTGCCTTCAGTACGCAAGCCAGTTCTGGATCCACAAAGCAAGGTCCCCTTGGATCCCATGCCTCCTTACTTTCTCAATAAGTCTTGCATGGGGTACCTTATCAAATGTTTTGCTGAAATCCATATACACTATATCTACTGATCTACTTTCATCAATTTGTTTAGTCACATCCTCAAAAACGCAATCAGGCTCATAAGGCATGACCTGCCTTTGACAAAGCCATGCTGACTATTCCTAATCATATTCTGCCTCTCCAAATGTTCATAAATCCTGCCTCTCAGGATATTTTCCATCATCTTACCAGCCAGTGAAGTAAGACTCACTGGTCTATAATTTCCTGGGCTATCTCTACTCCCTTTCTTGAATAAAGGAAAAACTTCTTCAACCCTCCAATTCTACCGAACCTCTCCCATCCCCAATGATGATGCAAAGATCACTGCTAGAGGCTCAGCAATCTCCTCCCTCGCCTCCCACAATAGCCTGAGGTACATCTCATCCGGTCCCAGTGACTTATCCAACTTGATGCTTTCCAAAAGCTCCAGCACATCCTCTTTCTTAATGTCCAGATGCTCAAGCTTTTCAAACCGCTGTAAGTCATCCCTACAATCACCAAGGTCCTTTTCTGTAGTGAATACTGAAGCAAAGTATTCATTAAGTACCTCTGCTCTCTCCACCAGTTCCATACACACTTTTCAACTGTCATACCTGATTGGTCCTATTCTCTCACGTCTTATCCTCTTGCTCTTCACATGCTTGTACAATGCCTTCGGGTTTTCCTTAATCCTGCTCAACAAGGCCTTCCCAATGCCCCTCTGGCTCTCCAAATTTCATTCTTAAGCTCTTTCCTGCTGACTTTATATTCTTCTCAATCTCTATCATTACCTAGTTTTTTGAACTTTTCATAAGCTTTTCTTTTTTTCTTGACTAGATTTTCAACAGCTTTTGTATACCACAGTTCCTGTACCCTACCATCCTTTGCCTGTCTCTTTGGAACATACCTATGCAGAACTCCACACAAATATCCCCTGAACATTTGCCACATTTCTTCCATACATTTCCTTGAGAACCTCTGTTCCCAATTTATGCTTCCAAGTTTCTGCCTGATAGCTTCATATTTCCCCATACACCAACTAAGTGCCTTCCTAACTTGTCTGTTCCTATCCCTCTCTAATGCTATGGTAAAGGAAATAGAGCTGTGATCACTATCTCCAAAATGCTCTCACTATCTCCAATATGCTCTCCTACTGAGAGACCTGACATCTGACCAGGTTCGTTTCCCAATACCAGATCAAATGCAGCCTCTCCTCTTATAGGCTTATCCACACATTGTATCAAGAAACCTTCCAGAACACACCTAACAAACTCTACCCCATCAAAACAACTTGCTCTAGGAAGATGCCAATCAATATTTGGGAAACTAAAATCTCCCACCACAACAATGCATTTCCAGGATTTGTCTCCTTATCTGCTCCTCAATGTCCCTGTTACTATTGGGTGGTCTATAAAAAACATCCAGTAGAGTTATTGACCCCTTCCTGTTCCTAACCTCCACCCACAGAGACTCAGAAGACAATCCCTCCATGACTTCCTCCTTTTCTGTAGCCGTGACACTATCTCTGATCAGCAGTGCCACACCCCCACCTTTTTTGCCTCTCTCCCGGTTTTATCTGAAACATCTCATCTAATGCCTGACACTCTAAGTAACCATTTCTGCCCCAGATCCAATTCTCTGTAATGGCCACAACATCATTGCCCCAAGTACTGATCCACGCTCTAAGCTCATCCACTTTGTTCATGATGCCTCTTGCATTAAAATAGACACATCTCAAACCATCGGTCTGAGTGCATTCTTTCTCCACAATCTGCCTATCCTCCCTCTCATACTGTCTCCAAGCTTTCTCTATTTGTGAGCCAGCAGCCTCTGTCTCTTCAGTTCAGTTCCCATCCGCGCCTCCCCCCCCCCCCAGCAATTCTAGACTACACTCTTCCCAATAGCCTTAGCAAACCTCATTCCTCTCAGATTCGTGCAACTTGTCTTTTTTCTACAGGTTACACTTGCCCCAAAATAGGTCCCAATGATCTAGAAATCTGAATCCCTGCCCCCTGCTCCAATCCCTCAGTCACACTTTTATCCTCCACCTCGCTCTATTCCTATATTCACTGTCGTGTGGCACAGGCAATAATCCTGAGATTACTACCTTTGAGGTCCTGCTTCTCAACTTCTTTCCTAACTCCCTGTAGTCTGTTTTCAGAACCTCCTCCCTTTTCCTAAGTCGTTGGTACCAATATGTACTACGACCTCTGGCTGTTTACCCACTTCAGGATATCATGTACGCAATCAGAAACATCCCAGAACCTTGCAGCTGGGAGGCAAACTACCATCCATGTTTCTTTCCTGTGTCCACAGAATCACCTCTCTGTCCCCCTAACTATAGAGTCACCTATTACTGCTGCCTTCTTCTTTTCCCTACCCTTCTGAGCCACAAGGCCAGGCTCTGTGCCAGACGCGCGGCTATTGTTGTTTCACCCAGGTAGGCCGACCCCCACCCAACAATACTCAAACAGGAGTACTTATTGTTAAGGGGACAGCCACAGGGGTACTCTCTAGTATTTGACTCTTGTCCTTCCCTCTCCTGACTGTTACCCACTTAACTGTCTCTTGAGGCCCCGGTGTGAATGCTTGCCTATAGCTCCTCTCTATCACCTCCTCACTTTCTCTGACCAGATGAAGGTCATCGAGCTGCATCTCCAATTCCCTAATGTGGTCCCTAAGGAGATGTAGCTTGACACACCTGACGCAGATATGGCCTTCCAGAAGGCTGGGGGTCTCCTGGACTTCTCACATCTGACACCCAGTACAGAACACCGGCCTCACAGACATACTTCCTGTTTCTATTCTTCACAGGTAACTGACCTTGCCACGACCCATTATCGCCAAAGCCCCGTAGAGCTAATGTCCTCCTGCTCTGTCTACCTCTACTCCTTTGCCTGGTCCTCCGGCGCCCGGTTTATAAAGCTATCTCCTTTTAAACTCTTCATGCTGGTCTAACTTGCCGATGTCCATGTGCTTGTGCAGTCGTCCCTCAATCAAACTGCTGAAGAAAATACTGTCTCCTTTTAAACTCCTCACGCCAGTCTAACTCACTGACATCCACTGTTTGTGCAGTTGTCCCTCAATCAAACCGCTGAAGAAAAAACTTTCTCCTTATAAACTCTTTGGACTAATCTAACTCACTGATGTCCATGTGCTTGCGCAGTTATCTCTCAATAGACAATAGGTGCAGAAGCAGACCATTCGGTCCTTCGAGCCTGCACCGCCTTTCTGAGATCATGGCTGATCATCTACTATCAATACCCGGTTCCTGCCTTGTCCCATAACCCTTGATTCCCCTATCCATAAGATACCTATCTAGCTCCTTCTTGAAAGCATCCAGAGAATTGGCCTCCACTGCCTTCTGAGGCAGCACGTTCCACACGTCCACAACTCTCTGGGAGAAAAATTTCCTCCTCAACTCTGTCCTAAATGACCTACCCCTTATTCTTAAACTATGCCCTCTGGTACTGGACTCTCCCAGCATCTGGAACATATTTCCTGCCTCTATCTTGTCCAATCCCTTAATAATCTTATATGTCTCAATCAGATCCCCCCCCTCAATCTCCTTAATTCCAGCATGTGCAAGTCCAGTCTCTCTAACCTCTCTGCGTAAGACAGTCCGGACATCCCAGGAATTAACCTAGTGAACCTACGCTGCACCTCCTCCACAGCCAGGATGTCCTTCCTTAACCCTGGAGACCAAAACTGTACACAATACTCCAGGTGTGGTCTCATCAGGGCCCTGTACAAATGCAAAAGGATTTCTTTGCTCTTGTACTCAATTCCCTTTGTAATAAAGGCCAACATTCCATTAGCCTTCTCCACTGCCTGCTGCACTTGCTCATTCACCTTCAGAGACTGATGAACAAGTACTCCTAGATCTCTTTGTATTTCTCCCTTTCCTAACTCCACACCGTTCAGATAATAATCTGCCTTCCTGTTCTTGCTCCCAAAGTGAATAACCTCACACTTATTCACATTAAACGCCATCTGCCAAGTTTCTGCCCACACACCCAGCCTATCCAAATCACCTTGAATTCTCCTAACATCCTCATCACATGTCACACTGCCACCCAGCTTAGTATCATTAGCAAACTTGCTGATGTTATTCACAATGCCTTCCTCTAAATCATTGACGTAAATCGTAAACAGCTGTGGTGCCAATACCGAACCCTCTGGCACTCCACTAGTCACCACCTGCCATTCCGAGAAACACCCATTCACTGCTACCCTTTGCTTTCTATCTGCCAACCAGTTTTCTATCCATGTCAATATCCTCCCCACAATGCCATGAGCTCTGATTTTACCCACCAATCTCCTATGTGGTACCTTATCGAATGCCTTCTGAAAGTCAAGGTACACCACATCCACTGGATCTCCTGCATCTATCTTCCTGGTTACATCCTTGAAAAACTCCAATAGATTAGTCAAGCATGATTTGCCCTTGGTAAATCCATGCTGGCTTGGCCCAATCCTATCACTGCTATCAAGATATGCCGCTATTTCATCTTTAATAATGGACTCTAGCATCTTCCCCACTACTGATGTTAGGTTAACAGGGCAATAGTTCTCTGTTTTCTCCCTCCCCCCTTTCTTAAAAGGTAGGATAACATTAGCCATTTGCCAATCCTCAGGAACTGATCCTGAATCTAAGGAACATTGGAAAATGATCACCAATGCATCCGCAATTTCCAGAGCCACCTCCTTTAGTACCCTAGGATGCAGACCACCTGGACCTGGGGATTTGTTAGCCTTCAGTCCCATCAGTCTACTCATCACCGTTTCCTTCCTAATGTCAATCTGTTTCAGTTCCTCTGTTACCCTATGTCCTTGGCCCATCCATACATAGAAACATAGAAACATAGAAAATAGGTGCAGGAGTAGGCCATTCGGCCCTTCGAGCCTGCACCGCCATTTATTATGACCATGGCTGATCATCCAACTCACAACCCCGCCCCAGCCTTCCCTCCATACCCCCTGACCCCCGTAGCCACAAGGGCCATATCTAACTCCCTCTTAAATATAGCTAATGAACTGGCCTCAACTGTTTCCTGTGGCAGAGAATTCCACAGATTCACCACTCTCTGTGTGAAGAAGTTTTTCCTAATCTCGGTCCTAAAAGGCTTCCCCTCTATCCTCAAACTGTGGCCCCTCGTTCTGGACTTCCCCAACATCGGGAACAACCTTCCTGCATCTAGCCTGTCCAATCCCTTTAGGAAATTATACGTTTCAATCAGATCCCCCCTCAATCTTCTAAATTCCAACGAGTACAAGCCCAGTTCATCCAGTCTTTCTTCATATGAAAGTCCTGCCATCCCAGGAATCAATCTGGTGAACCTTCTTTGTACTCCCTCTATGGCAAGGATGTCTTTCCTCAGATTAGGGGACCAAAACTGCACACAATACTCCAGGTGTGGTCTCACCAAGGCCTTGTACAACTGCAGTAGTACCTCCCTGCTCCTGTACTCGAATCCTCTCGCTACAAATGCCAGCATACCATTCGCCTTTTTCACCGCCTGCTGTACTTGCATGCCCACTTTCAATGACTGGTGTATAATGACACCCAGGTCTCATTGCACCTCCCCTTTTCCCAATCGGCCACCATTCAGATAATAATCTGTTTTCCTATTTTTGCCACCAAAGTGGATAACTTCACATTTATCCACATTAAATTGCATCTGCCATGAATTTGCCCACTCACCCAACCTATCCAAGTCACCCTGCATCCTCTTAGCATCCTCCTCACAGCTAACACTGCCACCCAGCTTCGTGTCATCCGCAAACTTGGAGATGCTGCATTTAATTCCCTCATCCAAGTCATTAATATATATTGTAAACAACTGGGGTCCCAGCACTGAGCCTTGCGGTACCCCACTCGTCACCGCCTGCCATTCTGAAAAGGTCCCATTTATTCCCACTCTTTGCTTCCTGTCTGCTAACCAATTCTCCACCCACACCAATACCTTACCCCCAATACCGTGTGCCTTAAGTTTGCACACTAATCTCCTGTGTGGGACCTTGTCAAAAGCCTTTTGAAAATCCAAATATACCACATCCACTGGTTCTCCCCTATCCACTCTACTAGTTACATCCTCAAAAAATTCTATGAGATTCGTCAGACATGATTTTCCTTTCACAAATCCATGCTGACTTTGTCCGATCATTTCACCGCTTTCCAAATGTGCTGTTATCACATCCTTGATAACTGACTCCAGCAGTTTCCCCACCACCGATGTTAGGCTAACCGGTCTATAATTCCCCGGTTTCTCTCTCCCTCCTTTTTTAAAAAGTGGAGTTACATTAGCCACCCTCCAATCCTCAGGAACTAGTCCAGAATCTAACGAGTTTTGAAAAATTATCACTAATGCATCCACTATTTCTTGGGCTACTTCCTTAAGCACTCTAGGATGCAGACCATCTGGCCCTGGGGATTTATCTGCCTTCAATCCCTTCAATTTACCTAACACCACTTCCCTACTAACATGTATTTCATTCAGTTCCTGGGAGATTGCCTGTGTCTTCCCTAGTGAAGACAGATCCAAAGTACTTATTAAATTCGTCTGCCATTTCTCTGTTTCCCATAACAATTTCTCCCAATTCATTCTTCAAGGGCCCAACATTGTTCTTAACTATCTTCCTTCTCTTCACATAACTAAAAAAACTTTTGCTATCCTCCTTGATATTCCTAGCTAGCTTGCGTTCATACCTCAGTTTTTCTCCCCGTATTGCCTTTTTAGTTAAGTTCTGTTGCTCCTTAAAGATTTCCCAATCATCTGTCTTCCCACTCACCTTAGCTCTGTTATACTTCTTTTTTAATGCTATGCTATCTCTGACTTCCTTTGTCAACCACTGTGGCCACTTTCCCCCCTTTGAATCCTTCCTTCTCTGGGGGATGAACTGATTTTGCACCTTGTGCATTATTCCCAAGAATACCTGCCACTGCTGTTCCACTGTTTTTTCTGCTAGGATATCCGACCAGACAACTTTGGCCAGCTCCTCCCTCATGGCTCCATAGTCTCCTTTGTTCAACTGCAATACTGACACTTCTGATCTGCCCTTATCCCTCTCAACGTGCAGATAAAAACTTATCATATTATGGTCACTACCTCCTAATGGCTCCTTAACTTCAAGATCACTTATCAAATCCTGTTCATTGCACAACACTAAATCCAGAATAGCCTTATCTCTGGTCAGCTCTCATACAAGCTGCCCAAATATGCATCTGGTAGGCACTCTACAAACTCCGTATCCTGGGGTCCAGTACCAACCTGATTTTCCCAGTTCACCTGCATGTTGAAATCCCCCATAACTACTGCGATATTTCCTTTGCCACATGCCATTGTTAACTCCCTATTCAACTTGCACCCAATATCCATGCTACTGTTCGGGGGCCTGTAGATAACACCTATTAGGGTCTTTTTGCCCTTACCGTTCCTCAGTTCTATCCACACTGACTCTACTTCTCCTGATTCTATGTCCCCCCTTGCAAGGGACTGAATCTCATTCCTCACCAACAGGGCCACCCCACCCCCTCTGCCCACCTTTCTGTCCCTTTGATAGCACGTATACCCTTGTACATTCAATTCCCAGGTCTGATCCCCCTGCAGCCATGTCTCCGTTATCCCAACAACATCATAGTTACCCATTTGCACCTGAGCTTCAAGCTCATTCGCCTTATTTCTGACACTTCGTGCATTCAGATATAGAATTTTTAATCCATTTCTCCTCTCTCTGTTTAAATCGCTGCCTATTGTGCATAACCCAGCTCCCCGAACTCTCACCGGGCTATACGCCCCTTGAATTTTGTTGTCCTTCTTAAATTTACTTACTCTTTCTGCACATTTAACTCCATGTCCGTCAGACCATCCCTCTGCACATGTATCCTCCTTATCACTCGTTCCGCCTCACCTTTCTCTACTTCACACTTAATATTCCGGAACCGTGTAATCCCCACTTCCTTTACACTTCATCTCGCTATCCTCTCTCACATTCTGGATCCCTGACCCCTGCAAATTTAGTTTAAAGCCCCCCAAGCAGCACTAGCAAACTTTCCTCCAAGAATGTTAGTACCCCTCCAGTTCAGGTGTAAACCGTCCCGTCGGAACTGATCCCACCCTCCCTGGAACAAAGCCCAATTATCTAAAAACCTGAAGCCCTCCCTCCTGCACCATCCTCTCAGCCACGTATTGATCTGTATTATTCTTCTGTTCCCTGCCTCACGCGCATGTAGCACAGGTAGCAATCCTGAGATTGTTACCCTAGAGGTCCTGCCCTTCAGCTTCGCACCTAACTGCCTGAACTCACTACGCAGGACCCCCTCACTCTTCCTACCCACGTCTTTGGTCCCTACTCTCTCTTGATCTCTCGATCAAACCACTGAAGAGAAAACTGTCTCCTTCTAAACTCTTCGCACTGGTCTAACTCATTGACGTCCACGTACTTGCGCAGTCGTCCCTCGACCAAACCTTAATAGGTTTGATCTTCGATTAAAAGGTCAACAGAATATGGTGGGCTGAACAGCTTATACTGTGCTATTCTTGAACTGGAAAATAAAATAATAGGTTTAAGAATGTGCATGAAAGTACCCCTAAAGATGTACACTAGGGAATATGCTAAAGGAGAATTTCTGAAATTAACGAAGACAAACAGAAGAGTGAAAATTCATTTTTTAAAATGGTTTGGTTTAATGCAGTGTTGAGCTTTGTGCCAGAGCTTAAACATGTGACTCTCCTGCCACCTAGTGGCTGATGATTTTCCTACTCTCTTGATTTACCTCATCCTGACTCATGGTTTGGAAAACCCAACTTTTACCCTCATTTTCCTGATGTTCTTATCTGTTGGTGCAGAGTGAAACGCCATCTAAAATTAGCACTTGTTTACCAAAAGCCTCCAACTTTTGACCTTTCACTAAACAGATGCTCTGATCTCTCAATGCACAAATGTATCAGGAGTTCTGCCATATGTGACAGTGGCAATCTTCATCAGATTATAAGATATAAGATATAGGAGCAGAAGTAGGCCATTCGCCCCATTGAGTCTGCTCCGTTATTCAATCATGGGCTGATCCAATTCTTCCAGTCATCCCCACTCCCTGCCTTCTCCCCATACCCTTTGATGCCCTGACCAATCAAGAACCGATTTATCTCTGCCTTAAATACGCCCAATGACTTGGCCTCCACAGCTGCTTGTGGCAACAAATTCCACAGATTTACCACCCTCTGACTAAAGTAATTTCTCCTCATCTCAGTTCTATATGGACGTTCTTCAATCCTGAAGTCGTGCCATCTTGTCTTAGAGTCCCCTACGATGGGAAATAACTTTGCCATATCAAATCTGTTCAGGCCTTTTAACATTCGGAATGTTTCTCTGAGATTTCCCCTTCATTCTTGTGAACTCAAGAGAATACAGCCCAAGAGCTACCAGACGTTCCTCATATGATAACCCTTTCATTCCTGGAATCATTCTTGTGAATCTTCTCTGAACCCTCTCCAATGTCAATGTATCCTTTCTAAAATAAGCAGCCCAGAAATGCACACAATACTCCAAGTGTGGTCTCACATGTTCATCAACACTACCCACTCCTCCACCAGCCAATGCTCCACCCATGCCAGTAACATGCTTGTAATCCCATGGGCTCTTATCTTGCTGAGCAGCCTCATGCATGGCACCTTGTCAAAGGCCTTCTGAAAATCTAGGTACACCATGTCTACTGCATCTCCCTTGTATACCTTGTTGTAATTCCCTCGAAGAACTGCAGTAGAATTGTCCGGCAGGATTTTCATTTCAGGAAACCATGCTGGTTTTGGCCTATCTTGTCATGTTCCTTCATGTAATCCGTAATCTCATCCCGAACAATCGATTCCAACAACTTCCCAACCACTGATGTCAGGCTACCAGGTCTATAGTTTCCTTTCTGCTGCCTCCCACCCTTCTTAAATAGCAGAGTAACATTTGCAATATTCCAGTCAACCTGTACAAGGCCAGAATCTATCGATTCTTTAAAGATCATTGTTAATGCCTCCGCAATCTCTCTAGCTACTTCCTTCAGAACCCGAGTGTGCATTCTATCAGGTCCAGGAGCTTAATTCACCCTCAGACCATTAAGCTTCCTAAGCACCTTCTCAGTCATAATTTTCACTGCATAAATTTCATTTCCCTGACACTCTTGAATGTCCAGTATACTGCAGACGTCTTCCGCTGTAAAGACTGATGCAAAATACGTATTCATTTCCTCTGCCATCTCTGCATCTGTTATTAGAATATCTCCAGCATAATTTTGTATTGGTCTTATATCTACCCCCGACTCTCTTTTACCATTTATATACATAAAAAAAGCTCTTAGTATCTTCTTTGATATTAGTTGCCAGCTTCTTTTCATAATTCATCTTCTTCTTCCTAATGACCTTCTTAGTTTTCTTCTGCAAGTTTTTAAAAGCTTCCCAATCCTCTATCTTCTCATTAGCTTTGGCTTCCTTGTATGCCCTCTCTTTTGTTGTTAATTTGGCTCTGACTTCACTTGTCAGCCATGGTTGTGTCCTTGTTCCATTCAAAATTTCTTCTTATTTGGAATACATCTGTCTTGTACTTCCCTCATTTTTCGCAGACACTCGAGTCACTGCTGCTCTGCTGTCCTTCCTGCTAGTGTCCCTCTCCAGTCAACTTCGGCCAGTTGCCTTCTCGTGCCATTGTAATTTCCTTTATTCCACTGAAATACCGACATATTGGATTTTATTTTTTCCCTCTCAAATTTCAAAGTGAACTCAATCATATTGTGATTACCGTTCCCTAAGGGTTCCTTAACCTTAAGCTCTCTTATCACCTTAGAAGGCGAAGCTCAGGAGGGGTAACAGTGCCTAACGCCGACTCCTTTGCTTGTATCTTCGGAAACAGATCTATTTCTACCTTTAATATCTTTTTTTTACATTTCAAGGTTGTTTTGAAGACACCAACCTGGATTTACAAGCAGGCTTCAGGATTTTGTGGGAATGTGACCTGTTCTCGGGGTTGCATGACCGACCATTATTCGACATGCCAAGTGTTTGGCCTGAGAGTCTCAATCATGTTCAGAAAGTCTGAGATCTCGGGGCTCTGGAGATGGGCGGATCGAGGGTCGGTGTCACAGCAAGAGACTCGTGTGTCATCAGGGATGCTGGAAAATCTTTCACTGTGGACCCGAAGACCCAAGGGCTTTGCGATATTCTGACACAGAGCTCGAAAAAAGCGATGAAACAGACTTTTAACATCGTAAACCAGCGGGTTGTTGTTATGTCTCCTGCCTGCTGTGAAAATGGGGGACAACTCCCTCTCCTTTGCCAGGGAGAGAAAGAACCTGTGGTTTGTCAAATGTCAGATGAAATGCAAAGCCTTTGGTGTAAGTTTGGTCTGTGTCTTTGCTATTGCTTAGCATACGCTTGGGCTCGGTGATGGTACCGATGTGCTTTTGTTTTGCCTGTGGGGAGTAGGGGAGATCGTTGCTCATTGCTGCTTACGCGCGGGAGGGGGGAGCTGGGGGTGACTTTGGGGTTCTCACATTTAACTGTCGATTATTCTTTGGGGCACTTCTCTGTTTTTGTGGATGCTTGCGGAGTAAAAGCATTTTATGATGCATATTGTATACATTTCTCTGACATTAATTTCTACCTTTAACTCTTTGAACGTTTGAAATACTGGATCATTGCACAACATCCAATCCAGCACAACCAATCCCCTAGTGGGCTCAACACTAAGCTGTTCTAAAAATCCATCCCTTAGAGATTCTACAAATTCTCTCTTGAGATCCAGTACTGTCCTGGTTTTCCCAATCCACTTTCAATTTATGTTTGACGTGGATTCTGAAAAAAGCCATCAAAGAAATGGTTCTTATATATGCAGCTAAATTCTCCTAAATTTGTCATTCAAAATTGATGTGACTGCATCAGACTGCTGAATTTGACATTCTGAGCTCTCTTCCAGAGGAAATAAAAAGAGAGAACAATTTAAAGATGTGTTCAAAAGTGTTGAAGTAAGGTAACATTTCCACTGACCCATTATCATCCAGTAGCACTCACATCCCCTGTAATAAAGTGCTGCAAGAGATTGGTTTTGACTAGAATTATCTCCTGCCCAATCAAGAACTTTGACCCACTGCAATTCACATACCACCACAACAGGTCAACAGTGGAAGGAATCTCACTGACTCTTTGCTCTGCTTTGGACCACCTACACAATCACAGGACATACGCCACGCTTCTGTTTATCGATTACAGCATAGAATTCAACACCATCTTCCCTTCAGGAGTAATAATGATAATAGGCATCTGTTAGTCTCATGAGACCATGGACTTACACCTTGGAAGGTTTCCAGGGTGCATGTCTGGGCAAGGTTGTATGGAAGACCAGCAGTTGCCCATGCTGCAAGTCTCCCCTCTCCACACCATCGATGTTGTCCAAGGGAAGGCCATTAGGACCCATATAGATTGGCACTGGTGTCGTCGCAGGTCAATGTGTGGTTAAGTGCCTTGCCCAAGGACACACACACTGTCTCTGCCAAGATTCAAACTAGCAACCTTCAAATCACTAGGTGAATGCCTTAACCACTTGGCCACGTGCCAGCACACGGAGTAATAACCAAGCTTCAAAACCACGTGCAAGTCAGGGCAGGAATAGGATGACAGTACAGATGAATGAGTATCTGAGGAGCTGGTGCAGGGGACAGTGTCTCAGATTTTTGGATCATTGGACCCACTTCTGGGGCAGGGGTAACCTGTACATGAGGTACACCTAAATTGGTGTTGTAACTAAACTGCAACAAACCTCCTGGCCAAGAGGTTTGCTAGTGCTACTCAGGAGGGTTTAAACTAGTTTGACAGGAGGATGGGAATCAGAACATTGGGTCAGAAAGTAGAGCAATAAAGAAGACGTTAGATGCCAGGGCCAGAGTGGGAACATAGGGAGTCTTTTCTGATTGGCTGACGATGACTAATTGTGTTGCACAGGAATCATAGAACATAGAACTAGAAACCTACAGCACTTTACAGGCCCTTCGGCCCACAATGTTGTGCCGACCATGTAAACTACACTAGAAACTGCATAGAATTTCCCTACTGCATAGCCCTCTATTTTGCTAAGCTACATGTACCTATCTAAGAGTCTCTTAAAAGACCCTATTGTATCTGCCTCCACCACCGTCACTGGCAGAGCATTCCACACACTCATTACTTTGTGTGAAAAACTTACCCTGGCATCCCTCTGTACTTACTTCCAAGCACCTTAAAACTATGTCCCCTCATGTTAGCCATTTCAGCCCTGGGAAAAAGCCTCTGGCTATCTACATGATCAATGCCTCTCATCATCTTATACACCTCTATCAAAACTGCTGGAGTCAGTTATCAAAGATGTGATAACAGCACATTTGGAAAGCGGTGAAATCATCGGACAAAGTCAGCATGGATTTGGGAAAGGAAAATCATGTCTGATGAATCTCATAGAATTTTTTGAGGATGTAACTAGTAGAGTGGATAGGGGAGAACCAGAGGATGTAGTATATTTGGATTTTCAAAAGGCTTTTGACAAGGTCCCACACAGGAGATTAGTGTGCAAACTTAAAGCACATGGTATTGGGGGTAAGGTATTGATGTGGATAGAGAATTGGTTAGCAAACAGGAAGCAAAAAGTGGGAATAAACGGGACCTTTTCAGAATGGCAGGCGGTGACTAGTGGGGTACCGCAAGGCTCAGTGCTGGGACCCCAGTTGTTTACAATATATATTAATGACTTGGATGAGGGAATTAAATGCAGCATCTCCAAGTTTGCAGATGACATGAAGCTGGGTGGCAGTGTTAGCTGTGAGGAGGATGCTAAGAGGATGCAGGGTGACTTGGATAGGTTGGGTGAGTGGGCAAATTCATGGCAGATGCAATTTAATGTGGATAAATGTGAAGTTATCCACTTTGGTGGCAAAAATAGGAAAACAGATTATTATCTGAATGGTGGCCGATTAGGAAAAGGGGAGGTGCAACGAGACCTGGGTGTCATTATACACCAGTCATTGAAAGTGGGCATGCAGGAACAGCAGGCGGTGAAAAAGGCGAATGGTATGCTGGCATTTATAGCAAGAGGATTCAAGTACAGGAGCAGGGAGGTACTACTGCAGTTGTACAAGGCCTTGGTGAGACCACACCTGGAGTATTGTGTGCAGTTTTGGTCCCCTAATCTGAGGAAAGACATCCTTGCCATAGAGGGATTACAAAGAAGGTTCACCAGATTGATTCCTGGGATGGCAGGACTTTCATATGAAGAAAGACTGGATGAACTGGGCTTGTACTCGTTGGAATTTAGAAGATTGAGGGGGGATCTGATTGAAACGTATAAAATCCTAAATGGATTGGACAGGCTAGATGCAGGAAAATTGTTCCCGATGTTGGGGAAGTCCAGAATTAGGGGCCACAGTTTGAGGATAAAGGGGAAGCCTTTTAGGACCGAGATTAGGAAAACCTTCTTCACACAGAGAGTGGTGAATCTGTGGAATTCTCTGTCACAGGAAACAGTTGAGGCCAGTTCATTGGCTATATTTAAGAGGGAGTTAGATATGGCCCTTGTGGCTATGGGGATCAGGGGGTATGGAGGGAAGGCTGGGGCGGGGTTCTGAGTTGGATGATCAGCCATGATCATAATAAATGGCGGTGCAGGCTCGAAGGGCCGAATGGCCTACTCCTGCACCTATTTTCTATGTTTCTATGTTTCTATCCAGTCACCTCTCATATTTGGTCGCTCCAAGGAGAAAAGGCCAAGTTCACTCAACCTATTCTCACAAGACACTCTCCAATCAAGGCAACATTCTTGAAAATCTCCTCTGCACTCTTTCTATAGTATCCACATCCTTCCTGTAGTGAGCAGCATTGACAAAATGCTGGAGGAACTCAGCAGGGAAGGCAGCTTCTATGGAAAGAAGTGCAGTTGACGGTTCGGGCCGAAACCCTTTGGCAGGACTGCCAAGGTCTGACCAAGGTCTTATGTAGCTGCAACATTACCTCACGGCTCTTGAACTCAATCCCATGGTTGATGAATGCCAACAAACCATATACCTTCTTAACAACACTGTCAATCTGCACAGCAGCTTTGAGTGTCAAATGGACATGGACCCCAAAATCTCTCTGATCTTTCACACTGTCAGGAGTCTTACCATTAATACGATATTCTCTCTTCGAATTTGACCTACCAAAATGAACCACTTCACACTTACCTGGGTTGAACTCCATCTGCCACTTCTCAGCCCAGTTCTGCATCCTATTTATGCCCGGCTGTAACCTCTGACAGCCCTCCAGATTATCCACAATGTCCCTAACCTTTGTGTCATCAGCAAACTTACTAATCCACTCTTCTACTTCTTCATCCAGGTTATTTTTAAAAATCACAAAGAGGAGGGGTCCCAGAACAGATCCCTGCAGAACAAATCTGGTCACCATCCTCCATGGAGAATACGAACCATCTACAACCACCTTTTGCCTTCTGTGGGCAAGCCAATTCTGGATCCAAAAATCAAAGTCTTATTGGATCCCATGCCTCCTTATTTTCTGAATGAGCCTCACATAGGGAATCTTATTAAATGCCCTTACTAAAATCCATATACATTACATACACTGGTCTACCTTCATCAATGTGTTTTGTTACATCCTCAAAGAATTCAATCAGGTTCGTAAGGCACGCCTGCCCTTGACAAAGCCATGCTAACTGTCCTTAATCAGATTATGTCTCTCCAAAAGCTCATAAATCCTGCCTCTCAGGTTCATCTCCAACAACTTGTCTACCACTCAAGTGGTGACTCGGTGTTAGGACTGCTACTTATAAGAGGTAGTAATGGGGGACAACAAAATGGTGGAAAATCTGAATACGTAGTTTGTATCAGTCTTTATTGTGGAAGACACTGGCAGTATGGTGGAAGCTCCAGGTGTCAGTGGTCATTAAGTGTCTGAAGTTACCTTCACTAGAGAGAAGGTACTGGGAAACTGAAGAAGTCTGAGGGTAGATAAGTCATCTGGACCAGATGGTGTATACCCCAGGTTTCTGAAAGAGCTGGCTGAAGTGATTGAGGAGGCATTAGTAATGATCTTTCAAGAATCACTAGATTCTGGAACGGATCCAGAAAGCTGGTAAATTGAAAATGCCACTTAGAAGCGAGAGAGGTAGAAGAAAAGAAACTACAGGCCAGTTAGTCAGACCTCAGTGGTTGGGAAGACGTTGGAGTCAATTATCAAGGATGAGATGTCAGGGTACTTGGAGACACATGATAAAACTTGGCTGTAGTCAGCATGGTTCTCTGAAAAGAAAATACTGCTGACAATTCTGTAAGAATTCTTTGGAAAAAAATACAAAGCAGGATAAACAAAAGTAAATCAGTTTAAGTTGTGTACTTGGATTTTCAGAAGGCTTTTGTCAAGGTGCCAATCATGAGGCTGCTTAATAAACTACAAGCCCATGGAATTACAGGAAAGATTCTAGCGTAGGTAAAGCAGTGGCCGATTGGCAGGAGATAAAGAGTGGGAATAAAAGGAGCCCTTTCTGGTTGGCTGCCAGTGACTGAGGTGTTTCACAGGGGCCGATTCTTTTTACGTTATATGTCAATTATTTGGATGATTGAATTGATGGTTTTGTTGCAAAGTTTGCAGACAATATGAAGGTAGGTGGAGGGGCAGGTAGTTTTGAGGATGTAGAGAGGCTAAAGAAGGACTTAGTCAGATTAGGAGAATGGGCAAAGAAATGGTGGATGAAATATAGTGTCGGGAAGTGTCTGGTCATGCACTTTGGTAGAAGAAATGAAAGGGTTGACTAATTTCTAAATGGAGAGAAAGTACAAAAAAAAAACTGAGGTGTGAAGAGACTTGGGCATCCTTGTGCAGGATTTCCTGAAGGTTAATTTGCAGTTTGAGTCTGTGGTGAGGAAGGCAAATGCAATGTTAGCATTCATTTCAAGAGGACTAGAATATAAAAGCAAGGGTGTACTGCTGAGACTTTACACTGGTGAGGCCTCACTTGGAGTATTGTGGGCAGTTTTTCTCTCCTTATCATAGAAAGTATGTGCTGAAATTAGAGAGAGTCTAAAGGAGGTTTGAGAAAATGATTCCAGGATTGTCATATGAAGAGCGTTTGACGGTGCTCACTAGGAGGTGATGAATTTAGTCAAGGAGAGAAAGGAAATGTCTGTAAACTAGAATCGAACAGGATCCTGGATGATTATAAAGAAGCAAGAAAATAACTCAAAAAGGGATTTAGGGAATGTAGGAGGCGTCATCAAAGGTCACTGACAGGCAGGCATTCTATTCATACATCAGGAATAAGAGAATAACGGCGGGGGGAGGGGGTAGGGGTCAGAGGTGGAAAGAATCAGTAACTTTGAATTCTTGTGTGTCATTATCTCAGAGGACCTGTCTTGGACCTGTCATATAGAAAAGCAGCATCCATCATCAGAGATCCTCACCACCCAGGCCATGCTCTTTTCTCACTACTGCCATAAGGTGGAAGGTACAAGAGCCTCAGGATTCACACCACCAGGTTCAAGGCAGTTACTACTCCTTAACCATAAGACTCTTAAACAAAAGGAGATAGCTGCAGTCATTTATGGACTCTGTTATATTGTTATTTCATGCTCGTTATTTATTGCTATTTATTAATATCTGCATTGCACTGTTTGTTTACAGTTAACAGTTCCTGATGTTTATAGTTTACAGTTACTGTTCTATAGATTTGCTAACTAAACCTACAGAAAAAGAACCTCAGCATCATATGTGTCATGTATGTATCTGATTATAAATTTTACTTTGCACTTTGAACTTTGGCCACTCAAGGATAAAGGGGGAACATTTGCTTGGATGTAAAGGGTGAGGGTGAGGTCGTTAATGAATACGTTACGTCAGTATTTACCAAGGAGAAGGACGTGGAGGATAAATAGATCGGTGCCGAGAGTATTAATATGCGAGATAATTTTGAAGTAAAGGGGAAGGTAGTATTGGGTGCATCCGGGAGGGACTTGGATAAGTCCCCAGTGCATGATGGGAGATGGCTCGGTTATTGAAAGGGGCAAGTGAAGAGATTGCTGGGGGCCTGACCAATATCTTTGTGTCCCCTCCAGACACAGGTAAGGTCCTGGAGGACCGTCGAGTAGCTAATGTTGTTCCATTATTCAAGAAGGGAACCAGCGATAAACTTGGAACTATAAAGTCTCACATCAGTGGTAGGGAATTTATTGGAGAGAACTCTTAGAGATAGGATTTATGAGCATTGGAAAACTGTGGCCTAATAATGGAGAGCCTGCATGACTTTCTGCAGGGCAAGTTGTGTTTTACTCATCTGATTGAGTTCTTTTTTACAAGGTGGCAAGGGTGATTGATGAAAGTAGAGCTGTGTAAGTGTCTACATGGATTTTAGTAAGATGTTTGACAATGTCCCTCAGGAGGCTCATCCAGAAGATTATGTTGCTTGGGATCAATGGTGAATTGGTCGTTTCGATTCAGAACAGGTTTGTCCAGAGAAGGCCAAGGATGGTGGTTGAAGGGACTTATTCCAGTTGCAGGTCATGATTCATGGTGTTTCACAGGGATCTGTACTGGGACTTCTGTTTTTATGTTGTGATAGATAAAAATATACATGGAAATGTTAATAAGTTTGCATATGATATGAGGATTGGTGGTGTTGTAGATACCATAGATGACTGACAAAGAATACAATGATCTATAGATCAGTTATAGATATGGACGGAGATGGTGTTTAACCCGGCCAAGTGCTGCACTTTTGCTGGTCAAATGTAAAGAGACAACACACTGTTGAGGGCAAGAACCTTAGCGGTGTTGTTGAGCAGAAGGATCTTCGGTTCCAAGTTCCTAGCTCCCTAAGAGTGGCCATGCAGGTTGATAGGGTGGTTATGAAGGCATATGGCATGCTTGCTTGTATTAGTCGAGGGACTGAGTTCAAAATTCAGGAAGTTACAGTATGTCACAACTTTAGAAAACTCTTGTTAGGCTGCGTCTGGAGTGTTTCATACTGTTCTGATCACAGTAAGGATTTTGAGGCTATGGAGAAGGTGCAGAAGAGGTTTACCCAGGATGCTACCTGGATTAGAGGGCATGTGCTATAACGAGAAGCTGGACAAACTTGGATTGTTTTGTCTGGAGCAGCCGAGGCTGAGGGAAGATCTGATGGAGGTTTATAAGGTTATGAGAGGCATAGAAAGAGTAGACTGACAGTATCATTTTCCCAGGGTTGAAACGTCTAATACCAGAGGGCAAGCATTTTAGGTGAGAGAGAGTAAATTTTAAGGAGATGCGAGAGGCAAGTTTTTTACCCAGAGAGTGGAGGGTGCCTGAGATATGCTGCCTGGGGTTGTGGAAGAAGCACAGACTTTCAGGACTTTTATGAGACGTTTAGATAGGCACATGAAAGTGAGGAAAATGGAAAGGTATGGACTTTATGTTAAGGGGTTAGCTTAGTTGGCCATCTGATTACTAATTTATTTGGTTCAGCGCAGCATATTGGGCTGAAAGATCAGTTCCTGTGCTTTACTTTTCCATGTTCTATGTTCTAAAACCCAGGCCTCTATACCTCACTCTGGAACTTCCTTATTGGGAGACCAAAGCAGGTGTGGATAGGTAATAGCATCTCCTCCTTATTGACTAGCAACATAGATGCACCTCAAGGACACGCACTTAGCCCACTGCTCTACTTTCTCTGCATTCATGATTGTGTGGCTAAGCACAGTTTTAACACCATCTATAAAATTGCCAATGACACCACTGTGGTTGGTAGAATCTCAGACAGTGAGGAGGACGCTTACAAGTGCAACATAGATTGGCTGGTAGAGTGGTGTCACAACACCAACATTGCACGGAACATCAGCAGGACCAAAGAACTGATTGTGGACTTCAAGAAGGAGAAGTCAAGCGAAGACACAGTTCTAATTGAGGGGTCAGCAGTTAAAAAGCTTAGCAGCTTTATGTTCCTGGGCATCAACATTTGGAGATCCATCCTGGGCTCAATATATTGCAGTGATCATGAAGAAGGCACACCAGTGACTCCACTTCAATAGACTCTTACAAATTTCTACATCACCAAAGACTCTTACAAATTTCTACAGATACATGGTGGAGAGCGTTCTGACTGGTTGATCGCAGCCTGGTATGGAGGCTCCAGTGCAAAGCATTGCAAGAGGCTGCAGGGGATTATAGACTTAACCAGCTTTGTCACCGGCTCAGCCCTCCCCATCATCGAGGACATCTTCAAGAGATGGTGCCTCGATTACACTAAGATCCTCATCCACTGGGATGTTTCTTCTTCTCAATCTTCTCAGTCGGCATAACATTGTGGGACGAAGTGCCTGTACTGTGCTGTACTATTCTATGTTCTGTAGCTAATTTGCAAATATAAAATTGCTGATAGTACAAGTATGTTAGATCTCCCCAACTCTAAATATAATTGAACATGGTAAAGAATAAATGGAGAAAAAACAAAAAAAATCCCCCAAACTAGAAATGAAAAAAAAAACACACTAAATTAAGCCAAGCCAGACTAGACCAAACTAAACAAAACTAAAACAAAATTGGGCTAACATATTACATCGGATACAATCATTAATGTCGTTAACTCCACTCCTCTATCCATATATATTTAGTTTAAAAAAAGGACTCAAAAAAGGTCAAACTACATCATATGAAAATATTGAATAAATGGTCCCCAAGCTTCTTCAAATTTAACCAAAGGATCGGAGGTGCCACTTCTAATTTTCTCTATATTTAAACAAGATATAGTTTGAGAAAACCATTGAAATGTAGTCGGAGGATTGACCTCTTTCCAATTCAATAAGATAGATCTTCTAGCCATTAATGTGAGGAATGCAATCATCAGGCAGACTGAAAGGGATAGTAACTTATCTTCCATCATTGGTAAATCAAAAATTACAGTAATGGGGTGAGGTTGCAAATCAATACACAAAACTGTAGAAATGATATCATACTATATACTTCCATCCCCCATCACGAAGGTCTCAAAGCTCTACGCTTCTTTTTGGATTCCAGACCTAATCAGTTCCCCTCTACCACCACTCTGCTCCGTCTAGCAGAATTAGTCCTTACTCTTAATAATTTCTCCTTTTGCTCCTCCCATTTCCTCCAAACTAAAGGTGTAGCTATGGGCACCCGTATGGGTCCTAGCTATGCCTGCCTTTTTGTTGGGTTTGTGGAACAATCTATGTTCCGTGCCTATTCTGGTATCTGTCCCCCTCTTTTCCTTCACTACATCGACGACTGCATTGGCGCTGCTTCCTGCACGCATGCAGAACTCGTTGACTTTATTAACTTTGCCTCCAACTTTCACCCTGCCCTCAAGTTTACCTGGTCCATTTCCGACACCTCCCTCCCCTTTCTAGATCTTTCTGTCTCTGTCTCTGGAGACAGTTTATCCACTGATGTCTACTATAATCCTACTGACTCTCACAGCTATCTGGACTATTCCTCTTCTCACCCTGTCTCTTGCAAAAACGCCATCCCCTTCTCGCAATTCCTCCGTCTCCGCCGCATCTGCTCTCAGGATGAGGCTTTTCATTCTAGGACGAGGGAGATGTCTTCATTTTTTAAAGAAAGGGGCTTCCCTTCCTCCACTATCAACTCTGCTCTTAAACGCATCTCCCCCATTTCACGTACATCTGCTCTCACTCCATCCTCCCACCACCCCACTAGGAATAGGGTTCCCCTGGTCCTCACCTACCACACCACCAGCCTCCGGGTCCAACATATTATTCTCCGTAACTTCCGCCACCTCCAACGGGATCCCACCACTAAGCATATCTTTCCCTCCCCCCCTCTCTCTGCATTCCGCAGGGATCGCTCCCTACACATCTCCCTTGTCCATTCGTCCCCCCCATCCCTCCCCACTGATCTCCCTCCTGGCACTTATCCGTGTAAGCGGAACAAGTGCTACACATGCCCTTACACTTCCTCCCTTACCACCATTCAGGGCCCCAAACAGTCCTTCCAGGTGAGGCATCACTTCACCTGTGAGTCGACTGGGGTGATATACTGCGTCCGGTGCTCCCGATGTGGCCTTTTATATATTGGTGAGACCCGACGCAGACTGGGAGACCGCTTTGCTGAACATCTACGCTCTGTCCGCCAGAGAAAGCAGGATCTCCCAGTGGCCACACATTTTAATTCCACATCCCATTCCCATTCTGACATGTCTATCCACGGCCTCCTCTACTGTAAAGATGAAGCCACACTCAGGTTGGAGGAACAACACCTTATATTCCGTCTGGGTAGCCTCCAACCTGATGGCATGAACATTGACTTCTCTAACTTCCGCTAGGCCCCACCTCCCCCTCGTACCCCAGCTGTTACTCATTTTTATGCACACATTCTTTCTCTCACTCTCCTTTTTCTCCCTCTGTCCCTCTGAATATACCTCTTGCCCATCCTCTGGGTCACCCCCCCCCCCGTCTTTCTTCCCGGACCTCCTGTCCCATGATCCTCTCGTATCCCCTTTTGCCTATCACCTGTCCAGCTCTCGGCTCCATCCCTCCCCCTCCTGTCTTCTCCTATCATTTTGCATCTCCCCCTCCCCCTCCAGCTTTCAAATCCCTTACTCACTCTTCCTTCAGTTAGTCCTGACGAAGGGTCTCGGCCTGAAACGTCGACTGCGCCTCTTCCTATAGATGCTGCCTGGCCTGCTGCGTTCACCAGCAACTTTGATGTATGTTGGTTGAAATGATATCAAAGATATTTTTCCAGTATTTATTCAAAAAAGGGCAAAACCAGAACATATGAGTCAAGGAAACAACTTCAGAATGACGTCTATCACAAATAGGGCTTATATGAGAATAAAAATGAGCTAACTTATCTTTAGACATATGAGGCCTATGTACCACCTTAAGTTGTATCAATGTATGTTTAGCACATAAAAAGGACAGGTTAACTAATTGAAAAATATTTTCCCATTTTTCTGTAGGTAAATGAAGTTGAAGTTCCCTTTCCCATTCAGTCTTAATTTTATCAGATATACCTGAATTTATTTTCATAATCAAATCATAAATGATTGCTATTAAGCCCATCTGATAAGGATTTAAACCTAATTTTTTTCTGTGATATCAAATGGGTATGAAGATGGAAATGTAGGTAGCTTAGTATTTAAAAAGTTTCTAATTTGTAAATATCTGTAAAAATATGAGTTCTAGGCAAATTATATTTATTAGATAACTGTTCAAAAGACATAAAACAGCTATCCAAAAATAAATCACGAAAGCTTAATATACGCTTCATTTTCCATACCAAAAAAGCTTGATCTATAACAGACGTTGAAAGAAAAAGTTAGATATAATAAGGCTTGATAAAATAAGTTGGTTCAAACCAAAAAATTTACAAAATTGAAACCATATTCGTAGTATATGTTTAATTATTGGATTAACCATTTGTTTATTTAATTTAGAAAGAACAAATGGAAGAGAAGTCCCTAAAATGGAAGTCAGAGAAAACTCTTGAACAGATTTACATTCCAGGTTTACCCATTGTGGGCTTAAAGTTATATCCAATCTTGTGTCCAAAATATTAAATATCGAATATTAATTGCCTAATAGCAAAATCTAAGATTCAGCAATGCTAAACCACCATCCTTTCTAGACTTCTGTGAATATTTTGTACTTAATCTAGGATTTTTGTTTTGCCATATATATGAAGAAATTTTAGAATCTAAAGTTTCAAAAAAGGATTTAGAAATGAAAATTGGTAATGCTTGAAACAAATATAAAAATTTAGGTAGGACAATCATCTTAACAGCATTAATTCAACCAACTATTGATAGAAACAATGGGGACTATTTGATAAACAATTGTTTAACCTGATCAATTAAAGGTAAAAAATTATGCTTAAATAAATCCTCATGTTTCTTATTAATTTTAACACCCCGATAAGTAAAATAACCAGTAACCATTCTGAATGGTGAACATCTATAAATTGGAACCTGCATATTTAAACGGAAGAGTTCGCTTTTATTAAGGTTCAATTTGTAGGCAGAAAAATTACTAAACTGATCAAGTAAGGCTATTACAGCCGGGATAGATTTTTCGGGGTTAGAGATATATAGTAGTAAATCATCAGCATATAGTGATAACTTAAGTATTTCATTCCCCCGGGGGATACCAAATACATTAGTTGATTCACGAACAGCAATGGCCAAAAGTTCCAAAGCAATATCAAATAACAGTGGACTAAGAGGACAACCTTGCCTGGTGCCACGAAACAACTGAAAAAAGGGAGATCTTTGATTATTGGTAAGTACCAATGCTGAAGGGGTAAGATATATTAATTTAATCCAAGATATAAATATCGGACTAAAATTAAATTTCTCAAGTGTAGTAAATAAATAGGTCCATTCAACTCTGTCAAATACTTTCTCAGCATCTGGTGAAATGACACATTCTGGAATTCTAGATGAAGGGGTATAAACAATATTCATTAATCTCCTAATATTAAAAAACAAATAACGACTTTTAATGAATCCAGTCTGATCAACAGAAATAATTTGAGGCAATACCTTCTCCAATCTAGTTGCTAAAATTTTAGAAAAAATCTTGGAATCCACATTCAACAGGAATATAGGCCTATATGATGCACATTCAGTAGGATCTTTATCTTTTTTAAGAATTAAAGGAATAGTAGCACCATAAAAGGATTGTGGTAATTTACCTATAGATAATGCATCCTTAAAAATTCTATATAGCCAAGGTGAGAGAATATCAGAAAAGAATTTTTAAAATTCTACTGTGTATCCATCCGGACCAGGTGCTTTACCTGAATTCATCGAAGAAATAGCATTTTTAATTTCATCTTCAGTAATAGGAGCTTCTAATACTAAACGTTTATTTTATGATAATTTCGGAAAGTTCAGTTTCCTTAAAAATTCATGCATTATAGTAGAACCATCAGGAAATTCTGATTGGTATAGTGAAGTGTAAAATTCTTGAAAGGATTTATTTATCTCATCATGGTCAACGGTAAAGATACCATCTCTTTTACAAATCTTAAGGATCTGACATTTGATCAATGCAGTTTTCAGTTGGTTGGCCAGATTTATCACCATGTATATAGAACTGACTCCTAGTTTTAATTAATTGATTTTTGATCGAAGATGTTAGTAATAAACTATGCTCCATTTATACTTTATACTTATTACTTTATTGTTGCTGAACTATTGATACTAGAGCGTACAATCATCACAGCGATATTTGATTCTGCGCTTCGTGCTCCCTGGAGTACAAATCAATAGTAAATATTAAAAATTTAAATTAAAAATCATAAATAGAAAATAGAAAAGGGAAAGTAAGGTAGTGCAAAAAAAAAAAATGAGAGGCAGGTCCGGATATTTGGAGGGTACGGCCCAGATCCGGGTCAGGATCCGTTCAGCAGTCTTATCACAGTTGGAAAGAAGCTGTTCTCAAATCTGGCCGTATGAGTCTTCAAGCTCCTAAGCCTTCTCCCAGAGGGAAGAAGGACAAAAAGTGTGTTGGCTAGGTGGGTCGTGTCCTTGATTATCCTTGCAGCACTGCTCCGTTAGCGTGCGGTGTAAAGTGAGTCCATGGACGGAAGATTTGAAGCCCAACTCTCTTTTTATAAAGCTCCTTATTAAGAGCAATAGAGTATTCCTTATCAATTTCTTTAATCTTATTAACCAGCATATGTATTCCATTATTTATTCATTTTTTCAGTCTAGCAGAGCATAAAATATTGTGACCACGTATATATGCTTTAAAAGAGTCCCACATATAGTACCCCACCAGAAATTTCTTCCATAGCATTTGTTGAAAAGAAGAAATCGATCTGATCCTTAATAAAATTAATAAATTTCAAGTCTTGAAGAAGAACATAGAACATAGAATATAGAATAGTACAGCACAGTACAGGCCCTTCAGCCCACAATGTTGTTCCAACCCTCAAGCCCTGCCTCCCAAATAAGCCCTCACCTTCAATTCCTCCATACACCTGTCTAGTAGTCTCTTAAACTTCATTAGTGTATGTGCCTCCACCACTGACTCAGGCAGTGCATTCCATGCACCAACCACTCTCTGAGTAAAAAATCTTCCTCTAATATCCCCCTTGAACTTCCTACCCCTTACCTTAAAGCCATGTCCTCTTGTATTGAGCAGTGGTGCCCTGGGGAAGAGGTGCTGACTATCCACTCTATCTATTCCTCTTATTATCTTGTACACCTCTATCATGTCTCCTCTCATCCTCCTTCTCTCCAAAGAGTAAAGCCCTAGCTCCCTTAATCTCTGATCATAATGCATACTTTCTAAACCAGGCAGCATCCTGGTAAATCTCCTCTGTACCCTTTCCAATGCTTCCACATCCTTCTGATAGTGAGGTGACCAGAACTGGACACAATACTCCAAGTGTCGCCTAACCAGAGTTTTATAGAGCTGCATCATTACATTGCGACTCTTAAACTCTATCCCTCGACTTATGAAAGCTAACACCCCATAAGCTTTTTTAACTACCCTATCCACCTGTGAGGCAACTTTCAGGGATCTGTGGACATATACCCCCAGATCCCTCTGCTCCTCCACACTACCAAGTATCTTGCCATTTACTTTGTACTCTGCCTTGGAGTTTGTCCTTCCAAAGTGTACCACCTCTCACTTCTCCGGGTTGATTTCCATCTGCCACTTCTCAGCCCACTTCTGCATCCTATCAATGTCTCTCGGCAATCTTTGACAATCCTCTACACTATCTGCAACACCACCAACCTTCGTGTCATCTGCAAACTTGCCAATCCATCCTTCTACCCCCACGTCCAGGTCGTTAATAAAAATCACAAAAAGTAGAGGTCCCAGAACCGATCCTTGTGGGACACCACCAGTCACAATCCTTCAATCTGAATGTACTCCCTCCACCACGACCATCTGCCTTCTCCAGCCAAGCCAATTCTGAATCCACCTGGCCAAACTTCCCAGGATCTCATGCCTTCTGACTTTTTGAATAAGCCTACCATGTGGAACCTTGTCAAATGCCTTACTAAAATCCATATAGATCACGTCCACTGCACTACCCTCATCTATATGCCTGGTCACCTCCTCAAAGAACTCTATCAGGCTTGTTTGGCACAATCTGCCCTTCACAAAGCCATGCTGACTGTCGCTGATCAGACAATGATTCTCTAAATGCACATAGATTCTATCTGTAAGAATCTTTTCCAACAGCTTTCCCACCACAGATGTAAGGCTCACAGGTCTATAATTACCCGGACTATCCCTACTACCTTTTTTGAACAATGGGACAACATTCACCTCCCTCCAATCCTCCGGTACCATTCCCGTGGACAACAAGGACATAAAGATCCTAGCCAGAGGCTCAGCAATCTCTTCCCTCGCCTCGTGGAGCAGCCTGGGGAATATTCCATCAGACCCCGGGAACTTATCCATCCTAATGTATTTTAACAACTCCAACACCTCCTCTCCCTTAATATGAACATGCTCCAGAACATCTACTCCACTCATATTTTCCTCACTATCATCAAGTTCCCTCTCATTGGTGAATACCGAAGAGAAGTATTCTTTGATGACCTCACTGAATTCCACAGCCTCTGGGCACATCTTTATCTCTAATTGATCCTACCTTCACTCCTGTCATCCTTTTTTTCTTCACATAATTGAAGAATGCCTTGGGGTATTCCTTTACCCTACTCACCAAGGCCTTCTCATGCCCCTTTCTTGCTCTTCTCAGTGCCTTCTTAACCTCCTTTCTTGCTTCCCTATATTCCTCAATAGACCCATCTGATCCTTGCTTTCTAAACCTCATGTATGCTGCCTTCTTCCACCTCACTTGTCACCCATGGTTCCTTCACCCTACCATTCTTTATCTTCCTTACTGGGACAAATTTATCTCTAACATCCTGCAAGAGATCTCTAAACATCGACCACATGTCCATAGTACACTTCCCTGCAAAAACATCATCCCAATTCACACCCGCAAGTTCTAGCCTTATAACCTCATAATTTGCCCTTCCCCAATTAAACATTTTCCTGTCCTCTCTAATTCTATCCTTTTCCATGATAATGCTAAAGGCCAGGGAGCGATGGTCACTGTCCCCCAGGTGCTCACATAGTCATAGTCATAGTCATACTTTATTGATCCCCGGGGAAATTAGTTTTCATTACAGTTGCACCATAAATATTAAATAGTAATAAAACCATAAATAGTTAAATAGTAATATGTAAATTATGCCAGGAAATAAGTCCAGGACCAGCCTATTGGCTCAGGGTGTCTGATCTTCCAATGGAGGAGTTGTAAAGTTTGATGGCCACAGGCAGGAATGACTTCCTATGATGCTCTGTGTTGCATCTCGGTGGAATGAGTCTCTGGGTGAATGTACTCCTGTACCCATCCAGTACATTATGTAGTGGATGGGAGACAGTGTCCAAGATGGCATGCAGCTTCGACAGCATCCTCTTTTCAGACACCACCGTCAGAGTTCCATCCCCACAACTTCACTGGCCTTACGAATGAGTTTGTTGATCCTGTTGGTGTCTGCTACCCTCAACCTGCTGCCCCAGCACACAACAGCAAACATGATAGCACTGGCCACCACAGACTCGTAGAACATCCTCAGCATCGTCTGGCAGATGTTAAAGGACCTCAGTCTCCTCAGGAAATAGAGACGGCTCTGACCCTTCTTGTAGACAGCCTCAGTGTTCTTTGACCAGTCCAGTTTATTGTCAAATCATATCCCCAGGTATTTGTAATCCTCCACCATGTCCACACTGATCCCTTGAATGGAAACAGGGGTCACCGGTGCCTTAGCCCTCCCCAGGTCTACCTCCAGCTCCTTACTCTTTTTCACATTAAGCTGCAGATAATTCTGCTCACACCATGTGACAAAGTTTCCTACCGTAGCTCTGTACTCAGCCTCATCTCCCTTGCTGATGCATTCAACTATGGCAGAGTCATCAGAAAACTTCTGAAGATGACAAGACTCTGTGCAGTGGTTGAAGTCTGAGGTGTAAATGGTGAAGAGAAAGGGAGACAAGACAGTACCCTGTGGAGCCCCAGTGCTGCTGATCACTCTGTTGGACACACAGTGTTGCAAGCACACGTACTGTGGTCTGCCAGTCAGGTAATCAAGAATCCATGACACCAGGAAAGCATCCACCTGCATTGCTGTCAGCTTCTCCCCCAGCAGAGCAGGGCGGATGGTGTTGAATGCACTGGAGAAGTCAAAAAACAGTGCTCGCTAGCTTGTCCAGGTGGGCGTAGACACGGTTCAGCAGGTAGACGATGGCATCCTCAACTCCTAGTTGGGGCTGGTAGGCGAACTGGAGGGGATCTAAGTGTGGCCTGACCTTAGGCTGGAGCAGCACCAGAACAAGTCTCTCCGGGGTCTTCATGATGTTGGAGGCCAATTCCACCGGTCTGTAGTCATTGAGGCCGCTGGGGCGCGGCGTCTTCGGCACAGGGACGAGGCAGGACATCTTCCACAGCACAGGAACCCTCCGGAGCCTCAGGCTCAGGTTGAAGACATGGCAAAGTACTCCAGATAACTGAGGTGCACAGGCTTTGAGCACCCTGGTACTGACACCATCCAGTCCTGCAGCCTTGCTTCGGTTAAGACATTTCAGCTGTCTTCTCACCTGTTCAGCTGTGAAACCCACCGTGGTGGTTTCGTGTGGGGAAGGGGTATAGTCATGAGAGCAGGGTGGGGGACTGTGAGGAGGGGTAGGAGGGGAGAGTGGAATATGTGTTGGTTGGGGGCCGACAACAGATGACTCATGTGGGGGATGGGCAGGGGCCACAATGTCAAATCTGTTAAAGAACAGGTTAAGTTCGTTGGCCCTGTCCACACTGCCTTCAGCTCCTCTGTTGCTAGTCTGCCGAAACCCAGTGATGGTCCTCATCCCCCTCCAGACCTCTCTCATGTTGTTCTGCTGGAGTTTCCACTCAAGCTTCCTCCTGTACCTGCCTTTAGCCTCCCTGATCCTGGCTTTCAGGTCCCTCTGTATTGCCCTCAGCTCCTCCCTATTTCCATCTCTAAACGCCCTCTTTTTAGCCACTGAGAGATCTGTGACCTGACCCGGTTCCTTACCTAGTACTAGATCTAGTATGGCATTCCCCTAGTCGGCCTGACAACATACTATGACAGGAATCCGTCCTGGACACACTTAACAAACTCTACCCCATCTAAACCCTTGGAACTAATCAAGTGCCAATCAATATTAGGGAAGTTAAAGTCACCCATGATAACGACCCTGTTATTTTTGCACCTTTCCAAAATCTGCCTCCCAATCTGCTCCACTGTATCTCTGCTGCTACCAGGGGGCCTATAGAATACCCCCAAGAGAGTAACTGCTCCCTTCCTGTTCCTGACTTCCACCCATACTGACTCAAAAGAGGATCCTGCTATATTACTCACCCTTTCTGTAGCTGTAATTGTGTCCCTGACCAGTAATGCCACCCTCCTCCCCTTTTTTCACTCTCTCTATCCCTTTTAAAGCACTGAAATCCAGGAAGATTGAGAATCCATTCCTGCCCTGGTGCCAGCCAAGTCTCTGTTATTACATCATAATTCCATGTATGTATCCAAGCTCTCAGTTCATCACCTTTGTTCCTGATGCTTCTGAAGAGTAGAATTAAACCACCATTGTCTAATGCTGGAAGATGTGTCCATTAATTTGATAGATAGTTTCAAAGGTGCATAGTCAGAGATTGCGATGGAATCATAATTACAGTGAATAACAGATGGAATTAAGTGAGAGTCAATAAAGAAGTAGTCAATTCTAGAATAATTATGATATACATGAGTAAAGAATGAAAACTCTTTATCCTTGGGGTAAAAAAATCTCCAAATTTCTAAAATTAGATTAGATTATGAGAACACTCAGTCCTCTTTTATTGTCATTTAGAAAAGCATACATGCATTAAGAAATAATACAATGTTTCTCTGGAGTGATATCACAGAAAACAAGACAGACCAAAGACTAACACTGACAGAGCCACATATAGTTACAGCAGTGCAAAGCAATACTATAATTTGATAAAGAACAAACCATGGGCACAGTAAAAAAAAGTCTCAAAAGTCCCTGAGTCGATTGACTCCCAAGTCCCCGATAGCAGGTGGCAAAAGTGATAAACTCCCTGCTATAAAGCTCCAGGCACCGTCAACTTGCCGATACCTTGAAAGCAGCCGACCCCAGCCAACACTGAGGCCATCCGTCCAAAAACTCTGAGCTTCCGAGCAGCCTCTCTGATACAGCCTCCCGAGTGCCATCTTCTGCCGAGCACCTTCGACCTCTCCCCGGCCACTGAAACATGCAAAGCTGAAGATTTTGGGGCCTTCAGCTCTGGAGATTCCGTTTACCACACAGTAGCAGCAGTAGCAAAGCAGGCATTTCAGAAGTTTTCCAGATGTTCCGCTGTGCTCTCATGGCTGTCTCCATCAAATCAGGATTGTGCAAGGTCCCCTACTTGACAAATAACAGATATTCATCACCGAAGTGGCCGCACGCGCTGTCGTCACGCCACTATCTTCTCCCCGCTCCCTGGAGGTTTTCTGTATCAACCATAAAAGAATTGATAAGAGTAACAGATTTATTCAGAAGTGTCTGATTCGAGGCAGATCTATCCATCTAAGGATTTAAACAACAGTTAAAATCTCCACCCATTATCAACATATATTCATTTAAATTAGGAAGAGGTGTAAACAAATCCTTAAACAATTCAGGATAATCAATATTTGGAGTATAAACATTCACCATAGCAACTTTTTTGTTGAAAAGTAAACCAGTAATTAACAAAAATCTACCATTCCGATCTGAAATAGTTTCATAATGAATAAATGAAACTGAAGAATCTATAAAAACGGAAACACCTTTCACTTTTGCATTTGTGTTCGAATGATATTGTTAGACCTTCCAAAACCTAAAAAAACACTGATTGTCCTCTTTCCTCACATGAGTTTCTTGTGCAAAAATAACGTGAGCATTCATTCTGTGGAATACATGAAAAAAATTTCTGTTTAATCGGATGATTTAAACCGTTTGTATTCCACGAAACAAAATTAATAATATTATGCATATAACTAGAGTTAACCATTTGGTATGTAAAGGTTTAACCAGAGTACAAATTCATGGATTCGGAAGAGGAAAAAGAGGTTTGAAGAGGAACTGAAAGTTACGACATTTCCGACATTTTTGGAGTTGTGAGTCAGCCCCATTGAAAAAACTAAATTAAAGATAGAAAGACCCCCACCCCCCCCATCCTCAAAGACCTGGAAGAAAGCCAAAGAAAGGCCAAAGGTAATCTAACAATAAATCTAACCCAATCTTTCTAGAAGGCAGCCCAAAAGATATATATATTTTTATAATAAAAAAAACCCGAAAGAAATTACCCTAAATAAATGAAAACTGCAGTTACTGAAAGCATAGGACAAAATATCATATTATTAATATTTTTTAAAAAACAGGCACCAACTCATATCGTTAATTCTTTTCAAACAGAAACATTAAAAAAGATGCAAAGAGAGAGAAAAAACAATGCAGGAGAAAAAAAGCTGAAACACCATCTTGAGATGTAAAGAACCAAAAAACCAAAATACTTCCCCAATTTTAAAAAGGAGAACAAAATTAAGCCCCGAATCTTCTACTTAATTACTTTCAAAAATAGAAAACGTAAAAGTAAGGATAGAAAATATTTTTTTAATGGGCAAAACCATTAAGAAATGAAAAAAACTTTAATCTAAAAGTATAAGAATAATAGCTACACTACAAACCAAAAACATAAGCCCTCAAATTATCAAAGATTCAAATCTGTAAAACTGCTATTAACCAAAAAAGATCAATAAGAACAAACATTTAAAAAGAAATAGTAGATTAATTAGGTCTTAGCAGACAAATTCAGATCATCAAGAAATTTTTGAGCTTCAATCGGAGATTTAAAGAGACGGTGAGAATTATTAGAAAGGACAATTCTCAGATGAGTTGGGTAAAGGAGAGCTGGTTTAAAACCTTTTTGATAAAATTCAGAAGACAATGGTTTAAACGCCATCAGTTCCCTTAAAACTTCAGGTCTGAAATCTTCAACCAAACGAAATGTGAAACTTTGAAATTCGATCATTCCTCTTCTTCGAGCAGCTCGTATCGGATGATCCTTGATGTGAACATAATGAAACCAAATAATAACAACTCTCGGTTTAGAACCTGCGATTGGCATTGCAAAAGGAATACGGTGGGCTTGGTCTATTAACGGAGGGGTATCCAAAACTTCTGATGCAAACACGTCCATTAAAAATTGAGAAAAGAATTTAATAGGGTCACCCTTCTCAACATCTTCGGGGAGTCCAATTATCCGCAAATTCTGTCTCCGGGAGTGATTTTCAAGATCGATAATCCTGGATTTATAACGTTCCAACATTTGAGATGTCGAAGATAAATTTTGCTCTAAGGTTTCAATTTTTCGATCCCTTTGCCGAGCAGCTTCATCGAGCACTGAAATTCTTGCTTGTTGTTCAAATTCGCGTCTAAACGATCTAAAGTTATCTTCAACTGTCTTTAAATCTCCTTCAATCGTAGAAAATCTGTGAGAAAATTTTTCCTCTTGACGGTTGAATTTTTCATCTAGAAGGTTCGAAATTGTATCTAAAGTTAATGGGATGTCTGCAGATGGTTTAGCGTCACCATTTTTTCTTTCCTTGCCATCAGAATCTTTGCCGCTTTTAATATCTCTTCGTCTGAGAGTTGCCATTTCCAACAACTTGAAATCAAAGTCCAAAACATATAACTGTATATAAACCCTTTAGTGTAGGTTTAATCAAAATGGATAAGGGTGGTTACAGGTAAAAAATAGTAAAGAGAATGGAGCGAATCCAAAGTGTACCTTACTCGATGAGCGCCTCCTAGAAAGTCTCATTTTTTTATTGTAATTATTCTCCTTCTTGTAAAAATTGTGCATAATATGTTTCATAGAAACATAGAAAATAGGTGCAGGAGTAGGCCATTCGGCCCTTCGAGCCTGCACCGCCATTTATTATGATCATGGCTGATCCTCCAACTCAGAACCCCGCCCCAGCCTTCCCTCCATACCCCCTGACCCCCGTAGCCACAAGGGCCATATCTAACTCCCTCTTAAATATAGCCAATGAACTGGCCTCGACTGTTTCCTGTGGCAGAGAATTCCACAGATTCACCACTCTCTGTGTGAAGAAGTTTTTCCTAATCTCGGTCCTAAAAGGCTTCCCCTCTATCCTCAAACTGTGACCCATGTTTGTCTTATGAATGCTGCATTTGTGCACTTATGCATAAGACAATAAACTTAGCTTTGACTTTTGACTTTGCCACTGTTATAAAGAAACAAAATGATTACAGCAAAAAATATTAATCAAATGCCAAAAGAGCACCAGTCTCCAGCAATGAAATCAGCAGAGATCTGAATAGCAATTACAGCATTTGATATGTTTAAGACTGTTTAAATTCTAGGAGGTTCACAGAAAAGTGCAAAGGTACAACCACACATACTGATAATTGATCGGAAAATGTGCAGTAACAGAGAACTGATAATAGATAAGAACTATATTGGAGATAGAGAGCTGCAAGTGAACTTTGAGAATCAGTATAATATTGTTCATTGGAAAGCTAATGTAAACCCCACAATGAGAAAATTGAATATCAGTAACCTTAAAATGTGACCATGATCATTGTTACAGAATTCTAAAAGGATCAATTTTACTTTTTTAAGTAACCTAGAGAATCCACATGTGTAACACAGTGTTAAAAATTTAGATTTACAAAGTGCTTTCCATATACTACTATGTTATGATACTATCCAAACTTGCCAAGCCATGGATAGAAAACAGAATAGACATTATGTCGATTGTAAGGTAGAGAGTAGAGAAACGGGATAAGTCGTGACTTTTCCACATCTTCTTCATCCATATGATACTGAGAAAGCAAATCAAATATCAATGTACAAGGCCCAGGTGTTAATGGAACAACATGGCTATTTTGAGGGCTCCCTCCTAATTTATTCTAGGAACAGATTTTGTTATGTTCATGGTCTGCTTAGTAGCTAAACATTATATAGAACCCAACACATATAATGATGGAGGAGCTCAGCAGGTCAGGCAGCCTATGGAGAGAAAGAAACATTCAATATTTTGGGATGGGACTCTTCATCATGACTGGAAAGGAAGAGGAAAGATTCCAGAATGTTAAGGTAGGAGCTCATTTGTGGCACCTTTGCAAAGGCCATCTGAAAATCCAAGTATACAAAATCAATTGATTATCTTTTGTCTATCCTGCTTGGTATTTCGTCAAAGAATTCTAACAGTAGTCAAGTGGTATTTTTTCTTGAGGGAACCATGCTGACTCTAATCTAGTTTGTCATGTGCTTCCAAGTACCTCGGAACTACATATTTGGCAATTGAGCCCAACATCTTCCCAACCACTGAGGTCAAGCTAAATGGCCTATAATTTCCTCCCTTCCGCCTCTCTCCTTAATCAAAGAGTGGAGTGACATTTGCTACTTTCTTGAGAGATCATTACGACTGCCTCCACAATCTTTTCAGCTACAGTACCCTTTTCAGAACCCTGAGGTGTAGACCATCAGCTCCACTTGAATTATTTGCCTTCAGACTTTTCAGTTTCCCACACACCACTGACAAACGACTGAAGCCAAGTGCAGAGGAATGACAAACTACCATGTTGAGACAGAAGCAAGAGATTATTCACAGGAATTCCAGCTGAACATCAGTGTCCTGACCAAGCAACACCACAAGCCCAATCATTCTCGAAACACCGCCCAAGGACCTCGTGATTTGCGCTAATTGGAAATCCGCTTTAAATAAGCGCAGTACGCTGAAAATCTGAGCCAGCTAAAATAAACTTGACAAAATTAAAACAGAAAGCACAAGGGTTTAATGACTCTTGATAAGACAACAAATAAAAATACAGGTGCAAAGCGGGCAGAGCTTATAACTCATAAAAGCAACTGCACTCATTTCCGCACCTTGACACTCACAAAATTCCGGCAATACTACTAGTGTCTTCCACAGTGAAGACTGATGAAAAATACTTATTCAGTTCATCTTCCATTTCCTTACATCTCATTATAATCTCTCCAGCATCATTTTAGACCTTAAGATGGAGGAGCAGAATTAGGCCATCAGGCCCATTGAGCCAAATGGCCTAATCATGGCTGAATCTTTTTTTCCCTCTTCAACCCCATTCATCGGCTTTCTCCCCATAACCTTTGATGCCATGTCCAATCAAGAACCTATCAATCTCTTCCTTAAATATACCTAATGACCCGGCCTCCCCAGCTGCCTGTGGTACAACATTCCCCAAAATCACCACCCTCTGGCTAAAGAAATTTTCACCACTTCCCTGTTTTAAATGGACGCCGCTCTATTCCGAGGCTGTGCCCTCTTGTCCTAGACTCCCCAACCGTAGGAAACATCTACTCTGTCTATGCCTTTGAACATTCAAAAGGTCTCAATGAGATCTCCCCTTCTAAATTCCAATGAGTACAGACCCAGAGCCATCAAACTTTCCTCATATGATAACACTTTCATTCCCAGAATCATCCTTATGAACTTACTCTGGACCCTCTCCAATGCCGGCACATCCTTTCTCAAATGAGGGGCCCAAAACTGCTCACAATACTCAAGGTGAGGCTTCACTAGTACCTAAAGCTTCAGCATCACATCCCTGATCTTGTATTCAAGACTTCTTGAAATGAACACGAACATTGCATTTGCCATCCTCACCACTGACCTTATTGTAAGCTAAGACCATAGACCATAAGACATAGGAGCAGAATTAGACCATCTGGCCCATCAAGTCTGCTCCACCATTCAAGCATGGCTGATCCTTTTCTCTATCTCCTCTTCAACCCCAGTTCCCGCCTTTTCCTTTAACCTTTGATGCCATGTCCAATCAAGAATCTATCAATCTCAGCCTTAAATACACCAAACAACCTGGCCTCCACAGCTACATGTGGAAACAAATTCCACAAATTCACTACCCTTTGGCTAAAAAAATTTCTCCACATCTCTGTTTTGAAAGGGCGTCCCTCTGTCCTGAGGCTGTGCTCTCTTGTCCGAGATTCTCTCACCAAGGTAAACATCCTCAGCACATCTACTCTGTTTAGGCCTTTCAACATTTGAAAGGTTTCAATGAGATCTCCCCTCTTCTTTCTGAATTCCAGCGAGTACAGACCCAGAGCCATCAAATGTTCCTCATATGTTAACCTTTCATTCCTAGAATCATCCTCGTGAACCTCCTCTGAATTGTGTTTAAACTACTTCATTAGCTGGAAGTTTATCCTCCTTAATAATGCGAGGGGGATCCACTGTTCCAATAATGGGTATTGGTAGCTAAACTCACCATAGAGGATAAACAAGGAAATAATCTAGCCTTTCAAGAGTAGGTGGCTGCTGTATAACCTCCCTTTAGTGAGGGTGCCAATAGCTGTCTACATTGATAGGACTTATCTTCATTTGAGTTCCAGAACTTCATGGACAGCCAACGCACTACCATTACAGTTTGCACCCAATGTGGTCACATTATACCACAAGTATTATTTCAGAAAGAATTATGAGATTTCCTGGTGGTGGCTGATGGAGTAACAGCAATCTGCCGTTGCTCCTACTCAAATTATCTTACCATTTCCACCCTGTCTTGAAACTTCTTTTTCAAGTGTGATATTCTTTCATTATGGCTGGAAGGGGTGCCACAGGTACTAAAAAGGATGATTTTCCTGCTTCTCTGGATTCCATTATGGATTTGCTGCAAACTCATACATGAGAAGACTCTGAGAAGTTTCAACAATTCAGCACTGAAGTTAAATAAATAGACTCTTAATGAACACAATGAACGTATTCAAAATAATGAGGAAATTTTGTCGGCTCTGGAAACAGAAGTGGATGAATTGCAGAAGCTTTGTGAAAAGTAATTGAAGTCCAACGAAAAGTTAAGACAGAAGATTATCAACGTAGAAAATAGAAGTAGAAGGAACAACCTATGGGTTCTGGGGCTCGAAGAATTAATCCAAGGTAACCATCCTATGGAATTTTTTGCAGACTTTTTGCAAGAATTATTTCCAGAGATTTTGACGTCTGTGCCAATGATCGATCGAGTTCACAGATCTCCCATGTTTCGACCTCCTAACAATTGGAGACAAAGATCAGTAGTAATCTGTTTTCAGGAATTTAAAACAGTCAATAGTATTTATTGCAAGAAAATTAAATGACAAAAGTAAAGATATCTTGCATCAATTGTATAAAGCCCTGGTGAATCAGCATCCAGAATATTCTGCTCGAGGAAGGACACAGGTGTGATTAAACAGCACAGTTAAAGTTCATCAGTTTAATTGATAGGAAGGTGGGTTTGTCATAAAAGAGAAATTAAGTAGTCTATGCCAATAGTAAAGAAGAATGAGGTGATTTTATTGAAATGCATATGTATCTTAAAAAGTACGTGTGGAATTGTCTTATGTGGCTTGGCAGGCAATGTTCTCTCTAAGGTGTGCACGTGTATGCACACATATCTTTTGCTATTCATGCACAAAGAAATTTAAACTGCACAGAAATGTTGTCACCCTCCACCTCATTAGCAAGTTAAGTATATTTCACGATCACACATAATCACATTTCCTTTTCCAATTTCTGATGTGGATGGTGTTGACAATGTGGAGTTTGTGATGATTTTTCTACAGATTTTAGAACTGGCTTATTTATGTTGTTTTTACTGAAGAAATTATTCAGTGTACATATGATGTTGTTTCTAGGCAAAAATTGTACAGCACAAGATTTTTGCGCACATTGATCATTACAAATTAGAGAGAACTTTGTTGACAGGATAGGTGAAGGTTTCCTAGGCTGGCTGCCTATAACCAGGAATTAATCTCAACATAAGGCGTCAAACATTCAGGACAAAGATGGGAAGACATTTCAGAAAGTCTCTACCAAAGAGAGTGGTGGAGGTTCAGTCATTGGGTATATTCAAGACAGAGATGTGCAGATTAGTCACTAACGCTATCAAGAGACGTAGAGTTAATGCATTGAGATAAAGCATCAACATAGCATTACTCAACAGGACAGCTGACATGAAACAGTTACTTCCCAATTCCTGTAGTCAATGCATCATTTTATAGATGCCAATGTGACAAAAGATTTCCTTACAAACTCTATCTTCCTGTGATGCCTCTTTCAAAGAATTATGGATCTGTATTCCCAGAACCCTCTGTTCAACCACACTCTTCAGTGCCCTACCACTCACCGTGTAAGTCCTACCTGGTTTGTCCTCCCAAAGTACAATACCTCACACTTGTCTGCATTAAATTCCATCTGCCATATTTCAGCCCATTTTCCCAGCTAGTATAGATCCTGCTGCAAGCTTTGTTAGTCTTCCTCACTGTCCACTACACCCACAATCTTGCTGACATCACCAAATTTGCTGATCCAGTTTACCTCATTATCATTCTGCTAACTTCCTCAAAAAACTCTATAAGATTGGTTCAGCACAACTTACAAAGCAAAAAGCCAAAATGACTATCCCTAATCAGTCTATGCCTATCCAAATATTCATATATTCGGTCCCTTGAAATATCTTCCAATAACTTTCCAACTACTGACGTTAAGCTCACCAGCCTAATAATTTCCTGGCATATTCTTGAAGTCTGTCTTAAAAAACGGAACAGCATTAGCTATCCTCCACTCCCCCAGCTCCTTAGGCCTGGCTATGGATGTTTTAATCCTCCGGGAGGGAGAAGAAGATGGCGGCGCGACACAGTGCACGCGGCCATTCTGAATGTGTATCGTATTTGTGAAGTAGGATGCCGTGCGCAATCCGGGTTTGATGGAGACAGACATGAGAAGCGCAAAGGAACATCTGGAGTAACCTCTGAAATGCCCGCTTTGCTGCCGCTGCTACTGTGCAACCGAGAATCTCCGGAGACGAAGGCCCCAAATCCTCGGCTTTACCTATTGCCTGTTGCTGGGGCCGGGGTCGAAGCGCTCAGCAGAGATGATGAGTCGGATTGTCACGTGTTTTCATGATATCATACTGGAAAAACATTGTATCATTTCTTAATGCATGCATTACTAAATGACAATAAAAGGGGACAGCGTGTCCTCATAATCAGAAATACCTCTGCTAGGGTTCTTGCAGTTTCTGCACTAGCCTCCCACAGGGTCTAATGGAACACCTTCTCAGGCCCTGGGGATCTATTTTGTAATCTGTATAGGGTCTATGACCTCACTGTTGCTTGACCTCACCTCTACAGATTCTGTGTCCATCTCCCTAGTAAATATAGATGCCAAAAATACATTTAATATCTCCCCATCTCTTTCAATTGGTCTTTCCAGAAGATCAATTTTGTCACTTGCTATTCTTTTGCTCCTAATATATCTGTAGAAGCCTTTAGTATTCTCCTTCACCTTGTCTGCTAGAGCAACCTCATGTCTTCTTTTAGCTATTCTGATTTCCTTCTTAAGTGTTCTCTTGCATTTCTTATATTCATCAAGTACTTTATTTGTTCCTACCTGTCTATACCTGCTATGCACCACCTTTTTGCTTACCCAGGGCCTCAACATCTCTTGAAGACCAAGTTCCATAAACCTGTTATCCTTGCCTTGTTATTCTGACAGGAACATACAAACTCTGTACTCTCAAAATTTCACTTTTGAAGCCCTCCCAAGTACACTTTTGCTAGAAAATAACCTATCCCAATCTGGTACCATCAAAATTGGCCTTCATCTAATTTAGAATCTTAACCCAAGGACCAAACCTATCCCTTTCCATAATTACCTCGAATCTAATGGCATGATGATCGCTAGGTGCAAAGTGCTTCCCGACATAAACCTTTGTCACTTCCTTGTCTCAATCCCTGGAGATCTAGTGTTGTACTCTCTAGTTGAGATTTTTATGTACTGATTAAGGAAACCTTACTGAATACATTTGACAAACTCTATCCCATCTAGTCCTTTCACACTATGGGATTCACAGACAATATGTGAAAAGTTAAAGTCACCTACAATCACAAACTTATGTTTCTTGCAACAATCTGCAATCTCTCTTTAAAGTTGTTCTTCTAAATCCTGCAGACTGTTGGGTGGTCGATAATATAATCCCATTGACTGGTCATACCTTTCTTATTCCTCACTAGATGAGCTCTCCACTCTGTCCTGACTGCCATGACATTTTCCCTGACTAGTAATGCCATCTCTCCTTCTTTAATCCCTCCTGCTCTATCACGTCGAAAACAACAAAGCCCTAAAACATTGAGTTGCTTCTCTTGTCCCTCCTGTAATCAAGTCTCACTAATGGCTACAATGTCATAATTCCATGTGCTGATCCATGCCCTAAGCTCATCCACCTTTCCTGCAATACTCCTTGCATTGAAATATACAGAGTTCAGAACATTAGCCCCACCATGCTCAACATTTTCATTCCAGATCCTGTATGTAGGCTCAGCAACATCTACCTCGACAACCTCTCCACTATCTGTTCTGGCACTGCTGATTCCACCCCCCTGCAGCTCTAGTTTAACCCCCACCCCGCTCATGCACTAGCAAACCTTCCCACTGGGTCATTAGACCCCTCCAGTTCAGGGGCAAACCATCCCTTCTGAACAGGTTCCAGTCTCCCTAGAAGACAGTCCAATGATCCAAAAATCTGAAGCCCTCCCTCCTGTACCAACTCTGAGATGACCCTGACATCTGAGAGTCAACAAACCATCTGGAAATCTTGTTCTCATCCACAGAACCTCCTTAATGTTTCCCTTACCAATGAATCTCCTTTCACTACAACTTGCCTCTTCTCCCCACTTCCTTTCTGAGTCCCGGAGCCACATCCTGTCAGAGAACTGACAGCTGCGGTTTCCTCTGCTAGATCAACCCTCCAACATTATCCAAAGCAGTAAATCTGTTGTTGAGGGGAACAGCTACGGGTACTTTGCACTGACTGCCTGTCCCCTTTCCCCCTCCTGATCTCACTCAGTTCTAGTTACCTGTGTCCTGCTTCTTAGATATAACTACCTCCCCCTAGGTCCTATCTATCAATCCTTCAGCCTCCCGAATGACCTGGAGTTCATTCATTTCCAGCTCCAACTCCTTAACAGACTGTGAGAATCTGCAACCGGATGCACTTCTTGCAGGGGTAGTCGTCAGGGACATTGGAGGTCTCCCTCCCTTCCCACATTCCACAAGAGGAGTATTCCACATTCTGCCTGGCATCCCCACTGTTCTAATTGTGAAAATAGAAAGAAAGAATAAACATATCTACTCATCGATACCTCAATGATTAGATATCATTGAGCAGGTACATGGTCAGCACCACACTGTGGGCCTAAGGGCCTGTAATGTGCTGTAGATTTTCTGTGTTTCTATGCTGAGCCAAAGCCTCAATTCCATACTCCAGCACTGCTGTGCTGAAACCAGATTTCTTTTTATTGGCCCTTGCCGAGTGCTTAAATATGTGCAATCCAGTATCTCCTCAGGAACTACGGCATGCAAAATGTGCTGACCACTCCCACCCATTTCTTTTAAACTCTCTCTCCCTCTACGCAAACTGATGTCTCCTTTGGACTGTGGCGCACAAAATATGCTGACTGCTCCCACTCCCTTCTGTTGTGTATTTAATGTTTCAGTAGTATTTGAGTAATAGTGCAAGTATGTTGTTGATAAAGCATTCTTGTTCGTTTAAGTAATTAATTACAGATTATATGTAAAATATGTGAATTGCTAATATCATGACACTATCACATGGTATGTGCGCAACTCCTTTAAATAAAAAACTAAGATAGACTCACATTTAAGATGTCCGTGTCGTTCTTTCAATTAATTAAATATTTCGGAGTTATAAAACATAACTGAACATGCTGGACCTAGATAGCATTTTGAAAGAGAAAAGGAAACATGAGTTGGCTGGATTAGTTTTCAATTCTGAATTGTTAGCTTTGATTCTTTCTCTTGGGATGTTGCCTGACTCTCGTGTATCTCTAATATTAAGGACTTTGGTCCAGATTTCCTGTGTCCGCAGCTTTTATTTATTTATTTTTTCATTTACAATGTGTTACGTACCCCGTAACTGGGTTGCCAAACCAGCAGAAATGGATCACTCAGTTGGAGTCTGGATTACTAGAACTAAGAAAGTTTTATTAAAGAAACAAGCAACACAGTAATCGAAAGGATAATAAATGCAACAGTTCAGCAATGATAAACACACATGTGCACAGAATTAAGATAACAGCATCAATCAAGCTCTATCGTTGACTAGGGGTAAATGACCAAATTTCAAAGTGACACAAAAGTTCAGTCCAATTTAGTAGTTCAGTTCGCAGTAATCGTTGCCATGGCGATGGACAACGTGGGGGGAGAGAGAGAGAGAACGGGAACAACTGATCATTCAGACACGGCTTCACTCACAGACCGGCAATCTGGCTCACAAGCAGCTTTTGGGCAGGTCCTTGGTAATGTCACCTGAGGTCACCGACTGTGACCCCTCCTCCAGATGCGGTCGATCCTCTGCAGTGAACCCGGCACCCAAGCAAGGGCGGACACACACCGAGTTCCCGCTGATCGTACCTTTCCACCCTGGGCGTTGTCCGGTACTCCCCACTGACTCGTGAGAGGCGCACCGCTTCCAGGGTCTCGTTACCTCGGGTGTCGTGTGTGTCCTGCCTTAGCGAACCGGTCCCTTTTTATCCCCCTGCTGGAGTATCGCCTGTCCATCACTTCAAACAGTTCAGGGTTCAAAGGGGGAGCCGCTCCAGACAGCTCTCTCTCCCACGTCCCTTCATTACACATCTCCAGATGCTGTTTCATTGTGTCCCTTATCTCTCTCTTGAAGACAGGTGGCAGACCAACTGCTGATCACACAGGACAGCTAACATCTTATCTATGTGTATTCTCGTCACAAATGTAATAAAGTTTGTTGCTTCAAGTTTGTTCATTTCTTCAGTGTTCACAGCTACCAACATGCAGTTTCACAATGCCTTTCGCGTGAAGCTGCATAAGTTTGTAAAACTCAGCAGGCAACTTGTGAACATATGATGGCAACTTGTTGTCGTAGTAATGATGGAAGAGCTGGTTTCCACTTAAATTTTTGGAGAAAGGCCAGAATCCATACAACCAAACTTCATCGCATAACTCCAATGCTGCAGTTAGTAACAAGAAACCACTAGAAAGTCGTATCTCATTCACACCTTCATCTTTCCAGAATTTAGTGATGTAGTTAACATATGAAGGATTTAAAAACACTGCCTGCTGTTTTGTTCCAAAATCCTGCAGAGTGTATAAAACATTGAAGGAAAGTGAGGTGCAGAAGAAATGAGAAAATGCAGGCAATAGAACAAATGCTTCTCCAAATGCAGAGAGATGGTCCATAAATGGCTTTCTTCTTAAATGAAGACTTTTAAACCTGTAAAATAAATAATATTAGTTACATCAAGGTTATTAATTTCCCCATATAATTTTGGAAAGTGACCAGGAAAACCTGTAATTGGTGCCAGATGATTCTGGTGATTCACCCTCAATTTGGAAGCTGCTAAGATATCTTGTAAGGGAAGGAATTTCCATTCTGATACAAGCTACAACCAAAGGCATGATCGTGAGGATCTGATTGGGGTTGTTGCTGGCGCAAACAAAGTCCATGGGGTGGGATGGGGTTCGTGTTCTGTTGAGTTCGTAAATTGATTTAACATTGTCATACGTACAACAAAAAATTTGTCTTGCATACTATCCAGAAAGATTATTTCATTACAAGCGTGTACTGAAGTTGTACAAGCTAAAACAATACTAAAATCAGAATAAGTGAAATGATGGAAATTATAATCAAAAGCAAAGGAATAGATTATTGATTAAATACATGTTTTGGATCTGTCCTCCTAAAGAAGAATACCAATAACTTCTCGGATACTATCAGCCTTTGTTCTGGTTGCTTCATTACAGGAAGGAAGTGGAGTTTTTAGAGTGGGTGCAGAGGGGACTTACCAGAATGCTGCCTGTCTTATGGGGAAAAGATGAGCGTGCTAGGGCTTTTCTATTTGGAGCGAAGGAGGATGTGAAATGATTTGATGGGGGTGTATAAAGTGAGAAGAATTATAATAGAGTGGACAGCCAGCACTTTTTTCCCAGGACAAAAATGCTCATATGAGAGGGTTGGTGCTGGTGGCAGATGCATTTGGAACATTTGAAAGACACTTAGATAGACAATATGACCATTGCAACATAGGAGTTGAATTAGGCCATTTGACCCAGCGTGTCTGCTCCACCATTCAATCATGGCTGATCCATTTTCTCTCTCAGCCCCATTCTCCTGCATTCTCCCCGCATTCCTTTATGATCTGACTAATCAAAAGTCCATCCACCTCTGCCTTAAATATGCCAAAGACCTGGCCTCCACAGCTGCCTGTGGCAACAAATTGCACAGATTCACCATTCTCTACATTGAGAAATCCTCCTCATCTCCATCCTAAAAGGACACCCCTCTAAGCTAAGGCTGTATCCTCTGGTCTTGGATTCCTGCACCATAGGAAACATCCACTCTATCAAGGCCATTTAACATTCAATAGGTTTCAGTGAGGTCACCCCTTATTCTTCTGAATTCCAGTGAGTACAGGTCCAGAGCCATCAAATCTTTCAATCAGAATCATTTTTGTGAAACTCCTTCAAACTCTCTGCAATGTCAGCACTTTTCCTTTGGAGAGGGAGAAGCTGGAAAAGATGGCAGAAGAGGCTTTTGCAGGTCCGGGAGATTTCTTCCAGTTCATCTCTGAAATAGCTCCTTTTTCTATCAAGGTGACTGGGGTCCTATTGGAGTCTGTGATTGACAACTGCAGCTCAAACTACGGTTCTTCACAGATAGCGGGATCTCACTCTCAGATTCGTCCTGTAGACTGGCATTTTGATGTTTTCAAGTGCACCCTGGAAAACGTGCGTCTCCAGGGTATGGCTCTATGTATGATTCAATTCCTCATTGATGTTGCTGACCGAAATATTGAGGCAGCCACTGCATTTGAGCCATCCCTTTCTCTTTTGATGACGAGTGAGAGCCTGTCAGTTCTCGAGTCGGGTGGGGGGAGGAGTGCTTGCTGATTTGTCAGGCAAGATTTTCCATTGAGGAAGCCATGTTGACTATGGTGGAAAAATGGATGGCTCTGTGGGAAGAAATTATTAGAATGAACCTGAGGTAGGTTAAAAGGATGGCAAAATATTGTGGGCTGAAGGCTCTGTACTGAGTTCTGTGTTCTATATTTAGGATACAGCCTTAAAAAGGAGGACATTTCAGATCCACTCTCCCTTGCCTAATCTGCATTTCACCCCTCCTCTCATAGATCCCACTAGCTGTTGCTCAACTCTTTTCCTCTATCCTGTTCTAGTGAATATCTCCCATCTATCTTTCAGTCTAGTTGAAAGTGTTTGACCTAAAATGATGACTGTCTGTTTCTCCGCCAGCATTTGTGTGTTGCCAAAGATCTGGATTATTTTACAGTCCTGTACACCAGGCTGAAATGCAATTCCTTGTTCACATGAGTCCATCTAATTGCTTTAGAATGCAATGATGAAGAAAGAAATTAGAGAAGAAAAATTGCTAAAACTCGGGAGTTTGGCAGCAGTATGCGCCAGTTTTCACTTCACAGCTCTCTTTTTCTCCTATTCTCTCTGTCACACATTGATCTTTATCTTTATTTTTAGTTGATTAACAAATCCAAATTGACAATCACCTGTCTTTGATGATGGTTGGATTGGATGTCACGATAGTTGTTTTAGTTCCCACATCCTGCCTGTGATCAATGAGAGGGGGCAGGTTACACCTGAAAACAAATATATATATATATATATATATGTTTTTAAATACCTTTTCTTAAAATAAATACTGGTGTAATATAAACTCACCACTTCGATACACCATGAAGGCAGCAAGTTAAAGGAAAAATCTAAAGGCACAAATTTGTCATCAGACTAGCAGAGGCAATAGATGAGATAGCTTTGTATTTAAATTATTTAGAAATAAATTATTAAAACTTGGTAATGAAGTCATCAGTAACACAAAATTAATCATTGGATTTGTGACAGGTCTAGAAAATTGCAGAGGAAGATAACCTTCAAACTAAGTGATCAGCTGCAGAAATCCAACGCTTCTACAGAAACTCCAAGCCACGTTTTGACTCTTACCTGAACACAAAGTCAGCCTGATCTATTTCAGTTCCACAGCTGCTGTTTGCTAAAATTCCAGCATTTCCAACAACAGAGCAGCGTTTAAGTTTTTTAAATGGTACTGTCTAAACAAAATCAGTGACATTGAATTAAAATCTCTTACAATTCAATCATTTCTTCAGTTTTGCAGAGAACAATTTTGTAGGTTTATAAGATGCCTTTCATAAGGCATAGATAGAGTTGTGATTATCTTTTTGTCAGAGTTAAAATCTCCCATACCAGAATGCAAACATTGAAGGTGAGAGGAGGGGAAGTTGAAAGGAGATGTGAAGGGCAGGTTTTCTACACAGGGTGGTGGGTGCCTACAAAGTGCTGCCTGGGGTGGTGGTAGAGGCGGATCCATAAGGGACTTATAAGAGACATTTAGATAGACACATGGATGTGAGGGAAATGTAAGGATATGGACGTTTCATAGGCAGAATGGATTAGTTTAGTTAGCCATTTGATTACTAATTCAATTGATTCAGCACAACATTGTGGTCAAAGGGTTACTGTGCTGAACTGTTTTATGTCCTTTGTTCTATTAACTATACATATATAATTAACATCATAATATTATTTTATAGTTTATTTAAGGGAAGAAATATCTAGGGAGGGGATGTATTAAAATGTCTATCTTAATAATGTTTCAAAGCTTATTTCAAAGCAAGAAAGTTACATGAATATTGCATTCGTAAGAAGTATTTTGGGATTATTATTCCTTATCTTCAAAATACTGAGATATAGTGAAGCAATGCTCGCAATTAAAAGGTGTTGACTGACAATAAAATTGTTGATTTCAGCAAACTAAGCTTTTAAAGTGTGATCCGTGACATTTGTGTACCACTGTGATGGGAAATTCCCAGGATAACTATTCCCAGGGTAACATTGTGCAACTATGTATATTCCTGTACCTACCTGCTGTGAGAGGGAGGAAGTGCTTTGTTGGGAGTTGCAAAATCTGAAGCTATAACTCAATTTATTGCACACATTTTATTCACTTCCTAGCTGTAGTTATCTATCAATATCATTCCCTATATTGTATATTACCAGCTACTCCTTTGGTTATTTAATTATATTGAATTATTTGCTTTTATAGGCTGTAAGTCAGCCATGATTTCAACATTATCCTCTCAGATTGTGCCAATGTGGACATATGCTTAGGGTTAGATTCAGAATTGTTCTTCTCAAACACCAAAGCAGAGAAAAGTTGCCAATATTATAGGACATTTCCTATCCCAACATCACTCCCTCTTTTCATGCTTTGCTTCTCTTCTTTTGTTCCACAGTCGCTTACTGTTCAGTCATTGGCAAACTTTTTCCTCCTCTGAAAGACTGCACAGTTTTCAGCACACCACCATACATTTTGATAACTTCACTTTGAGTACTGTGGGCTCTTCCAGCATGGTTGAGACAAGGGAAGGACTATGTTAGGATGCTAGGTGTGTGCATTTCTCATGACAGAATGTTTCATTGCCTCACGTGATAGTTTAAGCATTCTTGTCTTCCGTTGACGACTATTTGATTTGCAGAAGAATCTGCTACAAAATGAAACCATTATGGCTGCTACCAGGATACCATAAAATAATCCGTGTATTGCCTAGTGCATTACATCACATAAACGTTTTGATCCACATACAAGATAGTGTTGATCTGCAATGCCTGTAACTTGATTTCTTACAAAGTCTATGGTGCTCTGCACTGTGGAATGTCAACAGTCCTAGAAAAACCACACAGACTCTCTCCCGGAATTCAATGTACATTTATATACCATGAGTGAATAATCCTTGTCACCCAGTGGCCATTCATTGATCTTCGAAAAGAACCTCAAATAAAAACTATGAATAGCCAGTGACCTCCTGGAAACATCATATAAGCTTATGTCATGGTTATCTTGTTACCACGGTCACCTTGTGCGGCTACTGACCCTTTGGGCTAACTATCCTCTTTCCAGTTGTGCACCATTACTGTGATTGTTTTGGAACAAGCTGCAGGGCCTGATGGAACTGGTAGAGCACACTCTGCCAATGGCTGTCTGTATGACAGGCAGCAGCTCAGCTGTGACAGTTCAACAACCACACTGCAGAAATTTATCACAATAACCAAAGAATTGTCCCCATACTTTACTTACTTAACATTCACATACACTTAACATACACTTAACATTCTTAATCAAAGGGGATAAAGAAAGAAGACGTACTAGACATTGGTTCAGATTCAGATTAGCTTTCTCTTGAGATATTAATTATAAGTTAAAAAAATATATTTCAATATAATTTTAGAAAGAAGACCGATTATTTCCCCCATCTCCTTCTTTGGTCTGTCGTGAATTATTTCAATATTATTCTTTACAACTCATTTAATTTCTAATCATTCAACTATTGTCTCCACTCTGGACATTTCTTTTCTACCCTCTCCTTTGCAGAAGAAGATACAAAAGATGAAAAACACGTACCATAAGGCCCCTGGACAACTTGTACCCTGCGGTTACAAAATTATTCAGCAATGTCCTATTACACAAGGATGGACCCTGGACCTGACAGACTCCTTCTTATGCCTTGAACCTTATTGTTTGCCAGTGCTGCATTTTCTCAGCTTGTAACACTAATGATTTTACTTTATTTAGAGGTTCAGCTTGGAACGGGTCCTTTGGGCCCAACGAGCCTCACCACCTGCATTGAATCTGCATTCAATCATTGCACTATCTCAGGGCTCTGATGTGATGAAAGGATCTATAAAGATGACAAACACCACCCAGAAGTTTGCCGATGACACAACTATCGTTGGCAGAATTTCAGATGATGATGCGGCATACAGGAGCGAGAGAGATCAGCTGATTGAATGGTGTCACAACAACAACCTTCCACTCAAAGTCAATTAAACTGTTGATTTCAGGAAAGGGGAAGTTGAGGGAACACACACTCATCCTCATCGAGGGATCAGCAGTGAAAAGGATGAGCAGTTTCAAGTTCCTGTGTGTCAACATCTCTGAAGCTCTGTCCCGGGCCCAACATATTGATAAAATAACAGCAGTTCTAGTCCATTAGGAGGTTGAGGTGACTTGATATGTCACCAAAGACCTGTAAATTTCTACTGGTGTACCGTGGAGGGCATTCTAACTGGTTGCATTACTGTCCAGAATGGAGGAGCCACTGCACAGGATCAGAAAAAGGTGCAGAAAGTTGCAATCCCAGCCAGCTCCATCATGGGTACCCACCCACGATATCTGTATTTTAGGTTTTCAGTATCTGCAGCTGCTTTTAATTTAATTTTCATTTATTGTAACATTCTGAATGATTATGTTACATCTTCCCATGATTCCCACGCTCATGGATATGTGCCAGCATTCAGGACAGCTTCAAAAGGCACCATCCATCATTAAGGACCCATCACCCAGGACAGGTCCTCTTCTCGTTGCTACCGTTAAGGAGTAGTCTGAAGACACATGCTTAATGCTTCAGGATCACCTTCTTCCCCTCTGCCATCAGATTTTGGAATGGACCATGAACCCATGAACACTACCTCACTTTATTTGCTCTCTTTTTGCACTACTTACTGAATATAATTATTAAATATTTGTTTCCTTTTGTAATTTATATATTTTAATATTATATATTACAATGTACTGCTGTGATATGACAACAAATTTCACAATATCTACCAGTGACATACAACCTGATTCTGATTCTGGTTCTGGACCTGAAACAAGGCTTTTCACTGTCCTTGGTACACGTGACAATAATAAACCAACTTACCAGTGTTGTCTCCCACATTTAATGATTTTCTCATCAGCTGCTACACAGACTCAATGATCACATATCAAATGGCCTAAAGTCGCCCATGCTACTCGGGGGGTGGCGGGGTGCGGGATAAGCCAATTTAGCAGGGGAATTGGAAGAACCGCAGTCATGCCACATGTGAGGAGACAAATGTAGAGAATAAATCAAGCCAGTTCAATGGGCAGAGATGACAGAGGCAGGGTAGGGAGCAGAGGGCTAGCCGGCTCACCAGGGAAGTCAGGTTGAGCTGGCAGCATGGATCACAATCAGACTGTTAGTCATTGGGAGAGATTTAATAGGCTGGACCTTTTTTCCCTGGAGTGAAGGAGGCAGACAAATGAACTGACACAGGTAAAAATAAAAGCCCTTGATAGAAAGTTTTCCGCATGGCAGTTGCATCAAAAAGAAGAGAGTATATATTTAAGGTTGGAGCAAAGATGTTTAAAGGGGATTCTTTGGAAAGATATTCTTTTATTTACTTACTTAATTACAGAGCAGGTGATGACGTCAGATACAATCACTATGTTTACATATGAGGAGTGCTAATTTGAATAATTGGATTAAAATGATATATAAATGTCATACAGGGGTGGCTGGGAATGGACCCAAGTGCAAGACACAGACACTGAAGTACTAGGGACAAGGCTAGGATACAGGGCAATGGCAAGGACACGGACAGGAAAACCAGGAACCTGAACAGGGCTGAACAAGAGAGCTAGGAGCCCGGGCTTGTCCCCGAGCCAGAGACTGGACATGGACCCAGTACCTGGGTCTTGCCTCTGGCTCAGACCCCAGAACTAGGCAAGGAATCTAGGTGTTCTGCTGCATGAACAACAAAATGCTAGCAGGCCGGATTTGCAAAAGTCTCGGCTTAATCTAAAGACTGTAGTTGTGTACATCATTGAATCATGGCTGAAGGATGGTTGTAGTTGGGAGCTGAATGCCCAAGGTTACACGTTGTATCGGGGGTGTAGTGGATGGCGTGCCTCAACTAGTAAAGAATGGCATCAAATTAGTAGAAAGATGTGACATAGAATGGGAAGATGTTAAGACAATACGAGGGTAAAAGGACCCTGATGGCAGTTATATACAGGCTTCCCAACAGTGGCTGGGAGGCGGACCACAGATTACAACAGGAAATAGAGAAGGCGTGTCAAAAGGGCAATGTTATGATAGTCATGGGAGAATTTAACATACAATTCGATTGGGAAAATCAGGTTGGTAATGGATCTCAAGAGAGTGAGTGTGTTGAATGCCTAAGAGGTGTCTTTTTAGAGCAGTTTGTCATTGAGCCTACTGGGGGATCAGCTATACTGGAGTAGGTGTTATGTAATGAACCAGAGGTGATTAGGGTGCTTAAGGTAAAAGAACACTTAGGAACCAGCGATCACAATATGACTGAGTTCAACTTGAAATTTGAAAGGGAGAAAGTAAAGTCTGATGCAGCAGTGTTTCAGTGAAGTAAGGGAAATTAAAGTGGTATGAGAGAGGAGTTGGCCAAAGTAAATTGGAAGGAGCTGCTGGCAGGGATGTCAGCAGAGCAGCGATGGTGTGCGTTTCTGGGAAAAAAAGAGGACGGTGCAGGGCATGTGTATTCCAAAAATGAAGAAATACTCAAATGGCAAAATAGTACAACCATGGCTGACAAAAGAAGTCAAAGCTAATGTAAAAGCAAAAGAAAGGACATACAACAAAGCCAAATCTAGTGGGAAGATAGAGGATTGGGAAGTTTTTACAGAAAGCAACTAAAAGAATCATTAGAAGGGAAAAGATGATATACGAAAGCAAGCTAGCAAATAATATTAAAGTGGATAGTAAAAGCTTTCTCAAGTATATAAAAAATAAAAGAGAGATCAGAGTGGATATAGGACCACAAGAAAATGAGGCATGAGAAATAATAATGGGGGACAAGGAGATGGGCAGATGAACTAAATGAACATTTGCATCAGTCTTCAGTGTGGAAGACACGAGCAGTGTGCCAGATGTTGTAGTATGTGAAGGAAGAGAAGTGGGTGCAGTTACTATTACAAGGGAAAAAGTTGCTCAAAAAGCTGAAGGACATAATGGTACTTAAGTCATCTGGACCAAGTAAGCTGCATCCTCGGGTTCTGAAGGGGTAGCATTAGACATTGTGGTGTCATTAACAATGATCTTTCAAAAACCATTGGACTCTGGCATGGTGCCCAAGGAATGGAAAATAGCAAACGTCACTCCACTCTAAGAAAGGAGGAAGGCAGCAGAAAGGAAATTATAGACCAGTTAGCCTGGCCTCAGGGGTTGGGAAGATGTTGGGTCAATTGTTAAGGATGAGGTACTTGATGACATGGGACAAGATAGGACAAAGTCAGCATGGTTTCCTTCAGGGAAAATCCTGCCTGACAGAGCTATTGGAATTCTTTGAGGAGATTACAAGTACGATAGATAAAGGAGATTCAGTGAATGTTGTATATTTGGACTTTCAGAAGGCTTTTGACAAGGCGCCACACACGAGGCTGCTAACCAAGTTAAGAGCCCATGGTATTAGAGGAAAGCTACTAACATGGTGAGAACATTGGCTGATTGGAAGGAGGAAGTGACTGGGAATAAAAGGATCCTTGTCTGGTTGGCTGCCAGTGTCGAGTGGTGTTCCGCGGGGTCAGTGTTGGGCTCACTTCTTGTTATGCTGAGTTTGTCTTTTTAATTTGATGATGTCATTCTTGCCCGCCCACCATGGCACATGTCTCAGACATTATTGCAAAACTCTGACTGTCAGTTTTACTGAAATCCAGATAAAAGATTTTTTTCTTTTTAATGATATAGAGGGTATGTCTAAATTAATTATATGGGATACATTTAAAGCATTTTTACGTGGTCAGATTATTTCTTATTTAGCTAAACTTAAAAAACAAACTAAAGCAGAGTTAGATAGAATCTCAAAACAAATTAAAGATTTAAATAATATTTATGCAATTTCCCCCAATATTGATTTATTTAAACAAAGGGTGGAACTTCAATCACAATATAACCTGTTATTAACTCATCCCATTGAAGGCTATTTGCTTAAGCTAAAGAGCCAATTTTATATGTCTGGAGATAAAAATAATAAACTGCTTGCATCTCAATTAAAAATGGCCGCAGCCAAAAGGAAAATCTTGAAAATCCGTTGGAAAGATGGTACCATGGCTCAGAAATATGAAGAAATTAATAAGATTTTTTAAGATTTTTACACTGAACTTTATAAATCTCAATGTCTGTTAGATTCCTCTGAAATGAATACTTTTTTACAAAAGATTGCTTTTCCGAAAATCTCGGCTGAGGATCAGAAAACTCTTGATGCTCAAATTACTGAAGCTGAAATTCATAAAGCTATTTTTTCAATGCAATCTGGTAAGTCCCCGGGACTTGATGGTTATCCTGTAGAATTTTATAAATAATTTGGAAAGTTGCTTTCTCCGTATATGTTGGAAATATTTAAGGATTCTTTTGTGAAAGGTGACTTACCCTCTACTTTTTATGAGGCTTCTATTTCTTTAATTCTTAAAAAAGATAAAGATCCCACTGACTGTGCTTCATATAGACCTATTTCATTACTGAATGTCGACATTAAGATTCTGTCAAAGATAACGGCCAATCAGTTGGAGAATATTTAGGGTAAAATTATTTTTAAAGATCAAACAGGCTTTATAAAGGGTCATTATTCTTTTTCAAATATTCAGAGACTATTTAATATCATATATTCATTCTCTTTTAAACCTCCACAATGTGTTGTATCTTTGGATGCTGAGAAAGCGTTCGATCGAGTTGAATGGAAATATTTATTTAAATTTTTGGAGAAATTTGGCTTTGGTGCTAATTTGAATAATTGGATTAAAATGATATATAAATGTCATACAGGGGTGGCTGGGAATGGACCCAAGTGCAAGACACAGACACTGAAGTACTAGGGACAAGGCTAGGATACAGGGCAATGGCAAGGACACGGACAGGAAAACCAGGAACCTGAACAGGGCTCAACAAGAGAGCTAGGAGCCTGGGCTTGTCCCCGAGCCAGAGGCTGGACATGTACCCAGTACCTGGGTCTTGCCTCTGGCTCAGACCCCAGAACTAGGCAAGGACGAGGCTTGGCAGGCAGTCAGGATGAGGCTGGAATCTTCAGGCTTGAGGCTAGAGACTAGAGACTTGGCTTGGCAAGAGGCAGGAGGCGGGAGTCTTCAGGCCTGAGGCTAGAGGCTAGAGACTTGGCTAGGCTTGGCAAGAGGCTAGAGGCTAGAGACTTGGCTAGGCTTGGCAAGAGGCTAGAGGCTAGAGACTTGGCTAGGCTTGGCAAGAGGCTAGAGGCTAGAGACTTGGCTAGGCTTGGCAAAAGGCTAGAGGCTAGAGACTTGGCTAGGCTTGGCAAGAGGCTAGAGGCTAGAGACTTGGATAGGCTTGACAAGAGGCTAGAGGCTAGAGACTTGGATAGGCTTGGCAAGAGGCTAAAGGCTAGAGACTTGGCTTCGCTTGTCAAGAGGCTAGAGGCTAGAGACTTGGCTTCGCTTGGCAAGAGGCTAGAGGCTGGAGTCTTCAGGCTTGAGGCTAGAGGCGAGGCTTGGCAGGAGGCAGGAAGGAGTCTGAGCCAGAGACTGGACAAGGACCTGGTACCTGGGTGTTGCCTCTGGTTTTGACCCCAGAACTAGGCAAAGATGAGGCTTGGCAGGCAGGCAGGATGAGGCCGGAGTCTTCAGGCTAGAGGCTAGGCAAGAGACGAGGCGAGGCTTGGCAGGAGGCTGGAGGCTTGAGACTAGAGGCGAGGCAAGGCTGGAGGCTGGAGGCTGGAGACTAGAGGTGAGGCGAGGCTGGAGGCTGGAGGGTGAAGATCTGAGGTGAGGCGAGGCTGAAGGCTGGAGGCAGGAGACCTGGGGCGAGGCTTGGCAGGAGGCAGGAGGCAGGAGACTTGAAGCGAGGCTTGGCAGGCTCCTCGTGGGCAGGGCGCAGTTCGCCTGGGCAGGGTGTGGATCACCACCCAACAGAGGCAAGGGACAGGAAGGGACAGAACCAACCCCAGGTAACGGCAAGACAGCCTGGCTTACCTGGGCGGAGGCAAAGGACAGGAAGGGAGCTAGGTACAGGGTGGCTGCAAGACAAGACCGCAAGACAAGACAAGGCTTCTGTCAAAGCAAGGCGAGACAAGAACTTCAGGCAAGGCGAGAGTTACTGGCAAGACAAGGCAGGGCTTCAGGTGAGGAAACAGGAGGCAGAGGAAGGGATACAAGGAGTAAGGACAAGAACAATCCAGCAGCCACGCCCTGGTCTCTGGAGGTATTTATGCAGCCAGCACCAACGAGCATCAGCTGACTCAATTAGAGATCAACAAGCCAGAAACAGGGTAGTCATGAAAAACTGCAGCAAGGGTCGATGGACCGGACCGTGAACCGGAATATGGACTTCATGGACCAGACCATGACAATAAAGCTCCTATTGCTACTGTTGTCACTAACAATTGTAGGTCTCCTTTTTGTTAGCTTTCACGGGGGACAAGGCAAGGCTGTCCAGTAAGTCCTTTGTTATTTAATTTAATATTAGAACCCCTTGCTATTGCTCTTCATGAGGCTAACAATATCCATGGGATTCTGGGATTTTTGGAATGAGACCATGCATAAGATCTCTCTTTACACTGACGATTTATTGGTTTCTGTATCTAATCCTGATGAATCTATTCCTGCCTTGCTAAAATTATTCAATGAATTTGGAGATTTTTCAGGATATAAAATAAATTTCAGTAAAAGTGAATTGTTTACTTTAAATGACTCTGTCTCTATATATGATAATACTCCTTTTAAAGTCACGGATTCTTTTAGATATTTAGGTATTATAATTACTAAAAAAAATTAGGATCTTTATAAAGCCAACTTTGTTCCTTTAGTAGACTCTATGAAGTATTTATTTAGTCGATGGAGTCCACTTACGTTTTCACTTGTTGGTCATATTCATATAGTTAAAATGATGATTTTACCAAAATTTTTATATTTATTTCAGATTATCCCTGTTTTTTTGACTAGGAAGTTTTTTGATCGGATTGATTCTATTATTTTACCTTTTTTTTGCAATAATAAATGACCAAGAATTAGTAAATGTCATTTACAAAAATTGAAAAAGAATGGAGGTCTTGCTTTGCCTAATCTAAGAATGTATTATTGGTCTGTTAATGTGTGATACATGTCCTTTTGTTTATATTGGGTTGATAAGAGTAATCGGCCATTTTGGGTAGACCTGGAACAGAAGGTTGTAAAACAGTTTTATTTAACCTCATTATTGGGAGCTGCTTTACCTATACAATTAGCTAAAGTTGCTAATTTAAACTTCTTTTTATGCTGTATATACATGATTTAGATGATAAAATAGATAGCTTTGTTGCCAAGTTTGCAGATGATATAAAGATTGGTGGAGGAACAGGTAGTGTTGAGGAAACAGGTAGGGTGCAGATGGACTTAGACAGATTCAGGAAATGGACAACAAAGTAGCAAATAAAATGTAATGTTGGAAAACGCAGGGTCATGCACTTTGGTAGTAGAAATAAATGTACAGACTACTTTCCAAATGGGGAAAAAATCCAAAAGTCTGAGATGCAAAGGGACTTGGAAGTCCTTGTGAAAAACACCCTAAAGGTTGACTTGCAGGTTAAGTCAGTGGTGCAGAAGGCAAATGCAATGTTAGCATTCATTTCAAGAGGTCTAGAATACAAGAGCAGGGATGTGATGCTGAGGGTTTTTAAGGCACTGGTGAGGCCTCACTTTGAATATTGTGAACAGTTTTGGGCTCGTTATCTTAGAAAAGCTATGCATTTATTGGAGAGAGTCCAGAGGAGGTTCACGAGGATAATTCCAGGAATGAAAGGGTTATTATACGAGGAATGTTTGATGGCTCTGGGTCTGTACTCACAGGAATTTAGAAGGATGAGGGGGTATCCCATTGAAACCTTTCAAATGTGGAAAGACCTAAACAGAATAAATGTGGAAAAAGGATGTTTCCCATGGTGGGAGAGTCTAAGACGAGAGGGCACAGCCTCAGGATAGAGGGGCGTCCTTTCAAAACAGAGATGCAGAGAAATTTCTTTAACCAGAGGGTGGTGAATTTGTGGAATTTGTTGCCACATGCAGCTGTGCAGGCCAGGTCGTTGGATGTTTTTAAAGCAGAGATTGATAGGTTCCTGATTGGACATGGCATCAAACGTTACAGGGTGATGGCTGGGAAATGGGGTTGAGGAGGAGAAAAATAAAGGATCAGCCATAATTGAATGATAGAGCAGACTCAATGGGCCAAATGGCCTAATTTCTGCTCCTATGTCTTATGGTCTTATGGTCTAGTCAGGCGCACTCAATTTCAGCACATATAGAGAAATAGCACAATTTCCTATTGTAGCCCCCTGGTAAGCCTCAGGCTCGCTCAGCTCACTTTCGTCTAGGGGGAGCAGCCTTCAACCCCGCCAAACTGGGTAATCAAGTTTGTGCAGATGCTTTGTGATGTACCCCACCCCGCCAAATAACAGACAATACACCATGAGGAGGAGAAGATGGCGGCACAACGACAGCGTGCGCGGCCTCTCCGGAGATGAATATATGTTATCTGTCAAGTAGGGGACCGTGCACAAATCTGAGTTGGTGGAGACAGATGTGAGAGTACGGAGGAACATCTAGAAAACTTCTGAAATGCCCACTTCGCTGTCGCTGCTACTGTGTGGTAACCGGAATCTCTGGAGCAGAAGGCCCCGCAATCCTCGGCTTTGCTTGTTTCAGCGGCTAGGGCTAGGTTGAAGGTGCTCGGCAGAGGATGGCGCTCGGAAGGCTGTATCGGAGGGGCTGGTTGGAGGCTCGAAGTTTTCGGACGGATGGACTCAGTGTTGGCTGTGGTTGGCTGCTTCCAAGGCATCGGCAAGTTGACAGTGCCTGGAGGTTTATGGCAGGGAGTTTCTCCCTTTTGCCACCTTCTATCGGAGACTCGGGAGTCGATCAACTCAGGGACTTTTGAGACTTTTTTTTACCATGCCCATGGTTTGTTCTTCGTCAAATTATGGTATTGCTTTGCACTGCTGTAACTATATGTTATAATTACGTTGTTCTGTCAGTGTTATTCTTCGGTTTGTCCTGTTTTCTGTGTTATCACTCTGGAGAAACATTGTATCATTTCTTAATGCATATATGCATTTCTAAATGACAATAAAAGAGGACTGAGTGTTCTCATAATCTAATCTAATTTGCAATTAAATAATTACACTTTATAGATCTTACTGGAACAATGTAATTAATAGAGATAAAATATAAAAGGAAAGTAAAAGATGCCAAACTTATCAAAGTTCAACCACTTTGTGCACAACCATTGGAGCTCAATTAACAGAGTCTTCTTTTCACCATTCGATCTCCTCCATCCTCCTCTACCCGCCACCTGGGACCAACCACAGTGGTCGACCAGACGCTCCACACGAGTCTGTCTTCGTCTCCTCTCCTCGCCGAAGACCCTGGGCCTCGGACTCCCGCTCGGGGTCAGTTTCATCGCCCAGCTTACAGCATCACGTCTCCTCTCTCTGTCCCCATCACACTTTCTGCCCCAAAGCCCGTGAAAACAATAGCTTACTGACACACAAGAAAGAATAACATCTGTCCCAATTGGATAGCAAATGAATACAATTCTCGTTATCAGTAATATAACCCAAACAAGCTGCTAGAGACAGAACCACTGTCTCAGCAGTTAACATCACAGAGAAGCCATTTTATTTTTAACATAACAAAGAAGCCATTTTATTAGCCTTAGCAATAACATAAAAGAAGAAACCACTTACACTATATTCTTAGGTTATGAATCCAAGGATGAGAGATGTTAGTTTTATGGATGGTCAGGACGTTAGTTTTGTTCTCTTTGGAATGCTGATGGCTGCAATGTGATCCTATAAAGAGGGACTTAAAATCATTAGGAGATCATAGAGAGTAGATGGAGAGAAACTGGTCTTCACATCAGAACGATCAGGAACTACACCAGGTAGAATGAGGCTGAAAGACAAAGGAATCAATAGTGATACAATTCGTTTTCATGACCAGGGGAGTTGGAGTGGAAGATTCTATGAGAGCATTCAAAAAGAAGTTGTATGAGTATCTGAAATAATTCTCAGGGCTATAAGGATGGGGAGATGAACTGGATTGTTCATATGTGGAGCCAGGATGGGTTGAATGTCTCTTTCTATGTTAAAAACATTTTGCAAATTCCATAATTCTGTTCATTGCTTGGCTAATATTAAAGTCTTAAAGTCATATCCATTTTGGAGAAGATATACAATACAGAATTCAAAGAACTTTCAATTTATTATTTGTATATAGCAAAGCTTTACCAAAGCCATTAATCAATGTACATTTTCTTAACTGTAAATATGTTATATTCACCATTCCTTACACCTTGGGTGTTCAAAATCAAAATAACTTTATTCAGAATTTGAATATAAGTAATTGAACACATAAATCTGGTCAATCTAATCATATATCTCTTTCTCTTACACACAAAATACACTGTTATTTAAGATGAAAGAAGAAAAAGAGAAAAAACAAAAAGCCCCCAACATAATTATAAGTCAGAAGTGCAGAGGTTGGAGCTCAAATCTTCCAAAAGCTGATGTGTCTGATGTACTCACGGCGCCAACTCCTATTCACCGATGACCGGTAGGATTTCTCCTCTCGGACTCCATTGAATCACTACACTTTCGTTGGAATGAATCCCACGGCTGGTTCTCTTCTTCTTCTTCTCTCCATCTCTCGCCAAAAAGACCTCGACCCACCCCAGTGTCCATCAGAAAACCTCTCTGCCCAGCATTCTCTAGAACCTTCTCCCAATTCCACCATCATGATTGGATGCATGAACATCACAACGCCTTAACGATAACCCAAACACTACCAGCAGAACACACTGCTTCCACAGAAAACTGTAGCAACATTACAAAAACCTACAACATTAGCAGCAAAATCTTAACCAGGTGTTACACTTCTGTTAACATATTTAGTGCAGTATCATAAAGTGTTATCAGCAGTAATAATTTATTATATTATCTGAAGAGAGAGAAAACCATAAATTTAAAAAGAACATATTTTTTCCCTGTCACGGAGTGACTGACTCATAGTGCTAGCAACCAGATTCTGTTACTGGAGTTTGCAGGTTCTCCCTGTGATCATGTGGGTAACTTCTGGGTGCTCCCACATAGCTTCCCCTGACATTTCAATGATGTGTGGAATGGTAGGTTAACTGGCCATTGTAAATTGCCAGTTATTGGTAAGTGGAAGGGGATTGAAGGGAATTTAGGGAAAATAAAACATAGGATTAGTGTAAAGTGGATGGGCCTGAACTCATTGGGTTGAAAGGCCTCGTTCCACACAAAATATTGACAGAATAAACCACAGAGGAGGCTGGTTTCCGTGATGTGCTAAGCTACATCCAAAACTCTCAGCAGTTTCTTGCAGTCACATGCAGAGCTGTTAATTATCCAGAATACTTTCCATGTTGCATCAATAATAGTTGGTAAGGAAGTTTTTTTTTGCTTCTCAATCACAAAATAATAAGATTTTTTGTTTTAAGTTTAATAATTTCTTACATTTTCACAGCTACCAGCTTGCAGTTTCACAATGCCTTCTGTTTGTAGAACTCAGCTGGCATTTTGTGAATTGCTGATGGCAACATGTTGTCGTAGTAATGATGGAAGAATTGGTTTCCATTTATATCCTTGGTGAAGGGCCAAAATCCATACAACCAAACTTCCTCACAGATGTCCAATGCTGCACTTAATATTATCAAACCACTGGAAAGATAACCCTCGTTTACATTGTTATCTTTCCAGAATTTACTGACGTAATTCATATATGAAGGATTTAAAAATACTGCCTGTTGTTTCGTTCCAAAATCTTGCAGAGTGTATAAAGCTTTAAATGAAGTTTAAGTACAGAATGAAAAAGAAAATGCAGGCAACAGAATAAACGCATCTTCATATGCAGGTATATGGTCCATAAATGGTTTTCTTCTTAAATTAAGACTTTTAAACCTGTAATTTAAATAATAGTTTACATTAAGGCCCTGAAGTTCAAGGAAATTATCAATCTCACAAAATATTTTTTGTAAGTGATCAGGAGAATCTGTAAGTAAAGTCAAATTAGCAATCATATGCAGACGACATAAAATTCAAAACGACAATTCCACATGCTATTTACTAGATATGTAATTATGAGATGTAAAACATAGAATATCACAGGAACATGCGTTTTAGCCCATGCTGTGTGATACAAATTAATCTAGTAATAAAATGCCTAACTAAGCTAATCCCTTCTGCCTAAACGATGTCCGTATCCTTCCATTCTATAGACATTCTATATACCCTCTTAAATACCTCTATCATATTTGTTTCCAGTTGCCACCCCTAGCAGTGTACTCCAGGCACACTCCACTCTGTTTGTAAAAGATTTGCCCCACACAACTCCTTTGAACTATTCCCTCATGGATAAAATGCATGACCTCTAGTATTAGACATTTTGACCCCAGGAAAATGATACCAGCTTCTTTATGACCTCTTTATCTATGCCTCTTATAATTTTAAGACTCTCTCCTCAGCCTCTGTCACTCCAGAGAAAACAACCCAAGTTTAATGTCTTCACTATTCATACAAGGCCCATTTCTGCCTTATTGTCACAAATTGGAGCTTTGCATGTGACTTCAGCTGTTGGATAAACACAATCCACTGAGGAGCATATTACACTACATTGTTACTTTTCTAACTAACAGTGGGTGCTGCTTCCAGCAAGTAGCTGGAGATATAATCCTTCAATGGTCACCCTTCTTGTAGTACTCCATTAGTGGAGGTGGTGATATCGCAATAACTCGCCATTCAGAAAGGTCGAGGATCATAGGGCAGCAGGTGAATAACAGCACATCAGTGAGTGCTGGAGTTTCAGAGGCATTACATCCTCTCAGGACCTCTCTGGTGAGTAAAATTTCCAAAAGCTCTGGTTTTCACAGCAGTAGTCTCTGATTCATGTCACATTCTGTACTAAAGCCTCTGATTATGAATCATGTGGTCTACACACTCCCACGAGATCAAAGTCATGTTGCCAGCCATATTAACTCCCCTTTCCATTCCCACACTGAGATGTCCATGCATACCACATTGAGGACAGAAGCAAACTGGAAAAGCACCATCTCATATTCTGTCTTGTTGCTCTGCAACATGAAAGCATCAAAAACAATTTTTCTAATCTCCAGTAACCTCATCCTCATCCTTTGTTTTCCCTCATTTCTCTGACCTCTTTACTACCCCTCTTATCACCCCCACCTTCTCAACCTGCCTACAATCCCTACAACTCTCCCGCTACTACCAGAAGTTCAAGAAATTGATGTTCATGCCATCAGGTTGGAGACTACCTGGATGGAATATAAGGTGTCGTTCCTCCAATCCGAGTGTGGCCTCATCACTGCAGTGGAGGAGGCCAACGACTGATATGCTGTATAGCCTCAAACTTGATTGCAAGGTCATCGATTTCTCCAACTTCTGGTAATATGCCAGGTTTCACCTATCACCTACCACCTTGTACTTCTTCCTCCCCTCCCTCCACCTTATTACTCTGACTTCTCATCTTTCTTACAATCCTGATGAAGGATCTCAGCCTGAAACGTCGACTGTTTACTCTTTTTTCCAGATTGTTCCTTGCCTGCTGAGTTCCTCCAGCATTTTGTGTGCGTTGTGTGGATTTCCAGCATCTGCAGATTTTCTCGTGTTTGTCCACCCATCACATACCTGCTTGTGCCCACAACTCATTCAATAACGGGCTGATCCAATTCTTCCAGTCATCCCCACTCCCCTGCCTTCTCCCCATACTCTTTGATGTCCTGGCTAATCAATAACCTATCTATCTCTGCCTTAAATACACCCAATGACTTGGCCTCCACAGCAGCTCGTGGCAACAAATTCCAGATTTACCGCTCTCGGACTAAAGTAATTTCTCCACATCTCTGTTCTAAATGGACATCCTGCAATCCTGCAGTTGTGTTTTCTTGTCCTGGTCTCCCCTACCATGGGAAATAACTTTGACATATCTAATCTGTCCAGGCCTTTTAACATTCTGAATGTTTCTATGAGATTCCCCCTCATTCTCCTGAACTTGAGGGAATACAGACCAAAAGCTGCCAGACGTTCTGCATACAGTAACCCTTTCATTCCTGGAATCATTCTTGTGAATCTTCTCTGAACCCTCTCCAATGTCAGTATATCCTTTCTAAAATAAGGAGGCCAAAACTGCACACAATAAGTGTGTGTGTGGTCTCACGCGTGCCTTATAGAGCCTGTAGGTGGTGAACGGCTGTGTCTCATGGTGCAGGGGGACAGAGGGGAAGTCGGTGCCGTCACACCTAGCCCGAACAGCGGGCAGGCTGTGGCTGGCGTGGGTGTCCAGCCGAAGCTGCCTGCTCTCGGGTCGTAAGCGGCTCCGCTCCAGCACGTCCGCCACTGGCTGAAGTCAACTCGCAGATCTCAGTGCAGGTGCCGCACACAGAAGCTCTGGAAACTGGAGGCGGTGACCGTGTCCGTTGTTCGTGCCAAGTAAACCTCGCTGCAACCTGGAACGTGCTATCTAGTTCAGGTTATGTGCAATAAGAAATTAATAATTAATGATCTTGGTGCGTGTGGTGTTTTATGGAAGAGAAATCTAATAATAGAATTCTTCATTAAGATTAAAATTTGAAACATTGGAAACAGAAACTAAGGGTCTCAAATCTGAGATAAGGAAATGACAAAGGTACGAGGTATAAGAGCTAACAAATTAGGGAAATTTATTACTAAGGGTAATAGTAAATAGGATAATACTGATACATGAATTTTTATCAACTGTTCATTCTGGCATAAAAATACGTCAGGAAAGAGAGCTCACTGTGTCTTATGGAGGAACTTGGAGATAATATTAGAGATAATATTAAATCCAAAGATGTACAGAAAAAACAACTTGCTGTTCAGAGTTTAATGCAGAATGACAAAAAGATTCTAAGGAAATATTGGGAATCAGAGAGCTCTCAGCAATCAGGAAAAAACTGTCTGTAAAAAATTTCATACATATGCAAAGAGGAAAGGATAAATGAAGACTGATGTGAGTCCCCTGCAGTACGAAATTGTAGAAATTATAATCAAAAGCAACAAAACGGCTGAATGAGTAAATACATGCTTTGAAGTCGTCTTCACAAAAGAGGATACAAATAACTTGCCAGATATTATTACTTGAATGTGATAGAATGGGCAAAGGGGAGGCGTAACAAGCCATGGATTTTACACCGTCACTGAAATCAAGTGTTAAGGTACAGCAAGCAGTTAGAAATGCAAATAGTACAGCGGCCTTCAATGCAAGACGACTTGGGTACAGGAGCAAGGATATCTTGCAACACCCTAGAAACTATACTTCTCACTGCATCAGGAAAGCAGCCAACATAATCAAAGATAGAAACTGAATCAAATTTATTATCACTGATATATGTCATGATATTTGCAGTTTTGTAGCATCAGTACTGTGCGATACATAAAGAAATTACTGTTACAATGAGAAATATAAAAAAAAATAAGTAGTGCAAAAAAGATCAAAAAGCGAGGTTGTGTTCAACATGGATTGGGTGTCTTCAGGCAGCTGTTCCTCCTCCCTGACGGGAGTACTGAAGATACAGGAGTTAATGAATGAAGTGGCCACTGAGTGTATGTTACTTAACCATGCTATAACTTTGAAGTATTTTAAAGTTAAACAACAAATAATGAATTATTTTTTAAACTGTAGTCAATAAACTGCCTAAAATATATTATTTAAAATAATTTTTCTTCATGTTACATTTCAAATTTTGCTCTTTGATTCACAGCCAACATCTCTCACAGTTTGAAATCTCTTGTACACAAGAGCTGGGTTAATAAGGATTGTAGGTATGTTATTTAGAATCAATACTGGATTCTAATGTATTAACTGATTATACTGAATGGATTGAACTCTGGCAGGAGAATTGGCAAGTAGATGGGATATTTGAATCAGAATCAGGTTTATTATCACTGGCATGTGATAAAGAAGTAGATGCATAATGGTGGATGCACCATTTGTGATCTTCTAAGATTTTCTGAATTCTAGGGAAGTTTAAAAATTCAAAGATCACACACCTTTATAAAGAGTCTGAATTTAGAAAACAGGAAACAGCAGACTGGTCGGCATAATATGTCAGTTGAAAACTTCTGAAAATGATAGTTGAGGAAATGAAGGCTGCTTGGCAAGTATTAAACTAAATTGCTCCAGAGTAAACACTGAATGACAGAATTACCTGTACTTTCTTATCCAGAACTCCTTTCTGATATAACTTCTACGGCTTTCCAAGGGGACAAAGCACATTAATTCCTTTCCTACACTCATGGCTGACATGCCCTACTATATTTGGGAACCAGTGAGCATCTTCCTATAACTAATTTTGTCTGGGATTCGACTCACATTCTGCAACACTAAGAGAGGAAGAGAAAATTCACTGAATGAAGCAATGGGGTTGAACAATAGAGAAGGCAAAAGGTTTTTATCAGAGCTTTCCATTTCATGTCCCTGTCCTGCATTTCCTACCTACTATCAACTGTGGAACAGATAGCTGCAGATTGTTTAAATACTTATTGATTCACAGAATGAGGGTGTGCTCCTCTGGTTAGCATTTACCATCTGTCGTGTTAATCAGCTCTTCAGAATTGCACTTCAAAAGGCAAATAAGAACAAGTGTGAAGCAATTTAACAGGACACTCTTTATAAAAGGCAATGCTTGGTTCAATAACGCAATAAAAGTCGGTAATAACTATATAACCATATAACAATTACAGCATGGAAACAGGCCACCTCGGCCCTTCTAGTCCGTGCCGAACTCTTACTCTCTCCTAGTCCCACCGACCTGCACTCAGCCCATAACCCTCCATTCCTTTCCTGTCCATATATCTATCCAATTTAACTTTAAACGACAACATAGAACCTGCCTCAACCACTTCTGCTGGAAGTTCATTCCACACAGCTACCACTCTCTGAGTAAAGAAGTTCCCCCTCATATTACCCCTAAACTTTTGTCCTCTAACTCTCAATTCATGTCCTCTTGTTTGAATCTTCCCCACTCTCAGTGGAAAAAGCCTAACCATGTCAACTCTATCAATCCCCCTCATAATTTTAAACACCTCTATCAAGTCCCCCCTCAACCTTCTACACTCCGAAGAATAAAGAACTAACTTTTTCAACCTTTCTCTACAACTTAGGAGATGAAACCCAGGCAACATTTTCGTAGGCCTCCTCTGTACTCTCTCAATTTTATTGACATCTTTCCTATAATTCGGTGACCAGAACTGTACACAATACTCCAAATTTGGCCTTACCAATGATTATACAAATTCAACATTACATCCCAACTCCTATACTCAATGCTCTGATTAATAAAGGCCAGAAAACCAAAAGCTTTCTTCACCACCCTATCCACTTGAGATTCCATCTTCAGAGAACTATGCACTATGATTCCTAGATCCCTCTGTTCTACAGCATTCTTTAATGCCCTACCATTTACCATGTATGTCCTATTTTGATTAGTCCTACCAAAATGTAGCACCTCACATTTTTCAGCATTAAACTCCATCTGCCATCTTTCAGCCCACTCTTCTAACTGTCCTAAATCTCTCTGCAATCTTTGAAAACCTACCTCATCATCCACAACACCACCTATCTTAGTATCATCTGCATACTTACTAATCCAATTTACCACCCCATCATCCAGATTACTAATATATATGACAAACAACATCGGACCCAGTACAGATCCCTGAGGCACACCGCTACACACCATCCTCCAATCTGACACACAATTATCCACCACTACTCTCTGGCATCTCCCATCTAGCCACTGCTGAATCCATTTTACTACATCCATATTAATGCCTAACAATTGAACCTTCCTAACTAACCTTCCGTGTGGAACTTTGTCAAAGGCCTTACTGAAGTCCATATAGACAACATCCACCGCTTTACCCTCGTCAACTTTCTTAGTAACCTCATCAAAAAATTCAATAAGATTGTCAAACATGACCTTCCACACACAAATACATGTTGACTGTTCCTAATCAGACCCTGTCTATCCAGATAATTATATATACCATCTCTAAGTATACTTTCCATCAATTTACCCACCACTGACGTCAAACTCACAGGCCAATAATTGTCAGGTTTACTCTCAGAACCCTTTTTAAACAATGGAACAACATGAGCAATACGCCAACACTCGGCATCATCCCCGTTTCTAATGACATTTGAAATATTTCTGTCAGAGCCCCTGTTATTTCCACACTAACTTCCCTCAAGGTCCTAGGGAATATCTTGTCCGGACCCAGAGACTTATCCACTTTTATATTCCTTAAAAGTGCCAGTACTTCTTCTTCTTTAATTGTCATACTTTCCATAACTACCCTTCTTGTTTCCTTTACCTTACACAATTCAATATCCTTCTCCTTGGTGAAAACCGAAGAAAAGAAATTGTTCAAAATCTCCCCCACCTCTTTTGGCTCCGCACATAGCTGTCCACTCTGATTCTCCAAGGGACCAATTTTATCCCTCACTATCCTTTTGCCACTAACATAACTGTAGAAACCCTTTGGATTTATTTTCACCTTACTTGCCAAAGCAGCCTCATATCGTCTTTTAGCTTTTCTAATTTCTTTCTTAAGATTCTTTTTACATTCTTTATATTCCTCGAGTACCTCATTAACTCCAAGCTGCCTATATTTATTGAAGATCCCTCTCTTTTTCCGAACCAAGTTTCTAATATCTCTTAGAACCCTTTTTAAACAATGGAACAACATGAGCAATACGCCAATCCTCCGGCATCATCCCCGTTTCTAATGACATTTGAAATATTTCTGTCAGAGCCCCTGCTATTTCTACACTAACTTCCCTCAAGGGAAAAACCATGGCTCTCTCAAACTTTTAACCTTGCCTTTCAACCTAACAGGAACATAAAGATCTTGAACCCTCAAAATTTTACCTTTAAATGACCTCCATTTCTCTGTTACATCCTTCCCATAAAACAAATTGTCCCAATCCACTCCTTTTAAATCCTTCTGCACATCCTCAAAGTTAGCCTTTCTCCAATCAAAAATCTCAATCCTAGGTCCAGTCCTATCCTTCTCCATAATTACACTGAAACTAATTGTATTGTGATCACTGGACCCAAAGTGCTCCCCAACACATACCTCCGTCACCTGCCCTGTCTCATTCCCTAACAGGAGATCCAACACTGTCCCTTCTCTAGTTGGTACCTCTATGTATTGCTGCAAACAACTATCCTGCACACATTTGTGGTAATGTAGTAATAATGTGGTAATGCTTAGAAAGTATATTGTAGATATTAGCTAATCTATTTCTAAACTTTGAAGCTGTTATGCTCCTATTCGAAGATTAGCTTTTTTTGTCTCATATACATTCAAGCAAACAGTGAAAGGCATTGTTTGCGTCAAATCACATCAACAGGGCTTGGGCTCTGCAGCCCACAAGTATTGCCAGGCTTCCAGTGCCAACACAGCAAGTGCACAACTCTCCAATCCGAACTGTACAGCTTTAGAATGTGGGAGGAAACCAGAACACCCAGAAGAATCTGAAGCGGTCACAGGGAGAACATGCAAATTCTTTACAGACAGCAGCTGGAATTGAACCTCGATCTTACAGATAGCACTCTAATAATGTTATGCTAATTATTGTGCTATAATGCTACTGTATTCTATACAGTTCTTCGTGATTACATAACATCATTGGTTCAATGCACCCTAATCTTCCCTTGATATTTTTAGTAGCCAATTTCTTTATGCTTCAGTCAAATTTCTGGCTTCCTTCCATGCAGAATGGTCTTGAATTGAAAATGAAATGTTAATATTCCTTACCAAACATGACTATCACTAAATTCTCTCTGCAAGGGTACTACTAAAGATCCTTGATATTTACACCTGCCTCATGGAGAACTTGTTGGACTAGAAACATTCTGTTTTAGAAAATTAACATGAACAAGCATGTGGGTGAAAACATGGCAGACGGAATAAGGAGATATGTGAAATCATCCACCTTGACACACAGAACACAAAACAGTGACCTATTTGGAAATATTTGTCTTTAAAGGTACCTTGGTGACCTTGTACACACGCTATTAAAAGTTAATGTGAAGATACAGCAACCAATTTGAAAAGTAAATTTTATGCTGGTCTTCATTACTAGGTAATTTGAGTACAGGAGCAATGTTGTCTTATTACATTTATAAAGGGCTTTGCTGATTCCTCATCTGTAATATCATTTATAGTTTTAGTCGCATACCTTTAAAAGGGATGTACTTGCTGTGGAGAGTGTGCAGTTAATATTCATCGAACTTAATTTTCTTGTTGCTGTATGAGGAGTGATTGCACAGATTAAGCTTTTTTTTTCTCCGGAGTTTAAAAGATCGAGAGAAGAATTATTTGAAGACTAAAATATTCTTACAGGACCAGACAGGCTGGATAGAGTGAGGCCATTTCCACTGGCTGAGTAATCTAATATTAATCTTAGGACTAAGATGAGTAGAAATGTTTTCATTTGCTGATTGTTTATCATTGTCTAGGGCTATGGAGCCTCAGTCATCAACTTCACACAAAAGAATAGATTTCTGAATATTAACAGATATGGGGAAAGGTGTGAGAATGGAGCTGAGGAAGAAGGTTTGCCATGATGAGTAGTGGTGCTGCCTCAGAGGGTCAAACAGCCAATTTCTAGTTCTTCGGTTACGTTCTCGTGCTCTCTTGACATTCCATGGCATTTGCATCACGGAATTTCCCATCATCAACATAATACTGCTCATACTGTTCACCATTGACCAGCTATTTACTTGGATCATTTAGAACTGGAGTATCCTTACCCTACCTCCATTTAAATTAACCAGAACTTGAATTGCCAAGAGCTGTGCATTAGTGCTGCCAAAAGATTTTGCTAAATGGAAAACAAACCCTATTCTATCATAAAATACTTTGAGGTTATGTGGTTACAGTAACCTTAAGACAGTAACTGACACTAGGATAGCCTTCCCGTTCTCACTGACCCTGTCTGCTACAAGATGAACATTTGCCTACCCAAGACGTTAATTCATGAATGACTCCAATGATAGGTAAGGATTCCTTTCCATACAACAGTGTTTCAAAAGCTGCTATTATATTTAATACTTCTAAGATAAAAATACTCATTAACAGTAGAAGTAGCCATAAACACGAGACATTGCATATCTTTCTTTGATCTAAAGCTAGGTTTACCACTGCTTCTAGTCTGCCACTGTGTACAACAGTACTTCAAGACTCTTCTCCTTTTCTGCTAGTATCTGAACCAGTTGTTTGATTCAACTTTCATGCAATAGTCATAATGTTAAATTACATTCCAGATGTTTAAACACTATTCCTGTTGTTTCATTAACCGACTCTTTGTTGTTGAACCAAGATATTGAGCTGAAATGCTGTATGTACATATGAGATAAAACTGCATCAGAAGTTAGTGCCACAATAAAAGCACCTAACACAGAACATAACAGATTGGAATAAACAGATAGTTGACCAGCTAACAGGAAACAGACATTACACAGGGTCTTTCCTGGTTGACAAGACATGACAGGTGATGAGTTATAACTATTGATAATCTATGTAAATAGTTTGGATCAAGGAATGAAAGGCACACTTGCTAAATATGCTCTTGGCATTAAGTAGCAGAGTAAATTGTGAAGAGGATAAAAGCAACCAACTAAGAAATACAGGTTTAGTGAATAAATATTTGGCGAATACTGTATATTATAGGATAATGTGAAATTGTCCATTTTTGTATTATCTAAGAGGTAAAAGATTGCAGATATCCAAGATGCAGAAGGATCATAATGTCCCAGAGCATAATCTGAAACAGACTATAACATGAAAAGCAAGTAAATAGGAAACCTAATACTGTTTCGTTATTTATTTCCTGATAACGCTAATAAATAATTTCGGGAGGTTATGCTTCAGTCAAATAAGGCATTGTTGTGATCATATCTGCAGTATTGCATACAACATATTTAAAGCAGGAAGTTAATGTATTTGAACCGGTTAAGGTCATTGAACTAATACCACAGGGAGAGCTTGTTGCTTTTTGAGGAAAGCTTGGCCAGGCTAGGCTCATGCCTCATGTATTGACAGGAATTTAAATTAGATATTTCAGACAAAACTATTGGAAGCCCGCAATTTAAAGTTGCAAATGAAGTTCAGTGTAGAGAAATTTGAGGTGATGCCTTTTTTGTCAGAAGAAAGAATAACATTCTTAAAGGGATACAAGGGCAGAGGGGCCTGTGGATGTGGGTCAACTCATTCTAGAAAGAAAATGCAAGTATTGGAGAGTGTCTGCAGGAGACCTCTCAGCATAGTCCTTGGGATAAGGGACCCATTTCTGGGATGAAAGTGTTTGGCAGGTCATGCAGAACCAGTGTAAAGAGAAAAGAGTCAGTGTTTCTAACTAAGAACCCTTGATCAGAACAGGAAAAGTGAGAAGATAATTAGTAACTGACTTTCTTTCCACAGATGCTGACTACTGTTTCCAGTACTTTCTGTCTTAATTTCAGATTTCCAACAGCTCTACAATTTTAACCAAAGGAATTATCTGTGATAAGACCAAATTTGTCAAGGCAACAATCATCTCAAAAATTGGCATTTAAAAATTGGAAGAAAAATACCATAGAGACAAAATGAAACATAAAATGTTGAAATAAAGTCACAGGTACATCTTCATAAAAGTCACCTGGAACTGTTAAGCTCAGCACTAAGTCCCAAGGATTGTGATATCCTTAATTGGAAAATGAGATGCCCGTTCTCTAACTTACATTAGGCATCATTGGAACAGTGTAGAAGTTCCACAGTCTGCATTTGATTTCTCCACAACAGCAGCACCAAATGGAATAAGTTCAACTCGAAGAAATACAAATTAATTGTTGCTTCACATTTAAGGATTGTTAGGATCCATGGATGGTGGGAAAGGATGAGGTAGAGAGCAAGATTTTCATCTCCAGCATTTGTGGAAAATGCTGTGAGAAGTGGAATGGTTGGTAAATTGGAAAAATGAACTATGGAGTTGTGAGCCCTCTGCAGTATACAAGATTTTAAAAAATGCGGCGCATCTTACACTGACTCTTAATTCATGCATACTTGAGTAAATTATCACCTACCTTAGGAAGTAGATTGACAACATCTTCTGTAATTCTAAAAATTCTTCGAGGTTCTGCACTATAACTGATATTTGTTCCCAATGGTGAATTGTCCTGAGTGACAATAAAATTTTAACTTGCATTGCAGCATTTTTGCAGCTGTGACCTGGAAGAGAAAACATTGAATCACAGAAGCAAACAGCACAGAACCAGACCCTTTTGACCCACTTCACCCAAGCCAACCATTCTCACTCTGTGTAAAACTACCCCTCAATTCTCATTCCAATGCCTTTCCTCTCACCTTGAACCTGTGCCCTCTAGTTCTATACTTTTCTCCCCAGGGAAAAAGTACTCAGGACCATTTATTATATCCATATCAACCATGATGCCAGTCTCTACGAATCGTTAGACCCATATCCAACTTTCTTTTTTACAGCTGTGCAGACCAACCATCGCTCTGAGCAGAAACATCTTCACATCATCTAAAAACTGCACAGCATTTTAATAAAACATTATATAAAAGTAAGTTTCAGCTACGTGGCAACAAACACTATGTGTGCGGGAACATTGTTTTACCGCATCTCTCACTGTCCGACTGCTCAGTGGTAAGACCTATCCTGGTTGGTCCTCCCAAACTGCCACACCTCACACTTGTCTGCTTTAAATTCTATCTGATGTTTTTCAATCCATTCTCCCAGCTGGTCCAGATCCTGCTGCAAACTTTGATACTCTTTCTTGCTGTTCATTTTACCCCCAATCTTGGTGTCATCCACAAATTTGCTGATCCAGTTAACCACATTATGATCCAGATCATTGATAAAGATGAAAAAACAATAATGGACCCAGCACCGATCCCTGTGACACTCCATTAGTCACAGGCCTCCAGTCAGAGAGGCAACCATATACTATCACTCTCTGCCTTCTCCCACAAAGCCAATGTCTAGTCCAATTTATAGCTCATCTTGAATGCCAAGTAAATGAATCTCTTGACTAATCTCATGTGCAGGACATTGTCAATTGCCTTGCTGAAGTCCACTGCCTTGCCTTCATCAACTTTCCTGGTAACTGCCACAAAAATCCCTCTATGATTGTTTGGACATGACCTACCATGCACAAAGCCATGCTGACTATCCCAAATCAATCCCATAAATCCATAAGATATATGAGCAGTATTTGGCCATTTGCCCATTGAGTCTGCTCTGCCATATCATCATGGCTGACCCATTTTCCGTCTCAGCCCCAATGTCCTGCCTTCTCCCCATATCCCTTCATGCCCTGACTAATCAAGAATCTATCAACTTCTGCCTTAAATACACCCAGTGACTTGGCCTCCACAGCTGCCTGTGGCAATGAATTCCACAGATTCACCACTCCCTGGCTAAAGAAATACCTCTTCATCTTTATTTCTAACCAGACTCTGCTCTATTCTGATACTGTACCCTCTGGTCTTAGACTCCCCCACCATAGGAAACATCCTCTCCACATAGACTCAATGGAGTTCTTTCAACATTCGATAGGTTTCAATAAGGTCACCCCTCATTCTTCTGAATTGCAGTGAGTCAAGGCCCAGAGCCATCAAAGACTCCTCAAATGACAAGCTTTTCAATCCTGAAATCATTTTCCTGAACCTCCTTTGAACCCTCTGCAATGCCAGCACATTCCTTCTCAGATAAGGGCCTAAAAACTGCTCACAATACTCCAAGTGATGCCTAACCAGTGCTTCAACATTACATTCTTACTTTTATATTCTAGTCCTCTCGCAATGAACACTAACATCACATGGCTGAACCTGCATATTAACTTTAGGGTATCTTGCACTAGGACTTCCAAGTCCCTTTGCACTTCAGATTGTTTGAATTTTCTCTAAACTTAGAAAACAGTCGATGCTTTTATATCTTCTGCCAAAGTACATGGCCATACACTTCCTGACGCTGTAATCCATCTGCTACTTGTTTGCCCATTTTTCTAATATGTTCAAGTCCTTCTGTAGCCTCTCTACTTCCTCACAACTACCTGCCCCTCCATCTATCTTTGTATCATCCACAAATTTGCCACAAAGCCTGCAATTCTGTCATCCAAATCACTGACATATAATGCAAAAAGAAGCTGTCCCAACACAGACACATATGGAACACCACTAGTCACTGGCAGCCAGACAGAAAAGGTTCCCTTTACTGCCTTCTATTTGCCTGCTGCCAATTAGCCAATGCTCTATCCATGCGAGGTTCATTCCCTAATACCATGGGCTCTTAACTTGTTAAACAGCCTTATGTGTGTCACCTTGTCAAAGACCTTCTGAAAATCCAAGTACACAACATCCACTAATTCTCCTTTGTCTATGGCTATTCCTCACAGAATTCCAGAACTTTTGTCAGGCAAGATTTTCCCTTAAGGAAACCATACTGACTGCGGCCTATTTTATAATGTTCCTTCAAGTACTGTACACTGAAACCACATCTTTAACAATTGACTCCAGCATCTTCCCAACCACTAAGGTCAGACTAACTGGCCTACAATTTCCTTTCTTCTGCCTCTCTCCTTTCTTGAAGAGTGGAGTGACAGTTGTAATTTTCCATTCCTCCGGAACCATGCCAAGATCAATTGATTCTTGAAAGATCATTATTAATGAATCCACAATCTCTTCGGCCATCTCTTTCAGAGCCCTTGGGATATACTATCTGGTGCAGGTGACTTATCTATCTTCAGACCTTTCAGCTTCCCAAGAACCTTCTCCATAGTAATGTCAACGTCACTCACTTCTGCCCCCTGACACTCTCGAACTGTCTATCCAAATACTCATATATCCCGTCTCTTAGAATACCTTCCAATAACTTTTCCACCACTAATGTCAGTCTCACTGACCTATCATATCCTGGTTTATTCTTACAGCCTTTTATAAACAGAGGAACAATATTAGCCATTGTCCAATCCTCCGGTATCACATCTGTTGCTAAGGATGATTTAAATATCTCTGTAAGGACCGCTGCAATTTTTGCACTTGCTCCACAGGGTCCAAGGGAACACCTTCTCAGGCCCTGGGGATCTGTCTACCCTCATTGCCTCAAGACAGCAAACATCTCCTCCTCTGTAATCTGCATAGGGTCTATGACTGTGCTGCTACTTTGCCTCCCTTCTACAGAGTCTGTGTCTAGCTCCCGAGGAAATACTGTTAGCCAGAAAGAACTGCAGTCTACAAATCAGTAAGTCTAAATGATTCAAGGACAGTGGAAGCAAATGTGCCATTTACCTTTGTTCTTGCCAATGAGGAAGGAGATAGAAGCTGCCATTTTATGAAGGAGCTCTGTGTCTCCCTTTTGTGAGCTAAAGTCTCTTGGGTTGATCACTTTTTTTTAAACATTTTATTTTTTTATTTTTTTTTGCTCAGCAAAACAAAACTTACAGTTTCCAGATACACTTACATTTGCATTTCTTCCCCTCACAGATATCAGGTATTAGAACACTTCCATCAAGATACAGACATCACCACAACATCCTATACAAAAGCCCTTATTAGTATAGCAGACAGGTTTATATCTATTGTTACATACCTCAAGGAGATCTGTGATTTTTTTTTGTGAGAATGATGTAATGGTCTTTTGGAGGTCACCTGATGTAATTTTCCTGCCAATGTGAGGTCACGTGATGACATGTGCACCACGGGTATATAAGGGAGACCCTAGATGACGCAGTTAGTTGTTTAGTTTTTAGATTTCCAGCAAGAACGTACTGTGTTTCCGTTTCTGTTGCGTTTTTCTTTTTATGATGCAGTGTCATTTTTTAAACAGTTGTTACGTTCTGTTGCAAGGAATGATATTGCTGGACTGAAAATTTTGCTAGATGTGTTGATATACCTTATTCTAGCAGTAGTACGGGAGAGTGAAGACTTCATCGAAGTACAGGACCCGAACCTTTCTTGCACTGTGGACCGGTTTCATATTGGCAATGTTCTTGCGGACCGGCCGACCGGGTGGGGGGCGGGGGAGGGGGTAGTGTTGCCAACGGACAAGAGTAGCAGTCAAATACGTTGTTTACCCCGAGACTACAATGACCATGAAGCCTTGCACGGGCACCAGTGCGCATGCATGTACGTGCCAATTTTTTCTACAAATCATTTTTGGCGATTCTGTTGGTGGGGGGGGGGTTGTTAATCACGACTGGAATATCGGTGATGTGGCTAATACATTCAATTTCGTTTCTAAAATGGTTTATCTAACGAATTTAATATTAAACACACAGCGCACTTTTTCCTTGCATGAATATAGCAATAAGTCAATTATCAGGGGAGGACAGGGGAGCTTAATGTAAGTATTGAATGAACTTCCAGTAAAAGTGGTAGAGGCAGGTTCGATATTACCAATTCAAGAAAAATTGGAAAGGTATATGGACAGGAAAGGAATGGAGGGTTATGGGCTGAGTGCAGGTTGGTGGGACTAGGTGAGAGTAGCGTTCGGCGCGGACTAGAAAGGCCGAGATGGCCTGTTTCTGTGCTGTAATTGTTATATGGTTATATAAGTAAGTCAATAGCATCATACCATTTTAAGTAATATTTGGATATTAAACACACAGCACATATCTTCCCCGTATGAACATATAAAATCATTGCAACACACCAATATCACTGAATCAGTGGGAGCCCTGGGCTTGTTTCCCCGCAACAAGACGGTCCCATCGAGGGGTGACGGGAGACAGCGATACTCGAACGGGGCTCCTTATAGCTAGTCTGTTCCGCAATTTAGTTTTCGTTACATTCATTGTGAGATATGTTGGAAATGGAAGCAACTTTTTCAGTGCTTTCATGGCTATCTCAGGATATTTAGCCTTGACTTTGATCCGGAATGCCGGCAGAGATGTTATGTCAAACATACTTTTCAGCCCGCCATCATTTGCGAGCTCGGGAAGTTGATCTTCTTCCTGCGCTAACATGGATGACGCGTGCATTCAAGCTCAACAGTGCATGACCGGGAATAAGGAAAGGTGCAGCCGAATCCTATCGCCAAATCATATCGTTTCCTCGCAGCCCGGTAGTGCATGCTCTGCGGCCCGGTGGTTGGGGACCGCTACGGTAAAGATTCCAAATTAAGTGCTTCTGAATAGATTTTTGTTAGAATAGGAGCCGAAATGTCCAGAAATTTCTTATAATATTCAACTGGGAAGCCATCCTTACCTGGAGATTTCCCCATTTTCATAGCCGCAATAGCCTGTCTGACCTCATCCTCAATAATTGGGGCATCCAAGGACTCAGCTTGTTGTGGGGATAATGTAGGCAATTTTATGTTAGCAAAAAACTGATTCAGCTCTTCCTGGTCATGGTTATACGGTGATGCATATAAATGTTCACAGAACTGTCGAAAGACTTTGTTTATTTCTTTAGATGATGACACTAATGTATCCCCTTTCTTAATTACAGGTAAAACACTATTCGTATTCTGCTGCTTTAAGTATCGTGCCAACAGTTTACCAGCTTTGTCACCACCTTCGTAGAAACTTGTTTTTAATCTAAATAATGGATATTCTGCTTCTTTGTTATATATGTTATTTAGCTGGAATTTCAAATTGCACAGATCTTTGTGTAAGCCCTTGGTATATTGTCTTGCTAAAACCTTTTCCATTGTGGTTATTTCTGCCTCCAGATTTTTTTATTTGTTCCATACTTTCTTTCTTCCTTTTAGATGTTTGTACTATTAATTTTCCTCTTATATACGCCTTGGATGCCTCCCATACCGAGGACAACTTTACTGTGGTCCCTACGTTCAATTCAAAAAACAAAGTCAGATCCTCAGCCAGCTTATCACTGAAATCCTCATCTTTTAACAGCATAGTATTGATTCGCGATCTACCCCTCCTTCCCCTTTCAGTATTTAAATCAATTTGAATTTCAACCAGTGCATGGTCTGATAATGCTATCAGGCCAATTTTACAGCCTATCACCTGTTTAACAATGGAGTTGGATATTAAAAAAAAATCTATTCTAGAGTAGGATTTATGTCGATGAGAGAAAAATGTATATTCTTTTCCGGACGGATTCACCGATCGCCAAATATCCACCAGACCGACATCCTCAATAAGTTGATGTAAGGCAGCCCTGACCCTGGGTACTGATGATGTCTGAAAGTTGTTTTTATCAATAACAGGGTCCATTACTTGGTTAAAGTCTCCTGCTTTCCTTCCTTGGTGCCTAAAATTTTGTTCACCTTGTTAAGAAAGTCTGGGTCTTCCTTATTAGGTGCATATATGTTACAAAGTACTACTTTCACCCCGTTAATAAGTGCATCTATACAAATTATCCTGCCTTCCTTGTATTGCTTGGAGAATTTAAAGACAAAATTAAGTTTTTTGTTAATTAAAATCATTATCCCATTTTGTTTGCTATTACGTGATGAATAGAATACCTGGCCCACCCAATCTCTTCTAAATTACAGTGCTTCAACATCTTTAAAATGTGTTTCCTGGACAAATGCAACATCAATTTGTTTACCTTTAGGGTATGATAAAATCTTTTTCCTCTTGATTGGGTTTCCATACCCATTAATGTTCCATCATATGAAATTAACTATTTTCATGTCCTAAACTTCATGAACACATGTGCAAAAATATACATTTCCCCAGAGGGCTGAGTCTGGAATGCAATAACTCTGAAAAAATAGTCCAAAAAAAACCTGCTGTACTCTATCCCCGTGCTCAATTATTACCAGAAAACACTGCAAATACTGCACTCTCAAACAGCAAGTAAACAACCAACATAGCCTAATAACATATAAATAATACATTCCTGCCAGATTAACTAACAAATAAAAACGAAAAGGCAGGATAAGCTCCACAAAGAAACAGAAAAGAAAAATACACGTGATATGGAGCGCAAAGTGCCGTGCCAGCTAGCAAGCTTCACCCTAATCAGACCGCTTCATCTAGCTCCCCACCCACCCTGTTATACCTAAAAGTTATCTCTACCTATTACTGTGATCAAATCCTGTCTCTCAATCAATGCCACAGTTTTTCTGAATGAATTTCTCTGCTTCTGCAGTAGTACAGAACTTGTTCTTTCCTTTCCACTTGAAAGCGTAGAACTGCTGGATAAGCGAGTGTGTACCTCACGTTGACATTTTGCGGCATTTTCCGAGCCGTAGTAAATGCCCTCCATTTTTCAGCCAATTCTCTGGATATATCTGGAAAGAAGGAAACTTTGCATCACTCCCACTCAACTCCTCTCTTTGCTTTGGCTGCTTACAGAACTTCCTCTCTGGCCGAAGAGCGCAAGAATTGTATTAGAAGCAGCCTGGGGTCGGTGGGGGGGGGTTGGTGGTGGGTGCGATCCTCACCCAGCCTGGAAGCCAAGGCCCGCTGCTCCCTCTCAATCTCAAACTCTGTGTTCAGTTCGATGCCAAATCCTTCGGACATGATTCTTTGCACACAAGCAGACCACCTGTTTCCGCACCCTCCTTTAGACCAATCAGCCTGACATTGTTGCGTCTGCTCCTGTTCTCAAGCTCCTCAACACGGTTCCACAGCAGGTCCAGGCATTTCTTATTCTGCTCGCTAGCACCCACCAGTCACACAGTGGTGTCCTCCACACTGGAGAGACGGTCCTCGGCTTCCGTCAGCCTCTCTTGAATGGCATTGACAGGGTTCTTGTTCTTCAACTCCGTTGTCGTTCCCTTAATCGTAGATACATCAGCAGCCACCACGAGTATAGTGGAACTCATATGACTAACCTCAGCCAGTAAATTCTCCATGTTGGAGCTTTGGTCCGTCTGTGTCGTTAGCGTGGCTTGAACTTCAGATTGTGGGCTCTGTCTTGTAGCCACGTAGCTTGTTGTAGTGCTCTTAGGTCTCGGCATCGTATAGAATTATCTCTCAAAGTTGTTATTAGCCCTTTTAGTGAAGAAAATGAACAGTTTTTAACTGCAGGACAGCTGTATCCGGACAAGGCAGGATAAATGTGCTCTACTTAATAGAATTTCATGGTGGGTTGTCGGAGCTCCGTTAATGTGCAGCCATCTTGCCTGGCATCCACGTAACTCGTAAAGTTAGCTTTAAACAATTGATCAAACGTAGGTGTGATAAATATGCCTAAGTAAACAAAACCTGTTCGTGACCATTAAAAGGGGAAAACACCCTGAGTGTCAGGAACCTGCTGCAGATTCCCCAGAGGCATAGCCTCCGATTTAGTAAAGTCGATTTTATAACCTGAAAAGGCGCTAAATGAATTGATGCATTGTATAAGGTGGTGCACTGATATAGCAGGGTTTGATAAGAAAATTAGAACATCATCCATATACAATGTAATTTTATGTGACTTTAGTCCTATGTCTGGAGCAGATATTTTGGAGTCTCGCCAAATAGCCTCAGTCAATGGCTCGTGTGAAATGTAGTGGTGATAAAGGGCAGCCCTGCCAGCTGCCCTTCAGAATACTAAAATTATCTGACCTAATACCATGAGTGAGAATTGCAGCCAAAGGTTCATTATAAAGAACCTTCACCCACTTAATAAAATTATTGCCCAAACCAAATCATTCTAAAGTGAAAAAAAAGATACGGCCATTCAACACGATCAAAGGCCTTTTCTGCATCTAAGGAAACCACCAAGCCACCCACTGCTTATTGCTGACATGCCTGAATCACTTTAAAAGTAATCTTCTGATATTGTTAGATGATCTATGGTCTTTTACAAAACCCGTTTGATCCTCTTTTATGATAAAAAGTAACATAGTTTCTAATCGCAAAGCTAAGGCTTTAGATAAGATTTTAAAGTCAACATTTAACAATGAAATAGGCCTGTAGGAGGCACAATCTTCAGGGCTCTTTCCTTTCTTAAGAATTAGGGAGATACTAGCTTCTCTCAATGATGGTGGGAGGAGACCACAATTAAATGCATGATTGAACATGTTTATCATAGGCTCTGATAACAACCCTGTGAACTCTTTATAAAATTCACTAGTGAGGCCATCAGGATCAGGGGCCTTCCCACTTTGGAGCTGTCTCACAGCTTCCTGCATCTCATGTATAGATAACGGAGCACTGAGGAGGGACTCTTGTTCAGAAGAAATGTCTAGGAGATCTATATTCCTGAAAAAGGACTCCAACCTAGGTTGTCCTTTACATTGCTCAGATTGATACAGTTTAGAATAAAAATTCTTAAACACAACTCTAATCATTTTAAAATTACTAGTGAGGGCTCCTGTCCCATCCTTAATTGAAGCAATAGTCAGAGGCATTCTTCTTTCTAGCTAAATAAGCCAAATACCTACCTGGTTTCTCACCATGTTCAAACAATCATTGTCAATTTTCTTTTGGCTGCTTGTGTAAGTTAAGAGTTTAGTGTACAGTGTAGGGCTGTGATATTCTGTAACTTGGCTGCAGAAGGCTTATTAATATAATCCTTTTCAGCTGCCGCAAACCTTGCTTCTACTAGGTGCTGCTGTTCCGCAGCTTGTCGCTTCTTACGAGCAGAGTAGGAGATAATTAATTCCCTTTCATAGGCCTCAGCGGTTTCCCAGAGCATCGATGGACTACTAGCTGATTTGGAATTAATAGATAGGAAAGTTTTGAATTCGGAAGTAAAGTAGTCTAAATTTATTATCTTTTAGAATAAAAAGATTCAGCCTCCAAAGTCTAGATAGTCCTGAATTATCTTTGGGCTTAATATTTAAATATACTGTTGCATGGTCAGAAATAGCGATATTTCCAGTTGCGCAGGATACAACTAAATCTAAGAGCATTTTGTGGGTTAGAAAAAGGTCCATTCTGGTGTAACACTTGTGTGGATTAGGAAAAAAATGTGAAATCTTTGTCTGAGGGATGTAACAACCTCCAGACATCCACAAGTCCTAGTTCTCCACATAAGCCCATGATTTTTTTGGACTATGAGGAGAGCAATGGGGGACCGCTAGGCACTCTGTCCATCAATAGTCCCATGAGACAATTAAAATCCCCACCTACAATAATGTTTTGTATTGAAAAGCTTGTAAGTTTGGGAAAAGCATCTGTTAGGAATTGGGGAGGATAAGCTGGAAGGCAGTAAACATTGAGAATACCATATTCCTCTCCATATATTGAAGCCTTAACAATCTCAGATCTCCCATACTTATCCTGAATGCAGTCTAATAACTTAAAAGGTAAGTTCTTCCTAATTAAAATAGCCACCACCCACCCCCCACTCCTGATATTAAAAGATGAAAAATAGACTTGATCAAATCCACTCTGTTGCAGTTTTAGATGCTTTTTATCATTTAAATGTGTCTCCTGCAATAAGGCTACATCCACCCTTTCCTTTTTAAGTTTTTGTAGGATTTTTTTTCTCTTCATTGGTGAATGACTCCCCTTGATGTTCCAGGTGCACAAATTTAATACATTACTGGTCATAACCCTTTGTAACAATCATGTGACTCCGGAGGAGAAGAAACCCGACTTAAGATCAGCTGAGTAGCAAAAAGTAAATTTAAAAAACCCACAAGAAAAACAAAGTGCCAACAGTGCTGAACAAGAAGACTTACCCCACACTTAAAGGGGATATCTGAACCTTCTGGCACCCCATATTCTGCCCCACTGACAATATGGCATTTAACATAGTTAAAAATGAAAACAGGGCATTATTTATCAATCCACTGATTTGTTACCGTCATATTTAAACTCCTTCAGCCTGGAGCAGCACTGCTAATTTAAACAAATAATGAAACTGTATCAATCAAAGCAAACACGTTACCCATCCTATAAGATATCCTGCCATCGAGTAATGAAAAAGTAAAATAAAGCGACCATCGAGCATGTTATCGTCCATAACCAACCAGGGCTACAAAATACACTGTATACATTCTTTAGCCCAATGTGTCTACAGAAGTTTTAGCTTTACCAGGAGAACCAAATATCTTGGTGGTCCTGTTGTAGGTGATTTTCAGCGCCGCTGGGTATAGCATAAAGTACTGGATTCCAGATTCTCTCAGCCACTTCTTTACCTGGTCGAATTCCTTGCACTTCAGAATAACGGCTGCCAAAAAATCTTGAAAAATCTTTTAACTGGTATTATACAGGTTTCCCCTGACATCCGAAGGTAGAGCGTTCCTATGAAATGGTTCTTAAGCCGAAATGTCGTAAAGTGAAGAAGCAATTACCATTTATTTATATGGGAAAAATTTGTGAGCGTTCACAAATAACCTACCAGATCATGCCAAATAACACATAAAACCGAAAATAACAGTAACATATAGTAAAAGCAGTGATGAATATGATGAATACACAGCCTATCTAAATTAGAAATACTTTTCCACAATAATTGCCTGCACTGTTCTCCATAGAGAAAATCTCACGCAAGTGCTCTTGGCAAAAACACGGCACAAGCGCTTTCCAGTAACCTTTAAGCTATGAAGCTGCCAAATCATACCAGATAACACATAAAAATACACGGCCGATATAAAGTAGAAATAATGTATGTACAGTGTAGTATCACTTACTGGAATTGGGTCAGCACCGAGCACACTGATGGTGGTGTGTTAGGCTGAGTCATCGGATGTTCAGGTGGTGGGGTGGTACAGTGGCCCCGACCCTCCAGGCAGCAACCCGATACCGATCCGCGAAGCATGCAGGGGACGCATCCAGCACATCTTTAAGAAAAAGCCAAAATAAACAAGCTAATCAATTAGCTGCGGCCTGGCACGTAAGTGTCAGCCCAGATCAGAGGCGATGCAATCGGCAACCGTCTCTGATCTGGGCCGACATTTACATGTCGGGCAGCACCTAATTAATTAGCTTGTTTATTTCGGCTTTTTTCTTAAAGATGTGTTGGGTGCCTCCCGGCTACCGCTGCATTCTCCACGGCAATGTGTCGGTCCGCGGCCCGGGGTTTGGGGTGGTGGAACACTGGGGTGTCATCTCGTTGTCTGTTTCCATGAGGGTAGGCAGGTCATCTTCTTCTGTGTCTGCCTGCCTCGATGTCAAAGGTCGAGGTTCATCGTCTGCTGTGGCTGATGTGGAAGGCTTGCTTGACTGCTTAGCCTCGCGCCTTTTTAGATCATACAGTTCTTTGTAAGCACTCAAACCATCCTGCAAATATGCCCTAAACTGACGTACTCTTTCAAAATTAAATCGTACTTTATCATTGCAGCAAAAATCTCACGTAGTTGCCTCACGTTCAGTTTCTGGACGACTTCACTTTCGGTCCATTTGCTACTGCATTCGATTTTGATTGTTATCCTTTCTTCTTGCAATTGCATCAGCTCTTCATCTATCAGTTCTTGGTCATGAGATGACAAAACCTCTTCAATATCATCTTCGTCAACTTCCACAAGCAAAACTCACTTTGTCCTTACTTCGTTCACCACGAACGAAATGCTTAATTATGTCTAGTTTTACGCTAAGTGTAACACCCCTACGAGCTCTTTCAGGCTTTTCTGATACCTTAGAACTCATCTTGCTTACGGCTGCTCACAGGCACGTTTAAGCAATGCCGGCGAGAATGCTGTTCCGAATCCGGGGGAGAGAGACGGCTCGGGACGCATGGCGTGCTGCCTATTTTTTGCGTGCTGCCTTTTTTTCATGCGCTGCCCTTTTTTGTAACAGTGAAAACCCTTCTGTTAGCGGAAACAGGTAACTAATGTAGGTCTTTCTTAACAGTGAGGTTTCGTAAAGCAAATGTTCGAAAAGCGGGGGACACCAGTACTTTCTATTCTTTGACTGTTCATGGAAGGACAGGAAAACTTAATAGGTCTGCACACAGATATTCAGTTGTGTGAGTTCACGTACTCTGCCGTTGAGACAATAAAGGTATTTGTTGGTAAACACAGATTCTCACTGTGTCTCCTTGATTATTATAACAAGGGGTGGTTCTTGTAAAAAATACAGATGCAAGAAATCAATCTAAGATCTCCCACATCTCTTTCTCTCCAGCATAAATTACTTTTCTGATCTGCCAGTGAACTAATTTTGTCCCTTGCCATCCTTTTACTCTCAACATACAGTATACATAGAATCTCTTAGGATTCTCCTTCATGATGTCTGCTGGAGCAAGCTCATGCATTCTTTTAGCTTTCTTGATTTCTTTCTTAAGTGTTCTCTTACATTTCTTATACCTACTCAAGTTGCTCATTTTCTCCTACCTGCCTATACCTGTGATGCACCTGATTTTTTTCTTTAACAGGGTCTCAATCTCTCTTGAAACCAAGGTTTCCTAAACCTTCTATCCTTGTCTTTTATTGTGACAGGCACATATAAATTTTGTACTCTCAAAATTTGATTTTGAAGGCCTCCCATTTTCAACCCCTTTTTTTCTGCTTTCTCCCTGTAAACCATAATCCATTACTAATCAAGAATCCATTAATCTCTACCTTCAATACAAACTTTGACTTGGCCTCCATAGCCTACTGTGGCAAGATGTTCCACAGATTCACCAACTCCTGGATGGAAAGATTCCTCCAGAACTCAATTCTGAAGATTATCCCTACTTAAAAGAAGCATCACATAATATTGTTTGTAAGACACGTGGACAATGGTCTTGTAGTAACTCATAGACAAACACTGGATGATTAATGTATCATTCCACACATCCATTCCCTATTTTTCCTGAAACAAAGGAGGTTGAGGGGTGACCTTATGAAAGTTTATAAAATGATGTGAAGCATTGGTAAGGTGGATGGCCATAGCCTTAAACTAAAGGACATCGGTTTGTGATGAAAGGAGAAGTATTTAAAGGGTTCCTGAAAAACAAGATTTTCCACTCTGAGAGTGGTTGCCAAAGGAAGTGGTGGGAATAATTACAGAGACATTTTCAGGTACATGGGTCAGAAAGTTTGAGAGGGACATGTTCCAAACACAGGAAAATGGGATTAGCTGAGATAGGCACCTTAGTCTGGATAAATGTGTTGCATTGAAGGACCTTTTCCCATGCTCTGTAAATCTATGAGCTGTCTTTGGGATGTGAGATGGAAGTGAAGCACCAGAAATAAATCCACCATTCTCTTTCAAGAATACTTTAGATGCAGTTCAGTTATAATTCAGCAATACTAAACTTTGCAAATTACCTCAAATTCTTCTGCTCTTCTGTGTTCTTCACCCATTTGCATTTCTGAAGTTGCTTGAACAGTTTAATAAAATCATCCTCAGTAAACCTCAGAGCATAAAATCAAATGATGTACAGTTGAAAGGTTTGCAAATTCTCATGTTATAAGCAGCATGCAAACGCAATGTAAGCACATCTCAAGTCAAATTTTAAGGCTGGGACTATTTATGTCAAGTGTGTTGCTAAATAAGTAAATGAAGATCATTTATTGATTAACTAGTTGAAGCCAGCCTGCACCACATATAGGGGAGGAACATTCGCTGGAGTAGTTGGCAGATTTCAGTGAGGGCACCTCTAATAAAGTGCAGGCATCTCACTGACTGTTCTTCACTGAGCACTAGATGGGAAAACTGTTCCTACCATCTTGATTATTGAATCCATGTCAACCATCAAGCACACATTTACACTAATCATATAGTAACCACCACTCTCGGATAGGCTGACAGGGCAATCAGACCTGCAGAAAGAGCCAGTACTTAACTCAAATAATTACAACATCAAATAAATCAACTAACTGTACCACAAAGGCAGTTTTGTGACCAAGCTTCAAATTTCATGATGACATGAAAAGACAAAATGACTTTGTGAACTTAAAAAAAAAATCAGGCAGTAAGATAAACAGTACCTCACAGAAGAAATTGTCCATATTCAGGAACAGATAGCAATGGACTTTGCTCAAACCAAAAGAAACTCGTGGAATAATGAAACCACACAATGACACATTCGTCTATTGTAAATCTGTCTGCTTCAATCTATTTTCTTCACTAAAACCTTGTAGTCATCTGTCATTAATAATTACAAATCTCAACAACAAGTAACAATCATGGTCCTGCTGAAGGGTCTTGGCCCAAAACATTGACGGCTTATTCCTCTTTATAGAGGCTGCCTGATTTGCTGAGCTGCTCAGGCATTATGTGTGTGTTTTACAAGTATGGTTACACCAAGTGTAAATTCATGTCTGACAACTTTGGAAATGTCCAACTTATTACTGGAGTGAAGTTCCTTCATCAGACTTCAAAATGCAGGTCGTATTTCCCATCAAAATGGCTTTTCGCATAATGGTCAAAACAGTAAACTGGCTGACTTCCAAAAGGCTATAAAAATAGGAGCAGAATAAGGCCGTTTGGCTCATCGAGTCTCTCCACCATTCCATCATGGCTGATTCATTTTCCCTCACAACTCAATTCTGCCTTCACCTGTAACCTTGATCAAGCACCTATCAACCTCTTCTTTAAATACACTCAATGATTTGAGTTGCGCAGCCATCTGTGGCAATAAATTCCACAGATACACAATCTTCTATCTAAAGAAATTCCATCTATTGAATGGACATCCCTCTATTCTGAAGCTCTGCCCTCTGGTCCTAGACTAACCCAATACAGGAAACGACCCCTTCACTTCCACCTCTATCTGGGTCTTTCAATATTCAATATGTTTCAATGAGATTCCCTCATTCTTCTAAATTCTAGTGAATACAGGCCCAGAGCCAACAAACACTCCTCATACATTAACCCTTTCATTAGAGTAATCATTATCATGAACCTTCTCTAGACACACTCCAATGAAAGCAACCTTTCCTTAGATAAGGAGTCTAACACTCCAAGTGTGGTCTGACCAAAGCTTTATTAAGCCTCAGCATTACATCCTTGCTCTTATATTCTAGTTCTCTCAAAATGAATGCGAACATTGCATTTATGTTCCTTACCACAGAGTAAACCTGCAAGTTAAACTTTAGGGAATCCTGCACTAGGACTCTTTTCTTTTTCCAATATTTTTATTAATTTATATATAAGAATGCAGAGTACAGGAAAAAAAATATATGTCAATACATTAAACTAAATTGCATATAAAGACTCCTTCGTCATCGTCATGGCTATCCCTCGAGGTCGAGGATGATGGTCTTCATTCTGTTGATCTAGTTATGGGCTCTCAAGTGGCTTATGAGTCCAATCTTGGCTTTGAAAGTTCTTCCGTGTTGAGGACAGATAGCTTCAGATGGCAGATCGGGCTTTGGTTGTTACTGTCTCTCTTTCCATTTTCTTCTCTTTTCTTCTAATTCTGCACATCTGTTGGCTTCGAAAGGTGCTGCTCCTTCTCGAATGACGGCTTGCCAGTGTTTCCTGCCCTTGGCATTGGTTTCCCAATTGTTGATGTCGATGTTACATTTCTTCATGTTGGCTTTTAAGATGTCTTTGAATCTCTATTGTCCACCTCTTTTATGTTTGCCTTCATTATTCATACAAATCAATTAGTTCATAACATTGAAAAATAATAATTTTTTATATAAAAAAATCTAACCCACTTCCAAGACTGAAGCTGATTAATATGAAAAAAAGAAAAAAAGATTGTTAGTCATCATCTGTGCTTTAGCAGCAAATCAAAGGTTTTGAAAATAATTCAGAAAGGGTCCCCACAATGTTAGAAAGTCTTGATTAGATTCAAAGATTGAACATCTAATCTTCTCTAAATTTAAACATGACATCACATCACGTAACCATTGGGTGTGAATAGGAGGAACCACATCTTTCCATTTAAGCAAAAGCGTCCTTCTGGCGATAAGAGACATAAAAGCCAAAATGTGCAAATCGGATGGCTCCAAAATAATATCCTTTCCTCCATCAATACCAAATAAAACAGTCAAAGAATTAGGCTTGAAATTTACTATAAAAAGTATCAAAATTTTTGAAACGCAAACACGAGGAAATCTGCAGATGCTGGAATTTCAAGCAACACACATAAAAGTCGCCGGTGAACACAGCAGGCCAGGCAGCATCTCTAGGAAGAGGTACAGTAGAGATTTTGGGCCGAGACCCTTTGTCAGGACTAACTGAAAGAAGAGCTAGTAAGAGATTTGAAAGTGGGAGGGGGAGGGGGAGATCCGAAATCATAGGAGAAGACAGGAGGGGGAGGGATGGAGCCAAGAGCTGGACAGGTGATTGGCAAAAGGGATACGAGAGGATCATGGGACAGGAGGCCCAGGGAGAAAGAAAAGGGGGAGCCCAGAGGATGGGCAAGGGGTATAGTGAGAGGGACAGAAGGAGGAAAAGGAGAGAGACAAAAAAAGAATGTGTGTTTATAAGTAAATAAATAACGGATGGGGTACGAGGGGGAGGTGGGGCATTAGCTGAAGTCTGAGAAGTCAATGTTCATGCCATCAGGTTGGAAGCTACCCAGATGGAATATAAGGTGTTGTTCCTCCAACCTGAGTGTGGTTGGAGGATCAACACCTTATATTCCATCTGGGTAGCCTCCAAACTGATGGCATGAACACTGAATTCTCAAACTTCTGTTAATACCCCACCTCCCCCTCGTACCCCATCTGTTATTTATTTATATAAACACATTCTTCTTTTGTCTCTCTCCTTTTCCTCCCTCTGTCCCTCTCACTATACCCCTTGCCCATCCTCTGGGTTTCCCCCCACCTCCCCCTTTTCTTTCTCCCTGGGCCTCCTGTCCCATGATCCTCTCATATCTCTTTTGCCAATCAACTGTCCAGCTCTTGGCTCCATCCCTCCCCCTCCTGTCTTCTCCTATCATTTCGGATCTCCCCCTCCCCCTCCCACTTTCAAATCTCTTACTAGCTCTTCTTTCAGTTAGTCCTGACAAAGGGTCTCGGCCCAAAACGTCGACTGTACCACTTCCTAAAAAGGTTTGAAATACTTCTTTCCAATATTTTCAAAGACTCGGACATGTCCAAAACATATGAATAAGTGAAGCTCTCCATTATTACATTTATCACAATATGGATAATAAATAAATAAACTAAATAAAAACGAGGCAATTTATCCTTAGTCATATGGGCCCTATGGACCACTTTAAATTGAAGGAGAGAGTGGCGGGCACATAACGATGAAGTGCTGACCAATTTAAAAATTTGATTCCAAGTTTCCTCAGAAATTGAAGTCTGTAAATCTTGTTCCCAAAGATTTTTACATTTATATAAAGGAACTCTTCTCATTCCCAACAGCATATTATAAATATCAGATATAGATCTATTATAGAAAGGTTTCAGATTAAGGATTATATCTAGTAGATTCTTATCAGGACTTTTAGGAAATGAACTTATTTGAGACTGTAAAAAAACCTCTTATTTATAGATACTGAAAAAATGAGTTTTGGGTAAGCTATATTTAGTTGACAATTGTTCAAATGAAAAAAGACTTTCCTCTACAAACCAGTCCTGAAAGCATTTAATACCTAATCTATCCCATTATTTAAAAGCCACATCAATCATAGAGGGTTTTAAAAAAATTAGAAAAAATGGGACTTGAAAGAGAAAATCTCAATAAACCAAAATATTTTCAGAATTGTATCCAAATCCTCATAGTCTGCTTAACTACCAGATTATCAGTTAATTTACTCAAAGACAAATGAAGTGAGAATCCAGGAAGAGAAATAATAGAGAATTTATTAACAGAATTAGCTTCTAAAAAATACCAACATCGGACAATCCTCACAATTTATATAATATAACCAAACTGTAAAATTCCTTATATTAACTGCCCAACAATAAATTCTAAAGTTTGGTAAGGCTAATCCTTCATTCTTTTTATCTTTCTGAAGATGAATTTTATTTAATCTAGAATGCTTATTCTTCCATATATGAGAAGATATAATAGTCAAGAGAATCAAAAAAGGATTTAGGAATGAAAACCGGTAATGCCTGAATGGCTCTGTCTCCAAGCCTACTTCTTCGGCAAGGACTCTTCCACCCCCACCGATGACCCCTCCTCCCGTCTTCAACCCTCCTCCTCTACATGGATACCCCGCTCTGGTCTTCTGCCTACTCTGGATCTCTTTATTGCTAACTGCCGACGGGACATCAACCGTCTCGACTTCACCGCATCTTGTTCCCATTCCAACCTTACTCCTTCCGAATGCTCTGCTCTCCCTCCCTCTGCAGTAATCCTAACCTTACTATTAAACCCTCCAATAAGGGGGGTGCTGTTGTAGTCTGGCGTACTGACCTCTACCTTGCCGAGGCACAGCGACAACTCGCGGATGCCTCCTCTTATTTACCCCTCGATCGTGACCCCATTAAGGAGCACCAGGCCATTGTCTCCCACACCATCACCGACTTTATCCACTCAAGGGATCTCGCATCCACAGCTACCAACCTTATAGTTCCCACACCTCACACTTCCCATTTCTACCTCCTACCCAAGATCCACAAACCTGCCTGTCCTGGCAGACCTATTGTCTCAGCTTGCTCCTGCCCGACCAAACTTGTTTCTGCATACCTCGACACGGTTTTATCCCTCCTTGTTCAATCCCTTCCTACCTATGTTCGTGACACTTCTCACGCTCTTAAACTTTTCGATGATTTTAAGTTCCCTGGCCCCCACCACTTTATTTTCACCATGGATGTCCAGTCCCTATTTACTTCCAACCCCCATCAGGAAGGTCTCAAAGCTCTCCACTTCTTTTTGGATTCTAGACCTAACCAGTTCCCCTCTACCACCACTCTGCTCCGTCTAGCGGAATTAGTCCTTACTCTTAATAATTTCTCCTTTGGCTCCTCCCACTTCCTCCAAACTAAAGGTGTAGCTATGGCCACACGTATGGGTCCCAGCTATGCCTGCCTTTTTGTTGGCTTTGTGGAACAATCTATGTTCCAAACCTATTCTGGTATCTGTCCCCCACTTTTCCTTCGCTACATCGACGACTGCATTAGCGCTGCTTCCTGCACGCATGCTGAGCTTGTTGACTTCATTAACTTTGCCTCCAACTTTCACCCTGCCCTCAAATTTACCTGGTCCATTTCTGACACCTCCCTCCCCTTTCTAGATCTTTCTGTCTCTGTCTCTGGAGGCAGCTTATCTACTGATGTCTACAATAAGCCTACTGACTCTCACAGCTATCTGGACTATTCCTCTTCTCACCCTGTCTCTTGCAAAAATGCCATCCCCTTCTTGCAATTCCTCCATCTCTGCTCTCAGGATGAGGCATTTCATTCCAGGACGAGGGAGGTGTCCTCCTTTTTTAAAGAAATGGGCTTTCCTTCCTCCACCATCAACTCTGCTCTAAAACGCATTTCCCCCATTTCACGCACACCTGCTCTCACTCCATCCTCCCTCCACCCCACTAGGAATAGGGTTCCCCTGGTCCTCACCTACCACCCCACCAGCCTCCGGGTCCAACGTATTATTCTCCGTAACTTCCGCCACCTCCAACGGGATCCCACCACTAAGCACATCTTTCCCTCCCCTCCCCCCGCTTTCTGCCGGGATTGCTCCCTATGCGACCCCTTTGTCCACTCGTCCCCACAGTCCCTCCCCACTGATCTCCCTCCCGGCACTTATCCTTGTAAGCGGAGCAAGTGCTACACATGCCCCTAACACTTCCTCCCTTACCACCATTCAGGGCCCCAGACAGTCCTTCCTGGTGAGGCGACACTTCACCTGTGAGTCGGCTGGGGTGATATACCGCATCCAGTGCTCCCGATGTGGCCTTCTATATATTGGTGAGACCCGACGCAGACTGGGAAATTGTTTTGCTGAATGCCTACGCTCTGTCCGCCAGAGAAAGCAGGATCTCCCAGTGGCCACACATTTTAATTCCACATCCCATTCCCATTCTGATATGTCTATCCATGGCCTCCTCTACTGTAAAGATGAAGCCACACTCAGATTGAAGGAACAACACCTTATATTCCGTCTGGGTAGCCTCCAACCTGATGGCATGAACGTTGACTTCTCTAACTTCCGCTAATGCCCCACTTCCCCCGCATACCCCATCCGTTATTTAATTATATACACACATTCTTTCTCTCTCTCTCCTTTTTCTTCCTCTGTCCCTCTGACTATACCCCTTGCCCATCCTCTGGGTTTTTCCCCCCCTCCCCCTTTTCCTTCTCCCTGGGCCTCCTGTCCCATGATCCTCTCATATCCCCTTTGCCAATCACCTGTACAGCTCTTGGCTCCATCCCTCCCCCTCCTGTTTTCTCCTATCATTTTGGATCTCTCCCTCCCCTCCCACTTTCAAATCTCTTACTAACTCTTCTTTCAGTTAGTCCTGACGAAGCGTCTCGGTCCAAAACGTCGACTGTATCTCTTCCTAGAGATGCTGCCTGGCCTGCTGCATTCACCAGCAACTTTGATGTGTAATGCCTGGACAAGATATATAAATTGAGGTAGTATATTCATTTTGATAGAGTTAATTCAACCAATTAAAGATAACGAAAGAGGCAACCAATTTAATAGTATTCTTTTTACATGATTCTATAAAGTAAGACAATTTTCTTTAAATAGACACTTACAATTTTTAGTGATTGTTACACCTAAATAAGTAAATTGTTTTCTTACAATTTTAAAAAGAAGGTTAGAATTTATTGGTATCAAATTGTTCAAAGGGAAAAGTTCACATTTATGTAGGTTTAATTTATAGCCTGAAAACTGGCTGAAACAGGAGAGTGAAGAAAGCACATGGGTTAAAGAAGTCTCAACATTAGAAATAAATAGCAGCAAATCCTCAGCATACAATGAGACTTTATGAATAATATCTCTCCTTAAAATACCGGTGATATCATTAGATTCTCGAAAAGCAGAGGCTAAAGGTTCTAAGGCCAGATCAAAAAGCAAAGGGCTCAACGTACATCCTTCTCCAGTGCCACATTGAAGCTTAAATGGTTTGGAGTTATGAAAATTAGTGATAACCCTAGCAAAAAATCACTAATAAAGTAATTTAATCCATTGAATGAAAACAGGTCGAAAATTAAATTTTTCTAAGTTTTCAAATAAATAATTCCATTCAAATCTATTGAAAGCTTTCTCAGCATCTAGGGATACCATACAATCCAATACCATGTTAAAAGGAGAATAAATAACACTTAATAACAAGTGAATATTAAAGTGAGAATATCGATTTTTGATAAATCTGGTTTGGTTATCAGAAATAACAGCTGGTAAAATATTTTCAATCCTATGGGCCAAAACTTTAGATACGATATTAGCATCAACATTAAGTAAAGAAATTCAGTTGGATCCTTATTCTTTTTAAGAATGAGCGAAATGGAAGCCTCAAAAAGATTGAGGGAGTCTACCCGACTTAAATGAATTCGAAAAAACTGAACATAAGTGAGGTAGAAGCAATGAGGAAAAGGTCTTGTAAAATTCTCCAGGAAATCCATCTGGACCCAGAGATTTCCTCAAACGCAATGAGTGCACAGTCTCAATAATTCCCTCAAAATTCCACACAGAGGATGCAGACGGGGATCAAAAAGGCGAGGGAAGAGGACTGGGTTGAGACTACAGAGGCTTATGGAGAAGAGAAGTTATAAGCCATATCTCCCCTCTCTCATCATGGGAAATGTGAGATCGCTGGGTAATAAAATCGATGAACTGACTGCGCTTGTCAGGAGTCAGAGAACATTTCGGGAGAGCAATGTCATGTGCTTCACTGAGACGTGGCTGCACGAGGACATACCCGATCAAAGCGTTTCCATAGAAGGCTTCCAGACCATTCGAGCTGACCAGAATTGCACTGAGACCGGTAAGCGCAAAGGAGGGGGCTGGTGGTTCTGGTAAATAACAGATATTGCAATCCTGGGCATATTATGATCAACGAATGTGTCTGTAGCCTGGATATTGAACTTTTTGCTGTTGGACTCCAGCCATATTATTTGCCAAGGGAAATCTCGCATGCAATTGTGGTTGTTGTGTACATCCCTCCCTCTGCCAACCCAATGTCGGCGTGTAACATCATTTACACCGTCATAGCCAGATTACAAACCCAGCACCCGAGTGCCCTCATTACCATCTCGGGTGACTTCAACCAGGTTACCATGGCTAGAACACTGCCCAACTTCACGCACTATGTGAGCTGTACAACCAGAAGGGAGAGTACTCTGGATTTGATGTACGCTAACGTTAAGGATGCATACAGCTCCTCTCCCCTCCCCCCACTGGGCAGGTCAGATCTCAACCTGGTGCATCTAAAACCCTGCTACGTGCATCTGGTGAAGAGTAAACCTGCAACCTCGAGGAGAGTGAGGAAATGGTTGGAGGAGGCTTATGAGGCGCTCCAGGGTTGTTTTGAGGTGACAGACTGGCAGGCACTCTGTGAGCCACATGGAGAGGATATTGATGGGCTCACAGAATGCATCACTGATTACATTAACTTCTGTGTGGACTGCAATGTTCCGACAAGAACTGTCCTTTGTTATTCAAATAACAAGCCATGGGTGACAAAAGACATTAAGGACATCCTGAACGCTAAAAAGAGGGCGTTTAGAGATGGAAATAGGGAGGAGCTGAGGGCAATACAGAGGGACCTGAAAGCCAGGGTCAGGGAGGCTAAAGACAGGTACAGGAGGAAGCTTGAGTGGAAACTCCAGCAGAACAACATGAGAGAGGTCTGGAGGGGGATGAGGACCATCACTGGGTTTCAGCAGACTAGCAACAGAGGAGCTGAAGGCAGTGTGGACAGGGCCAACGAACTTAACCTGTTCTTTAACAGATTTGACATTGTGACCCCTGCCCATCCCCCACATGAGCCATCTGTTGTCGACCCCCAACCAACACATATTCCACTCTCCCCTCCTACCCCTCCTCACAGACCCCACCCTGCTCTCATGACTATACCCCTCCCCCACACGAAACCACCGCGGTGGGCTTCACAGCTGAACAGGTGAGAAGACGGCTGAAACGTCTTAACCCAAACAAGGCTGCAGGACTGGATGGTGTCAGTACCAGGGTGCTCAAAGCCTGTGCCCCTCAGCCATGTGGAGTACTTCGCCATGTATTCAACATGAGCCTTAGGCTCTGGAGGGTTCCTGTACTGTGGAAGACATTCTGCCTCGTCCTTATGCCGAAGACACCGCGCCCCAGCGGCCTCAATGACTACAGACCAGTGGCATTGACCTCCCACATCATGAAGACCCTGGAGAGACTTGTTCTAGAGCTGCTCCAGCCTATGATCAGGCCGCACTTAGATCCCCTCCAGTTCGCCTACCAGCCCCAACTAGGAGTTGAGGATGCCATCGTCTACCTGCTGAACCGTGTCTACGCCCACCTGGACAAGCCAGCGCGCACTGTGAGGGTCATGTTTTTTGACTTCTCCAGTGCGTTCAACACCATCCACCCTGCTCTGCTGGGGGAGAAACTGACAGCAATGCAGGTGGATACTTCCCTGGTGTCATGGATTCTTGATTACCTGACTGGCAGACCACAGTACGTGTGCTTGCAACACTGTGTGTCCGACAGAGTGATCAGCAGCACTGGGGCTCCACAGGGTACTGTCTTGTCTCCCTTTCTCTTCACCATTTACACCTCGGACTTCAACTACTGCACAGAGTTTTATCATCTTCAGAAGTTTTCGGATGACTCTGCCATAGTTGGATGCATCAGCAAGGGAGATGAGGCTGAGTACAGGGCTACGGTAGGAAACTTTGTCACATGGTGTGAGCAGAATTATCTGCAGCTTAATGTGAAAAAGACTAAGGAGCTGGTGGTAGACCTGAGGAGAGCTAAGGTACCGGTGACCCCTATTTCCATCCGGGGGTCAGTGTGGACATGGTGGAGGATTACAAGTACCTGGGGATACGAATTGACAATAAACTGGACTGGTCTAAGAACACTGAGGCTGTCTACGAGAAGGGTCAGAGCCGTCTCTATTTCCTGAGGAGACTGAGGTCCTATGACATCTGCCGGACGATGCTGAGGATGTTCTACGAGTCTGTGGTGGCCAGTGCAATCATGTTTGTTGTTGTGTGCTGGGGCAGCAGGCTGAGGGTAGCAGACACCAACAGAATCAACAAACTCATTCGTAAGGCCAGTGATATTGTGGGGATGGAACTGGACTCTTTCATGGTGGTGTCTGAAAAGAGGATGCTGTCTAAGTTGCATGCCATCTTGGTCAATGTCTCCCATCCGCTACATAATGTACTGGGTGGGCACAGGAGTACATTCAGCCAGAGACTAATTCCTCCGAGATGCAGCACAGAGCGTCATAGGAAGTCATTCCTGCCTGTGGCCATCAATCTTTACAATTCCTCCCTTGGAGGGTCAGACACCCCGTGCCGATAGGCTGGTCCTGGACTTATTTCATAATTTACTGGCATAATTTGCTTATTACTATTTAACTATTTATTACTATCTTCTATTACTATTTATTATTTCTATGACTATTACTATTTACTATTTACTAATAGTAATATTACTATTACTATTTCTATTATTTTTATTATTTATGGTGCAACTGTAACAAAAACCAATTTCCCCTGGGATCAATAAAGTATGACTATGACTATGACTATGACTATGAAAAGAAATAGGTTGTTCCAACAATTTTCTATTGTCGGTAGAAATTGTAGGAATATTTAATTGATCTAAATAATTGTTCATTACAGTATCATCCTTAGAAGAATCAGAACTATAAAGTTTAGACTAAAATTCTCTGAAAGTATCATTTATTTCTAAATAATCAGTTGTTCTATCACCATTAGCTTTGCATATTTTTTTAATCTGTTGTTTAGCTCCAAAGGTTTTAATTTGATCAGCCAATAATTTACCTGTTTTATCTCCATGAATATAAAATTGACTATTATCTTTTAGGAGTTGGGTTTCAATTGGATAAGTTAAAAGAAGATAATATTTAGTTTTAATTTCAACGCGTCTTTTATATAAAGCAGGTTCTGGAGCCAAGGCATACTCTTGGTCTAACTGTTTCAGCTGATTAGCTAAATCACTTCTCTCTTTATTAGCTTTCTTCTTAATACATGCAGCAGAAGAAATAATTTGTCCTCTAATATACGCATTAAAATCATCCCATCTGATAAGACTAGAAGTCTCCTCTAACATATTCTCTTCAAAAAAAAGGTAATTTGTCTCTCCATAAACTTCAAAAAATCTTTATTCGATAACAAAGTTAGATTAAATCGCCAAAATCTATTTGTTTGAAGAAGACCAGGAAGATTTAAAGATAGAAACACAGGAGTGTGATCTGAAACAGCAATCTCTTTATATTGACGGGATCAAACTAATGGAATCATTTGGATATCAATAAAAAAATAATCAATCCTGGAAAATATTTGATGAACATGAGAAAAAAAATGAATATTCCTTATCTACCGGATGAAAAAAAAACGCCAGGCATCAACAATGCCACATTTCATTATAAAAGATTTGATAAACAGTGCTGATTTATTTGGTATCATTGGTTTAAAAGATGAATGATCTAAAACTGGATCTAAGCAACAATTAAAGTCTCCAGCCATCACCAGTGAGTACAGAATCAGATCTGGAAAATGGAAAAAAAACACTCAGAAAACCTGGGTCATTTATATTTGGAGCATATACATTGGCAAATACCATTAATTTGTTATTTAGTTTCCCTGATGCTATTAACAAAATGCCCATCAGCATTAGACATTACTTTATGTTGAACAAAGGGAACTTTATTATCTATGAGGATTGAAACCTCTCTTGCTTTGGCCTGAAACGAAGAATGAAAATGAGATCTTCTCCATTGATAAAAAAAGCGTAAATTGTCACATTTATGTATATGTGTTTCTTGAAGAAAAACAATGGGTACCTTAAGTTTTTTAATGTAGGCAAAAATCTTATTTCTTTTCACGGGGTGACTTAGTCCTTTTACATTAAAACTAAGTAAATTAATACTTTGATCCATTTTAAGGCTCTTTATTAGAAAGATTAAAATAGCAATCAGAAAAATGTATATCAAACCCAAATAATAAACCTTGAAATACAGTATATTAAATAAGCAACGGATTTGACTAGATTCCCAAAGCAGCTTCAAGAAAAAAAGACTCCCCATCCCTCCTCCCCGCTCCCAAAGAGAGAAACTCGGTCATAGAGCATCCGCTAGCTACTTTTCCTAAACACATTCCCTTAGAAAGTCTGTTGGAACAACTCCAAGAATTCAAGGTTATTTACTTTCCAACCTAGAATAAATAATATACAGTGAGAAACAAGCTTAGACGTGTTTATCAAACAGAAGTAACAATTATTCATACTAAAAAAATATTAAAGTCATTTTTTAATATGTAGTATTTCTGTTTTTGCAAGATTTTTAGTCTTATATATATATATACACACACACACACACACAGTCATTCATTTTTTTTAGTCTAAAAATTCTTGCACCTGTTCCTTCATATAAAACCATTTAAATGATACATCTTCCAATGTAATCCTCATTCGAGCCGGAGAACAAAGAGAGGGTCTAAATTTTGACCCTATAACTCCTTCATAATTTTTTTGAACTTAGCACGTTCTGCCATAACTTCTGATGAAAAATCTTGAACAATACCTATCTTTGATCTTGGTAGTCAATCATACCTTTTCCACTGGCAGCACGAATCAGACGATCCTTTATTTGAAATTCATGGAAACATATAATGACTGATCTTGGTTTAGATTCTGAAGCCAATCCGTAGATAAGTGACCTGTGAGGACGGTCAATCAAAGGCATAGACTTTATAATATCAGGGAATAATTCTATCAAAAGATTTGCAAAAAGTTCTTTAGGATTATCCCCTTCCGTTTGTTCTTTTAATTCTCAAGATTCATAAGTTGTTCCTCCTACTTCTGTTTTCCAAATCAATAATCTTCTGTCGCATCATCTCGTTGGTCTTAAATTGTTTTTCATACAGCTTTTGCAAATCATCCATTCTCCCGTCCAGTAAAGTAGTAACATCTTCATGTTCCTTTATCTTTCTTATCATGTTTGGTTAGAATTGCTTGAATATCTTCTAGTTTCGTACCTATTTGTTTAATTTCAGCACTGATTGCTTTTCTAATCTGTTGAAACTCCTCAGTAAGCTTTTGAATTGGACTCGTAATAGCTTCCAAAGCTGCTTGAGCCCTATGCTCTCCATACACTTCACACATGAATGCCCCCTCATCTACACCTCCAACTCCCTAATTAAATTTGCAGACAATACCAGTGGTTGGCCTGATCTCGGATGAGGATAAAACAGCCAACAGGCTTGAGGTGGATCATCTGACGGAGTTGTGTAAGGACAATGACCTGGTCCTTAACACTTCTAAAACAAAAGAGATGATCATTGACTTCAGGAGATCAAAGGACTGAGTACACCCTACCCCCCCCCCGCCACTCCATATACATGGAGAGGTCCTGGAAAGTGTGGAAAACCTGAAGTTCCTTGGAGTTATGTTGTCAAAACAGCTGACATACCACCAACACCTCGCTGCTTGTAAAAAAAAAAGGCACAACAAAGACTTTTCTTCCTCAGAAAGCTGAAGCAGGCCAAACTCCTACAAAAGCTGTTGCTTAACATCTACAGAAGCACAATTGAGACCATCCTGACCAACAGCGCCACGGTGCAGTATGCCAGCTGCACAGCCGCTGAGTGACAAGACCTCCATCGCATGGGGAAGGCGGCCCAGAGAATTGTCAGGATGGAGCTCCAGGACTGGACATCATCTATTCCAGTAGACTCAGGAGGAAAGCAATCAGCATAACCAGAGACACCACACACCCTGGCCACTCCCTGTTTGACCCGCTGCCGTCCAGCAAAAGGTTCAGGACACTAAAAGCCAGAACAAATAGACTGAGGAACAGCTTCTATCCCGGAGTTGTGGCCTCCATCACACTGTCTGTCTGTCTAGGTAACATATCCAATGCAGACTTTGGTGACCATGGTTTTCCATATAGATCTATCCTTTGTTTTTTGGATGACTTCCATTTCCTCGATGCGTAGCCACCTGGCTATGCTTTTAATGTACATAAGCCGAGGTCTTCCTCTAGGTTTACTCCCCTCAATCTTTCCAGGAGTATGAGTTTTTCTAGTTCATCTTTCCGCATGATGTGTCCTAGGAATCTGAGTTGTCTTTCTCTTACTGTTGTTATGAGTGACCGAACTGCTTGGGCTCTTCTGAGAACTTTTTCATTTGATGTGTGCGTGGTTCATGATACTTTTAACATTCTCCTGTAGAACCATAAATCAGCTGCTTCTAGTCTCTTTTCCATTGCTGGAGAAATGGTCCAGCATTCACTTCCATAAGTCAGGATAGAATAAATGTAGCACTGCAGTATTCTGTTTTCAGTGTGCGTGCTCATCTTTCTGTCTGTTAATATGGTCTTCATTTTTTGGAAAGCTTCTTTCGCCATTGCTATTCTGTATTTGATATTTGTGTCGCACCTGCCATTACTTGTTATTAAGCTGCCAAGATATTTGAATTTGTTGTCTTGTTTGATGTTTGTATTTCCGATCTTGATCACACATTGTGGGATGTTTGTCTTTCTTGAGATGACCATGCTTTCTGTCTTCTTGGTGTTGATTGAGAGGCCTCTGCGATTACTTTCTGCTGCCACTATAGTGAGTAGTTCTTGAAGTTTTGTTTCTGAGTCAGCTGTTAGTACGATGTCATCAGCATATCTGATATTATTTATATTATGGCCTCCAATTGTGAATCCTTTGACATCTTTGATACTTCTCAAGATATTTTCACTATACAGGTTGAATAAGTCTGGCGAAAAGACACAGCCTTGCCTGACTCCTCTCATGATATTCACATACTCACTCACTTCTCCTTCTATTCTGATGGATGCTGTCTGGTCCCAGTATAAGTTTCTTAAGAAAAGTATATCTTTCCCATCTATGTCAAGATCTTGAAGCATTTCCAGAAGATCTTGCTGTCTGACAGTGTCAAAAGCTTTTGTATAGTCAATGAGTCATAAGTAGATGTCTTTTTGTACCTGGATGGCTCATTCACAGATCATCCGTAGCATGAAAATTGCATTTCTGGTTCCAGTGTTTTCCACAAAGCCGCATTGTTCTTCACTGATTTCTGGTTTTATATAGCGTCTTGCTCTCATCATGATTACTGAGAATGATTTTTGCCACGTGGCTCGTCAGGCTTATTGTACGATGTAACTCACATTCTATTGCTCCTTCTTTGGAAGTGCGATGAACACTGATTTACTTAAATCATCAGGTATCTCCCCATGATCATAGATTTCATTTGCTGTTTCTGTTATTTTCTCTATTCCAAAATCTTCTAAGGCCAGTATCATTTCTCATTTAGCCATCTGTCTTTAGCTTCTCTGCATTTTCTTTTTATTGTCTTATCAAGTTGTTTGTATTCTTCGCTGTCTTAGTTTGATGGTCTGTTTTTGTTGCATCAATTGTATCATACCTTCAGTTGTCCATTTCTTATTACTTCTCTGTTCTTTTCAAAGGATGGTTTCTTTCGCAGCTACAACCATGGATTCCTTCAGTATGTCCCAGGAAGATTTGCTTCCTTCATCCTGTAGCAATTGAAGATGGTTTTTCACCTTGTTCGTGTATTCTGTTTTCAGATGAGGGTTGTTTTGTAGTTGTTGATAATCCAATGGTTCTGATCTTTTTGGTTTCTTTAATTTTCTCATCTTTATTTTCATTTTGCGAAGGACTGGTATCTGGTCGCTTCCACAGTCTGCTCCAGGGTAGCTTTTAGATTGAGTTATCGAGTTTTTGAATCTGTTATTGATTGTTACGTAGTTGATTTGACTTTTGTTGTTCCCATCTGGGCTTCTCCATGTCCATTTCCTTCTTGGATATTTTTTAAACCAAGTGTTTCTAAATTTGGGTATATTTACAAAATACAATTAAGTTGGTCAGTAAAACTATTGAAAATATTTTCTTTGTACTTTTGTCAGTTAAATAAAGTTTCATGTGAATAAACATATCACAGATTATTCTTTTTATTGCATTTTGGAAAATATCCCAACTTTTCTAGAAATGGGGTTTGTCCTTGGATGATAGAGATGTTGTTTTGTTGTCCTTTTAGTTTGATTAGCATCATTCTGTCTGAGATATGCCAGTATCCTAGCAGGCTCTTGGATGTTTCTTTGTCTAAGATGATTGCAATACCCTTTTCATGTTTATCTCCGCCAGAGTATATCATCCTGTAGTCGTCTGATTGGAATACTCCAGTGCCTTTCCATCTTATTTCACTTAGGCCTAGGATGCTGACTTCTAGCCTCTTCATTTCTAATTTTATGTTTTCTAGCTTACCAGCTTGGTGCAGGGTTTGAACATTCCAAGTGGCAATTCGTAGTCTCTTGTTCTGGCAGACAGTAGTGGTATGACAATCCGGGCTCACCTGTCCGTTTACAGGATATCCCATACCGAGTGAGGGGTCCACACTATTTGGAAGTGGGCTGCCATTTACGCTGTTGTCATTTACGTTTGTGTATGTATTAACCATGGTTGTACTAGGGATAAAATACAAGTAGCAGCTTCCCCTTGCTTGCTTCCGAAGCAGTGTCTTTACAAGACGGGTGACCCTGAACATTGTCCTATTAAAAGGATCTACTGCTCAGCGTCTGAGAAGCAGAAACCACCGATTGAGTTACTCACAACTTGCCTTCTGCTTCATCCACCACCTGCATTCCGTGGCTTCACTGTAACCCAAGTAGGGAGGCTAACAGGTGCTGCACCTTGCCTAAGGGTGACCTGGAAGTAGCTGTGGTTAATGGTAACCTCATTACCCAAAGCAAATGCTCCACAGCCGGATGTAGTTTATCCTCATACCCAGGAGAATCACACTACTCCCACAGAACAATGACTGAAACTGTGAGAGGACACATGCACACACAAGGATTCAAATACTTGCACTAATGGCACTTTGTGCATTACTGTGATATTCTGGTGCTGCTGCAACTTATTTTCTGCTGCTTATCTATTTAATACTGTTTTTCTATTACTGTTTTGTTTTTATCTGCCGCTTTATTTAATTGCCTGAGAGGAGGCCAAACAGAGTTTCATTGTACCTATCTATAATGACAATAAAGATGATTCAATTCAATTCAAATTTAGTAGTCATATTAAAATAATATCCCGTCTAACAATAGTATTTGAAAAGGTTGGAGAGAAAAGTAAATAAATTAGGAGCAGCTGCTACTCCATCAGTGGCCAGCATGCAGTCTCACGAGATCCTTTTCCATCTCTGATTTTTGAATATTTTCCTCGTTCAGTAAATAGTCTACACCTTTAATCACTCTACCAAAGTGCATGACCATACATTTTCCTGTATCATGTTCCATCTGCCACTTTTTGCCTAAGGCTGGCTAAGTTCTTCTACAGATTCCTTGTATCCACAAAAATCACTTGCCTCCACCCATCTTCATATCATATTTATTTGGCCACAAAGCCATCAATTCTGTCAAAAAAAATTATTGACATATAATAAGAAAAGAAGTGGTCCCAATACCAACCCCTGTGGAACACCACTCTTTGCTTCCTTGCAGTCAGCCAATCTTTTGTCCATGCTGGGATATTTACTGTAATACCACAAACACTCATCTTGTTAAGCAGGTTCATGTGCGGCAGCTTGTCAAAGGCTTTCTAAAAATCCAAGCAAACAACACTCACTGACTCTCCATAAGACCATAAGATATAGGAGCATAATTAGGCCATTCAACCCATCGAGGTTTCTCCTATACTTTCATCATGACTGATCCATTACTCTCTCAACCCCATTCTAACGCCTTATCTCTATGCTTCTTGCTTTTATATTCCAGTCTTACTGCAATGAATGCTAATATTGTATTTGCTTTCCTCACCACTGACCCAACCAGCAAGTTAACAGTTAGGAAATCCTGCCAAGTCCCTTTGCACCACAGATTTTTGAATTTTCTCCTTTTAAAAAAGAGTCTACACTTTTATTCCTTCTAACAAAATTGATGCCCATACACTTTCTGACACTTGATTCCATCTGCCAATTCTTTGCCCATTCTCCTAATCTGTCTAAATCCATCTGCTGCCTCCCTACATCCCCAGTACTACCTGCCCCCAACTATCTTGTATTGCTCACAAATGTGACCACAAAGCCATCAATTCTGTCATCCAGAACATTGATGTATAACATGAAAAGTATCAGTCACGACACTGACTGCTGCAAAATACCACTAGTCACTGGCAGTCAATCAGAAAAAGCATCCTTTATTTCCACATTTTGCCTCCATCCAACAAGCCGATGCTCTATCCATGCAAGTATCTTTCCTGTAAAACCACAGGCTCTGATCTTGTTAAGCAGCCTCTTGTGCAGCACCTTTTCAAAGGCCCTCTGAAAATCCAAGTTCACAACATCCTCTGATTCTGCTTTGTCTATCACAATCAGAATCAAATTTAACGCCTCCAGCGTATGCTGTGCAATTTGTTAACTTTATGGTAGCAGAACAATGAAATATATGATAAATATAGGAAAAAAACTGAATTACATTAAGTATAATGTGGCAAGCACTTGGTCCATAATGACAGATGACGAAGCTCCTTTAACTCAACCATCACTTTTATTGTGATAAACACAAAAACAGACCGGGAGCTATGACCCAGGAGAGAAACCACTCAGTCACATACAGATGGGGGAGGTGATTATTACACACCCTAGTTGCAGTCAGTGTGACCCACAAAGACACATGTGAATAACTGTATAATCTGAGCTAAAATGTAACAATAAATGAACTTGAACACCCAACCATAATCCCATGAAAGCATTTTAATGCAAGAACAATAAGTAGCACTGCTCATTGGGAATGCTGGGATGTGCAGTCGACCACACTCCCCCCACCAGAAGGGTCAGCTGTCCCCAGCTACCCCAGAGTTCACAACAAAGTCCCTAAGTCCTGGTGTTCACTGACACTGCTGCCAGGGGTGCTATGGGGTGTCTGTAGCTCACCCAACGGAGGCATTATTTGATCTGGCAAGAGGCAGGACAGCTGGGGTGTCATATCCTTCCTTCAGCCTTGCTCGGTCGGTGGTGGCCGAGGGCCAATACAGTGCCAGTTGATCCCAGTGCACACAACTGCCTTCTAACACTCAGGTAACTGCACCCTGTGTAACACATTGGAGATGCAGTCGAGCACCTCTCCTGGACACTTCCAGTGGCTTCCAAGCTTGGGGATAGTCCTTTCTCCCGGGAGGGGCAGTAGACCCATACTGGGCCCCCACCAGGTACTGCCCCATTGGCACCCCAGACTGGTGGACCGGGCCCCTCTGGGATGTGCAATCAGTGCAGCAGTGCACAAACAGCTTTCTGAAGCTGCCCTGCTGGAGAAACACCATCCAGTGCCACTACAAGGGTCCTGTAATCATGCTGCTCAGCTGGCGTTAGGTTGAGGAAGGCCCACAGGGTATCTCCATCCAGTGCCAGAGTCAAGGAGGGAGATGCCCTGCAGACCCTCCTCGACCTAACACCGTCTCAGTCGGGTTCCACCCATTGTGCCATGTGGGAAGTTTGCCTTGTGCCAGGTAAGGCTCCCGGTGGCTGGTACCATTGTATCTGGGAAGATTCAGGTTGGACCTCTTAGCATGAACTGCTGAGGTCTGTTGGTGTTCCTTTTGCTCTGACGGTGTTGATGGTGCCTGCCATGTTGCCCATCCTCCAGTGGCTGCAGCATCTTGGTTCCCCGGTGTGGGTGCAAGGGAAGTGGGTGATGTGCTCCAATGTGTCCCCTGGGTTGGGGAACCTGGGTTCGCTATCCCTGTCAGGGTTCCCTGGGAAGGCACAGGGCTTGGTTCTCAGGCCCTCCCTCTGGGTCCTGTCTTCATGAGCCCGCCTGGGGGTGTGGGGAGACATACTCCTCAGTCCCTCGATTTATTCCCTGGGTTTTAAGGCAGCCTATCTAATGTCGTAGCTCTTTATACTTACCGTTAATTTCTAATCCGACTCCTGACACCAACGTGGCGAACACTTGGTCCATAATGATAGAGGAAGAATCTCGCTAAACTCAATGACTATTTTTATTGTGATGAACACAAAAACAGTCTGGGCACTATGACCCAGGGAGAGAACCCACTCAGTCACATACAGACGGGGAAAGTGATTATTACACACCCCAGTTACAGTGAGGGTGATCCACAAACACGTGTACGAACAACTGTATAACCCAGGCTAAAATATAATAATAAATGAACTTGAACATCCCACCATAATCCCACAAAAGTACTTTAACACAATAACAATAAATAGCACTGGTCATTAGGAATGCTGGGGCAGGTTGTTGACTACACTCACCTCTCCCATCCCCCAGAGCATCACAATATATATGTCTTATTAAAAACTTCAGTTAAAATAAATAGTGCAAAGTAATAGAAATAAAAAAAGTAGTAAGGTAGTGTGGGATAAATAGGAGGTCAGATAATAGACCTCAGGCACATGTTTTTGGACGCTGAATGAGCTTTGTTGTGCCTGCAGAAAATGTGGGGTTTTTGGAGGATCAATCAGTGGCTCTTGCAGTGAGAAAAGGGATTGACTGGTGGGGAGTTGTCCATGTGGCCACCCTTGCCTGGGTTGATGATTCCACTACAGAAAAATGGTCCCCTTTGTTGTGGTCACAGTTGGTGACTTCTAAAGGATTTCGGAGGACAACGAGAAGATCGACGGCATCAGCTCACCTGAAAACTCAAATCTCTCCCTCTCTCTTTCTCCATCACTACTCAACTCAACACCACGAACTGAACTGAACTTTACTCATTGTCGTAAGACTATCTAGTTACCCCTAGACTTGAAGAAGCTTGGTTTTCTTATATATTCCACACTTACTTATATATAATCATTGCTAACCTGTTTGATTTATCTGCATTTATATTACTGCATTGCGTAGTTGCTAATAAATATTATTAGTTAATAGCAATACTGGACTCCAAAGTGTTTTCCATTTCTGTTGGTTTGTTAACCCATCACGGGGTACGTGACTAAAATTGGGGCCTGCATCCACGATATGAGCGAAATTGTTTAGGGGGCCTGTTTGAATTGATTGGGGGAAATTCCTTTTGATTTGTTTGTGTGGAAATACAGCAGAAATAGACGTTAGCGTTGAGAAGTTTCTGTTGGAGCCAACCCCTGAGGCGTTGAATGATGCTAAGAGGGATGTGCTGTTGGGAATTGCTCAAAAGTTAAGACTAAAGGTGGCCACTATAATGAGGAGAGCTCAGATACAGACGATAATAACCCGGCATTATATAGATAAGGGAACGTTTGATGAGGAGGCGTTAGAGTTCTTTGCTGAAGGTACGGTACTTACTGAGGCTGAGGTTCAATTGCAATTGAAATTGAAATTAAAACAGCTCAAGGCTGATGAAGCAGAAAGGCAGAGGGTCCGTGAGGCTAGAGAAGCAGAAAGATAGAGACAGTTTAAAAGGCAGATGTGGCAGCTGAGATGTTTAGTGTCGGATCCTGATGATTATTACAGCTCAGAAGGGCTTGTTTTGTGTGATGAATTTAAAAGTTGTGTTCCTGATCCTGTAAGGGCATATCTGGACGCAGAGGACGCCACCACCCTGCGGGAGTCTGTTAAGAAAGCAGACGAAGATGTTTTAATCCACGAGCTTGAGTTTACTCCAGATGAGAGTTACCCAGAAAATAGCTGGGAGATTCAGGGTGACCTTGAATTTGAAACTGGAACAAGTGATGACAGCCCAGAAGAGGCAGCTGTTCTGATTGCCTGTGTTCAGGTGGTTGAAGTACCTGTGAATTCACAGGGTTCTGAATCTTGTGTTGAGACTCAGTTAAGGTCTGAGGTGGCTGACTTGGTTGGAAAGGAATGCAGCTTTTTTGTGTCAGATGATTTTGGTTCAGTGAATAAGGGGTTAACCTTGGAACCAGTGGAATGTGAGGATTCTCAGTCACCCGTATTAGACAGTGAGCTAAAAGTTAGTGATGAGGTGAAAATTAGTGAGGTCAGTTTTGCTGAAAATAATGGGAAAAGTGCTGTTCCTGGACTTTTGGATAAAGTACTGGGAAAGCTTGGATTGGATGCGCAATGTTTGACCCTACTTGCAGGACAGAGGCCTGCTGAGGAAGGATGTACTACTCTGTGGAATTTTGTTTGGACATTTGGAGGTACACACCTGCAAGGTTATGATGTTGTGGAGACGAAGGAGGAAGTTTGTTATAGTTTTGGGATGGAAGTTGATATGGAGACAAGTCAAAGTGAAGGTCGTAGTCAGATGAATGGATTGTTTGGTCTCTTCCACAATGTATACGTAGTTCTTATAAGCCTAGTGATGGTGCTAAGTTTAGTAAACAATGGAGGAATGTTGACACCTCTCCAAGATAAGGTTGATATAGCTGTTCAACTGATGAGCAGAGAATTCACACAGAAAGACTGATGTTTATTCCCCATGCACAGTTACACGAAGCACAGTTAGGAAACCTGCTGAGACTGATGATAGCAAAACCAGAGATTTAAATTATGAGGATGTGTCACAGACTTTCCTACCTTCCAGATTTCAGCAGGACTTAGAGGGTAGTAAAGCTGATGAGAGTAAAGGGTATGAGGAAGGTTTGTCCTTATTGGGGAGGGAATTTATAGAGGAACAGAAGCGAGATTCTGAAATGGTGGCTTCGAAGGAGATAGCTCTCACAGGAGAGGAGGTTCAGAGAGAGTCAGTAGGATATTATCTTAAAGATGGGGTGTTAATGAGAAAGTGGAAACCAGCCACTGTGCTTGCAAGTGAGGACTGGGTAATCGAACATCACATGGTGGTTCTGAAAATTTACAGGAATGAAATTTTAAACATGGCTCACAGAATACCTTTAGGTGGACCTAATGGAGTGAGAAAGACAGTGAACAGGATTATGAAGGAATTTTACTGGCCTAGTTTAAGGAAGGATGTTGTGAATTTTTACAGGACTTGCAATACCTGTCAAGTTGAGGGAAAATCTAATCAGGTTATTCAAGACACACTTACTTAAACCGATACCTGCTTTTGGTGAACCTTTTTCTAGGGTCATAGGGGATTGTGTAGGCCCATTGCCAAAGACTGCAGCTGGTTATCAGTATGTGTTAACAATTATGTGTGCTGTGTCTAGGTTCCCAGAAGCTGTGTCTTTTGAAAGCATCAAGGCAAAGACTGAGGTAAAAGCAATCAGTAAGTTTTTCAAACTGGTAGGTCTGCCCAAAGAAATTCAATTTGACCAGGGTAGTAACTTTACTTCAAGAACATTCCAGGGGAAAGTTAGAGAATTGGAAGCTAAGCACATGGTGTCATCTGCCTATCACTAAGAGTCCAAGGGAGCCTTGGAACAGTTCAACTCCACTCTTAAGACCATGATTAAAACATATTGTGTGAAAATTGGGAAAAACTGGGATGAGGGGGTTCCCCTCTTAATTACTGCTGGGGATGTGATTCAAAAGACTTTGGAGTGTAGTTTATTGGAACCCGTGTGCAGTTACAGGCTAAAAGGACCTTTGACCCTACTCAGAGAACTATGATCTGATTTGGAAACAAGTGTCAGTGTGCTTAATAATGTTTTAAAATTCTGGAAAGGAGTTAATAAGATTTGTGACCTTGCAAAGGAAAGTTTTACAGAGTGGTCAAATTAAAATAAAACACTTGTTTGCAAGGATTGCACCTTTGAGAATTATTATGGAACAAAATGGAGTCATAAAGGCTGTGGAATCTGATAATAGGATGAAAAAACTTGTTTACACACTGAATCTAGTATCCACAAGACATCAGATTTCCGTTGTTTTGAAAAATATTACTGCAAAGGTCATCAGTTGGACCCTACACCGCAAAAACAAGTGAAGGAACTAATTGGCAAGCATAAAGATTTATGTTTTGACATTCTGAAACAGTGCACAGGTGCAGTGCATCATGTCATTATAAATTCAGCCCAGCCCATGAAACAGCATCTTTAGAGAGTGAACTTTGAGAAAAGTAAGATGGTTGAACAAGAAGTTGGAAACAAGAAAGAACAAGAGAATGGATGACTGTATTGATAGAGTGGGGAAGACTAAATACCTCACAAAATTGACCTGTTAAAAAGATACTGGGGTGTTCCTTTGACAGAGAGGGCTAAAGAGATATCAGCATTTGGGACACCATCCATTCTGTATGAGTACCACATTTTAACCTTTGGGATGAAAATGCTCCAGGGACATTTCAAAGAATGATTAATTCTGTGATTAGAGGTTTAGGAAACACATGGGCTTATATTGATGATTTAGTGGTCTGGAATGACACGTGGAGAGATCATATTGGAGCAGAAGAAAAACTGTTTAACAGACTTTCCAAAACCAGTCTTACTGTGAACTTCGCTAAAAGTGAGTTTGGCTGTGCCACAGTTACATAGCTGGGCTATGTAGTAGGCCAGGGCCAACTGGCTCCTGTACAGGCTAAGGTTCAAGCTATTGCTGAGGTTCCTGTTCTGATCGGCAAGGAAGTTTTAAGAAGGTTTTTAGGAATGGTTGGGTATTATTGTAAGTTTTGTAAGAACTTTGCTGACATTACTGTCCCCCTAACAAAACTCCTAGGGAAGAGTGAAAGATTTGTATGGAATGACCTTTGCCAGGAGGCATTTGAAAGTCTGAAAACCATCCTGTGTTATCATCCTGTGCTCAAAGCACTTGATTTTTCAAAACCATTCTCGATAGCAACAGACGCTAGTGACAAAGCTGCTGGGACAGTACTGTTACAGAAGGGTGTGGATGACATTCAACACCCGGTATCTTATTTCTCAAAGAAATTTAATGTGTACCAGAGAAATTATTCAACTGTTAAAGAGGAATTGTTAGCACTTATTCTGGCTTTACAACATTTTCAAGTTTATGTTCAGAGACCACAAAATCTCTCTGTTGCCAGAGACCACTTGTGGTTTACACGGATCATAATCCGTTGGTGTTTCTAACTAAGATGAAGGATAAGAATAGAAGGTTGTTAAATTGGAGTCTGATATTGCAAGAATGTGACTTAAAAATCAAACATGTGAAAGATACTGACAATATTACAGCTGACCGTTTATCTAGATGTTAAGTTGGAAATTGCACACGTTTTTGCTCTGTCATCTGATGATCATACATGTATTGTTTCAAACTCTGTAATTTGCATTTAGACTAAAAAACATTTTTGCCTTTCGTTAAAAAACAATTTTCTCTTGAAGGAAGGGGGTGTGACGGGGTCCTAAGTTACCCCTATGAACCGTGCTCGATTACCCCTATGAACTGTGTTTTTGAAGGAGAGAGAGAGATGTATTTGACACCGACATCTTGTTCTGAAAAGACAGAGAGAAAGAAAAAGAGAGAGAGACGAAGACTAACTTTTGTACTGTCACGTTAAGGCTCGAGGAGGAACTAAGACTAACTTTTCGGCTGAGTTGGAGAGAGGAAGAGAGTTGCTATGGTGACCGAGGGCAGTGTTATTTGATGGACAATCTATGTTATCATCTTTTGGCAGGGTGTTTATACTTCCCAAGGACATTGCCTGCTTGTACATTTCTTACACAGACAAAGAAAGTTGGAGTTATTTGAGAGACAGTTGGTACTCAGTTCGGGGAGGTAAATAGGAGGTCAGATGATAGAACCTCAGGCATATGTCTTTGGACACTGAATGAGCTTTGTTGTGCCCACAGAAAAAGTGGGTTTTTTGGAGGATCAATCAGTGGCTCTTGCAGTGAGAAAAGAAATTGACCGGTGGAGAGTTGTCCATGTGGCCACCCTTGCCTGGGTTGATGATTCCACCACAGAAAAATGGTCCCCTTTCTTGTGGTCACAGTTGGTGACTTCTAAAGGATTTCAGAGGACAACGAGATCGACGGCGTCAGCTCACCTGAAGACTCACATCTCTCCCTCTCTCTCTCTTTCCCCATCACTACTCAACTCACAAGACAAGACAACACAAAGGAGCAGGAGTAGGCCATTCGGCCCATCAAGTCTGCTCTGCAGCTCCCCCATGAGCGAAACTATTCACCCATCTAGTTCCAATTTCCGGCTTTCTCCCCATATCCCTTGATACCCTGACTAATTAGATACCTGTCAATCTCCTCCTTAAGCACCCTCAATGATCCGGCTTCCACAGCTGTATGTGGCAACGAATTCCACAAATCCACGACCCTCCGGCTAAAAATATTTCTCCTCATTTCTGTTTTAACTGGGTACCCTCTAATTCTAAGACTATGGCCTCTTGTCCTGGACTCACCCACCAAGGGAAACAACCTTTCCACATCTACTCTGTCCAACCCTTTCAACATTCGAAATGTTTCTATGAGATCCCCTCTCATTCTTCTATACGCTAATGAATACAATCTAAGAGCCGACAAACGCTCCTCATATGTTAGCCCCTGCATTCCAGGAAGCATCCTCGTAAATCTTCTCCGAACTCTCTCCAACATCAGTACATCCTTTCTAAGATAGGGGGCCCAAAACATGGCTCAATCCCTCCCCCTCCTGTCTTCTCCTATCATTTCAGATCTCCCCCTCCCCCTTTCAAATCTCTTACTAGCTCTTCTTTTAGTTAGTCCTGACGAAGGATCTCGGCCCGAAATGTCAACTGTACCCCTTCCTAGAGATGCTGCCTGGCCTGCTGCGTTCACTAGCAACTTTTATGTGTGTTGCTTGAGTATAGAAATAAGTCAGGCTTTATAAACAAATAAACATTTATTAAACTCTGCTCAAAATTAGTATAAAGAAACAAACGAAAACCTTAACCGGAAGTAAACTGTTATGCGGCCATTTAACAAACTGCCACTCAGCACTGGTTCTTAAAGTGGTAAATGCAAAAACAGTCTTAAAGTGGTAAATTCAAACACAGTTCTTAGAGTGGTAAATTTTAAAATCCAAGAGATTTATACAGTCAATTAGGAGAGACTTTCCTGAAGTAAAGAATTCCTCGAAGACACGACGTCACTGCCGATCCCAGCCAGATCCTGCCTTGTCTGCAGGATTCACAATGACGGAAATAAAATGGTTTAAAGGCACTGACCTTTCCCTCTGGATATTAGATACTGCACAGCCTATTCTGCTGCTTTTAGCAGAGGCTATCTCATGCAGATCACTCTTTCTTGAACAAACTCACTAATGGTCGATTCTATCCAAAACCGCCGAACGACTCCTTCAGGTTACCGTCTTCACTCTCCAATATTACTGAAAAGATTCAAAGATTCAAAAAACTTTATTGTCATTCTAACCGTACATCAGCTCTGCACGGCAGAATGAGACAGCGTTTCCCAGGAGCAGTGCAATCATAACATAACAAACACAACACTAAATAATAAACATAACAATAAATAGTAAAACACAACAGCCACATGTCAGTTAAAATCAAGTTATAAGTGTCCAGTGCAAGTTAGAAGTGTCCAAAGCAGAGTCAGGTAGAGCAGCTATTTAGCAGTCTGACTGCCTGTGGGAGGAAGCTGTTTAGTAGCCTTGTGGTTTTAGTTTTGATGCTCCTGTAACGTTTGCCTGATGGTAGAAGAACAAACAGTTCATGGAGAGGGTGTGAGGGGTTTTTAATGATGTACCGTGTCAACAAACCTGGTGGCTACTGGTTAAACTGCCGGCCCAACACTTTTGTACCTTACAATAGAATGTAAAACTACGTTTTAAATGGAAACTGCGTCATAAGGCAAATACACAACGGAGCGGAGTATCCGGCTTATGTTATAACTGGAAAACCAACTACGTCACCCCAGGGGTCTCCTTTTATAACCGTGATGAACATGACATCACGTGACCTCGCATCAGTGGGAAAATTACATCAGCTGACCTCTTCAAGACCATTACATCATCCTCGTAAGACAATCACAAGATATCCATGAAGTATGTAACAAAACCAAAAGAAATGGAAAACACTTTGGAGTCCAGTATTGCTATTAACTAATAATATTTATTAGTAACTACGCAATACAGTAATATAAATGCAGATAAATCAAACAGGTTAGCAATGATTGTATATAAGTAAGTATATCAGTAAGTGTGGAAATATACATATAAAAACCAAGCATCTGCAAGTCTAGTAGTAAACAGATAGTCTTACGACAATGAGTAAAGTTCAGTTCAGTTCGTGGTGTTTCTACCTTTCCAGTGTTATTTTTTTAGCCTCTCGCCTCTCTTTCACACTTTACATATCTGAAAAAGCACTTGGTATTGGTATCCTCTGATATTATTTGCGAGCTTACCTTCATTTCATCTTTCCACTCCTTACAGCGTTTTTAGTTGTCTTCTGTTGCTTTTTAAAACTTCCCAATATTCTAACTTTCCACTAATTTTTGCGATACTATATGGCCCCCTTTCGCTTTTTAAAGGTGGCTTTGACTTCCCTTGTCAACCACTGTTGTATCATTCTGCCTTTAGAACACTTCTTCTTCCTTGGGATGTATCTACCCTGTGCCTTCTGAATTGCTTCCAGAAACTCCAACCATTGTTGCTCTGCTGTTGTCCCTGCTGGTGTTCCCTTCCAATCAAATTTAACTAACCCCTCTCACCTGCCTCTGTAATTCCCTTTACTCACCTGTAATACTGATACATCTGACTATCTTCTCCCTCTCAAACTGCAGGGTCAATACTAAAGTAAAAGCATCCGTTAGACTTGCGAGACCATGGATCTGCACCTGGAAAGTCTTCACTCTCCAGGGCGCAGGCCTGGGCAAGGTTGTATGGAAGACCAGCAGTTGCCCATGCTGCAAGTCCCCTCTCCATGACACTGATGTTGTCCAAGGGAAGGGCTTTAGAACCCATACAGCTTGGCACCAGTGTCATCGCAGAGCAATGTGTGATTAAGTGCCTTGCTCAAGGACACAACACGTTGCCTCAGCAGGGGCTCGAACTCACAACCTTCGGGTCGCTAGTCCAATGCCTTAACCACTTGGCCACGTGCCCACAATACTATCACATTATAATCACCATCTCCAATATCTTCATTTACTTTAATTTTCCTAATCAAATCTAGTTCATTACACAACACCCAGTCCAGAATAGCTGATCCTCAATTGGGCTCAATCACAAGCTGCTTTAAACAGCTACCTTGCAGGCATTCTACAAATTCCCTCTCTTGGTACTCAATACCAACCTGATTTTCTCAATCTACCTACATATTGAAATCCACTATGACATGCATTTTCTATCTCAAAGTTCAAGGTACAATTGTCATCAAAGTATGTATACTATATTCAATCTTGAGATTCATCTCCTTACAGGCATCAAAAAACAAAGAAACCCTAAAGATCCCATTGAAAAAGATCGTCAAGTACCCAACCTACAAAAGAAAATCGTGCAATCGATAAAAAGTAAGCAAGTAAAATTCCGAACGAACATTTATGAAAGTGAGTTCACAGACACAAAGCCAGTCACAGCCAATCCAGAAGCCTGGTAGTCGCAGACCACAGCCTCAGTTCAGCACGGAGACGAGTAAACCTCACTGAGCAGTGAGCTAAACACCAGCCCGTCCCTCGCCTCTGGCCCAGACACCCAGACCTTCTCAATATAACCCGGTGCTTAAATCAACCAAGTGTCGGCTAGTTCCTCACTCCTGCACCGAGGCTCTGCCACATCGATACGCTTTCGGGCCTGGGCCCGACAGCCTCGATTTTACCCCTACCTGAGCTTCCAATTCTGGCCCAGAGCTTAAATTGGTCAAACATCGATTTGTTCCTCATTCTCAGGCCCTGCCTTGCCTTGCCTTGCCTCGCCTCGGATGCGCTGCTTCAAATCTGCTCCGTTTGCCCCAGCAATGACCATACATTGGCTCATTCCTTGCTCTCAGGCTTTGGCCTCGTCACCTTGATTCATGAGGCGTAGACACACATCACAACCATCCTGTACCTCTGAGACTTCAGTTCACAACTCAAAAAGGGAAGTTACAGGCTATTGATTGCAGTGCAACTCACACAAAATGCTGGAGGAACTCGGCTTGAAACATTGACTGTACTCTTTACCATAGATGCTGCCTGGCCTGCTGAGTTCCTCCAGAATTTTGTAGATGTTGCTTGGATTTCCAGCATTTGCAGATTTTCTCTTGTTTATTGATCGCAATGATTGTTTCCAGAATAAAAGTGTTATTAATAAAGTAGTTAGCAATTTTCTCAGCTGCTAGTATCACAAGCATGGTCTTAAATCTCCCATTGTAATTTGCAGTCGACATCCTGGCTACTGTTTGGAGGCCTGTATGTAACTCCTATCAGGCTGTTTTACCCTTGCAGTTTCTTAGCTCTGCCCAAAAGGATTCTACATCTTCCAATCCTCTGTCATCTCCTTCAAAGGATTTGGTTCCCTTTTTGCCAACAGAGCCATGCCACCCCTCTGCCCATCTACCCGTTCTTTCAATGCCAAGCGTATCCTTGAATGTTAAACTCCCAACTATAATTTTATTTCAGTCCTGACACAGTGATGCCCACAACATCATACCTGCCAATCTCTAATAAACTGCAAGATCATCTACTTTATTCCCTATACTGAATGCATTTGAATATAAAACTTTCTGCCCTGTATTCATCACCTTTTTTTATTTTGGCCCCTGTAACATTGTAACTCATCCCACTGACTGCAATTTTGCCCTGTCATCAGTTTGAACTTGCTGACAGTCTCATTTCACACTGCCTCTGCTTGTATACCCATTCTTGTATGTCCCTGTCCCAGGGACCTGGAAGGCAACATAACATCTGGGCGTCTCAATCACATCCACAAAATCTCATGTCTAATGCTCCTAACTATAGAATCTCCTATCACTGCTGCAGTCCTCTTCTCCCTCCCTTCCCTTCGGAGCCACAGTGCAGAGACCCGGTCACTGTGGGTCCCTCTTCTAAGTTGACCCTCTCAACAGTATCCAAAGTGGTATATTTATTATGGAGAGGAATAGCCACAGTGGTACTCTGTACTGGCTACCCATTTCTTTTCCTCTCCTGACAATCACTCGTTACCCTCCTCCTGCAACTCAGGGGTGACTATCTCCCTATATCTCCTATCTACCATCTCCTCAGTTTCCAATGTTCATCAAGCTCAGGTTCCTTAACACATTCTCTGAGGAGCTGTAGCTTGCTGCACCTGGTGCAGATGTGGTTACCGAGGAGGCTGGAAGTCCCCCAACATTCCCACATCTTACACAAAGTACACAACACTGCTCCTCCAGCGTTTCTCATTGCACTAACAGATGAAGAATGAAGAATGAAGAAGTAGCTCACCATATACTTATCTCACCCAATCCTGTTTTCTTTAAAGCCTGATGAGCCAAAGAGTGGAGGTGGATAACTGTTAGTCAGATTGGAGGCCGGTGACTCGCGGTGTGCCTCAGGGATCTGTACTGGGTCCAATGTTATTTGTCATATACATTAATGATGTGGATGATGGGGTGGTAAGTTGGATGAGTAAGTATTCAGATGATACTAAGATAGGTGACGTTGTGGATAATGAAGTAGGTTTTCAAAGCTTGCAGAGAGATTTAGGCCAGTTAGAAGAGTGGGCTAAAAGATGGCAGATGGAGTTTAATGCTGATAAATGTGAGGTGCTACATTTTGGAAGGACTAATCAAAATAGGACATATATGGTAAATGGTAGGGCATTGAAGAATGCAGTAGAACAGAGGGATCTAGGAATACTGGTGCATAGTTCCCTGAAGGTGAAATCTCATGTGGATAGGATGGTGAAGAAAGCTTTTGTATGCTGACTATTATAAATCAGAGCATTGAGTATAGGAGTTGGAATGCAATGTTGAAATTGTACAAGGCATTGGTGAGGCCAAATTTGGAGTACTGTGTACAGTTTTGGTCACCGAATTATACGAAAGATACAACAAAATAGAGAAAGTACAGAGAAAATTTACCAGACTGTTACCTGGGTTTCATCACCTAAGTCACAGAGAAAGGTTGAACAAGTTGGTTCTTTATTCTTTGGAACATAGAAGGTTGAGGAGGGACTTGATAGAGGTATTTAAAATTATGAGGGGGATAGATAGAGTTGACGTGGATAGGCTTTTTCCATTGAGAGTGGGGGAGATTCAAACAGAAGGACATGAGTTGAGAGTTAAAGGGCAAAAGTTTAGGGGTAACATGAGGGGGAACTTCTTTACTCAGAGAGTGGCAGCTGTGTGGAACGAGCTTCCAGCAGAAGTGGTTGAGGCAGCTTCGATGTTGTCATTTAAAGTTAAATTGGACAGCTATATGGACAGGAAAGGAATGGAGGGTAATGGGCTGAGTGCAGGTTGGTGGAAGTAGGTGAGAGTAAGAGTTCGGCACAGACTAGAAGGGCTGAGATGGCCTGTTTCTGTGCTGTAATTGTTATATGGTTATATGGTTATGTTGTTGCCTCTGACACTTGAATTTCTGGAATACTGCTAGTGTCTTCCACAATGAAGACTGATCCAAAATGCTTATCAACTTCATACACCACTTCTTTCTCCTGCATTACTACCTCTCCAGCATAATTTTCCAGCGGTCTAATATCCACTCTTACCACTCTTTTATATATGAATAAATTTTGGAATCGCCTTTTTTATTTTTGGCGAGCTTACCTGCATATTTCACCTTTTCTCTCCTTATGTTTTTTAGTTGCTTTCTGATGTTTTTAAAAGTCACCTATTCCTCTAATTTCCCACTCTTTGTTATATTACATGCACTCTCTTTTATGCTGTTTTTGACTTCCTTTGTCAGCCATGGTTGGTTCATCCTCTCTTTAGAACATTTCTTCACCTTGGGGATGTATCCATACTGTGCATTCTGAATTGCCCCTAAAAACACCAGCCACTGATGCTCAGTCATCATCCCTGCTAGTGTCCCCTTCCAATGAACTTTAGCCAGCAGTCTCTCATGCCTCTGTAATTCCCTTTTCTCCACTGTAGTAGTAATACAGTATAGCTGAATTTATTTTAAGGTGCTTGCAAGAAGGTACAGAAGAGATGAAAAGGGTAAGTTTTTTTAATACAAAGAGTGGTGAGTGTGTGGAATGGGCTGCCAGCGACAATGATGGTGACGGATACGGTAGGGTCTTTTAAGAGACTCCTAGATAGGTACATGGAGCTTAGAAAAATAGAGGGCAATGGGTAACCCTAGGTAATTTCTAAGGTAAGGACATGTTCAGCACAGCTTTGTGGGTTGAAGAGATGTATTGTGCTGTAGGTTTTTCTATGTTTCTATTATGATCTTTGCCTCCTAAGGGTTCCTTTACCTTGAGTTTCCTGATCAAGTCTGGTTCTTTTCACAACACCCAATTCAGAATTGCTTTTTTTCCTCATGGGGTCAACCACAAGCGCTATAAAAAGCTATTTGGTAGGCATTCTACATACCTCCTGTCTTGGGATCCAGCACCAACCTGATTTTCCTAATATGCCAGCATATTGAATTTCCACCATGACTATTGTAACAGTGCCCTCTTTACACGCTTCTTCTACCTCCTGTTCTAATCTACATCCACATCCTGGTTCCGGTTCGGAGGCCTGTATAGAACTCCCGTTAGGGATATGAAACAGACTATATCATTGATTTGGCACTGAAATGGAAACATATTGTTAGTTCACAGACAGTAAAGATGGCAATCAAACAGCTGGGGTGGGGTGGTTGGTAATGGCATCAATTTCTTATGGATGAAATTTCAGTTTTATCACAGGAGTATTCAAGTGAAACTTTAAGCGGTTAACAGCAGATCGAATTAATTGCCTAAATTGGGAACAGATATCTCCTAGTAACTGCCAGAGTAGATAGTATTTGAAGTGCACTGCATCTACTATCATGGGTTCCAAAAGAAACTCCCTTGTCTACTAGCAAAATAGTAGAAATCATCAAAATAGAACAGTAGTTCCAGAGGCAGCCCTCTAACACCTTTTCGGGCAAGTATTAATGAGAAGTAAATGCTGCTCTCGCCACTGTACTCATTTCCTGAAAAATGACTGAATAAAAACAAAAGTGAAGTAGATACAGTGGACCACGCAGGTGAGTGGCGCTTAAAATTTAAAGTTTTGAAGGCAAGAGCAGATCAATATTTCAACATTACCTTGAGAGCAATAAATTAGTAGAAAATTATAGTTCTGCACTAAGCCACAAGAAGCGTAAGCCCGTCTGGAGGGATTGAGATCAAATTCCACAACGACAGTGCCAGAGTGGACATGAAGGCATGAAGATTGCCTACGTGGAATGCTGAACTATGGAGGAGTTGAAAAGGATAGATTCAATACGAAGGAGAGCAGGATGGGGTAAAGTACCCCATCTGGGCACACATTCAGAGTTCTGGACCATTAATCCATAGGTAAAGCTTAAATCTAACAATGGCATCTGGGGAATTCATATCAAGAAATTAAATGCATTTGGAGTTAAAGCTGGTCATTATGATGGTGATTATGAAATTAGTGAATGCTTATTTAACACCCATCTGATTCATTAATGTCTTAGAGAAGGAAAGCTAGTATCCTTCTTTGGTCTGAAAATTATGTCCCTTGGTATCCAGAATGTGGAAGATGCTCACCTCCCTCTCATTTTGAGACCATCATTTTAGCAGCACCATCAACATTCACTGAACTTCTCTTTTCTTGGAAAAGCAAACATGGACAGTACTGGAGAAAGGACTGGAAAACAAGATCACATCAATATTTTATACTATTGTAATAAGACGCCATTGCTCTTGCATTCAAATCCTCCTGCAATAAAAGACAACTTGTCTTTCTAACAGCCTGCTGCACCTGCACATTAGCTTTCAACATTTTGTTAAACATTGACAACGAGCTATATTTGAACATTTTCCTCTCTCTCAACATTAAAAGATATGTACATATTACACTGAACTAATCCTATTTGGCTGCATAGGACCCATATTTTCTTTGTATTTCCTATCCATCTACTTGCTCAAACACCCTTCGATTGTCGTAATTGTGGCTGCAAATATAGAAGCAACAAAGAGCCAAGATCAAGGCTTTATGGAGCAGGAGGACTATGGTATCCAGGGTTTCGGCACAAAACATCGATGGTGCTTTTTTCATAGATGCTGCCTGGCCTGCTGAGTTCCTCCAGTATTTTGTGTGTGTTGCTCAGATTTCCAGCATCTGCAGATTTTCTCTTGTTTGGGGTAGCTGCCTTAGGTTCATTTTAAAAATACCTCATCGCCAATGTTATGTTTTGTAACGTCAAAACATGAAACCAATTCAAAGTACACACGTGAGTCCAAAATGCAAGTCTAACTTTGAGTTTTACTTTAAGTACACGCACACATCATATGGTAGGATGATGCAATTCACGTATTTATACATGAATCCGGAACTCGCTACAAAGACCGAGACTGTCATGTACAATGCATATGTTATCAGCACCCTCCTGTATGGTAGCAAGACTTGGACCATCTACTCCAAACAGGAAAGGAAACTCAGTAGTTTTCACCTGCGCAGCCTTCGCCGCATCCTCAGCATCACCCGAAGACAAAGTCTTCTGAGGTCCTCTCCCGCACTGGACCTCCCACAATGTTCACGCTTTTAAGACAACGCAGACTGCACTGGCTGGGCCTCATCTGTCATATGAAGAATGGTAGACTGCCAAAGGACATCTCCTACGGAGAACTAGCAACAGGCAAGAGCAATGCTTGTAAACCCTACATGAAAGCCTTAAAAATCAACACAGAGTGCAAGGAGAATACAGCAGATGACCGTAACAAATGGCGAGGTACTCTTCAACAACAGCTAGAGCAAGGCGAAAGAGTGATCCTGAGTCAGTTTGAGGAGCAGAGAGCTAAACGCAGAGCATAGAAGACAGCAGACAAAAATTCCATGACGCCCTACATATGCAGCAACTGTGGCATAGCCTGCCATTCCAGGATCGGCCTTAATAGTCACAGATGACGCTGCTCAACAAACCAGTGACTACCAGAGGTGCAGTACCCATGGTCGACCATGACCGACGGAGGCCCCACACACACATATAATCTGTAATGAATTATTGAAATAAACAAGAATTCTTAATCAAGCAGAATATTTACAAGATTATTCTAATATTACTGAAACATTAAACACACACTGAATATAACAGTTACTTGTACATTGTTTTATAGGATTGCTTCTATATTTACAGTTTTTTAAGAATTGTATACTTTATGCTTACTTTGTTTCTTTTTGCAGCATTGTAATGAAATTTCATTCACAAAAAAGGGAACGAACTCAATGGTCTGAGATAGGGCTTGCTGTGGTATCACAGACAAGCCTACATAGAATATAGAACAGTATAGAATAGACCGCATGGGCTACAATAACTAATCCCAGATGGCTGTACATGATCCCAAGTCTCTATACCCTCCATGTGTCTGTCAATATCAATATCGTGTCTGACTCCACCACCACTCCTGGCAGCTGCTCCTGGCACCTATCACTCTCTGAGGAAGAAAAAACTTGCACTAATCATCTGCATTAATATTTCCTCTTCACATTAAATGTCTGTTTTTTCAATATTTGTTATTTCTGGCCTGGGAAAGAGATTCTGAAGATCTACCCTATCCATTCCTCTCGTAATTTTATAAACTTCCATCAGGCTTCCAGGGAAATGAACCTGGTCAGGTGTCAGGTCTCTCAGTGGGAGAGCATTTTGGAGATAGTATCTCCTTTGGATTCTATCTCCTTTACCATAGCATTGGAGAGGAATAGGAATAGACAAGTTAGAAAAGCAGTTTATTGGAGTAAGGGACATATGAAGCTATCAGGCAGGAACTTGTAAGTATAAATAAGGAACAGATGTTCTCAGGAAAATGTACGGCAGAAATGTGGCGAATGTTCAGGGGATATTTGTGTGACGTTCTGCATAGGTACATTCCATTGAGACAGGGAAAGGACAGTAGGGTACAGGAACCATGGTGTATAAAGGCTGTTGAACATTTAGTCAAGAAGAAAAGAAAAGCTGACGTAAGGTTCAAAGAACTATGTAATGATAGAATTTTTTGAGGATGTGACTAAACATGTTGATGAAGGTAAAGCAGTAGATGTAGTGTATATGGATTTCAGCAAGGTATTTGATAAGGTGTCCCATGCAAGGCTTACTGAGAAAGTAAGGAGGCATGGGATCCAAGGGGACATTGCTTTGTGGATCCAGAGCTGGCTTGCTCACAGAAGGCAAAGAATGGTTGTAGAAGGGTCATATTCTGCATGGAGATCGCTGACCTGTGGTGTGCCTCAGGGATCTGTTCTGGGACCCCTACTCTTCATGATTTTTATAAATGACCTGGATAAGGAAGTGGAGGGATGGGTTAGTAAATTAGCTGATGACACAAAGGTTGGGGGTGTTGTGGATAGTGTGGAGGGGTCAGAGGTTACAGCGGGACATTGATAGGATGCAAAACTGGGCTAAGAAGTGGCAGATGTAGTTCAACCCAGATAAGTGTGAGGTGATTCATTTTGGTAGGTCAAATATAATGGCAGAATATAGTATTAATGGTAAGACTCTTGGCAGTGTGGATGATCAGAGGGATCTTGGGTTTTGAGTCCATAGGTGTCATGGTCCAGTTCGTGAAGTCTGCATTCCGGTTCATGGTCCGGTCCGGTCCGTCGATCCGTATTGTGGGTTTGCCTGTTTTCCCCGGTTCTGTTGTGCTCCATAATTGAGGCACCTGGTTCTCATTTTGGGCTGGCACATTGATACCTCATCTAGTTCCGGTACTTCTCCCAGCCCAGGAGTTCCTTGCCCAGCCTGGTGCTGGAGTTCCCACGTCCTGTCCTTGCCAAGATCCTAGTCCCGAGTCCTAGCCCAGACCTGGATTCCGGTTCCAAGTCAAGACCCAAGTTCCTGAGTTCCGTGTTCCTAGTTCAGGCTCCTCGTTCCTAGTTCCCTGTCTGGGTCCCGTGTTTCTGGCCCAAGTCCTAGCCCAGGCCCTGAATCCTAGTCTCATTCAGGGCCTGTGTCAATGTACAGCATCGTTTCTTCCTTACTCATCTTGCTACCTCGATAAACATAGTTCTGTTCCAAGTACTTCAGTGTCTGTGTCTTGCATTTGGGTCTGCCATCAATGCTCATCGTATAACAATAGGACACTCAAAGCTGCTGCGCAGGTTGACTGTGTGGTTAAGAAGGCATACAGTGTATCGGCCTTCATCAACCGTGGGACTGATTTCAACAACCGAGAGGCATTGTTACAGCTATATAGGACCCTGGGCAGACCCCACTTGGAGTACTTACTGTTCTGGTCAACTCACTACAGGAAGGATGTGGAAACTAGAGAATGGATTCAAAGGAGATATACGAGGATGTTGCCTGGATTGGTGAGCATACCCTGTGAGTACAGGTTGAGTGAACTTGTTCTTTTCTCCTTGAAGCGACAGAGGATGAGAGGTGACCTTATTAAAGTATATAAGATGATGAGAGGCATTGATTGTGTGGAGAGTCGAAGGCTTTTTCCCAGGGCTGAAGTAGCTAACATGAGAGGGCACAGTTTTAAGGTGCTTGGAAGTAGGTACAGATGTCAGGGGTAAGGTTTTCTTTCCCACAGAGGGTAGTGAGTGCATGGCATGGGCTACCGGAGACAGAGATGGAGGTGAATACGATAGGGTCTTTTAAGAGATTCCTGGATAGGTACATGGAACTTAGAAAAATAGAGGGCTATAGGTAACCCTAGGTAATTTCTAAAATAAGTACAAGTTCGGCACGGCTTCATGGGCCAAAGTGCCTGTATTGTGTTGTCAGTTTTCTATGTTTCTCCTTTACCTCTGACACACCAGAGTAAATAATCCAAGTCTGTCCAAACTTTCCTAAGAGTTAATAATCTCAAATCCAGACAGCATCCTGGTGCATCTCCACTTCACCCTCTCCCAAACTTTTATGTGCTTCCTGCAATGGGGTGTGAAAAATTGAATACTCCATATGTAGCCTAACATGGGCTTCATTTATCCTTTCAGCTTAATTTTCAACAACTCTCATCCTGTTCTACTACAAATATCCCAGTCAATATTTGGTGTTGTTAAAGTCACCTACCAGCCTGTGGAATTCGTTGCCACATGCAGCTGTGGAGGCCAAGTTTTTATGCATATTTAAGGCAGAAGTTGATACATTCTTGATTGGTCAGGGCATGAAGGAAGACAGGGGGGAAGGCAGGAGATTGGGGCTGAGAGGAAAATGGATTAGCCAAGATGAAAGAGCGGAGCAGACTTGATGGCCTTATTCTGCTCTCATGGTCTTATAGCTTACAACAGGAATTCTGCAGATGCTGGAAATTCAAGCAACATACATCAAAGTTGCTGGTGAACGCAGCAGGCCAAGCAGCATCTATAGGAAGAGGCGCAGTCGACGTTTCAGGCCGAGACCCTTCGTCAGGACTAACTGAAGGAAGAGTGAGTAAGGGATTTGAAAGCTGGAGGGGGAGGGGGAGATGCAAAATGATAGGAGAAGACAGGAGGGGGAGGGATAGAGCCGAGAGCTGGACAGGTGATAGGCAAAAGGGGATACGAGAGGATCATGGGACAGGAGGTCTGGGAAGAAAGACAAGGGGGGGGTGACCCAGAGGATGGGCAAGAGGTATATTCAGAGGGACAGAGGGAGAAAAAGGAGAGTGAGAGAAAGAATGTGTGCATAAAAATGAGTAACAGATGGGGTACGCGGGGGAGGTGGGGCCTTAGCGGAAGTTAGAGAAGTCAATGTTCATGCCATCAGGTTGGAGGCTACCCAGATGGAATATAAGGTGTTGTTCCTCCAACCTGAGTGTGGCTTCATCTTTACAGTAGAGGAGGCCGTGGATAGACATGTCAGAATGGGAATGGGATGTGGAATTAAAATGTGTGGCCACTGGGAGATCCTGCTTTCTCTGGCGGACAGAGCGTAGATGTTCAGCAAAGCGGTCTCCCAGTCTGCGTCGGGTCTCACCAATATATAAAAGGCCACATCGGGAGCACCGGACGCAGTATATCACCCCAGTCGACTCACAGGTGAAGTGATGCCTCACCTGGAAGGACTGTTTGGGGCCCTGAATGGTGGTAAGGGAGGAAGTGTAAGGGCATGTGTAGCACTTGTTCCGCTTACACGGATAAGTGCCAGGAGGGAGATCAGTGGGGAGGGATGGGGGGGACGAATGGACAAGGGAGTTGTGTAGGGAGCGATCCCTGCGGAATGCAGAGAGAGGTGGGGAGGGAAAGATGTGCTTAGTGGTGGGATCCCGTTGGAGGTGGCGGAAGTTACGGAGAATAATATGTTGGATCCGGAGGCTGGTGGGGTGGTAGGTGAGGACCAGGGGAACCCTATTCCTAGTGGGGTGGTGGGAGGATGGAGTGAGAGCAGATGTACGTGAAATGGGGGAGATGCGTTTAAGAGCAGAGTTGATAGTGGAGGAAGGGAAGCCCCTTTCTTTAAAAAATGAAGACATCTCCCTCGTCCTAGAATGAAAAGCCTCATCCTGAGAGCAGATGCGGCAGAGATGGAGGAATTGCGAGAAGGGGATGGCGTTTTTGCAAGAGACAGGGTGAGACGAGGAATAGTCCAGATAGCTGTGAGAGTCAGTAGGCTTATAGTAGACATCAGTGGATAAGCTGTCTCCAGAGACAGAGACAGAAAGATCTAGAAAGGGGAGGGAGGTGTCGGAAATGGACCAGGTAAACTTGAGGGCAGGGTGAAAGTTGGAGGCAAAGTTAATAAAGTCAGAGTTCTGCATGCGTGCAGGAAGCAACGCCAATGCAGTCGTCGATGTAGCGAAGGAAAAGTGGGGGACAGATACCAGAATAGGCACGGAACATAGATTGTTCCACAAAACCAACAAAAAGGCAGGCATAGCTGGGACCCATATGGGTGCCCATAGCTACACCTTTAGTTTGGAGGAAATGGGAGGAGCAAAAGGAGAAATTATTAAGAGTAAGGATTAATTCCGCTAGACGGAGCAGAGTGGTGGTAGAGGGGAACTGATTAGGTCTGGAATCCAAAAAGAAGCGTAGAGCTTTGAGACCTTCCTGATGAGGGATGGAAGTATATAAGGACTGGACATCCATGGTGAAAATAAAGCGGTGGGGGCCAGGGAACTTAAAATCATCGAAAAGTTTAAGAGCGTGAGAAGTGTCACGAACATAGGTCGGAAGGGATTGAACAAGGGGTGATAAAACAGTGTTGAGGTATGCAGAAACGAGTTCGGTGGGGCAGGAGCAAGCTGAGACAATAGGTCGGCCAGGACAGGCAGGTTTGTGGATCTTGGGTAGGAGGTAGAAACGGGAAGTGCGGGGTGTGGGAACTATAAGGTTGGTAGCAGTGGATGGGAGATCCCCTGAGCGGATAAAGTCGGTGATAGTGTGGGAGACAGTGGCCTGGTGCTCCTTAGTGGGGTCACGATCGAGGGGTAAATAAGAGGAGGTATCCGCGAGTTGTCGCTGTGCTTCGGCAAGGTAGAGGTCAGTACGCCAGACTACAACAGCACCCCCTTTATCAGCGGGTTTAATAATAAGGTTAGGATTAGTGCGGAGGGAGTGGAGAGCAGAGCGTTCCGAAGGAGTGAGGTTGGAATGGGGACAAGGTGCGGTGAAGTCGAGACGGTTGATGTCCCGTCGGCAGTTGGCAATAAAGAGATCCAGAGCAGGCAGAAGACCAGAGCGGGGTGTCCATGAAGAAGAGGAGGGTTGAAGACGGGAGAAGGGGTCATCGGTGGGGGTGGAAGAGTCCTTGCCGAAGAAGTAGGCTCGGAGACAGAGACGGCGGAAGAAAAGTTCCGCATCATGGCGAACACGGAACTCACTGAGGTGTGGGCGAAGGGGGACAAACGTGAGGCCCTTACTGAGAACAGAGCGTTCTGCCTCCGACAGTTGAAGGTCGGAGGGGATGGTAAAGACCCGGCACGGATGAGAGCTGGGATCAGAGGGGGGAGGGGGGAGGCTGGGTGTGTCAGTGGAGAGGGGAGGGTTGGGGTGAGAGGAAGATGGAGCCTCTGAGGGCCCAGGAGCTGACGATGGGATCTGAGGGAGACGGGGTTGCAGAGTATTGGTGGGGGAAGGGGAGACGGGAGTCACAACAGCAGCATATAGCTTATAGCTTGTTTCTTGTACATCTTGCTATAATCAGTCTACATATGTATGGTATCTGATCCAACAGGAAGCAGCTACATTCTTATATGAGGCTCTGGTTACGTCCTTGTATTCTGCTGTGCATGACAATGTTTCACCACCCTAACAGCAATAGCTGAAGTCCAATCATCTAATTGTCAGCAAAACAAGAAAAGGAGAACAGTTAGGTTTATTATCCACAGGTGCTTCCTGTAAAGGGGTAACCACAACTGAATACTCCTATCACCCAATTAAAGTTTTATCCAATGTGGTTTCTAAATATTCCTACTCATTGGCTTCCCTGATAAAGGCACATGTTTACCACCTTCTTTACCACCCTGTCTACTTCTGTGCTGCCTTCAGGGAGCTACAGTATTGGACTTGGATTCTCAGATCCCCCTGTACATCAGTGCTGTTAATGGTCCTGTCATTTACTGAACCCACAAACACGAGGAAATCTATAGATGCTGGAATTTCAAGCAACACACATCAAAGTTGCTGGTGAACGCAGCATCTCTAGGAAGAGGTACAGTCGATGTTTCGGGCCGAGACCCTTCGTCAGGACTAACTGAAAGAAGAGCTAGTAAGAGATTTGAAAGTGGGAGGGGGAGGGGAGATCTAAAATGATAGGAGAAGACAGGAGGGGGAGGGATGGAGCCAAAAGTTGGACAGATGATTGGCAGAAGGGATACAAGAGGATCATGGGACAGGAGGCCCAGGGAGAAGGAAAAGGGGGAGAGGGAAAAAAACCCAGAGGATGGGTAAGGGGTATAATCAGAGGGACAGAGGGAGAAAAAGGAGAGAGAGAAAATGAATGTGTGTATATAAATAAATAATGGATGGGGTACCAGGGGGAGGTGGGGCATTAGCAGAAGTTAGAGAAGTCAATGTTTATGCCATCAGGTTGAAGGATACCCAAACGGAATATAAGGTGTTGTCCCATGATCCTCTCATATCCCTTTTGCCAATCACCTGTCCAGCTCTTGGCTCCATCCCTCCCCCTCCTGTCTTCTCCTATCATTTCCGATCTCCCCTTCCCCCTCCAACTTTCAAATCTCTTACTAGATCTGCTTTCAGTTAGTCCTGATGAAAGGTCTCAGTCCGAAACGTCAACTGTACCTTTTCCTAGATTTACTGAACCCTTCATTTTAAGCGAGGGATGTGTCAAATGCCTTAAAATCCACACGGACAACCTCCATTGCTCAACCTTCATCAATCACCTTTGTCATCTCAATAGTCCTTCTGACTTCAGAGTGGAATAGGCCCTTCGAGCTGTGAGGGCCAGCAACGCCTAATTAACGCTAGCCCAATCACAAGACAACTTACAATGACATATTAACCTACCAACCAGAATGTTTTTGGACTGTGGGAGGAAACCGGAGCACTCGGAGGAAACCCGTGCAGGCACGGAGAGAATGTACCAAATGTACCAACTCCTTAAAAAGTGAGACTTGAACCCAGGTCGCTGGTACGGTAAAGCATTGTGCTAACCACTATTTACAACAACCTTTCTCATCTTGTTGTACTATGGAAGTCCCAGTTACTATCAGGAAAGTTCAAGTCATCCAGTATGCTGCTGTTTTTACACTTTCCCTAAGCCGCCTACAGATTTGTCCCTCTATCACCTGCTGTCTATTTGGAGGACTATAGTGATAGGTTTGGAGTTTATTCCCTGGAACACAAGAGAATGACGGGAAATCTTATAGAGACATACTAAGTCATGAGGGATATGTAACAAATGAATGCAGGTTTCTTTCCCCTCAGTTTGGGTAAGACTAAAACTAAAGGTCATAAGCTTAAGCTGAAATATTTAACGGGAATCTGAGGAGGAACGACTTCGTTCAGAGGGTGGTGCGAGTGTGAAACTAGCTGTCAGCAGTACTGGTAGGTGTGAGTTCAACTATTACACTTAAGAGAAGTACATGGATGAGAGAGGTATGGAGGGCTATGATTTGGGTGTATGTGGATGGGACTAGGTAGAAAACCATGGGCTAGATGGGCTGAAAAGACTGTTTCTGTGCTGTGGTTCCGTATGACGATGGTTCTATTACATTCTCCTTATTTTTGAGCTCTACCCATATTGTCTCAGTGGATCAGCCCTCCAGTTTGTCCTCCCTGGCTGCAGCTGTAAGATATTCTCTGATCAGTAGCACAATTTATCTTCCCCTGTCTTACTTCTCTCTCTATCATGTCTGAAACACTGGAAACCCGATGTTCAACTGCCCAGACCTGTCCCTCCCACATCCTGTGCTACAATCAAGTCCCAGAGCAATAGAAAGGTGAACAGGCCAATGTTGAAGCAGACTTAACAAGAGGAAAATAAGTCACACAATGAATAGTATCAAAATAGTTCACAGCAAGACCAAGAACCCTGGATATTAATGATTCAACATCCTTGCAGTGAGGAAGAGGAAGCAGCAACATAACCACACACAAGCTCTGGTTTGATTGTTGTGATTTTGCCGGACTTAAATTTATTTGTTTTTAAGATTATGAGGACACGCAGTCCTCTTTTATTGTCATTTAATAATGCATGCATTAAGAAATGATACAATGTTCCTCCAGAATGATTGATATCACAGAAACACAAGACAAACCAAGACTAAAAAAAACTGACAAAAACCACATAATTTTAATATATAGTTACAACAGTGCAAAGCAATAACGTAATTTGATAATAACAGACCATGGGCACGGTAAAAAAAAGTCTCAAAGTCTCTCAAAAGTCCCATCATCTCACGCAGACGGAGAAGGAAGAAAAACTTTCCCTACCATGAGCTTCCAGCGCCGCAAACTTGTCGATACAGCACTCTGGAAGCACCCGACCACAGCCGACTCCTGAGTCCGTCCGAAAACTTCGAGCCTCCAACACTGAGCACCGAGCACCATCACTGCCAAGCTCTTCGACCCCAGCCCCGGCAACAGGCAATAGGCAAAGCCAAAGATTTGGGGCCTTCATCTCCGGAGATTCTCGATTGGACAGTACCAGCGGCAGCAAAGCGGGCATTTCAGAAGTTTCTCCAGATGTTCCTTCGTGCTTCTCATGGCTGTCTCCATCAAATCAGGATTATGCACAGCCCCTATTTAACAAATACAATATCATCTCGGAGCGGTTGTGCGCGCTGTGTCCAAGGTCCCCTTGGATCCCATGCCTTCTTCTCAATAAGCCTCTTCCTTGTCAAATGCCTTGCTGAAATCCATATGCACCATCTTGATTATGGTTTCCAGTCACAGTGGTAATTATTAAGTTTGATCAGCTAATTGTCAGCACAGCAAGGAAAGAAGGAACTTTTGGCTCCTTGTTTTCACTTCAGAAAATTCTAAAATGTTCCCAATCCTTGCTGTTTCTCCTGGTAACTTCATTATCCTTTCCTTAGCTTCATTATTAGTTTAATTTCTGTTGTAATCGATTGTGAGAAAAACGTAGAAAAACCTACAATACAGGCCCTTTGGTCCACAATGCTGTGCCGAGCATGTACTTACTTCAGAAATTACCTCAGGTTACCCATAGCTGTCTATTTTTCTAAGCTTCTTTTACCTATCCAGGAGTCTCTTAAAAGACCCTATGATATCCATCTCCACCACCATCACCGGGAGCCCATTCCACGCACTCACCACTCCCTGCGTAAAAAAAACTTACCCCAGACATCTCCTCTGCACTTTAAAACTGTCCTCTCGTGTTAGTCATTTCAGCCCTGGGAAAAAGCCTCTGACTATCCACAGAATCAATGCCTCTCATCATCTTATACCCCTCTATCAGGTCACCTCATCCTCCATCGCTCCAAGGAGAAAAGACCAAGTTCGCTCAACCTACTCTCATAAGGCATGTTCACCAATCCAGGCAACATCCTTGTAAATCTCCTCTGCACACTTTCTGTGGTTTCCACATCCTTCCTGTAGTGAGGTGACCAGAACTGAGCACAGTACTCCAAGTCTGGTCTGACCAGGGTCCTCTATAGCTGTAACACTACCTCTCGGCTATTGAACTCAATCCGACGGTTGATGAAGGCCAATACACCATATGCCTTCTTAACCATAAAGTCAACCTGCGCAGCAGCTTTGAGTGTCCTATGGACTCAAAACCCAAGATCCCTTTGATCCTCCACACTGCCAAGAGTCTTACCATTAATACTATATTCTGCCTTCATATTTGACCTACCAAAATGAACCACCTCACACTTATCTGGATTGAACTCCATCGGCCACTTCTCAGCCCAGTTTTGCATTCTATCGATGTCCTGCTGTAACCTCTGACAGCCCTCCACACTATCCACAACACCCCCAACCTTTGTGTCATCAACAAATTTACTAACCCCTCCCTCCACTTCCTCATCCAGATCATTTATAAAGTTAACAGAGAACGGTCCCAGGACAGATCCTTGAGGGACACCACTGGTCACTGACCTCCATGCAAAATGTGATGGTTCTACAACCACTCTTTGCCTTCTGTGAGCAAGCCAGTTCTGGATCCACAAAGCGATGTCCCCTTGGATCCCATGCCTCCTTCTCAATAAGTCTCTTCCTTGTCAAATGCCTTGCTGAAATCCATATACACTACATCTACTGCTCTACCTTCATCTATGTGTTTAGTCCCGTCCTCAATAATTTCAATCAAGCTCGCCAAGGCCTTCTCATGACCACTTCTGGCTCTCCTAATTTCATTCTTAAGCTCCTTCCCGCTAGCCGTATAATTTTCTAGATCTCTACCATTACCTAGTTTTTTGAACCTTTCGTAAGCTTTTCTTTTCTTCTTGACTAGATATTCAACAGCCTTTGTACACCATGGTTCCTGTACCCTACCATACTTTCCCTGTCTCATTGGAACTTACCTATGCAGAATGTTACACAAATATCCCCTGAACATTTGCCACATTTCTGCCAAACATTTCCCTGAGAACATCTGCTCCCAGTTTATACTTCCAAGTTCCTGCCTGATAGCTTTATATTTCCCCTTACAGCAATTAAATGCTTTCCTAACTTGTCTGTTCCTATCCCTCTCCAATGCTGTGGTAGAGGAGATAGAGTTGTGATCACTATCTCCATCATGTTCTCCCACTGAGAGACCTGACACCTGACCAGGTTTGTTTCCCAATAACAGATCAAGTACAGCTTCTTCTCTTGTAGGTTTATCTACATACTGTGTCAGGAAACCTTCCTGAACACACCTGACAAACTCCACCCCATCTAAACCCCTTGCTCTAGGGAGATGCCAATCAATATTGGGGAAATTAAAATCCCCCATCATGACAACTCTGTTATTACTGCACCGTTCCAGAATCTGTCTCCCTATCTACTCCTCGATGTCCTTGTTACTATTGGGTGGTCAATAAAAAACACCCAGTAGAGCTATTGACCCCTTCCTGTTTCTAACTTCCACCCACAGAGACTCAGTAGACAACTCTCCATGACTTCCTCTTTTTCTGCAACCATGACACTATCTCTGATCAGCAGTGCCACACCCCCACCACTTTTGCCTCCTTCTCTATCCTTCCTGAAACATCTAAAGCCTGGCACTCCCTGCCCCTGAGCCATCCAAGTCTCTGTAATGGCCACAACATCTTAGCTCAAAGTACTGATCCACGCTCTAAGCTCATCCGCTTTGTTCATGACACTCCTTACATTAAAATAGATACATCTCAAACCATCAGTCTGAGTGCATCCCTTCTCCATCACCTGCCCACCCTCCCTTTACAATGCCTACAAGCTTTCTCTATTTGTGAGCCAACCACCTTTCCTCCATCTCTTCAGTTCAGTTCTCACTCCCCTGCAATTCTAGTTTAAACTCTTCCCAATAGCCTTTGCAAACCTCCCTGCCAGAATATTGGTCCCCCCCAGACTCAAGTGCAACCTGTCCTTTTTGTACAGGTCACACCTGCCCCACACGAGATCCCAATAATCCAGAAATCTGAATCCCTGCCCCTGCTCCAATCCCTCAGCCACGCATTAATCCTCCACCTCACTCTATTCCTATACTCACTGTCACTTGTCACAGGCAGAAATCCCGAGATTACTACCTTTGAGGTCCTGCTTCTCAACTTCCTTCCAAACTACATGTAGTTCTCTATCAGCCCCTCCTCCCTTTTCCTACCTATGTCATTGGTACCAATATGTACCATGACCTCTGGCTGTTCACCTTCCCACTTCAGGATATCATGGATGCGATCAGAGACATCCTGGACCCTGTCACCTGGGAGGCAAATTGCCATCCCTGTTTCTTTCCTGCATCCACAGAACGCCTGTCTGCCACCCTAACTATAGAGTTCCCCTTCACTGCTGCATTTCTCTTCCTTTCCCTACCCTTCTGAGCCACAGGCTCAGTGCCAAAGGTGCGGCCACCATTGCTTCCCCCAGGTAGGTCGTCCCCCCTCTCATCAGTACTCAAACAGGAGTACTATTGTTAAGGGGAACAGCCAATGGAGTACTCTGTAGTATCTGATTCTTGCCCTTCCCTCTCCTGACTTTTACCCACTTATTTGTCCCCTGAGGCCCCGGTGTGACTACTTGGCTACAGATCCTCTCCAGCACCTCCTCACTTTCCCTGACCAGAGGAAGGTCATCCATCTGCAGCTTCATTTTTTAACCCGGTCCCTATGGAGCTGCAGCTCGAAGCACCCGGCGCAGATGTGGCCGTTCAGGAGGCTGGGAGTCTCCTAGACATCTCGCATCTGACACCCAGTACAGAACACTGGCCTCACAGACACAGAATACTTCCTATTCCTATTCTTCAGAAGTAACTTACCTCACCAAAACCCATTATCACCGAAGCCCCATTTTGCCAAAGCTTTCCTGCTCTGACTCCCTCTGCTCTGTTGCTTGCTCTGTTCCCGCTGGTCTAACTCACTGATGTCCACGAGCCTGTGTAGTCGTGCCTCAATCAAACCGCTGAAGAAAACACTCTCTCCTTTTAAATTCTTCCCACCGGTCTAACTCGCTGACATCCACACACCTGTGCAGTCATGCCTCGATAAGAAAAAATATTGTCATGTTTTATATGTGAAGTGGGAAGGTGAGTAGAGATGAAAATGCAGACAGGCTTCTGAGAGATCGTCATACACCACAGAAACATAATCAGCCATCCATGTCCACAATGCCCATTGTACCTTTCCTTATGAGCTCTATTTACCCACATTAGGTCCTTAGCCTTCTATGCCCCTGTGATTGAAGTGTCTATTTAGATCTTCTTAAATGTTGTCATTGTATCTGCCTGAACCATCTCCTCTGGAAGCATATTTCAGATATTTACAGAATGATCACTACTAATGCCTCTATAATCTCTTCAGCTTCTTCTTTCAGAACCCTGGGGTGTAGTTCATCTGGTCCAGGTGACTTATTCACCTTCAGACCTTTCAGTTTCCCAAGCACCTTCTCCTTAATAATAGCAACTACACTTCTGATCCCTGACACTCCATAAGACCATAAGAATTTGAATTTCTTGAATATTGCTAGTGTATTCCACAGTAAATATTGATGCAAAAATACTCATTAAGTTTGTTTGCTATTTCTTTGTCCCCCACTCCTACCTCTCCAGTGTCATTTTTCAGTGATCTTATATCCATTTTGTCTCTCCTTTACTAATTATATATCTGAAAAAAAACTTCTGTGTCCTCTTTTGTATTACTGGTTAGCCAACTTTCTTAATCATTATTTTCTCTTATGAACTTTTTTAGTTGCTTTCTGCTGGTTTTGAAAGCTTCCCACTAATTTTTGCTATATTATATGCCCTTTCTTTTCCTTTTATGCTGTCAAAGACTTCCTTTGTCAGCAACGGTTACCTCATTCTCCCTTTAGAATACTTCTTCATCTTTGGGATTTATCTATTCTATGTCTTCCAGACTGCCCCCAGAAACTCCAGCCATTTCTGCTCGGCCATCATCCCTGATAGCATCCCCTTCCAATCAACTTTGGCCACCTCCTCTCTCATGCCACTAATTCCCTTTACTTCACTGTAATACTGATCTATCTGACTTCATCCTCTCCTTCTCAAACTGCAGGGGGAATTCTATCATATTATGATCACTGCCTCCTAAGAGTTTAAGCATGATGCACACGTATCACATGGTAAAGTGATGAAGTATGCAATTCATGTATTTATACATGTAACTCATAATTATTTAAATGAACAAGAATGCTTAATCAACCAATATATATACAAGAATACTCAAGTATTATTGAAATAACAAATCCACAACACTCATCCCTGCTTAGTTATAAACTTCAACTCAATATACAATGCATCTCAACTATATACACAGTGTATTGTATAATATAACTGCTACATATAGACATCCAAAGCATAATACATTCAGAATTGTCCCATTCAGGATGAAAGATTTAATTGCTGTGGAGAATTTCTTACCCTTGTGGGATAATGTATTTCCTGACGGGAGGATCACGCCGCTTGGCAGGTGAGACTTACTTCTGCAAAAACAATCCCAGGCCCTGGGGTCTCCTCCATGGGGGCTGCTGGAATCAACCTTGAGACTTCAAGACTCGGTTCTGACAGCTCTGGACATCTTTCTTCTCCTTTTCTCTCTCTGGATCTACATTGATCCTTTTTTTCCTTTCTCATGTTCCTTCTATCTTTCACACTATTCTCTTTCTTTTAGATTTTCTCCCCTTTTAGAAAATAGTCCGCACATTTATTTCTACTACCAAAGTGCATGACCATGTGTTTTCCAACATTGTATTTCATTTGCCACTTTCTTGCCCATTCTCCTAATCTGTCTAAGTCCTTCTGCATCCTACCTGTTTCCTCAAAACCACTTGCCCCTCTAACAATCTTCCTATCATCTGCAAACTTGGCAACAAAGTCATCTAATCCATCATCTAAATCATTTACATACAGCATAAAAAATGTGGCCTGTGAACACCACTAGTCACTGGCAGCAAACCAGAAAAGGATCTTTTAACTCCCACTCGCTGCTTCCTACCAATCAGCCAATGCCCTAACCATGTTAGTAACTTTCCTGTAATACCATGGGCTCTTAACCTGGCAGGCAGCCTCATGTGAAAAGGCCTTCTGAAAGTCCAAATATACAACATCCACTGAATCTAATTTATCTATCTTACTAGTAATCTCCTCAAAGAATTCCAACAGGTTCGTCAGGCAGCATTTTCCCAGAAGGAAACCATGCTGACTTTGTATTATCTTGTCCTGTGTCTCCAAGTACTCCATCACCTCATCCTTAACAATTGACTCTAACATCTTCCCAACCACTGAGGTCAGTCTAACTGGTCTATAATTTCCTTTCTGTTGCCTTCCTCCTTTTTTAAAGAGTGGAGTGACATATGCAATTTTCCAGTTCTCTGGCACCATGCCAGAGTCCAACGATCTTTGAAAAATCATTTCTAATGCCACCAGAATCTCCAGTGCTACCTCTTTTAGAAACCTAGGATGCAGTTCATCTGCTCCGGCTGACTTGTACCTTTTGGTCTTTCAGCTTTTTGAGCACCTTCTCTCTTGTAACAGTGACTTCACCCACTTCTCTTCCTTCACACACTACAACATCAGGCTTACTGCTAGTGTCTTCCACAGTGAAGACTGATGCAAAATATTCATTTAGTTCATCAACCATCTCCTTGTCCCCTATTATTTCTCCTGCCTCATTTTCTAGCGGTCCTATATCCATTCTCATTTCTCTTTTATTTTTAACATACTTGAAATAACTTTTGCTATCCACTTTGATATTAATTGCTAGCTTGCTTTCATATCTTTTCCCTTCTAATGACTTTTTAGTTGCTTTCTGTAGGCTTTTAAAAACTTCCCAATCCCCTATCTTACTACTAATTTTTGCTTTGTTGTATGCTCTTTCTTTTGCTTTTACAATAGCTTTGACTTGCCTTGTCAGCCATGGTTGTACTATTTTACCATATGAGTATTTCTTCATTTTTGGAATACACATGTCCTGAACTTTCCTCATTCTCCCCAGAAACACACACCATTGCTGCTCTGCTGACATCCCTGCCAGCAACTCCTTCCAGTTTACTTTGACCAACTCCTCTCTCATACCACTGTAATTTCCCTTACTCCACTGAAATACTGCTACATCAGACTTTACTTTCTCCCTATCAAATTTCAAGTTGAACTCAGTCATACTGTGATCGCTCGTTCCAAAGGGTTCTTTTACCTTAAGCACCCTAATCACCTCTGTTTCATTACATAACACTCAGTTGTAACGTAAGTTGTGCTTCAGTTAGGAGCCATTCTTGAATGCTTTCTTTTAAGATTCTACAAACTAAATGATCTCTTAAAGTGCCATTAAACCCATTACCAAACTGAAAATGCTCAATCTCTTCAATTCAGCCACGTACACTGAAATGGACCTCCCTTCTTTTTGGTTCTACTTATGAAACCTGAAGCATTCTTCAATCAGCAATGGTTTTGGTTCCAAAAGTTTCTGCTTTACTTTTAGAATAACAGCACAGTCCATTTCAGCTGGTTTGAATGGAGCAGTCAAATATTGAAGCAAATTGTATGCCTTTATAACCTTATAACTATATAACAATTACAGCACGGAAACAGGCCATCTTGGCCCTTCTAGTCCATGCTGAAAGCTTACTCTCACCTAGTCCCATCTACCTGCACTCAGCCCATAACCCTTCATTCCTTTCCTGTCCATATACCTATCCAATTTTTTTTTTAATGACAAAATCGAACCTGCCTCTACCACTTCTACTAGAAGCTCGTTCCACACAGCTACCACTCTGAATAAAGTAGTTCTCCCTTGTGTTACCCCCTAAACTTTTGCACCTTAACTCTCAACACAGGTCCTCTTGTTTGAATCTCCCGTACTCTCAATGGAAAAAGCCTATCGACGTCAACTCTTTCTATCCCCCTCATAATTTTAAATACCTCTATGAAGTCCCCCCTCAACCTTCTACGCTCCATAGAATAAAGACCTGACTTGTTCAACCTTTCTCTGTAACTTAGATGCTGAAACCCAGGTAACATTCTAGTAAATCTCCTCTGTACTCTCTATTTTGTTGACATCTTTTCTATAATTCGGTGACCAGAACTGTACACAATACTCCAAATTTGGCCTCACCAATGTCTTGTACAATTTTAACATTACATCCCAATTCCTATACTCAATGCTTTTATTTATGAAGGCCAGCATACTAAAAGCTTTCTAAAACACGCTATCCACATGAGATTCCACCTTCAGGGAATCGTGCACCATTATTCCTAGATCACTCTGTTCTACTGCATTCCTTAATGCCCTACCATTTACCATGTATGTCCTATTTTGATTATTCCTTCCAAAATGTAGCACCTCACATTTATCAGCATTAAACTCCATCTGCCATCTTTCAGCCCACTCGTCTAACTGGTCTAAATACTCTGCAAGCTTTGAAAATTTACTTCATCATCCACAACGTCACCTAACTTAGTATTATCTGCATACTTACTAATCCAATTTACCACCCCATCATCTAGATCATTAATGTATATGACAAACAACATTGGACCCAGTACGGATCCCTGAGGCACACCACTATTCACCGGCCTCCAACCTGACAAACAGTTATCCACCACTACTCTCTGGCATCTCCCATCCAGCCGCTGTTGAATCCATTTTACTACTTCAATATTAATACCTAATGATTGAACCTTCCGTGTGGAATCTTGTCAAAGGCCTTACTGAAATCCATATAGACAAGATCCACCGCTTTACCCTCATGAATTTTCCTAGTAACCTCTTCAAAAATTTTTATAAGGTTTGTCTAACATGACTTTCCACGCACAAATCCATGTTGGCTGTTCCTAATCACACCCTGTCTATCCAGATAATTATATATACTATCTTTAAGAATAATTTCCATTAATTTACCCACCACTGACATCAAACTTACAGGCCAATAATTGCTAGGTTTACTCTTAGTCATAGTCATAATCATAGTCATACTTTATTAATTGCGGGGGAAATTGGTTTTCATTACAGTTGCACCATAAATAATAAATAGTAATAGAACCAAAAATAGTTAAATAGTAATATGTAAATTATGCCAGTAAATTATGAAGTAAGTCCAGGACCAGCCTATTGGCTCAGGGTGTCTGACCCTCCAAGGGAGAAGTTGTAAAGTTTGATGGCCACAGGCAGGAATGACTTCTAATGACACTCTGTGTTGCATCTCGGTGTAATGAGTCTCTGGCTGAATGTACTCCTGTGCACATGAGCAGTACGCCAATCCTCCAGCACCATACCTGTTTCTAATGACATTTGAAATATTTCTGTCAGAGCCCCTGCTATTTCTACACTAACTTCCATAGAACATATAGAACATAGAAAATAGAATAGTACAGCACAGTACAGGCCATTCGGCCCACAATGTTGTGCCGACCCTCAAACCCTGCCTCCCATATAAGCCCCCACCTTAAATTCCTCCATATACCTGTCTAGTAGTCTCTTAAACTTCACTAGTGTATCTGCCTCCACCACTGACTCAGGCAGTGCATTCCATGCACCAACCACTCTCTGAGTAAAAAAACCTTCCTCTAATATCCCCCTTGAATTTCCCACCCCTTATCTTAAAGCCATGTCCTCCTGTATTGAGCAGTGGTATCCTGGGGAAGAGGCACTGTCTATCCACTCTATCTAATCCTCTGATTATCTTGTACACCTCTATTATGTCTCCTCTCATCCTCCTTCCCTCCAAGAGTAAAGCCCTAGCTCCCATAATCTCTGATCATAATGTATACTCCCTAAGCCAGGCAGCATCCTGGTAAATCTCCTCTGTACCCTTTCCAATGCTTCCACATCCTTCCTATAGTGAGGTGACTAGAACTGGACACAGTACTCCAAGTGTGGCCTAACCAGAGTTTTATAGAGCTGCATCATTACATCGCGACTCCTAAACTCTATCCCTCGACATATGAAAGCTAACACCTCATAAGCTTTCTTAATTACCCTATCCACCTGTGGGGCAACTTTCAGGGATCTGTGGACATATACCCCCAGAGCCCTCTGCTCCTCCACACTACCAAGTATCCTGCTATTTACTTTGTACTCTGCCTTGAAGTTTGTCCTTCCAAAGTGTACTACCTCACACTTCTCCGGGTTGAACTCCATCTGCCACTTCTCAGCCCACTCCTGCATCCTATCAATGTCTGTCTGCAATCTTTGACAATCCTCTACACTATCTACAACACCACAACCTTTGTGTCATCTGCAAACTTGCCAACCCACCCTTCTACCCCCACATCCAGGTCGTTAATAAAAATCACAAAAAGTAGAGGTCCCAGAACAGATCCTTGTGGGACACCACCAGTCACAACCCTCCAATCTGAATGCACTCCCTCCACCACAACCCTCTGCTTTCTGTAGTCAAGCCAATTCTGAATCCACCTGGTCAAACTTCCCTGGATCCCATGCCTTCTGACTTTCTGAATAAGTCTGCCGTGTGGTACCTAGTTAAATGCCTTACTAAAATCCATGTAGATCACATCCACTGCACTACCTTCATCTGTATGCTTGGTCACCTCCTCAAAGAACTCTCTCTGGCTTGTTAGACATGATCTGCCCTTCACAAAGCCATGCTGACTGTCCCTGATCCGACCATGATTCTCTAAATGCCTATAGATCCTATCTCTAAGAATCTTTTCCAACAGCTTTCCCACCACAGACGTAAGGCTCACTGGTCTATAATTACCCGGACTATCCCTACTACCTTTTTTGAACAAGGGAACAACATTCGCCTCCCTCCAATCCTCTGGTACCATTCCCGTGGACAATGAGGACATAAAGATCCTAGCCAGAGCCTCAGCAATCTCTTCCCTCGCCTCGTGGAGCAGCCTGGGGAGTATTCCATCAGGCCCCAGGGACTTACCTATCCTAATGTATTTTAACAACTCCAACACCTCCTCTTCCTTAATATCAACATGCTCCAGAACATCAACCTCACTCATATTGTCCTCACCATCAAGTTCCCTCTCATTGGTGAATACTGAAGAGAAGTATTCATTGAGGACCTCGCTCACTTCCACAGCCTCCAGGCACGTCTTCCCACCTTTATCTCTAATCGGTCCTACCTTCACTCCTCTCATCCTTTTTTTTCTTCACATAATTGAAGAATGCCTTGGGGTTTTCCCTTACCCTACTCACCAAGGCCTTCTCATGCCCCCTTTTTGCTCTTCTCAGCCCCTTCTTAAGCTCCTTTCTTGCTTCCTTATATTCCTCAATAGACCCATCTGATCCTTGCTTCCTAAACCTCATGTATGCTGCCTTCTTCCACCTGACTAGATTTTCCACCTCACTTGTCACCCATGGTTCCTTCACCCTACCATTCTTCATCTTCCTCACCGGGACAAATTTATCCCTAACCTCCTGCAAGAGATCTCTAAACATCGACCCCATGTCCATAGTACATTTCCCTGCCTGGCCTGCTGAGTTCCTCCAGCATTTTGCATGTACTAGGACTTCCTGTCCTACTTCGAAACTGCTTGCTGATTCATTTGGCAACTGGCTGAACTGTTTATTCTGCACTTCCCTGTGTAGATCTGGTTTCAGGAAATCTATGCAAAATCTGAGGTTCCTGCTCATAAACAGCACTGCAGCTATTTGGTTTGTCATTGCATGAACAGAGTTCCAATACACCAATTTGTTCAGGTAAGCCATTTTTGCAGAAGATAGTCCTCAGAGTGGAAACAGTCTTTTCCGAGGTGGTTGACTTCATTGGTATGAAATTTTATACCAGACACATCTATCGTGATCCATAAGATCTTGTAATCTGTTTCAGTAATACTATGTAGTTCCAGACACTCTTACAACCTGTTTTACAGCTTTTCTGCAGTTGGGTGACCAAAACTGCACTCAATGCTCCAAATTCAGCCTCATGAACATCTTATACAACTTCAACATAATATCCCATCTCCTCTAGTCAATACTTTAATTTATGAAGGCCAATGAGTCAAAAGCTTTCTTTAGGACCCTATCTATAAATTTGCCAATAAGTCAAGTATTATGGCAGAATTTCAGATGGTGGCAAGGAGGCATACAGAAATGAGGTAGATAAGCTGGACGAGTGGTGTTGTAACAACAATCTTGCACTCAAAGTCAGTAAGACTAAGGAATTAATTGTGGACTTCAAAAAGGGGAAGTCAAGGGATAACACACCAGTCCTCAGTGAGGGATCAGCAGTGGAAAGGGTGAGCAGAGTCAACATCATCTGGTTGCATCAACATCTGGTATGGAGAGGCCATTACATAGGATCAGAAAAAGCTGCAGAAAATAGTAAACTCAGCCAGCTCCATCATGGGCAGTAGCACCCTGCTCACAGCATCAAGGACAACTTCAAAAGGCGATGCCTCAGAAAGGTGGTGTCCATCATTCAGGACTCTGTCACCCAGGACATTCCATCTTCTCATTGCTACCAACAAGGAGGTACAGATGCCTAAAGACATGCACGCAATGTTTCAGCAACAGTCTCCACCACCTGATTTCCGAATGGACAATGAATCCTCTCTCTTTTTGCTCAACCTATTTGATTTTTTTTAAGATAATTTATAGATTTTTATTGTTATGTATTGCAATGTTCTACTGCAGCAAAACAAAAGTATGCTGATGTATGCTAGGGATATTAAACCTGATTCTGATAGAGGTACACGTATATCTTTATACATTACCAGTGTAATTTTGTGTAAATGGGCGTGGAATGGGCTGCAGCAACGGTGATGAAGGTGGATACAATAGGGTCTTTTAAGACACTTTTTGACAGGTACATGGAGCTTAGAAAAATAGAGAGCTATGGGTAACCCTAGTAATTTCTAAGGTAGGGATCTGTTCAGCACAACTTTGTGGGCCAAAGGGCCTGTATTGTGCTGTAGGTTTTCTATGTTTCTATGTTTATACATAAGCTAGTTGAAAATATAGTTGGAGCGAATATACTGCAGGGACCCGCAGTGTAGACTAAATTGTGAAAATTCACATTTAGTACCTTTAAGGTGACTATTTTAGTGGTGGTAGCAAGGTTAGGAGTCTCTTATGATACTGCCACCTAGTGCAATGGTCTATGTGAAGGAATATGGGATACTTGGAAGACACTCGGAGGTCTTTGACATGATAAAAGGATCATTAAAACAAGGAAAGAACAGAGATTCAATCACAAAGTATACTGTCCTGTTTGGCCAGTGAAGAGATTAGTTGGCAGTTGGAGAATGACAGTTGATTATCACTGGTTAACTCCTCATGTCCCTCTGTTAGCTGCCACTATCCAGAACATACTGAGCTTAGTGAAGACAGAACCTGTAACAGAGGGGAGCGAGGTTACTATGAACCCCAACCTCGCCACCATGACGTGGATGCTCTCGGAGGATTCTTGTCTCAGAAGGGGGAGGGCATCATAAACCTCTCTTGTAAAGTAGAAGTGGTACACTGCAAAACAAGCAAAGCCCAGAGGGAGTCAGTAAGTCACATGTCCATGGATAGGTGTACAGAGACTATCGAGCCTCCTTTTCTAGTGCCTCTCTCCCTGTTACATGGGGCATGCCATAACACAGCTGCCTGAAGCAAACATCACATCTGGTTTACGAATGGCTCCAGTCACTGGAAAGCCAGCATAGAGGGGTGGAAAGCTGTTGTATTTAACTCAATCACAGAAATAACTTTATAGCAACAAGTGAAGAGGAGAGATTCCCAGAGATACCAGTTGTCTATATTAGAAAGGGGACTGGCCCAGCCCAGTATAGCAGATTGGTCATGTCGGACCCTTGCCACAGCAGCATTGATATAAATACTTGCTCACTATGACTGACACCTATTCAGGTCTTCTGATGTTAATTTCTTGTACAACAGGTGATCAGGATCTTACTTTGAACGGATTTCAGAAGTTAACTTTTTGCTGAGGGCCTCAAGTGATTATAGGTCTAATTTCTCAGCTTGACTGGACTGCCCAAGAAGGCATTCATTGGGTGTATCACATATCCTATTTGTCAGTATAGAATCATGACCAATGGAATGGACTATTGAAGTTACAAATTTGTCTATTATCACCAATTCACAATTTACTGGGATGTACTACCCCTCGTACAAACTTGTACGACAGTGCCTCTACTTAAATCTGCGGAGGTTCAACATGTCATCAAAAACCTTGCTGAATGCTATAGGTCTGTGGTGGAAAGTCTGCTGACTGGCTGCATTATGGCCTGATATGGGAACACCAATGCCATTGAGCAGAAAATCTTACAAAAGGCAATTGCTTCAGCCCTGTACATCACGGGTAAAACCCTCCCAACTACTGAGCACATCTACATAAAACATTGCAAGAGAAAAGCAGAATTCATCATCAAAGATCTTCACCACCCAGGCCATGATCTTTTCTTGCTGCTGCCATCAGGTAGAAGGTGCAGGTATCTCAGGACTCGCATCACCAAGTTCAAGAACAGTTACTACCCCTCAACCATCAGGCTCTTGAGCAAAAGGATAACTACACTCATTTATGGACTCTGTTATATTGTTATTTCAAGCTCATTACTTGTTGCTATTAATTTATATCTGCATTTGCACAGTTTGTTTAAAGTTCACAGTTCCTGATGTCTACAGTTTACAGTTCCTGTTGTACAGATTTGCTCAGCATGCCATAGAAAAAAATTCTCAGGGTTATATGTGGTGACATGTATGTACTCTGATATTAAATTTTACTTTGAACAACAAACCCTTATCCCAAAGATCACTGAAAACCAGAATGATCAAACGCATTCAGAATGCATGGGGGGGGGCAACAGGGGAGGGAAGTTATGGGTGCACATTCCAAATTTTCTGTTTTGCAGGAGGAGACTGTAACAAACAGAGATGGTAACACAAACTGGATATCAGAACAAGGGAAAGACTACTTGGAAATTGACAGGATAAAAAGATTGTATAACTTTGGAAAACTGATAAGACAAAATGGTTTTAGTCTATGATGCAGGAACTTTTGGAAAAAGTACGACGGAACCAGTCTGCAGTAATGTTTTACTGTACTGATCTGTATTCTATATTCTATGTTCCTTCCTGTTCATCAGCTTTGCCTCCTCGCAAAGCCTCATAAATCTCACTCCTACACTGGCTCACTCTCACAATGGCCACTCCACTTGAGCTTACCTTCCTTTCGTTGGCAGGGTTGCCACACATTGAGCCAAACAGAAACACAGATTGCACAAGTGAGTTATTTCTCAAGCCTTCCAATCACTCACAAGTCTGTTCCTCTTCCCGACAGTCATCAATAAAGTAAACCAGGGAAGAGCAGCTGAATTATAGTCATAGACTAATATAGCAAAGAATCAGGCCCTTTATCTCAACTGCACCACAGAATCCATCCCGCTAGTCCAGTTACCCATGTCTGGTGTATAATACTCTAAGCCGCTCCTCTCCATGTACCTAACCAAATGCCTCTTAAATATTGCTAATGTACCTGCATCAACCACCTCCTCTAGTAGCTCACTAACCTTGATGTGGAGAAGTTACCTCCCAGGTCTCTTTCAAATCTCTCCTCTTATGCCTGTGCCCTTTACGTTTCTGTTGTGGTAGTTATTGGGTTAATACTACACCGCATGGTTAGCCACTCCCACATGGGATAAGTTCATACACTGCATAAGCAGCATTATCAATAAAGTTCATTTGAATAGACTGCATGCTGCCGGCGTTCTCGTATGCTCTGCACTCTCTCGCGTTAATGAACACAACAGTTTGAACTCCCCAACGCTGGGATAAAGTCTATGACCATCCACCTTAGTTATTTATTTAAAGACACAGTGCGGAGTAGGTCCTTCAAGCTGTGTCACCCAGCAACCACCAATTCAACCCTAGCCTAATCACAGGACAACTAACCTACTAACTGTTATGGCTGTAGACTGTGGGGGAAAACCAGAGCACTCGAAGAAGACCCATGCATTTCACGAGGAGGATGTACAGACTCCTTACAGATGACATCAGAATTGAACTGTGAACTCCGACACCCAAGCTGTAATGGTGTCGAACTAACTGCTACACCACTACAGCACCCCAATAAAAATTATCCATATCCCTCATAATTTCATAAACTTGTATAGGGTCAGCCCTCATTCCCTTACTGTCCAAGGATTAGAAATTCATTATGGGCAACCTCTCCCTATAACTCTGGTCCTCTAGTCCAGGCGTCGTCATAAATCTCTAAAGATATATCATGGAGAGCATTCTAACTGACTGCATCGCCATATGGTATGGGGGAGTGGGTGGGGGAATGTGGTGCTGGCTAATGCATAGAATTGAAAAAAGCTGCAGAGAGTTGTAAAGTAGTCAGCTCCATCATGGTCTCTAGCCTGCGTTGTATCCAGGACATCTTCAAAAAGTGATACCTCAAAAAGGTGTCACCCATCGTTAAGGACCCTCATCACCCAGGTCATGCCTTGTTCTCTTTGCCAACATCAGGAAGGAGTACAGAAAGCTGAAGATAGAAACTCAGTGATTCAAGAACAGCTTCTTCCCTTCTGCATCCGATTTCTGAATGGACATTGAACCCATGAATTCCATCTACTTTTTAATTTCTATTTTGCATGACTTATTTAACTATTTAATATACTGTATATATATTTACTGTTGTAATGCGAGCATTATTAAAAGTAAGTTAATACTAATTAGGATAATGTGGGGAGGGTTTTTACTTCCAGTGCTCTGTACATAGTGTCCCTGCCATGCCGTACGGGTTGTGAAACCCTCTGTATATACATAATGGTTTTGACGTTCAAGGTAAAGTGGTTTCATTGGGCATGAAGTTGTCGAGTGTGCCTTTTTTCAAAGTAGAAGTTACCACATATTTTTGGCGACGAGGTAAACTGGTTTTGTGGACGTGTCGGCACGTTTCGAACGGGAGCAGCGGCGCCAATAAGGGGCCTCATGTTCAGATGGCTGCGTTTGGGACTATCGTTGATTTTGTGGGGGTAACGGAGGACTGACCGGAGTATGAGGAAAGGTTGGAACACCTTTTCCGTGCTAATGGAATTACTGAGGAGGCTAAGAAGCACTCTATTCTCCTGAGTGTGTGTGGGGCAAAGACTTACAAGCTAATAAGGAATTTAGCCACACCACGGAGACCGGGTGATATTCTGTATGACGAACTGGTCAAGCTCGTGGGGAACGACTACAATCCGAAACCTTCTGTGATAGTCCAATGGTGTAAGTTTCACAGCCGTTTCAGGAAGCCAGGTCAGTCTGTGGCCAATTTTGTGGCCGAGCTTCGGCAGCTGTCAGAGCATTGTGATTTCGGAGCGGTGTTGGAAGACGTGCTCCGTGATAGATTGGTATGCGGCATTAATAATGACGGCATACAACGCCACCTGTTCAGGGGAACACCACCGTTGACTTTCAAGAGAGCCTTAGAGATTGCCCAAGGCATGGAGATGGCTGCTAATAATGTCAGGGATATCCAGAAAGGACAAGGGGGGGTCGCAGTCGGCGGAAGTGCACCAAGTCAGGAGGGAAACTGGTAAACAGGGAAAGCGGGTGGAATGTTTCCGGTGTGGAGGGACGCACTATGCAAATGATTGCAAATTCAAAGACACTGTCTGCCATGCTTGTAGCAAAAAGGGACATTTAGCTAAAAAGTGCAGAAGTTGAAAGGGTAAGATGAAGCCTGGGCAGAGAAAGCTCAACAGGGTCAGGCAGCCACACACCATCTAGAAGAAGCAGATGAAGAGGCAGCGTGTGCCTACAACATGTTTGGAGTGAAACAGATGAGGAACCACCTGAACCATATTATGCCACAGTCACTGTCAGGGGAAAGGAGATTGATTCAGGGGCTACTGCATCGGTCATTAGTGAGGAAACCTACAGGAGGACATGGAGGTCCATCCTGCCTCCCATTAGACCATCAAAGTTCAAACTTAGGACCTATACGGGCAGCCCATACCTCATTTAGGGGCGTTATATGCCGGGGGTCAGAAGGCTGAAACCAGGCTAGTGATAGCTAAGGACAGGGGGGCCAGACTTTTGGGTCGCGATTGGCTTCGCAAAATCCGGAGAAACTGGCATGAAAATAAGTACACACACATGACGGAGGACATTCTGCAGTGGTATAGTGACATTTTTAGGGATGATCTAGGAACACCGAAGGGCCTGACAGTGAAACTCCATGTTGACCCTGAGGCTACACCACATTTTTTTAAGCCCAGGCCGGTGCCCTATGCCATGAAAGGCAAAGTCGAGGAGGAGCTGGAACGTTTACAGAGGCTGGGCATTATTGAGCCCGTCCAGTTTTCAAGGTGGGCGGCTCCCATTGTTCCAGTTTTGAAGGCAGACAAAACGGTGAGGATATGTGGGGATTATAAACTTACGGTGAATCAGGTCTCTAGGCTGGAGGAGTACCCATTGCCACGGGTGGACGACCTGTTTGCGACCCTGTCGGGGGTAAGCTGTTCACAAAGCTGGACATGGGCCACACCTACCAACAGCTGCTGCTCGATGAGGATTCAAAGGAGTACGTCACAATTAATACGCACAGGGGATTATTCAAGTACAATCGCCTGGTGTTTGGAGTGGCGTCCAGCCCTGCCATTTTCCAAAGGACAATGGACACTTTGCTGCAGGGGATTCTGCACATAACAGTGCACCTTGATGATATTTTGATCACTGGGGCTACGGGGTTGGAGCATCTGGCTATTTCAGAACAGGTGCTGAAGACGCTCTCAGATGCAGGGCTACAGACGAAACACGGAAAATGTGTGTTCGTGGCATTGACTGTGACTTACCTGGGACACAAGATCACAGCTGAGGGGCTTTGCACTGTGGAGGATAAAGTGAGAGCTATTAAGGAGGCCCCAAGCCCTAAGACTGTCACGGAACACAGATCATTTTGGGTCATGGTGAATTATTATGGCAAATTTCTTCCTGATATCTCAAGGGTATTGACCCCGCTGTATAAGCTGCTTCACAATGACACTACGTGGCAGTGGGGTGAAGAGCAGGAGAAAGCTTTCAAGGAAGTGAAAGAACTCCTCCACTCAGTGAAGCTACTTGTTCACTATGACCCAGACAAGGAGATCACCCTTGCATGCGATGCCTCGCCCTATGGAGTCGGGGCAGTTCTCTCACATGTAATGGAGGACCGTTCAGAGAAGCCTATTGGTTTTGCTTCACATACCCTGACAGCTGCTGAGAAGGGTTATTCACAGCTAGACAAAGAAGGTCTGGCCATTGTTTTTGCGGTCAAATGTTTTCATCAGTACCTTTATGGACGCGTATTTACAATTTATACGGACTATAAACTATTGATGAGTCCGTTCAGTGAGACTATATGCATCCCACCACTAGCCTCAGCAAGGATACAGTGTTGGGTTCTTACATTGTCAGCCTACCAGTATGCTACAGTGTACAGAGCGGGTGGGGATAATGCAAATGCCGATGCCCTGAGTTGACTACCTTTACCTGAGACACCAGTTACTACATAGGTGTCTCCAGAGACTGTGTTTTCATTGGAGAGGTTGTCAGAGACACCTATAAAGGTGACCCAGATCAAGCAGTGGACAGAGAGGGAACTAGTCCTGTCCCAAGTCAAGACTTTTCTTTCACAAGGTTGGCCCAGTGTCTTGGAAGGAGAGGAACTGAGGCCTTATGCCAAATGCAAGACAGAACTCAGTCTGCAGGATGGCTGCATTTTCTGGGGGGCGAGGGTCATCGTGTCTCCCCCCGGCCATTCACAGATTGTGGAGGAAATTCATGAGACTCATCCAGGGGTGTCTCGAATGGAAAGCCTTGCAAGATCCTATGTTTGGTGGCCAAGAATGGATCAGGATCTGGAGAACAAGGTAAAATCATGCACACAATGTCAGACTAATCAGAATATGCCACCACCAGCTCCTTTGCACCCATGGGAGTGGCCAGACCACCCCTGGTCTAGGCTACATTCGGACTTTGCTGGCCCTTTTATGGGACAGATGTTTCTTGTAATGGTAGATGTGCATTCTAAATGGATTGAATCTCACATCATGAGAAACATCACAGCCTCCTCAACCACAGACAAACTCAGGCAAGTGTTTGCAGTCCAGGGGTTGCCTGACACGCTGGTCACTGATAATGTCCCGACTTTCACCAGTGAGTTCATGCAGCAGAATGGCATTCTTCACATTCAGACAGCCCCTTTCCACCCAGCCTCCAGTGGTTTGGCTGAGCAGGCTGTTCAGACAGTGAAGGAAGGCCTGAAGCAGATGACAGGGAACTCTCTTAGCATGCGGCTTTAACATTTCCTGTTTAAATACCGCCACACACCACAGACTACAACTGCCTGCACTCCAGCAGAGATGCTGATGGGGCGTAGGCCCAAGTCAAGATTGGACCTGCTGCACCTGGACATGAAGGCAAAAGTGAAGAGAAAGCGGGAAAAGCAGAAAGAGGGACATGATCAACATGCGCGAGAGAGACAGTTAAAACCAGATGACAATGTCTATGTGAGAAACAATCAGCAATGGCAGAGTGGTCCTCTCTCCTACATTATTAAGCTGACTGATGGGCGTGTTTTCCGCAGACATCAGGACCATGTGCGCCTGCGTCATGATACCGGCTCGGAGGGAGACCGTTCCATGGAGTTTCCATTTGTGAGAAAGACTACGGGGGAAGCATGTCCACCAATGACTTTGCCGGAGGGAGGGACGCTGGCAGAGGGGTCGGAGTACCCTGAGGAGGATGGACATTCTCACGCAGACACACAGACCCCGCTCACGCCCCCAACACCAGACCCACCTAAAGCACCCCCACCAGCGGTGCCTGCTGGGTCACTGGGGGTAGTGCGCAGATCACAGCGCACTCATAAACTTCCTGACAGACTGAATCTTTGGCGGGACAGTTTTTTTTGTTGTTGTTAGATTGAATGTTGAATCTGTCATGCTTTCCAGATGTTCTGTATTGATAAACTGTTGCTGAGATACTAGTATAAGTTTTCAAGGGTACGCAAGTTAATAACACCGCTGTTTTTATTTCCTGTTCTTTTTACATTTGGGGAATATTGGATTTTAAAGGGGGAGAAGTGTTGTAATGTGAGCATTATTAAAAGAAAGTTAATACTAATTAAGATAATGGGAGTTACTTCCGGTGTGCTTTGTATATAGCGTGCCTGCCATGCCGTACGGCTTATGAAAGCCTCTGTATGTACATAACGGTTTTGACGTTCGAGATAAAAGTTGTTTCTTCGGGCATGAAGTTGTCCAATGTGCCTTTTTCAAAGTAGAAGTTACCACACTTACTATAATTCATATTTTCCTTATTATTATGCATTGATTGTACTGCTGCCGCAAAGATAACAAATTCCACGGAATATGCCGATGATCTTAAACCTGATTCTGATTCTGAAATCTCTTCTGTACCCTCTAGCTTTACAATGTCCTTCCTCCAAAAGAATGACCAAAACTGTTCACAATGCTCCGTGTAACCTGTGGTAAACCATGTATATATGTTGTAACTCGGTTACCTGTCTGGACACACCCCTCTGCTGACTGCCCCTGTGGCTCCTCCCACAGAGTCCTGTATAAAGGTGTTCGCCTTGCCCCTCCCCCTCAGTCCAGGGGCAGACACTCACTGTGGAGGTCGTATTGTACAGCGAATAAAAGCCTTTCAGTATTTTACCAAACCTCAGTCTTTTGGAGTAATTGAAGGTGCTTCATAACCTCACCAAGGATTTATAATTTATGATGTCCCCCAATCCTAACCTTGCTGCCTTGATTGATTGAAGCCAGCATGCCATCATGTCTATTTGTGCAGCCACCTTGATTTCCTTTCCTACTCGGCACTGCCCTGCCATTTCCTGTCTAGGTTCCACCCGGATTTCACTGTCCAAAATGCATCAGCTCACACTTATTTCGATAAAAATCCATTTGCCATTCTGTAGCCCATCTTGCTAATTGATCAAGATCTCCTTGCAATACATTATAACCTGCTTACGCCATCGATGTACGATTTTTGAATGAACAACTCGTTGGCGCGTACAATTGAAGGCTTTGCAGGAGATGGGTGGAACTACTGCCTGAAACACACTCGGTGAATTTTCTTATTATCAAACTATCACTGTTGTGGAAGGCGAGCGAAATGAAACTGTTACTGGCGTCTAGAAAATCACCAGCGCAAATTTTGGGTTTAGAATCTCTTTCTCAGACATTTGAAAGATTAACCATGCAAAATATATTATATTTCATTATTCTACTAGTTTTTCTATTTTGCTTCTGCTGGATTTCCTGGATGGGACGAGAGAAAACTAATTACTTCAGGAACGAATCCCAATATTTGCGAATATTTTATTGTCGTTGAAAGCAATATATAAATGCATTTAAGTGATTTGGCTTGACGGCTCTATGTTTCTCTACAAAGTAGTTGTTCGAGTGACGCTCAGTTATTCTTGTTTTTTCTAATCCCCTCAAATCTTTTAATTCATTCCAATATTGTTTCCAATACACATGGTCCTTTCTGACCGTGGAGTATAAACGAACAGAGCAAAGAGTTACAATACAACCGGAGATCACGGAAAGAGTCAATACGTTTTTCATTATCATGTTACCCGTAGTTTCACATTTAAGCGTTTAGTACTGTGCCAAACTAACATATAAATAAAGTTCCCCAGAATGTAAACAAATGTTTTCTGTATCGATGCTGCACGAAATTGCAAGAAAGCACAGCAATAATAATCGGGGAACATTGGAAAAGGAAGCCGAGTTTCCTTGTTCGTGGGCTGCTTTGGAGGGGTTACTGTGATCGGGTAGAGAAGCACAATACGATAGGATTAATAAATAGCGTCGTAGTGAGTAGCAACAATTATATTATTATTAATTTTTACATTCCCAGTGGGAAAGAAACTAATGGATACAGGAATAGCATTTCAAAGAGGATTAATGATGTAAGCCTATAAGCAGAGCTAGCTAAAATGTGCTGGCAAATTAAGTTGATGAAGAAGAAGAAGAAAGCCCTTAACTCCGAGTGGAGTCATCTGGACGCCGTCATGACGGCATTTTTTTAAGCAGGCTTTCTTATTTTTACGAGGTCGATTTGCGAGCTCGACGCTCAAGGGAGCAGGTTGGACGCCACCAGTCGGCCAAAATTAAGTAGAGCATTGGCAAATTAAAATAAGCGGGAGACATTCAAGATGATTTTTCGGAATACAAAATATAGCTTTCACTGTCGATTAAAAAAAAGTTGTGGGCATGGTGTTGGACGACCCACATCCGTTTTAAACGTACACAAAGGTGTGTGCAATGTCGGAAGATAGCGCGAGTTAGTAAAAATTCCTTAATGACTAGCTAAAAGACAGATACGAGACTAAATGAGCTAGAAATATGAATTGAATTAACTTTATTACATCTTACACATACATGAGTAAAATTTTATGTTTCATCTCCGTCTAAATGTGCAATTTATAGTAATTGGTAATAAGTAGCATATACGATTGTATGTTATATGTCAATAAATAATAATATGTTCATTGTCTATTATTCAATGCCTTGGACAACTGAACCAGCAAGCCATGTTTTCACCCGGAAACCTAGTTTCTTTATAAATATTGCAAAACAAATTTAGAGTTTTGCTCAGTATAATTGCAGTAAGAGTCAACATTAATGTCCATAATAATGTAAAATATAATCCTAAAAGCTCTGCAAGTAGGTTTTTTATTGTTTGACTCTTTATCTCTATTTTTCTTAACCAGATTTTTGTAGAATTGCAAAAGAGACAAGAAAGGACCAACAGAAGCATATTTCACCAGAATGTATGGAACTGAGCAAAATCTTTACTCTAAAAGCAAACAGGTAACAGTTCTTATTCTCGCAAACACAAGGAAATCTGCAGATGCTTGAAATTCAAGCAACATACATCAAAGTTGCTGGTGAACACAGCAGGTCAGGCAGCATCTATAGGAAGAGGTACAGTCGATGTTTTGGGCCGAGACCCTTTGTCAGGACTAACTGAAAGAAGAGGTAGTAAGAGATTTGAAAGTGGGAGGGCGAGGGGGAGATCTGAAATGATAGGAGAAGACAGGAGGGGAAGGGATGGAGCTAAAAGCTGGAAAGTTGATTGGCAAAAGGGATACAAGGCTGGAGAAGGGAGAGGATCATAGGACAGGAGGCCTAGGGAGAAAGAAAGGGGGAGGGGAGCACCAGAGGAAGATGGAAAGTAGGCAAGGAGTTACTTTCAATCTTTTTTGTATTGATATAAAAGAATAAGGGTAGATACAAACCAGAGGAGAGGTTATCTCAAATACATAATTCAATAATAATACAAACACAGAAAGAAGTATACACTGTCAAAATCATGTAGTATTAAGCTAATATAAAGAGAAAAGAGAACCACCTCTCCTCTTAACAGTTCATGAAAAAAAGATTCAAAATTTTCTATTATTAGAGAAAAAAAAAACACCAAACTAACCTAAAACAAAAAACAAGGGGACTGGGCAGTCCATTTGGAGGATAAGGTTAAAAAAAGGGGGGAAATCCTTCTGATCAAATCTAAAAGGAGTTATAGTGAAAAGGGCAGAGGGAGAAAAACTAGATAGAGAAAGAAAGGGGAAAAATAATAAATAAATAATAAATAAAATAATACATAAAAAACGATAAATAAACAAATAATAAATAAATAAATAAATAAATAAATACATATGTATTGGGCCCTGAATGGTAGTGAGGGAGGAAGTGTAAGGGCATGTGTAGCACTTGTTCCGCTTACAAGGATAAGTGCCAGGAGGGAGATCAATGGGGAGGGATGGGGGGGATGAATGGACAAGGGAGTCGCTTAGGGAGCGATCCCTGCGGAAAGCAGAGATGGGGGGAGGGAAGGATATGCTTGGTGGTGGGATCCTGTTGGAGGTGGCAGAAGTTACGGAGAATTATATGTTGGACCCGGAGGCTGGTGGGGTGATAGGTGAGGACAAGGGGAACCCTATTCCTAGTGGGGTGGCTGGAGGATGGAGTGAGAGCAGATGTGTGTGAAATGGGGGAGATGCGTTTGAGAGCAGAGTTGATGGTGGAAGAAGGGAAGCCCCTTTCTTAAAAAAAAAGGAGGGCATCTCCTTCGTCCTGGAATGAAAAGCCTCATCCTGAGAGCAGATGTGGCGGAGACGGAGGAATTGTGAGAAGGGGTTGGCGTTTTTGCAAGAGAGTGGGTAGGAAGAGGAATAGTCCAGGTAGCTGTGAGTCTATAGGCTTATAGTAGACATCAGTAGGTGAACTGTCTCCAGAGATAAAGACAGAAAGATCAGAAAAGGGGAGGGAGGTGTCAGAAATGGACCAGGTAAATTTGAGGGCAGGGTGAAAGTTGGAGGCAAAGTTAATGAAGTCAATGAGCTCAGCATGCGTACAGGAAGTAGAGCCAATGCAGTCGTCGATGTAGCGAAGGAAAAGTGGTGGGGGACGGATACCAGTATAGGCTTGGAATATGGATTGTTCCACAAAGCTAACAAAAAGACAGGCATAGCTGGGACCCATACGGGTGCCCATGGCTACACCTTTAGTTTGGAGGAAGTAGGAGGAGCCAAAGGAGAAATTATTAAGGGTAAGGACTAATTCCTCTAGGGATTGAACAAGGGGGGGATAAAACAGTGTCGAGGTATGCAGAAATGAGTTCAGTGGGGCAGGAGCAAGCTGAAATAATGGGAGTACCTGGACAGGCAGGTTTGTGGATCTTGGGTTGGAGGTAGAAATGGAAAGTGCGGAGTGTGGGAAATATAAGGTTGGTGGCAGTGGATGGGAGATCCCCAGAGCTGCTAAGGTTGGTGACGATGTGAGTGACAATGGCCTGGTGCTCCTTAGTGGGGTCATGATCGAGGGGTAAATAAGAGGAGGTATCAGCGAGTTGACACTGTGCCTCAGCAAGGTAGAGGTCAGTAATTTTGGATTTATTCCTGGGGGGGTTAACTTTCAAAACTGCTAAGTTCCCCAGAAGAAACAATTCTGGGTCTAGAGGGAAATCTATCCCCAGAATCTTTCCCAGTACCTCCCCTAGATCTATCCAAAAAGATCTCAATTTTGTGCATAGCCAGGTGGAATGCAAAAAGGTACCAACATCTATGCCACACCTGAAATACTTGTCAGAATTTTCTGCTTTATTTTATGTATTTTTTCAGGTGTGAGATACATTTTAATTTTTTACATCAGTAGTATTATTCTGTACCTAGAGTTGATAAGAGTGGTAACACTATCCAAACATAGATGTGACCAAAATTGATGATCAATTACAATGCCCAAATCCGACTCCCATCTCTCCCTCGATCCGTATATACCAAGCTTTCTGCATTGGTCCTGGAATAAAGAATACATATTAGAAATAAATTTAGTTGTATTCCCCTTTCGAATTTGAACCTCCATGTCTGAGCACCTAGGTAGGGCCAGTGATGGACCCAAACAGTCCGTCAAAAAAGATCGTAATTGGAGATAGCAGAAGAATGTGTTATTAGATAAATTATGTGTAAGTCCCTCAAAAGACATAAATTGCTTCTGCTGATTATAACAACCTTCAATGCGCCTGATACCGTGTTGATGCCAGGTGACTAGAAATTTATGACCCAGAGTCATGGGTATTAATCTGTTCTGAGATAGAGGCATCTTTGAGGATATTCATTTTTTTAGACCCATAAACTGTTTAATTTTTTCCCAGACGTAAATTACGTGTCTCAGTAGAGGATTATTTATTTTCTTTTTAATTAATTTAGAGTCCCATTTATATATAAATTCTTCTGCCATCTCTTCTCCTACCATATGTAAGCCAATTGTAACCCAAGAAGGAATAGTTGTCTCATCAAAAAAAGAAGCAATGAAACATGCTTGTGCAGCTAAATAATATTTTTTATAATCTGGTAATTTTAACCCTCCCAATTTATAGTCCCAGGTCGATTTTTCCATGGAGATTCTAGGTATTTTACCCGACCATGAAAATAAATGAATATGTCCATTGAGAATCTTAAAAAAATTTATTGGGTAATGGGATAGGTAAAGACTGAAAAAAATACTGAAGTCTTGGCATTATCTTCATTTTTATACAGTTTACCCTGCCCATCAGTGTGATGGGAAGGTTTATCCACCTACGTAGGTCCTCCTCGACATTCCACAGCAAGGGGAGATAAATAAGTTTATAAATATCTTCCAAATTACGACTAAACTTAATCCCCAGATATTTCATGTTGAATTTAACCCATCTAAACTGAGTGCCATATTGATATTGGGCATAGTCTTTACCTAAAGGTAAAATTTCACTTTTATTCCAATTTATTTTATATCCTGAGACTATACCATAATTGTCCAGCAAGGCCCTAAGTCCCACCAAAGAGCCGGCCGGGTCAGCCAAATATACTAAAGTGTCATCAGCAAATAAATTAATTTTATATTCTTCCTGGGGCACTTTAAACCCCTTTATGTCTGGATTCTGTCTAACAGCCTCAGCCAATGGCTCTATTGCCAGAACAAATAGAGCTGGAGATAGCGGGCAACCTTGTCTACTAGATCTATGTAGAGAGAAAACTGGTGAAATCTGCCCGTTCGTAATTATTTTGGCCTTAGACTGATGGTATAGTGCCTTTATCCAATTTATGGATATTTGGCCTAGACCAAATTTTTCCATTGTTTTAAATAAAAAATCCCATTCTAGTCTATCAAAGACCTTTTCAGCATCTAAAGCCACTGCTACAGTTGGGTCCACCTTCGTCCTAGCTAAATGTAATATAGTCGATAGTCTGCCAATATTATCAGATAATTGTCTATTTTTAATAAATCCTCTTTGACCGGGTTTAATCAATTTTGGCAGATATCGAGCTAGTCTATTCGCCAATGCCTTTGCTATAATTTTATAGTCCGCATTTAAAAGTGAGATCGGCCTATAAGATGCTGGTTTTAGCGGATCCTTATTCTTCTTAAGAATTAACATAATAATTGCTGTTGAAAAGGATTCCGGTAGAGTATGGGTCTCCTCAGCCTGAGTCACAACCCTCATAAAAAGGGCATTAATTGATTCTTAAATTCTCAATAAAATTAAGGGGGAAGACCATCATCTCCCAGCAATTTATTAGCCTGTAATAAGCCTGGGGCTCTTTCAATTTCATTCCTAGAAAAAGGGGCATTCAATTCTTCCTGATCTTGTTGACTCAATTTGGGAAGCTGTAAATTAGAAAAGAAATCATCAATTTTCAGTGAGTCACCCACTGATTCTGATTTATATAGTTCCGAATAGAACTGCTTAAAAGTATCATTTATTTCTTTTGGCTTATATGAAACCTTACCTTCCCCTGTTTGAATCGCATTTATTGTTCTGGAGGTTTCTTCCACCCTCAGTTGCTGAGATAGTACTTTATGGGTTCTCTCCTAATTCATAATATTGTTGTTTTGATTTTAGTATCATTTTTTCTATTCTATAGGTTGTGTTATACTCTATTTTTCATTTATTAATTTTTTATAATTTTCTTCTGTTGTTAAATTCTGACAATCTTTTTCTAATTGTGTTATTTCTTTCTCCAATTCATTTAATTTTGTTACATATTTATTTTTTATACCCTTAACATATCCAATTATTTGTCCTCTTAAGTATGTTTTTAATATGTCCCATAATAAGAAATTATTGGCAGTAGAGGGTGAGTTTGTCTCACAGAACAATTCCCCAGGAATAAATCCAAATTTATTAAAATTGCATTGTCAGTGGCCAGGAAATGCATAGCAGTAACATGGAAATCCAATTCCCATTTACATATTGATCATTGGAATAAAGAAATGCAAAGTTGTATACCCCTTGAGAAGATTACTTATACCCTTAGGAATGGATACGCTATGTTCATGGAGATTTGGCAACCATACTTGGATTACTTAAATGCCCAGATTGTTTAAAAAATTTTTTTTAAATTAATATATCCCTTATTATAAGTTAGTTTCTTTAATTTGTATTTTAAACTGACTCTGAGAGCTGGATGCCTACTCTTCCTTTTCTTTTAATCTCTTTTTTTTTCTTCTCTCCTTTCTTTCCTGTCTTTTATGGTTTTCTTTCTCCCTCCTTTTTTCTAATGAGGGGAAATGGTGTTGGGATAGGTGTTTTTTTTCTCTTAGACTTAATAATGTATTTGAATTATTTTTTTCAATATGTATTAATTGTTGTATTAATTAGGTCCTTATATTTCCTCTCTAAAAATTAAATAAAATATATAAAAAATTTAAAAAATGGTAGAGGTCAGTACTCCAGACTACAGCAGCACCCCCCCTTATCGGCGGGTTTAATAGTAAGGTTAGGATTAGTGCGGAGGGAGTGGAGAGCAGAGCGTTCAGGAGGAGTGAGGTTGGAATGGGAACAAGGTGTGGTGAAGTCGAGACAGTTGATGTCCCATCAGCAGTTAGCAATAAAGAGATCCAGAGCAGGCAGAAGACCAGAGTGGGGTGTCCATGAAGAGGAGGAGGGTTGAAGATAGGAGAAGGGGTCATTGGCGGGGGTGGGAGAGTCCCTGCCGAAGAAGTGGGCTCGAAGACGGAGCCAGGGGAACAAGAGTTTAGTGTCATGGCACACGCGAAACTTGCTGCGTTGTGGGCGAAGGGGGACTCTGTCCTTACTGAGGACAGAGCATTCTGCCACCAGACTCCGGGACCAACATATAATTCTCCGTAACTTCCGCCACCTCCAACGGGATCCCACCACCAAGCACATCTTTCACTCTTCCCCCCCCCCTTCTTTCCACAGGGATTGCTCCCTACACGACTCCTTTGTCCATTCGTTCCCCCCCCCATCCCTTCCCACCGATCTCCGTCCTGGCACATATCCTTGTAAGCGGAGCAAGTGCTACACATGCCCTTGCACTTCCTCCCTCACCACCATTCAGGGCCCCAGACAGTCCTTCCAGGTGAGGCAACACTTCACCTGTGAGTCGGCTGGGGTGATATACTGCGTCTGGTGCTTCCAGTGCGGCATTCTACATATTGGCGAGACCTAACGCAGTCTGGGAGACCATTTCACTGAACACCTACGCTCTGTCCACCAGAAAAAGCAGGATCTCCCAGTGGCCACACATTTTAATTCCACGTCCCTTTCCCATTCTGATATGTCAATCCATGGCCTCCTCTACTGTCAAGATGAAGCCACACTCAGGTTGGGGGAAGAACACCTTATATTCTGTCTGATAGCCTCCAACCTGATGGCATAAACATTGACTTCTTTAACTTCCATTAATGCCCCTCTTCCCCTTCTTACCCCATCCCTTATTTATTATTCTTCACCTTTTCTTTCTCTTTTTCTCCCTCTATCCTTCTCACAATAACTCCTTGCCTACTCTCCATCTTCCTCTGGTGCTCCCCTCCCCATTTCTTTCTCCCTACGCCTCCCGTTCCTTGATCCTCTCCCTTCTCCAACCTTGTATCTCTTTTGCCAATCAACTTTCCAGCTCTTAGCTCCATCCCTCCCCCTCCTGTCTTCTCCTATCATTTCGGATCTCCCCCTCCCACTTTCAAATCTCTTACTATCTCTTCTTGCAGTTAATCCTGATGAAGGGTCTCTGCCCGAAACGTCGACTGTACCTCATCCTATAGATGTTGCCTGGCCTGCTGCATTCCACCATCATTTTGAGACAGTTCCTATTCTGTAAGATTTGCTATCTTTACTAATTGTTGCAAAGGGGTGAAACAAGCTTTTGGTGTATTGATAGCATTCTCATGTCAGGTGAAGTTTGAGTACTCCTCTGGAACTGAGATAGAATCATCAAGATTGAAATCCAATTAAACACAGAGTCTAATGTCTTAGGATGATAGGATAACCTATCAGGGAGCTGTAATCTGGGTACGAAAAACCCCAGTGTAATTGCTGAGAGAAGCAATGGTATGAATCACAATCTGGATAACAGTGTACAAGTCAGGATGTGGCCAAAGCAAGGCTTTGGACGTTGGGATAAAGGGCAGGGGGGCATTAGCTTCAATAACAATTTATCTATTTCACATCACATGGAATTCCCAGAGGAGTTGATTAAAGATAATCAGTATGGCTTTGTGCGTGGGAAATCCTGTCTCACATATTTGATTTAGTTGTTTGTTTTTGAAGAAGTAAACAAGGAGGAGGATAAGGGCAGTGAAATAAATGTAGTCTACATGGACTTTAGGAAGGGGTTTGATAAAGTCCTGCATGGTAGACTGTTATGCGAAGTAGATCACATGGAATCTAAGGACAGCTGGCCAAATGGATACACAGTTGCCTTGATGAGAGGAACCATGGGTGATGGTGGAAGATTGTTTTTGGATTGGAGGCTCGTGCCATTCCACAGGTGTCAGTGCAAGGCTCATTACTAGTTGTTATACAGTAGTTGGTGATTTGGATGAGAACGTACAAGGCATGCAGAATAAGATTTCAGATATCACTAAAACTGATGGTGTTATTGACGGTGAAGATAGTTATTAGGAATACAGAGCTGCTGATCAGCTGGGTAAGTGCGCTGAGAAATGGGAAAAGGAGTTTGATTGATGAGCATGTGGATTTGTACCTTGGAAAGATAAATCAAGTTAGGGGATTCACAGTCAACAGTCGGGCCCTGAGGAGCATAATTGCAACAAGGAATACAAGTTTATGGTTTCCTGAAAGTCGCCAATTTAGATACCATTGAAATAAACTCAAAGACATTGCTCAGTGGGACCCCATGTAGGTTTGTTCTCGGTGCTCTTGTTGCTGTTGTTCCTCACTCATTCTGGAGTAACACCATGATAACTAGTCTATAATGTGGCGTGTACAGAGATGGCTGACTATACCAATATTGGCTTGATAGTTTCTTTCCCACAGATGACCAATGTGTGTGAATGTTGGTAGAACTCGGCATCTATGGAAGGGAAAAATAGTCGACCCTTCATCAGAATTGAAACATTGACTGTTTATTCCTCTCGCTAGATGCTGCCTGACCTGCTGAGTTTTTCCAGCATTTTGTGTGTGTTGCTCAAGATTCTTAGCATCTGCAGAATCTTTTGTCTTGCTGTTCCCAGCATCAGTTTTGAAGCTCTTCAGGGAGTCTTTGAAATACATTTTTCTGTCAACTACTTCTGCCCTCAGTAAGCTCTCCATAAAGTAGCTGCTTTGATATTTTATCATCACAGCATGCTTCTGACATGTCCTCCTCACATTTCAGCATGTGTAACTGCTTTAGAGATTTGTTTGAGAAGGAATCTGTGTGTCTGGAATCTGCCTGGCTAATTAATGTAAACTATTGTGCACAGACAAATGATGTGGAATTGTCTATTCTGTCCGACAAGTTTACTGTACACTGTCCTTGTTTCGCAAACATAAAAGTATGAGTGACAATAGCATAATACATCTCCACTTTGTCATTAGGCTAATTTCTCTTTGCTCTCACATTTCTCGGTCCTCTGAAAGTAAAGCTGACTCTTACTGTCTTGTTGACTTTGTCATCAATATTGACTGATTGAGAGAGAGACCAGCCATGATATGTGAACTAGCCCACTGCTGAAAAACTCACCATTTACAGGAATATTTGGTCTATGTGTGGGGTGTTTGCTGAAGGTAGATGCATAATTTCATTTTTCTTTGAGCTAATTATGAGAGCAAACTTGCCACAGTCACTGGCAAATTTGCCTGGACTTTTCTGCACATCAGCTTTTGAGCCTGATTCAGTGGACACTCATTTGCAAAGATCAGGTTCCCGGATAAGATCAGGTTTCTTATACTTTGCTTTTGTCTGACTAATCTCTCCAGATTAAAAAGAGTATTATCCATCCTGTATCTAAGCAACACACACAAAATTCTGGCCAAACTCTGCAGGTCAGGGAGCATTTATGGAGTGAAGAAAACAGTTGACGTTTCAGGCTAAGATTGTGAAGGAATTTGACCCGAAACATTGAACGTTTATTTCCCTCCATAGATGCTGCCTGACCTGTTGAGCTCCTCTGTGTGTTACTCACGATTTCCCAGCATCTGCAGAGTCTCCTGAGTCATGTATGTCATGAAGGCCTATGGACAATCATGGCAAAGTATGGTTGCCTCAGATCTATCATAATTGTCTGACAACTCCACACTGATAGAACGAGGAATATCACAGTTACAATAACTTGACAGCAGTTGTGGCCCACAGCCCTGCAGTAATTGGAGACAGTCACCACTTTGTGAGAGTCTCATTATCATCTACATACTGATTAACAGGTTATTAATTTCCCCCTTCTATAGAACAATACAGCTACCCGACACTGCAGATCTTTAGGACTTTATTCCCTAGAATGTAGAAGATTGAGAGGAGAATTGTTAGGGGTATACAAAATTATAGATAGAGTAACTTCCACCAGGCTTTATCCACTGGGGTTGGTGAGACTACATCTAGTGGCCATGTGTTAAGGGTGAAAGGTGAAATGGTCAAGGGGAACATGAGGGAGAACTTCTTCACTCAGAGGGTGGTGAGAGTGTGGAATGAACTGCCAGCGGAAGTGGTGCATTTCAACATTTAAGAGAAATTTTAACAGGTACATGGATGAGAGGCCTATGCAAGGCTATTGCCCAGGTGCCGGTGAATGGGACTGGGCAGATTGATGGTTTGACATGAACTAAATGGGCCAAAGGCTTATTTCTGTGGTGTGGAGTTTTACAACACTTTGTCTCTATAACAATCATGCAAGGTGCTGTTTTCTAGTTTACAAGTTGTAATGCAGTAAATATTGAAGGAATTCCTGTTCTTCTGTCTACTAAAATCCAGTTGCTCACCGACATGAGGCAGCTCACTTACAACAAAACCAGACTGTAAAAATGAGCGAGGGCTGCAGACCAAGATATGTTGCTGGTAATCAGAGGAGGACGGCCAGTAGAAAGGAAAATCAGCCCGTGTCATGCAGAAATCGTCTTATATAAAACTTTTCTAAAAATAGATTCTATGAAAATAGATACATTAAAACAAAAGGAATGCAAAAAAAAATGAAGTTAAAGACCACAATGCTACTAAAAATACATTTTTGAATATGAACAGCCTGAATTCTTCTTCAATAGCAACTTAACACAGATAACTCTAATATATTGCAAATGATCTGTCAGTAACCATGCATGGGTTTTTGAGAAGGATGCAATTCAATTAATAGGACCTCTCAGCACACATTCTTAGACTCCACTAGACTGTAGCACTTGATCACGGACAGCTCTTTCAACTGGAAATCTGGCAGGTTTAAATGGCAGTGCAATTCTGAGGGCTATGTGGCTTACTCCTGCTAGTATTTTCCCATGTTTCATGTGTTTTGAGCAGATAATAAGGTGTGTTTGACTGAGTTCAATGGTCTTTTTGGTTTATGTGATAGTAACATCAAGATGCAATCAAAGCAACACTTTGTAGAGCTGCTAGGTGTGAGCCAGGACAGATACCAATGCACCTCCTCCGCCACTTCTGGGCAAAGGAGTATTCATCAGGAGGTAAACGGTAAGCCTGTCCGTATCACAGACTACATGGCAGCTTGCATTCATGGAAAATGCATGTTAAAATCCATCCTTTGGAATAAACCTGTATTTCACTTGTATACTGAATTTTAAATAATGCATGGGTTTTCCTTCATATTTACCTCTTCATTATTTGATTTATCATCTTAGGTTTACTGAGGATGATTTTATCAAACTATTCAAGAAAGTTCAGAATTGCGGATGGGTGAAAAATTCTACAGAGCACAGAAAGATCCGGTAATTTCCTAGTGTTAAAGATCAGCATTTTTAAAGAATTATAGTATTGCTGATACTTAGAGTTTGATAAAGAAAAAATATTGTAAAGGAACAGTAGCAATATGCTTCAAAACCATTATGCCAGGAGGCCATTTCCCCTGAGATCAAGGTTTCCATTAGCTGTGCTCTTTGACCGGGTTTTTCACTGTTGGGGCTATCTATAAAAGTGCTGATCTTTTAATTTCTAAACATCAAGGTGTGAAGTGGAAGGTGCCTCTAAGCAGTTTCTTTTTTTATTTTGTAGGGTGCAGTTGGTAGAGTGCCCCAGAAAATAGTTCTTGGCCCTCAGTTATTTATGATTTGGATGATGAAGCAAAACATGAGGTATCCTGGTTGCTGATGATACAAAGATAGAAAGGCTTGTTGTAATCAGCTTGCCGTGACCCTATAATGGACTACAGATAGAGTGGACAAAAACTTGGCAAACAAAATTCATTTTGGGGAATTGTGAGGTTATGTACTTCAGAAGGATAAACAGAAAGGGAGATTATGATCTGAATGGAAAGTGACGACAAATGAGGAGTTCAGTTTTGCAAAGTTGCCTAGACTGGGAAGTGACTGTGCCATGTCCAAATTTAGCCCCTAAGCCAACGTAAGATGGTTCATCCCATTTGATAATTGCTTTTTCCACATAGCGTTTTTGGTGGAACTAAATAGCTTACTTGTATGATGCACAAGGTGGCCATTGGGCCCATTGGGTCTGGGCTAGCTCCTTGCATAAAACAACATCATTGGTCACATTTCCTGTCATCTTATAATAGTAGCATTGTAACTTACTTCCTCACACATGTACAGCAACTCTTCTGATACTGTTTCCCATCAACTTGTGTGAAAGAGAAATCTGTTAACATAGCTGAATGCATGTGGGATGTGGGGAAAAGGATGGAGCAAGGGCAGAATCAAATCTGTCACCCTAGCACTGTGAGGCAGCAGCACTAACTACTGGCCCGCCATGAAAACTGTTGCTCAGTCTGCAGGAATTCTTTGGCCAGGTTGGGAAAGGATGGCAGAATTCCTCACCTAAAATGGGTTTCAGTAGGATTTTAACAACAGCCCAACAGTTCTGTGGCTGTCATTATTAACGTCTAGTTTTGTTCTTTAATTTCCAGATTATTTAACTGGTTTTGTGTATATTCAACAGCTACCACAAGCTTTTAATAAGAGATTTTTTTGTGTAACCTTATCAACCTAAACTCTGTACCTTCAAATTATCCATAGAATCCAGGAAGTTTACAAAGGAATCATACTGTGAACAGTAAAGGGATAAATCAGATATTGGGTTGCAAAATTTATTTACTGTACTCCTAATTCTTAAGTAGTATCACTTACATCTGTTGACAACACCAACGGTTATAACGGCCTATTAAATAATCTGTGAAATCTGATCATTTGTTGCAATGTGAGATAAATACCAGCTAGCTGTGTATAGCAATATGAAAGTAACTAAGAAAATGAGATGTGACAACAGATTAGGAAGGTATTTTGTATGCAAGCCTTCTTGGTGAAAAATTTTGAGTACCGATGGAAGCAGTTACCCCAATACTGAATAACACTTCCTGAGTACTGAAGGTTTTGAGGGGTGGAATTTGTTAGGTGTGTCCAAGAATTTCTGACACAATATGCAAGCAGGTCAATGAGAGAGGCTATACTGAATCTAGTACTAGGCAGTGAACCTGGTCAGGTGACAGATCTCTTGGTGGGTGAGCATTTTGGAGACAGTGACCACGACTCCCTGACCTCTAACATAGCCTTCGACAGGGATAGGAACACACAGTATGGGACAGTATTTAAACGGTGGAGGCAGAATTATGAATCCACTGGGCAGGAACTTGGGACCGTAATTAGGAACAGATATTCTCAGGGAAGTGGACAACAGAAATGCGGTGGTTGTTTAAGGAGTGCTTGCATGGGTTCTGGATAGGTTTGTCCCATTGAGGCAGGGAAAGGCTGGGAGGTTGGAGGAACCATGGCTGATAAAACATGCGGAGCCTCTAGTCAGGAGGAAGAAAAAAAAACTTACTTAGGGTTTAGTAAGCAATGGTCAGACAGGCTTTTAGAGAGTCACAAGGTAGACAGGAAGCAAGGGAACCTTTGACAATTATCTTTGTATCCTTACTGGCAACAAGAGTAGTTCCAGATGATTGGAGGGTGGCAAATGTTATTTCTTTATTCAAGAAAAGGGGTAGGGATAACCCTAGGGATAACTAGTGAGACGAATGCTTTCAGAAAGGCAATTGAATATCAAAATGATGTCTTTTTATGTTTTATTGATTTCATTAAAGCATTTCACAAAGTGCATCATGAAAAATTATTTCAAATTCTCGCTAAACTAAACATTGACGGAAGGGACCAACAACTGCTTCAAAATTTATATTGGAACCAAACAGCGGTGGTAAAAATTGATGATAATATAAGCAGTTGGACTAAAATTGAAAGAGTTAGACAAGAATGCGTTGCCCCACCGGAATTGTTTAATATCTATAGTGTAATGATTCTCAGAGAAATAGAAGACCTAGATGGGATAAAAATTGGAGGTGTTAATATCAACAATATAAGATATGCAGATGATACCACCCTAATAGCAAGTGCTGCAGAAGACCTACAAATCCTTCCAGACAAAGTAGTACAAACAAGTGCAGATTTTGGTCTAACTATTAACTGTAAAAAAAAACAAATTTATGGTAATATCAAAAGAGCAGGATACTTCCAACTGCCAATTGTACATCAGTAACCAAGAGCTTGAACAAAAGACCAGCTTTAATTTCCTTGGTAACTTTATACCACAAGATGCTAGAAGTAAAGTAGAAATAAAAAGAAGAATTGCCATTGCAAAATCAACTTCCAAAAAAATGAAACCCATCTTTACCAACAGACAGATTTCTATGACAACAAAGCTTAGGCTACTAAAATGTTACATCTTATCAATCTTGCTGTATGCTTCCGAAACATAGTCTATAACACCAGAACTCTAAAGAACCTTAGAAGCAACAGAAATGTGGTTTCTCAGAAGAATGCTGGAAGTATCATACAGAGATAGGGTAACTAATGAGACAGTACTCCAACGTGCCCATACAGAAAGATCTTTAATGAGAACATTAAATGAGAGGAAACTTAAATTCCTGGGCCATGTCATCAGAAAGGGAGAAGTAGAATGCCTTACATTACAAGGCCGTATGCCTGGGAAACATGGAAGTGGAAGGCAAAGAAGAAAATATATGGACACTGAAAGAACTAACAGATCTAAGTGTGCGAGATATCATTGACACTGCATGGGATCGTTCGATGTGGAAAGCCATGATCGCCCAAGCGTGTAACACGCAAGGCACATGAAGAAGAAGTCTTACATCAGTAGTGGGCCAATTATGAAGAAGATTCTTGGAGACAGGATTTACGAGCATTTAGAGAAGCATAGTCTGATTTGGGAGAGTCAGCATGACTTAGAGAGGCAGGTTATATCCCATAACCCTGAATGAATTCTTTGAGGGAGTAACAAAATGCATTGATAAAGGCAGAACAGAGGATGTAATGTATTTGACAGGGTTCCTGGTAAGCTCATTCAGAAAATCAGGGAGGAATTGGCTGTGTGGATTCAGAATTGGCTTTCCTATAGAAGCAGCTGGTGATTGCATGTGGAGCATATTCTGTATGGAAGTCGATGACCAGTGGTGTTCCACAGCGATCTATTGTTGGACCTCTGCTCTTTGTGATTCTTAAAATTGACTTGAATAAGGATGTGGAAGGGTGGTTTAGTAACTTTGCAGATGACATGAAGGTTGGTAATGTTGTGGACAGAGTACAATATCGTTGAAAGTTAAAACAGGACATTGATCGGATACAGAGCTGGAAGATAGAGTTTAATGTGGAAAATGTGAAGTGATTCATTTTGGAAGGTCAAGTTTAAAGGCAGAACACACAAAATGCTAAAGGAACACAACAGATCAGGCAGCATGTATGGAGAGGAATAAACAGTTGACACTTCAGGCCAAGTCTCTTCATCAGGACTTGAAAGGAAGGGGGAAGAACCAGAATAAGAAGGTAGGGGTATGGGAAAGAGCACAAGCTGGCAGATGATAGGTGAAGCTAGGTGTAGGGAAAAGTAGATGGGTCACGGGGGGTGGGATGAGGGTGAGAAGGTGGAAGGTGATAGGTGGAAAAGGTAAAGGGCTGAAGAAGGTATTGGATAAGGGAGGAGAGTGTACCATGGGAGAACGGGAAGGAGGAGGGGCACCAGAGGGAGGTGAGAAGAAGAGAAAGAGTAAGAGGAGAGCTAGAATGGAGAATGGAAAAGAGAGAAGGAGAGAAATTACCAGAAGTTGATGTTCATGTGGTCGGGTTCGAGGCTAGCCAGACAGAATATGAGGACACCTCATTTGTTTAGTATACTGTTGGATGACAGATGATTATGTTGATCAAGACTTTAGGTATATCTAAGGCTGCTGTTCTTCAATAGTGTCACTTGGATCTGAAAATTGCTGTCTTGATCCCTTATTGAGGGAAGGCACCTACAGCCTCCTGAATGAGTAGTGATGAATCACCTAAATATATGATACTTAACAGTCATTGTCACAAAATGTTTTGCCTTCCAGATCACAGCTACAGAAATGCTGCAATGCATCAAAAAATTTCATTATTACACAAGTCAATTATCCACTGGGTACAAGCATCAGTTATGCAGCAGAAAACAAAACAAAAATTACAGTTACCAAAGACATCTTTGACCTGATTCCGAAGGTAAGTTTTGGTTTGCTCAGTGGTGCATGGAGGCTGTAGATAAGTTAAATCTGAGGATGAGGGAAAAAAAACATATTCATGGTTCCTAATGTTGTCAAGTCAATGTTCCTAATGTAAAATTTTAATATCCTTTCATTTCTGATCATTTGTGTCAAATTTGGTGACTGTTGCAATTTGAGTTGTTACTTCTGTTGGGATCCATGCCAGTGTCTCTGATAATTCCCCAGCATGATAGATGCAATTGTTCCATGAATACCCAGATAAATTGGATCTCCCAAATCTACAGAATAATTTTGGTCTGACATTCTCCAAAACAATTGGGTATATACTTAATATATAATGCATCCTTTCAGAGGCCTGGGAAAATACATTACCTCAGTCTTGTTTGGATTTGTTGAGAACAAGGTAGAGTCCAATATGGAACTGCCTCAGCTGGATTAGGATCTACTACTGATCAAGTGTCTCCAGTACAGCAAGAAACCAGAACAATGAAACACTCACTTGCAGCATTACAGGTATGTTAAAACAATACACAAAACATAAATTAGACATAAATTATGCAAGATAGTGAAAAGAAAAAGACTATGCAAAAGAAGGCAAGTGTTTCTTTTCTTAACTTACCTCTTAAGTAACTGATCAAATCAAGTTTAATTATCAGTTAAACCAGACATAGATACAGCTGAGCGAGAGAGCATTCTTCTAGTACCAAGGTGCAAAACATACAAAATAGCAAGCAAAATTAAAAATAGCCAGTAACGTAATTCAAAATAGTGAGCAAAGAAGCACTTTCACTGAAATAAACATGTATATAGTCCACAACACACTGGAGGAACTCAGCGGATCGGGCAGCATCAGTGGAAAAGATCGGTCGAGATTTCGGGCTGGAACCCTTTGTCAGGACAGTAGGGGGAAGGGGCAGAGGCCCTATAAAGAAGGTGGGGGGAGGGTGGGAAGGAGAAGGCTGGTAGGTTCCAGGTGAAAAACCAGTAAGGGGAAAGATAAAGGGGTGGGGGAGGGGAAGCAGGGAGGTGATAGGCAGGAAAGATGAAGGAAAACACAATGGGTAGTAGAAGGAGGCGGGACCATGAGGGCGGTGATAGGCAGCTGCGGGAGGGGGCAGAGTGACATAGGGATGGGGGAAGGGAGGGGGAGGGAATTACCTGAAGTTGGAGAATTCTATGTTCATACCAAGGGGCTGGAGACTACCTAGACGGTATATGAGGTGTTGCTCCTCCAACCTGAGTTTAGCCTCATCATGGCAGTAGAGGAGGCCATGTATGGACATACTAAGCACACCTTTCCCTCTCCACCCCTCTCTGCTTTCCGCAGGGATCGGTCGCTCCGCAACTCCCTGGTCCACACGTCCCTCCCCACGGATCTCCCACCTGGCACTTATCCCTGTAAGCACAAGTGCTACACCTGTCCCTACACCTCCTCTCTTGCCACCATTCAGGGCCCCAAACAGTCCTTCCAAGTGAGGCAACACTTCACTTGAGATTCTATTTGGGTCATCTATTGCATCCGGTGCTCCCGGTGTGGCCTCCTCTACACCGGTGAAACCCGACGCAGATTGGGGGACCGCTTCGTCGAGCACTTCCGCTCCATCCGCCAATACAGACAGGATCTCCCAGTAGCCACCCACTTCAACTCTGCTTCCCACTCCCATTCAGATATGTCCATACATGGCCTCCTCTACAGAGTTGTTACCATGGGTGACTTTAACTTCCCTAATATTGATTGGCACCTGATTAGTTCCAAGGGTTTAGATGGGGCAGAGTTTGTTAAGTGTGTCCAGGACGGATTCCTGTCACAGTATGTTGACAGGCCAACTCGGGGGACTGCCATACTAGATCTCGTATTAGTTAACGAACCGGGTCAGGTCACAGATCTCTCAGTGGGTGAGCATCTGGGGGACAGTGACCACGGCTCCCTGGCCTTTAACATTATCATGGAAAAGGACAGAATCAGAGACAACAGGGAATTTTTTGTAATTGGGGAAGTGCAAATTATGAGGCAATAAGGCTAGAACTTGTGGGTGTGAATTGGGATGATGTTTTTGCAGGGAAATGTACTATGGACATGTGGTTGATGTTTAGGGATCTCTTTCAGGATGTTAGGGATAAATTTGTCCTGGTGAAGATAAAGAATGGTAGGGTGAAGGAACCATGGGTGACAAGTGAGGTGGAAAATCTAGTCAGGTGTAAGAAGGCAGCATACATGAGGTTTAGGAAGCAAGGATCAGATGGATCTATTGAGGAATATAGGGTAGCAAGAAAGAGCTTAAGAAGGGGCTGAGAAGAGCAAGAAGGGGGTATGAGAAGGCCTTGGAGAGTAGGGTAAAGGAAAACCCCAAGGCAATCTTCAATAATGTGAAGAAGAAAAGGATGACAGGAGTGAAGGTAGGACCAATTAGAGATAAAAGTGGGAAGATGTGCTTAGAGGCTGTGGAAGTGAGTGAGGTTCTCAATGAATACTTTTCTTCAGTATTCACCAATGAGAAGGAACCTGATGACGATGAGGACAATATGAGTGAGGTTGATGTTCTGGAGCATGTTGATATTAAGGGAGAGGAGGTGTTGGAATTGCTAAAATACATTAGGACGGATAAGTCCCCGGGTGACCATGCATATAGATGAGGGTATTGCAGTGGATGTGATCCACATGGATTTTAGTAAGGCATTTGACAAGGTTCCACATGATAGGCTTATTCAGAAAGTCAGAAGGCATGGGATCCAGGGAAGTTTGGCCAGGTGGATTCAGAATTGGCTTGCCTGCAGAAGGCAGAGGGTCGTGGTGGAGGGAGTACATTCGGATTGGAGGGTTGTGACTAGTGTCCCACAAGGATCGGTTCTGGGACCTCTACTTTTCGTGATTTTTATTAACAACCTGGATGTGGGGGTAGGAGGGTGCATTGGCAAGTTTGCAGACAACACAAAGGTTGGTGGTGTTGTAGATAGTGTAGAGGATTGTCAAAGATTGCAGAGAGTCATTGATAGGATGCAGAAGTGTGCTGAGAAGTGGCAGATGGAGTGCAACCCGGAGATGTGTGAGGTGGTACATTTTGGATGGGCAAACTCCAAGGCAGAGTACAAAGTAAATGGCAGGATATTTGCAAGTGTGGAGGAGCAGAGGGATCTGGGGGTACATGTCCACAGATTCCTGAAAGTTGCCTCACAGGTAGATAGGGTAGTTAAGAAAGCCTATGGCGTGTGAGCTTTCATAAGTCAAGGGATGCAGCATCTCCAAGTTTGCGGATGACACGAAGCTGGGTGGCAGTGTTAGCAGTGAGGAGGATGCTAAGAGGATGCAGGGTGACTTGGATAGGTTGGGTGAGTGGGCAAACTCATGGCAGATGCAATTTAATGTGGATAAATGTGAAGTTATCCACTTTGGTGGCAAAAATAGGAAAACAGATTATTATCTGAATGGTGGCCGATTAGGAAAAGGGGAGGTGCAACGAGACCTGGGTGTCATTATACACCAGTCATTGAAAGTGGGCATGCAGGTACAGCAGGCGGTGAAAAAGGCGAACGGTATGCTGGCATTTATAGCGAGAGGATTCGAGTACAGGAGCAGGGAGGTACTACTGCAGTTGTACAAGGCCTTGGTGAGACCACACCTGGAGTATTGTGTGCAGTTTTGGTCCCCTAATCTGAGGAAAGACATCTTTGCCATAGAGGGAGTACAAAGAAGGTTCACCAGATTGATTCCTGGGATGGCAGGTCTTTCATATGAAGAAAGACTGGATGAACTGGGCTTGTACTCGTTGGAATTTAGAAGATTGAGGGGGGATCTGATTGAAACGTATAAGATCCTAAAGGGATTGGACAGGCTAGATGCAGGAAGATTGTTCCCGATGTTGGGGAGGTCTAGAACGAGGGGTCACAGTTTGAGGATAGAGGGGAAGCCTTTTAGGACCGAGGTTAGGAAAAACTTCTTCACACAGAGAGTGGTGAATCTGTGGAATTCTCTGCCACAGCAAACTGTTGAGGCCAGTTCATTAGCTATGTTTAAAAGGAAGTTAGATATGGCCCTTGTGGCTACAGGGGTCAGGGGGTATGGAGGGAAGGCTGGGTTCTGAGTTGGATGATCAGCCATGATCATAATAAATGGCGGTGCAGGCTCGAAGGGCCGAATGGCCTACTCCTGCACCTATTTTCTATGTTTCTATGTTTCTATGTTTCTATGATAGAGTTTAAGAGTCACAAGGTAATGATACAGCTCTATAAAACTCTGCTTAGGTCACACTTGGAGTACTGTGTCCAGTTCTGGTCGCCTCACTGTAGGAAGGATGTGGAAGCATTGGAAAGGGTACAGAGGAGGTTTACCAGGATGCTGCCTGGTTTAGAGAGCATGGATTATGATCAGAGATTAAGGGAGCTAGGCTTTACTCGTTGGAGAGAAGGAGGATAAGAGGAGACTTGACAGAGGTATACAAGATATTAAGAGGAATAGATAGACTGGATAGCCAGTGCCTCTTCCCCAGGACACCACTGCTTAATACAAGAGGACATGGCTTTAAGGTAAGGGGTGGAAAGTTCAAGGGGGATATTAGAGGAAGGTTTATTACTCAGAGAGTGGTTGGTGCATGGAATGCACTGTCTGGGTCAGCGGTGGAGGCAGATACACTAGTGAAATTTAAGAGACTACTAGACAGGTATATAGAGGAATTTATGGTGGGTGGTTATATGGGAGGCAGGGTTTGAGGGTCAGCACAACATTGTGGGCCGAAGGGTCTGTACTGTGCTGTACTATTCTATGTTATGTTTTGCTTCTCCTTCCGGAGGATTACAAGAGGAGAGCTTCCATCCTCTGCCACCAACCTCATAGTTCACAAACCCCACACTACTCGTTCTTACCTCATAACCAAGATCCACAAATCTGACTCTTCAGGTAGGCTCGTTGTTTCTGTTTGCTTCTTCACCACTGAACTCATGTCTGAATATCTCAACACTGTTGTATTGCCTTTGGTTCAGTCCCTTCCCACCTACACCCGTGACACTTCACATGCTCTTGATCTATTTAAGCACCTTCAGTTCCCTGGCCCTGATCACCTAATTCCAGTCCCTATACACCTCTATCCCCCATCAGTCTAAGATAAACATACACCTCCCACTTTATGTCAACATGTCAATCTTCAGGTCATACCATGCAAGGACTTGTGTTAATATTATTTTGTGACTGTACAGTATGTGCTGGTTCATAACTATATGTGCTGTGTCTAACTATATATATTGTTTTTTGCACCTTGGCCCCAGTGGAACAATGTTGCATTTATCTATATACATGTGTATGGCTGAATGCCAATAACTTTGAACTTGAAATGGAACTTGAAGGTATAGCCAATGGCACCTGCATCAGTTTCAGCTATGTCTGCTCTTTTGTTGGTGCGTGGAACAGTCCATATTCCAAGCCTTTCCTGGTAATGCTTTCCAACTCTTTCTTCGCTACATTAATGACCTGTCAAAAGCACAAGTTCCTGAGTGGCATGTCTGAAGATGCTGAGCTTGTCATCAACTTTGCCTCCAACTTGTTTGCATCAACGACCAACACAGTTGAAGGATGGTGCTGGGGGCCAACCCAGAAGTGTTACCACACTTCCTGTGCCAACATAGCATGTTCCCTTTAATACTATCTTTTATTGTATCTACCTGATATGTTTTAAACCTACTGACTCTCACTGCTATCTTGACTATACTTCTTCCCCAATCTGTCACTTGTAAAAATGTTCTCTATTCTTAGTTCCACTGTCTCCATTGTATCAATTCCCAGTATATGGCTTTCCTTTACAGAACATCAAGTTGTCTTCCTTCTTCATAGAGTGGGGTTTCCCTTCCTCTACCACTGGTGTTGCTCTCACCCACACCTCCATTTCGCATTCATCTGCCCTCACCCTATCTTCTAACTATCATTATTAGGAGAGATTAACCTTTGTCCTTACCTCACAGTTCACAAGCCTCTACATTCAGCACATTATTCTCCATAACTTCCACCATTTTCAACAGGATCTGACCACTGAACACATTTTTCCCTCTGCACACCCCCACAACTCTCCACTTTCCATAGGGATTGTTCTCTCCCTGACTTCCTTGTCCATTCCTCCCTCCCCACTGATTCCGGCAAGCAGGACAAATACAACACCTACCCCTTCACCTCTTCTCTCAACATTATTCAGGTCCCCAAACAGTTCTTCCAGGTGAGGCAGGTGGGGTCATCTACTATATCTGATGCTGCTGGTGTGGTCTCCTCTACATTGGTGAGACCCGACATTGATTGAGGGACAGCTTTGTTGAGCATCTTTGCTCCATCTCCCTCAAGGGGCAGAATTTCCTGGTGGACACCTAATTTTATTCTACTTCCCACTCCCATTCTGACATGTTGGGCCATGGCCTCCATTTGTGCCACGATGGAGCATGTTGAGGGAGCAACACCTCATATTCGGTTTGAGTAGCCTCCAACCTGACAGTATAAACATTGATTCCTCTGCTGTCCGATAATTTCTCCCCCTCCCCTTCTCCCTTTTTTATTCACCATTCTGACTCTTCCCTTCTCTTCTGCTCACTTATCTATCACCTCCCCCTGGTGTACCTCCTCCTTATCTTTCACCCATTGTCCACTCTCCTCTCCTATCAGATTTCTGCTTCTTCAACTTTTACATTTTCACCTTCTCACTTCATTCCCCCTCCACCCACCCAACTTCTGCTCAGCTGACTTCACCTATCACCTCCAGCCTGTACTCCTTCCGCACCCCCCCCCCCCCGCCAATCCACTTATTCTGGCTCCTTTCCCCTCCTTTCCAGTCATAATGAAGGATCTCAGCCCTAAACATCGACTGCTTATTCCTCTCCATTGGAATAACGGACGTGCTGAGTGTCCAGGATTTTGTGTGCATTACATGGGACATTAACAGGATGCAGAGCTGCACTGAGGTGTGGCAGGTGGAGTTCAATCCAGAAAAGTAAGAAGTGATTCTCTTTGGAAGGTTGACATTGAAAGTCAAATACAAGGGTAAGAGGAGGATTCTTAACAGTGTGGAGGAATACAGGGATCTTGGGGTCCAAGTCCATAGATCACTAAAAGTTGCTGTTTGAGTTAATAGGGTGGCTAAGAAAGAGTACAGTGTGTTGATCTTCTTTAGCAGGTGACTCAGTTCAAGTGCTGTGAGGTAATGTTGCTGCTCTACAAAACTCTGGCTAGGCCACACTTTCAGTATTGTGTTCAGTTCTGCTCATCTTATTACATAAAGGATATAGAAGCTTTTGAGAGAGCGCAAAGGTGATTTACCAGGATTCTGCCTGGATTCGAGAAAATATGAGGAAGCTGGGGCTTTTCTCTTTGGAATGAAAGATAAGAGGCAACTTGATGTAGGTGTGTAAGACGTGAAGAGGCATAAATAGAGTGGACATTCAGCACCTTTATCCCAGGGCGGCAATGGCAAAACACTTCTTCAGCAATTGGAAGAAAGCACAGGAGAGACGGTATTTTCTGCACAGGGAGTGATAAGTGCAACTGTCATAAGGTGGGCGCACTGGGAGAGGGACCAAAATGCAAGACACAGACACTGAAGTACTAGGAACAGGACAGGACTAGAGACTAGAGTTAGGGACATGACTAGCAAGCAAGGGAAGTGGGGAAGAAAGGACGCTGGACATTGACACAGGCCCTGGACGAGAAGGAGTCTGGACAAGTGACACGGAACTCCGGAACCAGAGCCTGGATAAGGATCCAAAACCTGGGTCATGGTTGGGACTCGGAACCTGGATCTTGACTCAGACTCCAGAACTGGACGAAGACATGGCGTGGCTACAGGACTGGACGTGGCTTGGGTTCTTCGTGGCTTGGGCTCCTCGAGATGAGAACATGACGAGGCTTGGGCTCCTCAAGGCCAGGACATGATGAGGCTTGGGCTCGGTCTCCAAACCAGAGACTGGACAAGGACCCAGAACATGGGTCTTGACTCAGGCTCAGACTCCGGAACTAGTTGAAGACATGACATGGTCCTGGGAGACAGGACAGGAACACAGAGCCTTGGTCTAGGGCATGGGAACACAGAGACAGGACCTACCTAGCGAAAGCCTGGACACAGAGACAATTCCGAACACTAGGTAGCAGCAAACGGCCGGACCTACCTAGTGAAGGTGTGGACACAGAGGCAGTTCCAACTCAACGATAGACAGTTCCTCATCTTGACAGCAAGGCTCTGGTCTTGCTTCGGTGGTTGAACTTGACAAGGTTGCAGGCAAGGCTCCAGGCAGAAGGGGAAGGGAACAGTCCAGCAACTGAAGCTGAACCCAGAAGCTGTTTATGTAGCCAGCCCAAGATGAGAATCATGTGACTCAATTAAGGCACACACAGGACAAGGGAGAACCAGAAAACCTGGAATAAGGATCGATAGACCGGATCGTGAACCGGAATGCGGACTTCACAGACCAGACTATGACAGCAACTCTGATGTTCTGTAAAGGAAACTAAAGGATAGACAATAAATTTTGGGGGGGCGGGATTCCTTACACTCAGAGAATAATGAGTACCCAAAATACAATGCCAGAGAGAGGGGTGGAAGCAGAGTTATTGACAGCATTTGAGATGACATGTAACTATTTGAATTGACATGTAACTATCTGAATTGCCCAGGCATTGAACGATACACACCAAATCTTAGAAAATTTGGTTAATGCTGATGGGTGCTTACTGTTTGGCATCGATCCAATGGGCTGAAAGGCTCCCCACGTCAAATATCTCCTTATTTAAAACTGCCATACATATAAATGCCTATTAAGATAATCAATGGGATTTTTAAATTCAATAGATCCTAAATGCATATTCTCAGCAGGCCAGGTGGCATCTGTTGAAATAGCAATAACCTTCATACTTCCAACTGCTCAGAACTGAGAAAGTGAGAAAACAAGAAAGATTAGAAAGGGCAAAGGGAATATATGAATAGAATTCCAGGTTTGCTACGGTGATTAGCATTGAAGAAAGCCATTAACAGTTTAATGACAACAGTAGAAAGAGTACAAGCAAGGTAACATGAAACCTATGAATTTAGATCTGTCATGTGTACACAATACTTTAGCTTTTTTCCACTTTAATGCCCCCATCAATTAGTAAACTGAATGACCTTGTTTACAGTTTATCCCTTTGGTTTTAACCCGTCCCATTAATCCCTTGCCTACCATCACTACAACAGAAAACTAAGAATGTTTGTTCTAATAGATGTGACAAACCAGTTTGTAACTTGAAATGTCACCTGTTTCTCCTTCCTCCGATGCTGCCTCACTCACTAATGATACCAATATTTTGAGTCCTAACAGTATTCAGATGCTCCTCCCACTCTTACCCTGTAAACTTTTTTCAATTACCTTTTGAAAACACTAATCAATTGTATTTATTCTTAAAGGAAATGAGTTCCAGATTGCAACCAATCTCCAGTATAATTTTTTTGAAATCTCTTCCTCCATATTTCCTTATAGCAAATGGAAATATGTTCCCCTTCACATTAGTCCATTCTATCCTACCTGCACATATTTTGTACACCCTTAAGAAACCTCCTCTCCCTTTTCATTACTTTGACTTCTCTGATGCAATCTTGTAACTGACATCCTTCAATTGTGTCATCATTCTTTTAAATCCCTACTGTGCTCCCTTCAGACCCTACACTTTCTACCTAAGCCATACAGTCAGAGGGGACAGAAACAGGCCCCTGGGCCCACTATGTCTGTGCCAGCCCTTGGTTCGATTCACTCCATATCTTGGTGATTCATAGAATATAGGACAGTACAGTAAATAGCCAGGTCCTTCAGCCCATGTTGTCACTGCTGGCCATGATGACAAGTTAAGTTGCGTATTTTCCTTGACATGGTCAATATGCCATTCAGATGTTGTGAGAGTACTTTCCTCCACCTCCCTCCAAGCAGTGCATTTCAGATTCCAGCTGCACTCCTGGTATGAAAATTCCAATTAATTCAGCATCAGAACCAGAATCAGGTTTATTATCATTGGCATGTGTCGTGAAGTTTGTTAACTTAACAGCAGCCTTTTGTACCTGCCTTAAGATATACTTGATGTTTCTTCCTCTTTTCCAGATTGCACCATCATCTGCACACAATGATTTGCCAAATCCTGTCCCTACCTGATCAAAGATATCATTTATCATGACGTTAAAAATAACTGGACCAATGACACTTGCTTGAGGGGTACCATTACCTATTTTAACGGACTTGGAGCTTGTTCCGCCTATTTTTACTTGAATTCTCCTTTCCTTAAGGAAATCTTTGATCCAATTAAACATTCTACCTCTAATTCCCACATCATAGTGTTTAATTAATAAGCCATCCTTCCATAGTGAGTCATATGCTCTTTCAATATCTAGAAATACACTTACCATTACTTCTCTATTTTGAAACACTTTTTTAATATCATGATATAAAAGGGCAACAGATTCCAGCAACTGAAGCTTCTTCTTTTTCTGGCTGTTTAGACGCATCTAGGCGTATTACAGCCCTCTGCTGGATGTATAATTAATTATAGAACTTCAAGGAACTCCATTTCTCAAATACAACCTAGTCTCACGTATAAACTGAATGATAGACTCTTCAATCAGATTTTGATTCTCTTGACGGCCAAACAAAGATTGAATAGAAAGCCAAAATAAATTTAAGCCAGCTAGCCTCTTGAACAGCAAGCTTCTTTCAATTTTGTATCAATTACAGCTCAGCAAAACATGCTGGACTGTCTCTGGACTACCAGTCACATAATCCAGTAAGATGTTTTCCTATTATCTTTAAATAATAGTTTAGCCCACAATGCCCCAACCTAAGTCTTGTAAATTTCACCATATCTCTACGACTTAAAAGGTAACAGTCTGAGACATTATAAACTAGTGGATGAATAGAAAAATAATGCCTGCCCTTTAATTCATTTTTCCAATCCTCCTGCCACTTCTTCTCTATACCTTTTTTAATCCTACTTCTCAATTCCACTCTGCCTAGGGAACTCTAATTTCTATTTGCCTGCTCTGTAAGGAAGACTTTGCAATGCCTTCCACAATTTCATTTCCCTCCACCCCAGCATGCCCAGGTATCCATGAAAATCTAACTGCACAACCCATCTTCCCTATTCTAAACAACGCTAAGAGAATCTCAATAACTATATCAGGACAAGCTTTTGATTTACTCCCTTTTATAGACTCTAAGACAGCAGCAGAATCTGAACAGATGATAACCCTACATGGTCGAGAGTCTTCTATCCACCACAAGGCCCAGAGGATTGCTAATCATTCTGTTGCAAAGACAGAGACACCATCAGAAACCCGGTGACCAATCTTATCTCCAAGTTGAGACACATACATCCCAAATCCTGCCCTACTGCTCTCTGGGTCCACTGAGCCATCAGTAAAAAATCTTCAGATAAGATCCCCATTTAAGCAACTGAAGCTGTCTGTATCTTGTTTTACGGCAGTTGTCATCCAGCTTAATGGTGCATTACCGCCACCCTCTGCTCCAGAATGTGCACTAGACATACATTCTAAATCCCTTTACCCAATCACATGCGCACGCGCGTGCACACACACACATATTATATACACATACACACAAACCTACACTTCACCCTCCCATCTTTGACCATCCTAGTATCCTATTCCTGTTTATTCATCATATTCTATAAAAACCCCTGTACCCCTTAAAAACACTAAAAATACCCAGACGTGCTCTCTCACCCATGCCCAGCAACCCTTTGAATGTGAATTCCTGCATCCCCAACTCCCTTAATTTATTTCTCATCATCTCTCTCTGTATCCCATACTTCCTGCAACTCAGAACTACATGTTCTACTGACTCCTCTTCCTGACATTCCTCACACAATCCTGTCTGGTGTTTCCCTATCATTTTCAATGTTTTGTTTAACGCACAATGCCCCAGCCTTAACCTAGTCCACACAATTTCCTCTCTTCTGTTTCCATTACCTACCCTAGTAACTGCAACAGTCTTTTGTATTTGATATAAATGCCTCCCTTTCCCCTCCCTGTCCCATCTTTCTTGCCACATTCAGTTGACTTTTTCCCAGATTACACACTTAACCTCTGCTTTACTGATACTAATGTGCATTTCCACATTTTCTTTCTTTAATACCCTCTTTGCCAACTCATCCACCCTCTCATTCCCCTTCACCCCTACATGTGCTGGAACCCATAGAAATTTTACCTGACCTCCCTGATTTGCAATTCTTGTAACTAACTGAAGGACTTCATAAGGTACATCTTGCCAACTGAGCAACTGAAGCTGAACCAAGGAGCTATTTATGTAGCCAGCCTGAAATCTGAATCAGCTGCCTCAATTAGAGCACTCAACAGCAAAAAGGTAAACCAGAAAACCTGGAATAAGGAACGATGGACTGGTCTGTGAACTGGAAACCAAACTTCACAGACCGGACCATGACACTGTGCTCCCTTCAGACCCCACACTTTCTTCCTATAGCCACACAGTCAGAAGGTACAGAAACAGGCCCCTCGGCCCACTGTGTCTATGCCAGCCCTTGGTTCAACTCTCTCCATATCTTGGTGATTCATAGAATATAGGACAGTACAGTACATAGCCAGGTCCTTCAGCCCATGTTGTCACTGCTGGCCATGATGACAAGTTAAATTGCATATTTTCCTTGATATGGTCAATATGCCATTCAGATGTTGTGAGAGTACTTTCCTCCACCTCCCTCCAAGCAGTGCATTTCAGATCCCAACTGCACTCCTGCACTCCAGGTATGAAAATTCCAATTTATTCAGCACCAGAATCAGAATCAGGTTTATTATCACCGGCATGTGTCGTGAAATTTGTTAACTTAGCAGCAGCAGTTCAATGCAATATATAATAGAGAAGAAGAAAAATAATAATAATAATAAATAAGTAAATCAATTACAGTAAATGTATATTGAATAGATTAAAAATCGTGCAAAGAACAGAAATAATATGTTGAACAGCATTTGTGGGAGGAAGTGAGTTGTTGACATTTTGGCTGTCACTGGTTAATCTGATCTCACTCTACCTTACAATATTAAATTTATGCACCGTACTTTGTTTATGTGTAATTCATTTCTCAATTTTATCCTTTTGTAACCCACTATCCAAACTTGGCTCGTTAGCTAAATCGGCAAACAGCCACGTGAGTCAGCGGTGAGAGGGCCACTTTTCATAAGCAAAACGTCTAGGGTTGGTATGATTCGGGTTTAACAAAGCAGGAAAGTAAGGATGTTCTGATTAAGGAACACTGATAGTAGCAAATGCTGTGTAAATACTGTTCCATACACAATCATCATTTGCCAGGAAATGACAGATTGGAGAATGGCATAAAATTACAAAGAAAGTATATTTACCAAATTTTTAATGTTAGCAAACAGTTACAGAAAAAGAAAAGAAAATTAAAAGGGCCCATTAGGGTTAAACCAATCCAATGTGCACATAAACGTTGGAGCTCGTTTTTGGAGTAATTGGGTATTGCTTTACTCACGTGCTGAACCCACATTCTGTGTGAAGGACTCCTCCCACAGTTTGAACTTACCTCGAAGACAATCTCGAATGAACTGGCTAACTCAGGAGCATTGGCTCTTCCTCATTTAAACCATTCGTCTGCACAATACACTTCTTCGAGTGGGATCCTCCGAGCAACCTCGCTTGTACTGTCTTCTGCACCTCCTCAGAAAAGACCCCAATCCAGACTACTGTCCTTCAGAAATCTGACCCATCCAACTCTCTGGAATGACCTATAACAAATGCTCCTTATCTTTAGCCGAAGCCAAAGCAATGGTCTATGAAGCTCACTAACAGGACACACTGCATTTGCAGAAAATTACTAAAATAAAAAAAACCTCACAGCATAGCAGTAGAAATCTTAACCAGGGCTTTACACTTACTTTCCTTAGTTATTGTGTGTTATATGTGTGTTATGTGTACTACCGTGCTTTACACTCTGTTTTGTAGAAACTTTGCCTCGTTTGACAGTATACATGTATATAGTTCAATGACAATAAACCTGATTTGACTTGAAATTGTGCATCAGGACTGAGAGTGAGGAGGGCAAGATGGCCAGAATGGATGCGGTGAGAAAGGAGTCTGGGACTGATTGTCTGAAGAGAAATGTAAAATGACAGGCAAGTTTGCCATGCGGGGGAGGAGAGAAGGGTAGAGTTGGGAAATATGGCATGTGAATGATAGACTGAGGCAGAGGGAAAGGGAGAGTGGGGGGAGAAGAGGGGGGGAATGAAAAACAGATAGAGCAGGGCAGTGAGAGGGAAGAGAGAAGATTGAATGTGGTTGCTGGAGAGAGATTGCATAAACAGAGATGACTCCAAGCACTAGACTCCAATAAATAGCTCTGAATGTAGCTTAATTTTCTAATTTAATAATGTTTATTTTGTTCAGACAGATCCATTTCAATGTCACAAACTTAAACATTGCTCAGTTGTTGGAAATGCTGGAATTCTAATTAACAGCAGCTGTGGAGCTGAAATCAATGAGGCTGACTTTGTATTCAGGTAAGAAAAGAAAGAATGAAAAGAACTATCTGCTCCAAGGTGTCTCAAAGGGTTCCACAGCCAAAGAAATATATTTAGCCATTCTCAATGTAGGAGCCACTTTGATAACAATACACACCCACAGGCTATTATTATGTGATAATTCTTTCATAATCTGCTTTGCCAGAGTCAGATTCATCCATCTTGGAATCAGGCCCTTCGGCCAAAGAGTCCATGATGATCATCAAGCACCTATTTACACTAACCATACCTCACTCTCCCAAACTTTCCCCTACATTGTACCACTTGTGACTGCCAGAATCTGGATCAGAGATAAAGGGTCGAGATGAAAATTCTCCACCGGAAACATCAACTGTCCATTCCCCTGCACAGATGCTGCCTGACCCACTCAGCTTGACCAGCAATTTGTTTCTTCTTCATTTGTCTTGTTGAAGGGATAAATTTTGACCTGGGATCTTCAGAAAAGATTGAACTAAATCACCTAAACTTCTCCTCCTTGGTTCACCTATATTGTTAGGCATGTTGGTGGTTTAAAGAGTTGTTGTTATTTTCACCTTAAAGAACACATAACGGTTTATTCAAAAGAATGTACCTCTTGCTTGGTTCTGTACCAGTTTTTTTTTTGCATTGAAGTTTCCAGAATAGGACTTCAATCCAAAACCTTCCAATCCAAATCATATCAATGTGGCTATAAAGAAGGCAAGACAGTGGCTATATTTCATTAGGAGCTTGAGGAGATTTAGTATGTCACCAAAAACACTCATAATTTCTACAGGGGTACTGCGGAGAGCATTCTAAATGGCTGCATCACCTTCTGGTGTGGGTGGGGGTCTGTTACTTCGAAGTAAGCTGCAGACAGTTGTAACATTAGCCAGCTCCATCATGGGCACTAGCCTCCGTAATATTCAGGTCACCTTCAAGGAGCAGTGGCTCAGAAAGGTGGCATCCATTATTAAGGGCCTCCACCACTCAGAACAAGCCCTCTTCTCACTGCTACCATCAGAGAGGAGATACAGAAGTCTTAAGGCACACACTCAGCAATTCAGAACCAGCTTCTTCCCCTCTGCCATCTGATTTCTGAATGGACATTGAGCCCATGAACACCCCCTCACACCTTTTTTATTTCCTACTTTTGCACTACTTATTTAATTTAATTATTTAATATGTTTACTGTAATTTACAGTTTACTTTTTTCTCTCTCTGTCGTCAAGTATTACATTGGACTGTTGCCACAAAGCTAACAAATTTCACAACATATGCCAAGGATAGTAAACCTGATTCTGATTCTGATTAATAAGGGTAAGAGAGGAATCCCTCAGAAATTCTTAGTCGAGCAAAAAAATGTTCACATCAATGGACGAGTGGTAATTATAGGCAGAGCCTCATTCCTAGACTTTAATGTGGAAAAGACATCAGGTTTAAGTGATTTTCTAGAATTGACCATTTCTGATAAATAGGTAGAAATTAATAAGCAGATGCCTTCTGACCAACTGAGCACTGAATAGAAAGCTTTATGTAATGTAATGAATCCTAGAGATTCATTGACCTAGTGACAGGATAACCATGTTCCTGCATCTCATTAGGTACAATTCTGGACTAATCCCATTTTCCATCGCTTTGCTTGTAGCTTTCTGTGTCCTGGCATTGTGTTTTATTCCTTTACGCAGTGTGGTCCAGATTCCCACATTCTCTAGGTGAAAACAGTCTCAGTTACTGCCCCTCTTAACCTCTTAACACTTACTTTAAACTGATGCCCTCCAGTTTTATGCATCTCTGCTCTGGGGAATTATTTGTGAACATATTCCATCTATGCTCCCCAATCATGTCCTCTCTCATTCTCCTCTATTCCAAGGAATATAAACCCAGCCTATATCCCGGTGAATCTCTTTGCACACTATGATTCTGTGCTTCATTTATACACTTTATTAATTAGGTATTGATGTTACTTTGCAATTAATACAGAAAGTAATATATTATAGACCAGCAACTGGTTCACAATATTGTAAATGTATTCCAAACAGTGTAACAGCATAATTGCATATATGAAGCTTTATAGTTTGTGTCACTGCCAAGGCCACAGATGCTTTACAAAGCAGCTATAATGATGCACATTCACCATGTGCAGAATGTACTGGTGATTGGCAAATTAACTTCCTAAACATACTGCAGATCATAAGGAGGTATGTCTTTGGCAGGGAATATATCATTGAGAGAATAATCCTGTAATATTGAAACAATGAACAAGAACATCCAGGAATTTATATTATGCAGAATTATAGATCTGTAGGAAATGACACTACAAATTATAAATGACCACTTTTTAAGCTGATAAGTAGTAATGCTATGTTTTGTTCATTTGTTTCATTAATGCTTATCATTAGGGTAATGATTATGTTTTTATTGTGCTCTACTAAATGGAAAAATATTTCTATAAATGTATTTGCAGATGCAATATTCCACCAATCAAGGATTATAATGATGATGTGGGAACGAAAACAGACATGGTGATATTAAACCCAAGTATTCTTAGACTCAGGTGATTGTGTATAAATATTTAAAATTAAACCAAATGTAGATATAGAGAGAAAGACAATGTTAAGAATATTGAATGAAAAAAAGAGGTTTAGGAAATAAGTATATGATGTATTTTTCAACAATGCATTTTCAGCAATCTTACCAATTTTCTTTCACCCTTTGCCAGCTGTGATTTTCCTCTTTCTATTTGAGTGCCAGAACTTCCATCCATTGCCTAATCACCCTCTGATCTCAATTTAGTTGAGTTCTGTCTCATTCACAGGCTGCTTTACATCGGGTGACCCATCTTTCAGAGAAGGTCACCTGTGATAGGGTGAACCATGACGTGTTGCTGCTTGGGATTGCTGATATGTGGAAAGATTCTCCAAGGGGACCTGAGAATTGGAAATTATTTGAATTTAATCTTCTCACCACCAAACGTTTCCTGAACTAATAATCTATTTGAGCAAAGGATCAATCTTAAAAGGGCTTAAGTGTACCCAGCTGCTTTATCAGTATCCATCATCACTAGCAGGTAACAGAAGCTGGTGTAACATGGCTGACTTCAGTCCACCAGAATGCAACTCACTCCTCTTTCTGCATTGCTGAGCTCTGCTTAAGTCCAGCCTTTCATCAGCTTGAGACAATCTGAAATCTTCGCTTCAAATGAAAGAATTTATTATATGATGCAAGATCCTGGTTTAATTATTAAATTCAAAGTTCAGAAGTTCAAAGTACATTTATTATCAAAGTATATATACATTTTATATCCTTGGGATTTGTCTCTGAACAGGCAGATGTGAAACATAAAAGAACCCATTAACAAAAAGAATTAGCAAGAACTGGTGAGCATGTAAAGCACAAATTGTATTTGCATGGTGTCATATATTGAAATTGCAAGGTTAGTTAATGTAGTTTGAGACTTGTCAAGTACTGTGATGATGTCATCGGTCTGGGACAGAACATATGAGGGAGCATGGAATCGAGAATAAGAAATAAAGACATATTCAGGGCATGAAGCATCGAACCATGATGTATGTAGTATCTAATTAAATATTAAGATAGGTAATAAATACACAACAGTGGCATCAAAGATACAGAAATTTAAAGTAAGTTTAACGTTAATGGATGAGAATGGAGAAATCTGGGTTGCAAAACTTCCAATGATTTATGAGCCAGCTATGTTAGGTCTGAGATGGAAATGGTGGCTCTCCTCATTTGAACTTTAAGCTGACAGTAAAACACAGTCTCTATGAAAAAGAGGTACCGTCTTGCGGAGCGGTCCTTGTGGGAGTGATCGTCATCTGAGTCAGAGTAGGAAGGCTTTGGCTCAAACAGGGCTTCAGCGAGAACAGGCGGAGTCCAGGTAAGTTTGTTTCCTATTTCTTATTCAACTCTAGAATGAATAGTGGGGTATTCCTGCTGTCAGTGTTGTGTTCTGGGTATCAGATCTGGGATTTCCAGGAGACTCCCAGCATCCCTGATGGTCACATCTGTGCCAGGTGCATCAAGATGCAGCTCCTTAGAGACTGTGTTAGGGAACTGGAGTTGCAGCTCAATGACCTTCAGCTTGGTAGGGAAAGTGAGGCAGTGATAGACAGGAGTTACAGGGAGGTAGCCACCCCAAGGATACAGGAGAGAGATAAATAGGTGACCATCAGGAGAGGAAAGGGGGAACATCAGATAGTGGAGAGCATCCCTGTGGCAGTCCTCCTCAACAATAAGTACTTCATTTTGAGTACGACTGGGGAGGGGGGGACAATCTACCTGGGGGAGGCAACAGTGGCCGTGCCTCTGGTATTGAATCTGGCCCTGTGGCTCAGAAGGCAGGGAACTGAAGAGTATGGCAGCAGTTATGGGAGAATCTATAGTCGGGGGATAGATAGGCAATTCTGTGGACGCAAAAAGGAAAGACAGTTGGTAATTTGCCTCCCAGGTGCCAGGATCCGTGATGTTTCTGAACACGTCCACGATATCCAGAAAAGGAAGGGTGAGCAGCCAGAAGTCATTGTACATGTTGGTACCAATGACACAGGAAGAAGAAGGGAGGAGGTCCTGATAAAAGAATATAGGGAATTAGGAAGGAAGTTGAGAACCAGGACCTCAAAGGTAATAATCTCAGGTTTGCTGCCTGTGCCACGCGACAGTGAACACAGAAATAGAATGAGGTGGCAGATAAATGCTTGGCTGCAGTATTGTAGCAGGGGGCAGGAATTCTGATTTTTGGATAATTGGGATCTCTTCAGGGGCAGGTGGAACCTGTACAAAAGGGACCATTTGCACTTGATTCCAAGGGCGACCAATATTCTTTTGGGTAGATTGACTAGAGCTGTTGGGACTGGTTTAAATTAATACGGCAGCAGGATGGCAGCCAAGATGATAGAGCTAAGTATGAGCCAGCAGGTTTACAAGTAGATGATGTGTGTAACATGAATGTAAGGAAGGACAAGTCAATGAGTGGGTACAAATTCAGACAGAGCAAAGAGTTAAATTGTACCATAGAGGCAAACTAAAATGGACGAAAAATGCAGGACTGAATGTGCTGTATTTATATGCACGTAGCATTTGGAATAAGGTGAACAAACCCATGGCGCAATTAGAGATCGGTTGGTATGACATTGTGGGCATCACTGAATCGTGGCTGAAAGAAGATGATAGTTGGGAGCTTAACATCAAAGGATATACTTTGTATCAATAGGACAGGCATGAAGGCATAGGCAGTGGTGTGGCTCTGTTGGTAAGAGATGGAATTATATCTTTAGAAAGAGGTGGCATAGGGTCAGAGAATGTTGAATCTTTGTGGGTGGAGTTAAGAAATTGCAAGTGTAAAAACATTATGGGAATCATATATAACCCTCCAGATAGTAGCTAAGATGTGGGTTTGAGATTTCAAAGAGAGTTGGGAAAGGCATGTAGTAAAGGTAATGACACAATTGTAATGGGGGACTTCAATATGCAAGGGGATTGAGAAAAGCAGATTGTTTTCAGATCACAAGAGAGAGAATTTGTTGAATGGCTATGAGATAGCTTTTTACAGCAGCTTGTGCTTGAGCCTACTTTGGGGAAAGGCTATCTTAGATTGGGTATTGTATAATGACCCATATCTCTTAAGGGAGCTTAACATAAAGAAACCCTTATGAGACAGTGAACATAATTGAATTTGTACTGCAGTTTGAGAGGGAGAAGCATAACTCACGTATCAGTATCGCAAAGGAATAAAGGAAATTACAGAGGCCTGAGAGAAGAGCTTGTTCAGGTGGATTGGAGGAGGATACTGCCCAGGGATGACGGCAGAGCAGAGATAGCTGAAGTTTCTGGGAGAAGTTCACAAGGTGCAGGGTAGATATGTCCCACAGAGGAAAACGTTCTCAAATTTTTGTCAGTGGTAGGCAACCGTGGCTGACAAAGGAAGTTAAAGACTGCATAAAAGCCATGGAAAGGGCACATAAGGTATCAAAAGTGAGTGGGAAGTTGGATGATTGGGAAGCTTTTAAAATGCAACAAAAGGCAACAGAAAAGCTATAAGAAGGGAAAAGATGAAATAAGAGGGCAAACGAGCCAATAATATAAAGCAGGATACCAAAAGTTTTTTTCCATTATATAAAGAGTAGAAGGGAGGTGAGACTTGATATTGGACCACTGGAAAATGATGCTGGTGAGATAGTAATGGGGGACAAAAAATGGCAGATGAAATTAATGGGTATTTTGCATCAACCTTCACTGTGGAAAACATTAGCAATGTGCCAGTGGTCCATGAATGTCAGGGAGCAGGAGTGAGTGCTGTTGCGATTACAAAGGAAAAAGTGCTTAGCAAACTCAAAGTTCATAAGATGGATAAATCACCTGGGCCAGATGGATTACATCCCAGAGTCCTGAGAGAGGTTTCTGAAGAGATAACTGATGCACTGGTCATGATCTTTCAAGGATCACTTGATTCTGGTATTGTCCCAGAGGACTGGAAGATTGCAAATGTCACTCCATTCTTTAAGAAGGGAGGAAGGCCAAAGAAAGGAAATGACCAAATCCCGACAAGGACATCAGAATGCGCCTAGACATGAGAAGGGGAAATGAAGCAATTGTGAGGGAGAGACATCCCATTCCAACTGTAGATGAGATGCTACAGGGTATGAATGGAACTGCAGTGTTCAGCAAATGAGACTTGAAATGGGGCTATCACCAGCTAGAACTAACTCCAGAATCCAGAAGGATAACCACATTTACTGTGCATAATGGCATGTGTAGGTAGAAGAGACAGGCATTTGGTGTGTCATCAGCCAGTGAGCAGTATCAGCATGAGATAGCAAATGCTTTAGTTGGAACTGAAGGAATTGAGAACATCTCAGATGATGTGATTTTACATGCACCTAACCAGAAACTGCATGATAAGAGACTGCATGCTGTCTTAAAGAGACTTGTTGAGTGTGCACTGACACTGAACCTGGAGAAATGTCAGTTCAATATGGAGAGACTAATTTTCATAGGAATTCTCTTGTCACAGAAAGGCATCGGTCCAACTGAGGAGAGAGTGCGAGCAGTAATGGATGCTCGTGAACCACAACACGCCACAGAAGTGACACACAGTCAAGTTCAGAGAAGAAAAGAAACAAGCATTCAAAGACCAAAAGGAGGAGCTAGCCAGAGCAAGTACAGTGGCCTATTTTGATAAAGATGCGCCAAGTAAATTAATAGCAGATGCCAGCCCAGTCAGACTGGGGACAGTGCTCATACAAAAACAAAATGAAGAAATGGTGCCTGTCTGCTATGTGTGCTGTGGTCTCACAGACTGTGAACGAAAAAAATCACAAACAGAGCGAGAAGCATTAGCACTAGTATGGGTCTATGAAAGACTTCATCCTTATTTGTATGAGTGAGAATTTAACCTGATCACAGATCATAAACCTCTGGAGATGACTTACAGCTCAATATCTAAACCATGCGCACGTATAGAGCAGTGGGTCTTGAGATTGCAACCATATGACGATAGAGTCATACACAGGCCAGGAAAGCAGAACATTGCAGACCCACTGTTGAGACTACTGGCAGAGACTGCTCAAAGAGAGAGACACAAGCATGATTCAGAGGGATATGTCAGGTTCACAGCTGTGAGTGCTCTGCCCACAGCCCTGACAACACGAGAGGTAGAGACAGTGTCAGCCACAGATCCAGAGATGCAGGAGGTGTGTAAAGCCATCATGAATAGACACCTTGAGAACTGTAAGGCAGATACACCCATTGCAAGTAAGCTGTGTGTTGTGGGTCATAGAAACATAGAAGCATTGAAAACTACAGCACAATACAGGCCCTTCGGCCCACAAAGCTGTGCCGAACATGTCCTTACCCTAGAACTACCTAGGCTTACCCATAGCCCTCTATTTTTCTAAGCTCTATGTACCTATCCAGGAGTCTCTTAAAAGACCCTATTGTTTTCACCTCCACACTGCTGCCGGCAGCCCGTTCCATGCACTCACCACTCTCTGAGGTCATCTTATCCTCAGAGGCACAGATTGTGTTACCTAAAGCCTTGCACACACGGGCACTTGCCCTAGCTCATGAAGGACACTTGGGAATAGTTGGTACAAAACATCTCAGAACTGAACTTTAGATAAAGAAGCTGAAAAATACTGCAAAATTTGTCACAGCTGTCAAACTGTATCAAGACCCAACCCTCCAAAACCACTAAAACTGACACTGTTACTGGATAGTCCTTGGTGGGAGGTTTTGATTTGCTTGGACCATTACCAACAAACCATTCCATTCTAGTCGTTGTTGATTACTAAAGCTGATTTAATTAATTTGACCTCTACGACTACAGGGAGAGTTAATCTGGAGTACATTTTCAGTAGATGTGGACTGCCTGTATCTGTCAAATCAGATCATGGATCTCAATTCAGATCTGAACAGTTCAAGGAAAATTGTGAGAGTAATGGAATCAAACACCCGAAAACAACACCAAAGTGGGCTCAGGCAAAATGGTGAAGTGAAGCACCAAAATTCGTCACTGATGCAAAGGATTAGGATTGCTCAAGCAGAAGGACTTGACTGGAAACGTAAGCCGTGGATGTATGTGACTGCGTACAGATGTGTGGAACATGCTTCTACAGGGAAAAGTCCTGCTGGACTTCTCTGCAACCACAAAATGAGGGGAGGTTACCAGAGTCGACTGTAAAAGTTGGGGACACTGTGCTTATCCAGCAAGAGAAAGTGGACAAATTCACCACACCTTTCAACACAAAACTACACAGGGTGAGGAAAACAGGAAATCAAGTGGCAGTTGAATCTCCATCTTGAGTGCCCTAGGCAAGGAACACAACCAACACAAGTGAGACTTTTGACAAACAGGAGGAAATTCAAAGATTTAAGATTAAGTTACCAGGTCCGGAGGACAATATAATGGATAGTTATGGACAAACTCAGGTTCACAGTGAGCAAAAACCATTCCCAGACATTGAAAGCAAAGAGAAACCAGTAGAGAGACCTTAAAAGGTTAGAGAACAACCTCTGAAGTTTAATGACTGTATATTGAAGTAGAGCTTTAAGTTGTGGGTTTTGAAACAATGAAAACTGTTTGTAAGTTAAAAATTTTCAGTTCCACTTGAAACAGAAAATGTGTTAGTTATAGTCATGCATATCAGGCAATGTGTGTTGAATTCAAATGGTTAAATCAGTGAGTTGAATGTATTCCAAAACATCGAAGTTCATTTCTCAGGAAAGGAGGGATGTCATGTATTGAAATAGTAAGGTCAGTTAATGTAGTTTGACACTTGTCAAGTACAGTGATGATGTCATAATTCCGAGACAGAACAACACATGATGTGAGGGAGCATAGAAGTGAGAATGAGAAATAAAGAGACGTTCTGCCAGCCTTCGTATCTGTGTCACACTTGACAGCCAGGAGCTGGACTTAGCTGTCAGAGGCTACTTCAGGCACACTCCATTGGGAGCATTTAATAGGTAGTGAAGCCTGACCCCACTACCACCCCGAGCTTTAACAACATAAAGAAACCTAAATATGAGAATGCAAGAAATACCAGAATTAGGCCGTTTGGTACATTAGTCTATCATACAATAAAATAATGGCTGATGGAATCTTAGCCTCAACTCCACTTCCTGTCTGTTCTTTGTAACACACAACTCCTCAAAATCTGTCCAATTCAGTCTCCACGGCTTCTTGGGACAGAGAATTCAAAAGAATTATGACTTTGAGAGAATCTTTTTTTCTTCATCTATGATAGCTAACCAGATAAACAGTTGAAAATATTGAAAGAATTTGATGGAGTGGATGCAGAGAAAACGTTTCCAGTTGTGAGGAAGAACATAGTCAAAGAATATCAATAGTGGACATCTTTAGTTCAAGTCAAGAATTTATAAGAAGCTTCTTTACCCGTAACTGGTGAGAGTACGGAACTTGTTATCACAGAGATCAAATAGAATGAATAGAATAAAGGCCGAATGGATAAGTGGATGGGACCTATCCCAGGTTTGTGAGAATGGCAAAAGAGTGCTGGTGCTGGTGAGGTCCCAGAACACTGGAGAGTGGTTGATATTGTACCTTTATTTAAAAAGGGCAATAGGGGCAAACAAAGAAAATTGTTGACCAATGATCCTTAAATCAGTCAGTAGTAGAGAAATATTACAGAACATTAGGCACAGAATTTACACACATCTGGAAAAGCATGTATTTATTGGGGATAGTCAATATGGTTTAATTTGAATGGGGGAGGAGAAGTCATGCATGTGTATAATAAAGAACTTCAGTTCCCAATGAGCAATGCGGGCGGTTCCCCCAGAACCGGGAGCTACGATGGTGAGAGGTAGCACACGCTCACTGTTGATCAGCAGTTCAGTAATAAAGTGTTCTAATGTGAACCCACACCAAGTTTGTCTTTAATAAAAACAAACATAACATGCTGTCTGAAGATGGCATGAGGTCTAAAGATGGAGAGTAAATAAATGCCGTGCGTGACTGTGAAAGAAACTCCATGAGTATAAAAGGTGCTAGAAGCAAGTAAGGGTGGATGCTAGTTACATTGGAGAGAAGCTGCCTGGCAAGGTGAGAGAGCATGTTGTTCCCAAAGTTTAGCAGCCACCAGATTCACCAAGAGAGATTCAGATGAGAGGCCAAGAGTTCCCCTCATGGGTAAGCTAAGTCCTCCCGCACTTACACAGTTTCCCAGCAATACAACTGATAACTGGAAACACTTCAAAGAGCCATTCTATACATATTGAGCTGCTAGCGGAGCAGGAGGGACCAATGGAATATTGAGAGCGTCTATTTTTCTGCATGTGTCTGGTGAAGTTGCTTTGGACATCTATAACAGCTTTCAAACTGATGAGACATCTTTTATGTTGGACACCCTGATGACAAAATCTGTGGAGCATTTTGTCCCAGTTAAAAGCATCATGTTTGAGAGATATCAGGTCTTTATCCCTCTGTGACCAGAAACAATGTGTTAGCTTTGGCCAATACTTAGCTGAGCTTCACACACTGAGCAAGTCCTGAGAATTTGGAAATTTGAGAAACTCACTAGTTAGAGACAGAATGGTTTGTGGAGTTCCAGAAAAAGGTCTCAGAGAAAGACTGCTGCATGAAAAAGTTTTGACACTGGAAAAGTCTGTGAATATGTGTAGGGCAGCGGAGACCACACGAGCACAAGTTAAGGAGCTGCACAGGACAGACACAGCAGTACATTTTGCGAAAACAGAGAGGCAGCGCACAAGGCATTTCCCAAAGCAACCACAAAGCAAAGAGCAGGGCTCAAACTGCAAATGCAACAACTGTGGAGGTAGTCACATTCCAAAGGTGTGTCCTGCTTCTGGAAAGTCCTGCAATAATTGTAGGAAGAAGAAACGTTTTGCAAATTGCTTCAAAGCTGGGGCTACCAAGAGAAAGGTGCACATGGTTGATGAGGAAATGGAGGGATTGTTTGTCAATTCTCTAGGGACAGCTGGTGCTGGTAAAACAGAATGGGCCATTCCAGTGAATGAGACAGTAATTCCTTTCAAGCTTGATACCAGACCCAGGTGAATCTGTTATCTATGGATCATTACAAGACTTTCACAAGATTTACCCAATTAACTTATATGTGACAGGCTACACTGGAGAGAACATTCCAGTAAAAGCGGGGTGTATAGTGACCTTCAAGCACAAGGTGCAGCAGCTAAAGTCATGGCTACTCATTGTAGAAAGAGAGTTGAGCCCATGAGCATGTGAAAAGCTCAACCTGCTGAAAAGTGTTTCAACAGTGGCGTCACAGACCAACGATGACCGCACAATATTCACAGAACAGTATGCAGATGTCTTTGAGGGGCCTGAATGCTTACCTGGTGTACACAAAGTTCATATAAATGAGACAGTAGTTCCTGTTGTCCATGCATACAGGAAAGTTCTGTTTCCACTTAGAGACAAAGTTAAACAAGAACTAGCATGCATGGAACATATAAATGTCATACAGAAATTTGAAGAACCAGCAGATTAGGTGAGCTGAGTGGTCTTTGTGCAAAAGAAAAATGGTCCATTATGGATATGTCTAGATCAAGAGATCTAAATAAAGCCACCAAGAGAAAGCATTTTAAATTACCAACAGAGGCAGAAATCAATGTCTCGGTCTCCAGGCACCAAGTGGTTTAGCAAGCTCAACGCATCATCTGGGTTTTGCCAGATAAAGCCTGATGAGGCAAGTTTGAGACTGTGGACTTTTAGCACACCATAGGGAAGATCTCACTTTCTTTGCCTACTGTGTGGAATCCTGTCTGCACCAGAAGTCTACTACAAAATGATCTCTGTGATCTTTGAGGGCTTATCTGGTGTTGAGACCATGATGGATGACATCATCGTCTGTAGGTCCGTCAAGGATGAACATGATGTATGACTGAGACAAGTGCTTGACGCGACATGGAATGTCAATTTGAAAATAAAGAAAGGAAAATGTGAGTTTGGAGTACATTTGTTAGATTGTAATGGGAAAAGTCATGTTTTTTTGTAACAGATTATGTTTTCAATTACCCAGAGTTGCTACATTGCAATCAACATCCAGCAAAGTGGTCATCACCTTCCTGAAAGCTGTGTTTGTGAGGCGTGGAGTACTATGTGGAATGGTATCAGATAATGGTCTACAATTTTCAAGCTGTGAATCTGAGTCCTTTGTCAATGTTTTGGGGGCTTTCAACATAGAACTTCAAGCGCACGTCATCCAAAATCTAATGGCCGAGCAGAGAGTTTGGTCAAGGTAGTGAAGGGCCTCTTGAAGAAAGCGCAAGATGGAAGAGAGGATTTCCACAAAAGTCTAATGATCTACAGAAGTGCACTACTGAAGAATGGCCTTTCACCAGCCCAAATGCTGATTGGTCGATACATATGCACTAGGCTTCAGAGGTCGAAAACCTGTTGACACCTAAAGGAGCACAGAAGGTCAAATGGGCAAAAGTGAAAGGGAAAGAAAAACAGAAACAGTATCACAACAAGACTCGAAAGCCTACCAGTCCTGAAGCCTGGAGATCAAATGCAAATCTGTGATCATGGTTCTGATACGTGGTTCATGCAAGGACATCTGCAAGAGGAAGTTCCTCTACTAATCCAGACAGAGCGATGAACACCTCTGAGAAGGATCTAGAGCCACAAACTCCAACCTATTACTGTGACACCTCACCTGTCAGTAAACCAAAGGAGCCAGCAGACGTAAAAAATGAACATGTTGATCAGAGTTCTCAGAAAGACACAGATATTAACACAGCAAATGAAAGCAACATACCGGTAGAAACAAATAGCAGACCAAAAAGGACCATTAAACCATCTCAGGGACTGATTGAAAGTTGCTGAGTGGTAATGGACTTCAATACAATTGAAGTTCAAAATTTGATAAGGAAAGACCCCAGCTACAGAATGTAGATATAGTTGTAGAAAAGAATTATTATTCCTTGCAGGTTTATGAAGTCATGATCTTGTGTTCATTTTTCTTTAAAGAAGTAAGATGTGTTATTATGTGTGTACATAATAAAGAACTTCAGTTTCCAGTAGGCAATGGGATTCACCTGGAATCGGAAGCTACAATGCTGGGGGGGGGGGGGGTGTCACACGTGCTCACTATTGAGCATTAGTTCAGTTATAAAGTTCTCTAACGCACACCCATGCCAAGTTTGTCTTTATTAAGAATAAACCTACCAATGCCTTACAGGATTGAATGCTTGGAACAGATGACAAAGATGATTGATGAGGGTAGGGCAGTGTACATTGCCTACATTGACACTAATAAAACATTTGAAAAGGTCCCTCATTGTAGGCCAAGACAGAAGTTTAAGACACGTGAGATCTATGTAGAGTGGATAGATTAGTTATAGTGGTGGAGGGATGTTATTCTGGTTGGAGTTCTGTGACCAGAGCTGCTCAGTATAGATCGGTGCTGAGACGTCTGTTTGAGATAGAGTCATACAGCATGGAGGTCAGTGACCAGTGGTGTTCAACAGGGATCTGTTCTGGGACCCCTCCTCTTTGTGATTTTTATAAATTACATGTATGAGGAAGTAGAAAGGATGGGTTAGTAAGTTTGCTGATGACACAAAGGTTGGAGGTGTTGTGGGTAGTCTGGAAGTTTGTCAGAGGTTACAGTGGGACATCGATAGAATGCAGAACTGGGCTGAGAAGTGGCAGATGGACTTCAACCCAGATAAGTGTGAAGTGGATCATTTTCGTAGGTCTAATTTGAGGATAGAATATAATGTTAATGGTAAGACCCTTGGCAGTGTGGAGGATCTAAGAGATCTTGGGGTTCATGTCCATAGGACACTCAAAGCTGCTGCGCAGGTTGACAATGTTGTTAAGAAGGTGTATGGTGTGTTGGCATTCATCAACTGTGGGATTGAGTTCAAGAGCAGTGAGGTAATGTTACAGCTATATAAGACCTTGATCAGACCCCACTTGGAGTACTGTGTTCCATTCTGGTCACCTCACTGCAGGAAGGATATGGAAACCATAGAAAGGGTGCAGAGGAGATTTACAAGGATGTTACCTGGATTGGAGTGTGCATCTTATGAGAATAGGTAGAGTGTACTTGGCCTCTTCTCCTTGGAGCATCGGAGGATGAGTGGTTACCTTATAGAGGTGTATAAAATAATGAGGGATATTGATCGTGTAGATAGCCAGAGGCTTTCTCCCAGGGTTGAAATGGCTCACACAAGGGGTATAGTTTTAAGGTGCTTGGAAATAAGTAGCGAGGGGATGTCAGAGGTAAGTTTCTCACACAGAGTGGTGGATGCATGGAATGCACTGTCAGCAGTGGTGGTGGAAGTGGATACAACAGGGTTTTTTAAGAGCCTCTTGGAGTAGATTAGATTAGATTCAACTTTATTGTCATTGTGCTGAGTACAGATACAAAGCCAATGAAATGCAGTTAGCATCTGACCAGAAATGCAAAGAATAGTGTTATTAACAAAATAACTGTGAATAAAAAGTAAGTGCTACAGCACACAAATATAAAAGTACTGAGACAGTACAATATGCGTGTAATACTGCTTAGCGCTGTGATGTAAGGTTCAGCAGGGTCACAACCTCAGGGAAGAAGCTCTTCCTGTGCCTGCTGGTGTGGGAGCAGCGGCTCCTGTAGCGCCTACCAGATGGGAGGAGAGTAAAAAGTCCATGGTTAGGGTGAGATGCATCCTTGATAATGCTTTTCGCCCTGCCCAGGCAGCATTTATGGTAGATGTTCTCAATGATGGGCAATTGGGTACCAATAATCTGGAGTGATTTGCGGTCCGATATGGGACAATTGCCATACCACACTGAGATGCAACTGGTGAGTATGCTCTCAATGGTACAGCTGTTGCACCTTTTTGATCAGGATGGAGGAGTTCAGGGACCAAGTGAGATCCTCGGAAATGTGGACACCAAGAAATTTGAAGCTTGATACACTCCACTACAGCTCCATTGATGTAGATGGGGACGTGAGTGTGGCTCCTAGTGTGCCTGAAGTCCACAATGATCTCCTTGGTCTTCTGGGTGTTAAGGGCCAGGTTGTTGTCGACACACCACGTGGCCAGTTGCTGGACCTTGTCCCTGTAGGCCGTCTCGTCATCCCCTCTGATCAGGCCAACCACCGTGGCGTCTTCTGCAAACTTGATTATGGAGTTAGAACTATGTAAAAGAATGCAGTCACAGGTGAAAAGGGAGTACAGAAGAGGGCTCAGCACACAGCCTTGAGGCACGCCGGTGTTCAGGGTGAGAGTGGAGGAGGAGAGGTTGTCTAACTTAACTGATTGGGGTCTGTTAGTCAGAAAGTACAAGGTCCAATTGCAGAGGGAAGAGCTGATACCAAGCTGACGAAGTTTGGCGATTAGCTTGGAGGGGATTACAGTATTGAATGCCGAACTAAAGTCAATGAACAGCATTCTGACGTAAGAGTCGGGGCTATCCAGGTGGGTCAGGGCAGAGTAAAGTGCCATGGAGATGGCGTCCTCTATTGACCTGTTGGTGTGATAGGCAAATTGATGGGGATCCAGGGTAGTGGGCAGACAGGATTTCAGAAGCGATAGAACCAGTCTCGCAAAGCACTTTGCAATGATAATGGTGAGTGCAACTGGGCAGAAGTCATTCAGGCAGGTACATGGAGCTTAGGAAAATAGAGGGCTATGCGCTAGGGAAAATCTAAGCAGTCTCCAGAGTAGGTTACATGGTCGGCACAACATTGTGGGCAGAAGGGCCTGTAATGTGCTGTAGATTTCTATGTTCTATGTTCTATGTACTGTTAGAACGCATGGTTATTTACAGCTTGAACCAGTCTAGCCATTCTCCTCTGACTTCTCTCATTAACAAGGCATTTTTGCCTTCAGAGCTGCCACTCACTCAATGTTTTATTTTGTTTTCACACTATTCTCTTTCAAATCTACAGACTGTAGTGTGAATATCCCAAGAGATCAGCAATTTGGGAAAATTGTGGATAGTGAAGAAGGTAGTCAAAGATATTGTGGAGTATAGATCAGTTGGAAAAATAGACAGAAAAATGGCAGATGGAGTTCAATTCAGGCAAGTTGAAGATTCAGAGGTCAAACACAAGAGGAAAATGTTCAGTAAATGCTCCTGTAGGAGCATTGGGATAGACAGTGATCTTGGCTTAGACCATACCACCCTGCAAGTAGGTGGGGGGGGGGGTGATTAAAAAAAAAGATAGGGAATACTTGTTTTCATCAGTTGGGGCATTGAATATAAAAGGTGGGAAATCCTATTACAGTTGTATAAAACTTTGCTTTGAAACTACTGTATGTCCAGAACTTCTAGACAAACTACTGGAGGAACTCTATGGGTTAAGCAGCATCTGTGGAAGCAAAGGGATAATTGACCATCCCTACAAATTGACATTTGCCATACGAGGCAAGTTACCATATCATGAAATGCTGTGAGGAACTTTTACATGAAACTACTATGTTGGGCACTGGGGTCAGAACTCAGAGAGGTATGGAACATATTGACAGATGGATGTTGCTGGGGTTGTTCTGGGATAGTGGTGAGAAGATGCAAGAGTTTCAGACTTGTGTCAAGCTGGGAGTTTGGGGATTGATGGATGGGAAGATGTCATTAGTATAGAGGGTGAACCCAAATGCAGGTGGCTTTGTAATGAGATTTAGTCAATGGGGTGTAACCCAGAACAATTACTAAAATCATTTTTTTCCTGAGAGTGACTGAAAGGAGTGTCCAACTTTCAAGATTATGATATTTGTGGAATTGGTTAATGCCCTTAGTAGGTAAAAGCTCAATGGCAAAAACAAACAAGATTATCCAGTGAGGTGAGTGACTAAAGCAGTTTCTTAAAAGTACAAAATTTGAAATGAGCTTCTGGCAGAAATAGAGCTGTACAGATCTTTGGTTAGATTATGCTTGTGGTAATATGTGTAATTATGGTTTCCACACTATAAGACAGGTGTGATTAAAGGAAGAGGAGGTGAAGGAGAAAATTCACAAGGATATTGCTGGACTGGAGGGCTTGACTTTGAAGAGTTGGGAAGACTAGGACTGTTTTCCCTAGAGTACACAAAGCTGAGGAGTGTCTTTTCAAAGATTATAGAATTATAAGTGGCATAGATAGGGTAGAGAGTCACAGTCTTTTCCCAGGAAAGGGGAATTGAAAACTAGACGATGTATGTTTAAGGGAAGAAGGGAAAGATTTACGAAGGACCTGAGGGGCATGCCTCTCACACTGAAGCATCATGGGAGAAGGAACATCAGGATTTTGTGGCAGCGGATGGTGTGGATGGAGGTCTCTTCTCACGCAATCACTTTCACTTTCTCTCGGTGGTGGAGACAGTTTGCTGCTAATTCTTGAGTCAGATAATCTCGGAATAAAAAATGACGAGGCAGGCTGTAACATCATAACAGCGACTGTTTGTTGGTCTCCCCTTTTGCTGTGAAATGGGAAATATCTCTCTTTCCCTTGTTAGTGAGAGAGAGTGTGTCAAACTGTGTGGTAAACAATAGTTTGTTGTTGACTGCAGATCATGGTCTCTTGGTGGGTGGGGGGCACTAACTCTACTGAACTGAGTGGGGGCTGGGGGGAAGTTGATGCTTTGCTGTTGCTTGTGCAGGGAGGAGACGGGGGGCTTTGGGGTTCTAACATTTTTCTGTCATGCATTCTTTTTGGGTTCTGTTTTTCATGGCTGTCTGCACAAAGCAAAAATTTCAGGTTGTATACTGCATACATTCACTGATAATAAATAGAACCATCTGAACACTTTATTGGTGGGTACATGAAATAAACTACCAGCTAAGGTGATAGAAGTAGGTACAATTAGAACATTAAAAACAAATGTTTTGACCGTTTTGTGGACTGAAAGGGAACATGAGCCAAATACAGGCAAATTGGACGAGCTTAGATAGCTATCTCGGTTTGCATGGATGAATTGAGCAAGGGGTCTGTTTTTGTGTTGTGTGATCCTATGAATCTTTGAAAATGCAAATAACAACATAACTAGATTAAACAAGTAATAATACTTATGAAAGGAAAGCTAATAGAAAATGTCAATAAATGTCATTAAGAGTACATTAGTCAAAAGAGAGTTACTTGAACCAATGTGGGTCACCTGAAAAAGTAATGAATAGTTACTTTATGCCAACATTTACAGTAGGGAAAGAGAATGGCATGCCTAACTCTCAAATAAAACTGATGTTAAATCTGGATCAGCCCATTCTGATGGATTTCAAATCGTTGTTAAGAATTTCAACAAAGCTCGTTTGAGGAAATCCCTGGCCAAATCAGCATATAACCTGTGGTACTAGAAGTCCATCACACTAGCCTACAGATATACTAAGATAAAGAATGCCTACTATTCCATGCTGAAGTGTATTTTGGTAAACCTGATCACTTGGCTGTCCTCCTACCTGTGTACAAGCAGAGAGCTCCAGAGATGAGGGCAAGAGGTGGTCATTGGGACAGAGGAACAGCTATGGGATTGCTTTGAGTCAGTGGACTGGGCTCTGATCAAGGACTCATCTGTGGATCTGAATGAATACACCGTAGTTGTCAGGGACATTATTAAAACAGTTGTAGATGAGTGTGTCCCCACAAAAACTTTCAGAGTCATCCCCAACTAGAAGCCCCGGATGAACTATGAGATTCACAATCTGCTGAGCACCAGAACAGATGCATTCAAGTTTTGTGACCAATGAAGTTACAAGAGATCCAGGTACAATCTTCAGAAAGCCATTGCATGGGCAAAGTAGCATTCCTGGACCAAACTTTAATCAATGACAGAAACAAGACAGTTGTGGTAGGGCTTGAATGCTCTCACCTCTTATAAAGTAAAATCAAGCAACATAAGTGACAGCAGGGCTTCACTTCCAAAAGAGCTCAATGCCTGTGCTCGCTATGACCGTAAAAACATAGAGGAACCATCAGAAATTCACTCAGCCCCAATAATTCTGTTGTTTCAGTCTCTGAGGCTGACATGTGAGTATTCTTCAACAGGATGAACCTACAAAGAGTATCCGGTCCAGATGGTATACCTGGCCAAGGAACCTGCGCTGATCAACTGGCTGGAGTGTTCACTAAGATCCTTAACCTCTCGCTTCGGCAGTCTTGAGTACCCACCTGCTTCAAGCAAACTTCACTTATACTGGTGGCTGGGAAAAGCTTGGTGCCCTGCCTCAATGACTATTGTCCACTGGCATTTACATCCACAGTGATGATGAGTTTTGAGGTTGGTGATGAAGCATATCAATGCTCGCCTGAGAAGCATCTTGGATCCACTCCAATTTGCCTGTTGGCACAACAGCTACACAACAGATGCCATCTCATTTGCTCTTCATTCAACCCGAGAACACCTGGACAACGAAAGTGCATATGTCAGGATGTTCTTTATCAACCACAGCTCGGCATTCAACACCATCATCCCCCAAAACCAATCCATAAGCTTCAAGATCTTGGCCTCAATACCTCCTTGTTTGGTTGGATCCTCAGTTTCCTCACTGGCAGACCCCAGTCAGTTTGAATTGACAAGAACATCTCCTCCATAATCTCCATCGGCAAAGGTGCACCACAAGGCTATTTGTTTAGTCCGCTGCTCGACTCAATTTACACTTATGACTGTGTGGCCAATGACATGTTCAAGTTTGATAATGACACCACTGTTGTCCAGGCAGAATCAAAGGTGCTGATGAATGAGCATATAGGAGGGAGATTGAAAATCTGGCTGAGTGGTGCCACAACAACAACCTCTCATTCAATGTCAGCAAAACCAGGAGCTGATTATTGACTTCAGGAGGAGGAAACCAGAAGCTCCGTGAGCCAGTCCTCATCAGAGGATCAGAGATGGAAAGGGTCATCAGCAAATTTAAATTTCTCAGTGTTAACATTTCAGACGATCTGTCCTGGGCCCAGCACCTCTACTTACTTAGGAGTTTGCAAAGATTTGGTATGACATCTAAAACTTTGGCAAACTTCTATAGATGTGTGGTGGGTAATATATTGACTGGCTGCATTACAGTCTGGTATGAAACAGCAATGCCCCTGAATGAAAAATCCTACAAAATGTCAGGGATATGGCCCAGTCCATGACGGGTGAAGCCCTCCTCACCATTGAGCACATCTACATGAAATGTTGTCACAGGAAGCAACATCCATCATCAGGGACCCCCATCACCCAGGTTATGCTCTTGTCTCACTGCTGCCATCAGGAAGAAGGTACAGAAGCCTCAGGACTGACACAACCAGGTTCAGGAATAGTTAATATCTCTCAACCATCAGGCTCTTGAACCAAAGGAGATAACTTCACTCAACTTCACTTGCCCCATCACTGAAATATTCACACAACCTATGGACTCACTTTCAAGGACTTTTCATCTCTTCTCGATATTTTTGTTTATTTATTTATGATTGTGATTAATTTATTTTTGTATTTGCACAGTTTGTTACTTTTTATACACCGATTGAATGCCCAAGTTGCTGCCATCTATCATTGATTCTATTATGGTTATTATTCCAGTATGGATTTGATAATGCCCGCAAGTACCTGAATCTCAGAGTTGAATATGGTAACATGTTATATATGTACTTTGATAATCAATTTACTTTGAACTTTGGGGTCTAGCCAGCACTAGTAGAGCAAAATAAGCATTAAGAAGTAAATACCATTCGTGCAGTGACAAATGCTGGTGTCAGAGATATTCCATTCCTTTTACTAAAACAATGCCTAAGAGGCATTGAGAACAGCACATGAATAGGCAAAAATGAAGTGATTTAGACCAAGGTCAGCTCATGATACAATGGTCCAAAAGACCTGTTCTTATTCTGTGCTGTTCTATCTTTTAAAGGAAGTTGTTAAGAAAACAAAGACCACCGCCAGCCCCCCCCCACCCCATCACTCAGAACATACCCTCTTCTCATTGCTGCCATCAAGGTGGATGTACATAAGCCTCCTTGATGTGAAGGCACACACGCAGAGTTTCAGGAACAGTATCTTCTCCTCTGCTATCAGATTTCTGAATGGAAAATAAACCCAGGAACACTACCTTAGTATTCTTTCCTCTCTTTTGCACCACTTATTTAATTTTCTTTTCTATATATACTTACTGTAATCTATATTTTTATTGTTGTGTGTTGCAATGTACCGCTGCCACGCAATAACTAATTTCACAAAATATGCCAGTGACATGATACCTGATTCTGATTCTGAAATTGCAGCTTCTCTAATTATTATTATCTCTTAAATTAGGAATCATTCCTTTAGATTGCAAAATGTGCAAGAGGAAAATCAGGGTGTTTTATATGAGTTAATACAATTTAGCAAATTAAAGACAAAGTGACTGCCCACTATGATAGTCTTCAAATGATATCTTAAATAAGGAAAGAGTCCTTCATGTCTGATGAGATGTGGCTAGAGTAATGGGCAGGGCAATATCTATAGTCTTCCAGAGGGCACTCAGTGAAATTCTTCATAAGAGATCATCAGCTGAAGTTGGCACTCTTGAAATTGAAGGCATGTTATTCACTTCATGAGGAAATTCGCTGAACATCAGGAGACAGAGGGTAAGGAAATGAAGAAATACTCAAGTTGACTTTGGTATCCTGCAGAGAGCTATGCTGGGGCCACAAATACTGTAGTTACAACTGATTATGGAATGTATCCAAGTCTGGTGATATCTTGAATATTGGAATCATGGAAACATTAAATTATGAAGCGATACTGAGATAGGGAAAATTGAAAAATGCAGGCAAATTTGTAAAGGATTTAATCATGTTTCCAATTTTGGTAAGGAAGCAATTTTGCTGCTGCTAACAGAATGATAGTACCACACATTTCAACAAGGTATGTGTTTGCTTTGAGAACGTAATTTTGTGTCCACTGGGGCTGTAAAGTGGTCACTCTTTGATATCGTAAACAGCAGAAGACCACTTCAAAGAGGAGACAGGGCAGATGGGAATGGGTCACATTGCTGTGGATGTGTGATCATTCTGGGTGAGGATGGTAGATATCTTTCTTTAATGGGCATTAGTAAACCAATATTTTTATCAATACCATGTCTGCTGACACTGGTTAAAAAGCAAAACAGTTAATGCATGAAACACTCAACAGGTCAAGCCACAGCTGTGGAGGAAGAAACAATATTAACATTTCAGGTCAAACATCCTTTATCAGAACTAGAAAAGTGAGGAAATAGTCTCTCTATCCAGTGTGCTATCTTGTCTGTTGAATATTTACAATGCTTTCTGTTTTTGTTCCAGATATCCATCATCTTCAGTTTTACCTGATTTTTGAATGTCAATGTTAACTTTGCATTTGTGTCAATTAACTAAATTTAATATTTATTTTGTAGGCTGGGGAAAAGTACACACTCAGGACAACAAATACTTTTTCGGGTTTTAATTCCTTTATCTGTTTTAGATGTTTTAGTGCCGGAAGAGGGTCTCAAAACAAACGAATGAATTTACAACCAGTTCCTGCCATTACAATCTCAGTTTAACTTTCGATACACCCTTGTTTACTGACAAATTGCGTATGCAGTATAAAAATACATAAAGCAAACCGCACAAAACTAATACAAAACTAACACGGTAGTGGCAATACTGAAGGAACACAATACAAACAACATTCGAATCCCACCCGAAGGGAACAGTGGTCCTGTCTTCACCACTGCCTTATGAGGGATTGTATATTATACTGCATACAACAATCAAACACTCTAAACTGGCTTGGAATTAACCCCACTCCTGGTACCAAGTTGTGTAGTCTGGGGAAAAAGGACATACTCAGGACAACAAATACTTTTGCGGGTTTTAATTCCTTTATCTGTTTTAGATGCTTTAGTGCCGGAAGAGGGTCCCAAAACAAAACGAATGAATTTACGACTAGTTCCTGCCATTACAATCTCAGTTTAATTTTCAATCCACACCTTTGTATGTCGACGAATTGCGTATGCAGTATAAAAATACAAAACTGATACGGTAGTGGTAATTCTGAAGGAACACAATACAAACAACATTAGAATCCCACCAACCCTGTACCTTATATATAGCAGCAAAAATGTAAGCGAAGACATCTCATCTAAGACGTCGACTCCCTTTTAGTACACACGTGCTGAACTTCCAGAGACTAAACATTCACATTACGCTGTTATTCACAATCAGTCCTGATACAATAAAGTTAGATGAAAGGTACACTTTAACACAACTTTTACAAGCTATTGCCTGGTAGTTAAATTACAAGAAGACTGACCTACTTGGCCGGTAAGGAACTTTGCACAAGCCATACTATCCAGCGCCGATGCCTTCACCCGTGAAAATCTAAAGCATCCACATGTAAAACATGTCAAATTAGCGATATTCTTGATTCACCAACAAGCATATACGAATTCACATGAATATCGTCAATTAATACTCACCTTTCCTCACCATGCCCAGTATCTCTGGGAGGAACTTAATCCCAAAGCCCCACCAGCTTCTTCTGCAGAAAACAAAAATGGTCTCCCCACTATCCCGTGCATGCGTAATGACATCACTGTCTCCACTTAAAGGCACAGACAACTATTCTAGCATTACCCGGATGGATGCCTAAGTACACTTTTAACGATAATGAATAAGATTCGATGGTCACCCGGTTACATTTAAATTTAAATTTGGCTGATATGGGGATCCCAGTTAACATTCTGGATTCATTATTCCAGAACCCCGGATTCACACGTCCAGTAACAAGAAGTCATACAAATTAATAGATTCCAGAATTATTTTTGCCAAGATGGAATTGCATTCTGAAACTGTGGATGATATTATCAACACCTGTTTCATGGCCAGTATTGAGATCACCCAGTTTATTTAGCCCCAGACTGCCTCCGCAATTCCTTTAGGTTGTGTTGACTATTAAAGTTACTCTGACAGACTGATAGTATTCCTATAAACAATACTATTTATATTACAGATTTCAAAGTCTGGATTCAAGGCGAAAGCCATTTATGGACTACGTATCCATCTATGAAAAAGCATTGATTCTGCTGCCTGCATTTTCTTATTCATATAATACTTCAATTTCATTTAAAGTGTCCTTCGCACTGCAAGATTTTGGAGCAAAACAACAGACGATATTTTTAAATCCATCATACCTGAAATCACTTATTCAATTCTGGAAAGATCAAGGTATAAGAGAAATGTCTCTTTCTACTGGTCTCATAATATTAAGTGCAGCATTGGAAATGTGTGAAGAGGTCTGGGTATATGGGTTCTGGCCCTTCTCTAAAGATGTACATGGAAACCAGTTGCTCCATCATTACTTTGATAATAAAATGCCAAAGGCAGTTCACTCATTTCCTAATGAATTTTACAAACTACTACTGCTTCACATGAAAGGGGTTGTGAAATTGCAAGTTGGTCAATGTGAAAAATCCTCTGTGGAAGTCACTTTTTAGGATTTATTTTTTGAAAGGGGTTATAATTGACAAGTACTTTGGTAAATCTTCCCTAATGGTGAGTGATGTAAAGGCAAAATCACTAGATGTTTCGACAAGTGGTACGATAGCTTCGCGATCAAACACCAAGTCGTCTGCATCTAGCACCAAGAACAGTAGGACATCGGCAATTGTGACTGCCTTCGCAAAAGCTAAAGCAGAAGCCCCCAAGGTGCAAGTGTCATATGCTAACCAAGAGGCTAAACTGAAGATGAAAAAGGCTGCCAGAGAAGCGGAAAGTATCACAAGAGATGTGCAAAACAAGTTAGAAAAGGCAAGGATAGATACAGAGTTAGAAGTGCTGATGCTACAACGAGAAGCTGATGCGGCCGTGGTGGAAGCAGAAGTGTTGGAAAACGCTGAAGAAATGCACGTTCTAGATGAAATTGGAAAATCTATGTTAGGAAGGGCCAAATTGGAACGCACCAGCGAATATGTCCAATCTCAAATTGACCTGCAGAATCATTCTCCCTCTCTATAATTGCCTGTTGGCGTCCCATCTCGTGTGAAATCACAGGGGAGCTTCATTGCATCGCGTCCACCTGGGGAAGACAACTCACAATTGCAACCTTGCAACAAACTCAAGTATGAAAGGGCTGACTACAAATACTTCCCGACACCAAACTTACCAGATCCGACGACAGCAGAGACAAAGGCTGAAGTCAGAACATCAAATCCCATCATAAAGAAACATGCTCAGTCATGAATTAATTAAATTGCACAGTGGTAAAGGGAGCTTGTGTACTTCAAGTACAAGGGGTGATTGATAAGTTGTAACAAGAGCTGTATAACTCATCTCCATCTACCTAAGGCCACGAATTTATCAATCACCCCTGCTGTGGACCACCTGGAGGTCCAAGACACTCTCATTACATGCTTGTGCAGTTCACCTCTGAGTGATAATGCAAAAAGTTTGAAGTTAATAGTTCATCTCCTTCTACCTTAGGCCACAAACTTATCAATCACCCCTGCTGTGGACCGCTTCTACAAAGGGGTCCATATGCTCCACGACCGCTGGACTAAGTGTGTACATGTAGAAGGGGACTATGTTGAAAAATAAATGTGCTAGGTTTTCTAAAATTAACTCGTGACCTTACGCCATGAACTTATCAATCACCCCTCATATGCTTTAGCACTATGTAAATCTGTTTTTACCTCTATGTGCTGTACTAATAAATATAGCATTTTTATTACATTTGTATTGGCAAAACCAATTATTCAACAATTTTATTTGCCCATTGACCATTTCTTTTATAGATTCTTATATTATTTCTTTAACTAATATCAGTTACATATGCATTTTTCTCATTCCAGACTGTGCTTTGACATGTTTATAATACAGTGCAAAATAGCAAGTTGACTTTAATTAACCACTGGAAAAACAAATAAAAAACAATTTTCCTCATTCTTTGCCATAAATTTTGTCAGTCCTTCTTTACCCTGTTCATTGCCTATGCGGAAAATTTATAGTTCAATATCTAAAATATTATGTATTGATCTAACACCAAGAGCACCTCCTTGCACCTATACTGTATAGAACAACCAGACACCCTCCCTTTTTAAATATATCTGCTGTTTCATGGATGCTTGCATACTCCAGAACCATGTATTCCAACGTCTTCCACACTTCGTGGTGGACAAAAGTATAAGAACAAGGTACCTAAAGTGAGGACCCCTTTTTGTAATTGTGATCTTTTCACTTGAAGTCAATTAAAATCAGTTGGCTGAGTTGGAGCCGATGAGTGGACAAAAATGGGGAAGAGAATTTGCACTGGATTTTAAAGTACGAGTGCTAGGAAAAATAATCGATGAATATTCATACCTTAGAGACACAAGAGATTGCAGATGTTAGAATCTGCACTCCAGGGAAGGAGAGAAGACTCCGAGTGCCATTGTGGACAGATTAGGAGGAACAGTTAGGTGTTTCCGGCAACGGTCCTTTATCCTCCCCACTAACATCAACCAATCACCAACCAGCTCTTACTTCCATCCACTTTTTTTATACATCTCCTCTCTTTCTTTCCTGTCCAGATGAAAGGTCACAACCCAAGATGCTGATTGCTCATTTTCCTCCATAGCTGCAGCTCAACCTGCTGAACTTCCCCAGTGCTTTGCGCATTGCTTCAGTTTCTGACACCTGCAGTCTCTTGTCCCTCTTCAATAGTATGTTCCTTCCCTGGTGCTAGGTCAGGGTGGCTCAGAGCTGCAGCAGGAATTCTAAAAAGGGATAAATATCCAGAGGTTATAGTTCAGATTGGAACATGACATAGGTCTTAAAATAAAATAATGAGGTCCGACAATAAGTATTTAAAGGGTTAGACTATAGATCAAAGTGCAAAATATCCATTACTGTATTATCATCTCTGGATTGCTTGTGTTTCTATGTGCTCATAAATAAAGAAATAGGTGGTTAACCCAAATGGAGACACAAGATACCTCAGGTGCTGGAATCTGGAGCAAAATAAAACAAACTGCTGGAGGAAATTACCGAGTGGAACATCTTCTGTCAGGGCGGAGGGATGAGGGCTAGTGATGCTTCAAATCAAGATCTGCATCAGAGTTTGGATGTCTAGAGAGGGTGGATATGGGAAAGGGACAGAGAGGGAATACAGGAGATAAGGGTGACTTAAAATTGGAAAACTCATTGCTCATTCCATTGAGTTGTAGACCAACTAGGCAGAATATGAGGTGTTGTTCTAGTTAGTTGGATCTCACTCTGGCAATGGAGAAGGCTGAGAACAGACAGGTGGAAATGAGAGCGGAGTTGAAATGACAAGAAGTTGGGCAGATGGGATGGCCAATGTGGAGGGAGAGTAAGCTCTCTGTGAATAAGTGTCCAATTCTGTGCTTCATATTGCCAAGGAGACCACAAAACTTTACCTTACCTGAAAGATCTGTTTGGGTTTTTGGATCACGATGACAGTGCAAGGGCAAGTGTTGCACCTCCTGTGATTACAGGCAAGTTTTCCAGGAGTTAGGGTGGGTTGAGTGGAGAGGGATGAGTGGGCAAGGGAACACAAGAGGGAATGAACCTGTAAAAGGCAGAAAGTGGTAAGAAGGGGAAGATATGGCTCGTGGTAGAATCCCATTGTAATAAGCAAAAATGACAAAGGATGATATGTTAGATTGCAAGATGGGGAGTGAAACGTGATGAGTAAGGGAATTCTATTTCAGTTCTGTTTGGAAGGAGGAGTGAGAGCAGGTCTGAGAAATGGATTAATCACAAGAGAATTTGTTCAGGATAAGAACATGTTCATCCTGATACTTGAAAATGCTGGTCGTGGGAAATTGGTCAGATCTTCATTACAGAAAGAAGCAGAGTGATTTAGGATATTCCTAATTGAGGATTGGAGTGTACAAAAGCAGATGCAATGGGTGGGAAGAAAAGTATTATCTATGGAACTTGAGATGACTACCTACCTGGTGCAGCAAGACGGCTGAGTTAAAAAAAAACACACCACATTTCTGTTTGGAAAGAGGACAGAGATAATTGACCATAAGATATAGGAGCAGTGTTGTGTTCTCGTGCAATGTGTGAAACTCTGACTAAACACCAAGTTAAACCGGAGCCAATGAAGGCAGAGACGTAGTAAGGTTAACCACTTACTGTTCACTCTTCCATATTAACATCGTATGGTGAAAACTGTTGATAAGATAATACAAAACATATTCTGTCTGTTTCATTCTGAACACCACATTTGCATTGTAAATACTTGTAAATAAAACCTCATCAACGTCGTTTCTTTTAACAGAATCCGCGTTAATATATTTACTTCAACATGTCTACTGTCATATAAACTTATTGCATTGCCTCTATAATGTTTCTTTGGGGATGGAAATTGAGTCTTTCACAATCATGCTGCATGCGTAAGCCTTGCTTCTGTTGCTTTCTACAAATTGGAAGTTACTGACAAGATGTGGCGAAACCGGAAGTGACGTCATCACATGCCGTGATATATCATAAACAATAAATTTTACCTTCTGTTAAACTGTAACTTACTTATCAACCTTTGACTTTAACTAGACAATAGTTACAAACGAATTATTTAAAGTGGAAATTTAATAAATTAAATAAATGCCTTAAGGACAATACAAGCAGAATTAGACCATTTGGCCCATCGAGTCTGTTGCTCCATTTCATGATGGTTGACCCATTTCTCTGTCAGCCCCAAAATCATGCCTTGTCCCTGAATCCTTTCATGCCCTGTCTAATCAAGGATCTATCAATCTCTACCTTAAATATACTCAATGACTTGGCCTACACAACCACATGTTGCAATTAATTCCACAGATTCACCACTATCTGTCTAAAGAAATTCCTCCTCATCTCCATTCTAAAGGGACATACCTCTATTTTGAGGTATTATGCTCCTCTGGTATTACGCTCCTGCACCACAGAAAACACCTTCTCCACATCCACTCTATCGAGGAATTCCAACATTCGATAGGACTCAATGAGATCCTCTCTCATTCTTCTAAATTCCAGTGAGTACAGACCCAGAGCCATGAAACGCTCATCATTTCCATCAGAACCTGAGCCATCAATGCCTTTCAATCCTCTCATACCTCTGTAAATCAACTCACACCACTGTAACACTGATCCATCTGACTTTAGATTCTCCTTCTTAAATTGCAGGATGAATGCCTCCATGTAATGATCACTGTTCTCTCAGGGTTCTGTTATTTTAAGCTCTCTAATCAATTCCAATTCACAACCCCCAATCCAGAATAGCTGTTCCCCAAGTGAGCTCAACCACAAGCTGCTCTAAGTAGCTATCTCGCAAGCATTCTACACACTCTCCTTCTTGTGACGCAGCACGAACCTGATTTTCCCGATCTACCTGCATATTGAAATCCACCATCACTATCTTAACTTTGCCCTTTTGACATGCATTTTCTATCTCTTTTGTAATTGCTAATGTTAGTTACTGTTCTGAGGTTTATATATAACCCCCATCAGACTTTTTTTAATCTTGCATTTTCTTAGCTCTACCTACAACAATTCATCGCCTTCCGATCCTATATCATCTCTTTCTAAAGGATTTGATTTCATTTTTTACCAATAGAGCCACTCCACCACTTCCAACCCTCCCCACCCCTGCCTACCTGCCTGTACTTTCAGTACAAAATGTATTCTTGGCAGGGCCGGATTAACCTAGTAGCAAAAGTAGCATATGCTACGGGCCCCGAATTTTCTAGGGCTCCACCCACACTAAATGCTTGCAAGCTGCAGTCTGGTGAAATCGGCATTTCACTGTATTCTCACAACTGTTTGAGTGAGCTTTGGGTAGACAATTAATTTACACTTAAATAAATGACTTCAGCCATCAGTCTTCTGTTCTTTGACAAAGTACTGTGGATTGAGTTCATAACAATGAATTTCCTAAAAGCTGTGAACCCAGTTTCATTTGTAACAATGCATCTCTGGCACCACTGAGGCAAGAATGCTAAGTTTACAGGTAGTTGTGAAGACACCATATCTATGCTTTTTGAATATGAATTCTCCTCTATGTTAGCAGGTAACATACCAAATAATGTATTATGGATTTTAACTTGCATTCCTAAAGGCCATGAATGCCAGCTTAGTCATACTGGCGCCGGTAGAATGAATTTAATCAAAAGATGTGAAAACTTCAAAGAATTGCTATACTTGTAACTATGAACTGTCCTTTGCGTTTAGCAAATAAATATTGAACCTCAATCACAAGGCAGTTAGACCTGTTCTGCCAGGGGTCTCTGCCTGCTGCAACCTTGTTTTGTCGAATAAAGAAACTGTCTTGTTCCTACCAGTAATGCAATGCTCTGTGATTTCATCCACACCACAACAACGACGATCTGGCAACGCTGTTGTTTTCATGTCAGGATAGCTGCATGCTGCATGGTACAGTATGTGTGGGCAGGCGTGTGTTGGCTCCTTGCTGTGTCGTGGTATAAATGCTCATGCAAACCAAGGAAGGGGACATAAATCATACCTATCTAAAACAACATGTGAGGAATTCATCAATCTGATTGGATCCAGCATACTGGATCACATTATCGGTGAAGTGAAGAAATACAAGTATTATTCTGTTTTATTGGATTCTATTCCAGATATATCTAATGTGGACCAGCCAACTTTGACTGTGCGCTATGTTTTGCCGTCTAGACCAGTTGAAAGATTTGTGAAGTTTTTGGATATGGAAGGTCATAGTGCTGAACAGGTTGCTCAAAGTTTACTTGACTTTTTAAAGGAAAATGACTTTGTTATAAAAGACTGCCGTGGTCAAAGTTATGACAATGCTAGCAACATAAGTGGCAAGTATAGTGGATTACAAGCATGAATTAAAGAGCTGAATGAGTTTGCGGATTACATTCCATGTTTTGCACATTCACTAAATTTAGTTGGAAAATGTGCTGCTGAATGTTGTCAAGAAGCATTAATTTTCTTTCAATTTGTAGAAAGCCTGTACACATTTTTTTCTGCCTCTACTTATCGGTGGGATCTCCTTTCTGCTGCATTTTCTGATGGCTCATTTTCCCATTGTGAAAAGAATGTCAGATACCAGGAGGTCAGCTCATGCAGATGCAACAAAAGCATTTTTACACAGCTTTTCTGCAATAAAACAAGTCTTGGATGACATTTCAAATAACAATGATCAGAAGGCAGAGTGTCGACAACAGGCTCGTGGACTACTTTCAACCACGATGAAGTTGGAAACAGGAATAATGGTCATATTGTGGGATCAAGTATTACAGCATTTTCAAATGACCAGTGCTTCTTTGCAATCTTCTGGCCAAGACTTGAACACAGCTTGTGCACTCTATGAATCCTTGGAGGGATATGTTCAAGCTATGCGGTCTACATTTTCAGACATTGAGCAAAAAGCCAAGGATCTGACTAAGTGTGAAGATCAGCAACAGCAAGCTCGAAGAAAACACAAGCAAAATCGCATGTATGATGATTTCTGTGGTTCCAGCACTCTTGATACACTTGTTGAATCTCAAGCACCTTCTCAGAAGTTTAAAAGCCGAACATTTCTTGCCATTATTGAGAGCTTGCTTTCTGCCCTGTCAAAAAGGCAGAAAGCTTATCTAAAGGTGAATGGTGTTTTTGGATTCCTTCATCAGTTGCAGTCGTTTACACCTGAAGAGATGTAAAGAGGTCATTAAATCTTATTAAATCATATCTGGAAGATCTGGAAGAAAGTCTGAATGAAGAATTTGTGCAGTTTACTGAACTGTTGAAAACTGATCTTGCTTCTCATATGGGCACCAAACAAGACCTTGTAGAGTTACAGTTGTACCGCTTGATAACAGACAATTCTTTGGAGTCATGTTTCCCAAATGTAGAAAATGCCTTGCGCATCTATTTGTCACTCATGGTTACCAACTGCAGTGGAGAACGCTCATTTTCAAAACTAAAAAGGATTAAAAAACGAACTAAGGAGCACCATGGGTCAAAACAGATTGAACAACCTCACTCCAATTGAACATGAACTTCTGTGTGAAATAGACATTTCCAGTATCATCAACAAATTTGCTCATGCTAAATCTAGAAAATCTAACTTTTAAATTGCAGTTTTGTTACTTTTGACATTTGAAATTGATACCCACATGTAAGTAATACTATTACTGAAGTGTCAGACATTTGTCGTATTATCTGGCTGTATAGCAAATGAAAAAATTGAATTACTTTACTATGCAAGTGAATAATTTATGTTTTAATACTTATGTGCATTTTTTAAATTTAGGGCCACTTTATAACATATGCTACAGGCCCCGCACTAGCTTAATCCGGCCCTGATTCTTGGATGTTAAGCTCCCAGCAATAATCTTCTTTCAGCCACGATTCAGTGATGCCAATCTGTAACTGTTCTACATGTTAATCTGCCTTATTCTGTATACTGTGTGCATTCAAATATAACATTTCAGTTTGGTATTTATTGTCCTTTTTGATTTTGTCCCCCTTTTAATTGGAACTCATCCCATTGACTGCTATTTTGCCTATCATCAGCCTCTCCTTGCTAGCAGTCTCATTATAAACTGCCTCTGTTTGTAAACAAACTACCCCATCCTCAGTCCTTCCACTCCAGTTCCCGTCCCCGCCCAAATTAGTTTAATGCCCTGAACAGTTCTATCAAACCTGCTCGCAGGGATATTGGTCCCCCTCAGGTTCAGGAGTAGCCCCTCCCTTTTGTTCAGGTCGTACCTTCCCCAGAAGAGATCCAAATGAATTCTGAACCCCTGCCCTCTGCACTAGTTCCTCAGACACACATTCATCTGCCAAATCATCCTATTTTTACCTTCATTGGCCGTGGCACAGGCAGCAATCCAGAGGTTACTACCCTGGAAGTCCTGCTGCTCAGCTTTCTACCTAGCTCCCTAAAATATCTCTTCAGGACCACCTCACCTTTTCTACCTACTGCATGTCATTGATGTCAATATGTAACAAGACTTCTGGCTGCTCACCTTCCTGCTTTAGAATACCATGAATCCAATATGAAACATCCCTGACCCTGGCACCTGGGAGGCACATACCATCCGGGTGTCTCTCTCACATCCACAGAATCTCATCTCTGTTCCTCTTAATATGGAATCTCCTCACACTACTGCAGTCCTCTTCACCTCTCTTCTCTTCTGAGTCTCTGCACCAGACTCGGTTTCAGAGACCTGGTCACTGTGGCTCTTCCCCTGCCACCACCCCGCCCTCTCAACAGAACTGAAGGGAACGGCTACAGCAGTACACTGCACTGGCTGCTGTTTTCCTTCCTTCTCCTGACAGTCACCCAGTTACCTGCCTCCTTCAACTCTGATGCTGCCATCTATCACTTCCTTAGTCTTCTGTATGACCTGAAGATCATTGAACTGCAGCTCCAGTTCCTGAACACGCTCTCTGAGAAGCTGCAGCTCAGTGCACCTAACCCTGCCTTATTTTTATTCACCCTTTGGAATGAATCCAATTCGCTGATTGGGAACCTAAGTGAAACCATCGCTTCATCTTGTGCTCCCATTCATTGAATGGGCTTAGTTTGAGTTTCAAAAAAAGCACAGCATTTTTTTTTATCATCAGAAAGGTAGAAAGATGGTTGAGTTAAAAAAAAGGCAGAAAATGGATGAAATTCATAGGTTCAGAACAGTGAGTACCAAGTGGTAATAATAATATCTTTTTTGAAGAGCAGAAATTGCTGGCCACATGAAAGGATAGACTCATTCAATTGCACAAAAGGTAACTGGTGTTATATAATGAACACATTAAGCAGTATTTCAAAGCAAATGAAATAACCAATGAAAAGTGAGTGAGTGTTACTGAGTGTAATAGCTGCAAAAATATACTGTTTGCTTTGAAGTTTAACTGCTCTGACCAAACCAGCTGAAATGAGTTTTGCTGATATCATGAATGTAATGCAGGAATATTTAGAACCAAAACCATTGCTGATTGCAGAATACTTTAGGTTTCATACAGAGAATCAAAGGGAAAGGGAGCCCACTGCAGCACACGTGGCTGAATTGAAGAAATAGTCTGAGCATTGTCCGTTCAGTGACAGTTTTAATAATGCTCTGAGAGATTATTTAGTTTGTGGAATCTTTCAAGAAAGCATTCAAAAATGGCTCTTAACTGAACCACAACTCACATTCAAAAGAACAGTTGAAATCACTGTATCAAAGAAAACAGCAGACAGATACACTTGAGTTGACATCATGAATGCAAGTAAGCACGAACAAAATTGCAGCAACTAAACAGAAACCCACCTGGCTGAAGAAATTATGCTTCCGCTGTGGCAGGGACTCACATACACCAGACCAATGTGGGCTAAAGGGCATCACTTGCAGAAAATGCAACAAATTAGGATATGTACCATCAGTGTGTCAGGCTGACAACAATAAATGGATTGTATAGGGAAAAGAAAAAGATATAAAAAAAAGTCAAAGTGCTGTTTCAAAAAAAAATAACTAAACTGCATACTGTTGATGAAAAATCTGATAATGATGAGAGTCAAACAAGACTGAGTAGCCTTAAGATTTACATTGTGAAAACTAACAGGAAACAATTAATATGGCTCAAACCGGAAGTGAACAGTAAATTAATTCAAATAGAATTGGACAATGGCTCAGCTGTTTCAACATTCCAGAAAATGAGTTTGAATGGCCTTTTAAATCTATTGAACTAGAGCCTGCTGATATCCAACTAAGAAATTATACTGAAGAAAAGATCATTCCTGTTGAAATGACATTCATAACAATGAAAGGCAACATTAACAAGCCAAAAAGGGCTGCAATAGATTCAACAGAAAGCAAATTTTAAAAAAAGTACTGGATTGTTCAAGGATGGCACTGGAAAACTCAGACATATCAAAAATAGTGGTAAATGAAAATACCACACCCAACTTTATACAAAGCCTCACCTTGCCACATCAAATTGCCTCCAAGTCCAAAGGGAAACTATAGACTATTACTTGCGATGATTGTTTGCCAGAAAGAATATGGTTAAAAAAGTAGTTAATTGCTCCCCTTGTTTTGTTAGCCAACTGCCAGAAGTTGCAGAGGTTCTTGGGGCTTAAATTGGTGGACATTTCTTTGTAATAGTTCTAACTACCAGAACAAAGTGGTTAGATGTGTTCGCAATAGCCTCTACTACAATAGTGAAGCTTCTTCTCCAGGACTGGTGTTCCAGAACACTTATTCAGTGATAATGAACCACATTTTGTTGCAGAACAGTTTAGACATTCTTGAAAATGAATGGAATGAGGCTTATTACATCTGCACCGTATCAGCCAGCTACAATTGGCTTGGCAGAAAGGTTTGTACAGAGTCTAAAGAATGCACTGTGAGCAATGTTAGCAAATACATTACGCTAACTCTGAATCACAGGCTCGCCAATTTCCTCCTTGCATATCACAATGCAGCACACTCTACAACCGATAACTTACCAGCTATGTTGTATTGGGTCATGCCTTGTGCTCATGCTTGCATGTCCTCAAACCCAATCTCAGAAGGGTATGCAAGGCAAACAGTTGAAGTAAATTGAGGGCTCCTCAAACAAGGAGGTTTGATGTTTCACTCATCTTGGTAAGGGACAACAGAGGCAATCAAATGTGGGTGCATGGAAAGATTAAGGACAGAGCTGGACCTTTCTCTTACACAGTGGAGATTATGTCTGATGTCATCTGCAGAAGACGTATCAATCAGTTTTGGAGAATAGAGTCAATTGTTCGAGAAGAAAGATGCCCAGAGCTGTCAGAACTACTTTGGGCAGTCCCAGAGTCAACTTCTACAACCACCCTGGCGAAAGCTCCAGAACCTGAGATCACAGCCACATGTCTCACCTGCCAAGCAGAGTGACCCATTTGTCAGGAAAGATGTTATCCCACAAGAGTAAGAAATCCTTCATAGCGATTAAATATTTAGGCTTGAATAGGACAATGTAAAATTTACTATGCTGTGGATGTCTATATAGTTATATTATATAGAATACTGTTTATATACGCAAAGTACTGTGCAAATGTCTCAGGCACATATGTATAGCTGGGGTGCCCAAGACATTTGCACACTACTCCAGTAATTTTATGTATTGCACTGTACTGCTGAAACCACCCCCCCCCCGGATAAATTTCATGACATGTGTGAGTGATGATAAATCTGATTCTGATATGGGTCTCTATTGTGGACTGACAGTAGGAAGGGAACAGGGAGAGGTGAATTATGGTTGTGAAAAAGAAGTGGGGAGCAGGAGGCACCAGAGAGACATTTTGTAATGATCAATAAACAAACTGTTTGGAATGAAATAATCAAATGACCTTGCCTAGTGTCTCAGGGCCAAGTGTGTCTGCACCACCACCCCCAACCCACTACTCCTTTTCTTGCATCTGTCCCACATCCCTCCATTCTGGGATCTCTACCCTCGCTATTCCCTATCTAATAGTTCAGAATTATTTGCGTAACATTGTAAATATATTGTTTGATTAAGCATTTACATAATTCATTACAGGTTATACGTAAAAGTCAATGAATGGCATACGTCATCATACCACCACTTCATAAGTGCATGACTCACTTAAAGTAAAACATGTAGAGTATGTATTTATCCCAAGCTCCCGTGTTTTTATTTTGATTAATTTCTGGAATAAAAAAGCATAACATTGGATGCTATCACTGCTGCATTCCATGTCTCTGCTTAATCCAGTTATCTAGTACAATAGGTGGATGCTAAACACAATTGGTGAAGTTCCTGAAACTTGGGTGTCGTCATATTTCTCCTTTGGATTTTCTCTGCAGTTTCCTGTTACTGCATTAGCACAATCCACATCCCTATTTACTAATTAATAGTCCTCAGAATTCAGGTTTATTATTATCACTGGCACGTGACGTGAAATTTGTTAACTCAGCAGCAGTAGTTCAATGCAATACATAATATAGAAAAAAATCAAATAAAATAATAATAAATAAATAAATAAACCAATTACAGTATACATATATTGAATAGATTAAAAAATGTGCAAAATGATAGAAATACTGTGTATTAAAAAAGTGAAGTTATGTCCAAGGGTCAATGTCCATTTAGGAATCGGATGGCAGAGGGGAAGAAGCTGTTCCTGAATCGCTGAGTGTGTGCCTTCAGGCTTCCATACCTCCTACCTGATGGTAACAGTGAGAAAAGGGCATGCTCTGGGTGCTGGAGGTGCTTAATAATGGACGCTGCCTTTCTGAGACACCGCTTCCTGAAGACGTCCTGGATGCTTTGTAGGCTAGTATCCAAGATGAAGCCGGCTAGATTTACAACCTTCTGCAGCTTCTTTCGGTCCTGTGCAGTAGCCCCCTTCCCCCCCCCCATACCAGACAGCCTGTCAGAATGCTCTCCACAGCACATCTATAGAAGTCTTAGCCCTCACTATCTTTCCCCTGCAACAGTTCCACCCCACCCCCTGCCCCACCGAGATGCTTGGCCTATAATGTCTGATAGGGTCTAAAGTTTAGATCCAACTAAATGGCCATTTCCCCAACTCCAACGCTTTACCTGTATTAAAATAATAACTGTCATTACAACAATCATCTGTATAACAACAAGAGATAAGTTAAATCTAGGGAAGGATTTCTGCATTCATACCCCAATTCAAATACTGTTCCAAACAGAGGGGTTCTCCAGAGCCATTTCTGCCCTATTCTAATGATATATTACCCTTTTCTTAATGACCTCCTTAACCTCCTGGATGATCTTTTCCCAGTCAGCTGTAAAGTGTGGAACTAGTGCTAGTTCTGCTGCTACATACACATGCAATCCTTTTGTGTCACTACCATAAATGGTAAGTTCGGCTGCAGTTTGAGCATCTCTTCTGTGGATGATCTAGACAAGCTCTGCACTCCCCCCAGTTATTCATTCAGTTCAGGTTCACTGACTGCCGCATTACAGCAGGTCATATTGCATTGCTGCTGCAAAGTAGTGGATGTTGTTCACCAAAGTATACTTCAGAAAGGTTTGTTATTATCAGGCAATATGGACAGGGGATAGTTGTCATACCTACCAAAACTACATTCAGTCCGGCCTCCTTGTGTGATGTCCTCTGGACATGCCTAGTGATTACCCTTTTGGTGAGATTGCATCAAATCCACCCCGCCTCTTGGAACTGTGTAACTCGGTAGTGTAGGCCAGGGGGTTGCATTGAGAGATCTAGGTTTCCTCGTGATATTTTCCAATATTAAGAGGGGTCATTTGATTGCCACCGTGACGGGGCACATGGAGGACTACTGCAACATTTGGTGGACTCTATTCATTTTTTAGTTTCCATAGTTATGATTAAAGTAAGATCTCGAATCAGATTCAGATTCACATCTATTTATCACATGTATGTCTAAACACAGTGAAATATGTCATTTGCGTTCACAACCAACACACCGAGGACACGGTGGGGGCAGTCCTCAAAACGTCTTCACACTTTTTGGTGCCAACATATAGTAGCACGCCTAAAATGCACAGAAAAACACCACATAACACAACGAAACAGAACATGCCAAGTAACAAACCAACAAGAGCAAAACAAGCTCCAATCCTCCCTTCATCCCACACACATACGTGCATACACAGTACTCTAGCCCCAGGACATAGCATCGCTTTCAGCTCTAGCAGACTTGTGGATTCACAGACACTGGGTCCTAACTTCTTCAGTGGACTTGGAAAGATTTGCAGATTTGGGATTCGGCCATTGGGTCTCGACCAGGTGTTTTCCTCCTGCCATTAGGTTTCGCCTTTATCCACAATAGTCCATCCCATTCATGGAGTACTGTCATGGTCCTTCCTGGTCCAGGCTTTCTCTAGCAGCTGTACATGGGGAAGACTCCGGCAATAAATTCTGAGGAAAAGTCTATGGCGGGAATCCCTAACGCAGTCCTACGTTGAGTTCAACGCTGACTGGCAACTCCAGAGATGCTGGTGGTGCCAAACTGTATTGATCTCTAACATTCATTCAACTGCGTGGAGAGGGGAAGCCTGCTTCTTGGGCAGCAGCTTGTTTTCCATATCTTACAAACAGGTTTACGTATCAGACATAGCTAGGAGGCAACATCCATCGGTTGGCCTTGATCATCAGCGAAGGGCATTCACAAGACTCTCTCCTGTTTCGTTTGCCCACTGTCGTGGTTTGCCTGTCACCAGGAGAGCAACGATGCTTTGCGATTTTCGCAAGACTATCTGGCCCATTAGAGTTATAAACTTGAATGCTTCAACAAGTCACACAACCAATTACTTGCAAACACCGATGCATCTCTGTCACTACAGTGTCCCGTTTTATAGAGTAATATGCTATATGCTGCAACTCATCACTGCATTTTTGACACACATCAGCAGTATAAAACTTCCTCCTGTTATGATAAAAATAGATGAAATGGTTTGTTCATGTCTGGCAAACCCAAAGCTGGCACTGCAGCTAGGGTTTGCTTCAGATACGAAAAGGCTTGAAATACCTCTGGTGTCCTTTCCATCATCTCCTTGCCCTGCTAACCTGCTTACAAGAACTTGCAGAGGTTTCGTGAGCTCAGCGTAATCTTTCACAAAACAGCACCAGTAGTTTAGGAGCCTCAAAATCTGATATATTCCCTTCACTTGAATGATAGGCTTTCTCAGCATGGTACGGCCAGACTGACCCAGGAACTGATTTTGATGGCCTTTGTTCACCTCAGAAAGGAAGCTGGTACTTGTACTGTTATTGGTGAAGAATGCTGCACCTACATTCCCGGCTGGTTGGGTAACATCACTCACCTGATTGATCACATCTAAAGGGACAGTGTACAAGATTAAGTGGGGAACCAGCTCATTAGCTATTACACTCTGGGGTGGGACTGGTGGCCATTTGGGGTGAAGGGAGGCTGGTGGGCTACTGTACTATACTGGAAGGTGACTTGGGTTTATGGTACTGGGTATTGTATTCTTGTGTTGTGTGTATAAATTAGTTGGGAGTTTGTGAGAGTCATATGACTCTGAAGTTTGGATCATCACTTTGGCAACTTTCGAAGGGTGGCATGTGCAGTGGGGGTGTGCATTATTCTGATTGTCAAGAGTCGCTTCCATTGTGTTTGGTTAGCTTAGAAACAGCAGCTGTTTTTCCCATTGGGTAACTGCCTAGTATCTAGTTTCGAATATCCTGAGTATATAAAATAGCACGTGGAAGGGGCTTGCTCCCTTCTTGATTTGTTTTAGGCAATAATGCACACGATAATTGGGAAGATACACTCTGCGTGCACTCTTAACTAAATACGTTTGTTGAATATTCCACTTTGTATTGTCTGTAACTGTTTGGTTGAATTTTTACTGTTTGTGAATAAATGATTAATATACTTATTTGAAGTCAGTGCATTTCCTGTCTCACTTGCCAGACTCACGAAGCTGATTCAACATTACATCCATCCATCCGCCTTTTTTTATATACTGGCTATCTCCCTGCTTTCTTTCCAGCCCAGATGAAAGGTCATGACCCAATTTGTTGTTTGTCCATTTCCTTCTATAGATGCTGCTCGATCTGCTGAGTTTCTCCAGCGCTTTGGGTATTGCTTCAGTTTCTGGCACCTCAAGTCAATTGTGCCTCTTCAATAGAATAAAAGAGAGGGGAGAGAACCTGCAGTGGATTTTAAAGTAAGAGTGTTTGGAAAAAATAAGAGATGAATATTTATACCTTGGAGACACAAGAGACTGTAGTTGTTAGAGTCTGGACTCCAGGGAAGGAGAGAAGACGCTAAGTGCCATTGTGCACAGATTAAGAGGAACAGGTAGACAGAGCAGGAATTCTAAAAAAACAGGTAAATATCCAAAGGTCACAGACAACATTGGAACACATGACAACCATTTTAAAATAGAATGATGAGGCCCTACAACAAGTATTTAAAGGGTTAGGCTATACATTAGAGAACAAAATATCCATTATTATCATCGGATTACTTGCGTTTCTATGTGCTCATAAATAAAGAAATAGGTGGTTAACCCAGATGGAGACACAACAGACCTCAGGTGCTGGAATCCAGAGCAAAATAAAACAAGCTGCTGGAAGAAGTTACCAAGTGGAACATCTTCTGTCGGGGCGGAGGGATGAGGGATAGTGATGCTTCAAATCAAGATCTGCATCAGAGTTTGGATGTCTGGAGAGAGTGGATACGGGAAAGGGACAGAGAGGGAATACAGGAGATAAGGGTGACTTAAAATTGGAAAACTTATTGCTCATTCCATTGAGTTGTAGACCAACTAGGCAGAATATGAGGTGTTGTTCTAGTTAGTTGGATCTCACTCTGGCAATGGAGAAGGCTGAGAGCAGACAGGTGGAAATGGCAGCGGAGCTGAAATGACAAGAAGCTGGGCAGATGGGTTGGCCATGGTGGAGAGAGCATAGATGCTCTGCAAATCGGTGTTCATTTCTGTGCTTGATTTTGCCAATGTAGAGGAGCTCATATTGGCAGCACTGAATGTAGATGGCATTGGAGGAGATGCAGTTAAACTTTACTTCAGTTGGAAGGTCTGTTTTGGTGCGTGGATGTTTATCTTGTAAGAACAAGTGTTGCACCTCCTGTGATTGCAGGCAAATTTTCCAAGAGTCAAAGAGGGGTGAATGGAGAGGGATGAGTGGGCTAGAGAATCATCGAGGGAGAGCCCTTGCATAAGGCAGAAGGTGGCAGGAAGGAGAAGATATGGCTCTTGTGGTATTCCATTGCAATGAGCAGAAATGACAAAGGATGAAGTGATAGATTGGTAGGATAGGTGAGTGAAACATGATGACTAAGGGATCTATCTCCGTTCTGTTTGGAGGGATGGGTGAGAGCAGGTTTGAGAAACAGATGAAAAGGGAGAAAGTGTTCTACCAAACACAATGGAAGGGGAGCCATGTTTCCTGAAAGGGGAAGACTTTCAGAGGTCTGAAAAGAACCTGGAATAGAAGTCCTCATCCTGAAAATTGATATGATAGAGATGGAGGATTCAAGTAAAAGACCATAAGACAATAAGACCATAAGATAGAGGAGCAGAATTAGGCCATTTGCCCCTTTGAGTCTGCTCTTCCATTTCATCATGGCTGATCCAACTTTCCTCTCAGCCCCAGTTTCCTGCCTTCTCCCCACATCTCTTCATGCCCTGACCAATCAAGAATGTAAAAGGAATGGCATCCTCACAGGAGGCAGGGTGGGAAGGTAAGTATTCTCAGTAGTACAAGTTAGGAAGTATTTTGTCTTCTGAGGTGGAGGCTGGGAGATTCGGAAAATGGAGAGAAGTGTCAGAAATCCAGGTCAATTTGAAGGTGTGGTGAAATTTAATAGTGAGTTATACTGTAAATTTGACAAGTTCAGGATGGGTACAAGAAGCAACACCAATATAGTCATTGAAGTAAAAGGAAAAAAATGGCGAGTGCTACCATAGAAGGTTTGGAACAAACACTGTTTTATGTAGCCATTGAAAAACAGGCAAATTGAGCACCCATCCCACTCAACATACCCTCTCCTGACTCTTGGAAACCACGCCTGCAATCACAGGAGTTGCAGCACTTGTTCTTATGCTGTCATCATCAGCCAGAGACCTGAACAGATCTCTCAGGTGAGGCCACCTCCCCAAATGTCATCTGCATTCCGTGCCACCAGTGTGGCCTCATGTCTATACCTCTTATTTGTTTCAGGTAAGAACGAGCTCTTCCAGGCACTTGAGAATGTTGGTAGTAGGGAATTGGTTAGATCTTCATTGTAGAAAGAAGCAGAGGGCTTTAAAATATTCCTCATGGGGGATGTGAGTGTGCAGAGGCAGATACAGTGGGTGTATTTTTTAATATTAGATTTTTTGTTACTATGTTATCCTGCTATCATAATTATACTACATGTGTTGTGTGCTGTGTGACTGTTGGTTCTGTGTTTTGCACCTTAGCCCCAGAATGCTTTTTCGTTTGGCTGTACTCATGTGTATGGTTGAATGACAATTCAACTTGAACTTAGAGACAACAGCTAGATAATGTGGTGAAGAAGCCATACAATATGTTTGACTTTATTAGCTGGGAAATAGAATAAATTCCGATTGCCCACAATAGAAATGACTTGACTACACTAAAGAGAATGCAAAGGAGGATGTTGCTGCAGGGTAGCACTTCATGAAGACAGACTGGATAGACTAGTGGAACATCCTGGGAAAGGTTTCACTGCTAATGGAATGGTTTCTCTGTCACTACAGTGTTTGGGTTATGACTAGAGATAACAGGGCTTTGGAATGTGTGCTGTCTAATGGGGGGAGTGCTTTACTTTCTTGTGTGTCTGAGAGCGAGAGATTTGTAGGATTTTGTTCAGTGGGAGATGGAGAGAGAAGATGCCAGAAGGGAGAGGTCATAGACTGCAGGACAGAGTGGACTTGGAATGGGGCCAGGAGTTGATGATGCCCGGGGGAGGGGGGGTGGATTCGATGGGGAACTAACGGATGGGAAAACTGTGAGCACCAATGTGCACATTAGACTGTTTCATTAAAATGGGCCCTTTTCTTTCTGTTTTTCTATACTAACCCTATTGTCAAATTATGAATTATAAAGCTAAATCATTGAATTGCATATGGTATACTGTTTGTTATTTCGTGGTACTGATTTGTAATGGGGAAAACATCATACGGCATCTACACAAGCGAGATATTACAAGTTTGGCAGAGCCAGAGACAGTCTTTCCCTAGACTAACGCCGCCGGCTGAACCTGAGGTTTATTTTTCCTGGTGTGAAGAAAACTGAGGGGATATCATATAGGAATGGCCATCAGTTTTGTATACTTTGAATAAATAATGAAAAAACTTTCTCTACAAGATACCTAAACCCCAATAACACAGATTTATAGTAAAAGGGAATCAGATAAGAAATGTTTTCAGAAGATGGTTGCAATCTAAGATACACCACCTGGGAAGATATATATCAATATATAGAGATCCCAATTAGAGAGAATGCAATATTGGATCACTTTGATGTTCCTTTGTGTGCCACTGCCATCATTCCATATCTGTCAAATGACTACTGTCATCAACATCCAATAGGCATTCCCAGTTTGTGTAAATTTATTTTAATTTAGCCCTGTTAATAATAGAGAAATATGTATGGCCCATCTCTACGACTCTGAAGGCAGTGAAGTCTTGAATTCTAACCCTGCTAAGAAACAGAAACTACAGAAATTGCATCATTACAATGTTACATACCTGGAGTATGGATTTATTCTGTTCCTGTCAGATCTCATTGCTTCTAATAACATTTCCAAAATGATAACAAAGTGTGGAAAATCTCATACAATTGTTGAAAGATTAATAATACCTGCTGTATCAGAAGTGCTCACCACTGTTTACCAAAATAGAGATCAGTATTTTCAAATTAATTCCTCTGTGTAATAACTCTGTACCTCATCATATTGACGAAATGAGTAAAGACACTGAGCATCAACTATGCACAGAGCTACAAAAAAAAAATAGAATTTGGGGTACTGTACAACTGGATAAGTCAGCTGTGCGAGACAATGAGGCATTGCTATTGGCATATGTACAGTTAATCAAAAATGGAAAAGTTTATGAAGAGAATCTCTTCCATAAAATGTTAAAAATAAATATCAATGGAGAATCAATCTATAATGAGCTTAAAATATATATTAAGGATAAAAATATTTCAATTGGGAACATGATTTCTTGTGCAACAGATGAAGCACCATATATGACAGTTTACCATGCTGGTTTAGTAGCATTTATGAAAAAAGAAATTCCGAATCAGTTTGGAAGCCATTGTGTCATTCATCATCAATATCTCACAACCAAATCTCTTAGCCAATTACTTTTTTGTCCCATGGCTCTTGTAATTTCTACTATCAACAGAAGTAAAGCTTATCTATTAAATAGCAGAATATTTCGCCAATTATGCCAAGATAACGATGAAGAGTTTGAACGCTTGCTTCTTCACACTGAAGTGCACTGGCTCTCAAAAGGCTGCTACTTAAAACGCTTAGGGTGATCAGGGTGATCATCCATGCAAGGAGTTGAAAGCAATGGGGGAGATATTAAATGTTTTTCTCATCTATATTTATTTGGGAGATGAACACAGAGTTTATAAGGACTCAGGCAAAAGAGCAGTGAGGTCATGGACCATTTATGGATTACAGAAGAAGAGATGCTGGCTGCTGAAGCAAATTAGAGTGGATATCCCCAGGGGCTGACAAGGTGTCCTTTCAGATGTGGGAAGCCAGTGTAGAAAATGCAGGGACCCAGGTATTTAAAACATCCTTAGCTGTGGGTAAGGTGTCGGAGGATTGGAGCATAGCTAATGTTGTTCCATTGTTCAGGAAAGGCACTGAGAATAAGCAGGGAAATTATAGGTTGTGAGCCTGATATCAGTAGTGGGGAAGTTATTGGAAGCTATTCTAAGGGACCAGATACATAGTGTAATTATTTGCATAGACAGTGCCCGACTAAGGATAGTCAGCATGACCTTGTGCATGGTAGGTCATGTCTAATATATCTCAGAGTTTTTCTGAGGAGGTTACTAGCAAAGAGGATGAAGGAAATACAGTCAATGTTGTCTCCATGGACTACAGCAGAGCCTTTGACTAAGTCCTGCACGCAAGGCTAGTTCAGTAGGTTCAGAGGCTTGGCATTTGGGATGATGTAATCTAAAAGCAAACTGGAAGGCCATATGGGTGCAGGAGATTTTTTTTTTAATTCTGGGGTGCACCAGGACACCAATCAAACTGATCTACCGAGCAAGAACTTGGTACAGCTTTATATTCTCAACTGACACATTAACAATAAAATGAAATTTTGTAACAGAATGGTGGCTACATAAGACTTGATTAAGGTTGTGATTACAGAATAAAATGATTATCCACAGGTATAACGTCAAATCTAATTTTCTGTTACAGCAATAGCTGTAGGCTATAAAATAGGTAGTGAAATTTCTGAAACCTGGACGTCTATTTAATATTTCAGTAATACTGTAAATATATTGAAAATATTATGGTCGACATTTCAGGCTGAGACCCTGAATCAGGACTGGAGAAAAAAGGATGAGGAGTCAGAGCAAGAAGGTAGGGGTAGGAGAGGAATAAATACACGGTGATAGGTAAAACCAGGAGGGGGAGGGATGAAATAAAGAGCTGGGTAGTTGATTGGTGAAGGAGATACAGGGCTGGAGAAGGGGAAATCTAATAGCAGAGGACAGAAGGCCATGGAAGAAAGAATAGGGGAAGGAGCAGCAGAGGGAGATGATGGGAAGGTAAGGGGATAAGATGATAGAAGGGAAAGGGAATGGGGAATGGTGAAGATGGGAGGGAGATGGAGAAATTCTGAAAGTTCGAGAAGTCGACGTTCATGCCATCAGAGGCTACCCAGACAGAATATAAGGTGTCGGAATGGGAATAGGAAGTCGAATTAAAATGGGTAGCCACTGGGAGACCCTGCTTTTAAAAGAGAATCTCCCAGTGGCCATCCATTTTAATTCCATTTCCCGTTCCCATCCCATGGCCTCCTCTACTGTCGTGATGAGGCCATACTCAGGTAAAAGGAGCAACACCTTATATTCCGTCTGGGTAGCCTCAAACCTGTTGGTATGAACATCGATTTCTCGAATTTCTGGCAATGCCCACCCTCCGCCTGTTTTCACCATTCCCCATTCCCTTTTCCCTCTCTCACCTAATCTCCTTACCTGCCCATCACTTTCCTCTGGCGCTTCTCCCCTTTTTCTTTCTTCCATGGCCTTCTGTTCTTTTCCATCAGATTCTCCCTTCTCCAGCCCTGTATCTCTTTCTCCAGACAACTTCCCAGCTCCTTACTTCACCCCTCCCCTCCACCCCCAGTTCCACCTATCAGCTTGTGTTTCTTCCTTCCCTCCCCCACTTTCTTACTCTGACCCCTCATCTTTTTTTCTCCAGTCCTGATGAAGGGTCTTGGCCCGATACATCGACTGTACTCTTTTCCATAGATGCTGCCTGGCCTGCTGAGTTCCTCCAGCATTATGTGTGTGCTTCTTGGATTTACAGCATCTGCAGATTTTCACTTATTTGTAAATATATATATTGATTAAGCATTCTTTGCTTCTTACATAATTCATTATATGTAAAATTATATGAATGGGATATGTCATCGTGCCACCACATCGTAAGTGCATGCCTCACTTAAAGTAAAAATGATGAGTACACATTTACTCCAACACCCTTGTTATATTTTCAATTAACGTCTGGAGTTACTAAACATAACAGTGGTGACAGTGGTTCTAAAATGAACCCAAGGCGATTACCTACCTGTTGAAGAGCAGCAAGATGGTCAAGTTAAAAAAAAAAGCACAGAACATTTCTCTTCAAGAAGGGAAGAGAGATACAATTGACCATTAGCTCAAAAGATCATGAGACATATTTGTGCAGTATGAGACCATTTGGCCAATCAAGTCTGCTCCACCATTTCATCATGGCTGAACCATTTATCTCTCATCCCCAATCTCTGGAGAAATAATGGTGGACAAGGAAATGGCAGATGAACTAAATGAATATTTTGCATCAGTCTTCACTGTGGAAGACACTAGCAGTATGCCAGATGTTGAAGGGTGTGAGGGAAGAGAAGTGAGTGCAGCTGCTATTACAGGGGAGAAGGTGCTCAAAAAGCTGAAAGACCTAAAGGTACAAAAGTCACCCAGAGCAGAGGAACTGCATCTTAGGATTCTTAAAGAGAAACTGGTAGAGATCATGGAGGCATTAGTAATGATCTTTCAAGAATCATTGGATTTTGGAATGTTTCTGGAGGTCAAGAAAATTGCAAATGTCACTCCACTTTTGAGGTTATGAGGTACTTGATAACACATGACAAGATAGGACAAGGTCAGCATGGTTTTCTTAAGGGAAAATATTACCTGTCAAACTTGTTGGAATTCTTTGAAGAGATTACAAGTGGGATAGATAAAGGGGATGCAGTGGATGTCATATATTTGAACTTTCAGAAGGCCTTTGACAAGATGCCACAGATGAGGCTGCTTAGCAAGTTAAGAGTCTGTGGTATTACAGGAAAGTTACTGGCATGGTTAGAGCATTGGCTGATTGGTAGGAGGCAGTGAGTGGGAATAAACGGACCCTTTTCTGGTTGCCTGCCAGTGACCAGTAGTGTTCTACAAGGGTTGGTTTTGACCCGTTTCTTTTTATGCTGTACGTCAGTGATTTAGATGATGGAATAGATGGCATTGTTGCCAAGTTTGTAAATGATACAATGATTGGTGGAGTGGCAGGTAGTGTTGAAGAAAAAGGAAGGTTGCAGAAGGACTTAGACAGATTAAGAGAATAGGCAAGAAAGTGACAAATTAAATATAATGTTGAAAAAAGGTATGGTTATGCATTTTGATGGCAGAAATAAATATGCAGACTATTTTCTAAACAGGGAGAAAATTCAAAGATCTGAGATGTGGAGAGACTTGGGGGCCCTTGTGCAGAACACCCTAAAGTTAACTTGCAGATTGAGTCGATGGTGAGAATGGCAAATGCAATTTTAGCAATCGTTTCAAGGGGTCTAGAATACAAGAGCAGTGATGTGATACCAAGTCTTTATAAGGAATTTGTGAGACCTCACCTTCAGTATTGTGAACAGTTTGAGGCCCCTGAGCTAAGAAATGATGTGTTGGCACTGGATAGGGTTCAGAAGAGTTTCACAAGCACGATTCTGGTAATGAAAGGATTATCTTATAAGGAACATTTGATGGCCTTGGGCCTAAAATCACTGGAATTTAGGAGGATGAGGGGGGACCTCATTGAAATCTTTCGAATGTTGAAAGACCGAGACAGAGTAGATGTAGAAAGGATGTTTCCCATGATGGGGGAGTCTAGGACAAGAAGGTACAGCCTCAGGATAGAGGGGTGTCTAATTTAAAACAGAGATGCAGAGAAATTTCTTTGGCCAGAGGGTGGTGAATTTCTGGAATTTGTTAGCACAGGCAGCTGTGGAGGTCAGGTTGTTGGGTGTATTTAATGCGGAGATTGATAGCTTTAATTAGCCACAGCACCAAAGGTTATGGGGGGAAGGCCAGGAGTGGGGCCAAGGAGGGGAAGAAAAGGATCAACCATGATTGAATGGGCAGAGAAGTCTTGATGGGAAAAATAACCTGATTCTGCTCCTATGGTCTTATGGTGTAAATGAACAAGAATACTTAATCAACCAATACATGTACAAATTACTCAAAGATTACTGAAATATTCAATACACAACAGTGGGAATTGATAGTCTCACAAGATTTAAGCATCAGGATGAGCACTTAAATTGCCAAAGATCAGCAGAGGATGAACCTACTGCTAGTGAACAGAATCAGCATACAGGGATACCTCATGGTCACCCCTGTACCATGGTTTTTCCTCTATGGCTCTGACTGAAAAGTAATTCCATAAGAGTTGTGCTCCAAGCTTTTAAAAGATTAGCCTCTCCTCATTATTGATCCAAGTGGGAAAAATTGCTGACAGTAGATGGTTGGTTAAATATTTACATCTGAACTTAAACTCAGACAAGTGTGAGATAATGCACTTTGAGAATTCAGATTATGGTGGGGCATAATACAAGACTATATATAACAGGGGCTCCAGCAGCCAGCTTGTACAAAGAGGTCCTTGGGGTGCAGGTACATTGTCCCCTGAAAGTGGTGATAAAAATGAGTTCGGTTCTGGTCATCTCATGATAGGAATGATGTGGAAGCTTCAGAGTGTGGAGGGGAGATTTACCAGGATGTTGCCTGGATTAGAGATCATGTCTTAAGAGGACAGATTGAGCAAACTAGGGAGTGAAGGAGGATGAGATCTGACTCGATCGAGACAGATAAGGTGATAAGAAGCACAGGCAGAGTAGACAGCCAGCACCTTTTCCCAGGGTTAATACAAGGGGGCATAATTTTCAAGTGATTTGACAAAATTATAGTGGGGGGGGGCATCAGTGGTAGATTCTACACCCCCTCCCTCCCACCACAGACAGTGATAGTGCTGGAATGCTCTGTCAGAGATAGTGGTAGAAGTAGATACATTAGGAACATTTAAAAGACTCTTAAATAGGCACATGAATGAAAGAAAGTTGGAGGGCTATGTGTGAAGAAAGGATTACATGAATATTGCAGTAGGTTTAATAGTTGGAGCATCATGGGCCAAAGGTCCTATTCTGTACTATACTTACCTATGTTCTATATGTTACGTAAAGCACAAGATATAAAAGATTGAAAGCACATACCACCATGCTCAATCAATGCTGTTCAGAGGTGAAGAAGGAGGGAACTGGAGATGCAGAGTCCCTGAAGCAACTTTGGAGAAAGCTAAGCCTCTGAAAATGGCCATGCAATCTAACTGTAGTCAATGAAGAAACTGAGAATTTAGAAATAAATGAATTGCATACAACTGAGAAGAAACTTAGTTGGAGTGCAGTAATTATGTAGGCTATACATCTACACCTTAGAGTTGAGAAGAATGAAATGTAGCTTCATTGAAACCCATAAAATACTTAGAGAATTATTTTAATGAACTCAGAGTTCAACTAGAAAGGTGTGACGTGATTCATTTTGGAAATTGAAATTTGAAAGCAGAATACAGGGCTAATGGCAGCATCCACACAAATTGCTGGAGGAACTGAGCAGGCCAGGCAGCTCCTTTCTTTATCAATCTTTTTATGAATTTTAAAAAAGTACATATATACAAACAAGAGGAGGATTATCTCAGATATGATCATGCATTGTATTAATCTAATAGTATATAATGAAAAATAAGATAATCAATTCTCCTCTTGTCATTTTATATATATATAAAAAACCACTATTCTCTAGAAACAAAAACAAGAAATAATAATAAAAAAAGAAAAAAAAGAGGGACTGGGCAGCCCATATTGTGAGTAAAAGCAAGAAAAAAAGGGAAACTTTCTGATCAAATCCAAAGTTTCAAGAAAGTAACTGGAAGACCAATAAATCAAACCATATGAAAATATTGAATAAAAGGTCACCAGGTTTCTTCAAATTTAAAGGATGTATCAAATGCCTGACTTCTTATTTTCTCTAAACTTAGACAGGACATAATGGAGGAAAGCCAATTAAAAACAGTAGGTGGGTTAGAGTCCTTCCATTTAAGCAAAATGGCTCTCCACCAATAAAGGTGTAAAAGCTATCATCTGTTGAGCAGAAACAGGAACATATCCTGCTTCCAGTGGAATCATCCCAAAAATTGCTGTAAATAAATTCGGTTGTAGGTCCAAATTCAAAACTTTTGATAAAGTTTTAAAGACATCTTTCCAAAAATTATCTATCTTGATACAAGACCAAAACATATGAGTTAAAGTAGCCACCTCAATATTACATCTTTTGCAAAAAGGATTAATATTGGGAAAAATACTGGCTAATTTATCCTTTGACTTATGTGCCTGATGTACTACCTTGAACTGTATCAAGGAATGATGGGCACAAATAGATGAGGTATTTACCAAATGAAAAATTTTATCCCGTTGATTATCTGAAAGTGATTCTCAAAATTCCAATTCCCAGAAAGCATTTGTTGCATGTATTCAATTAATGGAAGTTATATTTATACAGGTCCTTAAAATTTTTGGTAATTTTAATACCAAGAGAAGTAAAGTTATTTTTAGCAATGCTAAAAGGAATTTATTAATATACTTTATACTTTATTGTCACCAAACAATTGGTACTAGAACGTACAAGCATCATAGAGATATTTGATTCTGCGCTTCACACTCCCTGGATTACAAATATTAAATATTAAAAATATTTAAAGTTAGTAAATATTAAAAACTTAAATTCTAAATCATAAATAGAAAATAGAAAAATGGGAAGTAAGGTAGTGCAAGAAAAACCAAGAGGCAGGTCCGGATATTTGGAGGGTACAGCCCAGATCTGAGTCAGGATCCGTTCAGCAGTCTTATCACAGTTGGAAAGAAGCTGTTCCCAAATCTGGCCGCACGAGTCTTCAAGCTCCTGAACCTTCTTCCGGAGGGAAGAGGGACGAAAAGTGCGTTGGCTGGGTGGGCCGTGCCCTTGATTATCCTGGCAGCACTGCTCCGACAGCGTACGGTGTAAAGTGAGTCCACGGACGGAAGATTGGTTTGTGTGATGTGCTGCACCGTGTTCATGATCTTCTGCAGCTTCTTTCGGTCTTGGACAGGACAACTTCCATGCCAGGTTGTGATGCACCCTAGAAGAATGCTTTCTACGGTGCATCTATAAAAACTAGTGAGGGTTTTAGGGGACAGGCCAAATTTCTTTAGTTTTCTCAGGAAGAAAAGGTGCTGGTGGGCCTTCTTGGCAGTGAACTCTGCTTGGTTGGACCAAGTCAGGTCATTTGTGATATTGACCCCGAGGAACTTAAAGCTTTTGACCTGTTCCACTTGCGCACCACCGATGTAAATTGGGTCGTGCGATCTGCTACTCCTTCTGAAGTGAACAACCAATTCCTTCGTCTCGCTGACGTTGAGAGATTGGTTATTGTCTTCGCACCATGCCACCAGGTTCTTAATTTCCTCTCTGTACTCACACTCATCATTACCCGAGATACGGTAACATATTATTCTCCGTAACTTCCGCCACCTCCAACGGGATCCCACCACTAAGCATATCTTTCCCTCCCCCCCCTCTCTGCATTCCGCAGGGATCGCTCCCTACACAACTCCCTTGTCCATTCGTCCCCCCCATCCCTCCCCACTGATCTCCCTCCTGGCACTTATCCGTGTAAGCGGAACAAGTGCTACACATGCCCTTACACTTCCTCCCTTACCACCATTCAGGGCCCCAAACAGTCCTTCCAGGTGAGGCATCACTTCACCTGTGAGTCGACTGGGGTGATATACTGCGTCCGGTGCTCCCGATGTGGCCTTTTATATATTGGTGAGACCCGACGCAGACTGGGAGACCGCTTCGCTGAACATCTACGCTCTGTCCGCCAGAGAAAGCAGGATCTCCCAGTGGACACACATTTTATTTCCACATCCCATTCCCATTCTGACATGTCTATCCACGGCCTCCTCTACTGTAAAGATGAAGCCACACTCAGGTTGGAGGAACAACACCTTATATTCCGTATGGGTAGCCTCCAACCTGATGGCATGAACATTGACTTCTCTAACTTCCGCTAGGCCCCACCTCCCCCTCGTACCCCATCTGTTACTCTTTTTTATGCACACATTCTTTCTCTCACTCTCCTTTTTCTCCCTCTGTCCATCTGAATATACCTCTTGCCCATCCTCTGGGTCACCCCCCCCCCGTCTTTCCTCCCGGACCTCCTGTCCCATGATCCTCTCGTATCCCCTTCTGCCTATCACCTGTCCAGCTCTCGGCTCCATCCCTCCCCCTCCTGTCTTCTCCTATCATTTTGGATCTCCCCCTCCCCCTCCAGCTTTCAAATCCCTTACTCACTCTTCCTTCAGTTAGTCCTGACGAAGGGTCTCGGCCTGAAACGTCGACTGCACCTCTTCCTATAGATGCTGCCTGGCCTGCTGCGTTCACCAGCAACTTTGATGTGTGTTGCTACGATTGTTGTGTCATCAGCAAACTTATATATTGAGTTTGATGGAAACTTAGCTACACAATCATGGGCGTACAGTGAGTACAGCAGGGGGCTGAGTACACAGCTTTGTGGGGCACCGGTGCTCAGGGTGATTGTAGAGGAGAGCTTGTCCCCTATTTTTACAGCCTGGGTCCTGTCTGTGAGGAAGTTGAAGATCCAGCTGCAGATCTGAGTGCTAAGACCCAGGTTCCAGAGCTTAGGAATCAGTTTACTTGGAATGCTTAATTTGGTTGCTGCCTGAAATAGAGGACTTTAACTATAAGAGTTTGGATAGACTAATTTTATTCCCAACTGGAATATAAGAGTATGAAGGTGTGATCTTAGAGAGGCTTGTAAAATTATATGGGGCATTGGTAGGTCAGGTTTTTCTTCCAGGGCAGGGGAGTCTGGAACAACAAGGCACAGATTTATGGCAAAAGGAAAGAAACTTGAGCGTCAAGGTCTTCCACACAGGGTGGCTAATATCTGGAATGAGCTTTCGGAAGCAGTTATAACATTTAAACAAAAGCACTTGGTAGGAGTTTGGATAGGAAAATTGCTTAAGTACAGTGCCTTGTAAAAGTATTCAGTCCCAACCCTTTGTTCACATAAAAGTTATTACAACCTGGGATTTTGATCAATTTAACTGAGAATTTTTATTTGTAAATCACATGCTTCATTTTTCACAGTAGAGCCCAAAAAGCAGGAAAAGTTGTAAAAAAAAAGAAAAAAACTAAAACTTCAAAAACTGAAATGTCAGCAGTTTAAAAATATTCATTCTCCCTTTGCTCAGTACTTAGTTGATCTCACTCAATGTCAGCAAGAACAAGGAAATAATTGTAAACTTTAGGACTGGGAAACCAGAGGTCCATGAGCCAGTCCTCATCCAAAGATTAGAGGTGGAGTGGGTGAGTAACTTTAAATTCCTGGGTGTCACTATCTCAGAAGACCTGTCCTGGACCCATCATATAAATATAACCATGAAGAAAGCACAACAGTGCCTCTATTTCCTCAGGAAACTGCAGAAATTCAGGATGTCATCAAAAACCTTGGCAAACTTCTGGAGATGTGCGGTGGAAGTTGTACTGACTGGGTGCATCACGGCTGGTTTGGGAACACCAATGCCCCGAACAGAAAATCCTACAAAAGGCAGTGGATTCAGCTCACTACATAATAGGTAAAATACTCCCAACCATTGAACAAGAAATGGTGCCATAGAAAAGCAGCCTCCATCAGCAAAGATCCTCACCACCCAGGCCATGCTCTTCTCTCACTGCTTCCATCAGGTAGAAAGCACACGTACCACAGGACTCATACCACAGGTTCAAGAACAGTTACTACCCCTCAATCTTGAACAAAATAGGGATAACTACACTCATTTATGACTCTTTTATCTTCTCATTTTATGCCTGTTATTTATTATTTATTTATATCCACATTCGCACAATTTGTTATCCATTGATCCTGTTTAGTTACTGTTCAATAGATTTGTTAAGTATGCTTGTAATAAAAGAATCTCAGGGTTGTATGTGGTGATATGTATGTACTCTGATAAATTTTACTTTGAACTACCTCTCACAGCTGTTACAGCCTTACACAATGGGAAGGAACAAGATTTGCTCATTTGCCTTTGCAAAATTGCTCAAACTGTGCCAGGTTACTTATGGAGCCGCAGTGGACAGCAATCTTGAGGTCTTGGAGAGATGTTCAATTGGGTTAAGGTCAGGACTCTGACTGGGCTACCCGAGGACGTCAGTTTTCTTTATTTGAAGCCACTCCATGGTTGCTCTGACAGTGTGCTTTGCATCATTTTCCTGCTGAAGGATGAACTTCTTCCACAGTTACGTTTTTCTGACAGAGGCTAGCAGGTTTTTATCCAGGATCTCTCTGTATTTAGCAGCATTTATCTTCCCATCAATGCTGAACAGATTTCCAGTCCCTGATGCTGAAAAGCATCCTCTTAGCATGATTCTACTCCCACCAAACTTTACAGTAGGGATGATGTTACCCAGCTGATGCTCAGTTTTAGATACACACCACACATACTGCGTAGCATTGAGGCAATAAGAGCCTCTTCAGTTACATCCGACCAAAAGACCTTCCTCATTTTACAGTCATCTTCTAAGTGACACTTTGCAAAGTCTTTATTGGCAAGTATATGCATTTTTTTTAGCCAGGGCTTCTTCCTTCCCACTCTTCCATAAATATTTTTTTTGTGCAAGGCCATAGAGATTGTAGAGCCACGAACTTCATCTCCAGTTGCAGGCACTGGCATCTGCACTCATTCAGTGTGACTGTTGGCATCACAGTAGCTTCTTTTACAAATGCCATTCAGCTTTGGTGACCAAGTTTAGAGGGGCCGCCTGACCTAAGCAGCAAGGCTGTGAATTCATATTTTTTCCCACTTTTTCATGATGGGCTGCACTGAGCTCTGAGGTATGTTCAGTGCCTTTGAGATGGTCTTGTACCTTTCCTCAGATTCGTGCTTCTCTATGATCATTTCCCTGACTTGTCTTGAATGCTCACAATTTGATATGGTCTACTGAAAATCCATCACAGTTTGATCTTATAGAGATCTTTATTCTTATAAATTCTTATGAATTTGTTGAAAGTAGGTGAGTCCTCCAATCTTGTACATCAACAAACTGAGTGATCTGTTAAGGTAATACACAAACTGCACCTGAGGAAAGTTAGCATTGTAATTACAAAGGGAATGGGTACTTCTTCAATCTCACAATGACTTTCATAAATTTGTATTTTACTTCTTGGCAACGATAGCATTCAACTTTATAATTACTACTTGGTAGTTATTTGATATGTTCATGACAAAGTTCTAGCTACTTTATCCATGGATATTCAATATTTAAAAATACCTTTTTCTTTCCCTTGCAAATCGGTATTAAATTTATTATACCATAATTTTGACCACATGAATATTTTCTCCTTCATTTTGTGGCCCTGGATTAAAACAAAATATCTTCAATGTTTTGCAATGAATTTCTAAATGTAGACTTCCGGTATAGAACAAGGACTTTTCCAAGCCACCAGCGAGAGTTCCGTTATGGGCAGATATCCAGTAGATATGCCAAAGCTGTGCGCTCCTAGGTTTGACAGCTTCAGATGGGTTCCCTAAGATGGTCTTAGGTACCAGAATCTGAATAATTGAATGGAGATACTCCAAAATAAGTAAAGCTAATGTAACAATCAACTAATGCATGCCTCAAATGCCAAATTCATTAATATACTGTTGGAAACACAGAGGAGGAAATGTTTCTTTCCTACAAAATTATGAAATCTGCACAAAAGTACTAAACATCCCACAGAGGGAAGGCAGTTGATTGAACACCTTGGCCTTACCCAAATGAGAATGAATAAAATTCAACAAACATAAGACAACATGAGAGACTGCAGCAAAAAAAATTTGCTGGAAGAATGCAGTGGGTCAATAGAATATGTAAGAGGTAGGGAATGCTTTCTTATCGCTTCCCTTATCTTTATATTGGCAATCTTGCTTCTTCACTCTCATTTCTAATGCAGGGTTTTGACCCAAAATGTTGACAATTCATTTCATTCCATAGATGCTGCTTGACCTGCTGACTTCTTCCACCAGATTGTTAAATGACAAACAACAAATCCTGCTAACATTTTTTAAATCTAATGTTTGTTCCTGATTGTAAAGTTGATCTTTAGCATAAGTCTAGCCCAAGTTCTTTGGTAAATATTTTTATTAACATTCTTTATCCACATATATAATTGATCTCTTGTTTTATTACAAGAGGACAGTGTATGTTCAGTTGCGTGCTTGCTCAATACAAAATAATTTTTCTCCTATCTACATTCCAAGCTCTTAAAAGAAATTAAAAATAAAACAGCAAATGTATCCCAAATTAGCCATTGCTAGTAATTTTACCGAGTTGTTGCTGCACTCAGCAGCTTAGGCTGAAATCATAATATCCAAATATTTTTTGGATATTGTTTTTGATGAAAAGTACTGAAAAGTGCATACTAAAACACTGGTTGTCAATGATTTACACATAATCCAATATTAAGAGTATTCAAGAGAGATGTAAATTTAAAAGTAAAAAGAAACAAATTGCAGAAGAAATAATTGAAAATTTATCCTGTTTTGGAATTGCTTTTTGTTTTGCTTTTTACTGTTTCTCCAATTTTCAATCCTGGGATTTGCACCGGACTGTTCAGTTCAACTGCAATCAATGCTGGAAGAAAATGTAAAAGTATGTAGACAATTTGCTCCAAAATATACAAGTTTTCCATTAAAATTGTCATACATATTGTACATAACAAATTAATTTAACTCTTATATTCTTCCCAAAGTAACTTCACATCTTAACTCAAGTATTTTCAAATAGATTCAGCCTCAGATCTGACTGTAAACTCAAAGAGAGGGAGTCTCTTATATACAGCACTTGCACATGATTTTTGGAGGCACATTTTCAGTTTTACATTTCTACTTAATTGCAGGGTTGAGGATGTAGCATTATCTCCTTTCATTTTCAAAAGATTTTGACTTAATTAAATCAAGTTAAAATAAACACAATGCTAACTTTTTAATCAATTTTACTACTATTTCGTAAATAAATACATGCACTTAAAGGGGAACAGGTGTAACGCTTTCTCAGTTATAAATATCTGGACTACACAGCTGCATAAAAGGTAAAATATGAAACTATTTGAAATTGTCTTTGGTAACTTCATTTTAAAATTTCCATTAAGTGTTCAGAATTAGACAAGTATTAACACTTCAACCTATATTGCACATTTTGACGAAATAACCTCAGGTTTAGCTGCATAAATTATAAATACAGAATTTTAAACTCAGTTATTTAATTAGCACCCATTTGCAAGTGAGAAATAAACCTATCAATACAAATAAAATGTAAACACTTCTAAAAATTATCATCTTTTCAGGCCCCATTTTGAATGGACAGTGATTCAAATTATTTTTCAAAGGGAGCTTTCAAGATGTACATTGAGTGGTGAAATAAAACATAATAACTATTCACAGAAATTGCAAACAAGAAAATAAACTGCAGAAGACAATAAATAAAATATATTGGGAGTCATCTAATTGTTCTGCATACATTGGCCAATAGTGATTCAACTGCAGCCAAGTCAACGGAGTCAGTTTCAAATCTTACCCATTCAAATGAGCATTTAGTAGCCAGTATTTCTGACTCTTTTTTATTCCCAATGATGCTTTGCAGAAACATATAGTAGGGCCTCAAATTCATCCAGAAAAAAGATGTTTTGATAACATTCTGCTGAAATACTAATTAAGTTTGGTGTAGCTCTTTCCAATAGACAGAAGGCTAGCTACAGTAATTATTAAGGCAGAAGAAACACTTTTGATAAATCAGGAAACTTCCTCCATAGAGCAAGGAACAAAAATGTTTTTTCAAGCCTCAGAGGGATAAGAGACCTTTCTTACCTTGGGCTCCTCTTTTGCATGAGCTTGTGAACAAGTAGCTGACAAAAGGCAAATGTAAAATTCAATGTAAACCTGTCAGCAGCTTTTCTGTGCTATGGGAATTGGACCAGTAATAACAAAATAAGTCCTGTTAGTAAAATTAACACAGTTTCCTCCTGCCTTTCTTGGGCAAAAAGTTAAATTACCAAACTAATCTACTCTAAGTTAAAATTAATCTCAATTCCTACTAAAAAGTCACTGTTTAAAAACAACCTCACCAAAACAATTTCCAACCATCAACCACACATTTTTCACTGGCAGTGCCCAAGGCTTGAAAAAAGAAATTCAAAAAAGAAATATTCAACTGAGAAACAGAGTCAATGTTTCAGGATGGAGACCTATTGTCAGAACTGACACTAAAATGACCAAGGTTTATTGTGTTCAATTTTCAGCCCTTTTCAGACCAGCCTGAAAATTTCACAAGTCAAGCAAGTCTTAGAAAACTGTACTCGGGCAGTACATCGGTGTCAGCTGGAAGTAGCATCTTCAACAAAATCAAATCCCAGTCCACAGAGTTCAGATATGAACAAAATTTGCAAATCCCACTGTTCTTCTGACATGTTTTGAGAGAAGTGATCATCTTTTACACTATAAATCAAATTATACTACATGTAATCTGTAACTTAGTGGAGATAGGACAGCAAGTTATATAAAAGCTGTCACATGAAATGAGCTATGTATTAATAATGCACAGCCTAAAAAGGTATTAGGCTTTACTTTTTTCTATTTCACTGGAAATATAGAATGGTTTCGTACTTTGCCTGTCAGTGTTTATTAACTTGCCACTTCAAGAACTGGAACTTGTCCAAGAGGCATCATGAAACAGCACAAGGATTACTATAAACTTGCCCATGTACGGCCACCAAACAAAAACAAATCATAGAGATAGCCAAAAGATCCATTATTCCTACACACATGGAACAGATGAGCTAGGTAGTTCATTCACAATTTACTTCTATAAATAGTTCTAAAGTAACCACACAAGATGGGAAAGACAGGCTCTATTTTTAAACACAGTAAACTTAAGTTTTTAAGGAACAGTTGTTTTCTCCACCATCAGATTTCTGAATGGTCCATGAATACTACCTCACTATTCTTCTTTGCACTAATTTATTTTTAAACTTATAGTAGTTATTGTTGTGTACTATACTGCTGCCACAAAACAACAAATTTCATTACATATGTCAGTGATAGTAAACCTGATTCACTTTAGGATATTTTATACATTGAAAAATTTGAAGCACTTGGTCTCTATAAAATTTCAAGCTACAGACAGAGTCAATTCAAGAAATAAACTACGCAGCATTGATGGAGCTAGCCTGATCTGTGAGTTTCCAGCAATTTCATATTTACATTGTAGAATTTGCAGTATGATTTGAGAATAAAATTTCTCATTTAAACAGTGTATTCTCAAACTCTGGTCCAAAACCAGGATAAATCGCAACAGGGATAAAATTCATCAAGAAATCTTTCTCAATGTACTTTGTCTTTAAAATTTGAGCTGCCAATGATAGTAATCAGACAGTATACACAACGTTCATCTTCTCAACAGCATTGCCACATGCAATAAAACACAATTCCAGAGATGGCCATGATTTTGACCGTTGCTGGGCTTACATGCTCACATCTACATTTAATGTAGCTCTTTCGTTGCTGGTCTGAAACAAAATTTTGTCACTACTTATCTTTGCGAGATGGTCAGTAGTCATAGGCATGTATACTTTTTTTAAAATATAAGTAAAATTCTTATACAAAATAGCTTGAAATATAAAATGGAAATTTCTATAGCATCAAAGCTGCAAATTATTTTTCAAAACTACTTTAGAAATTTGCAATACAAATGATGGATCTATTAACAATGACAATATAGTTTCCATGTTTAGTAATTCCCTACAGGCACTATCCATACAGTGGTTATGACAGCAATCTCCCTGTATGCATGAAAGTGGTCTTGCTCTGCCCAGACTGTAATATAAATTAGGGAGCTTTCAACTACACACCGGAATGATGCTACAACTTTAAATCAAACCTGAATGATTGATTGCCACAGTGAATGAGGCAAAAATAGTTACTCTGCAGAAGAAATGCATAATTACTCTGCTAGACTCCAATTAACTACAAAATTTATTATCTGATTAAAATAATCTGTAATTACAAAATTATGGGTTGGGCAGTTTCACCAAATAATCCACACTTTGTCTTGCTCTTTATTTTGGTTCCAGGGCTTTTGTAATGCAGAAATCTTGAATAGATCACATCAGGATTTTGGTTGTTGGTTTTCAAACCTTTTTACACATATAGTTCAAATTCCATTTGGATCAAATTGGTCAATTTTTTGATGATTAGCAATAGTATTGCTAGATGGTTGAGGCATATGTATCAAAGGTAACAATCCATCCCAAAGTGTGCATAGCTGTTACAAGTAATAGGGATATTATGGCATAAAAATCAATTCTTCACATTGAATTCAATTTCATATCTATTTCAAGCTGTTTAATTCAGACCCCTATTCAGACAAGTTTGAATCAATCTGAATAGTAATTCAGATTACTTCAGTTTAAATTGACCAAAATTCAGCAAATTCATAACATTTATTTAGTGTCTTTGGTTTAAATCTACTGTAATTCCGATTGAATATAAATTTACATCAGTGTAAATGTGGTTGAAACAATGTAATGATCCTGAGAGAATTTCACAACTGGTCTAATCTTCTTTTCCTTTGATCACCTCTCCATGCAGCACCTTCCTCCTTTGACGAAGCATATGGAAATACAGTTGTGGAAAAACTTGAGGGCAAAATAAAGGAAGAAAATGTAAGTTAACTGAGATGCAAAAGGATGCAGCCATATAAATTGCTCTAGGTTTTAATACAAATCTGATATCTCTGTTTTGCTAAATACTTTTGTTATGGCTACATTGAGTCGCTCAGGTTATAAAACCTTTGCTAATAGTAATTATATCCACTGAAATGATTAATTTCAGATCAGTTCCAATTCAAAAACATGCAACAAGTAGACTGAAGGGTCAAATTTAATTTATCAAATTCCCTTAATGCTGACCATGCCCTCAAAATGTGGCATAATTGCTTGAAACGGAGTGAACTTGGTCGAATTTCACTAGCAACAGGCTTTCAGATAGACGTACAGTTAGATTAACAACTGTATTAGCAAATGAGTCTACAGGGAGTAACCAAAGACAATCAAAAGGAAAATTAGGAACATACTTTGTGTAGAATCAAACCTGTAAGCAATAGGAGCATCACACACAAAATGCTGGTGGAACGCAGCAGGCCAGACAGCATTTGTAGGAAGAAGCACAGTCGACGTTTCGGGCCGAGACCCTTCATCAGTCCTGACTGTTCAACTGACCCTTCAGTCCTGACGAAGGGTCTCAGCCTGAAACGTCGACTGTGCTTCTTCCTATAGATGCTGTCTGGCCTGCTGCGTTCCACCAGCATTTTGTGTGTGTTGCTTGAATTTCCAGCATCTGCAGATTTCCTCATGTTTGAGCAATAAGAGCATTATAGGAAAGAATAGGCATTACATGCAGACATATAAAAAGGTATGACTAGAAAGGTAAGGCTACTACTTATATCTTTTCATGAGGTCTGAAGGTGTGATATTTCATACAGGAGAACTGTATCCCTCTCTTCCCATCCTGAAAAGAATCTAAAAGAAACAATATTTTGGTTTCTTTCTCCTTAACAGATGAGATTCTCAAGTTCCAGCTAATTCAAAGTCATCTTATTATCAGGCCTCTCAGAACATGCTGGGGTGGCAGAGCAGTGTAGGGGTTACCACAATGCTTTACAGCACAGACAAGCGGGGTTCAATTCTCACTGCTGCCTGTAAGGAGTTTGTACGTTCTCACCATGGGGTGGTCCCACAGGTGAAAGACATACTGGTTGGAAGGTTAATTGGTCACTGTAAATTGTCCTTAATTTAGCTTGGACTAAATCGGAAGATTGCTGGGTGCCATGGCTCGAAGGGCTGGAAGGACCTATTCTGTGCTGTATCTCTGTAAAGTAAATAAACAAATAAATAAATATTCAGGACAGGCTATATCTGTCTGACAAACAATGCTAACTTTTAGTAGACCCTTTGTTAGAACTACAGGGAAGAAATCAATGACAGGTAAAACTAGGGACGATGGGGAAGGCTATAAACAGAATTTAACTGGTTAATAAGTAAATGGGAGCAGTGAGACAATTTGTCATTCTATGTTCTCCTGTACTGTGTATATATGAGACCCAATACAAGCTTAAGAAATGGCATGTTAGATTCCTTTTGGGTTTGTTGCAGCTTTCTGGACTCTCTGAATTCTACAAAATTTCACAACTCCCACTTCCTTTTATCTGTGCTCTTTTGGCTACATTCTCACTTTCCTACTGCTCTAATTCATTCAATGCTGAGATAACCCTGATAAGCATTGCTATTCTAATGGGCAACCAGTTCCTTTCCTCTCAGAGACATCCCCTATCCCTTATCCAGCTTCCTTGTAGCTTAACAAGTTTCATTTGTTTCTTTCCCAGTTCTGACAGAAGTTATTTAATGTTAACTCTGTTTTTCTTCTCACAGATGTGGTCTAGCCTGTGTATTTTGTTTTATATTTTCAACAATTGCAGCTTTTCTTTCAATTGTTTGCCTCAGCAGATTTCAGCCAAACCCAAATCTATCATGACATTCTGCAGGTGTCCTTGAGCCAAAAGAAAATGCATATCATGAGAAGTCACAGGGTGGTGAGACATGTTACACCATGGCTAGCCAGGTTAAAACTGTCCTTTAAAAAAAGCATTATACAGTCCTAGTGGATTATAAAACACGGTGATAGCATGGACAGTAGAAGATATCATGAAGGGAATTCAAGAAGTGAAGTTAGACATTTCATTTTTAGCAGATAGGACTATATTCTGGTTTAATCATATGCAGAACACATGAAAACAGGAATTGGAGTAGGGCATTTGGCTCTCCAAGTTTACTTCAGCGTTCAATTGAATCATGGTTGGAGTCCAAAATCAGTACCTTCTTCCTTCTTTCTCTGCATATCCTTTGATCTCTCTGGGAATTAATATTATATTCAGCTCATTCTTAAATATATTTAGCATTCAGCCTCAACTGCCTGTTGTAGTAGAGAACTCCTTACATTAGTTTTTGTAAAATTAACACTTAATATCTTAAAGGAATTACAACAGTAATTTCAAAAATTATCTCTATCTGGATCTTTTAAGCAAATTTCATATTTACGTTTAATAATGCAACTATAATTTCTACAGGCAAGTTATGTTTCTCCCCCACCCGTCCAACTATTAACTAACCCTAACCCTAATAAGTACCTGCTAAAATTGGAGGGCTAACTTGAGAGCCAACTTTACAGCAGGCAACATAAAAATCATTTGTGATACTTTTGTTCAAGAATTCCAATATTAAAAATAAAAATTTCATTATTTGTATTTAGTAAATTTTTTTCTACTTCAAATTAGTAAATTATGATACGATTAGTGTTAGATTCTACTACAACCAATATTTTATATGATCACATCTGTTTTGCTGAACTAGATCCTGTGTGATCCATAACCTTCTTTGACATTTCAAGAACGATTATGTTAATACAAATGAGAGGTTAATCAATATTTTACATATGTATGTACATGACTCAAAAATAAAAAAATTAAGATATGAAAATATTCCAGCTAACTGTAAACAAAAGATAAACTTGGAAACATCTGATTGAATATAAGATTTTTTAAAAATCCCACAGAAGTACCAGTAGGGTTAAATTTAGGTTCTGCTCTTCTTTTAAAATTAAAATAATAAGTCAACTATGCAAAAAATAAACTCACGTGGTATATATGAAATCATCACAACAATAAGACAAGTATAGTAGTCGAAAGAAACATTGTATTTGTTCGGAAGTCTCAGAGAATGTATGCCAGATTTCTTTGCAAAAGGCAGAGCAGCATAAATTGTAAGGAGTTCACCAGCCACACCAACAGGATACAAGATGATGAAGAAGTTGTATCTGCAAACAATAATAACAATTTATTCAAATGCAGCATTTACTGTAGACAAAAAAGACTACATTAAAAAATACCAAATAAGACCACTTGGAAAGTTTAACCAGAGATACTTCTGTTTTGTCAATTTGAAAATACCTTGAAAAATAGCTGCGATCATCATGCTCAGTTTAATTATATAATCATAGTACCTAATAACTAATGTTAAAATTGAAGGGCAAATAAATTGGTGATGAAAAGATATTTTTTCAAAGAATTGGGTGTTGCACTGTATTTGAGAGCAGCTTTAGAAGTCTTGGACTCGGGTTCAAATCGACCCCAGATTGATAGAAATAGTTTTCTGGCTGCAAAGCTCTACATTAATTACTGTATCAATCCACTTCCGAGCAGAATACTGTTATTTCTACCTCAGTACTACTATCAATGATATTTATCAAGGCCAAAGGATTGGCAGAGCATAAAACAGAAGGTCTAGCTTACCTGGCTGGGATTCTAAGCAGCAAAAAAAAAACACAGAAATGACAAAAATCACAATGCTGGAACAGAATAGTGGATTTGTCCCACATTTGTTCCAGAGCAATAAGTTTCCTGACCTCGGGAAGCATATCTAAAACAGATGCATGATAGGTGAAAATGTGATCAAAAGTGATTTTGGGATATGTTTCTCCACGTAACTGAAGTAGCTACAGCAAGTCCTGATTTTCTTTGTTATCTCACACTGGGCGGTTTTCTGTCACCTCAGCCATAAACGCACCCCTTTTACCATCCAGCACTACAGTTCCACTTTAGAATAAGGAAACCTAACAATATTCAGGCATCATTTGGAACAAAGAATTTAGATATGCATTTCCAACAAGAAGCAACAACACTTCCAGAAAATCAAGAAAGTCACACATGAACAAAACGTAATTAGTTCAAGTTACACATCAGGAAAAAGCTTGTGTTTAATGACATATTCCACAGCTTTAACGTAAGTGGGTTATAGAATGTTTGAAAGACCTTGATTTGGTCCGCACTAAACTGACAGCACTATGGCAACATCCTGAAGTCTTGAGTAGCCTCTCTAGATAAGCCATGCAGCCATGCCCAGTTATGTGCTGCTTCATGGAATCCTGCAGCATGGAAAAAGCTTCACTGTGAAGGAGCAAAATCTTCTGCCAAGTTAGATATTCCAGTCAAACTTTCAGTGGAGTTTAACCAATTGTCAATGGATGTCAAGGGTAGCTTTCTCCTTTGAGTTGCTCAAGGACCTGCCATGACTCAGGGCCTCACTGCTGGATGCTGGGTCAAATTGACACAACAAGTTCAATCCTTCGTACCTAGACCCAGCCCTCTGTACCCAGATGAAATATCTCCTCCACACTCACCATCAGCGCAGGTGCACCACAAGGCTGTGCACTTAACCCCCTGCTCTACTCACTTTATATCTATGAAAGTTTGGCGAAGTACAACATATTTAAGTTTACTGATGACACCACTTCAGTTGTCCTAATCAAAGGTGGTGAAAATTGGCACATAGGAGGGAGATTAAAAATCTGGCTGAACAATGCCACAACAATAACCGCTCATTCAATGTCAGCAAAAGCAGATTATTTACTACAGGAAGAAAGAGCAGGAGGTCATGAGCCAGAAACAAGATAAATTCTGCAGATGCTGGAAATCCGAGTACTCGACCCTCATCAGGGGATCAGAGGTGGAGGGTTTCAGTAATTTTAAATTCCTTGACATTATCACTTCAAAGTATTTGTCCTGGGACCAGCACGGAAGTACCATCACAATGGCATCACATCAACGCCTCTCCTTTATTTTTAAAACAAAAGAAGTTTGTGAAAATTCAGTGTGTCATCTAAAACTTTGACAGAATTCTAAGGGTGCACAATGGTAAGAATCCTCACTTGGTGCATCATGGCCTGGTATGGAAACACTAGTGTACAGGAATGAAAAAGTCAACAAAAAGTGATGGATACACTCCAGTCTTTTTCAAGCAAAACCCTCCCCATCATTGAGCACCATTGCAAGGAGCACTACCACAAGACATCAGCATCCATCATCAAGGACCCTCGTCATCCAGGCCATGCTCTCTTCTCACTACTTCCATTGGGCAGTAAACATAGGAGCCTTAGGTCCCACACCACCAAGTTCAGGAACATTTATTACCCTACAGCCAACTGGCTCCTGAACCAGTGTGGATAACATCACTCACCCAAACACTGAACTATCTCCACAACCTATAGACTCACTGTCAACAACTCATGTTCTCAGTATTACTTATTTTTAATTATTTGGACTATTTGTCTTTCTTCGCAAATTGGTTGACCATCTTCATTTAACATAGATTTTCATGAGTTCAATTGCATTTCTACATGTTTCTTTAAATGCCTGCAAGAAAATGAATCTCAACATGGACTTTTTGAATTTTAAATTTTGAGTTCATTAGATCAGGAGACCATCAGTCACAGGCAAAGGGTCCGGACAAAACGATGGGTGTCAGAGCTAGTAGAGGTGCTGCCTCAGAGTGCCAGTGAACCACGGTCAATCATATCCTCTGGTGCTGTCAGTGTTGAAATTGCACACTCACCCTGTGACTGCAGGGCCTTCCTCTGAGTGCTCTGGCTTCTTCCCACATCTTAAAAGGGGTGAATTTTAGGAAAGTAGCAGATTCTGGAAGCGGGAAGCAGAGCAGGAGAAGGAAGCTTCAGAATGCAACAGCATTTGTGTAACATTTTGGAGAGCAAGTGCAGAGTTCACTGAAGTCAACCACGTAAATAGACAGGGTGGTAAAGACAGTATTTAGCATGCTGGTCTTCATCAGTCACGGCAACAGGTTTAAGAGTAGGGATACTGTGTTATTAATATCGAAGCTTTTGGTGAGACTGTACTTGGAGTACTGTATATAGTTTTGATTGACCTGTTAGAAGAAAGATATTGCCAAGGTAGGGAGAGTGCAGAAGAGATTTATGAGCATCTTGTCTGGACTAAAGGGTCTGAGTTACAGGTAGAGCTTGGCCATACTGGATCTTTATTTCCTGGAGTGCAGGAGAGTGTGGGGTGACATCAGTAGAAGTTTATAAAATCATGAGGGATGTGGATAAGGTGGACGGTAATAGTCTTTTCCTCAGGGTCAGAGAGTTCAAAACAAGAGCGCAGAGATAAAAAAGGGGAAAGGTTTAAAGCAGACCCGAGATATAACTTCTTTACACAGAGGATAGTAGGTTCTTGGAATAAACTGCTAGAGCAATTCGTCAAGGTGGATGCAATTACAAGATTTAGGAGGTATTTGGATAGGTACAGGGAGACTAAAGGTTTGACGGGTTATAGGCTGAATGCTGGTAGTTAGACAATGTGGTCACCACTTACCAGTTGGGTTGAAGTGCCTATTTCTGTGCTATGCTATGACTCTATGACATACATGTAAATGGCTTCTTGATCATTGGTGCAAGCCAAAGGGTCTGTTTCCATGCTATATTACACTAAGAACTCTACAAAATCTATCTGGAAGGGATTAGCATGAGCACTACAGGACAGCAAATGATAAAAGGATTCCATATACATTCACAGATTCAATATCCTATGACACAGGGGTTGCAGAATGTTAGATTTTGTTTAGAACTAAATTAGCGCAATTAAAATGATGGCATCACTTTCCAGCAGTCATGTTTAATGTCAAGAAATAAATCATTTCTCCAAATATTTCTGGGCTGCTGAAAGACAACTTGCAAAGTCATAAAAAAGTCAAAGTAAATTTCATTATCAGAGTACATACATGTCACCATATACAACCCAGAGAATCTCTTTCTGTTGGCATACTTAGCAAATCTATAGAAAGTATAGAAATCTATGCAAATCATAAGGAACTGTACACCGTAAATAAATTGTGCTAATGCAGATATAAATAACTTACCACAAAATATGCTGCAGTAGGTATTTTTACATACTATTATCCATTGTTAAAATAATTGCTAGTCATCTGCATAATTTTAATAATAACACAGAAAACACAACCAATATTACTAAAAAGTCATATAAAAGGAAGAAACTCTGGTTGTGATCATTTTTAAGATCTATGCTAACACAGATTTTATTGCACAAGACCTGCCACACTGTATGTAACTTATTTTAATGACAGAAAGATTGATTGAAAGCAATTAAACTTACTATGTTATTAAATTGTCCTTTCGAGGTTAAGCGACAACAACATGGTGAGTTTAGTTCATATTAAATGCACCAGCAATTTGACAGAATTCAATTCTGAACAATTACGCTGCAGACTGCAAAATGACTAAAGGACACAACATTAAGACTTTGGGCCCACAGCTCATGGTTGATACTATTTTAATTTTATTTTCTCATATGCTCCCCCCCACCCCGAATTTCTGGAATCTGAGCATTTTATAGTTTTGCTTACAGGCATGGACTCAGAGCAGATCTTGCAGCTCAAATCTTAAACATCCATGAGCAGCGACAGGAATATACATCGGTAAACCTGCAATTTCATAGCTCAATATATCCTTCACTCCTACATAATGATCAAGCAGGTGATTGTCCATGATTTAATGAGTGCAGAGAGCATTTGGGGAGTAACACCAAACATCCCTAAGATGATGTGTAAATCTGTTAAAGCTGAAACACAGGACTACCTGCATGTTAAACACCAAAAACAGGATGCAACAGGCAACAGAGGAAGCAGCTCCAGGAATATCCCGATCTCAACAGTGGCAGGGCTGAATGTACAAGTACAAAGACAGATTGAAGCATTCATAACGATCTTCAGCCAGAGTGCAGAATGATTCATATCGGGTTGTGATCACCACCATCACAGGAGCAAATCCTTAGCCAATTTGATTTATTGCACATGATAGCAGGAAACAGCTGAGAGCATTGGATATAATTAAGGCATTGGGATCAGACAATATCCCAGCTGTTGAATGAAGACTTGACCTCCTGAGCTAGCTCAGCCGCCAGCAAGAATTTCCAGTCCTATTACAGTACTGGCATCTAGCCAACAATGTGGTAAAATGTTTAGGTATGTCCCATTTGGCAAAGCAGGACAAATTCAATCCATTACTATCCAAACAGAAGTATTAGGTGTGATTGAAAATACCACAAAGTCTGTTCACCAATGTCCAGAAACTCTCAGCTTCCCACCTCATGCACAAACCTGATCCAAACATACAGTAAATCAAAGACCACACATCAAAGTTGCTGGTGAACACAGCAGGCCAGGCAGCATCTCTAGGAAGAGGTACAGTCAACGGTTCGGGCCGAGACCCTTTGTCAGGACTAACTGAAAGAAGAACTAGTAAGAAATTTGAAAGTGGGAGGGGGAGGGGGAGATCCAAAATGATAGGAGAAGACAGGAGGGGGAGGGATGGAGCCAAGAGCTGGACAGTTGATTGGCAAAAGGGGATATGAGAGGATCATGGGACAGGAGGCCCAGGGAGAAAGAAAAGGGGGGGAACACAGAGGATGGGCAAAGAGTATAGTGAGAAGGACAGAAGGAGAAAAAGGAGAGAGAGAAAAAGAATGAGTGTATATAAATAAATGAATAACGGATGGGGTATGAGGGGGAGGTGGGGCATTAGCGGAAGTTTGAGAAGTCAATGTTCATGCCTTCAGGTTGGAGGCTACCCAGACGGAATACAAGGTGTTGTTCCTCCAACCTGAGTATGGCTTCATCTTTACAGTAGGGGAGGCCATGCATAGACATATCAGAATGGGAATGGGACATGGAATTCAAATGTGTGGTCACTGGGAGATCCTGCTTCCTCTGGTGGAAAGAGCATAGGTGTTCAGCGAAATGATCTCCCAGTCTGCGTCGGGTCTCGCCAATATATAGAAGGCCACATCAGGAGCACCGGACGCAGTATATCACCCCAGCCGACTCACAGGTGAAGTGTCGCCTCACCTGGAAGGAATGTCTGGAGCCCTGAATGGTGGTAAGTGGGGGGACAGATACCAGAATAGGTTTGGAACATAGATTGTTCCACAAAGCCAACAAAAAGGCAGGCATAGCTAGGACCCATACGGGTGCCCATAACTATACCTTTAGTTTGGAGGAAGTGGGAGGAGCCAAAGGATAAATTGTTAAGAGTAAGGACTAATTCCACTAGACGGAGCAGAGTGGTGGTAAAGGGGAACTGGTTAGGTCTGGAATCCAAAAAGAAGCGGAGAGCTTTGAGACCTTCCTGATGGGGGAATGTAAGTATATAGGGACTGGACATCCATGGTGAAAATAAAGTGTTGGGGGCCAGGGAACTTAAAATCATCGAAAAGTTTCAGAGCATGAGAAGTGTCACAAACATAGGTTGGAAGGGATTGAACAAGGGGGTATAAAACCGTGTCAAGGTATGGAGAAATGAGTTCGGTGGGGCAGGAGCAAGCTGAGACATTAGATCTGCCAGGACACCTCCTTCCCCTTTCTAGATCTTTCTGTCTCTTTCTCTTTAAACAGCTTATCTACTGATGTCTACTATAAGCCTCCTGACTCTCACAGCTATCTGGACTATTCCTCTTCTCACCCTGTCTCTTGCAAAAATGCCATCCCCTTCTCGCAATTCCTCCGTCTCCACCGCATCTGCTCTCAGGATTAGGCTTTTCATTCCAGGACGAGGGAGATGTCCTCCTTTTTTAAAGAAAGGGGCTTCCCTTCCTCCACCATCAACTCTGCTCTCAAACGCATCTTCCCCATTTCACACACATCTGCTCTCACTCCATCCTCCTGCCACCCCACTAGGAATAGGGTTCCCCTTGTCCTCACCTACCATCCCAACAGCCTCCGGGTCCAACATATTATTCGATGTAACTTCTGCCACCTCCAACGGGATCCCACCACTAAACACATCTTTCCCTCCCCCCTCTCTCTGCTTTCCGCAGGGATCGCTCCCTACACGACACCCTTGTCCATTCGTCCACCCCCATCCCTCCCCACCAATCTCCCTCTTGGCACTTATCCTTGTAAGCAGAACAAGTGCTACACATGCCCTTACACTTCCTCCCTCACCACTATTCAGGGCCCCAGACATTCATTCCAGGTGAGGCGACCCCTTCACCTGTGAGTCGGCTGGGGTGATATACCGCGTCCGGTGCTCCCAATGTGGCCTTCTATATATTGGCAAGACCCGACGGAGACTAGGAGATCATTTCGCTGAACACCTACGCTCTGTCCGCCAGAGAAAGCAGGATCTCCCAGTGGCCACACATTTTAATTCCATGTCCCATTCCCATTCTGATATGTCTATCCACGGCCTCCTCTACTGTAAAGATGAAGCCACACTCAGGTTGGAGGAACAACACCTTATATTCTGTCTGGGTAGCCTCCAACCTGATGGCCTGATCATTGACTTCTCAAACTTCCGCTAATGCCCCACCTCCCCCTCGTACCCCATCCCTTATTTATTTATATAAACACACTCTCTTTCTCTCTCTCCTTTTTATCCCTCTGTCCCTCTCACTATACCCCTTGCCCATCCTCTGCGTTCCCCTCCCCTTTCTTTCTCCCTGGGCCTCCTGACCCATGATCCTCTCATATCCCTTTTGCCAATCAATTGTCCAGCTCTTGGCTCCATCCCTCCCCCTCCTGTCTTCTCCTATCATTTTGGATCTCCCGTTCCCCCTCCCACTTTCAAATCTCTTACTAGCTCTTCTTTCAGTTAGTCCTGACGAAGGGTCTCGGCCCAAAACATCGACTGTATCTCTTCCTAGAGATGCTGCCTGGCCTGCTGCGTTCACCAGCAACTTTGCTGTGTGTTGCTTGAATCTCCAGCATCTGCAGAATTCCTCGTGTTTGCATAGATCAAAGAGCTGACTTCCAAATATGAGGTGAGGGTCATTGCTTTGAAATTAAGGGAGATTCAGGTAAAGAGCAGGAGTAAGGATCCTGTCAAAATTGAAGACAATGAGCATTGTGGCATTCAAGTAGTCAGAATTAAATAGAAAATACTTAAAACACTGCAGCACACTACAGGCCCTTCAGCCCACAATGTTGTGCCGACCTTATAACCTACTCTAAGATCAACCTAACACTCTCTCCTCCCTAGCCCTCCATTTATCTATCATCCATCTGCCTCTCTAGGACTTTACAAAATGCCCACAATGTCTTCATCACCATCCCAGACATGGTATTCCAACCATCCTGTGTAAAAAAAACTTACCTCTGACATCGCGCTATACATTCCTCCAATCACCTGCAAATTATGCCCGCTCATATTAGCCATTTTCACACTGAAAAAGCCTCTATCTTTCCACATGATCTATGCCTCTTATTGTCTTGTACACCTCTATCAAGTCTCCTCCCAAGATCTTTCTCTCCAAAGAGAAAAGATCTAGCTTGCTCAAACTATCATCATAAAAAATGCTCACTAATCCACTCAGCACCCTGGTAACTCTCCTCTCCATCCTTTCTAAAGCTTCTACATCCTTCACATAACGAGGCAATCAGTACTGAACACAATATTCCAAGTATGTTCTAATGAGAGTTTTTTTAGGGTTAAAGGTGACACAGTAGCATAGTGGTTAGTTTTAATTATAGTGACCAGTGTTTAATTCCTGCCACTGTCTGTAAGGAATTTGTGAATTCTCCATTGACAGCGTGCATTTTCTCCAAGTTATCCGGTTTCCTCCTATATTCCAAAGATCATATGACAGAGGAGCAGAATTAAGTCATTCGTCACTTCAGGTCTGCTCTGCCATTCCATATCGGCTAATTTATTATCTTCTTAACCCCATTCTCCTTCTCCCCGTAACCTTAAACACCCTAATTAATCAAGAACCTGTCAACCAACATCATAAATATAATCAGTGACTTGGTCTGCACAGACTATGTGGCAATGAATTCCACAGATTCACCACCTTCTGACTCAAGCATTTTTCCCCATCTCTGTTCTAAATTAGGTAACTAGGTTTTTGAAAATTGTCCCGTGATTAGATTAAGGTTAATTGGGTTTGTTGGAGGTTGCTTGGGACTCATGGCTGGAAGAGCGGTAAGGGCTGACTCTATGGTGTATTGCTAAATAAAATAAAATAATTTACTATTACCAAAATCTGGTCCAGCTGACCTATCTACTTAACCTTTATACTTTCCAACTTCCCAAATACCTACTCTTTGGTAATAGTGACTACACTCACTTCTGCCCCTGACACTCTTGCATTTCTGGCATTCTGCTAGTTTCTTCCACAGTGAAGACTGATGCAAAATACTGCCATTTCTTTATCCTCATAACTACCTCTCTAGTATAATTTTCCAGCAGTCCAATATCCATTCTCACCTCTCCTTTGCTCTTTATATATCTGAAAAAATCGTTTTGTATTCACTTTGTTATTGACTAGCTTACATTCATATTTCATCTTTTCTTTTTTTATTGTTTTTAGTTACCTTTTTGGTTTTTTAAATACTTCCCAATCCTCTACCTCCCACTAAGTTCTGCTATATTAAGTGCCCTCTTTTTTGATTTCATGCTGTCTTTGACTTCCTTTGTCAAACTCATCCTCCCTTTAGAATACTTTTCATCTTTGAGATGTATCTTTCCTGCACGTTCTGAATTTCCCCCAGACACACAGCCTTTGCAGTGCTGCCGTCATCCTTGCAGAAGTCCCCTTTCAATCAACTTTGGCCAGCTTCTCTCTTATGCCTCTGTAATTCCTTTTACTCCACATTAACACCATAACATCTGATTTTACCTTCTCCTTCTCAAACTGCAGGGTGAATTCTATTATATCATGACAACTGCTTCATTTGGGTTCCTTTACCTTAAGCTCCCTAATCAAATCTCGGTCATTACATAACAACCCATCTAGAACTGCCAATCCAGAGGCCTCAACCACAAGCTGCTCTAAAAAGCCATCTCATAGGCGTTTTACAAATTCCTTCTCCTGGGATCCAGCACCAACCTGATTTTCCCAATCTACCTGCATATTGAAATCCCATGATTATCACAGCATTGCCAGTGTTAAATACCTTTTCTATCTCCTATTGTGTAATTTATAACTCGCATCTTGACTTCTATCTGGAGGCCTGTATCTAACTTCCATCATGGTCATATGAATGTAATAGGGTGGGGTGGGCTTGTAGGCCAGAATAAACTGTTACTGTGCTGTATCTCTAAATAAATAAAAGAATACTTACTTGTGGCTCATGAACTCACAATGCAAATAACTAGTGTGTCACAAAAGGTGCACAATCATCTCCAGCACCCTAGAACATCCTTGGCAAGTGACAGTGATCACTCTTCCAAAACTTGTGACAACTACCATCAAAAAGTACAATGGCAGTAAGTGCATTCCATCCTGACATGGATGCAGATTTCAGACAATTGCCACTAAGGCTAAATTGCAGGATGCTAGGGATAAATTTGTCCTGGTGAGAAAGATAAAGAATGGTAGGGTGAAGGAACCATGGGTGACAAGTGAGATGGAAAGTCTAGTCAGGTAGAAGAAGGCAGCATACATGAGGTCTGGGAAGCAGGGATCAGATGCGTCTATTGAGGAATATAGAGAAGCAAGAAAGGAGCTTAAGAAGGGGCTGAGAAGAACAAGAAGGGGGCATGAGAAGGCCTTGGCGAGTAGGGTAAAGGAAAACCCCAAGGCATTCTTCAATTATGTGAAGAACAAAAGGATGACAGGAGTGAAGGTAGGACCGATTAGAGATAAAGGTGGGAAGATGTGCCTGGATGCTGTGGAAGTGAGCAAGGTTCTCAATGAATACTTCTCTTCGGTATTCACCAATGAGAGGGAACTTGACGATGGTGAGGACAATATGAGTGAGATTGATGTACTGGAGCATGTTGATATTAAGGGAAAGGAGGTGTTGGAGTTGTTAAAATACATTAGGACGGATAAGTCCCTGGGGCCTGATGGAATATTCCCAGGCTGCTCAACGAGGCGAGAGAAGAGATTGTTGAGCCTCTGGCTCGGATCTTTATGTCCTCGTTGTCCATGGGAATGGTACCGGAGGATTAGAGGGAGGCGAATGTTGTCCCCTTGTTCAAAAAAGGTAGTAGGGATAGTCAGGATAATTATAGACCAGTGAGCCTTACGTCTGTGGTGGGAAAGCTGTTAGAAAAGATTCTTAGAGATAGGATCTCTGGGCATTTAGAGAATCATGGTCTGATCAGGGACTGTCAGCATGACTTTGTGAAGGGCAGATCATGTCTAACAAGCCTGATAGAGTTCTTTGAGGAGGTGACCAGGCATATAGATGAGGGTAGTGCAGTGGATGTGATCTATATGGATTTTAGTAAGGCATTTGACAAGGTTCCACACAGTAGGCTTATTCAGAAAGACAAAAGGCATGGGATCCAGGGAAGTTTGGCCAGGTGGATTCAGAATTGGCTTGCCTGAAGAAGGCAGAGGGTCGTGGTGGAGGGAGTGCATTCAGATTGGAGGATTGTGACTAGTGGTGCCACCACCCCACTAGGAATAGGGTTCCCCTGGTCCTCACCTACCACACCACCAGCCTCCGGGTCCAACATATTATTCTCCGTAACTTCTGCCACCTCCAACGGGATCCCACCACCAAGCACATCTTTCCCTCCCCCCCTCTTTCTGCATTCCGCAGGGATCGCTCCCTACACAACTCCCTTGTCCATTCGTCCCCCCCATCCCTCCCCACTGATCTCCCTCCTGGCACTTATCCGTGTAAGCGGAACAAGTGCTACACATGCCCTTACACTTCCTCCCTTACCACCATTCAGGGCCCCAAACAGTCCTTCCAGGTGAGGCATCACTTCACCTGTGAGTCGACTGGGGTGATATACTGCGTCCGGTGCTCCCGATGTGGCCTTTTATATATTGGTGAGACCCGACGCAGACTGGGAGACTGCTTTGCTGAACATCTACGCTCTGTCCGCCAGAGAAAGCAGGATCTCCCAGTGGCCACACATTTTAATTCCACATCCCATTCCCATTCTGACATGTCTATCCACGGCCTCCTCTACTGTAAAGATGAAGCCACACTCAGGTTGGAGGAACAACACCTTATATTCTGTATGGGTAGCCTCCAACCTGATGGCATGAACATCAACTTCTCTAACTTCCGCTAAGGCCCCACCTCCCCCTCGTACCCCATCTGTTACTCATTTTTATGCACACATTCTTTCTCTCACTCTCCTTTTTCTCCCTCTGTCCCTCTGAATATACCTCTTGCCCATCCTCTGGGTCGCTCCCCCTCCTTGTCTTTCTTCCCGGACCTCCTGTCCCATGATCCTCTCGTATCCCCTTTTGCCTATCACCTGTCCAGCTCTTGGCTCTATCCCTCCCCCTCCTGTCTTCTCCTATCATTTTGCATCTCCCCCTCCCCCTCCCCCTCCAGCTTTCAAATCCCTTACTCACTCTTCCTTCAGTTAGTCCTGACGAAGGGTCTCGGCCTGAAATGTCGACTGCGCCTCTTCCTATAGATGCTGCTTGGCCTGCTGCGTTCACCAGCAACTTTGATGTATGTTGCTTGAATTTCCAGCATCTGCAGAATTCCTGTTGTTTGTGTCCCACAAGGATCTGTTCTGGGACCTCTACTTTTCGTGATTTTTATTAATGACCTGGATATCGGGGTAGAAGGGTGGGTTGGCAAGTTTGCAGACAACACAAAGGTTGGTGATGTTGTAGATAGTGTAGAGGATTGTCGAAGATTGCAGAGGGACATTGATAGGATACAGAAGTGGGCTGAGAAGTGGCAGATGGAGTTCAACCCGGAGAAGTGTGAGGTGGTTCACTTTGGAAGGACAAACTCCTAGGCAGAGTACAAAGTAAATGGCAGGATACTTGGTGGTGTGGAGGAGCAGAAGGATCTGGGGGTCCCTGAAAGTTGCCTCACAGGTAGATAGGGTAGTTAAGAAAGCTTATGGGGTGTTAGCTTTCATAAGTCGAGGGATAGAGTTTAAGAGTCGCGATGTAATGATGCAGCTCTATAAAACTCTGGTTAGGCCACACTTGGAGTACTGTGTCCAGTTCTGGTCACCTCATTATAGGAAGGATGTGGAAGCATTGGAAAGGGTACAGAGGAGATTTACCAGGATGCTGCCTGGTTTAGAGAGTATGCATTATGATCAGAGATTAAGGGAGCTAGGGCTTTACTCTTTGGAGAGAAGGAGGATGAGAGGAGACATGATAGAGATGTACAAGATAATAAGAAGAATAGATAGAGTGGATAGCCAGCGCCTCTTCCCCAGGGCACCACTGCTCAATACAAGAGGACATGGCTTTAAGGTAAGGGGTGGGAAGTTCAAGGGGGATATTAGAGGAAGGTTTTTAACTCAGAGAGTGGTTGGTGCGTGGAATGCACTGCCTGAGTCAGTTGTGGAGGCAGATACACTAGTGAAGTTTAAGAGACTACTAGACAGGTATATGGAGGAATTTAAGGTGGGGGCTTATACGGGAGACAGGGTTTGAGGGTCGGCACAACAATGTGGGCCGAAGGGCCTGTACTATGCTGTACTATTCTATGTTCTATGTAAACTCTGAATCTCCCTCTCCAAGAAGAATATGTGTATACCAATTTTAGAAGAACTACAGGAGGTCAACATCACCCAAAAGGAATTAGGGATGTCGAATAAGTTCTTGCTATGCCAGGCACACTCTTTCACTCCCAAAATGAATAATCAAAACTCTCACTTGATCTTGAAGCTACTCAACGACTGAGCTTCTTTGCCCTCAGACTATTCCAAAAGTTCACAACACTTTTAATGTTGAAATATCAAAGTGCATCCAGTACCTTGGAAAAGTTTCAACCACCAGCCCTTTGTTCACATAGATGAATATTATAACCAGGGGTTTTGATCAATTTAACTGAGAAATTTTATTTGTGAATCACATACTCTTTTTCCACAATAGAGCCCAAAAAAGAGAAATTGTGAAGTATGAATAACTAAAAATTCAAAAACGGAAATGTCAGCAGTTCAAAGGTATTCAGCCCCTTCTGTTCAGAACTTAGTTGCAGCTATTACAACTAGTAATATTTTTGTATGTCTCTATTAGCTTTGCATGAAGCTATGGGGCAAGATTTATCCATTCCCCCTTTCAAAATTGCTCAAGCTGTGCCAGGTTAGTTGGGAAGAGACAGTGGACAGCAAACTTGAATTCTTGCCAGAGATGCTCTGACTTAAGGTCAGGACTCTGACTGGGTCACTCAAGGACATTAATTTTCTTCATTTGAAGCCACTTCATGGCTGTTCTGGCAGTGTGCTTTGGGTCATTGTCCTGCTGAAAGACAAACCTCCTCCTCAGTTTGTTTTCTGGCAGAGGCTACCAGGTTTTTATCCAGGATCTCTCTGTATTTAGCGGCATTCATCTTCTCATCAGTGCTGATCAGATTTCCAGTCCCTGATGCTGAAAAGCATCCCCACAGCATCATACTATTTCCAACATACTTTACAGTAGGGATGGTGTTACCTGGCTGCTGCATGGTATTAGATTTATGCCACATGTACTGCTTCGTGTTGAGGCCAAAGAGATCTATTTTAGTCTCATATGACCACAAGATCTTCTTCCACATATTTACAGTATCTTCTAAATGATACTTTGCAAAGACTTCACAGGGAAGAATATGCTTTTTTAACCGGGGCTTCTTCCTTGCCACTCTTCCATAAATACCCATTCTGTGCAAGGCCTTAGAGATTGTAGAGCCATGAACTTCATCTCCAGTTGCAGCCGCAGGCTTATGCAGCTAACTCAGACTCCCTGTTGGTGTCGCAGTAACCTCTCTTACAAGTGCCATTCTTCTCTGACGACTAAGTTCAGAAGTGTAGCCTGACCTAGGTAGTGTGGCTGTGGTTTCATATGTTTTCCACTTTTTCATGAAGGACTGTACTGAGCTACAAAGTATGTTTCAGTGCCTTTGAGATAGTCTTGTACTTCTTCCTAGATTTATGCTTCTCCATTATCATTTTCTTGACTTGCCTGGAGTGCTCTTTTGTTTACACTCTGGTCTGTTGAAACTCTACCATACTGTTGGATCTTGTGGAGAGAGGCATTTATTCAGCTGATCCTCCAATTTTCTACATCAACAAATTGGGAGGGTTCTTAAGGTAATACACAGTGTTTCACCTGAGGAAAGTTGGTGTAGTAATTACAAAGGGAATTAATACCTTTTCAACCTTACAATTTTGGTTTCTAGCTTTTAGTAAATTGTTGACAGTTTTTGGAATTTTCATTTTGATTTAACATGATGCAGCGTTTTGTAGATTAGCTCAAAAACATCCTATTTCAATATATTTTAAATTTAGAAAATAAGTCAATAAAATGTGAAATTTGTAGTGGGCACTAAATATTATTTCAAGGCACTGCATACATCACCATATACTACCAAGACATTAATTTTCTTATGGGCATTCACAGTAGGTGATAAATATCTCCTAAGTCATCACACCTTGTCTGAGTCTATTGAGTGGTAGCTGTAGATTATGAGCCTTAGGGGACACCATCCCAACATCTATCTCATTAATCCACTTAAAAATAGCATGCATTTGAGTATGGTCTCTTCCCTTCCTTCCCCAAGTCCAGAAGAGTTTTGTCTTCTTCCTTGATAGATATAATGTTCATATCTATGGTAATTCCTTATTCCCCATTGATTCCCATCTTTGCTACTTGCATGCCTTTAATTCCGCTATATCTGCATAATATAGAATCAATTATGCTTCGTTTGTGTGCTCTATTTATTTTTCTTCTCTATCAGTTTCCCATTACTAAATTCCTCCAAATCTTTATGCTCCTGCATTTCTGAAAGCATTACAAATGTCTTCATTAAAACTAATGCTATTCCTGGAGTGCTTTTCTCCCAATAAGGAGTAGTATTCATTTTAAATCATAGCACTAGGTATTTTAATGTTTGCAACTGAATCTACTTTGTCAATGGTAATGCAAAGATATGACCATCTACCCTAACTAATCAACTCCTCACATGAATGCAATTTGACCTTTTTCCCAGATACATTACGTACAGCATTTTTCATTAAATCAATAAAGGAACTGAATGAAAACATACAGCAACCAAGGCACTACTTGCCCAAGCTATCTTTCGACAGCAAATTGTGGCTCAATAATATATCAAAATGCTCATATCAAAACACATCTTTTGTATAATTTGCTCTCATCATTTACTTGCTGCTTTGTGGAACAACTTCAATCAAATTACTTCAAACTTACATGTATATTTTAAGACATCTTTAATTTATGCAATATATTCCAATCCTATTCCTTAATTATGAAGTATTCATGCACCTTTTCATCACATTTTCATAAAATTAATGCAGCCATTTCTCAAGGCTTGACTATTTTACTAATTGCATTCCATGTTATGTATTCCTGAAAATCCTTCTGCCTATCATTAATTGGCATATTGCATAACTGCTGATTGCCTAAAATTCTCCTTAATCTATTCCACTGAAATCTTTCCTTTCTTTCCCCTCTTGTCTTATATTTACAGTCCAAATTTATGTCCACTCTTCAATCCACTCACAGTCACAGCAATATTCAAAAAAATCTAAGAACACAAAACCAAAAAGCCAAGAGAGAGCAACAGCAAAAAATTAGTCCAGGATGAGAAAGGCCAGTTCCTGCTTGGAATATTACAGTTACCAGTAGGGAATTGGGAAGCACAGCACAGCACTCTGGCGATGCCACAAGGTCAATGTAATGTCATACCAGACAAGTAAAATTTTCCCACTGATACTTCTTCATAGAAGTGCTCTATAAATAAAGCTCCTCAGTAAAATTTTTATATTTAAATTACAAACATTACAAACCTTCTTAAAATTATATTATTTACCAATTAGCAACCATAGCGTTACTAAATATAGCATATTAAACAATGTTTTGCAAATGTTTTCTCCCAGCTAAAACATGCAGATGTAATCATTTGTGAAGAAAGTCTAGTGTAACAGTAATACTTCAGACTGCCTCAGAGGATCAGAAGAAATGTTTGAAGTGCATTCCATGACCAAAACAGATGGTCTTTAAAATGGCAGCAGCTTAACATGAAACTTGAAGGACTACTATTTCGAGAGCTAATTACCACAACCATCCTGTGGCAAGCTTTCACAAATCCACATTATTTTGAGTCTTAACACTTACACATCTATTATAAAAGACAAACAACATACATCATAATTCAAGTGTTCAAATCTTGGAAAATTATTGCATCACTTCATAAATACAGCAAGTTCATTCAAGTTAGTTTAGGTAGGTCTACTGCAACTTTTCTGTACACAACAAAATTACTTTGTAGGGACTGCAATATTGTGTGTGAGAAGTGATTTATACTGTGGTGCCAAACTTTTTCAAAAGAATGCTCTATAATTATTTTACTGCATTTGATAGCAGATTATAATACATTGGAGGTTCTGATATTTACATGTTTAATTTGTCATTACTTTCTCATTCATTCTCTTAGATACTGGTTACACAGAATTCACTTAAAAAGAATAGCTTTGGTGCATTCCCAGTGGGCGACAAAGTGGAGATACGTCTCTCCCAAAGGAGGTGTAAGGCATTTCTGCCCTTGGCTAGCCTGGAAGTCACCATTGGGCAAGGTGTAGTAACTGCTCAGCCCCCCTGATCAGGTCATGTGAAGCCATGGGAGCAGGTGGTGGATGGTCGTACGAACAGCTTGTGCCAATCACAAGTACTGGTTTTAAGACCACTGACGCCAGGCGGACCATCTCTGAAGAGTATTGGTAATGGCTGAGGTCATCTGTCTTGAAAAGACACTGCCCAGAGAAAAATAATGGCAAACTATTTCTGTAGAAAATTTTGCCCAGAACAATCATATGACACCTCGCATAACGATGACATTCCCAGCAGTTATATCATGCATTACTGATCATCTAAAATTTATTTTTATCTTCCAAAGGTCCAATTCTGAAACAATTAACAATTAGTAAAGCAACACACATCAAAGTTGCTGGTGAACGCAGCAGGCCAGGCAGCATCTGTAGGAAGAGGTGCAGTCGACGTTTCAGGCCGAGACCCTTCGTCAAGACTAACTGAAGTCCTGACGAAGGGTCTTGGCCTGAAACGTCGACTGCACCTCTTCCTACAGATGCTGCCTGGCCTGCTGCGTTCACCAGCAACTTTGATGTGTGTTGCTTGAATTTCCAGCATCTGCAGAATTCCTGTTGTTTGCGTTTAAAAACAATTAGTAAATGCAGGTTATTCATTTCCAAGATCAACTATCTAATTTATTCATAACTCTGATCCCACTGTGACTCATCTCCCCTCTTATTAGTTCTCAGTACCCAAAAACATTGCATCCCCTAACTTAATCCATTCTCCCACTAACAGATCTTCTCTTTCACCAATCTTCACTAAACAGCTTTACTTTGTTTTGGATAACACTGATTTGCAACCGTTCTGCCAATGTGCACAAGTTCCCTTTCAAACTCTGTGCTAACTATTGCTTAGCCTCAAATCTCCTTTGGCTCTTGAATTCTACCTCTTACTTTGATGTCTTTTTCTTTACTTTATCTTAATCAAGTATAGACAGCAATGTCTTTTTTCATGGAAAATGCTGTTGTTTTCCCTCTTTTGCCATATCTATGGTAACTCTTGTAAGTATCCGTATACCCTTCTCATCATGCATGCTTGAAAGCACGTGAGACAAAAAACGATAACATTTCTTGCATGCCTACACTTACACCTACACTTTATTTATTTTTTTAAAAAAGTAGTAAAACAGTGAATAATTTTGTCATCTCTTAACAGAAGAGCCAAAGGGTATATAAGTGACAGCGGCAAGTGTACAGAAGGAGATTAGAGAAGTTGTTTTCAAACATCAGCCACCGATTGGGACAGGGTGAAACACCTGAGTTATAAGACTGAATAGGATAGGACTTTATATTTTAGTACATAGAAGATTGAGAGGATATTTGATAGAGGTATATAAAATTATGAGGGGTATAGATAGGCTAAGTGGAAGCAAACTTTTTCCAGAGGCTGGGAGGGACTACAACTAGAGATCATGGTTTAAGGGTTAAGGGTGAAAGGTGAAATGTTTAAGGCAAACATAAGGGGAAGACCTCTTCACTCAGGGGATAACAAGCTGCCAGATCAAGTGTTGCATGCAAGCTTGATTTCAATATTTAAGAGAAGTTTGGATAGGTACATAGATGGGAGGGGGGTATGAGGACTATGGTCGGGGTGCAGGTCGATGGGTCTAGGCTGTTTAAATTGTTCAGCATGGACTAGATGGGCTGAAAAGCCTGTTTCTGTGCTATACTTTTTTTTTATTATTCTACCACTCTACATCCTTGAAAACAGTGACCATGAATGCTGTAATTTATACAAGATCATGCAGGTACAAGTGGCTTTGGTTTAATTATCTAGCAATACAGTGCAGAGTGGGCCCTTCCAGCCCTTGGAGTCACGCTGTCCCAGCAACACCACAGTCTGATTAATCCTAACCTAATCACACGACAATTTATAGTCACCAGTCAACCTACCCGGTAGGTCTCTGTACTGCGGGAGAAAACCAGAGCACCCAGGGAAATCCTGTGCATTCCAAGGGGAGGATGTACAGTCCTTACAGAACGGCACTGGGATTGAACTCCAGAATGCCGGAGCTGTTATAGCATCATGCTAACCCCTAAGCTACGATGGTGGCTACCATTTAGTGAAGGTGATTTTTGGTGCAATATATTTGACTTAAAATTAGCCTGTCCCACCTGGAAAGTGGGATCTCAGATGCCAGGTTGCTATTTATAGACTTTAGTTTGGTGTTTAACAACATCATAAACTGTTGGCAAAACTGACCTCACTGTGTCTCAATGCCCCCCTTTGTAACTGGATCCTGGACTTCACAACAGAAAGACCACAGTCAGTCCATGTGGGCAGCAATGTCCCTTATCCTCTCACACTGAGTACTGGCACTCCCCGGGGCCATGTGCTCAACCAGCTGTTCACACTGCTGACGCACCACTGTGTCACAGGATTCAGCTCAAACTGTGTGATCAAGTTTGCAGATGACTCAACAGGGGATGACCTCATCAACAATGATGAGGATTCGGAGTACAGAGAGATAGCGGAGTGACTAGTGTGAGAACAACAACCTAAGTCTCAAAATGGAGATGAACAAGGAACTTAGTGGACTTTAGGAAGGAACAATCCTCCTCTATGTATACATGGCTACTCCATGGACAGAGTTAAGTGCATTGTGAGTTCACATCACAGATGGCCTCACCTGGTCCCTCAATATCACTTCCCTGAAAAAGGAGGCACAGCAATGCACCCACTTCCTGAGAAGATTGAGGCGAGGGAAGCTCCTCCCCCCTTATCTTAACTGAGTTTTACCGTGGTATGATTGAAAGCATCCTGACAAGCTGCACAGAGACAAGAATGGACAGGATGGGAAGCAGTTTCTTCCCTTGGGCTTCTGAGCTTCTGAACTCCCTGCGCACTGCATCTGAAGTGTCACTGGATAATTTGTACTGTGCCCTACAATATTTAATTTATACACTTTACTTTGTTTAACTATGCATAATCCATGTGTAGATTTAATTCTTACTTCCCCAAGCTATTGTGTGTTCTGTGTACTACTGTGCTTTGCACCCTGGTTCGGAGAAATGTTGTCTCATTCGGTTGTATACATGTATGCAGTTAAATGACAATAAACTTGATTTGACATAAGCTTGCATATAAGGACTTTGCATCTATAGCTCCTGAAGTGCTCTACAGGTGATACCATTCCTAGCCATAGATAGCAAATATTACTTAGATTCGTCAATAATTTCTTTATCATTGTAATGGGACTTCCAGTTTAGATGAAGACCAACTATTACCTAGTTTATTAACATTTTCCAATTCTTGTCACAACTCTTGTTTTTCTTACTATGTCTGCAGAATTATCCTTCAATATTGCAACAACATACAATCTTCCCATCCCTCTCCTTCTACCACTCCCCCATTTCAATAAATAATGTTTCTGAAAACTACTCATTCATTCCTAATGCAAGCTCATTCACACATTTTTCCCATGGAAATATACCAAATGCATATTTCAGTTAACTTTCTCATCACATTATTCCAGCCATAAACATTCTTTCCATGCAGAGAACTGTTTATCATGCATTTCTTGCAAGTTTATTATTTGTCTGTTCAGCTCCATAAATAGTTAATGTTAATTGTCATTTTGAGCCTTTCAGTTTAACTTTATCAGTTCTATCTGTGTTATTTTTCTTCAGTACTTTTAGTAATATTATGCCAAGTTTCCAGCACATTCTGATTTGGCTACTGTTATTTTGAAGTGGTGATAGAATGGGTGCTGCCTTTTGGAGTTTGCACAATGTCGGCATAGAATCTAGGTTCCTAGCCACTGTGAGGCAACACCTCTACTAGCTGTGCCTTTGTGCTGCCCAGTTCCCTTGTTTCCTTTGCTGTACTCCCACTCTCTACCTATCCTCACTTCAGATCAGTTAAAATGTTCCAGCATTTTCAGTCGTTTTCTTATTTTCAAAGGACAATGCCATTTGACTCAAAGAGGAGACCATAAGATGTCTCAGTTCTGAGCATTCCCTTTATACAAGAAAATTATAGGGCAATCAATAATATATTTATCATCAACTCCTCTTCCTATTCTCTAGCCACCATCAACACCATCAGTAAATTACAGTAGCCACTTAACCCTAACAACCAGTACATCTTTGGGATGGGACAGGAAAACTGAAGCATCCAGGGCGAACTAGTCTGGTCACAATGAGAACATACAAGTTCCAGACAGTACCGGAGGTCAGGACCACACCCAAATTTCTAAGCTAAGCAGAACATTCACTGCTGCACAACCTTGCCATTCAATACCCAATTAATCAAATCCCATTCATACTATATTCCCATCTGCAACATTTCCACAGCTTATCTCCATTGCAAGATTTTCCTGTTTTTTTTCTAATTCTTTTTTCTAATTAGTGATCAAACTGTCAGTTGCATTCTGTAACTAAATGGGGTAACATTATTGAGGACATCTTTGTTACAGAGCAAATATTACCAATGTAAACAACAGGAATTCTGCAGATGCTGGAAATTCAAGCAACATACATCAAAGTTGCTGGTGAACGCAGCAGGCCAAGCAGCATCTATAGGAAGAGGCGCAGTCGACTTTTCAGGCCGAGACCCTTCGTCAGGACTATTACCAATATTACAAATATCACCAATGCTCGGTTTCAAATGTAGTAATGGACGTCATCAGCAAAATGAGTGACTTTACTGCAAGCCAAGATAATAAAAAACCTTAGCTAGTCAACATCAAATCTAGTTCAGCAAAAATGAAAGCCTGCTCAATGGTCTTAATGAAATACAGAGATCAGAACAGGTCATATAATCAGATTGTTAAGAACTGAATTTTGATATCCACCTCAAAGATGCACACTTAAAATTTTGCACGGCCAATTCTGCTCATGTTTTATTATGTTCCAGTTTTTCCCCTCTGACTAGGCACTTCAAGACTAAGATTTAATTCTATAACTAGAGCTCTACAATACTGTAGAGCTTTGGCCTAGCAGCCCAGCTGAGAATGATCATAACAGCAGCTAAAATTCACTATATATTAATCTGCTAACTGCAATAGATTAGAGTGACTGCAATACAAAAAATATCACTTATGACTTTTATATTGAAACATAGCACAGGAAATACATTACCTACTAGGAAATGAGGGACAGAAATGATTTCTAATAGTGATTCACAGTAACATTTTTATTCTATTCCAATGATCTGAGAAGAATTGCAAAGTAATTTCTATTAGATATACAGATAACTTGGAAGAAGATGAACACATTAAAAGGCTGAATTTATTCTCATTAGATTTGCCTTTGTAAAGAAGAGTCACATTAAACCTAAATATATCTTTGAAAGTCTGGCTGAAACTCAACGCCCACCCAGATTGCTGATTGCACTGAAAATGGAATCTATAGTTACTGGTGCTTAAATATGTATTTAATGTATTGACAGTTGTAAGTCTACTTAATTCATAACACCAGAATTAAGTTTAATAATAAAGTTCAAAATTGGGCTCAAAATAGCATAACAATATAGTAAACTTTCTTTGGAAGCCTACTACAATGAACAAAGACAAGCTTTTTGCAGTTAAGTCTTCCATTCAACAGTAGTGGGACTTTCCATCTGATATTTTCCAGTTTCATACCTTTTTTCTCCCTGTAGGACATGAAATCTAAATTATGAACAGAAAATCCAAAATATATTCAACAGGTCAGGCGCATTTGTGTAGAGAGAATGAGTTAACTTTTTAGGTCAATCACCCTTCATTAGATCTAAAAAAGAGAGAGTACAAGTGTGTTTAGATTGCAGAGAGCTGGAGAGTTGGAGAAAACGGAGGGGATATCTGTCGCAGGGTGTGGACAAAATTTGTCTGGGTAACAACTACTTTTGTTGATGGCAGTGAGACAGTAAGATTAAATAAGGTAACAGGAGTAGACCAATCAACTCTTTGAGTCTGCTGTGGCATTAACAAGATCATGACTGATCCAATTTTAGTATCAACACCACCTTCTTCATTCTGAATCTGTCAATTTATTTGTAGTTCAAACATCTGACTACATTCATTGATCTAGCCAACCCCCCCCCCCCAGCTCTCTCTGTAGAAAAGCATTCCAAAGATGCATGAACATAAAACAGTACAGTAACAGGCACAGGCATTTTGGCCCATAGTGTTGTGCTGATCTAATTAAACTAGTAATTAAAAGGTCAGCACAACATTATGGGCTGAAGGACCTGTAATTTTCTATGTCTATGTTCAAATGCTAAACTAATCCCTTCTGCCGAGACATTGTCTTTCCAGAGATGCATAAGATTCTGCCGATGTGGAAATCTGGAGCAACACACTTAAAATGCTGGAGGAACTCAGCAAGTCAGGCAGCACCTATGGAGGGAAATGAACAATGATTCAGGTCAAGACCCTTCATGAGGACTGGAAAGGAAGGGGTCAGAATGAAAAAGGTGGGGGATCAAAGTGAAGAGGGGAAGCTGGTTGGGTAGGAGAGGAGCGATAAAATGGAATGATGTGAGAAGGTAGGATGTGGGAGGAGGAAGAGTAAAGCGCTTACAGAAGAATCTGATAGGAGAGGGCAGTAAACAATGCAATAAAGAGGAAGAAGGTGAGGAAGCAGTGGAAGGTGATGGGCATCTAGTGAGGGCAGAGGAGAACAGAAGGCACAAGAGGACCACCGGAACAAAGAACAGCAAAGTTGAGAGATTCGGGGAGGGAGGAAAAGCAAAGGAAACAGGGGGTGGTTACTGGAGAAATCAATGATAAGACCATAAGGTTGGAGACAACCAAAACTGACTACAAGCTGTTGCTCCTTCATCCTGCATCTGGCCTTATTGTGGCAATAGAGAGGCCATGGATGGATATACCCCATGTGCGAATGAGAAGTGGAATTGAAATAGTTGGCCATTGGGATATCCTGGCTGTTGAAGTGGACAGAACGATGTGTCAATCTACATAGTGTATGACCAATATAGAGGAGACTCACATGAAGCACTGCCTCGTCTGTATAGGACCCTGAATGGTGGCAAGGGAGGTGGTGTAGGGGCTGTTGTAGCACTAGGCATGGTTGCAAGGTTGAGTTCCAGGAGGGTGATCAGTGGAGAGGGATAAGTGGACAAGGGAGCAATGGAGAGAGTGATCTCTGCAGAAAGCAGAAGAGGGTGGTTGTGACTGATGCTGAAATCCTGTTAGAGATGGTAGAAGTTGAGGAGAACAATTTGCTGGATGTGAAGGCCTCTGAGTGTTAAGTGAGAAGGGGAGCCCCTATTTTAATGTTCCAGCTTCTGCCCCATTCCTCTCAAGTCAAGACATAGGATGTCAGTACTTTAAGTATTATCCATGTCACTTCATTCTCTGCACATCCATGTGCCAACCTAAGAGACTTTTAAATGCCTCTAGTGTATTTGCCTCCACTACCAAACTTAGCACATTCGAGACACCTATCATCCTTTACGTAAAACAAACAAAATGTTGGAGGATCTCAACAAGTCAGACAGCATCGATGGAGGGGAATAAACTGTTGATGGCTCAGACTGAGACCCTTCCTTCAGACAGCATCTCAGCCCGAAACATCAACTGCTTAGTTCCCTCCAGAGATGGTGCCTGACTTATTGAGTTCCTCCAGAATTTCTGTGTTGCTCAAGATTTTTAGCACCTGCAGAATCTCTTGTTTCTGTGTAAAATAGTTACCCACAACCCTTTTGCACCGTAAATGTGGTATTTAACATTTCAACCCTGGGGAAAACAGATGCCAGCTGTCTACTCTATCAATTCCTTTCATAATCTTAAAACCTCTCTGCTCAGATCTCCGCTCAGCCCTGACTGCTCCAGAGAAAACAACTCAAGTTCATCTAACCTCTCCTCATAGTACATCTCTAAGAACTTCCTTGGCACTGATGTGAGACTCAACCGTCTATAGTTTCCAAGATTATCCCCATGTCCTTTCTTGAATGACAAAAGAACCTCTGGCACCTTAGCTATGACTAGAGAGGACACAAAGATCATGGTCAAAGCCCCAGCAATTTCAGCTATTGGTTCTCTCAATAAATGGGTGTAGAGCCTATCAGGTCCTGGAGACTTCCCTACATTTTTCCTCTTTAATAGATCCAACGTTAACTAATTCCTTCTCGCAAAATGCCCTAGCATATTAGCATGTGGAGAAGAGCAACAATGAAGAAAATCCTCCTCTGCTCTAAAATGGGTGACCCCTTAATTCAAAACTTTTTGAGCTCTAGATAACTCAAGAAAATGGAATCTCCTCTGTCTTGAAGTTGTCAATCTCCTCAGAATCATACATTTCAAGCTCATTTCTCATTGTGCTGTACCTCAACGAGCATAGTCTTAACCTGCTCTATTAACCCCTTTATTCCAGAGATCAAGTTTGTGTACCTACCCTACACAACCATCAAAAGCACACAATTTCTTAATGGAGGTTGCTCAAGGAAGGTACACCCGTTTGATTCCTCGGATGAAGGGGTTGATGTATACTTGTTGAGGTGTAGCACAATGCGAGATGACCTTGAAATGCAGAGCAAAGCAGTTGATGGGATTTTTACATAAAATATAATAATAGTGAGGTTACATGTGGAGCTGCAATCTCATTATTATTCTCTTTTATTTAAAATTTCTGTCAAGGACTTTACTCTGCACCCAACAGCTCCACCCATTTTCTCTTTTTTCCTCCCTGGTGGTATCTGAAGTAATTGTTACTTAGACAAGTCTGGTCTCCCTCTATCATACACCTACAACTCAGAACACACTTATCTTCTTCATTTTATTCTTGGCAGTTTCTAGAGTAGCTTATATGGTCGGCACCACATTGTAGGCCAAAGGGCCTGTCATGTGCTGTAGATTACTATGTTCTATTTTTCCTCATTCTTATGAAAGATCACTGACCTGAAATGTTGACAGTTTTTCCACTCTCCACAGCTCTGGCCTGAGTATATGCGGCACCTTTACTTTTTTGGTTGAGAAATACCCTATATTTGAATCATCTGTTTCTCTTTATGAACATGCACCAACAATACAATTCTGTATACCAAAAGTTTAGTCCTTTTATAGCTATATTGTAACTGTATAAGGTTTTAACCTATTTTATTGGTGTTATATGCAAATATGATCTTTAGAGTAATTCATACATGCATTTCATTTCACAATGCTATTATAATTAGCATATTACTCATCTTATTATGACCAATTCCAGTATATCCTTTTTTAAGCCTAAAATTTAAAAGATGGATTTTTACAACTGTGACATTTTATCTTTAGTCCAACTTAAACCATCTTCATTCATTTCAGGTTAGTAAGAGAAAGAATAATATTATGCCAATTCTCAGATCAATAGAATGGTTTGAAAATAATCTATGTAATACTCTTACAAAAAAAAAACCTGTTTGCCTGAACAAAATATTTCTGGTTCCAAGGAAAACTTTGCTTACAATTCACAATCCAGGCATAAGGTGCGAAAGGATTGCATTTATTAAGATAAAAGAGAAAAGCAAGATAGCTGTTAAGTAATTTGCTGTTCTTACAATTAATAAATGGAGGTTGACAGCTATAATTTTCTTACAGATTTGAGCCAGCTATTCACACAAATTGATCCTTTTTTCGAGTAATTCTAAATAAACCATTTCAGCAAAAAGAAATTCAAAGGACTCACAGCAATACACTCACCTCTGTATCACTCAATTATAATAAAGCCATTTTAGCAGAAAGCTATTTTGTAAGCATCCCTGATGAAATGTCAAAAAGAATCTAAAATTCCATTTGAAAGCAAACAGGTGCAGGTTAAGCAATTTCAACTCAACTTATGACTCTCACATAAAGTAGCTATTTCCTTTTACTTCACAACAGCTAGGGCTCCATTAGTAACTGCAGCATCCAGCATAACACATGCAAACCTTTACTTCACACACATCACAAAGCATTGCATACATCATCACTTTCTCCCACCTGGCCCATTTAATGAAGTAAGGCAAATGGTTGAGCAGATTGAATGTGTAATAAGAATATCGGGTAATCTCTGTCACTGCCCAAGTGACCAGGAAAAGAACGACACTCTCTTCATTCTGTATCTGCAGATTTTTATATGAAAAAAAATACAAGTTCAGCTAGAAATCATGTAAACGAAAAAGGATTTATTTCTATATTGAGAAAAGTACAGTTTAAAAGAAATATCAGCACACAAATTAAATCATTTGCAAAGCATATGCCACCATGATCATAATTTCAGCATACTATATTGAATGTGCTGATGTTGTAACATTTCACTTCATATGCTGAATGTCTCCGCATTTATATTTATTTAATTCAATCAAAAAGATTTAAGTTTAGCAAATGTCAGAAATGCTCAGTAAGGCAGCATCTGTGGAAACAGAAACAGAGTTTATGATTTAGGTTGAAGATCTATTAAAACTGGAAAGAGAAAACAAACATTAGTTTTAAACTGCAAAATGAGAGCAAGAACAAGGAGGAGAAAGGGAATATTTGGGATAGGGTGGGGCCAGGGTTGATGTGAGCTTAAGTTGTGGTCCATAGGTTAATGGTGGTAATTACAGTGTAATGAATACAGATAAAGGAAAGCAAAATTTTACAAAATGCAGAAGTAGTGACCATCCGAGAAGGACAAGCTGAGCTAATGGAGAGGATACGAACAGAAATGGCCTATTCTAATATTGGTAGAGAAAGTAAGTTACTTAAAGTTATAGAATTTGATAGAGTCCAGAAGAGTGCAATGTGCCTAGGTGGAGGATGAACTGTTGCTCCTCGAGCTTATTTTGAGTCTCATTATAACGGTGCAGAAGGTCACAGATGGTTCACAGAGGGATTCTATATCTCTTTCCCAATCTGACAGTTGCAGTTTATTAACTGCAGCATTTAGTAACTGAATGATACAAAACTTGGAAATGAAAATGATACAAAATTCGAGAAGGATAAAAATTTACCTCTTCAAGATAAAGTACCTCTTCCCCAAAAGCCCATAAGATCCTAGCCTACAAATAAGCATAGGGGCAAGGAAATCACAATGAATATTTATGAAAGATTATTTGGATCAGTTTTCATTTCAGTGCTCCATATGATAAGAAAGGCGGTCTTAAGAAATGGTGGAGAAACTGAATGGATTTCCCTTGCAAAAACCCAACATGAACTTGATGAGCTACATTTTCTCCACCTATCCTACAATTCTGTAAACCACAACAAGATTGCTTTGAAACTAAGATTAATAAAATATGGAGGTAGTGTTATACCAACAGTAAGGAACAGAAGTGGAACATGCCTGTTTCTAAAGCAGTAATTCACATCTGCTTCCTTTTCTTCCACTGAACAGCAGAACCACAAGTAACAGGGGCAAGACTTAGAGGTAATTCAGTGCTTAACAAGTTAAACTTACAGGTCTTATACTGTGAACAACAAGCCACACCATGAAAATCCTGGACAGGACTTGGACCCCAGTAACGAGCACTGAAGTTCGTACTATACCTAGAAACAAAATGAAAAGTAACTATAAATTTAATTATAACAAAGTTCCATATTAAATACAATATCAAATCTACAAGTTACTTACCTATTCCACAGTGCACAATCTGAGGAGTAGCAAAAGAAACAAAAAGTAAACTTAGTGCAAACAGATAAAATGGGTACTGCAACAGCTAGCAGCAAACAGCAACGATGAGCTTTACCTCTAGCAATGCAATAGTCTGGAAGAACTTGAGTGTCTTTTGTATACTCCTGTACAATCCCTTGTGCGTTCTTTTTTGGTAAGAAAAACGTATCATGGCCACAGCCAGTACCAGCCACCTTGCAAGAGAATGACATTAATATATTAAAAAAAAGCAGCATGTTAGAATTTTGAAAAGAATAACACTGTTCTCCTTTTCTGAAACTAATAGCTGATAGGAGAGGAATTATACTGTACTGAGAATGTAATATCACATTGCAAACACAATCTATTATGGCATCCTAAGTTTCAGAAAAGGTCTCCAAATAAAAGCAGTAATCATAAAAGCACACAGCATGTTGGCAACTATATTTATATTTGGGGTGGAAGCAAGAAGTAATGATTCGTATTAATAGGAGTGGAAGAGCTCTTAGGTCAATTGTTAATTTACCAATGACCCATTACTGCTGAACTCTAATAAATCACAAGGTTTCTTACTGCTTCAGTTGACAGTGATTGATGTAATTGTTTCAAAATCATCTCTTTGAAATACACTTTAAGAAGAAAAAGAGATTATATACTCACAATAAGTAATATGTAACAAGTACTTCTCATTTCAATAGAAAATTGTGATAATACACATCATTACACCTTAAACTGGCAGCAGACTAAGCCAGAGCATTTCAAAATCTACAACTTAATTTTCAATATGCCACCACAAATCTCATAGTTAAAATTCCATAAAACCACTTGCTTGGACTCTGGATTTTTCAGACCTCATGTAAAACTCCAATAAGCTTTAATTCACTTGAAAAAAAATAGATTGTGACACAACAGTATTCCAGTGATACAGCCAAGCTAAAACAAGGAGAGCCGACAGTACTGAACAAGTTTAAAGGAAGCACAGGAACGAGCAAAGTGAAAAGGAAGCATGCGCAGTAACTGGAAGGGAAGGTGTGGAAGCTAAACCCCACTGAGGGGAAGGAGAGCACTGACACTGGAAATGCAATCAGTGATACAAAGGATGGAGCCAGGGTGAGTGGAAATTGTGATCATCTAGTCACTCATATGCCGAATCGTCAGGATTTCCAACTGGTCATATGGCAGGTTACTGGAGTTCTGCTGTGCTGTGCTTTCTGAAGACATAATTGTCTTAGGCCATGGTTCGGTCTAACCTTCTCCTGCTGCTCATAGCTGAAGCCTAAGAAGAATCCAACTGAAACCGCATCAATATTTGCAACACAGAAATAAGCACAAATGTGGTCAAATAAAAGTTCAAAGTACATTCATTATAACCTTGAGATTCGGCTTCTTACAGGCAGCCATAAAGCAAAAAAACACAAGAGAACCCTTCAAAGAAGAAAACAGTCAAAACCCAATGTGCAGGAAATAACTGTCCAACAATGAACGTAAGCAAATAACCTTCAGAACTGAAGTTCACGAAAGTGAGTCCACAGCCACGAAGACAATCATCAACGCAGGCAATCCAAGAGCTCATTAGTTAGAGGTCACAGCCTCACTTCAGTGCAGAATGAATAAACCTCACAGGGTGGCGAGCTGAAGGCCGGCCCATCCCTCGCCTCTAGCCACGACTCCCTCATCTTTTCAATCTGGCCTGGTACTTAAATTAGCCAGGCCTCAGGCCATTTCTTGTTGATGGGCCCAGGCCCGGACCCCACTGCCTCGACTCTGCCTCACCTCATAAGCCTCCAAGTCCAATCCAGCAATGGTCAAACATTGGCCCTTTTCCAGCTCTCAGGCCTGGGCACCGCCGCCCTGATTTGGCTTGTACCCGCCACACCGTAACCATGCTGCACCATCGAGACTTCCGTTCACACCACAAAAATGTCAGGTCGTACAACTGCAAAAGTAATGTTACAGGCTACTGATTGCAGTGATCATTTCCAAGAAAAAATGTGATTAATAAAGTAGTTAGTAGTTTTGTTTGCTGCCAGCAAATTATCGCTGGTCTTCACCAGCACCATCTGACACTGAGTGTCCACAGAAGCTGCTAATCCTATTCAGATACATATGGAATGGTAAAGGAAGATTTACAACACTGCTGTCTGGAAAAACATACTGAGATGATGAAGAGAAAGCACCTTTATAATAATACCGTATCCAAGAGAAGACAAAGGATTTTAATAACATCCTTTTCTTCTACGTGGAACATAACCCTACTGCTCACATTGAAATACTAATGTTCAGGAGAAACACCAGTGTTTTAACACTATCAATTTGCAATCCTTCCCCATACATTGTCCAAATCTAACTTTCCTCTTGCACAATGCCCTTATATCAAGCAACCCACACAAAAAATGCTGGTGAATGCAGCAGGCCAGGCAGCATCTATAGGAAGAGGTAAAGTCGACGTTTCGGGCCGAGACCCTTCGTCAGGACTAACTGAAGGAAGAGTTAGTAAGAGATTTGGAAGTGAGAGGGGGAGGGGGAGATCCGAAATGATAGGAGAAGACAGGAGGGGGAGGGATGGAGCCAAGAGCTGGGCAGTTGATTGGCAAAAGGGATACCAGGCTGGAGAAGGGACAGGATCATGGGACGGGAAGCCTGGGGAGAAAGAAAAGGGGGGAGTGGAGCCTGGAGGGTGGAGAGCAGGCAAAGAATTATAGTGAGAGGGACAGAGGGAGAAACAAGAGAGAGAGGAAAAGAAAGGGGGGAAAAATAAAAAATATATAAAATAAATAAATAAGGGATGGGGTGTGAGGGGGAAGAGGGGCATTAATGGAAGTTACAGGTCAATATTCATGCCATCAGGTTGGAGGCTACCCAGACGGAATATAAGGTGTTGTTCTTCCAACCTGAGTGTGGCTTCATCTTGACAGTAGACAAGGCCATGGATAAACATATCAGAATTGGAATGGGACGTGGAATTAAAATGTGTGGCCACTGGGAGATCCTGCTTTCTCTGGCGGACAGAGCGTAGGCGTTCAGCGAAACGGTTTCCCAGCCTGCGTCGGGACTCACCAATATATAGGAGGCCACATCGGGAGCACCGGACGCTGTATATCACCCCAGCCAACTCACAGGTGATCTGTTGCCTCACCTGGAAGGACTGTTGGGCCCCAAATGGTAGTGAGGGAGGAAGTGTAAGGGCATGTGTAGCACTTGTTTCGCTTACAAGGATAAGTGCCAGGAGGGAGATCAGTGGGGAGGGATGGGGGGGACGAATGGATAAGGGAGTTGCGAAGGGAGCGATCCCTGCAGAAAGCAGAAAGGGGGGGGGGATACCAAATTTGTGCTTGGTGGTGGTAAGCTGTCTCCAAAGATAGAGACAGAAAGATACAGAAAGGGGAGGGCTGTGTCGGAAATGGGCCAGGTGAAGTTGAGGGCAGAGTGTAAGTTGGAGGCAAAGTTAATGAAGTCAACGAGTTCAGCATGCGTACAGGATTGCTGCATCTGAATCTTTTCGATGATTTTAAGTTCCCTGGCCCCCACCACTTTACTTTCACCATGGATGTCCAGTTCCTATATACCTCCATCCCCCACCAGGAAGGTCTCAAAGCTCTCCACTTCTTTTTGGATTCCTGACCTAACCAGTTCCCCTCTACTACTACTCTCCTCCGTCTAGAGGAATTAGTCCTTACTCTTAACAATTTCTCCTTTGGCTCCTCCCACTTCCTCCAAACTAAAGGTGTAGTCACGGGCACCCGTATGGGTCCCAGCTATGCCTGCCTTTTTGTTGGCTTTGTGGAACAATCTATGTTCCAAGCCTATACTGGTATTGTCCCCCACTTTTCCTTCGCTACATTGATGACTGATTGGTGCTACTTCCTGCATGCATGCTGAGCTCGTTGACTTCAATAACTTGCCTCCAACTTTCACCCTGCCCTCAAGTTTACCTGGTCCATTTCCAATACTGCCCTCCCCTTTCTGGATCTTTCTGTCCCCATCTCCGGAGACAGCTTATCTACTGTTGTCTACTAGAAGCCCACAGACTCTCACAGCCACCTAGACTATTCCTCTTCACACCCTGTGTCTTGCAAAAGTGCCATCCCCTTCTCGCAATTCCTCCGTCTCCACCGCATCTGCTCTCAGGATGAGGCTTTTCATTCCAGGACGAAGGAGATGTCTTCCTTTTTTAAAGAAAGAAACTTCCCTTCCTCCACCATCAACTCTGCTCTCAAACGCATCTCTCCAATTTCACGCACATCTGCTCTCACCCCATCCTCCCGCCACCCCACAAGGGGTAGGGTTCCGCTTGTCCTCACCTACCACCCCACCAGCCTTTGGGTCCAACATATAATTCTGTAACTTCCACCACCTCCAACGGGATCCCACTACTAAGCACATCTTTCCCTCCCCCCCCTCCCTTTGCATTCCGCTGGGATCGTTCCCTACGTGACTCCCTTATCCATTCGTCCCCCCCATCCCTCCCCACTGATCTCCCTCCTGGCACTTATCCGTGTAAGCGGAACAAGTGCTACACATGCTCTTCCACTTCCTCCCTTACCACCATTCAGGGCCCCAAACAGTCCTTCCAGGTGAGGCAACATTTCACCTGAGAGTCGGCTGGGGTGATATACTGCGTCCGGTGCTCCCGATGTGGCCTTCTATATATTGGCGAGACCCGACGCAGGCTGGGAGACCATTTCACTGAACTCCTACACTCTGTCCGCCAGAGAAAGTAGGATCTCCTAGTGGCCACACATTTTAATTCCACGTCCCATTCTCATTCTGAAATGTCTATCCACGGCCTCCTCTACCATCAAAGTGAAGCCACATTCAGGTTGGAGGAACAACACCTTATATCCTGTCTGGGTAGCCTCCAACCTGATGGCATGAACATTGACCTGTAACTTCCATTAATGCCCATCCCCCCCTTCACACCCCATCCCTTATTTATTATATATATATATATATATATATATATTCCCCCTTTATTTTCCTCTCTCTCTCTTTTTCTCCCTCTGTCCTTCGCACTATAATTCCTTGCCTGCTCTCCACCCTCCGGGCTCCCCTCCCCCTTTTCTTTCTCCCCAGGCTTCCCGTCCCATGATCCTCTCCTTTCTCCAGCCTCGTATCCCTTTTGCCAATCAACTTTCCAGTTCTTAGCTCCATCCCTCCCCTCCTGTCTTCTCCTATCATTTCAGATCTCCCCCTCCCACTTTCAAATCTCTTACTATCTCTTCTTTCAGCTGGTCCTGACGAAGGGTCCCGGCCCGAAACGTCGACTGTACCTCTTCCTATAGATGCTGCCTGGCCTGCTGCGTTCACCAGCATTTTTTGTGTGTGTTGCTTGTATTTCCAGCATCTGCAGATTTTATCGTGTCTGCTCTTATATCAACTTTCTCCACCTTGGTTGATATGCTTCATTGCACCTGCCTCCAAACAGTGCCACAATACAATTTCACCCAATTGCTTAGGACTGTCACCAGTCATTCTACCTTGGCAGTCCTTTGAGAGAAAAAGTACAAACATAATGCCATAAAATAGCAGAGTATATTTTAGGAAGGCACTGACACCCAATACTTCAAGAACATAGCCTGGTAAAAATCTGTGCAACAGTGTCATCTGGTCAATTTGCCTGTTCTCCAACTAGGAACTGTAGGTTCTAACTCAACATCTGTTAGAACACAGCATTGATTCCAGTGTCTCTATAGCACCTTCCCTCATCTCTGCTCCTCCACTCCCATGTACCGAAGATAAGAATAGCACTCTAGCAGCCTGGGCTGACATGATGCTGAGGAGTGAAAGTATAGCTCAATATAATGCCTGTAAGTGATTTAATGAAAGGTTATTTTGATGAGAGGGTAGAATCTCTTACTGCAACAATTAGAATAAGATAAGCTTTGGACCCAAAAAGAGATTGTCATATCCTCATTTTGTCTACAGGCAGCAGTAGAAGAAAGGAATTTGCAAATCCTACATTTATGAATGATGATGAGCAAGAAAGCAATCTAATTCTACATCTCCCTGTTTCCACCACAACTTCACTTCCTATTGTGTAGGAAAACATTAGTGTTTCCACCCACTATTTGTAATCCTCATTCATTCCTTACATCTCCCTACCTACATCAATCCATTCAACATTTTTCTTCATCCTGTTATGTGCCTTTCCTTCCTCAATGTATCTTGGCCCAGCTATTCAATCCTGCTTCATCTGACTATTTCATTATTTAAGGTTTAGTAGAGACACAAGCATGCAAGTGATCAAAAGTGAAGCACAAACAGATGCTGCTCAACCCATTAAGTTCCGCCAGCAGATTGCTGTTGCCACATATGAAGTTTAGTATACGGACTGCACAGAACATGTAAAATGTGATTTGACTTACAGTAACTGATATTTTAGGCATCATATCTTTCCTTGCAACTGATCATGTTTCCATCAGATTTAGAATTCTACAAAATCACTCAGAATGCTTAATATTATCTCATCTGACAGTATTTCTTCCACTGAAATTTCCAAATTGACATTAAACACACACAGAGTATTAATTTCATACATTAAATTTAATTCTGCATCATACAAAGTCTTGCACAAAGATTTTCCTCTAACAATCATCAATTTTACCTGAAGCCAACTGGGGCCCAGTGGAGACCAGCGGCCAATGAGACAGCCAACCAATCGGAACAACCAGTCAGACCAAAATAATTGCGAGCACTCGGCAGAATCAACACTCAATTGTGCACTCTTAATGTCACCTTGACTGGTGACAAAATGTTTGCGACCCAACCTCAGGCACTGTGAAAAACTCAACAAACAAGCATATTTGTTCAAAGCCGGGATATTTTGGATGAATGTCATACATTTAATTCCAACATGACTACTTTTTTTTCCAAATATCAAGATCAGCAGAGCTCTTATGCATTTCAGTGTACATTTGATAGAACATCCTTCACTTTCTATTATTCATTAATTATGCAAGAGATCTGACAATCTTTGGTCTGGTTTTGTAGACACACCAGACACACTAAGGCCCCAATCCCTACATTTAAGGTTATAGTGGGGAAGAGGTTGAGATATCTGCATTCTGTTTACACTGAACGGATTCACTGGAATATTTACATTACTGTGTAAACACCAAAACAAAGAAACAAAGAAAATTACAAGTGAGTTGGAGTTTCTGGCTGGGGTGGGGTGGGGGGGGGGAGGAAGGGTGGAGGGTACGTGTCATTTAATGGAAACTGAGGCATCTCAGAAGGGAACTTAATTACATTATAATGTGAAGGGATAGAAGTTCAATAACAGATATTGATAAGAAATTAAGAGAAAAGATTTGGAATATAATTGAGGAGTGGTTGAGGGAGTTAAGAGTAATAGTTGTGGAGAGATTTGGTAAGAGTAAGGTGCAGTGACCACTCCGGGTCCAACCAAAGGTGTATTTATTCATCTTGCAAGAATTTTTATGGTTGCAAGTCACTGCTGGATGCCAAGAACAAGAGGTACAGCAGAACTATTTCATCAGCAAGTTGCTTGAGAGCGACGGAGTTGGACTTATTGTTGCTATTGTTGCGTTGTCGCCTGGACTTGCTGTGCCCCATTGTGTGGAGACGGTACACAAACCAAAAACTGAGCGAGTGATTGCCTTAGATGTATTTATTGTGATTGCAAGACCCTGCTGGACCTTGGTAACGTAGAAAAGTGGAAGTCCAGTTCACTGATTCATTGGCATGGGAAGGCCGACAGCGGGGGGTGGGGGGGGGGGCGTTGCACTGCCTCATTTGTGGCGAGGACTATCCCTCGGCCACGGGGTTGCCTCAAATGTGTTCGCCCAGGGGAGAGAGCATGGGCCTCTTCTGGCTGCACTGGAATTCGTGTCAGGTTGGAGGCTGGACCCGCCCATCGATGCTGCCCTCTGCTGTTCATTCAGTGGATGAATAAGCTAACCAGGACCATCTACACTCAGCAACTAGGGCTGTATTACTTTTTTTCTTTCCGACTGTATGTTTTTTCTGAAATTGTAACCATATGTGGTGGGTACTGTTGTGCCAGGTGCGATGGTTTGAGCATCTCAGAAACTATGACCTGCTGGGATTTTCACACAAAAGAGTCTCTAGAATTTAAAGGGAATGGAATACAAAACAAAAAACATCAAGTAAGCAGCAGTTCTCTGGACTAAAATGTCTTGTCATTGAGAGAGATCAGAGGAGAATGGCCAGACTAATTCAAGCTAAGAGGAAGAACAACAGTAACTCAAATAACCATATATTACAACAGTGGTGTGTAGAAGAGTATCACTGAACGCACGACACATATGTGGAACCTTGAAGTGGATAGGCTACAGCAGCAGAAGACCACAAACACCCAGTGGCAACTTGGTTTAGTACATGTTGCATGCAATGTCAAAAACAATCAATTTTTGTGTGATATTCACTTAGTGCTGTAGGTTAACTTTGTTTTCCATTTCATAGTTTTGAAACAAAGGCCTCACGTCCAAATGCCATAAACAAGAAAAATATTTCATTAGTTTGATGAAACAACTTATCAGTCAAAGTGCTTTTTGACTGTCCATTCTTCAAATAGATTTTACATTTGGTCTTGTATTACCATCTTACTGTTCTTATTTCTCCTTATGAATCATAGAAGCATACAGCAGAGAAACTGGCCATACCAACTGCAATACATAAAAATTGCTGGTGAACGCAGCAGGCCAGGCAGCATCTATAGGAAGAGGTACAGTCGATGTTTCGGGCCGAGACCCTTGGACGAAGGGTCTCGGTCCGAAACATCGACTGTACCTCTTCCTATAGATACTGCCTGGCCTTCTGCATTCACCACCAATTTTTATGTGTGTTGCTTGAAATTCCAGCATCTGCAGATTTCCTCATGTTTGCGTGATACCAACTGCAATACCCATCTATGTTAATCCCATATCCCTCAGATCATGCTTTCATATGCAAGCACCTGTCCAAATGCTTTTTAAATGCCTCCACTACCTCCTCTTGCAGCTCGTTGCCAATAACCAGCATTCTCTCTCTCAGCGAAAATATAACCTCAGGTCTCTTGTAAATGTCTCCTCTCTCATCCTAAGCCTACACACTCTAGTTATAAATTCCTATACCCTGGGCTAAAGATTCTGTCCTCTGTCCTATCCATGCCCTTTACAATCTTCAATATTCTTATAGATCTTATATATTGCAATGAGAATCAACCTACTTTATCCTTGCAATACTGCCCTCCATTCTAGTCAACATCTCTCCTGCACTATCTCTATCTCTCAGTTGCTACCAGATCCTTCCTTTCGTGCAGCGATGAGAGGTGTATAGTATACTAAGTAAAAGCTAACCAATGTTTTATACAACTGCAGTATGATATCCCAATGCTTTTTAGTCAGTGTCTAGGCCTACGAGGAGAAGCAGACCAAATGCCTTTTTCACTACCTTATCTATTTGTTTCGAACTTTTCAAGAAGCTATGAATCTGCACACCAAATGTCTCTCTAAATCAGGGATTCCCAACCTTTTTTATGGCATAGACCAATACCATTAAGCAAGGGGTCAGTGGACCTAAGGTTGAGAACCTCTGCTCTAATTCAACTCTCTTAAGGTCCTAGCAAGTTACTCTATGTATCCTAACAGAATTCATTATTTCATGCTTGTATGGATTAAATTTTATCTGCTGCTACTGCACCTCATTTCTCATCTGATCCAGATCCTGCTATATCCTTATACAACATTTTTTGCTATCTATTGCTTGCAACTGTATTGATGAAAAGGATCAGACGTTTGATAAGAACTCCTACTTAAATGTGTATTACTTCCTTTGTCACCAATGATACAAACTGAATTGGTTTAAGATAATGAGTTGTGCATTTTGTCATGTTTATCCATCGTGTGTTGTTGCAGTGCTGACCTACCAGCAGAAGATATCAGGAGGGGAAGAAAATAAGATAGCTTCACACAGATTAATATTTTAAGTCTTTGTTGCTCTCTCTCTCGCTCTCTTTGCATTATAATAAAAAGTTATGACACAGTGAATACACCAAGCATCCTAGAATTATACCACTGAAAAATATTGAAGAAATAATCAAAGCTGTTGGTTCGAAACTTGCATTCATTATAATATCTTAAAGTACTTCACTGAAGCAAAATTTGAGCGAACCATAGATGTCATTAATATCAGGGAGATTCTTAACAAGGAAAGACATTTGTGAGTTTTAATACAAATGAATGAAATCAGGCTTAACATTATTTGAATCATGTAAATCGGGTGAAAAAGGAAATTTGAAATGCAAGTGGGGTGAAGTCATAAGAGCAAAAAACATGGAGGAATTTTAAAGTAAGAACACAAATATTGAAAATAGTTGTGTGTTACAATATCAACAAAAATAAATAATAATCAGATCCAGAGCTGATCAGAAGATGGAACTTCTATAATTAATACCCTGACAAATAAAGACAAGCAGGCCATATAATACCAGAAGACATAGGAGTAGAATTAGGCTATTCAGCCAATCGAGCCTGCTCTGCCATTCCATCAGGCCGATTTATCATCCCTCTCAGTCTAAATATCCTATAATTTCCTTTTATCTGCCTCCCTACTTTCTCAAAGATTGGAGTGACATCTCCAATTTTCCAGTCCAATTTAATGATTCTTGAAATATTATTATGAATGCCTCCACAATCTCTTCAGCTGCCTCTTTCAGAACACAGGGATGCAAGTACATCTGGTTCAGACTTTTCAACTTCCCAAGCACCTTCTCCATAGCAATAGCAATTACACTTACTTCTAACACCTGACTCGCTCGAAATTCTGGAATATTGCTAGTGTTTTTCCACAGTGAATACTGACACAAAATGGTTCAATTTTGTTTACCATTTCTCTGTCCCCCCCATTACTACTACTCCAGTGACATTTTCCAGTGGTCCAATATCTACTCTCACCTCTCTTTTACTCTATATATCTGAATAAAAAACCTTTTGTATTCTTTTATATTATTGGCTAGCTTACCTTCATATTTCATCCTTTCTGTCCTTCTGTTGATTTTCAAAAGCTTCCAAATCCTCTAACTTTTGATAAATTTTTGGTATTTTATGTCCTCACTTTTCCTTTCAGGCTGTCTTTGATTTCCTTATCAGCCACAGTCATGTCATCTTCCTTTAAAAATACTTCATCTTTGGAATGTATCTAGCCTGCACTCTCCAAATTTATCCCCAGAACTCCAGCTGTTGCTGTTCTGCCGTTTTTTTTCTCTCTCTAAGTGCTGGGTGAATTTGATCATATTATGATCACTGTCTCCCAGGTGTTCCTTTACCTTAAGCTCCCTACTCAAATTTGATTCATTACACAACACCCAATCCAGAATTGCCTTTCCCCTGATGGGTTCAACCACAAACTGCTTTAAAAAGGCATTCCCTAGGCATTCTACAAACTCCCTCTCTTTAGATCCAGTACAAACCTGAATTTCCCGATCTATCTAGATTTTGAAATTCCCCATGACTACCATAACATTGCCCTTATTACATGCTTTTCTATCTCCCAATGTAATTTATATCCCACATCCTGGCTACAGTTCAGAACCCTGTATATAACTCCCATCAAGGAATTTTTAAACCTTGCACTTTCTTTACTGTACCCTCAAGGATTCCACATCATTTGATCCTATGTTATGTCTTTCTCAGGATTTGATCTCATTTTTTTACTAATAGAGCCACCCCTACCACCCCCCCGCCCCCGCCTACCTTCTTGTGCTTTTGATACAAGGTATATCCTTGGATGTAAGCTCCCATCTATGATCTTCTCTCAGTGATGCCCAAGACATCATACCTACCAATCTCTAGTTGTGCTTCAAGATAATTTAACTTATCCTTATACTGCATGCATACAAATAAAACACCTTCAGTCCATATGACTTCCTTACCACCCTATCTACCTATGTTGCCACTCTATGGACTTGTTCCCCAAGATTCCTCTATATGGTCTTGCCACTTACTGTATACTTTCCCCTTATATTTGTCCTCCTAAACTACAATAGCTGACATCTGTCGGGATTAAACTCCATTTTGCCATTTCTCTGCCAAAGTGTCCTGCTGTTTCCTCTGTATTCTGCAGTAGCCTTTTTCAACCTTCCATTATGCCATCTACAACTCATCCAATATTGATGTTGCCTATATACCCAATAATCGAACCACCTATTCTTTCACCCCAGTGATTAATACACATAATCCAAGTGGAAGACCACTGCTTACAGTTAGACCTCCAGTCAGAAAAGCACTTTTTACCCTGTTTCCACTGGCCAAGCCGATTCTGAACACATCTAACAACTCACTGTGGATCCCATGTGTTTAATCCTCTTGATGAACAGGCCGCGAGGACCTTGTCAGATGTTTTATTGAAGTTCTTGCAGACAACATCCTTTGCCCTACAACCATTCGTCTTCATCACTTCCTCAAAAAAAAACTAGATCAGATTTGTGTGGCAGGACCATCACTGCACAAATCTAGACTGATTATCCTTGATAAGAAAATGCTTTTTTCAAGTATGAGTAAATCCTCTCCCTAAAAATCTTTTCAAATCACTTCTTTACCACCGATGCGTCTCACTATTCTATGATTTTCTGCTTGCTTTCTCTCGCGTTTTTTTTAGAAAAAGAAAAAAATGTTGGCTGTTGTCCACAAACACAAGAGATTCTGCAGATGCTGCCTGACCTGTTGAGTTTCTCCAGCATTTTTTTTTGTGTGTGTTGGTATCTCAACCATGGCTAAACATTTCTGGCATCCCTTGCATTTGCATGGAATCACAGTGGTAAGCTGTGAGTGAAATTGGAGACCAATACATGATTATTATAGGTTTGGAAACAACTTGTCATTTTTTCTACTCAGGGTAGGTTTGAAGAAATAGAATCAATTCTAATACTGACGTTGTCCACATTTGAATATAAAAATAAAATGGGTTTAGGCACTGGTGTTTTATTTATTTGTTTATTTAGCAATACAGTGCAGAGTAGGCTCCTTTCAGATCTTCGAGCCATGCTCTCCCAGCAACCCAAAAATGCCAATTAAACCTACTCTATTCACGGGACAATTTACAATGAACAATTAGACTACCAGGGAGGTCTTGAGACTGTGGGAGGAAACTGGAGTATGCAGCAAAATATCACACATTCTATGGGGAGGACGTACAGAGACTCCTTGCAGAACGGTCCCAAAATTGAACTCCCAAACTCCAGAGAGCCCAGACATGTACGAGCAACACGCTAACCACCACACTACCATGACACCCAATAATAAAGTTAAAGTTCAAAGTAAGTTTATTAGCAAAGTGCATACATGTCATATACAACTCTGATATTTATTTTCTCATTGCTATTCTCAATAAATCTATAGAACAATAACCATAACAGAATCAATGAAAGACGACCCAACTTGGGTGTTCAACCAGAGTGCCGAAGACAACAAACTGTGAAAATACAAAAAAAATTATAACAAATAAGTAATAAATATCAAGGATGTGAGATGAAGAGTTCTGGAAAGTGCATCCATTGGTTGTGGGAACATTTTAACGATGGGGTAAGTATCAAAAAGTTATTGTTTTTGGTTCAGGAGCTTGATGATGTAGGGGTAATAACTGTACCTGAACCTGGTGGGTGAGTCCTGAGGCTCCTGTACCTTCTTCCTGATAGCAGCAATGAGAAGAGAGCATGGCCTGGGTGGTGGAGGTCCTGATGATGAATGTTGCTTTCCTGTGACAGCATTTCATGTACATGTCCTCAATCATGGGAGGACTTTACCCATGATGGACTGGGCCATATCCATTTTATTTTGTAGGATTCTCTGTTCAAGAGCATTGGTGTTTCCATACCAGTCAATATATTCTCATACTCTTAGATACTTGCATTTAAAACCAAAGGAGTCTCTCTTTTTTAGTTTTATGGGTTGTAAGCAATCTGAATTTAAACTGACGTGTGCTCATGGCACAAAGTTACCCCCAGAATGGGATTCATGACTCAGACATGACATGTAGCTCTAAATTAATTTATGGGTTCATGATCCAAACTGCAGGGTACAGTACAAATACCTACACCCCAGCACAATACAAAGGGCACAATACAGAGTTGCTGGTGCCATTGTTTAGCCACTATACAAAATAAGGCCACAAGATCCACTGGGCCCATCTTGAAGGTACCCTCAAGGACTTGGCCACTATTTTTCTGTATGACAGTAGTATTAGAAGAGATCATGATATTGCTCCTTGTTGAAAAAAGCTGTATACAAATGTGTTTTCTTAAATTACACCAGTTACTTCAATTCAAAGGAAATTCACTGGATGGAATGGGTTTTGGGCTATGCTGTGATTGTGAAATCAGCAAGTGTTATGACCTTAGTTAGTAATTCTATTTAAGAGCTTGAGATATTTAGTGGGTAAAATGGAGAAGTGTTTAATAGCTCTACATTGGAAGAAGATGGCGCTAGCCAACAATGCGACCAAGGGGAGACATCCTCCAGATGGTTCACAAAACTACTTCTTTCACTTCTTTTTCTTTCAAATGTGGTTCTACTACCGTTGGAGCCTGTGATCTACATTTTGCTGGTATGGTTTCAGGACGAAAGAGCAACCTGACACTTGGCTGTCTCCGAAGGAGTTCGTTGAGGTTCCGGGAGAAGTGTGCAGCATCCTGGAGGGCCCGAAACCTGGAGACATGATCAATTCCATTTCTCTCTGATATCAATGATTAAAGCATTGAAGAAATTTGTAAACAAGGATGAGAGCCAATGTTCTCTCTAATTTGTAATGACCAGTGTGCACAAAATTCTTGTGCTGTGCAATTTTTTGCCCTGTAAAAAATGTGCACACTGAATTTTATATATAGAGGAATTCATTTTAAAAGCAAGCAAAACACTGTCTACAAGATATCTGATCTCCTCTCGGTTTGATCACTTTCACTCTCACAAAATATACATAGTAGGCCTATAGCGGGTAATTAAGGATTTTATTGCCAGAGCTTTAACACACTGTCCATATGTGATTTGCGTGCTAAATAACACTTTAAAACACCAAATTTCCAAATATTACTCCACTTCTTCCCACTTGCAAATTCTCCAGCAATTTTTGAACCGCGACAATACACACAGGTAACACCAATTTTTGTACTGTACAAAAATATTTCTTGTAGCTGCATGTTCCTGACCTCATGAGCTTTCAGTGTGGTGGTTTCTACTGTTTCATTAAGCTATTCCGCTTTAAATGAACTAACATTTCTTTTGTACTCCTTGCTTCTTTGGAATATGTCGTAGTATAAATAAGCCAGCTGTAAAACCTTCAGACAAATCATCGCAAACTCCTCATTATCAACACCGTCTGCATCAAAAAGTAGAAAAGGAAATGTGATCGTCTACGATCGTGAAATATACTTAACATGCCAACGAGGTAGAGGGTGACAACCTTTTGAGTGCAGTTTAAATTCCTTTATGTGCTGGTAGCAAAAGATGTGTGCATGCACATGCACACAATTTAGGGGGAATATTGATGAGAGTGGAATGTGGGCTGGTGTTCAGGGTCGAGTACTCATGGGTGATCAGTGCACCTTACCCTCTTGCTTGATGCTCCCGGAGGAAGATGTATGCGTGTGGTGGTCTCTCTCTCTCCTCTCCCCTGCTGCTCCCAGAGGAACAGCCTGCATATGAACAGAGAGTCTCTCTCTCTCTCTCCCCCCACCCCCCCAAAGTTTAATCAACACAGTTTGTGCACCGGATTCTGTATTTCACATTATGATGTTTCTGTTTTATTTTCTGTTGTTATTTTGCCCATCTGGCTCTGCAGATTGCAAATAATGAAAACGCACTGCTGGGTTGGGCTGAGCTGAATACGCCTGGACTCTTTTGATGACCTTGTGGTCTAGTGTTTTATATTCTGTGTTTTTCACTCTTGTTTTTAACATTTGAGTGAGTGAGCTGGTTTTTTTTGCATGTTGGGGTATGATGTTTCTCCTTGAATGATTTCCATGGTTCTCTTTGTTTCATGGTTGTCTGAGGGAAGAGGGATTTCAAGCATACATACTTTGATAGTAAATGTACTTTGAATCTTTAAATTTGAAAAATCAAAACTGACAAATGCTGAAAATCCAAAAATGAAAAGACACCAGGGTGGAAACATGTAGTAAGTCAGGTAGCATTTGTGGAAAGAGACATTGAATTAACATTTCAGACTGAATATCATTTATCAGTGTTTTTTTAGGAATGTAGTCTCTCCATATTGTACAGTACTTTTGTTTGTATTTTTTCACAAATTGCAGTAACAACTGTTACATATAAAAGCAAAGAAACTAAGCAGACACCATTCTGGCTCTTGTGTTTTTCTTTTGATTCTTTTCTGGAGTTACCATACATAACAGTATGGTCAGCGTACCACAGGCTAATATGCTTATGAATGTTCTGGAAGCTTTGAAAAACAGTAGGATAGATAAATTGACAGTGCCACATAGGATATAACCCAGGTATTTCAAGAAGTGCGGGAAAAGTTGCTGCATATTTAGCAATGATCTTTGCATACAACTAATAATAACAATAATAAGAAGAATAAGTACTTTATTGATCCCAAGGGAAATTATTTCATTACAGCAGCAACATTTAAAATCACACTTAGCAATAATAAATATATTAACAAATAATAAAATACAGAATAATAATATACACAATAATGTACTGTACCAATGTGCAATAATAATGTACAAAATAATAGAGACTATTGAACTATGATGTGTGTTTTCCCGTCTCACAGAGGTGAACTGTTGTATATGCCTATTGCATTTGGTAGGAAAGATTTTCTGTAACAATCTTTGTGACAGCAGAGCTGAATGAGCCTGTTCAAAAGGGTGCTCTGCTGCTTATTCTGTAGGTCATGGAGAGGATGTGCCAGATTGTCCATAATGGATAACAGCTTGTTTAGTGACTTCCTCTCCACCACCAACTGAAAAAAAGTCCAGGCTGTAGTCTTTTTGCATCACCAGCACCGATGCTGCTCCCCCAACATAGTGCCGCAAAGAAAACTGCACTCGCTACAACAGACTGGTACAAGATCTCCAACATCCTGCTGCACAAATTGAAGGATCTCAGCTTCCTTAGCAAATAGAGTCTGCTCATCCCCTTCTTGTAAACGGACTTGGTGTTGGCCTTCCAGTCAACTGTTATCAAGGTGATTCCTCCCGCACCACTCCACAAACTTGTCCACCAGTCCTCTGTACTCCGACTCCTGCCCATCTCTGATACACTCAACCACCACAGAGTCATCAGAGAATTTCTACAAGTGACTAGACTCAGAGTTGTACTGAAAGTCTGTGGTGTACAGTGTGAACAAAAACAGAGACAGGCAGTCCATTGTGGTGCTCCAGCGTCACTCCCACCATCTCAGACAGAAAACTACCCAGCTGTACAAACAGGTATATCTGTCAGGTAGTCAGTAATCCAGGAGATAGTGGATTTGTCTATGCCCATCCTTTACAGCTTCTCCCTCAGAAAAAGTGGCTGGATTGCGTTAAAGGCACTAGAGAAATTTTTTTAAGTGGCCATAGAGTAATACAAGAAGATTGTAGGGTGGAAAAGTGTTATTCCTTTGTTCAAGAAAGGCATTAGAGATAATCCTAGGAGTTGGAGACCACAGTGTTTTAAGTCTGTGGTGGACAAACTGTTGGAAAAGATTCTTAGAAACAGAATTTATGAGCATATGGAGAAGCAGTCTTATTAAGGCTGATTTATACTTCTGCGTCAAATCAACACCGTAGGTATGGTGTAGCTGCGGACCCTACGCAGAGCCTACGCGGATCCCTACGTCGTAACCAGACGCGCACCTCTCCCAAAATGTAACTACGTGTTGCGGCAACGCAGACCACAACAACTGTGATTGGTCCGCTTGGTAGCGTCGCATTTCCTCCTACGCTGCAATAGCTTGCCATTGGGCGACTGAAGGGCAGGGAAGGAACTCTGGCTGCAATGCTTTCCATAAAGCTTTACAGACCTCCAAAATTACGAAAAAATATGCTCACTTTAAACTTGTTTACCCTGAGATAAAGCCTTGCACGGGCAGATGTGTGCGCATGCATGACGTGCCCGAATTGCAGAGCGATGCAGACACACCAACGCACCAGTATAAATGCTCACAACACGTGTAGGCTACGGCGTTGATTTGACGCAGAAGCATGAATCAGCCTTTAGGGTTAGTCAGCATGCCTATGTGAGGGGCAGATCATGACTCATGAGCCTAACTGACTTCTTCAAGGAAGCAACAAAACAATTGATGTGGATGTGGTGTGTATGGATTTTATTAAGGTATTTAACAAACTTTTCTATGGTAGGTTCATACAGGAGGTCAGGAGGCAAGGGATCCAGGGAAATTTGGCAGTGTAGATTAAAAATTAGCTTGCCCACAGAAGGTAGAGGATTGTAGTAGATTGAACGTATTCTATCTGAATGTTGTTGACCAGTGGTGTTCTGCAAGGATCTTTTCTGCTACCCCTGCTCCAAACCAAGGTTGGACATCCACACTAAATTGTAAGGCACTGATGAATGTGGTATAACAGAAGGACATGGGAATACAGATCCATAATTCCTTGAAAGTGGTGTCAGAGGTAGACAGTGTCATAAACAGAGCTGTTGGCACATTGGCTTTTGTAAATCAGAGCACTGAGTAAAGGAACTGGGATATTATGTTGATATTGTACAAAACATTCATGAGGCCAAATTTGAAGTATTGCATGCAGTTCTGCTCACCTATCTACAGAAAGACATCAATAAGTTTGAAAGAGTACAGGGAAAGTTTACAAGTTGCTGCCAGTACTTGAGGTTTTGCGTCCTAAGGAAAGGTTGAATAGACCATAAGACATAGAAGCAGAATTAGGCCACTTGGCTCATTGAGTCTGCTCCGCTATTCTATCATGGTTGATTTATTATCCCTGTCAACCAAAATTTCCTACTTTTTCCCTAAACCTTTGAAACTCTGACTAATCAAGAACCTATCAACCACCGCTATAAGTATATCAAATAACCTGGCTTCAACAACCATCTGTGGCAATGAATTCCACAGATTCACCACCCTCTGAACAAAGAAATTCCTTGTCTGTTCTAAAGGATTGTTCTTATATTCTGAAGCTGTGCCCTCTGATCTTAGATACACCCACTATACGGAATATCTCCTCCATATCCACTAGATAGGCTCGATAGGATTCAATGAGATCTCATTCTTCTAAACTCCAGTGCGTACAGGTTCAGAGGCATCAAACGCTCCTCATTCATTAACCCGTTCACTTCTGGGACCATTGTCATGAATGTCCTTTGGACCCTCTCCAATACCAACATATCTTTTCTTTAACAAGGGGGCCAAAATTGTTCACACTATTCCAAGTGTAGTCTGACCACTTGGCACTTGATTCCCTGGCACACAGGAGAATGAGTGGAGATCTTACACAGGTATACAGAATGTGAAGGTATATATACATTAAGTATATACAGGCTTTTTCTCCCGAAGTTGTGTGAGACTAGAGCAGAGGTTATAGGTTTGGGGTGAAAGGTGAAATATTTAAAGGGAACCTCGGGGAAAACTTCTTCACTCGGAGATTATGGAAGTGTGGAATGAGCTGCCAGCAGAAGAGTAAGATGCAAGTTCAGTTCCAAAATTTGTAAGTTTGGATTGGCACATGGATGACCAGGTATAGAGGACTATGCTCCCAAGTGTGGGTACATAGGTCTATGCAGAAAAATAGGCCAGCATGCACTAAATAGGCCAAAGGGCTGGTTTCTGTTCTTTATGCTCAATGACTCATAGGCATAAGCATTTAGCCTGAAGTTAGTTAGGTGCACCTCCTGAATACTAATGAATAATTCGCACATGGAATTATGAAAGTACTTTGTTATTTAAAAGATTATTTCTATCTATAATATTTATATTAAAAGAAATGAAATATTGGAGTTATTTACAAATCCATCCTTGGGCCTTTGATCAACTGAGAATTTTCTAAAAAGAGGTGATATCAAGCAATTTTGCAATCCCTCAAGATTTCACAGGAACAAGGACCAAGGTTTTCATGCTCAAGCCTCTGGAATAGAAATCGAACTGGGAACATTCTAACTGAGATGAAAATGCTGTTAACTGAGCCACGTCCTAGATTCAGGCTCCCCAGTACAAAACTAACAATAACCGACCATATGTATTACATCTGTCATCTGGCAAATTCTTCACATTTGAGTCATGCAAGATCAATCCTGCTATGTATTTACCCACTATTTGAGAATGACTAGTGCATTAAAAATGTTATGTTTATAGCAATGCTTAGGTCAGGTTCACATTGACTACATTTGGGCCACAGTATCTGGAATATCAGGTTTTAATTTTATACCTAATTAGACACCTATCAGAGTGATACATTGGATGCCTACTTGGCAAACTATTGACATGGATAGAAAAAAAGTGTAAGTGGCAAGAAATTGTGCAAGAATAATAATTATACCAATTGACAATTGCATCAGCTTCAGTTCTGCAGGTATCTTTTTGGGGTTGCAACCTGGAACTTATTTATAAAGAAATTAGGTGGTGACATTAAAAACCTAAGTATCAAAATCACTGGGACAAAAGCAATTCCACTTTACCAGCACAAATGGAATCGTTCACTTAGAAAAAGGATATGAATATATCGAATAAATAAGCAAAGTTTTAGTAGCCACTTTTCAATGCTGGCAAAGTTGATGTCTTCCATTTAAAGGCTTCAAAAAAACAGAGAGTGAAGGTAAAAAGACTAATGTTTGCACCTGGAGTTCAAGAAGGTTCATGTTCAAAGTTCGAAGTAAATTTCTTTTCAAAGTGCTCTCCAGAGATTCATTTTCTTGCAGGCAATCACAGTCAATACAAGAAACACAATCGAATCAATGAATTACATGCAAACAATGATGGATAAACAACCAATGAGCAAATGACAACAAACTGTGCAATTCAAAAAGAAAATCAAAAAAACATTTAAAACAATAAATAATATTGAGAACATATGTTGTAAAATCCTTGAAAAAGTAAGTCCATAGTTTGTTAAATCAATTCAGTGTTGGGATGCATGCCTGATGGTTAAGGGGCAATAACTGTTCTCGAACCTGGTGGTGTGAAATCCAATGCTCCTTTATGCTGTAGTTCTGCAAAACAACCCATGTTGTGAAATCAAGATGGGCATGTTTCAGAGAGGATTTACTGGGATTGGAAGGAAGTGCAACAAGAATCTGTGGCAACAAATTCAAGGTTGTGAGGCAAGATCATACAAACCAAGATTTTAATGAGATTCAGAAGACAAAGTAGAACTTTGATTTAAGTCTTCATGATATTAAAGAAAACTGATAAAGTAGAAAGATAGAAAATTCTTTCTGCCAGTTCAGGAGTCATAGCCTAGGGTCATTGTATAAAAATGAAAAGACTGAAAATAAAAACAGGTGAAGTTGAAACACTTCCACACAATAGCAAATGATGCAATGTGTCTTGCTAAATGTTTGTTAATCAGATGTTGTAAGAAAATGGGACAAAGATCATAGGTATTAAATCCTTGACTTCCCAGGGGTCTCTCCAGGTGCTTATTCCACAAACCATTTTGAATTGTTTTCCCCTCAAGTTTTATTCCTGAGTATTTCTTTATGTCTTCATTCGTCTTCTACAATCACCTCTGTTGATTTTTGGTAAAATGCCTTCCTCACCTCTATTCCTTTGGGGCCTTCTGTTCATCCTTGCATTTAAAAGGCATTAGATAAATCAATTTATTGTAGTTATAATCTCCAAATTAACCAACTTAAAGCTTGCATTATTTAGATTGGCTTGGTCATAGTGGGTAAAGTCACCTGGACCAGATGGACTGAAAGAGGTTGCTGAAAGTCCTGAGAGAGGTTGCTGAAGAGAAAACGGATGCATTGGTCATGATCTTTCAAGAATCACTTGATTCTGACATGGTCCCAGACTACTGGAAAATTGCAAATGTCACTCCACCCTTTAAGGAAGGAAGACAAAAGGGAGGAAATTATAGGCCTGTTAGCCTAACCTCAGTGTTTGGGAAGGTGTTGGGAGTCCATTATTAAGGATAAGGTTTCAGGGTACTTGGAGACTAATGATAAAATAAGTGCAAGTTAGCATGGTTTCTGTCACGAAAACCTGCCGAATGTTGAAGGACGTGATAAGGTGGATGTGGAGAGCATGTTTCCTCTGGTGGGTGTATCCAGAAGTAGAGGACACAGCCTCAAAATTGAGGGGCGACCTTTTAGAACAGAAGTAAGGAGGAATTTTTTTTAGCCGAAGAGTAGTGAATCTGTGGAATACACTGCCGGAGACTGTGATAGAGGCCAAATCCATGGGTATATTCAAAGTGGAAGTTGATAAGGCTCCTGATTGGTCAGAGAATCAGGGGATATGGTGAGAGGGCAAGTTTATGCAATTGAATGGGATCTGCGATCAGCCGAGATGGAACAGCAGAGCAGAGTTGATGGGCTGAATGGCCTAATTCTGCTCCTATGTCTTATGGTTATTTTCTTTAACCATGTCAGCACATATTAGTATATAATACTCTAACCAAATGTAATTTAGTCCTTGTAATTGTATTTCGCATTTGGATAGCCATTGCTTATATCTAAGTTTTGGATTCTGATATATTATGGAAAACTCATTTCATTAAGTTCAGTTACTTGAGATGTCAGAACTTGGTTTCACGACTGAACACAATGTCACTTGAGTGGATCTCAAGAAGACCACCTTACGCTGCAAATGTAACGAAGTTATATGCAGTTTTCTAATGAAATTATTTAAACATTTCGTTAAAAATGACCATGCGACTTCATTTCATGAATACAAATTAAAAAAACTTCATAACAAATATTCGGTAACTCCAATTTAAAATCAAAATGTACTTTAATAGCGTTGTTAAACAGTAATATTTCTAAAGTGTCTCCTCCAGTGTCATTACTGAACACCCAATACTACAACCATATAGTCTGCAATATAGGACGATGGACAGAAAACATATGCACACTGTAACCATTAGACGAATGACAAACGGATTCATGTTTAGTGTCCTTTTTATAGACCCTGCGTACAGATTAACGCACTGCTTCGCAGAGAAGTACATTCCAAACAAGCCGGGGAAATCCGCAGAGGAAAGCAGAACGACCTCCCTTATGGCATGCCCTGTTCAACAGTGTCAATCTATACTTAACAGCAGTTGCGATGAAAAATGACGCACCATCTGTAATTAACCAAATATGGCAATGCGAGGCGACCAGTCACTTCTTCATTCAAGGCACACCAACAAAATCGCACATTGATTTTGCTTGTTAAAAAAATCACTAACGTTAAAGCAAGCCAAACTTTGGAGAAAAGTTTGCAGAAACTCTCGACCCTTAAGGCAAATTTGAGCCGAAAGGACATAGCTGCAAAATAGTTTAGCCAAACCTTTGCAAATGGAAAACGGCCATTGTAACTTTGCCGTGTACAGAAGCAGGCAGACTCTTACCCAGCTGTCATGGTAATATTATAGAACGTGAGCCAGACAGTAGCCAGCGGACTCAAATGCTTCTTTTTACTTTCTTTCTCTTCCACCAAACCATCTTCCTCACTAGGCGCCATAGTTCAATCTGACTAAATGAAGAGAGTTCAGAACAGCTGAAGCCGACAGCAGCCCCGCGCCTCGCTCCCGCTCGAGGGCAACCGTGCTCGCGCCTCGCTCCCGCTCGAGGACAACCGTGCTCGCGCCTCGCTCCCACCTAGAGATACGTACCCGCGCGTTGATAGAGCAAAATTTCCCAGACTTTTCTAACTCCGCAGGTTCCACCCTATTCAATTAACAATATCCAACGTCGCTGATAAATTTTTGAAAATATTTTAATCTAAACTATTACACTATTATTTGCAAGCTGCTAACTCTGCATTTGCGATGTTGATTGCCAAGACACACGTAAAAGTTAAGAAATTATGTTGCAATTTAATAAAACAATAGTAAAAAGTATTGCATTAATGGTCGCCTTGCTATAAAAAGGATGCAGACTTGCTGGATAGACGGTAGAAGAGATTCATCAAGAATGGAGTCTATCCAATCTGGCTCTATAAATTTTAGTTATAGGAAGAGACTAGACAGCGGGGTGACCCGTTGGGGCACCCTTTGAGAGAAGGGTAGTGCAGCCTGATGTGATCAGAATGAACATTAAATTTTTTCTGAATACTATTGGTATCGCTTTGCTTTGGAAACTGAAGTAGAAAACCTCAGTTTATTAAATGTAGCCCCCTGGTAAGCCTCAGACTCGCTCAACTCACTTTCGTCTAGGGGGAGCAGCCTTTGGCCCCACCAAACTGGGTAATCAGGATTGTGTCGATGGTGTGTGATGTACCCCACCACACCAAATAACAGACAATACACCATATGCGATTAAATGATTACACTTTATAGATCTTACTGGAACTAAGTAATTAATAGATAAAATATAAAAGAGAAATAAAAGGCACTAAACTTATTAAAGTTCATCCACTTCGTGCACAACAGTTGGAGCTTAATTAACGGAGACTTCTTTCCACCATTCGATCCCCTCTGACCCCCTCGACCCACCACCTGGGACCAACCACAGTTGTCGACCAGATGCTCCACATGAGTCTGTCTTCGTCTCCTCTCCTCGCCGAAGACCCTGGGCCTCGGACTCCCACTCGGGGTCCGTCCCGCCACCCAGCTTACAGCATCGCATCTCCTCTCTCTGTCCCCATCGCGCCTTCTTCCTCCAAAGCCCGCGAAACACAATAGCTTACAGGCACACAAGAACGACGCGTAGCAAAGCAAGTACAGCTGCTCCTCATTTAACGAAGGAGACCTTTGATGGCATTATTTCTGCCTTATCTGCCACCTTTGTGTCTCTCATTGTCAATCTGGAGAGGTGCAGCCCTTTCATGCCCCGTCTCTTCAGCTCTTCTGCTGTTTGTTGCTTGTCTCTGATCCTGGAGACGTGCATGCCTCTCCTCCTCTGCCTCTTCTTCTCTCAACTTTTTTTGTCCTGAGTCTTTGATCCTGGAGTCATGCAGCCCTGGCCTCATCCAATTCTTGTTCTCTCCCTCTCCTTGCCGCTTCCCGAAGACGTTTGGCATTATCTCTTGACCATAATGTCCCCCTTCCCCTTCCAAACGGCATAATTAGGCTGACCTTTTTTTTTTACCCTACTGCCGGATAGAAGGTACGAAGCACTAACACCAAAGGATGCTGATTATTCTTGATGATGTGGTTGGCACTCTCCTAAATGGATGTGATATAGTCACCTCTGTCCTTTGACTGCAGCAAAGGGTTTTATGGGTGTCTCGAAGTACGTCATTACAATAAGATGTAATTATCTCTTATTGATGGGTGGCAGTTATATCTGTCCCAATCCTACACATGCTGATAGTGATTAGCAGAATGTGACTCCTCGAAATAGAGCTGCCCTACCCTTTTGCACCAGTAGGTGTCGCTACTGAGGCTGGTCATGCACATGCGTCGGGCTGTGGTGTCCCGATTTCCATGATGGCCGATCAGGTCTCGGGTGAAAGCCAGTCTGTTGATTTTTGGCGAATGAGCAATTTTATATGGATATATAACCCTGAACTTTGCCCGCATTCTGTAAGTTAGCGCATTTTAATTCGATTTAGCCAAAAAAAGTGCCACTGTAATGCACCGTTTGCGCTAATTGGAGGTCACAAACAGACAGATAGAGCATGAGAGTTTTAGTAGTATATAGATTGGATAGACCGGGCTGGTTTTCCCTGAAATAAAGGAGGTTGAAAGGCAGCAGGATAGAATTATATAGAACTACTAGACAACGGGGTGACCCATTGGGGCACCCTTTGAGAGAAGGGTAGTGCAGTCTGATGTGACCAGAATGAACATTAAATTTTCCTGAATGCTATTGCTATCTCTTTGATTTGGAAATTAACAAGAAAAACTCAGTTTATTAAAGAAGAAAGATGCATAGCAAGACAAATATGTGACCAGAATGAACATTACATTTTCCTGCATGCTATTGCTATCGCTTTGCTTTGGAAATTAAAGAAGAAAAACTCAGTGTATTAAAGAAGAAAGACGCGTAGCAAGACAAATATTGCTCCGCAAACAACAGGAATTCTGCAAATGCTGGAAATTCAAACGACACACATCAAAGTTGCTGGTGAACGCAGCAGGCCAGGCAGCATCTCTAGGAAGAGGTACAGTCGGCGTTTCAGGCCGAGACCCTTCGTCAAGACTTAGTAGTATATAGATTGGATAGACTGGGCTGGTTTTCCCTGAAATAAAGGAGGTTGAAAGGCAGCAGGATAGAGTTATATAGAACTACTAGACAACGGGGTGACCCATTGGGGCACCCTTCTCAGGCTGAAATGTCAACTGTACCTCTTCCAACAAATATTGCTCCTCCTCGTTTAACGAAGGACACTTCAGATGACCACATTTCTGGTTGATCTGTCACCCTTCAGGAATACTCTAACGTTTTCATTTCTTTTTCTCCAGCTCAAAGGCACATACAGCTGACCATGCTGGAATACTGGTTTCTCCAAATAAATCAACACATTCTCCATGGTTTGTCCTTGCGCCTTACGTATAGTCATAGCAAAGCATGACTGTGTCAGGAACTGGCTCTGCTGAAGAGGGACATCTTCCCTTTCTGATAAATTGAGAGTAATTCTTGGGATCATGACAATGTCATTTTTGAACGCACCAGTGTTTATCTTTGCTATGATGAGATTGTCGTGCAGTTCTTCCACCGTCATTCGCGTTCCATTGCAAAGCCTCGGTGGATCCAAGTTCCTCATTGAAATGATGGGAGATCCCCTCTTCAATTCCAGTTTATGTGGGGGCAATCCAGAGAGTTCAACGGAATCGAGGAATTCTGTTGGAAAATGAGTGGCGTTAGCTCCTTCACTTACGGCATTGAAGGAACAGTACTCTTTCATGATTCCAGGGAAGCGTCTAATGCATGTGAAGTTTATTTTTCATATCATTTCATGAAGAGGAACCAAGATAGAATTCCTTGAGAAGAGTTCTGCAGGATTGTCGAATGTCGGGTAAATGAAATCAATGCATTCTTCCATAGTTGTTGCTGGCAGAATCATATCTTCAGGTAATTCAATTTCATTGTTTTCATTTTTCTCAATCTTGTCTTCTCCAACATCCAATATGAACTGAGAATATCGTCCTTCTCGCTCACTCAATCGCATCTTTCTCTTCAATTGAAACTTGAAGTTTCTCCATAAGTATGATTTTTTAATGCGTGAATTCTCCACATCAGCATCATTTCTTCATTTCTTCATTTCACAGCTGCTAGAAGTTGACGGAAATCGCCACAGCAAATGGTTAAAATACCCCTGAAGGCCTCATTCTTGCCGCATACATCACTAAGAGTGCAGTCCATGGCTTCAAAACTCTCCCTCCTGGGGCTGTCATCCCAGACAATAAGCTTCGCATTTTGGAGTAAATTTGCAGTATTGGTATTTTTATCGATGTTACAAAGGGCATCCTCATTGACTTTGAGGGGTATTTTGAAAAGTGAATGCGCTGTCCTACCACCAGGCATCAATGTTGCTGCAATACCCGATGATGCTACAGCAATAGCAACACTTCCAGCTCCCCTAACTTTAGCGAGAATCAAGTTGATGATAAATGTCTTGCCCGTTCCTCCTGGTGCATCAATGAAAATCATTGAAGAGAGATTCCTTTCCACGCAGGTGCACACATATTCATATACTTCTCTTTGCTCATTATTCAATAGGAGCTCCTTCTGTGAATCAAATTCCTGCTGTTCATCTGTGTTATATTGCAGTTCACGCAATAATTCCAGATTGCCAGCAATTTGAGGAATTATACAGTTTTTTGGTATTGGCATGTTATATTCTTCAAGTATTTTGCCCAAGTTTTCAAGTTTCTCTTGGAAATACAGAAGAGCTTGTCCATGATACCTCTCATCGATCATGATGTTAGGATCATTGATAGTTCTCCTCTCCATTTGTAAGAAATCTTCAGACATTGCATTCTCGAACTCGTTGCATAATTGCTGCGGATTGTTGATTTCAGTGTTTGTTAGCAAGACGACAAACAAATCTCTCATTGCTCTGGGCATTCTTGTTCTCGCTGCTTCTTCCATAGTTTGCTGCTAATGATCGTCAGCTTGCAACAATCCTCTCTCTCTGCAGACATCTTTGAATGATGGAAGGATATCTCCATCCTGTGTTTTCAAATATTGGAAAGACACTGGTCCCTTTATGTGATGAAGAAGAAGTCTCAAATAGTAGAGGTCACCACTTCATGGAGAAACGGTATACACTCAACCCAGAACATTTGCTTCATAAATGCCGGAGTACTCCTCCACTCCTTTCCCCATTCTCCTTCTTTCTCATCTCTTATTAGTCCACATGTAGAATCTGGGAATATCCGCATAGTACGGGGTTCTTGCAAATACGAGTGCATAGATCCATGAATTCCGTTAAAGTGGTTCTTGACATATCATTATTCAGTTGTACAGCAGCATTATCTCGAAAGAATACTTGATGCTGTTGGGGAAGGTGCACTTGAAGGCGAACAACAGCTGGTTTCCCTCATGTGAAATGGAAATCCAAGTATCAATCGACAGCTTCAGAGGGCCCAATATATCTGCCTGTCAAATACTGAGTGATTTCGTCTTCACTATTCACTCCAGAAATTGCCCGATCACTCCCCTTCATGGTATACTTGATCATGTATTTGATGGATTTGACAGATAAGCATATTTCTACATTTAGATGACAATTGAACAGCTTTAATAGTTCGACTGAAGTTATCCTACTGAAGTTATAGTTCGACTTTGTCATCCTACTCGATGACCTTCGAATCCTCCCATTTGCACAGACCGTCTCCTATACACAGGACATGAATCATCCCCACACCTTGTATGCTCAATATTTGGCTTCGGGTACCTCTTACTGCATGTAACATTTTGCCAACCCAGTGATTTAGTGGTGCAATACGGACCATGTATCATGTGCTTCAATACCAATTCATGCAGCTGTGGATCTTCATTTGGGTCTGGTATTTCTGCTTGAATGAATTTACCATAATCTTGTGGTCTTGGCTTGGATGCCTCATCGAGCCACAGCAGACAGTGCAAATGAGGCAGACCCCGCTTTTGGTATTCAACACTTACAATGTAAGCGATACACCTACCAAAGAGATCATCTGTTCCAGTGAGGTACTTCATAAACAACTTTCTCTTCAAGTCAAACACTCACGCGATTAAATCTGGCCAATCATTTGGTGGCTGATGCCAAAAAAGATGTTGTCGGATTTTGGGCCAGTTTGGATTGCATGTCATTGTAATGAACAATGAGGCATTACCATACTTCTGTATGTACATCATGGCATCCTGACATTGTTCCATCATGTATCTTGGTCCACCAACAAATGTTGTGGAGAGGATAATGCGCCTTCCGATGTTTCTGAAATCATCGTCATCACTCAATGCATCAGTCAGTTCTCTGTATGTTGTTGATCTCAAGGTTGCTTGATTCATTCAGATGTAGCTCAGCCTCTCACCTTTGATCTTTGCAGCCATATCGACCAAGGAATAGACATCCTCCTCTGAGAAGGTTATTAAACTCATTCTCATGGTTCATTATTCAATACACATAATAACGCATTGCTGTCAGTTTCTTGTTGTTTGTCATTCGGAGTTGATGATGCCAGCCATTGTCTCCAAGTGGAAAGAAAAGTACGTATGAACGATGGGGCTCTGAAATTATTTGCAAATCACCTCCTCGTTCTTTCAACACAATGTGCCGTGATCTTCCTTCAGGTTCGGTACTGTTCAGTATAATGACAGCGACTTCGTTTGCAATTTGTGCATTAAATCTTCTCTCATGTTCAAATGCCGGTCTCCGGTCATGGTCAATGACAATGGACACCTCTGGCATGTCTTGAATTTGTTCTTTTGCAAGTATAAGGGATGCAATGTACGGGTTTTGTTGTCGTAATAGGTTTTTTTAGATTAGATTATGAGGATATGCAGTCCTCTTTTATTGTCATTTAGTAATGCATGCATTAAGAAATGATACAATGCCTTTCCAGAATGATATCACAGAAACACATGACAAACCGACTTAAAACTGACAAAAACCACATAATTATAACATATAGTTACAACAGTGCAAAGCAATACAGTAATTTGATAAGAATAGACTATGGGCACCATAAAAGTCTCAAAGTCTCTCAAAAGTCCCATCATCTCACGCAGACGGTGAACTTCCAGCACCGCAAACTTGCCGATGCAGCATCCTGGAAGTGTCCGACCACAGTCCGACTCTGAGTCCATCTGAAAACTCTGAGCCTCCGACCAGCTCTCCGACACCGAGCACTGAGCACCATCTCTGCTGAGCGCTTCGACCCCGGGCCCGGCAATAGGCAATAGGTAAAGCTGAGGATTTGGGGCCTTCCCCTCCAGAGATTCTGGATCTCACAGTAGCAGCGGCAGTGAAGCGGGCATTTCAGAAGTTTTTCCAGGTGTACCTCCGTGCTTCTCACGTCTGTCTCCATCAAATCAGGATTGTGCACGGCCCCCTAGTTAACACATACAATTTCATTCAGAACGGCTGCGTGTGCTGCGTCGTGCCGGCATCTTCTCCTCCCTCCCATATCAATAATTCAACAATCTCACGTTGAATTCCATCATTCTGTAGTATCCCCATTCTCAATTCTATGCTGTCTTGAGGATCCATGAAGTAAATTTGATGGAATCGAGCTTGTTGGTTCGGGTCTGGAATTAAATGTTCGATGTAATGATGGATTTGGCCTTGAATAATCACAGAAGGATTCTATCGATTCCTAGTTGGAATGACTTCTTTGGCACCAAAGGATGTCATTTGGAAGAGGCAAGTGTATTGTCTGATGTTCTTCCTGAACTCGTTTGCAATAGGTTCATCATTGCTGTACAAATTGAGGAGTTCATTAGGTAGAGGCTGCAAATTGCCTATCCTGACCATTCCCTTCATACAGCAGAAATGTGCAGTTTCTCCAGTGAATTGGAAGGCATGACAGTGAGGGCATACTCTGGTCATCGAACCAACATCAGCAGAAATGTTACGGCACACGAGTCGTGCATTTTGCCTTGTTCTTTCTCTGTTGAGGTATTGTCGTTGAAAGCGGCCATTGTCGTCTTCAGCAACTCTCACAATAATGACTCGGTGCCGCATATTCTTGAGTTGAACATTCCTTTTCTCCTGTGCCTCTTCCTCTCTCCTCCTTCTCTGCCTGTTTTTGTCATTCAGGAGACGCGCAGCCCTTTCATCCTTCGTCTCTTCATCTCTTCTACCACTTGTTCATTCTCTCTGATTCTGGAGTCGTGAAGCCCTGGCCTGTTTGGAATCTTGTTCTCCCCTCCGTCTGTGCCTATTGTTGTCATTTTGGAGATGAGCATGCCTGTCCTCCTCTGTCTCGTCTTCTCTCATCTTTTTTGTCCTGACTCTTTGATTCAGGAGTCGTGCGGCCCTGGTCTCATCTGATTGTTGTTCTCTCCCTCTCCTTGCCACTTCCTGATGACGTTTGGCGTCATCTCTTGACCATAATGTCCCCCTTCTCTGTCCACGGGGCATAATTAGGCTATCCATATATTTTTACCCTAATGCTTGATAGAAGATAGGATGCAGTAACACCAAAGCCTCCAAGATGCTGTTGCTTCTTGATGATGTGGTTGGTGCTCTCCTAAATGGACGTGATAGCCCTGCCCTTTTGCTGTGGTTGGTGTGGCTGCTGTGAGCATCGTGAAGCGCTGCTGAGGTTGGCCGAGCGCATGCGTCGGGCTGTGGCGTCGCGGTCTCCGTGGAGGGTTGAAGCGGCTCTGTGAGCATCGTGAAGCGCTGCTGAGGCTGGCCGTGCGCATGCGTCGGGCTGTGGCGTCCCGATTTCCATGATGGCTGATCGGGTCTCGGGTGAAAGGCAACTGTTGATTTTTGGCGAATGAGCAATTTTATACAAATATATAACCCTGAACTTTGCCTGCATTCTGTAAATTAGCGTATTTTAATCCGATTTAGCCATAAAAAGTGCCGCTGTAATGCACTATTTGCGCTAATTGGAGGTCACAAACAGACAAACAGACAAACAGACAGACAGAGCATGAGAGTTTTAGTAGTATATAGATAGATGAGGGGAATACATATGACAAAAGAATTTTTTTTCTAATTATAGGGGTATCCCAAACCAAGACTTACCTTCTTACCGCCCATTATGCCACTGGCGTTTAAGGCAACAGTGAAGGTCCTCCATCTCTGGCGGTGCTCAGGGCTTCCTTCATCTTGTCAGTAGCTTCCTTTCAGTTTTCACTACTGTCAGTCGTGCAAGTCCCAGGTGGAGACTCAGGAATACTGTCACATTCAGATGTAGGAGGATCCTTCAATGCTGTTTCCATAACAATGTTGTTTTACCAGTCAGGGTTGTTAGCCCGGAGCTGAACTCCCAAACCTGGTGGACCACTCTTAGTCTGGGCTCTACCCTTTGACCTGTTGGCATGGGTGACCCTACCAAGAGTCAAAGCATAAAGCCCTGACTCCAGCAGCTAACATAGCTCTCCGGGTCATTGAGGCATGCAAGCCTCCAATCCCAATGCCAAGATTACCTCTTGGAGGTAACAAATCCAAGAAGGTGTAGGCTTAAGGTGAGAGGGAGGAGCAATGAGGTAAGCAACACTGAAACAGGCTCCTTGGCTTGACATCCATGCCGACCAAGATGTCCTCCCAAGCCAGTCCTATTTGCCTGCATTTGACCCACATCCAGATTTCTTATTCATGTATCTATCCAAGTGTCTTTGAAACATTGTCATTGCACCTGTCTATACCATTTCCTCTAGCAGCTCAATCTATATATGCACCAACCTCTGTGTGAAGAAATTGCCCCTCAGGTCCCTTTTAAATCTTTCCCGTGCCTTAGAAAGAAGTTTTCAAAGAGATCTGAGTGGAAAACTTTCTACATAGGGAATGATTGTTATCTGGAACATGCTGCCAGAGGAAGTGGTGGAATCAAAAATATTCAGCATGTTCAAGAGACATTTAGACAGGCACTTAAACAGGCAAGGAACGGAATGATACAGACCTAATGTGGGTAATTGGGGTTAGTGTAGATGGGGAAAAGATTAACATAGATGTGGTCGGCCAAAGGGCCCATTTCTATTCTGTACAAGCCAGTTTCAATGACATCCTATGGTCAGTCTGGGAAATACAATAGAACTCTGATAACATGCTGTCCATTTGTTTGTAGGTCTGAATGGTTCCGTATTTAGCACACAGAGTGAGAATGCTTGAATTTACTTTGAACTTCACACTCCTTTTAGCACACTGGGGCCTGCATTCCCGAGTTAATATGCTCTCTTTAACATATCAGGACCCTGGTTTTTGCATTCCATTTACACACATGGGGCCTTTAACCACAACAAGACTGTGGTTCCCTCACTCCCACCTTCACACCAGAGCCCCAATAACCACCTCCCCCTTAAATTCCCATTCTTTCTGCGCTCTGTTTAAATTCACTAGTGTTCCAATTCCTGCACTCCTTTAGAACTACCCCAGTTCCCATACTCTTCTCATATACCAGTGCAAGACTTTGACCTGAAACATTACAACTCCTTTCCCCCATTGATAATGCTCAACCTGCTGAGTAGATTGTTTGTTGCTCTGGAGTCCAGTATCCGCAGTCTCTTGTGTCTGTAGAACAAAGGAAATGTCTGTGACAGTGTGGAAGGCAAGATTGTCCAGATGACACAATGTTTTCAGTGTTGCTTCGTGAACAGAACTATGATGACATACACCCTGCCTAACCCTCTTGCAGTAAGGAGATCCCAGTCTATATTGGGGAAATTGAAGGCACCAACTGTGACCACACGGTTGTTTTTCTCACCTTTCCCTAATTTCGCTAATCTGCCAACACAGCTGGTCCTCAAAGATCCAGTAGCTATTGAGGATCTGTGATATAATCCCATCAGAGTGATTTAACCTTTCTTATTTTGGAGCTGGAGATAAGAAGTCAAAGACAGTCTCAAAGCAGAAGAGAGTGCACACAATACAGCAGAAAATACTGCTGTATTTTCTAGAGGTTTGCTAGAGGTACTGCTAGAGGTTTAGAAGCTTCTAAAATCCAACAGAAGGCAACCAAAAAATAATGAGAGAAATGATGAAACGTAATGATAATCTGGCCAATAATATAAAAGAGTATATCAAACGATTTTTCAGATATATAAAGAGTAAACGAGAGGCAAGTGTGGACATCGAACCGATGGGATATGACACTGGAGATGTAGTAATGGGAGGACAAAGAAATGGCCGATGAACTAAATAATTATTTTAGACCATAAGACCATAAGACATAGGAGCAGAATTAGGCCACTCAGCCCAATGAGTCTGCTCTGCTGTTCCATCATGGTTGATCCCGGATCCCACTCAACCCCATACACCTGCCTTCTTGCCGTAAATTTTGATACCCTGACCAATCAGGAAACTATCAAGTATTGCTTTAAATATACCTACAGTCCTGGCCTCCACTGCTGTCTGTGACAGAGCATTCCACGGAGTCACAACCCTCTGGCTTAAAAAATTCCTCCTTATCTCCATTCTAAAGGGTCACCTCTCAATATTGAGGCTGTGCCTCTAGTTCTGGACACGCCCACCACAGGAAGCATCCTCTCCATATCCACCTTATCTAGTCCTTTCAACATTCAGTAGGTTTCAATGGGATCCCCTGCATTCTTTTAAATTCCAGTGAGTACAGGCCCAAAGCTGCTAAATGCTCCTCATATGTTAACCCCTTCATTCCCAGAATCATACTTTATACTTTATTGTCGCCAAATAATTGGTACTAGAACATATGATCATCACAGCGATATTTGATTCTGTGCTTCACACTCCCCGGATTACAAATATTAAATATTAAAAATAGTTAAATTAGTAAATATTAAAAATTTACATTATAAATCATAAATAGAAAATAGAAAAATGGGAAGTAAGGTAGTGCAAAAAAACCGAGGGGCAGGTCCGGATATTTGCGGGGTACGGCCCAGATCTGGGTCATCCTCGTGAACCTCATCAATTTGCATCAGTCTTCACTGTGGAAGACACCAGCAGAAATTCAGAAATTCAACAGATTCAGGGGGTTGGAATGTAATCGCTATAGTAAGGAGAAGGTGCTTGGGTAGCTGAAAAGGTCTGAAGGTGGGTAACTCACCTGAAACAGATGGACTACAGCCCAGGTACTGAAGGTGTTATATTTCAAGACCACTGGATTCTGGAATGGTTCCAGGAACTGGAGAATTGCAAATAACACTCCATTCTTTCAGAAGACAAAAAACAGAAAATTATAGGCCAGTTGGCCTGACTTTTGTATTTGGCAAGATGTTAGAGTCCATAATTAACAATAAGCTTTCAGGGTATTTGGGGGCACATGGCAAAATAGGCAAAATTCAACATGATTTCCAAAGGGGGAACTCCTGCCTGACAAATCTTTTAGAATTCTTTGAAGAAATAACAGGCAGTTTATACAAAGGAGAATCAGTAGATATTGTTTACTTGGATTGGCCTTAGACAGGATGCCACACATGAAGCTGTTAAACAAGACAAGAGCTCATGGCAACACAGGAATGATACTAGCATGGAGAGAAGATTGGCTGATTGCCAGAGGGCAAAGAGTGGAAATAAAGAGGACATTTTCTGGTTGGCTACCAATAACTAGTGATGTTCTGCAGGGTCAGTGATGGGTCCAGTACTTTTCATGTTATATGTTAATGATCTATATGATGGAATTGACTGTTCTGAGGCCAGATTTTCAGATGATACAAAATAGGTGGCGTTGAGGAAGCAGGGAGAAATCATAACAATGGCTATAGAAGTGGCACGTGTAATACAGTGTAGGAAAGTGCATGACCATGCACTTTGGTAGAAGGAATAAAGGTGAAGAATACTTTCTAAATGAAGTGTGAATTCAGAAATTGGAGATGCAAAGGGATTTGGATGTCCTCGTGCAAGATTCCCTGAACATTAATTTGCAGGTTGCAGTAGTAAGGAAGGAAAGTAAATGCTATGTTAGCATTTATTTTGAAAGACCGGATTATAAAAGCAAGGATGTGATGCTGAGACTTTATAAGGCATTGGTCAGACCATATTTGGTATATAGTCAGCAGTTTATGGGCCCATATCTATAAAAGGATATGCTGACATTAGGGAAAGTTCACATGAAGTTTACCAGAATGATCTTGAAATGAAGAGATTAATGTGTGAGGAGTGTCTTATGGCTCTGGGCCTATTCTTAATAGAATTTAGAAGAATGAGGGGGTGGAGAAGATGTTTCCAATGGTGGAGAAGACTAGGACCAGATGGCACAGCCTCAGAATAGAAGGACTCCCTTTAGAACAGAGATGTAGAGGGATTTCTTTAGCCAGATGGTGGTGAATCTGTGGAATTCATTTCCCCAGACAGCTGTGGAGGCCTAGTAATTTGGGTATATTTATAGCAGAGATCAATAGGTTCTTAATTTGTAAGTTTGTCAAAGGTTATGGGTAAAAGGCGGGAGAATTGGGTTGAGAAGGATATTAAATCAGCCGTGATCGAATGGTGGAGCAAATGGCCTAATTCTGTTACTATATCCTATAGTATTATGGGCTTATTTTGTAATTATGGACTGGCTTAGGAGTCTCCTTAATTTTCCCTGTCAATGATATTTCATGGCTCCTGTCCAACTTCCCATTTCACTCTTAAGCTCTCTCCTCCAAATTACTACTACAAACAGTAGTAATGGTATCAGATATAAAACTGGTGTTTTAAGGCTTATAGATATACACATACCTATAAGCCAATTGGTTAAGGCGTCAGTCTAGTGATCTGATGGTCGCTAGTTCGAGCCACAGCTGAGGCAGCGTGTTGTGTCCTTGAGCAAGGCACTTAAACCACACATTGTGCTGCAATGACACCGGTGCCAAGCTGTATCGGCCCTAGTGCCCTTCCCTTGGACAACATCAGTGGCGTGGATAGGGGAGACTTGCAGCATGGGCAACTGCTGGTCTTCCATACAACCTTGCCCAGGCCTGCATCCTGGAAACCTTCCAATGCGCAAATCCATGGTCTCACGAGACTAACGAATGCCTATATAAAGATATACACATGAATATGCCAGGAATTGAGCGATGGATCAGGAACAGGCAGAAGAGATTTAGTTTAATTTGAATTCATATTGGTAAATATACTGTGGGCTGAGTGGCCTGTTTCAGTGTTTTACTCTTCTATTTTTTGTTCTAAAATCATCAATATTTCCTTTCACATCAATATGTACTAATCTATCGCCATTTAAATAATACATAGCTTTTCCATATTTCCTACTGAAGAGAATAAGCTTTCATTTATCCATGTTATACAGCATCTCCTTGTTGGCCAGAAAGAACTACAAATTAGCAATCAAGAATGAGGCAAGGTGATGAAAATAGACAAAGCAAAAGTCTTTGTGCTTGCAGGAATGGAGGTGACCATTTTGTGAGACTGTTCATACAGTCACCATCTTGTGAACTATTTGGAGAACAGATTCTCACTTCGGGATAATTTGATCACAGGAACAGAACATGGACATAATGAATTTTTTGCTGAGACCATTTTCAGATAAGAAGCTCTTTATAATGTAAGATGCAGGCTTGCAGAAGGAGCAGCCTGTTATCTGGTTGTCTGGGCCCAGTGTTTGGCTGGCCTCATTAGAATGGTTTGAACCAGTCTGAGTTGGACAGAATAAAAGAAATCACTGAAGGCACAAGGCTGAAGGAAGAACAATAATGCAATACTGCTTGTAGCCTTGGGCCACATCCAATGAGAAACTGACACAGGCCAGTCAGATGACCTTGAGCAAACAAAATTGAATCATCATTGATCGATCTGATAAGGAAAAGAATAAGAATGGAGGATTTTGGGAGCACATGTAGTGACAACTCTCCAGAGACCAATCATCATAGATGTGGAGGACCCCTTGTTGGAGACGGAGAGATCACAATGGGACTGTAACCAGTGTAGACTCTTTCTTTTCCTGGGTATTACCTTTTCTCTTCTTTGACTGTTCACTGAGTTCCACTCTTTGCTTGTTGTTTGTCAAACAATTTTCAATCAATCCCTGTCATCCTTTTCTCTTTGTGGAATGATATTTAATGATATTTACCTGAAGTCTTCAATCTCTTTAAGTGCCTTCCACTGAGCCAAACAGAATTAACCCTCAAGTATTTGTTTACAGTATATTTCTGCCAAATCACTGCTTACCATATTCATAGAACACTTCAGCACAGAAATTGACCCTTTGGCCTATATAGTCCATGCTGAACTATTAATCTGCCTAGTGACATCAACCTGCATCCGGTTCACAACCATCCATATCACTCCCATCCATGTACCTATCCAAATTTCTCTTAGATATTGAAATTGAACTCGCATTCACCACTTCCCCGGTAGATCGTTCCACACTCTACCACTCTCTCAGTAAAAAAGTTTCCTCTTACATACCCTTAAACATTTCACTATTCACACTTAACCGATGGCCTCTAGTTCTAGTCTCTCAAGACCCCAGTCGATAAGCTTGCTTGCAATTACTCTAACAATATCCCTCATAATATACCTCTCTCATATCTCTCTTCATTCTTCAACACTCTAGGGAATAAAGTCCTAACTATTCAAACTTTTCCTATAACTCAGGTCGTCAAGTCCTGACAACATCCTTGTAAATTTTCTCTGCATTCCATCAATTTTATTGAGATATTTCCTATAGGTAGATGACCAGAACTGCACGCAATGCTCCAAATTAGGCCTCGTCTATGTTTTATACAATTCAACATAACATCTCAACTTCAGTACTCAATACTTTGATTTATGAAGGCCAACGTTCCAATGTTCCAAAAGCTTTCTTCCTATCTACCTGTGACACCACATTCAAGGAATTGTGGGCCTGTATTCCCAGATCCCTTTGTTAATACCACACGCCTCAGTGACCTGCTGCTCATCATGTAAGCCCTACCCCGGTTTGTCCTCCTAAAGTACAATACCTCACTCTTGTCTGCAGTAAATTCCATCCAACATTTTCAGCCCATTTTTCAAGCTAGTCCAGATTCTGCAACAAGCTTTGATAGTCTTATTTGCTGTCCACTACGCCCCCAATCTTGGTGCAATCCGCAAATTTGCTGATCCAGTTTACCACATTATCGTCTAGATCATTGATATAGATGGCAAACAACAATGGGCCCAGCACTTATCTCTGTGGCACACCACCAGTCACTGGTCTCCAGTCAGAGAGGCACCCATCTACTACCTCATTTTGGCTTCTCCCATGAAGCCAATGTCTAATCCAATTTACTATCTCATCTTGAATGCCAAGCAAGTGAACATTCTTGACCAACCTCCCATGCGGGACCTGGTCAAAGGTTCAGAGTAAATTTGTTATCAAAGTACATATATGACACCATATACAAGCCTAAGATTCATTTCCTTGTGGGCATACTCAATAAATTCAATAACCATAATAGAATCAATGAAAAACCACACCAATTGGTCATACAACCAATGTGCAAAAGACAACAAACTGTGAAAATACAAAAAGAAAGAAAAAATATTAGTAATAAATAAATAAGCAATAAATATTGAGGACATGATATGAAGAGTCCTTGAAAGTGACTTGAAAGTTGATGGGAACATTTTAGAGATGGGGCAATTGAAGATTAGTGAAGTTATCCCCTTTGGTTCAAGAACCTGATGGTTCAGGGGTAATAACTGATCCTGAACTTGGTGCTTTGAATTGGAGGCTGCTGTACTTTCTTCCATATTGCAGTCACGGGAAGAGAGTATGACCTGGGTGGAGAGAGTCTCTGATGATGGATGTTGCTTTCCTGCAACAATGCTTCATGCAAATGTGCTCAATGCTGGGAAAGGCTTTACCAATGATGGACCACGCTGCAATCACTACTTTTTGTAGGATTTTCCGTTCAAGGGCATTGGTGTTTTCATACCAAGCTGTGATGCAGCCAGTCAATATACTCTCCACCACATATCTATAGATGTGTATCAAAGTTGCTTTTTTTTTACGAGTTCTCTGACTTGAGAATTGGCAACAAACTCTCTGAAAAAGAGAGAGAGAGAGAGAGAGAGAGAGAGAGAGAGAGAGAGAGAGAGAGAGAGAGAGAGTTCATCAAGTACAGAGCCCTCAGACAGATGATCCACTGTTCCCGATATTCTGTTTCCTCCCATGATGTGGGAGTCAGCAGCAGCAGCATAGAATCAGCTTGTTCCCAGGGCCATAAAGCCACGGAACCCCAAAGGCATGCTCATCTTCTAGGCAGTGTCCTTGGGACATTGAAAAATGGCTGGTCGGTGAGCCTCAGGGGCAGGTCCCACCACTGTAGAGAACCGAAGTTTGAGTGTAACTCTAGGTCAGGGTCTTTGACAGAACCCCACCCACCTTGAAAATGAAATAAAGAGACACATTAAGGTAAAAATTAAGCTGTTTTCATAGGTGAGCTTGAAGAAGTTAGTGTCTAGCTCCATCGTAGCTCCACTCAATGTACACAAAGTGTAAAAGCTACCAAGAAAGAGTAGTGCAGGTAAATGGTAAAGTGCAAGATCATAACAAGGTAGAATATGTAGCCAAAAGTCCACCTGATTGTACAAGCAGTCGGTTCAAGTGTCTGTTAACAATGGGATAGAAACTGTCCTTGAGCCTATTATTATGTGCTTTCAGGATTTTGTATCTTCTGCCCAATGAAAGATGGGAGAAGACAGACCGTCCTATGTGGGTGAGGTGTTGGATTATACTGAGGCAGCAAAAACTGTAGACACAGTTGGTAGAAGGGAGGTTGGTTTTTGTAATGTGCTGAGCTGCGTTCACAACTCTCTGCATTCCTTGCAGCCATATGCTGAGCAGTTGCCATATCGAGTTGTTATGCAACTAGACAGAATGTTTTCTATGATGCATCAACAAAAATTTGTAAGAGTTGTCGGGGATGTGCCAAATTTCTTTAGCTTCCTGAGGAAGCAGAGGTACTGGTGAGCTTTCTTGATTGTGTCATCGATGTGATTGGACCAGGTAATAATCTCATGTATGAACTTGGGGCTCTCAACCCTCTCAGCCTCACCAGCATTGATGTAGACAGGAGCATGTGCAATACCCCCCTCCCCTTTTCTGAAGTCAATGACCAGCTCTTTTGTTTTGTTGACATTGATGGAAAGGTTGTTATCATGACACCAAGTCATTAAGCTAAACATCTCCTTCCTGTATTCTGACTCATCGTTATTAGAGATGTGGTTCACTACAGTCATGCCATCTACAAACTTGTTGATGCCATTAGAGCAGAATTGAGCCACACAGTCATGAGTGTGCAGGGCTTAGGGTGCTGAGAACACAACCTTGTGGAACACTAATTGTGGCAAAGATTTTGCTGCCTATCCTTACTGATTGTGGTTTATTGGTCAGTAAGTCAAGGATCTAGCTGCAGAGGGAAACAATAACTCCCAGGGTCTAGAGTTTGGTGATGAGTTTGCTTGGAATAATAACATTTTAAGACAGAATAATAGTATTGTAGTCAATAAATATGTCACACTGCTGGGTTTCAATGAGAGTTGCATGCCCTTACGAAGGTGTGGACTTCAAAAAATCAAACAACAGGCCACAATAGCGCATTCAGTTAAATCTGTTTATTATATGCCAGATGTGGAAAACTTTTAGAAAAAGTGCAAAAAATATTTACAGTACAAAAAACAAAAATGACAAAAGCAAAAATGCCAATGTATATATTCTATCCTACTTTTAAGACGTCAGTCTGAAGTAACACACTTTACCTTACCACACACTCTTTCCCACTTGAGTTACACCAAAATGAGCCAGAACAATTACACAAAAACCAAAACACAGGAATTAACATTCTTCTTCAGAAATATCTACAAATACATTCAGGACAATAAGATCACAACAATGTTGCACAACAAGACCTATGGACAACTACTCCACTCTCTCTGCACTAATCCTAATCTCAGCATCAAACCTGCAGATAATGGAGGTGCTGTAGTGGACTGACCTCTACCTTGCTGAGGCCCAGCAATAACTGTCAGACACCTCCTCTTACCCCTCGAACAGGATCCCACTAAGGAGCACAAGGCCATTGTCTCCCGCACCATCACTGACCTTATTAACTCCGGGGATCTCCCATCCACTGCCACCAACCTCACCACACATCTCCCGTATCAACCTCCTACCCAGTATCCACAAAGCTATCTGTGCAGGAAGACCCATTCCTTCTGCTTGTTCCTGCCCTGCTGAACTTATATCTGCATGCCTCGACTCAGTTTTATCCCCCCCTCCCCCGGTTCAATCCCTACCTACCTACATCCATGACACTTCACACGCCCTGGATCTTTTCAATGATTTCAGGTTCCATGGCCTTGAGCAACTTACTTTCAATTTGGATGTCCAGTCCCTATGCTCCTGCATCCCCCTCCAGGAAGGCCTCAAAGCTCTCAGTTTTTTTACTGGACACCAGACCCAACTAGTTCCCCTCCGCCACCTCTCCTCCATCTGGTGGAACTTGTCCTCACGCTGAATAATTTCTCCTTCAGCTCCTCCTACTTCCTTCAAAAAAAGGGCGTAGCCATGGGCACTCGCATGGGTCCCAGCTATGCCTGCCTTTTTGTCGGCTACGTGGAACAGTTTATGTTCCAAGCCTACACTAGTATCACTCCCCAACATTTCCTACACTACATCGACAACTGCATTGGTGCTGCATCCTGCACCATGCGGGGCTCGTTGACTTCATTAACTTTGCCTCCAACTTCCACCCTGCCCTCAAGTTTACCTGGTCCATTTCTGACACCTCCCTCTCCTTTGTCAATCTCTCTGTCTCTATCTCTGGAGACAGCTTATCTACTGATGTCTATTATAAACCTTCTGACTCTGACTTTTCATTCCAGGACGAAGGAGATGTCCTCCTCTTCCCACACTTATATTTGCAAAAATACCATCCCCTTCTCTCAATTCCTCCATCTCTGCTGCATCTGCTCTCAGGACAAGGCTTTTCATTCCAGAACTAAGGAGATGTCCTCTTTCTTCAATGAAAGGGGCTTCCCCCTTCCTCCAAAATCAATGCTGCCCTCAACCTCATTCCTTTCACTTCATGCATGTCTGCTCTTACCTATCCTCCTCCTGCCACCCCAGCAGGGATAGTATCTTCTTCTCCTCACCTATCATCCTCCACATCCAGCACGTAATTCTCTGTAACTCCTACCATCTCCAATGGGATCCCACCACCAAGAACATCTTGCATTCCCCCCACCAACTTGCTGCTTTCCGCAGGAAACGCTCCCTATGCAACTCCCTTGTCCATTCGTCCCCCCTTCCCCACTGATCTGCCTCCTTGCACTTATTCTTGCAAGAGGAACAAGTGCTGCACCTGCCCCTCCTCATCCTCCCTTACTATCATTCAGGGCCCCAAACAGTCCTTCCAGATGAGTAAACACTTCACCCGTGAGCCTGTTGGGGTCATCTACTGTATCCAATGATCCCAGTGTGGTTTACTGTATATCGGTGAGACACGATGTAGATTGGGAGATCACTTCACTGAGTACCTACAGAAAAAGTGGGATCTCCCAGTGGCCACCCATTTTAATTCTACATCCCATTCCTATTCCCACATGTCAGTCCATCGCCTCCTCTACTGTCCCATTGCAGTGTTGGAGGAGCAACACCTTATATACCGACTTGGTAGCCTCCAACCTGATGGCATGAACATTGATTTCTCATACTTCTGGTAATAACACACCCCCCACCTTCACCATTCCCCATTCTCATTTCCCTCTCTCACCATATCCTTATCTGCCCGTCACCTCCCTCTGGCACTCCTCCCTCTTTTCTTTCTTCCATGGCCTTCTGTCCTGTCCTATCTGATTCTTCCTTCTCCTCCCCTTTATCTCATTCACCAAACTTCCCAGCTCTGTACTTCACCGCTTCCCCCACCCACTGCCCGGGTTTCACCTATCAACTTGTGTTTCTTTCTCCCCTCCCCCCAAGTTCTTAAACTGACCCCTCATTTTTTCCCCCAGTCCTGATGAAAGGCCTCAGTCTGAAATGTTGACTGTACTAGTTTCCATGGATGTTGCCCAGCCTGCCGAGTTCCTCCAGCATTTTGTGTGTGTTGCTTGGATTTCCAGCATCTGCAGATTGTCTCTTATTTGCCATCAACAGCTAACCATTTTCCAGAAGCCAGCACTCTTCCCCATCCCCCGCAATGATCTCTTCAGCTGAGCCAGTGCAGATCATGTGCCAGCGGGAACAGGCACCCTTTTTAAGACTCCCCACCCATCAGTCAGGTCCACTCCCTGCAACTGGAGCAAGAACAAACAGGATGTGTCAAAGAATGCCATGTCCTGGAGTGTTCAAATACTAACAAGAGGGACCACGTTGCACGTCAGCCTGGCGTATGCACCCAATGAGCATAACGTCAGCACTGCCAGACAGGGATAACGTGAGTTATGTTGCCACTGGTGGGGTGGGGGGTGGGGCGGAAGAAATTACTTGCAGCAGACCTGCTCTGTCACAAAACAATAGTCCTTACTATCCAGATGCTCCAGAAATGAAGTAGGGCCTGAAAGGTGGCATTTGCCATCGACCCGTAAGTAGGCAAATTGCAATGGTTTGAGGTTACTTGGAAAGCTGGAGTTGAAGAACTTCATGACTGTAAATGTTGGAGCCACTGGGCAGTAGTCATTAAGGCACCTAAGTTACCTGCAAGCATTATGCATCAAGGTGTATGCCAGTTTCCCAGCACAACTTCATTGTCAGTAATGCATCTCTTTGTATCTAATATGATAATGACTCCTTTTAGCACTGATTCTATTTACATCTTGAGAACCAAGCAAGGACAAGTGTATTAAATATATGTATGTCCATTTTAGCCAACAAAATGCACTCTGCTGAATAAAGTTGTGCAATGCCTAACAGGCCATCACAGGTCTTGCAGTTTTAGAGAGGAATAATATAGAATTGCCCATACTGTGGATCACCCCTCCACTTGGAATGAATAGACAGGCACATGGTTGTAGCCTTCCTGTGTTTCACTGTCAGCTCTGCAGCAGGAGTTCATCAGTACAGCTGTTTCCTTATACCCATTGAAATCAAAGATGATTTCTATAAAAGTGCTATAAGCATCAGAAAGTAAAAATACCATCAACATTTTTCTGATGATGTAAACCAATCATCAGCATTCACATGTTATGTATCAAATCCCTTTGATGATGCCTTCAGTCTTGTGAAATGTGTTTGACCTGGCTAAAGCATGAGAAAGCTCAGAATCATTCATAATATGGTTTCCCTGTCTAGGTGAAGAGAGGACCTCACAAACTCTGGCTGACAAAGCTTAAAGATTAGCTTTATTTGCAACATGTACATCGAAACAGCCAAACATACAATGAAATGCCTTGTTTGCATCACATCAAATCTGCGAGGATTATGGTGGAGGAACCCTGCAAGTGTCACTGCACTTCTGGAAGCAACATAACATGCCCACAACTTACCAACCCTAATCGTACGTCTTTGGAATGTGCAAGAAAACCAGAGCACCCGGTAGGAAGCCCATGCAATCATGGGGAGAACATCCAAACTCTTTACAAGGCAGCAGAGAGTTCTTGCTGGCATTGTGATAAATGTTATGTTTGTTGGCCAACAGTTTCAAAGTTCAAAGTAAATTTATTATCAAAGTACATAGACATCACCCTATACAACCAGGAAATTTTTCTTGCGGGCATGCTCAGAAAATTCAAAAAACATAATAGAATCAATGAAAGACTATACTCAATAGGACAGACAAATAACCAATGTGCAAAAGACAACAAACTGTGCAAGTATAAAAGAAAAAAGGAAATAATGATAATAGATGAATAAGCAATAAATATCAAGGACATGAGATGAAGAGTCCCTGAAAGCAAGTCCGTAGGTTGGGGTAACAGTTCAGTGATGGGGCGAGAGATGTTCAGTGAAGTTATAGAGCTGATGGTTGAGGGGTAATAACTCCTCCTGAACCTGGTGGTGAGTCCTGAGGCTCCTGTACCTTCTTCCTGATGGCAGCAGTGAGAAGAGAGCATGACCTGGGTGGTGGAAGTCCTTGATGATGGATGTTGCTTTCCTGCAACAGCGCTCCAAATAGATATGCTCAATAGTGGGGAGGGTTTTACCCGTGTTGGACTGGGTTGTATTCACTGCTTTTTCTAGGACCTTCCATTAAAGGGCATTGGTGCTTCTATACCAGACTGTGTTGCAGCCGGTCTATTTGCTGTCCACTACACCTCTATAGAAATTTGTCAAAATGTTAGATGACATGCCGAATGTTCACAAATTTCTAAGGAAGTAGAGATAACATTGTGCTTTCTCTGTAATTGCACTTACATGCTGGTCCTCTGAAATGTTAACACCAAGGAATTAAAAGTCGCTTCTTCTCCTCTGATCCCCTGATGAGGACTGGCTCATGGACCTCCGATTTCCTCCTCCTGAAGTCAATAATCAGCTCCTTGGTCTTACTGACATTGAGAGAGAGGTTTTTGCAGCACCACTCAGTCAGGTTTTCCATCTCCTTTCTATATGCCACATTTGATTCGGTCAGTGGTAGCAGCATCATCAGCAAACTTAAGTATTGTCATGGGAGCTGTGCTTAGCCTCACAGTCATAAGTACAAAGTGAGTAGAGCAGAGGGCTAAACACAGCTTTGTGCTGTATCTGTGCCAATGGCGATTATGGAGTAGGTTTTGTTATCAATACGAACTAAATGGGTTCTGCAAATGAGCTAATCGAGGATCCAATTGCACAAGCAGGTCTTGAGGCCAAGATCTTGAAGCTTTTTGATTAGCTTGAGGTATTGAATGCCAAGCTGTAATGGAGAAAGAGAATCCCAATGTATGCATCTCTGTTTTCCAGATATGCCAGGGTCACCTGCTTCTCAAAACACTTCATCACTGAGAATGGAAATGCTACTGGACGATAGTCATCGAGGCAGGTTACCACGGCCTTCTTCGGCACTGGTATAATTGAAGCCTGCTTGAAGCAGATGGGCAACTCAGACTGCCGAAGCAAGAGGTTAAATATACAATGAACTTTCCAGCCGGTTGATCAGCACAGGTCTTTAGTACTTGGTCAGGTACCCCACCTGGTCTGGATGCTTTCCATGAGCTCACCATCCTAAAGAATGCTCTCAAGACAGTCTCAGAGACTGAAATCACAGCGTCATCAGAGGCCGTGGCAGTTTGTGAAGGTTCCTTAATGTTTTGGCATCAGAACAAGCATAGAAGGCATTGAGCTCATCTGGAAGCGAAATCTTGCTGCCATCTATGTTGCTTGGTTTTACTTTGTAATATGTGATAGCATTCAGGCCCTCCCAAAGCTGTTGAGTATCCGTAAGCAAGTCAAATTTAGTCCAGAATTGCCACTTCACCCATGAGGTGGCTTTCCTGAGATCATACCTGGATCTCTTGCATCTTACCTGGTCGCCAGACCTGAATGCCACTGATCTGGCCCTCAGCAGATTGTGGATCTCACAATCATATTGCTAATATCCAATTGCACAAACTGCCAAAATAGTTGCATGATTATCTATAACAAATGGCTAAAGAAAGTTATAGACAGTTTTTATTCAGATTTTGGCATTAGTCACAAAAAAGCAAATCCTGCATGAAAATGGAGGAGACATGAAATAAAATGTCTTCAAAAGTAACATTGATGTTTAACTCAAATATAGTTTTTTTAGGAACTGTTTCAAACTGACTAGTCATTTTTATGCTGGTCCCATGGGAAATGGTCAGAGAATAAAGATCATTTCTCCATGGAAACCACAGAGATGCCAGAGAAAAGGCACCATGAAGGGGAAGGCATGGGGAAATGTAGATGAAATGAAAAACATCACTTTCCAGGGTATATGACCACAACCCGTGATCCAATACTGTGACTGAGAACTGTGTCATGTGCATCCCCAAACTATTAGAACACTAGAAAGTTTTTGACAAGAACAGTCCATTCAGATAGATAGATATACTTCATTAACCCCGAGGGAAATTTGGTTTTGTTACAGCCGCACCAACCAAGAACAGAGCGTAAATATAGCAGTACAAAAAACCCCAACAATCAAACAACAAAATGCAAACTATGCCAGATGGAAAATAAGTCCAGGACCAGTCTATTGGCTCAGGGTGTCTGACCCTCCACGGGAGGAGCTGCACGTTCGATGACCTCCCGTGCCGCCAAGTGTTGTATCACGGTGGAATGTAGCCGAAGTCCAACAGTAAAAAGTTCAATATCCAGTCTGCAAACACGTTCCTTGATCGTAATATACCCCGGATTGCACCATCCGTTGTTAGCCAGAACAGTAAGCACTGAACTCCTTTACACTTACCGCTCTCAGTGCACTTCCAGTCAGCCCGAACGGTATTACCCACCGAACTCCTCTTCCCCAAAAGTCTCTGTTGTCTCAACCCGGTCCTCTTTCCTCAGCTTTGTGATCCCCCTCTGCATCCTCTGTGTGTTTTCCTCCGGATTTCAGCAGGGGTATCCGCCGCTCTGCTCGCTAAGCCAGCCGGTATTTGCTGGTCCGTGGAATACACAATGCGACCTTGCTTCTGTCCTGCGTGTCGGGATGTAACCATTTCCAGTGCTAAAGAAAACCCAAATAAAACTCTCTCTACCAGCATGTTAGAGAGGGTGCAGCTTCGATGTGTTACCGAGAGAAAAAAAAATACAAAAATAACGTAAATTAAAAAGTAAGAAGAAGAAAGTAAGAATAGATCGGAACGGCTGTACCAGGCTGCATGCACGACTGGTGCATGCGCACTAAGATGTGTTGATAGTGATGACTCTACCAGGACTCTCAAATCACTTTCAAACTCAAGATTCCCAATTGTATATTCATATCTAATATTTCTACTTCCTATATGTAGTATTTTACACTTAATTACTTTAAATTTCAGCTGCTATTTATCTTCCCTCAGCCTGGATTTTGTTTACATGTAACTGTATTGATTCTGCTGCCTGAATGTTATCAACCCACCCCCCCCTCTTTTTTTGTGTTACTTGTTAATTTGTTATGTGCTTATCCAAATCATTAATGTAGATTAAAAACAGCAGCAGCCCCAAAACCAATCCGTGTAGAACCCCACTTTTAACATCTTCTCGGTGTGAATATGATCCTCTCACCATAACTCGTTTTCTGTTTTTGAGCCAATTCTGCACCCATTCACACACCTTACCCTAAATCCCTACCTCCTGTAATTTGATTGTTATCCTTTCGTGGGGTACCTTGTCAAAAGCCCTCTGAAAGTCCAAGTAAATGATATCAACTGCTCTATTGTTATCATAAATTTTAGTTGCCTCTTCATAGAACTCCAGCATATTAGTGAAACATGATTTCCGTTCTCTGAACCCATGCTGGCTTTCTGCTAGTGTGGCAATTCTTATCAGCTGCTTTTCCATTTCATTCTTTATTATTGCTTCCATTATCTTATCTATAATACACGTTAAGCTTACTGGTTTTTAGTTACCAGGGTCGGTGCGGTCACTCTTCTCATACACCAGGACAATGTTAGCCCATTTCCAGTCCTTAGGGGTTTCACCAGTCTTCACTGACTTTTGAAAAATAGATGTTAGGGGTTTGTATATGTAATCACAGACCTTGTTACGTACCCTTGGATATATGTTGTCTGGCCCTGGATACTTAATAACTTTCAGCCTTTTCAGCTGAAGCAGGCCCTCGCTTTCTAAAATCTCTAAGTCACCTAAAGCAACTTTATTTTTCTCTATACTTACTGGCATACTACTAACATCTTTGTAGGTGAATACTTTAGCAAAATATGAGTTAAGAATATCTGTTATGTCCTTCTGTGCATAATTTATCATCCCACTATCATTCCTAATGCACTTAACTTCCTCTTTGACTTTTCTTTTACTACTAAAGTATTGAAAAAACCTCTAGGGGTCAACCTTAACATTACCAGACATATCCTTCTCAACCTGCATTTTGGCAATCCGAATTTCCCTCTTGACTGTAGCTCTCATATTTTCATATGCCCTATGGTTAACATCATTACTATTTTTTCTGCATTCCTTATATAGTGGGCATGTGGCCAAGTGGTTAAGGCATTGGACTAGTGACCTGAAGGTCATGAGTTCGAGCCACAGCCGAGGGAACATGTTGTGTCCTTGAGCAAGGCACTTAATCACACATTGCTCTGCGACGATGCTAGTGTCAAGCTGTATGGGTCCTAATACCCTTCCCTTGGACAACATCGGTGTTGTGGAGAGGAGGGACTTGCAGCATGGGCAACTGCTGGTCTTCCATACAAACTTGCCCAGGCCTGCGCCCTGGAGAGTGAAGACTTTCCAGGTGCAGATCCATGGTCTCGCAAGTCTAACAGATGCCTTTCTTCTTCCTTATATAACTGACTTTTCTTCACTAATATTTTATGTATATCTTTATTCATCAATGTTGTTGATCGTTTGGTTTTATTGCTTCTCCTGACCTTGGATCTTGGGTATGAATATTTCCTGCACTGCATGCATGTATTACTCTTTAAATTGTCCCCATTTTTCCTTAACAGCCTCAATGTCAAGCAGTTCCTTCCAGTTTACCTTCTGAAGTCTTTGCCGCATCTGGGCAAACTTTGCCTTTCTGAAATTCAATTTAATGGCTTTGTTTTTTTTTGGATGTATTCTTCCACACTTTGAGAGTAACAATGTTATGATCACTTGTTCTTAAAAGCTCTACAACTTCCGTACACAAAATTCTACCCTGATTGTTACAGAATATCAAATCTAGACAGGCCTCCCCTCTTATTGGTGCATTGATACTGTATACTGGGTCAGAAAACAATCATTCAATAACTCAACACTGTGAGATATGAGCTAACTAATCTCATAGATATCACTGCTTCTTGCAATTAGGTACATAACATGGAAATACTGCAAATATCCAATTAAAATGATGTTCTGAGTAAAACAGATGTTCCAGCAGATGTTCTGAGTAAAACATCATTGCCGCTTTGGGGACAATTTATTTCACATGTCTGCCATTCTGCTGCAGAATTTGCTTTATTTACAATTGATAAACATAGGCGTCTATTGGTAATTGTGAAAATCATGTATTACTAGCTCTAGGCAACTATCAGATGTGCTAAGATAATTTATACACAAAAATGCCCAAACTAATTTCATGGTGATAGCATGACCTGGAAATAATCACAAGTGTGACTAACTTGGGGAATGCTGCAATTTTATATAAAAATACGTACAGATAAGAAACAGAAAATCTGTTAAAAGAAATTGGTTCTATTGCCACCTGCTGTAGATCTCTTCTAGTAGTAAACTCATTATATACTCACGGTCAATGGTAGTGCTATTGGCCCATTTTTGATCAACATACATCAAAGTTGCTGGTGAACGCAGCAGGCCAAGCAGCATCTATAGGAAGAGGCGCAGTCGACGACGAAGGGTCTCGGCCTGAAACGTCGACTGCGCCTCTTCCTATAGATGCTGCTTGGCCTGCTGCGTTCACCAGCAACTTTGATGTATGTTGCTTGAATTTCCAGCATCTGCAGAATTCCTGTTGTTTGGCCCATTTTTGATTATGTGTTTGAAAGCTATCATACATTAATACCCCTCTACTCTTAATACTTTTTCCACAGTGTACCACATTGCAGGAATACTGATTCAGCAGGTGAGGGAGAAATGTAGGTGATAATCAACAGGCTTCCCTCGTTCCATCTGCCCTGACACCATGTGCTCTTTAAGGTCTGGAGTTAATTTTGATAACTATCAATGTTCTGACTCTAGAGGTGCTGCTTGTTTTGTGTTCAGTTCGTTTTGCACTTGTAAGCTGGTTTTTAAATCATTTCAACTTGAAGCACACAGGATAGAAAGATTTCCATTTCCTTCCACTCTCAATTTGCTTTTGAAACAGCAATATCTGTAAGTCTTGACCTTCTTGATATTGGCAAACACTTAGTGGATATACATTGAAGGAAGTATTATGTTTATCATTCATCACAATAAAGCTACCGTTGCACCACAAATTTATTCTAGTCCATAGCGTAGATATAGAACTTTGCATACATGTATTACCTTGTTTAACACTGATTGTGAGAATAATCGATAATATTAGTATATTCAGACACACAACAATTCTGTATTGAATCTAATATGTGTTTTACTTAACTTTCTATAGTTTCATAAAGTTTTCTCCTGAAATACCCTGAAGAAAGCTTCTGACTTGGGTGGTATTTGAGAAGGTGGTTAACTCCCAGCCTAGCTTTGTGCACAACACACTGCAAGGACAGTAGAGTGAAAAGATAACTCATCTTCAAAGGCATCGCCACGGACTGGAGATGTGTCGGATTGCTATATGCTACAATGCCAACTTCCAACCCCAGCAACATCGATCATTGAGCCCTGGAAGTCAGGACGTAATGTGGCACATCAATCGTATCTTCACAGCACTCAGGCAAAACCATGATTAGCATAGCTGTTGCATTGGCCTGTGTCAGAACTAAAGTGGCAAAAATGAGAGGAGTCAGTGCTAAGCATGAAGTTCAAATGTTAATGGAAAAAGCTCATTTAGACATCAGAGAGCTCACACAGACATGGAGAAAGCTCAAGGAAGAGAGTGAAGCCAAGGCTGTATGAAGTAACAGCTGACCTATTGGTGGTCATTGCTGTGTATTTAATATTTGAGTAATATTGTAAATATGTTGCTGATTAAGTATTCCTTGTTTATTTAAATAATTAATTATGGCTTATATGTAAGAATAAGTGAAATGCATACTCCATGTCATTGCCACTTGATACGTGCACACCTCACTAATAATAAAACAAAACCTACATACTCACATCTCTTGGCTCCTGTGTCTTTCTTCTAATCAGTTTACTGTTTTCAATTGCTGATGAGGAAAACTTAAAACAAACTTGTGACTACTACCTACCTGTTGAAGTACATCAAAATGTTTGAATGTCAAAAAAAAGTGAGAAACATCGAGTAAAAAAAAAGCACAGTGGGTTCATAGAGAGTGTAGTCAGAAAATGGAAGATTTTGCAGGTTCATAAACAGTGGGTACTCGTTAATAATAATCATTAAAGAAAGAGTAGACACGGCTTGCTTCATTGGAAAGATAGATGTGTTCTATTGCTCAGTGGGTAACTGGCTCAAGTATTAATGAGTATTTGAAGCAAATGAAATGGCCAATGAGAAACGAGTACCAATTTTACTGAGTGCATTGGGTTTAAAGGCATACAGTTTGCTTCGAAGTTTGACTGCTCCAACCAAACCAGCCAATATGAGATTTGATGAACTTGTGAAAATAATGCAGGAATATTTCAGAAACAAAAACATTATTGATTGCAAATGCTTTAGGTTTCATAAGTAGAATGAAAAGGAATGGGATTCCATTTCAGCATACATGGTTGAATTGAAGGAATGGTCTGAGCATTGTCAGTTCAATTATGGGCTTAATGATGCACTGAGAGATCACTTAGTTAGTGGAACCTTACAAGAAAGCATTCAAAAATGGCTCCTAACTGAAGTGCAACAGTCATTTAAAAGAACAGTTGAAATTTTATCAATGCGAACAGCAGACAGAGATGCAATTGATTTTGCAGTTAGGAATGAAAGTGAGTGTCAACAAAATTGCAACGTCTAAGCAGAAACTGGCTTAGCCGAACAAACTGGTTGTGGCAGGGACTCTCATATACCAGCCCAATGCAGGTTTAAAGGTGAAACTTGCAGAAAATGCAACAAAGTGGGACACATATAAAGAGCATGTCAGGCAGACAAAAATAAATGAACTGCACTGGGAAGAGAACAAAGTCAAGCTGTGATTTCAAAAAGAACACTAAACTGCATGCTGTTGATGAAAATATAATAATGAAGAGAGTGACACAGGATTGGATAGGCCAGAGATTTATAATGCAAAAACTAACAGTAGACAAGAAATATGGTTTACACCAAAAGTGAACAGCAAATTAATTAAAATCAAATTGGACACTGTTTCGACCATTTCAGTCATTCCACAAAATGACTTTGAATGGCATTTGAAAGATTCCACATGAAGCCCGCAGATATCCAACTAAGAACATATTTTGGGGCAGAGATAACTCTGTGGGAATGACAAAACTAACAGTGAAATGCAACAACCCGCAAGCCACATTGTGAGTGTATGTGGTAAAAACAGGAGGGCCAGGATTGTGGAGTTGTGAGTGGCTGAAACAACTACAACTTGATAGGAGATCCATTCACCAATTACATGCTATATGACCTGCAATAGACTCAACTGAAAGCACATTAAGGAAGGTACTGGATTAAACAACTCTCTCCATGCTGCATACTCTGAACCATTGCCCAAGAGAGGGTAGACAGGTGTTGGAGCCAACCTTTGTGCCTCTGGTTGGAAAGCATATTGGAACATGGAAGGACTATACGCTCAGAGGAAGTGCGGAAATGCCAAAAGCATTGGTCTAGCTACAACAGTTTTTGTAGGTAACATATCTGAGAAAGCCTCCGATATGTTAATCAGGCAGTTATCTGTGAAATATGGCTTGGCTTTAAGCTGTAAGATAGTTCAAGGAGCTTCAGGAAAGTTGCAAGCTTTCAGCTTTTGTGAGTATAAAAAACCAGAATCTGCTCTGTGTGCATTAAGGTGCATTAAGGAGACAAAAAGCTGCTTGTAAAAGAAGATGTAAAGACCAAAGCCCACCTGGACGATTGGAAGGTGAAAATGAAAGGAGTCAATGGGGATACAGGCAATGTTGTGCATGAGAAAACCAAGAGGAGAGATCAGACCATAAAGGGAATAATAGAACCATTAATAAGAGAATACTTCAATGAACTAAATGACCTTCTCAAGATCAAGATGCACAAACTAGAAGAAGACAAAGGAAGAAGAAAGATGACGAGAGCTGTCAGAACCGCTTCCTGCATTCCCAGAGTGAATTCCTACAACCACCACGAAGCAGGCTCCAGAACCTGAGACTGTTTCACGCTACAAGTCTCACCTGCCAAGCAGAGCAACCTTCCTTGTCAGGAAAGACGTTATCCCATAAGAATAAGAAATTGTCCACAGCGATTAAATATTTAGGCCTGAATGAGATAATTTAAAATTGACTACGCTATGGATGTTTATATACTGTAGTAGTCGTATTATACAGTATAGTATACTGTGTATATAGTTGAGATGCAATCTATATTTGGTTAGAGTTTATAGCTAAGCTGGGAGAGTGTTGTGTATTTAATATTTAAGTAATAGTTGAGTAGCATCATAAATATGGTGTTAAGTGTTCTTTGTTCATTTAAATAAATAATTACGTGTTACATTGAAGAATAAGTGAACTGCATACATCAAGATGCTACCAAGTGATATGTGTACACTTCAGTTAATGTAAAAGGTGAAGTTAGACTTGCATTTTGGGCTCTGTTGTTCTGCTTTCAGTTAGTTTTTTTTAATGTTTTGGCATTACAAAACATAGCAGTCGTCTCTCTGGGAAGGGGATTGAAGAACCGACCACTGATGCAAGTCCTCTAATAAGACACGTTTGCTCAGCAGATGATGAAAGCAAAGCAGGAAACAAAGATAGGAACCAGCTTCCTGTCAGGCTTCACACTAAATTTTTACACAGTCCTCCTCCTGCACTCTCATCTTCTGCTTCACATACAAACCCAAAGAAAGATGGACCCTCACCGTCATTTAAGGTGAACGTGAGCAGTGCCCAAGTCAGCAACTTGGGAAAAACATGAGTGTTCACCATTTAATAAGAGCACATAAGGGCTGAACTGTGCACCAGGTGCACCAGTGGCTCACCCTTCGACAGAATCTACTGCAGATAATAGTAGACATGGAGCCAATTTGAAGCGGCAGAACCGAGGGGAGGCAGAGTTGAGGCAGCAGGGTCCCGGCCGAGAGCAAGAAACAAGCCAATTGTTTGAGTGATTTCAGCGATGAGCCAGATTGAAAAGGTCAGGGTGTCGGGGATGGGGGCAAGGGACAAGATAGTGTTCAGCTTGCTATGTGAGATTTCCTCATCTCTCCGCTGAAATGAGGCTGTGGCCTGCAACTAATGGGCTCCTGCATCACTTGTAACTGGCTTCGTGGCTGTGAACTCTCTTTCATGAACTTCAGTTCTGAATGTTATTTGCTTATTTTTATTGTTTGCATGATTTTTTCCTACACATTGGGTGTCTGACGGCCTTTTTTAAACTAGGTTCTAGTGGGTTTTGTAGCTTCCTGTAAGGTGATGAATCACAAGGGTATATATAGTATACATACGTCGCTAATAAATGGACTTTGAACTTTGAGTGAGATGCAGAGTCCTGGGGCAGTCAGTCGGAATGTGGACAAGACAGTCATCTGGAGAGTGGGGGAGAATCTGCGGAGAGTAGAAAGAATTGGAAAAGCAGTAACAACATATTATAGAACACAAACAGACACACAGTGGTCTCCAGGAAACTGAATCAGGGGTCTATTGACACTTCAGAAGAATTAGACCCAGATACAGCTACAAATTCAGGGCCGGCACCTTGGGCTACTGGTTCCAGCACACTGCAGTAGAGCACGGTAGGAAGCCAACTGAGCATGTAGTTACTTCCCCATACATTCTAAAGATATGTTCCAGGATATCAGAAGTTACCAGAAGCACAGCCGGTGGATTTGTCATGATGTCGGTAAGGGGGGTGGTCTGCTTACCTCTGCCAACTCTCATTGACTGTGATCATATTCCCAACCACAGGGATGAAATCCCAAGCCCTGAACCTGCATGCGGTTATCCATATCATAAGGACATAGCTGACAAGATTCTCCCACTTGACTCTTCTGCTAAGTTTCCCCTGTTGCTTAGCAGAGACATCATCAATACACATAAGATATGCTGAACAGTGCAATGGTCAGCACGATGCACCTTACGCCCAATGATTGGACATACAGTTGAAGCCAGAAGTTTCTATACACCTTAGACAAATACATTTAAACTCAGTTTTTCACAATTGCTGACCCTAGAAAACACTTCCTGTCTTGGGTCAGTTAGGATCACTATTTTAAGAGTGTGAAATGTCAGAATAATAGTAGAGTGAATGATTTATTTCAGCTTTTATTTCTTTCATCACTTTCCCAGTGGGTCAGAAGTTTACATACACTTTTTTAGTATTTGGTAGCATTGCCTTTAAATTGTTTAACTTGGGTCAAACTTTTTGGGTAGCCTTCCACAAGCTTTCACAATAAGTTGCTGGAAGTTTGTTCCATTCCTCCAGACAGAACTGATGTAACTGACTCAGGTTTGTAACTGACTTGCTTGTACATGCTTTTTCAGTTCTGCCCACAAATTTTCTATCGGATTGAGGTCAGGGCTTTGTGATGCCACTCCAATATCTTGACTTTGTTGTCCTTAAGCAATTTTTCCACAACTTTGGAGGTATGCTTGGGGTCATTGTCCATTTGGAAGACCTGTTTGCGACTGAGCTTGAACTTCCTGGCTGATGTCTTGAGATGTTGCTTCAATATATCCACATAATTATCCTTCCTTCCTCATGATGCCATCTATTTTGTGAAGTGCACCAGTCCCTCCTGCAACAAAGCACCCCCACAACATGATGCTGCCATCCCCATGCTTTATGGTTGGGATGGTGTTCTTCAGCTTGCACTCGCCCTTTTCCTTCCAAACATAACGATGGTCATTTTGGCCAAACAGTTCAATTTTTGTTTCATCAGACCAGAGGACATTTCTCCAAAAAGTAAGATCTTTGTCCCCATGTGCACTTGCAAACTACAGTCTGGCTTTTTTATGGCAGTTTTGGAGCAGTGGCTTCTTCCTTGCTGAGCAGCTTTTCAGGTTATGTCGATTAAGGACTCGTTTTATTGTGGATATAGATACTTGTCTACCTGTTACCTCCAGCATCTTCACAAGGTCCTTTGCTGTTGTTCTGGGATTGATTTTCACTTTTCGTGCCAAAAGTATGTTCATCTCTACGAGATAGAATGTGTCTCCTTCCTGAGCGGTATGACAACTGCGTAGTCCCATGGTGTTTATACTTGCGTACTATTGTTTGTACAGATGAACGTGGTACCTTAAGGTGTTTGGAAATTGCTCCCAAGGATGAACCAAACCTGACATCATTTTCTGACCTCAATCCGATAGAAAATTTGTGGGCAGAACTGAAAAAGCACGTGCGAGCAAGGAGGCCTACAAACCTGACTCAGTTACACCAGTTCTGTCTGGAGGAATGGAACAAAATTCCAGCAGCTTACTGTGAGAAGCTTGTGGAAAGCTACTCAAAATGTTTGACCCTAGTTAAACAATTTAAAGGCAATGCTACCAAATACTAACAAAGTGTATGTAAACTTCTGACTCACTGGGAAAGTGACGAAAGAAATAAAAGCTGAAATAAATCATTCTCTCTACTATTATTCTGACATTTCGTATTCTTAAAATAAAGTACTGATCCTAACTGACCTGAGACAGGGAATGTTCTCTAGGATTAAATGTCAGGAATTGTGAAAAGTTGAGTTCAAATGTATTTGGCTAAAATGTATGTAAACTTCTGACTTCAACTGTTTGTAGGGTCATAATGGGTGGTCTGCCTTGATTAAGTTCATCAGCTCACTATCAGTGCTTTTAAGACTAATGACTTGGAGAAGGCACCCAAGTCATTTCAGACAGACACTGTGAGAGGAGTATCTATTGTGACAAAAGACCAAGTTATCAGAAGATTGATGCCGATAAGAGAGACAACAGGGAAACATTCAAAATGCTAATATGAGAGACGAGAGAGATTAACGAAAAAAGACGCAGTTCCGAGTATTGTCAGGCCGGTTGCTTTGAACCTGAACTGTTTGAAGTTTGATGGACAGGCGATACCCCAGCAGGGGTATAAAAGGAACAGGTTCGCTAAGGCAAGGGACACACCACGACACCACGAGATAACGAGACCCTGGAAGTGCGTTGTGCCCCCCCCCCACAAGTTGGTGGAAGTTTTGGAGGTCTGGTCACGGGACCGACCGTAGATGCACAGGGCGGAAAGGTACGATCAGCGGGAACCTGGTGTGTGTGTGTCCACCCTTGCCTGGGTGCCGGGTTCACCGCAGAAGAACGATCGTATCCGGAACGGAGGGGTCACAGTTGATGACCTCAGAAGACATTACAAAGGGCTCGCCCGAAAGCTAACTGCGAGGAATATCAAAGGTCTGTTTGAATCCGATTTGAATATCATCATTTGCTGTCTCTCTCTCTCTCCCCAACGGCACAACTGCGATTACTGTGAACTGTACTAAGCTGAACTGAACTCTGCGTCACTTGAGACTGATCATTTTACCCCTAGACTGCGATAGAACTTGGTTGATCCTATTATCCTAGTTCTGTGTACATGTGTGTTTTATCATTTGCATTTATATCCTTATGATTAGAGTACTGTGTTACTCATTTCTTTAATAAAACTTTCTTAGTTCCAGTAATCCAGACTCCAACTAAGTGGTCCATTTCTGCTGGTTTTGCAACCCAGTTATGGGGTACATAACACTACATTGAAGGGAAGTTTGTAGGAGAAGCTAAAGACAGCCTTTGCAGTGGTTGACACATTTGTAAGCATCCTCTCAGAGCAGAGCAACTGAATCGGACAAAGGTTAGAATCCTTCTTCTTGTACAAAGACAGGTGTATGCCGAGGAAGTGCAGTATGTCACAGAGCAGGAACCTCGTCCAATCCAAAGTAACCTCAGTGAGCTCTGTACCTTTCTTGACTCTGAGGGGCTACAGTGAGTTGGGGAACAAATTAAGAAAGTAAACCTCACTTCAAAGTTCAAAGTAAATTTATTATCAATGTACATCTATGTCACCATTTAAAACTCTGTGATTCATTTTCTTGTGGGTGTACTCAATATGCACATAATAGACTAATAACCATAATAGAATCAATGAAAGACTGCACAGTTTGGTTGTTCAATTACTGTGCAAAAACAACAAACTTCGCAATTATAAAAAGAAAGAAATAATAATAATAAATGAATAAGCAGTAAATATTGAGAATATGAGGTGAAGAGTCATTGAAAGTGAGTCCATAGGTTGTGGGAACGTTTCAATGATGGAGCAAGTGAAGTTGAGGGAAGTTATCCCATTTGGTTGAAGAGCTTGATGTTTGAGGCGAAATAACTGTTCCTGAACCTGATTGTGTGAGTCCTGAGGCTCCTTCCTGATGGCAGCAGTGAGAAGAAAGCTCGTCCTAAGTAGTGGGGGCCCCTGATGATGGAAGCTGCTTTCCATCGACAACACTTCATGTAGATGTGCTTAATGATTGGGAGGGCTCTACCTGTGATGGACTGGACCACATCTGCTCCTTTTGTTCAAGGGCACTGGTGTTTCTATATCAGGCTGCGATACAGCCAATCAGTATGCTCTCCACCAAACATCAATAGAAGTGTGTCAAAATTTTTAATGTCATGCCGAATCTTTCCAAACTCTTAAGGAAGTAGAGACACGGTCCTGCTTGCTTCATAATGGCACTTACACGCTGAGCCGGACAGGGCCCCCAAAATAATTTGAAGTTGCTGACCCTCTCCACCTCTAATGAGGACTGGCTGATGGACCTCTGGTTTTCTTCTCCTGATGTCACTAATCAGCTTCTTAGTCTTGCTGATATTAAATAAGACGTTGTTGTTATGGCAGTACTCAACCAGATTTTCAGTCTCCCTCCTGTATGCTGATTCATCACCACCTTTGATACAGCCTACTACAGTGGTGGTGTCAGCAAACCTGAATATAGCATTGGAGCTGTGCTTAGCCACACACTCATAAGTGTAATGCGAGTAGAGCAGAGCGCTAAGCACAGCTCCAATGCCATATTAAACTTTGTACCCTGTAGTGCACCTGTGCTAATGTGGGTTTGACTCTACCTGTACCTCAGGTTTTACCAGCTTGAGCTGGGAAAAAAGTAAAAATAATATGATAATAACCCATGAGAGATTTTCTGTCCCCCATCAGGCTCGTCCCCAGCTGGCAGGAGAAAGCTTTGCAGATATGCAGGCAGGTGGACCAAAACAGCAACAAATCTGTCTGTACCCATATTGGGCGTTGCTCTGGTCAGCATCTGTTCTCCATATTGGGGCGGCTGGAACCAAAACCCGACTGCAGGTATAAAAAGCAATACCCTTTCACCTTAGACGTAGAGAGATGTCGATGGAACAGCCACTGCCTGGGGGTCGCCTGGGCAAGCCTGAAGCTGGAACTGAGCATGACAGTATGCAAACCGCTAGTGTTTGCACTGCTGAATAGGAAGGCAGGCACTGTGAAACCCGAAAAAGATACTGCCAGCACTCAAAGTAGCCCACCAACACCACAGGCTGCAAATGCTGCTGGTGTTTCTCAAGGGAGCAAGTCCACTAACAACTGAGGTGACTCAGACATGCATGAAATGGTCATTAGAAGTAAACATATTCATAATGTGAGTATACTACTGAGTAAGGGAACTTGAGACTGATATGACAGCATAGAGGGACAAACTTCATTAACAGTTTATTGCACAATATTCTTTCATGCACGTGAGCACGTGGCCAAGTAGTTAAGGCATTGGACTAGCGAACTGAAGGTTGTGAGTTCGAGCCCCAGACGAGGCAGCGTGTTGTGTCCTTGAGCAAGGCACCTAACCACATAGTGCTCTGCGACGACACTGGTGCCAAGCTGTATCGGCCCTTGCCCTTCCCTTGGACAACATTGGTGTCATGGAGAGGGGAGACTTGCAGCATGGGCAACTGCCTGTCTTCCATACAACCTTGCCCAGGCCTGCACCCTGGAGAGTGAAGACTTTTCAGGTGCAGATCCATGGTCTCGCAAGACTAACAGAGATAAATTTCATGCAGGTAAATTCCTTCAACATCTGATGAAGCATTGGTGTACTATAATCACCCTATCAATTAACAATAAAAAAGAACAATCACCATTATCAAAATAAACCGATGCATTTGCTACGGCGACTCTCTAAGTCCACTACGCTCCTTCATCAGTAAAGATGAAGCAATTCATTCAAATAGTAGAACTATTTTCAAAAGATATAAACATGAACTTTGGACTAGATAAGTGCAGAACATTGAGCAAAACCGAAGGTGCAACAGAGCTAACACAATACAAAACAGAGCAGTAAGGTACCATAAAACCAATGGATCAATATGAAACATAGAGGTATCTGGTACATCAACGAGCAAAGAAAATAGATCATAGTGTGATATGGGGAAAACTTTCAAAAGCATTTACTTAAAGGCTTAAGAAAATCTGCTAACCAGAGCTCAATAGTAAAAGTATAACAAAGGCAATGAACACTTCAGCTATACTCATATTAACATATTCTTTTGGCGTAATATCTTGGTCTGAAACCAACCTGGAAAATTTACAGAGAAAAATAAGAATTGAAATGACTAATTTTAGAAAACACTATGTACAATTGAATGTGCTTAGATTAACATGACTTAGATAGAATGAGGAAGAGGAATAACGGACATAAACAGATAAAACTTCTAATGATAAATTTTCATCAATGAAAACAGGATTCAGCACTTGATGCAAGCATATGCATATTCTGATAAGAAATGTACATATCTAAATTTAAATGAGTGCGCAACCCCAGAAAAATGAAGATATTATCATTAGAGAAGAAAAAGTTAACCAATGGAAGAGCATGACCCTCCATGGGAAATATCCCAATGAGTTGAGCAGATGAGATGTCGACGAGGAAGTGTTGAGCGCCTGGCTCAGACTTGGAGACCGCTTCTCAGAAACAAAAGGGATCATTGTGACAATACAGGATCAGGTGGTTAACACACAAAAAAAAATCAAAAATATATAATAAAAGTTGATAAATGCAGGAAGTACCAAGAGAAATGAGAAACAATTCAAAACATTACAGGATCCTGTCGCAGTTTAACTTTATCTGATTACTTACACAGGCACAATCAAGTGACAAACATCATTCAGCAAAATCTTGCTTTAAAATACAAACTCATAAAAAAAACCATACCTTACTATAAATACAAGCCTGATCCAGTTTTAAAGTCACAAATTAAATTACAACCGATCTGTTATTACAGATAAAACACTCCATAATAATCATCCGGATATAATAATGCAGGAAAAACAAAAAAGAGCAACTTACTTAATAGATTTAGTCATTCCAAACACACATAATGCACAGAAATCAATATGTGAAAAAAAAAACAGAAATATGCTGAAATAAAAGAGGAAATTTAAAGACTATGGAAAATGAACAGAGTGTGGCAGCTCGCCCACACAGCAAGCGAACCGGCTCCAGCAGTTACGGGGGAGTCCGCAGCCAGCGGCAACCGAGAGGGCTCTGAGTGCGGGGCAGACTTCGGCCCAGAAGCCAATGACACTTCGGCCTCCAAAGAGCGGGGGAGGCTGGGAGTGGGCACTTAAGCGCGCACGGATTAAACAGTAAACAGTTCAACCAGACCCTGCTTGACTCAGTATGTTGCTTTCACTCGTTGTGTATCAGCGCGACTTACAAGGGTATACATTATCTTAAGAGTATTATCTACAAATGGTATCATCCCATAGTCACTACACAATAGCATTAAACAATTCGGCCAACACAGCACTATTTATGTAAATCTTCAGAGAGCCACATTGATAAACATCACTAGAATAGTCCAAAAGTTCTGAGCAATTGAGGAATGATTGTGCTTGGCTATGCCCATACTTCAGGTTTTACCAGCTTGAGCTGAGAAAAATAAAAATAATAATAATTAATAAGCAATAAGTAATAAGGGCATGAGATGAAGAGTTCTTGAAAGTGAGTCATAGGCTGTGGGAACATTTCAATGATGGGGTAAGTGAAATTGAGTGGTTATCTTCTTTGGTTCAAGAGCTTGACAGTTGAGAGGTAATAATTGTCCCTAAATGTGGTGCTGTGTTCTGAGGCTCCTGTACCTTCTTCCTGATGGCAGCAGTGAGAAGAGGGCATTACCTGGGTGATGGGGTCCCTGTGATGGATGCTGCTTTCCTGTGACAACGTCAGTATAGATATGCTCAATGGTGGGGAGGAAAAGTACTGGAGAAAAGGTAACTCCTATGGGAATGACATTTGTAACAGTGAAATACAACAACCAACAAGCTCTCTCTCAATATCGCAAAAACAAAGGAGCTGGTTGTGGACTACCGGAGGGATGGAGACAGGCTAACCCCTATTGACATCAATGGATCTGGGGTTGAGAGGGTGAACAGCTTTAAGTTCCTTGCCATAAACATCACTGAGGATCTCACGTGGTCACAACAGTGCCTCTTTCACCTCAGACGGTTGAAGAAGTTTGGTATGGTCCTCTAAATTCTAAGAACTTTCTACAGGGGCACAATTGAGAGCATCCTGACTGACTGCATCACTGTCTGGTATGGGAACTGTACTTCCCTCAAACGCAGGACTCTATAGAGAGTGGTGCGGACAGCCCCCAGCACATCTGTAGATGTGAACGTCCCACTATTCAGGACATTTACAGAGACAGGTGTGTAAAAAGGGCCTGAAGGATCACTGGAGTCCTGAGTCACCCCAACCATGAACTGTTCCAGCTGCTACCATTCGGGAAATGGTACCACAGCATAAAAGCGAGGACGAAGAGGCTCCGTCACAGCTTCTTCCACCAGGCTATCAGACTGCTTAATTCATGCTGATGAAAATGTATTTCTATGTTATATTGACTATTCTGTTGTACATAATATTTATTATAGATTACTATAATTGCACATCTAGATGGAGACATAACGTAAAGATTTTTACTCCTCATGTATATGAAGGATGTGAGCAAGAAAGTCAATTCAATTCAAGTCAGGCCACATTGGGCTTGTACGTGGAAAAACAGGAGGGCCAGCATTGTGGGGCCATGATTGGCTGATACAACTTCAGCTTGATTGGCGATCCATCAATCATTTGCATTCTGCATCTCTGCAATTGAGTTAACTGAAAGTGAATTAAGCAAGGTACTGGATGATGCCAGTGTTCAAGAATGCCACTGGAAAACTCAAACATATCAAGCATAAAATAGGGTTAAAGGAAAATGCCACACCTAAATTTTGCAAAGCTTGTTTGGTACCTTATACCATTCATGATAATGTAGCCAGTGAGCTAGATCACATATAGGCTGAAGGAATTCTTTCTAACGTTGAGTGGAGTTCATAGGCAACACCATTGGTCCCTCTAGCTGAGAAGAATAGGTCTATCAGAATATGTGGTGATTTTAAGGTCTCCATCAACTCAGTAATGAAAGTAGATCAATACCCTCTTCGCAGGACATTAGATATCTTTGCAAACCTTTCTGGAGGGAAACAATTCAGCAAAGTGGACTTAGCAGAGTTGGAAGAAGAATCCGAAGTGTTTCTCACCATGAACACTCACAAAGGGTTTTATCGCTATCATAGGCTTATTTTTGAAGAAGTATCTGCGCCTGCACTCTGGCAGAAAGCTATGGACCAGCTGCTGCAAGGTATTGACGCTGAAGGATTACACAAGTGTGCTGAGAAAATTTCTGCAGTGGCGGATGCCCCAAAGCCAAAGGATATGTCTAGTTGCAGTCCTTTTTAGGATTATTCAATTACTTTAACATGTTCCTGAGAAATCTGGGTACTGTATTCCATCCCTTGGACGCATTGCCACAGGTATGGAAGAAATGGCAATAGGGAAAGCAGTGTGAGGTGTCTTTCTGAAAGGTAAGGGAAATTATGATATCAAATGTGATCAAAAGTGGATACCCAGAAGGATTAAGGACAAAACTGGACCTCTGTCCTGCACAGTGGAGATTGTGTCTGATGTCATCTGGAGATGACACATCAATCAGTTTAAGTAAGCAGAGTCAATCGTTAGAGAAGAAAGGTGTCCAGAGCTGTCAGAACCACTTCCTGCAGTCCCAGAGTTAACCCCTACAATCACCACAGAGGAGTCCTCAGAGCATGAGATTGTTTCACAGCCCCCAGCCTCACCTGCCAAGCAGAGTGATCCCCCTTGTCAGGAAAGACATTATCCCACAAGAGTAAGTAATCCTTCACAACAATTAAATTTTTAGGCCTGAATGGGGAAATTTAAAATTTACTTTGCTCTGGATGTCTATATAATAGTTGCATTATATTGTTGAAATGCATTCTATATTGAGTTGGAGTTTATAGCTAAGCAGGAAGGTGTGTTGTGTATTTAATATTTCAGTAGTATTTGTGTAATTGTAAATATATTGTTTGATTTAGCAAACTTTTTGCTTACATAATTCCTTATGCGTCAAGGTATGTGAATGGTATACATCATTACACCGCCACATAAAGCACCTTACTAAAGTAAAGACTAAGTGTGCACGTTCTCCCAAGCTCCTGTGTTTTACGTTTGTACTGCATAGTCAATAGTATAATAAGGGACTACTTTATGTTTTAGTAACACGTCATTGCATGCGCTATTAGGCGCATATTGAGCATGCGCTATTAGGTGCGTATTGATCAGTACGTGTGTGCCGAGTTCGTTTTCTGTCAGTAAAGAACCATGAACCTTAGCTCCCGCCTCCAGCGTTTTTATTAATAGCATTGTTGTGTAACCAGGCCACATACACAACAAATTGGCGATGAGGTTAATGAATCTACATCTTATTGGAACACTGTGTTTTAGTTGATAACGGCACTCAGAGGAAGAGCACAAGGAATGAGTCAAGGAGCGGGAGAAGGAGGCAGAGCGAGGCCGTGAGTCTGAAAGGAAGCAGGAGCACAGCCGGGGTCAGGAACGTCGGGAGACCAAGAGACACAGTTGGAGCCGCAGCTCATTCAGCCGAGACCACAACCGGCACTGACCCCCAGGGGCTGAGGGTCTGCCTGCCCCAGAAGGGAAGATAACAAGGAGTGACACACCCATCTAGACGGAGTGCACTCGTGGCGCTAGCAAAAAGGACATGTGAGTCAAAAAGAAAACAAGGGGGAAACGGGGCTAAATTAACATAACAAAGATGGTGATGATTGGAACCATTACAGCAATTGATAGTGGCACTGAAGACAGAGCGACTTACATTGAGTGGTGGAGTTATATTGTGAGGCTAACTGTGTTAATGATGAAAAGAAAGCCAGCGTCTTACTCAGTATTATGGGAGAAAAAACATACGGGCTGCTACGGAGCTTGTTAACCCCTGAAAAGCCAGCTGACAAAACGTTCAAGCAAATAATAGACACTCTCCAACAGCATTTAAACCCCAAACCACTGGTCATTGCTGAAAGGTTTAAATTTCACAAATGGAATCAGAGCAAAAATGAAAGCATTTCTGAACATAGTGCTGAATTGCGCAAATTATCAGAACATTGTCAATTTGGAGCTGGTCTATTGGACACATTGAGGGACAGGTTAGTGTGTGGCATGCACTGTGAAACCACACAGAAGAAGCTGCTGGGTGAAAGAGACCTTACATTAGAGAAAGCGCTAAACATTGCAATATCAATGCAAACAGCGGCACAGGGTGCTTCCGAGATACAACAAAATTCTCTGGAATATGCTACGAATAAAATGTCACTGAACAGAAATGAAGGAAAGAAATGTTACCATTGTGGGAACATGTCACATGACCCTGATGACTGGTTTAAAGACAAAGAATGCAGAAACTGTGGCAAACAGGGCCACACTGGCAGAGTATGCAAAGCTAGTAAACAGCAGAAAAAGGACAAAATACAGAGAAACAAGAAACCCCAGAAAGGAAAACACAACAATGTACACAAAATGGAAGAAAGCAGTTCTGATGAAAACGACTCCGATGAAAGTGAATTGTCTTGTCTGCAACTTCACAGCATGAAAGAGACAGATGATCGAAGAGTAATAAGGATCACTCCACAAGTGGCAGGCATGAGACTGAAAATGGAGTTGGACACAGGCTCAGCTTTAACAGTGATCTCTGTACACGACCACAAGCGACTGTTTTCTCACATACTTCCGAAACGAACTGAACTACTGCTAAAGACTTACACAGGACAGAAAGTGTGTCCCAGAGGTAAAATTAAAGAGACAGTGACCTATGGAGACAAAACACAGCAGCTGAACTTCTATGTACTGAAAAATGGAGGACCACTGTTGCTGGGATGTGAATGGCTCAGGAAAATCCAGTTGGATTGGCACACCGATAAAGCACTAGATGTGTCAACAAAGGAAGGTAGTTCAGCGGGGAAGACATCCGCAGCTCTCCTCTCACCCATTGTCGACTATTACAACGACGAGGAGGAGCTAGACAGCGTCAACGATGGGGACAAATGCAGTCTCCGTGGTCGCGACTCAGATGAAGATACCGAGAATGCAAAGGAGACAGATATTGCCAATAAGCAGGATGATGAAGACTACCTGGAAGTAAAAGAGCAAATGTACAAGGAGAAATTGACATCTCTCAAAAGACAGCAACAGCAGTTACAGGAAGGCACTTTGCAGGAGTATCAGAAAAGGATGAAGAAACTAGATCAACAATGCAAGGAAAGAATACAAAATGCAGAGCTTTTTCTGCAACTGGAGACAGAACAAATGGAAAGGAATTATGTTAAAGAGCAGAAAGCAGCAGCGAAGGAATTTGAAGATAAAAAGATTGAGTTAGAAGAAAAGAAACAGATGATTGAGAATGAGAAGCTAACAATGGAACTCACAGGAGATTCTATGGAGATAAAGCCAATAATGACTAGGAAACTAAGGAAGAGACCTAATGACTCTGTTCCAATTACAGACAAAAGACAAAAACCTGCAGATGAACAGATAATGGAAGTTCTGTGAACTCTTAATAAGCTTAAATCTCCGAAAAGACCAGCATCTCCATCCTCTCCTGAGCATCTTCCCAGCACTCCTGCTGAATCACCAGCACAAAGATATGAAGCACGAATAGAAGATGGAAAGTTATATTACGATAAGAGATGGTATCATAAAGGTCAGACTATCTATTTGGAATCTAAGAAGAATATGAAGATTGGCTGTGTAATTAGCTCAGTTGGAACAAATGAGATATAGCTAGGGAAGACAAGTGATAACACAAAGATGCGTATGTATCTAGGACAGCTGCACAGAGGAGTCTTCATTATATGTTGGCCACCTGCTACCTAGATCTCTTAGCAAGTTGGAGGCGCACATCTTCTTAACTCCCTATGCTCAGAGGTCAACTTTTCATGACTTTTATATGGAAATCTGTCTTAAAACAAACAAGTTTATTGACAGACTGAAGAGCACACTATTTGAAGACACTTTCCAATGCCATCTCATTTTGATGATTGTATATATGTTTAAGAATAACAATCACCTCTTCACAGATTTCACTTTGTTTTTATCATCTTTGCAAGATGGAGGTGACTACTCTTTATGGTGGAACCTGCCAATTTGTGGATTGTTCAATTTATTCCAGACAATAAAGTGAAGACCTATTTGCTTCAGTGCCAGAGAATCTAGAGAAGACCCCCCCCCCCACAAGATTTGAGTTCTAAATGGGTCTTAGACCAAAAGTAAAAAAAAAGCTTGTTATTATTTGATATTATTAAATTACTTTGTTATAATTTGATATTATTAAGTTACTAAGTAAACAAATGGTAAGCGTTTGTACATTAAGGGTAAACATATTTGTTTAACTACTGCCCTAGTAAAAAAACAGTTTATACATTATTAAAATAAAAGAGGAGGAGTGTACCGTATAGCCTACAGTATAATGAGGGACTACTTTATGTTTCTGTAACATGTCGTTGAATGCACTATTAGGCGCGTATTGACCTGTACGTGTGTGCCGAGTTCATTTTCTGCCAATAAAGAACCATGAACCTCAGCTCCTGTCTCTAGCGTTTTTATTGACAGCATTGTTGTGTAACCGGGCCACATACACAACGACGTTTGATTAGTTTCTGCAGTCGCGAAGTATAACAGGGATGTCTGATGCAAGTATCAGTCCATGAAGCTCTAGCTTGTGGAGTGAGAGAGCAGAGGATAAAAGTTCAAGACAAAAATAGGACAGACCAGGTCAGTGAAAGTGTAAGAGATTCCTAGACTGAAGAAAACATTGGCTGGATAATGGTTGGCAAGAAGATGCTGGTAGGACAGTTCCTGCAGAACGTGGGGTGGGGAAAATGTAACAAAATAATTGTGGAAGGTTATGTTATTTATGTTTGTTCTGTACTGTGTTGCTGGAAAAAATATCATATTTTTCATTGCGTTTATACCCTGGATACATGGTCTGTACATACCGGCTGTGTGGTGAAAAAGGCACGACAGCACCTCTTTCACCTCAAATGGTTGAAGGAGTTTGGTATGGGCCCCCAAATTCTAAGAACTTTCTGTAGGGGCATGATTGAAAGCATCCTGACTGGCTGCATCACTGCCTGGTATGGGAACTGTACTTCTCTCAATCGCAAGACTCTGCAGAGAGTGGTGCGGACAGCCCAGCACATCTGTGGATGTGAACTTCCCACTACTCCAAATGTTAAAAGGCCTGAACAGATTAGATATGGGAAAGTTATTTCCCATAGTACGGGAGTGTAGGACAAGAGGGCGTGACTTCAGGATTGAAGGATCTGTCTGTCTGTATCTTGTTTTATGGGAGATGGCATCCAGCTTAATGGTGCATTACCGCCACCCTCTGCTCCAGAATGTGCACTAGACATATATTCTAAATCCCTTCATCCAATCGTGCACGCGCGCGCGCACACACACACACAAACCAACACTTTACCCTCCCATCTTTGACCATCCTAGTACCCTATTCCTGTTTATCTGTCATATCCTATAAAAAAAACCCTGTACCCCTTAAAAACGCTAAAAATACCCGGACTTGTGCTCTCTCACCCATGCCCAGCAACCCTTTGAATGTGAATTCCTGCATCCCCAACTCCCTTAATTTAATTCTCATCATCTCTCTGTATCCCATACTTCCTGCAACACAAAACTACATGTTCTACTGACTCCTCTTCCTGACATTCCTCACACAATCCTGTCTGGTGTTTCCCTATCATTTTCAATGTTTTGTTTAATGCACAATGCCCCAGCCTTAACCTAGTCCACACAGTTTCCTCTCTTCTGTTTCCATTACCTATCCTAGGATTGAAGGATGTCCATTTAGAACAGCGATGCAGAGAAATTACTTTAGTCAGATGGCGATAAATCTGTGGAATTCATTGCCATGACTGGCTGTGAAGGCCAAGTCATTGGGTGCATTTAAGGCAGAGATAGATAGGTTCTTGATTAGCCAGGGCATCAAAGTGTATGGGGAGAAGGCAGGGGAGTGGGGATGACTGTCAGAATTGGATCAGCCCATGATTGAATAGTGGAGCATACTCGATTGGCCAAATGGCCTACTTCTGCTCCTCATGGAAGATGGGAAGATATTTACTCCTCATGTACATGAAGGTTGTAAGTAATAAAGTCAATTCAATGGATATATATATAAACACACGCACACACACATATATATACCCATCACAATTAATTTTAATTTGAGTTTGCGGATTGATGTGAGAAAGCATAAACTGAGAATGAGCTAGAAAAAAATTCCTACATAAATTTAGCATCAAGACCGAAATGAAGCATACGAAAAAATAAAGAGGCGGTTTAAACTGAAAGGAATAACAGCGTTAGGCTCCAATGGATAGAATAGGGTTAGGAGAGGAAGGGGCGGGGTAGTCATTGACGAAGTATTTCTCAAAGAGCCAAATGACTCTTCGGGGTCATACATACATTTCACTGTTTAACTAAAGAGCGATAACTATACAGTAGTTATGTATGAACAGGTGTAATGTTTCAGTGTTGTTCCTTACAATCTGCCTGCTAGAGGAGTTGCACGATTACGTTACTGACTTTGGGTTAGTCAATGGGAAAAATAAATCTGAACAGTGATCATAATACAACGAAATATACAAAAGCCTATTAATTGTTTTGGTAGATACATGTTTGCCGATATCAAATAAATATTGTGTTCCTATGTAACTTTACAGTTTGTGGCTAAGATTTATCATTCCTCTCCCTAACGCACACTCTTTTCAGGCAGTGCAAGAGGCGCCCTGATTTCCCAACATGCTGTGTTTCCACGAGAGACGTTCTGGATCTGGATCTGGACAGTGGACAGGGTCGAGGGCTCGCAGTCAATGCTGACGGCTGTGAAACGATGGCTCGGAGCTCACGCCGGCAGTAGCCACGACGGGAGGCGGCTCGGCGATCGCGGCGCTGGCAGAACATCCGGCGGGGGTGAAGCTGCCGCCGTGTCGATCCCCGCGCAGGCGTTGGGAGAGTCCTGGCTGCAGAGTGAATCGGGGGGTCTCTAGACGGCGAAACACTCCACGGACGGGCGAGTCCGACTGCAACAAAGTGAACGTACGCCTGGAAGGAGATACGCGCTTCAGAGATGCCTCTCTTTAACGCCAATCCATTCGATCAAGATGTTGGTAAGTGTGTGTGAGGGGAAAATTGTTTCTTCACTAATTGGCAGCGGATAGTGCTTGTTCCAATGCTGTTTTGAAGTCGGTGGTAAGGGTGTACAATGCCCTCCAGGCTTTTGTTATTGAAAGATTCAGGCTTTGTTAACGGCTGATAGATATAGGCCTTTTGTTTCAGAGGACAGGTCATAATATTGATGAAGTCCTGCTGAATATTTGTGATTTTTTCCTAAATATTCATATTCACCAATCGTAAATCATTTGTGAGGACCGAGTTAATCAAATATAAGATGAAATGGTTTGTTAACTAATCTCAGTTATCAAGTAAAACGTGGAACTTTTGCTTTTATGCATTATCAATTTAAAACCTCGTTTAAATTAAAGCCGGCTACTGTTTTCGTAAATGCCGATTGTCCTGTAATTGTCATCAAGATCACAGCGTGACACAGGTTCTCTGTTGGAGGGTGTTAACTGTGTAGAGGAGAAAGTAACTAACTGAAATGTGGTTATATTATAAAATATTTATTACTGATGCTTCAACATCGATTTGGGTATGTTAAATAATATGTAAATCTAATGCTCAAGGAACTTAGGAAATAAACATAACGGATAACTTTAGGATTACTAATGACTAACAAAGAAAATTAGTTATTTGTTTTCATTATCTTAGATTTTGGGGAACAAACCACAATTTCTCTAAACTCCTAAAATTGGATGCTTTCTTGGTTGATTACGTTGCCCCGTTAACGTAGAATTCGGCTGAACTACGTTAACATTGGCATAGTTTGTTTCAAGCTTACTGTTTACGAAATGCGTTTTGCTGTTCAGAAATGTATCTATGTATTGCGTAAATATAAATTTCTTCAGACATTATATCAAATCTGAAAGTAATGGCAAGAGGTGAACCCATGATAATGTAATTTTACCAGATTTGTGGTTCATATTGATAGCACTGAATTTGGAAATTACTATTCTTATATAGATAATAATATGTATTTGCTTTACATTTTGTGCAACGTAGAATAACTCTCCAAGTTTAATGTTTTCACTTTGGGATAGATGAGGAGTGGGTGTGAGATAATAAACTGCAGAGTATTAGGAGAGAAGAAATATGACTAAAGATTTTGCTACCCTGGGAGCTGGATGATCTTCTCCTGTGCCATTAATAAGAAAATGTGCTGATATTTTTGTCAGTTGCATCTACAGAGGGCATGTCCCAGTACTACATAAGAAAATTGCAAATTGCGATAATATGCACAAATCATGTGTTTGTGATATATTTAAATGACCTGGATAAAAGCGTAGTGGGTGATTTTAATTAAGTTTGCAGAAAATACAAAGATTAGTAATGTTGTGGATGGTGTAGAAGACTGGCAAATGATACAGTGGTATATAAATTAGATGTAGTTATGGATAATAAAAGCCCATAGTTCCCTGAAAGTGGCTAAGCAGGTAGATAAAAGGGCATATGTCATGCTTCCCTTTACTAAATGAATTGAGTTCAAGAGTTGGGAAATTATAAAACTAATTAGACACCATCCGGAATATTGCATTCAGTTTTGTTAACTCCATTATAGGAAGGTTGTGGAGACTTTGGAGAGGGTGCAGAATAGTTGACCAGGTTGCTGCCTGGATTAGAGGGCATGTGCTATAATGAGAAGTTGGACAAACTTGGGTTTTCTCAGAAGGCTGAGAGGAATGTGATATAGGTTTATAAAATTGAGAAGTAAGATAGAATAGGCAATCACTTTGTTTTTTTTCAGGCATTGAAATGTATAATACCAGACGGCATGCATTTAATGTGAATGGGTCAGTCTGAAGGAGATGAACAGGACAAGTTGTTTTTCATACGGAGTCCTGGGTATGTGGAGGTGCATTGCCTGGGTGGTAGTGGATGGAGGCATTCAAGAGGCTGCAGGAAATGAAGGATATGGATATTGCTTAGCAGAATGGATTAGTTCGGTTGGGCATTTGGTTTCTAATTTAAATAGTTTGCACAACATTGTGGGCCACAGGGTCTTTTCCTCTGTTGTACTGTCCTGTGTTCTTATTGGGATAACTATTAATGAAAAGAAGAAGAATAAACATGAATTTTAACTGGACTGTTTATTGCTTTTTATTTAATCTATATACTCTTCTGGTCACTTGCTCTTTTTTATCTCTTAGCATATATCAGACACAACATGTTTTGTTGGAGTGTGGGCTCAGTCTTTCATTTCTGTAGACAAGGATAGTTGACAGATATTTAATTAAGAATGGTTAAAGATAACAGGTGGCTAATTCCAATTACTTTAGCATTGGTAAGAGACACAATACTTGATGGGGCTCTTGTTAATTCGTAATCATTCCCACAATAAATATAACACTCTATCACTGTCAAAACAATGTTTTATTAATATTAGATGTTTATTGGTTCATGGACTGCTCAGAAGTCCAGGGGAATATTGTAGCACAGCACCGACAGAATACTTTCAGAATAACCTAAACCAAACTCCGGTATTGATCGATGGGGACCTTGGTGTCGCTCACAGGCCAGCATTGATGATCCATCCCTAATTGCCTCTGAGAAGATGGTAGTGAACTGTCATTCTGAACTGCTACAGTTTCTCTGTTGAAAGTATTTCCACAATGTTGCTGGTGAGGGAGTTTTTAGGATTTAGATCCAGCAATCATGAAAGAATGGAAATGTATTTCTCAGTCAGCACTGGCTGATGGGTGGTGGTATTCCCATGCACCTGTTGCTCTTGAGCTTCTTGCGAGTAGGGGTTGTGAGTTTGTGAGGAGCTGTCAGAGTAACGGTGACTGCATTGATTTTTGTTGATAGTAAATAACGCATACACTGTCTGCTGATAATGGATGTGCAGCCTGGTGGTTTAGGTCTATTTTGTCCTGGATAGTGTGGAGCATTTTAGTTGTTTGAAGTGGCACTCCTCCAGAAAAGTGAACAGTATTCAATCACTCTCAGCATTTATTCCTTGTAGATGCTGGAAAAGCTTTGAGCTGTTAGGAAGTGAGTCACTTGCAGTTTTCAGCTTTTGACCTCTGGTAGCCAGCCAAGCTATTAACGTGGCTGATCAAGATGAGTTTCTGGGCAAAGTTGACTCCATCGTATTAATGGGGATTTGATAATGGCCATTGAATTCCATTGATCTATGTTAGGGTATGGAGCAGAGACAAAACTCAAACTGGACAATACTAAGCTAGCTATCGGAGAGTAAATCTTGTTTGGTTGCTCGTTCTAGCAATGATATTATGCTGACAATGTGAGTGGGCTGAGGTGACTTTGTGAATGAGGCATACCTGGGCAATTTTCCACATTGTTGACTAGGTGCCTCATCTTTGTTCTCAATGTATATACCTATATTCTGAGGCTGTACCCTCTGGTCCTAGACTCACCCTCTATAGGAAACATCCTCTCCACATCCAGTCTGCATAGACCTTTCAATATCCGATAGGTTTCAATGAGGTCCCCTGTCATTGTTCTAAACTCCAGTGATAACGGGCCCAGAGGTGTCAAGTGCCCTTATATTCCCAGAATCATTCTCTTGAAGCTCCTTTGGACCCTCTCCAATGCCAGCACATCTTTCCTTAGATAAGGAGCCCAAGCCTGCTTACAATACTCCAAGTGCGATCTGACCAATGCTTATACAGCCTGAGCATGACTTCTTTGCTCTTGTATTCTAATCCTCTCAAAATAATTGCTAACTATGCGTTTTCCTCACCACCCTTTGAACCGCCAAGTGAACCTTTAGGGAATCCTGCAAAAGGGACTTGGAAGTCCTTTGCTCCTCTGATTTTTGAATCTTTTCCCCTTTTAGAAAATAGTCTACAGATTTATTCCTTTTACCAAAGTGCATGACCTTGCACTTCCCTACACTACATTCCATCTGCCTCTCTTTTTGCCACTCTTGCCTTCCAGTCAAGATGGCACCTGTGTACAGTGCTCCTTTGGTTGACATTGTCTGGATAGATCATGGAACCATCTTTTTCACTTCTTTTACACTTTTTTCTCATCTTGAATGTGACGCTGGAACTGTTGGAGACTGTGTTTTGCTCTTTGGAGATTGTTTGGGTGCTTCAGCACTGTAGTCTGGATGTGGACTACTAAATTTTTTTTCAGTTTTTTTTGTATTTTGTGTTTTCTTGCCCGATTTTCTTGTTTTTTTTTGTGTGGGAGGAGGGTTTGGGGGTTGATGCGCCTGTTCCAGTTTTGGTCATAATTTTTTATACAGGGAGGTGGGATTTGAGGGTTGATGATCACGCTGCTTTTCTTTCTTGGTTTCATGGCTATGCCAGAGAATTAAAGAACTTCAGAGTTGTATAATAAAATGAAACTTTGAACCTTAGAACCTTTTAACTCTTTATGTATCTGAAACATCATCTTGTATTCTCTTTTATATTATTGGTTACCTTACCTTCATATTTCATCTTTTCGCATGGCTTTTTTTAGTTGCCTTCTGTTGGATTTTAAAAGCTTCCTAATCTTTTAACTTCCCACTAATTTTTGCTATGTAATTTGCCGTCTCCTTTGCTTTTCTGCTGTCTTTGACTTCCCTTCTCAGCCATGCTTGCCTCATCCTCCCTTTAGAATACTTCATCTTTGGAATATATATCTATTCTGCACGTTCCAAATTGTCCCCAGAAACTCCAGCCATTGCTGTTTTACTGTTATCCCTGCTAGTGACCCCTTCCAATCAACTTTGGTCAGCTCCTCTCTCATGCCACCAATTCCCTTTACTCCACTGCTATACTGATGCATCTGATGTTATCTTGTCCCTCTCAAACTGCAGTGTGAACTTTATCATATTATAAATACTGCCTCCTGAATGTTCCTTTACCTTGAGCTCCTGAATCAAATCTGGTCCATTGCACAACTCCCAATCCAAAATTGCCTTTTTCCTCGTGGGCTCAACCACAAGTTGCTTAAAAAACCCTCTTGTTGCCATTCTCCCAATTTCCTTTCTTGAGGTCCAGCACCAACCTGATTTTCTCAATGTAGCTGCATATTTAACTCCCCCATAACTATTGTAATATTGTCCTTTTTATATGCTTGGCTGATATTTTTTTCGGCTAAAATACATAATTGCTCATTATCATGTTGTTGTTTATAGAACCCTTCTCAGAATCAGGTTTATTATCCGTGTTTTATATGATAGTAAGTTTATTACTTGCAGCAGATTTATAAAATCACACAGAGTTTTAAACTAAATAGTGCAATAATATTCACAAAAGAAAATCTGAAAATACTGGAAATCCAAGCAACACACACACAAAATGCTGGAGGAACTCAGCAGGTCAGGTAGTATCTTTAGAAAAGAGTATTGTCAATGTTTGATGGAGGGAGACGGGTGAAGTAAAGAGCTGGGAAGTTGATTGGTGAGAGAGATACAGGGCTGGAGAAGGGGTGAATCTAATAGAAGACAAGGCCATGGAAGAAAGAAAAGGGGGAAGAGCACCAGAGGGAGGTGATGGGCAGGCAAAGAGATAAAGGTGAGGGAGGGAAAAGGGGATGGGGAAAGATGAGGTGGGGTGACCATTACTGGACATCAGAGAAATCGATGTTCATGCCATCAGGTTGGAGGCTACCCACGTGAAATATAAGGTTTTGCTCCTCCAACCTGAGTGTGGCTTCATCGTGACAGTAGAGGAGGCAATGGGTTGACATGTTGGAATGGGAATGGGACGTGGAGTTAAAATGGGTGGCCACTAGGAGGTCCTGCTTTTTCTGGCAGACAGAGCATAGGTGCTTGGCAAAGTGGTCTCCTAATCTATGTCAGGTCTCACCAACGTTGTGAGTACAGTAACATTCATGGGTTAATTAGAGTTCATGATTAAATCAGATGGTGGAGGGAAAGAATCTGTTTCTGAATTGATGAGTGTGGGTCTTCAGTCTTCTGTGCTTCCTCCCCCATGGACGTACTAAGGAAAAGGCATGTTCCTGGTGATCAGGGTCCTCAAGTGGATGTTGTCTTGAGGCACCGCCTGTTGGAGATGTCCTTGATGGTGGGGAGGGCTATGTCCATGGTGGAGCTCATTGGGTCTAAATGTGAGACCTGCTGCAGACTAGGCAACTAACTTGCAGAGCATTTGTGCTCTGTCCATAGTGATCATCTCCAGTTCCTGTTTGCATGCAATTTCAATTCTCCTACCCACTTGTTCCAATTTCTTTCTTTGTCTTTTCATTGTGTTCCTGCTTATCACCCCTAGCAATTGTCTTCACTTCCTCCCTTTTCTCCCCGACTCTGGGAGCCATCGTTAGCCATTGGTTTTTCTGTCTGCCTTCATCTACCATCCATTTACCTCCGTCTCCCATCCCCCTCTTTCACATGGCACAAACTAATCTGTTAGTATTTTAATGTCTCTTACACTCCCATCCCCACCCTCAGTCCACCGATCACTTCCGGCCTTTTGTCACCAGCCCCTTCTCTTGATGTTTACCCTCTCCACTCTTAGCATTTAATCCCATTTATTTGTCCTTCAGCGTAGTGTTGGGCCAACTTCTTAACCAGTGTCGTGAGGTTTCTAGTATGTTGGTATCACTGAGAGGATTCTGGTCATTTCAGAGGACTGTTAAAAGGTAGCATGTATAATGTAGACTTGGTAAAGATGGTTACCAAGTGGAAGTTCTTGATTAGTGAGGTTGTCAAAGGTTATGGGGTTGAGGGAAGTTATAAATCAGTCATGATGGAATACCTTGATGGGTCAGTTGGCCTAATTCTGTTTTGTCTTTTCGTTTTGTATTTCTAACTAATCTAGATCCTATTGTATCCTTCCTCATCATCCAAAACTCTGCTAATTTGTGTGTCATCTGCAAATGTACTAATCAGCCCACTACATTTTCATATAACACACAGAAAGGCCTCTAGGTCTAACTCCTCCATGCTGACCAGGTTGCCTAACTGAGTTAGCCCACTTTTGGTCCTTTTCCCTCTAAATATTTCTGATTTATGTACTGCTTAAATATCTTTTAACCAATTTGATTGTATCCACTACCCAATGGAACTCCTTGTATTTGTAATGCTGTCTTGTTCACATTTTTGATTCATGGATGAAATTTTTGCAGCATCTCCTCCTCAATTTAGTAAACTGAAGGGAATACAAATCAATTTTACAAACCTATCGTAATGCACTAAACCATATCCTAATATCTTTTTTCCTGACACTTGCCTAAGATGTATTGCAAATTAGCTGTGATCAATTTTCCTCTCCTCCTCACTTTATTCATCACTTGCTTCAGGTAAATCCACCATTCCTTTATACATTTTGATTCTAGTGCCACTTGTTCTTTAACCTTTTATTTATGAATGTTGATCCCACAGTCCCAACCTGTTCAATATTTTTTAAAGACCTAAGCTGTCTATGAAGCTGACAAGAGTTCTGATAGGATATAAAAGAGTTGTAATTAACAAGTTTTACAAATTGAGTCAATATTCTGTGTTGGCATTTATACTTCATGTGAAGATCAAAGAATGAAAAACCAAGATGCCATTTAACCCATCCTTCCTCTGTTTACTACTCTCTCTTTCTATACAACCTTTACCTTTCTCTTTTGTGCTTCCAAGAAATGCATCCAAGATTCTTATTTAAAAGGATGGGCACTTGAAAGTACAAAATTGATATTGTAAGAAGGGAGAGTGCAGGGGACTTTTTTTTTAATCCCTCTTATTCTCTATGCCTCCTACTGGGTGGCCTGGGATGGACACAGCGAAAGAGAAGTTAATGATTTGCTGAACTCCCTTTGTTGTGAAGATTGTAGAGTTGAAGATATTCTTTTTATGTCAGTACTCGAGCTGTATACCTTTCATAAATTGACACTGAAAAACAATTACCCTGTCAGAACTTTGTAGTACCATACCCTAAACCAGATAGCTGATGAACTGAGGGAAGTAAATGATTTGCATGTGTAAGGATGTTTTTTTCATATAAAACTTTAAAACTGAATTTTAAGATGCAAAGCTATTACTTGTCTTAAAGGGAGGAGATGTGCCATACCAGACTATTTTTTTAAGCCTGTGTAGACTAGACATAGTGTCTGTACTGAGTGAGGGATCATAGCCTGTGGCAATCAACCCCATCATGCTGATGTTCTTATTCTTTTCTCTATCCATGACCATAATTCTACATAGGTATGTTCCATTGAGGCACGGAATGGATGGTAGGTTAAAAGAACGATGGTATACAAAGGATGTTGAAAATCTAGTTAAAAAGAAAAGAAAAGCTTATGAAAGGTTCAATAATCTAGGTACTGTTGGAGTTCTAGAAAATTACAAGGGTGCCAGGAAGGAGCTTAAGAATGAAATTAGAAGAGTCAGAAGGGCCAAAGACCTTGGTGGGCAGGATTAAGGAAAACCCCAAGGCATTCTACAAATATGTGAAGAGCAAGAGGACAAGACATGAGAGAATAGGACCAATCAAGTGTGACAGTGGAAAAGTGTGTATGGGACCGGAGGAGATAGCGGGGGTACTTAGCGAATACTTTGCTTCAGTATTCGCTACGGAAAAGGACCTTGGCGATAGTAAGGATGACTTACAGCGGACTGAAAAGCTTGAGCATATGAACATTAAGAGAGAGGATGTGCTGGAGCTTTTGGAAAGCGTCAAGTTAGATAAGTCACCGGGACCAGACGAGATATACCCAAGCCTACTGTGGGAAGCAAGAGAGCTGATTGCTGAGCCTCTGGTAGTGATCTTTGCATTGTCAATGGTGATGGGAGAGGTTCCGGAGGATTGGAGGGTTGCAGGTGTTGTTCCTTTGTTCAAGAAAGGGAGTAGAGATAAATGACCTGGATGAAGAAGTAGAAGAGTGATGACAAGTTTGCTGATGACACAAAAGTTGGAGGTGTTGTGGATAATCTGGAGGGTTGTCAGAGGTTACAGCGGGTCATCGATAGGATGCAGAACTGGGCTGAGAAGTGGCAAATGGAGTTCAATGCAGATAAATGTGAAGTGGTTCATTTCGCTAGGTTAAATTTGAAGACAGAATTTAATAACGGTAAGATTCTTGGCAGTGTGGAGGATCAGCAGTAGCTTGGGGTCCGTATCAATAGGACACTCAAAGTTATTGTTCAGGTTGACAGTGTTGTTGAGAAGGTGTATGGTGTGTTGGCCTTCATCAACTGTGAAATTGAGTTCAGGAGCCATGAGGTAATGTTACAGCTATACAAGACTTTAGTTAGACCCCACTTGGACTACTGTGTTCAGTTCTGGTCACCTTATTACAGGAAGGATGTGGATATTAGAGAGAGTGCAGAGAAGATTTACAAAGATGTTGCCTGGATTGGAGAACATGCCTTATGAGAATAGTTTGCGTGTACATGGCCTTTTCTCCTTGGAGTGACAGAGGATGAGAGGTGACCTGATAGAGGTGTATAAGACGATGAGGGGTGTTGATTGTGTGGCTAGCCAGAGGCTTTTTCCCAGGGCTGAATTGGCTAATATGAGGGGGCATAGTTTTAAGGTGCTTGGAAGCAGGTACAGGGTGGATGTCAGAGGTAAGTTTTTCACAAGGAGAGTGGTGGGTGCATGGAATTCACTGCCAGTGAAGGTGTTGTAGGGTTTTAGATAGGTACATGGAGCTTAGTAAAGTAGAGGGCTATACGGCAGGGAAATTCTAGGCAATTTGTGGGTCGAAGGGCCTGTAATGTGCGGTAGAGTTCTGTGATCGTTCTTGGCAAATTTTTCTACAGAAGTAGTTTGCCATTGCGTGTCTTTGCAAGACAGGTGACCCCAGCCATGCTCAATACTCTTCAGAGATTGTCTGCTTGGCGTCAGCTGTCGCGTGACCAGGACTTGTGATATGCACGAACTGTTCATACATCCATCCACCACTTGCTCCCATGGCTTCATATGATCCTGATCAGGGGCAAGTACTGTACCTTACCCACGGGTGACTTGCAGGCTAGCGGAGGGAAGGAGCATTTTGCACCTCCTTTAGTAGAGGTGTGTCTCCACCCTGCCACCCAGGATGTTTAGATTCTAATGAATACAAACTAATCTATTCAGGTGGTGATGAACATTTATGAGGTGTAGGAATAACACCCGGTGCTGAAAGAAGCACAAAACCTTATAGAATATTGGACAGGGTACTGCTGGTGAAACCCTTTGAGGGCAACCTATGAATATTTTAATAATAGTATATACTTCAACAGTTCATAGTAGTGAAGAAGACATAGAAATTTTTTATGGTGCCTTGCAAGAAGCAAAGGATCACTGCAAATCGCAGGATATTGTTATGGTGATGGGTGATATGAATGCTAAGGTTGGATAACAATGAAATGGTGATACTGTTGGTGCATTTTGATTGAGAACCAGGAATGATAGAGGCTGGTGTTGTGTGAATGATCAGATAATAACAAATATGGTTCGAGCAGCACAGAAGAAGGTTGTGGACTTGGAGAAGCCCAGGATATTGCTATCACAATCAAATAGACTACATTGCAATCAGCAAGTGTTTCAGGAATGTCATGCAACAGTCCAAGACATATCCAGCAGACTGAGAGAGACCATGTGTTATGCAAGCTGAAAGTTAAACTTAGATGGTTAAAGAAGTCTAAGGGTAGTACCAAATTAGACCTGGCTTGCTTGAAAGATCTGGACATGAAGGTGAAATACACTGTAACAATGAAGAACAGATGTGAAGCTCTGACAGTGGAGAACACACCAAGCTGGTTGAATTTAAAAAGACGGTGGATGTGTCTAATGAAGTGTTACTGAAAAATAGAAGCAAAAATGGATGACAAAAATGGAAAAAAGCAGATGTACTAGGTAGATGGTATCTTCAAAAAATCGTGTATTCATATAAGAGGAGAGAAACCAATAATTACCAAGAACGTCAATGGCTCACTGATTATGAAATCGGAACTTAAAGCAGTGGTTGAGGGGGGGTGGAAATGTAAAAGAATAAGGTACTGTATTAGGACCAGATGTCATTGCTGTGGAAATTATTCAAGCGCTGGAACATTTTGGGATTGAAAGATTGACAGATTTTCTGAATGTTATAGTGGTGAAATACCTCTCATTATTGCTGTCATAATGAATGCAAAAAAAAAAAATCATGAAACTGGAGGCTGCACAAGAGCAATGCGGCTTCAGGTCGACAACACACCAACAAAGAAACGACCAAATGAGTTGTCTTTCCATACATACGTAATATTTCGGAAATAGTGGCCCGACTGCTCCAAAAACATAGAAATTCAGTCGTGTACGAGCCAACAACAATGTTGAGGAGAGCACTTTGCAGACCTAAAGAATTGGTACTAGACAATACCAATGTAGGGACAGCAGCAAATATTATGCCAGCCAAACTGAGTGAAAACTATCCACAAGGATCCATGAACATCAACTGGCTGTAAAGCAACTTGACTCACTCTTCCCAGTCTGTACCCATGTAGGTCAAGAGGGGCACAAATTCATCTGGGCATCAGTGAAAGTCATGGCGCAAGCGAACACGCTGCATGAAAGAAAATTTCTAGAAGCACAAGACCATAAGATATAGGAGCAGAATTAGGCTATTAGGCCCATTGAGTCTGCTCTGCCATTTCATCATGGCTGGTCCAATTTTCCTCTCAGCCCCAATCTCCTGCCTCCTCCCCTTATCCCTTCATGCCCTGACCAATCAAGAATCTATCAACCTCTGCCTTAAATATACATGAAGACTTGGCCTCCACAGCCGCCCGTGGCAAAGAATTCCACCGATTCACCACTCTGGATAAAGAAATTCAGGAAGTGGTGAATCTGGAATTCTTTGCCACAGGCAGCATGGTTTTCTGCAAACATGTCTGTTAACAAATATGTAGACCTTGATCCTATTTATGAGCTAATATGGGCAAAATTCCAGACCATAATGCACAAAGTTTGCCACAGCCAATCATAGAACATAGAGCATAGAAATTTACAGCACATTACAGGCCCTTCAGCCCACAATGTTGTGCTGACCATGTAACCTACTCTAGGGACTGCCTAGAATTTCCCTAGTGCATTGCCCTCTATTTTTCTAAGCTCCATGTACCTAAGAGGCTCTTAAAAGACCCTATTGTATCCGCTTCCACTGCCGCCACCAGCAGTGAATTCCACGCACCTATTACTCTCTATGAGGAAAAACTTGTCCTTGACATCCCCTCGGTACCTAAAAACTATGTCCCTTGTGTTAGCCATTTTAGCCCTAGGGAAAAGCCTCTGACTATCCACACGATCAATGTCTCTCATCATCTTATACACCTCTATCAGGTCACCTCTCATCCTCCATCGCTCCAAGGAGAAAAGGCCAAGTACACTCAACCTATTCTCATAAGGTACGCCATCCAATCCAGGCAACATCCTTGTAAATCTCCTCTGCACTCTCTATAGTATCCATATTCTTCCTGTAGTGAGGTGACCAGAATTGAACACAGTGCTCCTAGTGGGGTCTGACCAAGGTCTTGAATAGCTGTAACGTTACCTCACGGCTCTTGAGCTCAAATCAGCAATGAAATTTCCTCCCCACATCACATTTGAATTTCCGAAATGACGTCGAATCAGCTGATTAAAAAGTACATAAAGGCCAAGCATTTGGAGTGCATACCACAATCAACAACGCACTGGCGATGTCTCTTTGCATGGTAACAAAATGTTTGCAAGTAAATTGCCAAAATTGAAGAACAACTCAATCCAACCATAGTGGAACGCAAAATGCAATCTTCATTCATAGAATGATTTCTGTATGTGCCATGGAGGTCCAGAATCACCTATACCTGTGTTTTATGAATTGTTCCAAAGCTTTGATAAGGTGAGACATGAAGAACTTATAAAAGTTCTTCAGCTCTTGGACATTGATGTGTAAGATCAGAAATTACTATTGGGAACAAAGAGCAGTAATGAGAGTTGAAAATAAGACAAGTGATTTTTGTCCAGATTAAGAGAGGAGTCAGACAGGGTTATGGTCTCCTCACCCGACGTAGTCAACCTTTATAGTGAGAAGATTCTAAAAGAAATTACCAGTATTCCAGGCATTGGCAGATATAATTTGAACAACCTACAATATGCAGACAACACAATCCTATTAGCTACTTCTAAAGAGATGCTCCAAGAAATACTAGGTAAAGTTGTCAAAGAAAGTGCAAAGAGGGGATTGACTGAATGCATGGTTGTCACAGAGAAAGAAATGGAACTGGAAGTGGGCAATGAAACAATTAAACAAACATGGAAGTTCAATTACTTGGGGAGCGTAATAACATCTGACGGTAGGGGTGATGTTGAAATCAGGAGGAGGATTGGGATTGCTAAATGTACATTCACGCATTTGAGTGAGATACGAAAGCATAACATAATTTCTATGGCTATGAAATGCAGTGTTACGGTGCTATGTTCATTTCTCACTAACGTATGGAAGTGAATGTTGGACTATATCATAACAAAATGAGGGAAGACTCAAAGCTGCAGAGATGTAGATTTTGAGAAGAGTGATGAAAATATTGTGGAAGGACAGGACAAATGAGAAATATTGTGAAAAGCTGGAATAAGAAAAGAGCTGATGCCATCAATCGGGAAACGGCAGCTGGAATTTCACAAACTTGTACTGAGGAAAGGGAAACTCGACCATCCTGCAGTGACAGGAAAAATTGATGAAAGAAAAAGTTGCGGTCGACAGCGTATGGCATTCATGAATTACATAAAGGAATGGACAGGCAATGGTTTTGAAGGGCTTATTAGAACTTCTCAGATTAAAGACAGAAGACCATGATTGCCCATGTCATGCGATATGGCACATGATGATGACGTTAGAGATGTATGTTTGCAGGAGACTGGTGAGAAACGTGTTTTTGTTTGAAATAATGCTGAGCAGTCTCCTAAAGTTAATTTGAAATGGCACCTCCTGTACTGCAGCACTTAGCCAGGACTTGAGTATGTTGTACACTGTTGTATGTTGTTGGAAGGAGTTATAGAAAGAAGACATATTTGTAAAGCAATTGTCAATCTGCTTATTATATTTAAATTTTGATAAATGAGTGCTTGGTTTACCTATGTTACAAGGAAAAATTGAGTGTAATCGTGCCACCAAGTGGAATATGTCAGATGCTAATTTAGGTTTTTTTTGGGGAAGGAGAGGAACTCCTCTTGTGCATTGATGCTCTCCCAAAATACAGGAACAGTTTGTTCAAAGTATTTAAATGTCACCATGTACTATCTTGAGATTCATTTTCTTGCAGGCATTCACAGTAGAACAAAGAAATACGATAGAATCAATGGAGAAACTACACACAAAGATTGACAAACAACCATTGTGCAAGTACAAAGTAATAATAAATAATATTGAGAACATAAGCCCTTGAAAGTGAGTCCATAGGTTGTGGAATCAGTTCAGAGTTGAGTTGAGTGACGTTATATATGTTGTTTCAGGAGTCCTTATCTGCAACTGATCTATAGTATATCCTGCTGAATCATTTGCCAGACCTTTACTCCTCTATCTACAACATCACCTATCTTTATATCAACTGCAAGCATGCATTCATCCATGTTTTAATCCAGGTCATTTATATATCACATCAACAGAGGTCCCAATATGGATCCCTGTAAAACACCACTATTCAGACTTCTAACCAGAATAAGTCCCTTTGATCACTGCCCTCTATTTTTATGAGTAAGCCAATCTGAATCCAACTGGCTAGTTCACCGTGGATCTTGTATATCTTAATTTTCTGGATGATCTTCCTATAAAAGATTGTCAAACACCTTAATAAAGTCCAAGTAAACAACATCCACAGCTCTATCTTCATCAGTCATCTTCAAGAAACTTAATCAAGGTAGAAAGACACAACTTGCCCCAGACAAAGCCATACTGACAGTCCCTAATTAGGCCACATATTTCTAATTTCTTATAAATCCTATCCCTGAGAACCTCTCCAGTAATTTCTCTACCATTGACAATGGATTCCCTGGTCTGTAGTTCCTACGATTATCCCTATTTTCCTTCTTCACTGCTGGAACAACATTAGCTACTCGCCAGTTCTCTGGGACCTTGTCTGTTGTTAGGGAAGGCATGAAGATACTGGTCAAGGCCGCAGAAATCTCATCTCTTGCCCCCCTCTCAATTACTTGGGTATATCCCATCAGGCCCAAAGGACTGGTCCAACTTGATGTTCTTAAAGAGACCCCACTCTATTCTCTCCTTTATCTTAAAATGCCCTTGCAAATTAGCAGGCTCGATGTTGATTTTCCTGTCCTTCATGTCCTTCTACTTGGTGAATACTGCTGCAGAATAACAACAGGAATTCTGCAGATGCTGGAAATTCAAGCAACACACATCAAAGTTGCTGGTGAACGCAGCAGGCCAGGCAGCATCTGTAGGAAGAGGTGCAGTCGACGTTTCAGGCCGAGACCCTTCGTCAGGACTAACTGAAGGAAGAATGAGTAAGGGATTTGAAAGTTGGAGGTTGAGGGGGAGATCCAAAATGATAGGAGAAGACAGGAGGGGGAGGGATAGAGCCAAGAGCTGGACAGGTGATAGGCAAAAGGGATATGAGAGGATCATGGGACAGGAGGTCCGGGAAGAAAGACAAGGGGGGGGGGGTGACCCAGAGGATGGGCAAGAGGTATATTCAGAGGGACAGAGGGAGAAAAAGGAGAGTGAGAGAAAGAATGTGTGCATAAAAATGAGTAACAGATGGGGTACGAGGGGGAGGTGGGGCCTTAGCTGAAGTTAGAGAAGTCGATGTTCATGCCATCAGGTTGGAGGCTACCCAGACGGAATATAAGGTGTTGTTCCTCCAACCTGAGTGTGGCTTCATCTTTACAGTAGAGGAGGCCGTGGATAGTCATGTCAGAATGGGAATGGGATGTGGAATTAAAATGTGTGGCCACTGGGAGATCCTGCTTTCTCTGGCGGACAGAGCGTAGATGTTCAGCAAAGCGGTCTCCCAGTCTGCGTCGGGTCTCGCCAATATATAAAAGGCCACATCGGGAGCACCGGACGCAGTATATCACCCCAGTCGACTCACAGGTGAAGTGATGCCTCACCTGGAAGGACTGTCTGGGGCCCTGAATGGTGGTAGGGGAGGAAGTGTAAGGGCATGTGTAGCACTTGTTCCGCTTGCATGGATAAGTGCCAGGAGGGAGATCAGTGGGGAGGGATGGGAGGGACGAATGGACAAGGGAGTTGTGTAGGGAGCGATCCCTGCGGAATGCAGGGGGGGGGGGAGGGAAAAATGTGCTTAGTGGTGGGATCCCGTTGGAGGTGGCGGAAGTTACGGAGAATAATATGTTGGACCCGGAGGCTGGTGGGGTGGTAGGTGAGGACCAGGGGAACCCTATTCCTAGTGGAGTGGTGGGAGGATGGAGTGAGAGCAGATGTACGTGAAATGGGGGAGATGCGTTTAAGAGCAGAGTTGATAGTGGAGGAAGGGAAGCCCCTTTCTTTAAAAAAAGGAAGACATCTCCCTTGTCCTAGAATGAAAAGCCTCATCCTGAGAGCAGATGCGGCGGAGACGGAGGAATTGCGAGAAGGGGATGGCGTTTTTGCAAGAGACAGGGTGAGAAGAGGAATAGTCCAGATAGCTGTGAGAGTCAGTAGGCTTATAGTAGACATCAGTGGATAAGCTGTCTCCAGATACAGAGACAGAAAGATCTAGAAAGGGGAGGGAGGTGTCGGAAATGGACCAGGTAAACTTGAGGGCAGGGTGAAAGTTGGAGGCAAAGTTAATAAAGTCAACGAGTTCTGCATGCGTGCAGGAAGCAGTGCCAATGCAGTCAGAATATTCACTTAGTCCCTCATCCACATCTCCACCACCAATCACATGTTCCCTCCTTTATCCTTCCGTAGTCCTACCTGTGCCCTAGATGCCTCCTTTCTCTTGATGTGTATATTGAAGGCCTTGGGATTCTCTTCCATCCTACTCACTTTTCCTGACCCCTCCTAGATTTCCAGCAAAACTTGGACCCTGCGCACAAAACAAGAGCAGTGACTCAGCGCTTTCCATATGCGCTGCCTCAGACACATACTTGGTATCACCTTGGAAGACAAGGTTACCAGCAACATAGTGCTCGAGAAAGCAAGCACCACCTCCATGTTGACCTTCTTCAAAAAGATGCATATGCGCTGGCTAGGCCACGTCTTGCACATGGCGTATGGGCGCATACTGAAGGACCTTCTCTTTGGGCAGCTGGAGTCTGGAAAGAGGCCAACAGGAAGACCTCACATGGCAGTCAGTCGCCTCAGACAGGTGTGCCTGGAAGCAGGAGGTGAAAAAGGATCTCTTGAGATATAAGACCACTCTGATGTAGCAAGCAGAGGAAAAGAGAGCCCGCTAAAAAGCTCTGAGCCTGAGACTCAGAGCTGCCTCAGCGTTCTACTATACACAAGTGTGGCAAGGACTGTCACTCCTGCATTGAACTCTCCAGTCATAGCAGACTCTGCTTGACCCAGTCCACCAGAGGTGCAAACCCATCACCCCCTGGGAACAATGGCTGCCCATTCCTATTCCTCCCTGTTCCTCGATACCTTCTTTCTCTTGACGTGTATATAGAATGCCTTGGGATTCTTTTCAATCCTAGTCCTGACCACTCCTGGATTTCCTAATTCCCTTGAGTTATTTTCTGCTTCCTTTATAATCCTCAAGGTCTCTGTTTGATTTTAGCTTCGTAAACCTTAGTGTTTCCTTTTTCTTCTTGACTAAATTCACCATCTCTGTCAGCATTCAGCATTCCCTTAGTTTGCCATCTTCATCTTTATTTCTTACTGCAACATACCTGTCATGTACTCTGTATGGCTGGTATTTATCTACCCTCTGCATCAGGGGTTCCCAACTTTTTTTATGCCATGGGCTCTTATCATTAACCCGGGGCGGAGGGGTGGGGTGGGGGGGGGGGTTGTCTGTGGACTTCAGGTTGGGAATACCTGCTCTGCTTGGACTTGCTTCAAAACAGATGTTTCCAATTGACTCTCTAGTTCAAAGGTTTTCTAAGGTACATTTAATGTCAGAGAAATGTATACAATATACATCCTGAAATTCTTTTTCTTTGCAAACATCCACAAAAACAGAGGCGTGCCCCAAAGAATGAACGACAGTTAAATGTTAGAAACCCAAAGTCCCCCCCAGCTGCCTCCCTCCCATGCATAAGCAGCAGCAAAGCAAAGCTGCTTCTACCCCCACCAGCAAAAAAGCATCAGCGACCCCACCGAGCACTCAAGCATGTAGCAAAGCATCAATGAAGACACAGACTTGCAGCACCCCAAAGGTTCGACATGCCACAGGCTCTCTCTCTCCCTAATAAGGGAAAAAGAGGTGTCCCCATTTCAGAACGAGACAGGAGACAAAACAAACAACTTGCTGATTTATGATGTTAAAAGTCTCTTGCGTCACTTTTTCCGAGCTCAGTACCCAAAGAACTCGGGTCTCTGGGCACACAGCTTGCTACTTTCGATCTTCCGTCTCCCACGACTCACCAGTTTACTGCGGCAGCACCGACCTCGAGTCTGCCTGCCTCAGAGCCACGAAATCCCGGAACCCTGAAGGCACGCTAGTCTTCCAGGCTGCATCCTTGGCATTTCAAATAGCGGCCAGTCATGAGACCCTGAGAGCGAGTCCCATTCCCGCAAAGAACCAAAGTCAGCATGTAACTCCAGGTCAGGGTCTTCAAAAGAACTCGTATATGAGGAGAGGAGAAGATGGCGGCGCGACACAGCTCGCAGCAGCCACTCCAGTGGTGATGTCTGTTATTTGTCAAGTAGGGTGCTGTGCACAATCCTGATTTGATGGAGACGGACTTGAGAGTTCGGAGGAACATCTGGTGAAACTTCTGAAATGCCTGCTTCCCTGCTGCTACTACTGTGTGGTCCGAAATCTCTGGAGGGGAAGGCCCCGAGTCCTCGGCTTTACTTGTTGCTCGGCGGCAGGCCAGGGCTGAAGCGCTCGGCAGAGGATGGTGCTCGATGCTCGGTGTCAAAGGGCTGGTCAGAGGCTTGAATTTTTCGGACGGACTAAGAGTCCGCTGTGGTTGGGTGATTCCAGTGGTGCTGCATTGGCAAGTTTGCAGCGCTTGGAGGTTCATGGCAGGGAGAGTTTCTCCCTTCTACTGTCGGCGTGAGATGATGAGGCTCTCGGGACTTTGAGACTTTTTTTTTACTGGGCCCATGGTCTGCTGTTTATCAAATTATGGTATTGCTTTACACTGTTGTAACTATATGTTATAATTATGTGGTTTATTCAATTTTAGTCTTGGTTTGTGCTGTGTTTCTTGTGATATCATTCTGGAGGAATATTGTATCATTTTTTAATGCATGCATTTGTAAATGACAATAAACGAGGACTGAGTGTCCATATAATCTAATCTAAAAAGAACCCTGAAAGGGAAAAATAGAGATTAAAGATAGAAATAGGGCTGTTTCTGAAGATGCAAGCAAAGTAGTCGCCGTCAGGCGCCTTCGTTCTCGCAAGCTCTTCCTAAAGCTCTGCCTAGTGCTCTCGTAATTTGCTCTGCTCCAATTTAATACGCTCCCACAAGGTCCATACTTATCCTTAGCTATAGATATCTTAAAACAGGGGTCGGCAACCTTTTTCCTTCCGTAGGCTGGATCGCGTATTAATGCATGGACGGTGGGCCAGATAAATGCTATAAAAAACTTGAAATATGGAAATTATCCATTTAAATATATCTAGTTATGTTTTGCCTCAAATTAATGAATAACACATGCTAGAAAATCACGAGGAATTTTGCAGATGCTGGAAATTCAAGCAACACAACATCAAAGTTATTGGTGAACGCAGCAGGCCAGGCAGCATCTCTAGGAAGAGGTACAGTCAACGTTTCGGGCCGAGACCCTTCGTCAAGACTAACTGAAAGAAGAGCTAGTAAGAGATTTGAAAGTGGGAGGGGGAGGGGGAGATCCAAAATGATAGGAGAAGACAGGAGGGGGAGGGATGGAGCCAAGGGCTGGACAGGTGATTGGCAAAAGGGATATGAGAGGATCATGGGACAGGAGGCCCAGGGAGAAAGAAAAGGGGGAGGGGGATAAAAAACCCAGAGGATGGGCAAGGGGTATAGTGAGAGGGACAGAGGGAGAAAAGGGAGAGAGAAAGAATGTGTGTATATAATAAATAACGGATGGGGTATGAGGGGGAGGTGAAAGTTTGAGAAGTCACTGTTCATGCCATCAGGTTGGAGGCTACTCAGATGGAATATGAGGTGTTGTTCCTCCAACCTGAGTGTGGCTGAGTTTCCAGGTGAGGTGACACTTCACCTGTGAGTTGGCTGGGGTGGTAAACTGCGTCCGGTGCTCCCTATGCGGCCTTTTATATATTGGCGAGACCCAGCGCAGACTGGGAGATCGTTTTGCTGAACACCTACGCTCTGTCTGCCAGAGAAAGCAGGATCTCCCAGTGGCCACACATTTTAATTCCACATCCCATTCCCATTTTGATATGTCTATCCACGGCTTCCTCTGCTGTAAAGATGAAGCCACACTCAGGTTGGAGGAACAACACATTATATTCCGTCTGGGTAGCCTCCAACCTGATGGCATGAACATTGATTTTGCAAACTTCCGCTAATGCCCCACCTCCTCCTCGTACCCCATCCGTTATTTATTTATATACACACGTTCTTTCTCTCTCTCCTTTTTCTCCCTCTGTCCCTCTCACTATACCCCTTGCCCATCCTCTGGGTTTCCCCCCACCTCCCCCTTTTCTTTCTCCCTGGGCCTCCTATCCCATGATCCTCTCATATCCCTTTTGCCAATCACCTGTCCAGCTCTTGGCTCCATCCCTCCCCCTCCTGTCTTCTCCTATCATTTTGGATCTTCCCCTCCCCCTCCCACTTTCAAATCTCTTACTAGCTCTTCTTTCAGTTAGTCCTGACGAAAGGTCTTGGCCCGAAATGTCGACTGTACCTCTTCCTAGAGATGCTGCCTGGCCTGCTGAGTTCACCAGCAACTTTGATGTGTGTTGCTAGAAAATCATTTGTGCTTAACCAAGGATGCCAATTAGTAATCAAAGAACTCAGTTTAGTTTTTCTGTCCTACCATTGCTGCTGCCCCATCAGTTGTGATGCCTTCGACACATTAAGTTTCAATTTCTGACATTTTCAACAAAGCTTCAAAAATGTCTGCTCCAGTAACCGTGTCCTTCAAAGGAATTAATTGAATAAACTCTTCAAAAATTTGAAAAGTTGAGCTCACTCCTCACACAAACACTGTAAGTTGAGCAATGTCTCTCAAGTCTGTACTCTCATCAAGTGCAATTGGGAAAAAAAAAATGCCATTCGTTGCAGGCATCCCTTAAACAACTTTTAACATCTGCTGACATTTCTTCAACTCGCCGTGTGATTGTTCTTGCTGACAGGCTGATAGTTGCCAATAAAGATTTCTTTTCAGGCCATACAATATCCACCACTGCCAGTAAACATTCTTTAACAATCTCTCCATCTGTAAAAGGCTTCATCTTTTCTGCAATCCATTCTGAGACTTCATAACTGGCACAGGTATTTCCTTCATTTTCACTGCTTTTTCGGCAGTCAGCGTCTACCTTCCTGCGTTTTGCCTTCATTGCCAATGGAATTTTCTTCTTTGATTTTATTTCGAAACACGAGTTATTGAACAAGTATTGTATCACGTGTAAACATCTGGATATTTAGCATGGATTTCTTGTTAAAACACAGTCATGCTGTTTCTGTTTACAAATTTGAACGATCCCATCTGAAAACCTGTGCATGCACGGAGAGTATCTAATACATATTAATAAGGTGGTCTGCCTTCCTGTCATTCGTATATACCAGTGTTTGGTTTGGAACAAAATGGAACCTGGGGCCAGTGTAACAAGACGCCATGCATGTCCATCAGTGTAGTCGTGTGAAACACTTAGAATAAGGAAAAGTCGCTCGCGGGCTGGATAAGCATATTATCCCAATATTTGCTTGCGGGCCGGTCAAAATACCTTTGCGGGTCGGATTTGGCCCGTGGGCTGTAGGTTGCCCACTCCTGTCTTAAAACTTAAGATTCCCTTACAGTACTTCCACAGAAAAGTCAGTCACCTAGCGAGGCTCATTACCCAACACCAGATCCAGTACAGTCTTCTTTTTGGACTATCTACAGGTTGATTTAAGAAACTCTCCTGGATGCACTTAACAAATTCTGCTGTCTCAAAACTCTTGCTAAGGAGGTCCCAGTCAAAATTGGGAAAGTTGAAGTCACCCATTACAACAACCCTGTTGTTTTTGCACATTTTCCTAATCTGCCTGCGTATCTTGTTTCTCAAAGTCCTGGTGACTATTGGGGCTCTGTAGTATAATACCATGAGTGATTGCACCTTTCTTATTTTTGAGTTCTACCTATATACACTCCACTATGAGCCCTCCATTATGTCCTCTGTGTGTGTAACTGATACTGTCCTTGATTAATAGTGGAAAACTCTTCTGCCCTGCCCTCCCCCACCAACTCCCGCTAACCTTCTCTATCTTTTGTAAAACATCCAAACCCTGGAATATTGAGCATCCATTCCTGTCCCTTTCTCTACTTATCACCTTGTCATAATATTCCTAGCAGTAAAAGACACACATCAACCCATCAGTCACATTTGTGTCTTTTACCTTGCCACTGCCTATTCTTCTTGGTTATTATATCTGTGTTCTTTTCAGTCCATCCACTTTCTGACCTGGTGCTGTGGTTCCCATTCTCCTGCTAGTGAATATCATGAAACATTATCTTTACTAGCTTGAAAGATTATTTAAAGATCTTTGTAAAAAAAAATTGTGTAGCCGTATTTACATAAGGAGAGCCATTAGTACTTGCAGAACCTCTGTACTTGGATAGAAAAATAATTGAAGGATATGGGCTTAATGCAGGAAAACGGGATTCGTGTCGGCAGGCATTATGATCGGCATGGATGAGGTGGACCAAAGGGCCATTTTACTGTCCTGTTTCTTTAAGAAACAAGATTGTACTGTTTTAGTTTGATATTGACTCTTCATCAGCTGGACTGGATTTGTTATGCTTTTTGTTTACAGGACAAATGTGAACAATTTTCCACAATGTCAGGTAAATGCCTGTGTCATAAATCTACTGAACAGCTTGGCTAGAAGCTCTTGTGTTGGCCTATAGGTTATCAGTTACAGCTGGATGTTGTCTGGTCCCATTACCTTTGCTGTGTCTGTTGCTTTCATTTGTTTCTTGGTACCACATGACACTGGAAATCAGGGGTTATAAAGCTGGGAAGACTCATCCACTTGGGATTTCTGACTGAATGATGTTGCAAATATTTACAAACATCTTAAATTCCATTTTGCTAGTAAACTTTGACTTGTTCTTTAACTCAGAGTAACACAGATTGCAACTGTACTCTTTTTTGTTCATACACAGCAACGATCACAGACATTGGTATGGAGAAGATGAACTATGGAGGGTGAACAAATTGTATTTGCTCATGTATGTCCTGCGGGCAGTTAGAATAGCTTATTCATCTTGGAGCAGCTAAAGAAATTGGAGATTTTTTTGTGCTGTCACTGTACTACTTTGTTACCCAGATTTGTGTATCTCTGCTTTCAGTATCAACTTGAAATCCTAGTATCCTTAGAGCAAAAAGGTAGTAAATTGGCCCAGAGTTTCTGAACTACTGCAAATTTTTGCAGTCTTATCTGCCCCTCTTCCACCTTGGCCCTGTAAGTTACTTTCACCCAAGTGCCATTTAAATTTAAAATAGGTGAATTGTTTTCTCTTTGTCACATGTACAGTAAGAAACTGTACGATTGGCATACAAAACAGATATTTTAATCAAATCAGTATGTTGAGGTAGTATAAGAGAAAACAACACAATGGAGAGCACAGTTACAGAGAAAGTGCAGGCATCTAATAAGCTGTAAAGCCATATAGAGGTAGATTGTAAAAAATGCCTAGTAAAGATTGAAAAAATTAGTTTTGTTTGAACAAAGCGAAACCCACAATGAAATGTGTCGCTTGTGTCAACACAGTCTGGGGATTGTGCTGCAGGCAGCTCACAAGTGCCGTCGCGCTCCCAAGGCCTACGTAGCATGCCCACAACTCACTAACTCTAGCCATAACCTTTGGAATGTGGGGAGAAACTGGAGCACCTGGAGGAAACCCCCCACACCGTTACGTGGAGAGTGAATTAACTCCTTACAGATCGTGGCAGGAATTGAATCCTCATTGGTGATCATTGGTGCTAACCGCTACACCCCATGCCACTGATCAAGGCAATCAGCACATTGATTGACGCTCTTTCCATCGCACATTGCTGGCATTAACTTCGGTTTGTAACTACCCACAGTGCGGGAAAATGTTTTTTTTCCTTCACCCTTCCAAGTATTTTTATTCAAAATTTCTATCATAGTTTTGCATAGGAGTGTTGAACCTATGGTGCACATGGCCAAGGTGGCATGTGTGTATGCGGTTCCACCCTTGATTCTTTACACTCCACTCATAATAAAATGATGCATGGTGATTAACTCTACTGCCAATGAAGAAGCAAATTATTTTTTTATATAACCTAACAGCAGTGAGCTGCTTGAAGAGGGAGCCTCTCACATCGGCTGGATGGTTGTGAGAACAGATGATGTTGGATGATATGTTTTGAGATCTTCGTAGACCTGGATAATAATATTTTTCAATGTCTTTTTAAAAGATTAATGTTAATAATTTTGAATAGGTTTTCTAAAATGCTTCATTTGTTTAAATTTGTCTTCGTTATATTTTTATTAAATAGTAAAACAATGGATATATGTAAATGAGCAATAAGGCTAATCTTTTTTTCTTGAAGTCCATAATTATTGTGACTAATTCATTAATCAATGATATCCTCTGCTCAAAATTACCATGGCATGTGGTGAAATTTTTTTTTAGATTATTGCCAATTTGAGCTTTTGAAAAGGTTCAGCACCCCTTTCTTGGGAGGTCGTAGCAAACACATCTGAATAAATAATTTAATGTACAATTTTGGATGTGGCAGAACCAAATCATAAAGCTCTTTTTTTTAAAAAAAGAAACATTATTTAATAGGAGACATGGAGTGCCAATGCCAGAATATAATGCTAAACCTTCTATGCAGCACTAATCAGGGCTTGGCTGGAGTGTTGTATTTAGTCCACACAACAGAAAGAATGGCATTGTCTTTTGCAAGAGTGCAGAGCAGACTATTTGAATGGTGTGTGACTTTGGTTTTATGCAGAGATTAGATTTCTTATGCTGTAGATCGCTGGTATCTAGAATGAATTGTTTGACATTAGAATAGATTCATTTATAATTTTCCAAAGGGAACTGTACGACTATTGAAAGGGGAGAAAAATGCTGAGGCAAGAGCTGGGGAGTGGGAGCGCTTGAATAGTTCTTTTCAAGGAGCCAGCACAGGCACGATGGGCCTGTTAACCACCCTTTGGAACAACATAAAAATAAAATGTTGGAGGAACTTAGCAGATCAGGCAGGAAGGAATTAAGAGTTGATGATTTGGGCCGAGAATCTCCAGGACTAGAAAGGAAGAGAGAAGAAGCTAGAATAAGGTGGGAGAAGGGGAAAGAGTACAAGCTAGACACTAGTAGGTGGAACTAGATGAGGGGGGGAAGGTTGACATGTGAGGAAGGGGATGAAGTATTGCTGGGAGGTGATAGGTGGGAAAGGTAAAGGGCTGAAGAAAAAGCAATCTGATAGGAGAGGTGAGTAGACCATGGGAGAAGGGGAAGGAGGAGGAGCAGCAGAAGAAAAGGAGTATGAGGGGTGCCAGAAGGGGGAATGAAAAAAGAGAGGTTGTGGGTGGGGGGCAAGTTACGGGAAGTCAGAGAAATCAATGTTCATGCTGTCAAGTTGGAGGCTGCCCAGAGAGAATATAAGCTGTTACTCCTTCAACCTGAGAGTGACCTCATCGTGGCAGTCAAAGAAGCCATGGACAGGCAATTCAGAATGGAAATAGTCTGCTTGCATTTACCCTGTCTATACCTCTCATAATTTTGTATGCCTCTGTCAGTCTCCTCTCATTCACCCAGCTCCACGGAATAAAATCCTAACCTATTCAATCTTTCCTTGTAACTCAGGTCCTTAAGTCCTGGCAACGTCCTTGCAAATTTTCTCAGTACTCTTTGAATTTTATTGATATCTTTCCTGTGGATAGGTGATCAGACTGCACACTATACTCAATAATTTGATTTATGACCAATATACCAACAGCTCTCTTTACAACCCTATCTACCTGTGACACCACTTTCAAGGAATTATGAATCTGTATTCCCAGATTCCTCTGTTCTAATGCTCTCTGTTCTCAGTGTCCTACAACTCGCTATGTAAGTTCTACAGAGGTCTGTCCTCCCAAAGTTCAACACTTCACACTTGTCATTTTTCAGCCCGTCCAGATATTTTAATTTGGCAGTGTGAAGACCAGTTCCGCTAGATAAAGGAGGGTGGTGATGGAGGGGAACTGGTTAGTTCTCTGGAAACAGACTGTCTACTGATACCTTGTATAAATCTACCTACTCTCACAGCTGTCTTGAGTGTACGTCTTCCCACCCTGTAATTTGTCAAACTGCCATTCTCTTTTCTCAGTTTCTCCATCCTTGCTGCATCTAATACCTGGATGGTGTGTTCCTTTCCAGAACGTCTGAAATGTCCTCATTCTTTAGAAATGAAGTTTCCCTTCCCCTACCAGTGATGCTCTCCTTACGTGCATCACTCCATTTTTAAGACATCTGATAGATTTTCTCTTGTTCTTATCTATCATCCCATGAGTGTATGCATCCGGCACATCATCTCCACAAAGGGATCTTCAAAGGGATCCTAACACCAAACACCCATTATCCCCCTCCCCCAAGCTTTCCACAAGGATCCCTCTCTGTGATTCCCTTGCTCATTCATTCCTCCTCACTGATGACCCTCGCGGTACTTATTCCTGCAGCAGAAGTACTACACCTACCCATTCACCTCGTCCATCAAAACGTTCAAGGCCCCAAATTGTCCTTGCAGGAGGGGTAACACTTCACCTCCCCTGTCAGCCACTGTATCTGGTGTGACCTCCTTTATGTCAAAGTGATCTTGGTGCTTCATCTGCAACAGACAGGATTTCCCAGTGGCCAACCATTTTAATGTAAATCACCATTCCCATAGTCTCCTCGACTGTCCTGATGAAGTCACTGTCAATTTCGAGGAGCGACACCTGTATTCAATCTGGGTAGTCAACTGGGTAGCATCCTACCTGATGGCATGAACATCAATTTGTCTAAAAATTTACGGTAATTTCTCACCCTCCTCCCTCTTTTTTTCATTCCTAATTTTGGCTTCAGTTTTGCCTGTTCTCTTCTCCTTATAACTGCTGGTGACGGAAATAAAATAAATAACTGCACCCTGAACATGTGCGTACTCACAATTCAATCATCCTTTAGTTGACTCTCCACAAGGAAAACAGCATGGGTCTCTGTCACCACACTATTCTAAAGCCAGGACAGAAAACTGCTATTTTTTGGACAGAATTGGCTTATCAGTTATGAGTTTTGACCATTTGGTAAATTGTGTATGTTTGAATTTCTTACTTGCAAGATCAGTTGCTATTCGGAATGGAGCTGTTAAAAGTCAATAGAAACTACAAGCTGACAACCAATGACACTTTGAAGTTAGTTGTTGGGTATATTTCCATCTTTTTGTTAATCCTATCTCATCTCTTTCTGGCAGCCCTCACTGTATAAAGGGAAGGCATTTCTATGTTGATTACACAACCCACAGTCATTCTCAACTATCTGGTCTACAATAGCAAGGTTGGTGGTCTCACTGGACTGCAACTGCCTCAGGCTATACTTGCTGGACTTTATTTAACCCTTGTCGCTACTGCAACTTCCACACTCCCTCCTGCTTGTTCTGTAGAGGACAACATGTATTTTACTGATTATCAGTAACACAGAGTCTCTGAAACTCTTGACAGTTTCCTCGGAGACAGTTGACTGCTGATAACATGGGCATAACGTGCAACACTTCTGGTTAATAATGGCACAAGTGCCACCTTGCTTATAAAACATAAAGTCTAGAGCTAGTCAGTTTTGATAGGCCACAGTGCAAATTGCCAGCTTTTCCACAGTAATGTCATCGATGGCCTGGCTCATAAAATGGAGTGCTAAGGTTGTATCATTAGCCAATTCCTCCAGTAGCGCTGAGGCCATGTTGATGCTTTCATGAGCCAGTCTGGCAGGTTCCCAGAATGAGAACACGCAATCCAGAAACACACAGTCTCCATAGTCCTTTGATGGCAGCCCCATACCTATGGTACATGGATCTGGTACATCTGGGTAAGCAACAGCCCTTCCATGGTTTTAGTTCAGACCAAATATTCCATTTACGAAGTGGTGCCCCTGGCGGGCAGTGGTAGGCCTGTTGGCCATGTAACCAGTAAATACCATTAAGGGGATTCAGAGGGTCACCAGTAGTATAGACAATGCACATACTGTTACCAAGTCTAGTCCCATCCATTGATGGTTACAGTAACATACTTGCTGTATTGCCATGAAGCAGCTTTGGAGCAGGGAGGGTTATGCAATTGTAAGTAGTTTGAAACTATCCCCCATGACAGTTGCATTGAGTCATTCCTATGGACAGTGCAGTTCTAGTTTTGTTACCGAAGCGAAATGTAGAATCAAAATCACTATGATTCAGGTGCAAGGCACCTTCTGAAAATTTAGGCCCTCTCTGGAACACACCTAACAAGCTGACTGGTTAGTACACAACACCTATTTATACTTGAGGCAAAGAAAAGTATTAGTGTTGTCAAGTCAAACTAGAGTTTCTAGTGAGTATTGGTACCTAGAGGCAAAAGAAAATAACATTTAAAAGTAACAGCAAAAATCCACTGATAGACCAGATGGAACCTGCTGCCTGAGTGCTGCTTCTGCCCGGAACATCGGGAGGGCCCGGCAGCATCACAGCGGCAGTCCGGGAGCAGCGTTGGAACCTGCGGTAAGATGCTGAACTTTAAATAACTTGAGAGACTGTTTCATGGAAAAGAGCACTGCAGTCACTGTGTTTTGGGTTAGCGCTAGCTTCATGTCATTGGGATCATCGTGCGCAAGCTCTCCTGGGAAATGACGCGAGATTTAAGAAGAGCTCGGGAATCTTTGGGAAGAGTCACCCGGTTTGAAAACGTAACAGTCTATTAGGGATCGGAGAGGTGCAGGTTGGAATCCGTCTACAAAGTCCGGAGAGGTAGCCAGTTTTTTCATCTAATGACTAATAACTAATGACTTATGACTAATGTCTTATGACTAGTGACTAATGTCTGATGTCTAATGGCTAATGGTTGATGAAGCTACCAAACTGCCGCGCTTGCGACAAGTAAAAGGACGCAAAAGGAAAAGTTGTTTGGTCATTGAGTGGAATCTACTTGTAGTTAAAAAACCTTCGGGTAGATGCATTCAATCCCTTTCAAGTGGGGAAGCTGCACTTGTTCAAAGAACAAAAAGAAATCCAGCTTGACAGTGAAAAACTGGTTGACTGGGAAACTGGAGGACCAGGAAACAGAAATCTGGGAGCTTTGAGCTGGAACAGCAGGAGCAATAACCTGGAATCCTGAAAAAGGAAGAAAATCAAGTTAAGGTAAAACAACATCAAAGCATCACTAAAAAGTTGTACTTAACTTTCTCACCTGTGAACAGCCTGCAGAGGAAATCAAACATGGCTGATCAAGTATTGGGAAATCAGTTGAGCAACTCAAGGTAGAGCGAACGACAGCAAAAAGATTATTTTCTCGTCTGGTCAACAGTATTACCAGGACCCATGAAGACATGTCTGAAGAGGAGCTCAGAGTCAGTTTCAATAAACTCACAACAGAAGCCGAGAAAGCCATGGAAGCCAGTGATGATGTGGAGGCCGGATTCATTGCAGAACTGGAGGCAGAGCTGAACACAGAGGAAGTAGCTGTGTTAACTGAACAGCAAAAAGCTGACCTGACAAAGACGTGAAATGTGTGTGAGGTGAAACTAAAGGAGGTCAGAAGCCTAATCTAGGAGACTCTTTGGACCAACTTTGGAAATGTTGAATTGTTCACAGCGCTACAAGCAGCAGAGGATGAATGTGAAAACATCGCTGCTGTACAACCCGATGGCAACCAGGAGGCATATGACTTCATGCTTAACCACCTGCAAGCACTGGTAAAGACAGCGAAGGAGATGCGTGGTCGGTGGAAACGATGGATCCCGCCAGGGGATCAGAAGGACCTTCAGAGTCACCTAAAGGGGCTCGAACTCCACATCCCCAAGTTAGTTTCCAAGAAGGCTCACTTCATGCAGGCAAAGATAAAGGAGGATGCTGAAAGACTAACACCAGCGTTGGGCTCTTCCTCCAATTTTCCCACGCCAGCCATCAGATTGAAACCAATGGCCCTTCCCAAGTTTACTGGCAGCAAACGTGATTTTCACAGGTGGAGAAAGGACTGGGAAGCACTCCAGAGGCAGGGAGAGCTGACCGGTTCAAGAGAGATGAAAAAGGTTCAACTACTGGACAGTCTTGACGACAAAATCAAAAGAGACCTTCGCCTCACTACTTATAACACTGCAGATGACATCTTCCATGTTCTAGAAAACCGCTATGGAAATCAAACTTGCATTGCTATGGAAATAGTGGAAGAGTTACAGAAAATGCCAGCTGTCAGAAATCATCAGTCACAGAAAACAGTGGAATTAATTCAAACAACAGGAATTCTGCAGATGCTGGAAATTCAAGCAACACACATCAAAGTTGCTGGTGAACGCAGCAGGCCAGGCAGCATCTGTAGGAAGAGGTGCAGTTGACGTTTCAGGCCGAGACCCTTCGTCAGGACTAACTGAAGGAAGAGTGAGTAAGGGATTTGAAAGTTGGAGGGGGAGGGGGAGATCCAAAATGATAGGAGAAGACAGGAGGGGGAGGGATAGAGCTAAGAGCTGGACAGGTGATAGGCAAAAGGGGATACGAGAAGATCATGGGACAGGAGGTCCGGGAAGAAAGACGGGGCGGGGGGGACCCAGAGGATGGGCAAGAGGTATATTCAGAGGGACAGAGGGAGAAAAAGGAGAGTGAGAGAAAGAATGTGTGCATAAAAATAAGTAACAGATGGGGTATGAGGGGGAGGTGGGGCCTTAGCGGAAGTTAGAGAAGTCGATGTTCATGCCATCAGGTTGGAGGCTACCCAGACGGAATATAAGGTGTTGTTCCTCCAACCTGAGTGTGGCTTCATCTTTACAGTAGAGGAGGCCGTGGATAGACATGTCAGAATGGGAATGGGATGTAGAATTAAAATGTGTGGCCACTGGGAGATCCTGCTTTCTCTGCCGGACAGAGTGTAGATGTTCAGCAAAGCGGTCTCCCAGTCTGCGTCGGGTCTCGCCAATATATAAAAGGCCACATCGGGAGCACTGGACGCAGTTTATCACCCCAGTCGACTCACAGGTGAAGTGTTGCCTCACCTGGAAGGACTGTTTGGGGCCCTGAATGGTGGTAAGGGAGGAAGTGTAAGGGCATGTGTAGCACTTGTTCCGCTTACACGGATAAGTGCCAGGAGGGAGATCAGTGGGGAGGGATGGGAGGGACGAATGGACAAGGGAGTTGCGTAGGGAGCGATCCCTGAGGAATGCAGAGAGACGGGGGGGAAGGAAAGATGTGCTTAGTGGTGAGATCCTGTTGGAGGTGGCGGAAGTTACGGAGAATAATATGTTGGACCCGGAGGCTGGTGGGGTGGTAGGTGAGGACCAGGGGAACCCTATTCCTAGTGGGGTGGTGGGAGGATGGAGTGAGAGCAGATGTACGTGAAATGGGGGAGATGCGTTTGAGAGCAGAGTTGATAGTGGAGGAAGGGAAGCCCCTTTCTTTAAAAAAGGAAGACATCTCCCTTGTCCTAGAATGAAAAGCCTCATCCTGAGAGCAGATGCGGCGGAGACGGAGGAATTGCGAGAAGGGGATGGCGTTTTTGCAAGAGACAGGGTGAGAAGAGGAATAGTTCAGATAGCTGTGAGAGTCAGTAGGCTTATAATAGACATCAGTGGATAAGCTGTCTCCAGAGACAGAGACAGAAAGATCTAGAAAGGGGAGGGAGGTGTCGGAAATGGACCAGGTAAACTTGAGGGCAGGGTGAAAGTTGGAGGCAAAGTTAATAAAGTCAAAGAGTTCTGCATGCTTGCAGGAAGCAGCGCCAATGCAGTCGTCGATGTAGCGAAGGAAAAGTGGGGGACAGATACCAGAATAGGCACGGAACATAGATCGTTCCACAAACCCAACAAAAAGGCAGGCATAGCTAGGACCCATACGGGTGCCCATAGCTGCACCTTTAGTTTGGAGGAAGTGGGAGGAGCCAAAGGAGAAATTATTAAGAGTAAGGACTAATTCCGCTAGACGGAGCAGAGTGGTGGTAGAGAGGAACTGATTAGGTCTGGAATCCAAAAAGAAGCGTAGAGCTTTGAGACCTTTCTGATGGGGGATGGAAGTATATAAGGACTGGACATCCATGGTGAAAATAAAGCGGTGGGGGCCAGGGAACTTAAAATCATCGAAAAGTTTAAGAGCGTGAGAAGTGTCACGAACATAGGTCGGAAGGGATTGAACAAGGGGTGATAAAACCGTGTCGAGGTATGCAGAAACGAGTTCGGTGGGGCAGGAGCAAGCTGAGACAATAGGTCGGCCAGGACAGCCAGGTTTGTGGATCTTGGGTAGGAGGTAGAAACGGGAAGTGCGGGGTGTGGGAACTATAAGGTTGATAGCAGTGGATGGGAGATCCCCTGAGCGGATAAAGTCGGTGATGGTGTGGGAGACAATGGCCTGGTGCTCCTTAGTGGGGTCACGATCGAGGGGTAAATAAGAGGAGGTATCCGCGAGTTGTCACTGTGCCTCGGAAAGGTAGAGGTCAGTACGCCAGACTACTTAATTCAAGCTGTGGAGAAGGCACTTCAAGACTTGAGTAACCTTGGAGACACAGGTACTATCAAAAATCCACTGGTGACAAAATCAATTGAAAGTAAACTTCCAGAAACACTCAAAAAGGAATGGCAGGTCTATGTCACTGCAGGAGAAATGCTGTGGCACCAGATAATCGGCTTGACAGTCTCTTGGAATTTTCAAAGGGCAAGAGAGCATAAATGAGCAGCTCGAGCAACTGAGGGATGAAGAGCCAAGTAGAAGAGAAACCAGGGCTGAGCCAAGACATGCCAGAACCAAGTCTACCAAGTCAGGCGATGACCATGCAGGGTGTGTAGTCTGCGGTGATGGAAAGCACAAAGGAAGCTCTACTTTTGCAAACAGTTTCGAGCGCTAAAGCTACCAGAGAAAAAGGCTGCAGTAAGAAAGTTGGGGGCATGCAAGAGGTGTCTTGAGGTTCATGATGGCAGTTCATACTGCAAACCCGCCTATCTGTGTAAAAACCAAGACTCAAGGATGAGCATACTCCTAAGCATTATTACTATCTGTGCCTCAATGCTGAAATAAAGAAAAGCAGCGCAGGTCAGAAAAAGAGCAGATTTGGTCCAGAGGAAGATAAAGGCAGGAAGAAATATACAGAGGATCAAGAGGAGTTCTTTAGCAAACTTTCACCAGAATTGGCCAAACAATGTCACGATGTATTTTCAAACACTGCATCCAGAGCCTTCAACACTGTGAAAGGTAAACCAGGCCTTCTGGTGGAAAGTGGATTGCAAGAGCTGCCAGTGATTATGATGCTTCTCGAGGTCACAGCTAATGCTGGGCAAAAAATCGGGATGTTAATTGACTTGGCTTCAGACGCCAATTATATAACCCACAAGGCTGCAAGCAGACTAAACCTTAGAAGTGAGGAAATCACTCTCGTCGTCCAGGGAGTTGGGGAGATAAAGGTTCAGGTGGAGACAAAGTGGTACCTTATAAAAATCAGAGTAATCACTCCCAAGGGCACTCTCAAATCATACCAATTGGTTTGTTATGGACTGGACAGCATTGCAAATATCCACAAGTATGTGACACCGAAGCAACTGCAGAAATTCTTCCCAGACATACCGCTTGATGAATTAGTGAGACCCAGAGAAATAAATTTACTCATAAGCCTTAGAGAAGATCAGCTAGTGCCTCAGAGAACCAGAGCTGTTGGAGACCTCATGCTGTGGGATGGACCACTGGGGAAGACGGTCGGAAGAGCACATCCTGATCTCTTTGAGGAGCTGTCTGTGTCGGCCCACATGTCCAAGACACATTTTGCAAGGTCAATGAGGGCGGCTGCTGTAAAGTACGAGGAGCTTACCAGCAGATTCCCAGAGCAACTTCCACCAAACAAACCGGATGGCATCAAGCTCCAGGAGTCAGGTATTTCAAGCATCACCTGGGACTTCCTAGAGTGGTGGAAGTGGGATAGTATTGGCACAGCACGCAAGCCAAAATGCGGGGGTTGCTGCTGCGGAAACCGCCAGACGAGCGGCAAAGGAATGACTCTTGCTGAGGAGAGGGAACTTGAAGTTGCAAGACGAGGCCTCACCTATGTCACAGGTGACCTCCACAGTAAGGAACCACATTGGCACGCCAGGTATCCTTTGTTAGAAGATCCAGCTTCCTTGCCAAACAATAAAAGAACAGTCGAGGCTACATTTCTCAGGACGGAAAGGCAACTAGCCAAAGAACCCGAGTGGAAAGCTGCCTATACTGCTCAAGTGCTTGACATGATCGATCGAAGGGCTGCAGTGAAATTGTCCAAAGACACGGTCATCAACTGGAGTGGGCCAATCTGGTACGTGAGTCACCTTATTGCTCCGAACCCACACTCTGTTACGACCCCAGTGAGACTCGTGTGGAACAGCAGCCAGAAGTTCAGAGGCGTGAGCTTGAATGACCTGCTAATGAAAGGTCCAGATATCCTCAACCAGATTCGCACTGTCCTACTCAGATTCAAGGGTGGAGTATATGCTGCTCCGGGTGACGTAAAAAAGATGTACAATTCGGTTTGGTTGGAAGACCGAGAAATGCACCTGCATAGATTCCTCTGGTGAGACTCCGAGGACGAGGAGCTGGGGGAATGTGCAATCACAAGAGTGAACATCGGAGATAAACTAGCAGGGTGCATTGCGCAGCTAGCAATGCACGAAACTGCTGACCTCCCTCCTTTCACCCACCTCAAAGAGGAGCGGCAGGTGCTCCAACATGACAGCTACGTTGATGACATTCTCACATCCCACAACAGCCTTGACCAGCTGAAATCCATCACAGCAAATGTGGAGCAGATCCTGAAGGCCAGAGGTTTTAAGCTCAAGCCTTGGGTCTTTTCTGGGCAAAGTGGGAGGAAAGAGTACAATGACAAGCTGGAGAAGTCCAAGGCAGAAACCATGGTCTTGCCAAATGAAATGTGCGATGATGACAACAAGGCACTTGGCCTGGGCTACACAGTAGAAGAGGACAAGCTCCATGTCATGATTGCAATCAATTTCTCGAAGAGAAAGAAAAAAATGAGACTTGGATAAGACCTTCTACCAGAGCAAATCAGAGACCAGACGCCAAACCCCCTGACACGAAGAGAACTGCTCAGCCAAGTATCAGGGCTGTATGACCTGGTAACTCCAGCTAAGCAGAAGGGAGCTATTCTGGTACGAAGGGCATTCCAAGAGGCAAAGGGCGAAAGGTGTCCAGTCAAAGACACATGGGACATACCTCTCTCAGCTGGCCTCAGGGAGGATGCAATTAAGCTCGTCGAGGAGTACTTTCAGCTTGGCAAGGTAAAGTTCACCAGGGTACTGACTCCCCCATGCTTCACTGAGGAACCCTGAGCAATCATGTTCTCTGATGGAAGCGAGCATGCCTATGGAGCAGTGATGTATCTAAGATGGAACTCGAACTAGGGCTCAATTGTCAGGCTGGTGGAATCTAAAGCCAAATTAACTCCTTTGGATCACAAAGGTGATGCTGTCAAAGCAGAGATGTGTGGAGCAGTGTTTGCCTCACGCCTGAGAAAGTACTTTGAGCTGCATGGCCGAATCCAAGTTGGGAGGTGGTACCATTTTGTTGATAGCCGAACAGTCCTTGGTGCAGTACAGCGAGAAAGCTATGGCTATCAAACATTCTTTGCAAATAGGATCAGAGAGATTCAAAACAGCACAGAGATCCAGGACTGGCAGTGGATTCCTGGTCTGCAAAATATTGCTGATGTAATCACCAGAGGAGCCAGCCCTCAAGACCTGGATGAAGACTCAGAGTGGCAAAATGGGCCAAAGTTTTTGAGTTTGCCAGTGAATGAATGGCCGATGAAATCAGCCAAAGAACTAGCAGCCACTGCCAGGGAAAGCACCAGCAAGTTGCAAAAGAAGGCGTTTGTTGCTGCTTTGACAAGGGCCAAGGCAAAGAAACAAGAACCAGCACAAAAACAGTACCAGGTCAAAACAGAACAATGGAGACCGCCTGCAGCGTCAGCCATCCGAAGCCTTGTGGACATAAAGCGGTTCAGTGTTCTAACTCCACTAGTCAAAACAGTTGCATGGATCTGGAGAGCAGCAAAAAAGTTCATTGGACAAAATCAAGCCGTGGACAGTCCAAAGCGGGAGGCAGTTTCTTTGGCAGGAGTCATCTCAGTAAGGGAACGAGAAGATGCTCTAAGAGACATTTTCTACCAGCACAAGAGGGTGCAACCTTCCCAAGCACCACTACAGACAAGCTGGTAGTCTACAAAAACCAAGACTCTGGGTTGTTGGTTTGCGGTGGCCGAGTGCAAATCTTCAAAGAAGATCAAGCTGGTGTCCCCATCTTGCCCTATGATGCCTGGGTGTCCACACTGTTAACTGGGGAGGCCCACAATGAGAGTCATGACAGAGTGGCTGGAACCTTGCTCAAGATGAGAAGAAAGGCATGGGTCATAAGGGGAAGGAAAATTGCCCAAAAAGTTGTTGATGGCTGCATGCTCTGCAGGAAGGCAAAAGCAAGGAAATGTCAACAAGTAATGGGTGACTTGCCGCCAGAAAGAACTGAAGCTGCTGCACTGTTCCAGTTCACAATGGTGGACCTCTTCGGACCCTACCAAGTAAAAAATGACGTCAGGAAAAGAGTAACGCTTGAAGTCTGGGGAGTAGTCTTTTGCTGCACGGCCAGCAGAGCCATCCACACAGAGTTGGTAAACACCCTATCAACTGAAGGATTCCTGATGGCCTATCAAAGGTTCACAGCAATCAGGGGACATCCAAGAAAGATCTGGTCAGATCCAGGCACCCATTTCATTGGAGCAAAACCAGTCTTGGAGGAGCTGTACAGATCCTTGGACAGCCTGAATGAAGCAGCCCTGCAGGAGACTGTGGCAAAAAATGGAACGGAGTGGATGTGGAAAATCCATCTGCGTGATTCTCCACACAGGAATGGTGCTGCAGAAGCCGCTGTACGCATTGTAAAGAGAGCACTCCAGAGTCTTGGGAAGGAATCTGGGCTCAGTTACAGCAGACAACTCTTCGCATAGCAGCCAACCTTGCCAATGAGCGCCCAATTGATGCCAGGGTACAGAGCCGGGAAGACTGAATTCAGTATGTCACACCCAACACTCTTCCACTCGGTCGAGCATCTCAAAGCAAGGACTTCAAAACCTTCGACTTTTCCAGTAACTCCTACAAAAGACTCCGAGTAATGCAGTCAGAGGTGACCAGGTTCTGGAGGTGTTGGAGTCAACTCGCTGGTCCTAATTTGTTTGTCAGGAGCAAGTGGTATACTGCACAGAGAAACATCACTGTTGGGGACATCACCTGGTTAAGTGACCAAAATGCACTGAGAGGACATTTGAAGCTTGGCAGAGTCATCAATACTAATCCAGATAGCAAAGGCATCGTGAGGGACGTCAACGTCAGGATCTTCCCAAGCTACAGTGTTCCTGTGACAAAAGCTCTGAAAGTAACAAAAAGGCATCCAATATCTGATGGGGAAAAAAGACAGGATCCAAGCCACCATCCTTCACAGGGATGTCAGGCGGCTGGTTGTCTTACTACCTGCTGAGAAACAGATGGAAAGTCAAGTCAACAATATATCATAAGAACACCAAACTGGAACCACCAAGTTTGCCATTGAAGCTGGCGATCTCCTCAGTGTTTCCATGGGAAGATCGAGTAGGAGGTGTCAAGTCAAACTAGAGTTTCTAGAACCGGTTAGTACGCAACACATATTCATACTTGAGGCAAAGAAAAGTATTAGTGTTGTCAAGTCAAACTAGAGTTTCAAAAAGAATTGGGACCTAGAGGCAAAAAAAAAATCAAATTTAAAAGGAATAGCAAGAATCCACTGATAGACCTGATAGAACCTAGTACCTGAATGCTGCTTCTGCCCGGAACATCGGGGGGACCCGGCAGCATCACAGCGGCAGTCCAGGAGCAGCGTTGGAATCTACGGTAAGATGCTGAACTTTAAATAACTTGAGAGACTGTTTCATGGAAGAGAGCACTGCTGTCACTGCGTTTTGGGTTAGCGCTAGCTTCACGTCACGGGGATCATCGCGCGCAGGCGCTTCTGGGAAATGGTGCGAGATTTAAGAAGAGCTCAGGAACCTTCGGGAAGGGTCACCCGGTTTGAAAACATAACAGTCTATTGGGGAGTGGAGAGGTGCAGGTTGGAATCCGTCTACGAAGTCCAGAGAGGTAGCCAGTTTTTTCATCTAATGACTAATAACTAATGACTGATGTCTTATGACTAGTTACGAATATCTAATGGTTAGTTGATGGAACTAATGGAACTATCAAACTGCCGCACTTGCGACAAATAAAAGGAGGAAAAAGGAAAAGTTGTTTGGTTATTGAGTGGAATCTAGTTTAAAAAAAACCTTTGGGTAGACACATTCAATCCCTTTGAAGTGGGGAAGCTGCACATGTTCAAAGAACAAAAAAAATCCAACTTGACAAGTGTTGTGAGATGCCTGTGCATTTAGGTGGAAATAAATGTCCAGATTACCCACAACTTGTAATGCATAGTGGTTACTTAAGGTGGCAAGAAGCAAAGATCAAGAATCCAGCCCATCAGTCTTTATCAACATTCGGTTAGCCATCGGTTAGCTCAGGGGTTCCCAACCTTTTTTGCAACGCGGACCGGTTTATTATTGACAATATTGCGGACCGGCCGACCCCGGGGGGAGGGGGGGTAGGGTTGCCAACGGACAAGAGTAGGAGTCAAATACATTGTGTTTACCCCGAGAAAGACTACAATGACCATGAAGCCTTGCGGGGGCACCAGTGCGCATGCGTGACTTGCGCATGAGTGTACGTGCTGATTTTTTTTCTATAAATCGTTTTTCGCGACTCTGTTTGTGGGGGGGGGGGGCTGGTGGTGCGGTGTTATTCACAACCGGAATATAGGTGATAAGTGGCTGATACACTCAATTTTGTTTCTAAAAGGGTTTATCTAATAAATTTAATATTAAACACACAGCGCATATTTTCCTCGCATGAATATAGTGATAAGTCAATTATCGGGGAGGACAGGGGAGCTTGAAGTAAGTGTTGAACAAACTTCCAGTTGAAGTGGTAGAGGCAAGTTTGATATTATCATTTAAAGAAAAATGGATAGGTATATGGACAGGAAAGGAATGGAGGGTTATGGGCTGAGTGCAGGTCGGTGGGACTAGGTGAGAGTAGCATTCAGCATGGACTAGAGGGGCCAAGATGGGCTGTTTCCATACTGTAATTGTTATAATGTTATATAAGTCACTTATAAGTCAATAGCATCGTACCATTTTAAGTAACATTTGGATATTAAACACACAAGCACATATTTTCCCTGTGTGAACATATAAAATCATTGCAACACACCAATATCGCTGAGTCAGTGGGAGCCCCGGGCTTGTTTCCCTGCAACGAGACGGTCCCATCGAGGGGTGATGGGAGACAGCGATACTCGAAGGGGTTTCCTTCTATCCAGTCTATTCCGCAATTTAGTTTTCGTTGCATTCATTGCAGAGATATGTTGGAAATGGAAGCAACATTTTCAGTGCTTCGTGGCTATCTCAGGATTTTTAGCCTTGACTTTGATCTAGAATACTGGCAGAGATGTTATGTCAAGCATACTTTTCAAACCGTTGTCATTCACAAGTTCGAGGAGTTGATCTTCTTCCCGCGCTGATATGGATGACGTGCAGGTGATGACCTCGCGTGCGTTCAAGCTCAACAGTGGGCGTGACAAGGAATGAGGAAAGGTGCAGCTGACTCATGTCACCAAATCATATCGTTTCCTCGCGGCCTGGTGGCACATGCTTTGCGGCCCGGTGCTTGGGGACCGCAGGGTTAGCTGATCCGGTGGCACCACTGACTTAATGTACGAGGTGTTCATATCATGTTGGCTTTCCTTGGAGCTTGACACCGGTATATGTTGTCAGCAGCAGTTGGAGTGGATGTTCCCAGTGGAGCTTGAGGCTGTTCTTTCATTGGTAGGTTCTCACAATTCCCCCTTCTTCCAGCTGGTAGGTGCGGCACTCTGCAGCCAGAGGCTTTAAGTACTGTGGATGGAAACCTTTGAGAGCTTGTGTTAGTGCTATACAATAATGAATCATTTTTACATTCATAATATTGAAGTCCATCTGCTTAATTGAAAAGACAAGGATGACTGGCACGTGCAGGGAACATCTGCTTTTTGGACTGCAATGCATTGACATCGGAGCCAGAGGAAGTGCCTCTGGCTACTTTAGCTTGGTCTTGTCACATAATTTAGCTAATCTGCATTTGTTGTCCTGAGGGAGGGGTCTTGGCCCAAAATATCGACTGTTTATTCATTTTCATGAATGCTGCCTGACCTGCTGAGTTCTCCAGCATTTTGTGTGTATTGTTTTTCAGGGCCAGATTCTGTCTTTCAGCTGCTCTATATGATCAAGGGTGGTAAGGGCAGGTGAATGAAGGGCAAGAGTTTTGTCAACTCCTATATAACTTTACCTGTAAAGTGTGGACCGCTATCAACTGAGAATTTTTCAGGGATTCCAACCCAAGAATAAATTCTCATAATAAAAATAAGTTATGGCATCATTTCTCCTGGATATGCTTTTACCCATAGTGACAACAACCAAAATCACAAACTGTACATCTAGTAACTGCATGAAGTCCATTTGGAGATGTACAAATAACCTCCTGGGCAAGTGGCAAGATTAAGGAACAGTTACTACTGCTCAACCATTAGGCTCTTGAACTAAAGGGAATAAATTCAACGCCACTTGCCCCATCACTGAAATGTTCCCACTAACTATGACTTACTTTCAAGGACTCTTATCGCATGTTCTCGATATTTATTGTTTATTGATTATTATTTCTTTTTATATTTACACAGTTTGTTGTCTTTTGCACGTTATTTGATCACCCAGGTTAGTGCAGGTTTTCAATGAGTCTATTATGGTTATTATATTCATGAATTTAATGTGTATGCCCACAAGAAAATGAATCTTGGGGTTGTATACAATGACATGTATGTACTTTAAACTTTGAAATTTGATAATTGTCCATTGTCATGTGCTACTCCTAAGGCATGACGAGATTCAGTGTAAATGTTTACAGCAGCACTGGCTGCAAGGATGCAGGCTTTTGCTGAGGTAAGAAGGTTCAGCTGCTTAAGCAGAACAGGAGGGAAGGTAGCCTTGCAGGAGAAATGACATGTGAGTTTGCATCAATTGGCATTTGAGAATGGGCAGAATTAAAATGATCCAAGTTCTGGAATATGGTTTGGGAACAGATTATTTAAAGTAAATTGCGTAGTTTATTGTACTGGTGGTGGGGAATGCAGAAGCTGTTATCAAAGTTGTCTTGGCCCAGGGGTATCCTTGAGTCCAGTGGCCAGGCTGTCTGCAAGCAAAAACTTACCCCTCACAGACGTTCCCATGTTTCATCCCTGCCGTGTTCACCGTTCCATTTCTATGTCTGTTGACATGAATCGAAAGCTATAAAATCATAAATTTAGAATAGCATTATCTAAGATGTCTACATTGTTCAAAACAAAGAATTACTAGTCATATGAGCCATATGGATATAAAGCAAGTAACATTAAAACCAAAGTTTACAGTGAAAATTAAGCAGAAGTTAGTTCGATAATGATTAGCCGAAATTTGGTCATAGTCCTTGTGGTTAAACATAAAACAAAACTCAAAGTAAAAATAACATTCCACTTGTATAGGACAGCTATTGCAATGCTTTTAAAACAATGTACAATATTGCCCAGAGGGTATAGTGGAGCATTCAAGAAGTCTCATGCAAGTATTGTCCTCATTCCCCTTAATAGCTTTAATCCTTTGATGTAATTGCTATTAGCAATATTGTAAAACACTCGTAATTTTACTTAACTCTTCTCATCTTACATAAGGAACAGTATATATTTTCAACTTGGGATGCAACTTATTTACAATAATATTTATTAAGACTGGCATCCTGCTCCCAATGTTAATCGGGAATACTTCTGAAAGCATTTACACACAAGTTTTATGTATTCATTAACATGATTGTCTTCTGTCCAACACTTTATGCTCATCTACAGTGCGAGGAGAACATTTTCTTAGAGCTCTTACTAAATCAGTTCAAGGTGCATTTAAATCAACATTTTGCTCATCCCCTATACATCTCTCCATCTCCCGTAGAGCTATTGGGAACTGCTGGCTTCACCAAGGACTCGACGGGTGTCACCTGGCATGGGCCTTGTTGAAACCATGCCTAGGGAAGGCAGGGATACATCATCTAATCCATCCGCAGACTGCTTCTTTTCAAACACTGAGGTAGAACTACAATAATTTGCCTGTTCTTTCTGTGTCTTTTCCTCCTTTAACTTCTGTTCACTTTTTCTGCTATTTTTTACTGGATTCATTGAGCTGCTTTTGCTTTTCACATTTACATTGAACAATCAGTGTTCTCACATTTTCCTTTCTGTAACATGTCTGCAGACACTCAGTCCATTCTACCCATACGATATACTTAATGCTTTCTGGTCCATAATGTATGTGTTTGACTACCAGAGTCCTTTAGAGGTCCAGGACAGGAGATTTTCACACTACCATTAACACAATCAGGGTGTCCACACACCCAGATACGCACATTTTGGAATTCCATTTTTTTAACCACACACTTACTGAAGTTTCTTTGTGCTTTCTGTGGGACACCACCTGGACCACAGTGGCCCTTTTTTAAACACTGCAGCTTTCCTATGTCGGTGACTAAGGTGTTGGCATACCTTGACTTCTCCACATGGGAGGAAATTTGCATTCCCGCAGCAGACTCAGTCCCTTGCTCAGATATGAACAGCTTAGAATTTGGGACTTATTGGCTACAGAAGCTGAATTGCTTTATCCATTATAACAAAGCCAAGGGTTAGCCATTTCGGTGTGACCTCCAAGTAACTGTTATTGCTGATAATAAAATCAAGTTAACTGGGCCCACAACGCACACGTAATCATGGCTCAATCACCCTTTAGTTTACTTGTGCCCAAGGAGAACAGCATGGCTCCTATCACCGCACTGTTCTGAAGTCTGAACAGAAAAATGCTATTTTTATGCAGAATTCGCTTATCACTTGTGGTTACTGACCATTTAATAAATTGTGTATGTTTGAATTTCTTACTTGCAAGATCATTCGCCATTCGCAATACAGATGCTACAAGTCAGTAGAAACTAAAAGTTGACAACCGATGACATTTTGAAATTAGTAAAGCAATTGTCCTATAGTTGTTGGGTGTATTTCATATCCTTCCTTTGGTCTTGTCTCATTTGTCTCATCTCGCGATGTTCTTCCAGGTTCACAACACGTTACCACAGTCTCGTCTATTCATCTGCAGTAAGCAAAGTTGGTTCTGACTGTCTCACTTCAAAGGTCTCACTTGAATCCTCAAGGCTATTCTTGCCTGGACTTTGTCTTTAAACTCTTGCCTCACCACAACTTGCAATCCTCATCTGCCTGTCACCTCGCAGTGGATTTATGAAATGAGAAAAAGAGACAACTTAAAGTTGGTAGAGTCTTATTTTTCTTGAGGATTTGGATGCTGCACATCAATCTACAGTTCAGCAGCAAAATTTAAATTTTATACTACTCTCAATATTAGCTTCATTGACTAACTTGTCAGTGTTGCTGTAGGAGAGGAGTCTAGAAATTGTTGATGTATCTGGAGATCAAAGCCTTGGGGGGAAAAAATTGAGCCCTGATATTGAACTTTGTATGTGGAATCTCAGTCTTGTGGGGGTGGTCAGGCAGTGGGTGTAGTGGTGACACAGGAGGGAGCTGGAAGAATGTGGACCTGAAGAGAACAAGTTAATTTTTTAATATAAGAATTCCCAATAGAGAGTTAGTGCTTTGAAGACCCATCTACAATGGCCAGATGAAATCTTAATTAATCTTGGAGTGCCCAATGGGAACAGTTTAATTTAATAGTCCCAGTGTACTCCATGAGGAATGATATCCTCTGTTTCTGATTTGTGTAAATAGCATCCAACAGACTGTTCACTGTTAATACAAGTGCCTGGTCAGAACTCTAAGCTAGTGTGGTTTTGCTCCGAAATGATTCCTTTTGCATTGTGCTTGGGGAAATGAGCTTCCTGTCTTGCAGGTGTGTGGCTAACTTGTTCATATCTGTCAGTGGATCAAGAAGACTTGGGAGAAGACTTTGCCAACAGCACTCAAGAGGAAGATGCCCCTGTAGATGTTAGCACTGACAGAGGACTTCATGCAATCTGTGCAGTAGGTTAGTCAACCAGTGTTTGATCAGGTCTCATCATTGCCTGGTGCCTTCCATGAGGCCAAGCTACCAATGGTTTTGTTAATCTCCTGTAGGAGATTCTACATCCAGTTCGTCCATTGTCGGCAGGTACTCAGTGCCATCCACGGCTGAGGTGGTGACAGTGTTCACTCTGAAGTAGGGAAGTCAGAGTAATGTTCCACCCCCCTCTCCATCGGTTTCCCCCTATATGTGATTACTTTCCCATTTATGGACTTGAGGGGAGCAGTCTTGCTCTGAGAGGGGCTTGAGAGCTTATTTTGATGCCATCATACATCCTCTTTACTTTGCCTGTCAGTGCTGCGGTCTGTATGTCTTCACTGATCTGCATCCAGTACTCAATGGCACAGTGCCTGGCAGTCTGCTGAACTTCATTTCTAGCAGCCCTGAGGATCTGTAGGTTCCTCTCAATTAGCAAACACTTGTACTCGGCCAGGGCAGCACGTTTCACTTCAGTGTTGGGGCTCACCTCGTTGGATTTGACTCGATCCAGTCAATTGTTTTTGAGCACTTCTTCCCAAAGGTTGCAAAGGTTGTGCTGTAGATCTACCAAACACTGTAAACTGGTTTGTTCGCTAAAGAGCTCCATTTAATTCCTTTAAACTTTATTTTGTGCATGCTTAACAAACCATTTTACCACCCAAGGAAATGGCTGCATTTTCTTGTCTAACCTTGCAGCTTGTCCTCTGAGCTTAAACTAGTAAATCTATTGCTTCCAATTGAAGATCTTCAGCTTGAAATATTCGTTGTTTTTCTCCTCTTCACAGATACTGCTTGGCCTGAGTATTTCTAGCATTTTCTGTTTTTACTTAAGTCAATTTGCTTTATTAAATTTGCACCTCTTTAGGACCTTGTATGCACTTACTAAAATGTGATGTCCAAAATTTGACTCTGTTAGTGGCCTGAATGAAGAATGAGACCTCAAACTAGGCACTTTTTTTGCTTATCAAGGCATTTTAAGGTCAGAGGCTTTAAAGTCAAAAGTTGTGAACAGCAATGCAGATATCCCACCTCTCCTGTAAGTTCCGGGAGTCTCCCACATACTGATCGTGGCTCCTTGATGCCCGCAAATTATATACAATATCCCGGAAATCGATTTTTTTTTTGAGAGAGCGAAAGAGAGAGAGAGAGCGAGCATGAGAGAGCGAGCACACGCCATGGCAGAGTGTTCCAAAAAATGAAAATATAAAACGTATGTCACCCCAGACTACACTAAAGTGTATCCCTGGCCTAATAGGGGTCAAAAATAATGACAATGTTGCTCGCTGCACTGTTTGCGACAGTGACTTTTCTATTGCGCATGGTGGGTTAAGACTGCAAAAGACATGTTGAGGTGAGTTTAACAAGTGTCATTTGTTCATTAGCATAGCTAATGTTATTTAAACTAGCTGGCTAGCTGTTAAGGAGCTACTCTATTGCAGGCATCCCACTTCTCCTGGAAGTTCCGGGAGTCTTTCGCAAATTGATGGTGCTACCTCCCTGAAATGAGCTTTTGCAGGGTGGGATGTCTGGCAATGTGAAATGGTAGATGGCATAGGAATAAAATGAAATTGCTGAGGCAGAGCCTGAAGATGGATATATTAGAATTCCAATTGTTTAATGAGACAACTTTGTAGCTGGTGACATCTTTGAGGCAGTAATGAGGCCTGCCTTGGAGATGGAAAGTGTGATGTCATCAAGCTCCAGCTGAAATTTAAGCAGAAATCCTCTGGTGAAGATGAAGTCTGGACATGGGTCAAAACTGCAGAGATTACAATTAGTAAAGTCTCTTTCAGGGAAATGAGTTGGTAATTGTTATTCATCTGTGTGTTAGTGCCTTGATTTTAGTCATCAACAGTTGTCTTCTATCTGAATTGTATTATGAACTGTTGAGGGCAATTATTGATTGTGCTGCATAACAATGACTGCAATGTCTCTTAGCAAAGTAGTTTCTGTTTGCATTTGAATTAATTGATTAAAAACACTTTTGCAAGAAGAGCAATATACATCAAAGTTGCTGGTGAACGCACTCTTCCTTCAGTTAGTCCTGACGAAGGGTCTCGGCCTGAAACGTCGACTGCACCTCTTCCTACAGATGCTGCCTGGCCTGCTGCGTTCACCAGCAACTTTGATGTATGTTGCTTGAATTTCCAGCATCTGCAGAATTCCTGTTGTTTGCAAGAAGAGCCTTGGTTTATAAACTGGATTCAGTTTATTCAGTTCCATATTGTTTTTACAAATTGTTCAAGTTGATGTGAACAATTTGTAAAGGTGGATGACCTTGTCGTACAGCTACAGATTGGCAGGTATGATATTGTGGTATCACTGAGACCTGGCTAAAGGATGCATGTCTCTGGGAGCTGAACGTCCAAGGATACACAGTGTATCGGAAGGATAGGAAGGTAGGCGGGGGGGGGGCGTGGCTTTATTGGTAAGAAATGATATTAAATCATTAGAGAGAGGTGATAAAGGATCGGAAGGTGCAGAATCTTTATGGGTTGAGCTAAGAAATAGCAGTGGTAAAAGGACCCTGATGGCAGTTATTTATAGGCCTCCAAACAGCTGCAGGGATGTGGACTACAAATTACAACTGGAAATAGAAAAGGCTTGTCAGAAGGGCAGTGTTATGATAATCATGGGGGATTTTAACATGCGAGTAGATTGGGAAAATAAGGTCGGCACTGGATCTCGAAAGAGAATTTGTAGAATGTCTGCGAGATGGCTTTTTAGAACAGCTTGTTGTTGAGCCCACTAGGGGATCGGCTGTACTGGATTGGGTATTGTGTAATGAACCGGAGGTGATTAGAGAGATTGAGGTGAAGGAACCCTTAGGAGGCAGTGATCATAACATGGTTGAGTTCACTGAAATTTGAAAAAGAGAAGCCGAAATCTGATGTGTCGGTATTTCAGTGGAGTAAAGGAAATTACAGTGGTGTGAGAGAGGAACTGGCCAAAATTGACTGGAAAGGGACACTGGCGGGAAAGACAGCAGAGCAGCAGTGGCCGGAGTTTATGTGAGAAATGAGGAAGGTGCACGACAGGTATATTCCAAAAAAAAGAAGAAATTTTCGAGTGGAAAAAGAATGCAATCGTGGTTGAAAGAGGAGTCAAAGCCAAAGTTAAAGCAAAGGAGAAGGGCATACAAGGAAGCAAAAAATAGTAGGAAGACAGAGGATTGGGAAGTTTTTAAAACCTTACAAAAGGAAACTAAGGAGGTCATTAAGAGGGAAAAGATTAACTATGAAAGGAAGCTGGCAAATAATATCAAAGAGAATACTAAAAGCTTTTTCAAGTATATAAAGAGTAAAAGACAGGTTGAGAGTAGATATAGGACCGATAGAAAATGATGCTGGAGAAATTGTAATGGGAGATAAGGAGATGGCAGAGGAACTGAATGAGTATTTTGCATCAGTCTTCACTGAGGAAGACATCAGCAGTATACCGGCCACCCAAGGGTGGCAGGGAAGAGAAGTGTGCGCAGTCACAATTACGACAGAGAAAGTACTCAGGAAGCTGAATAGTCTAAAGGTAGATAAATCACCCGGACCAGGTGGAATGTACCTGCGTGTTCTAAAGGAAGTAGCTGTGGAGATTGCGGAGGCATTAGCGATGATCTTTCAAAAGTCAATAGATTCTGGCATGGTTCCGGAGGACTGGAAGATTGCAAATGTCACTCTGCTATTTACGAAGGGGGCAAGGAAGCAAAAAAGAAATTATAGACTTGTTAGCTTGACATCGGTGGTTGGGAAGTTGTTGGAGTCGATTGTCAAGGATGAGGTTACAGAGTACCTGGAGGCATATGACAAGATGGGCAGAAGTCAGCATGGATTCCTTAAAGGAAAATCCTGCCTGACAAAGTTATTACAATTTTTTGAGGAAATTACCAGTAGGCTAGACAAGGGAGATGCAGTGGATGTTGTATATTTGGATTTTCAGAAGGCCTTTGACAAGGTGCCACACATGAGGCTACTTAAGATAAGAGCCTGTGGAATTACGGGAAAGTTACATACGTGGATACAGCGTTGGCTGATTGGCAAGAAACAGAGTGGGAATAAAGAGATCCTATTCTGTTTGGCTGCCGGTTACCAGTGGTGTTCCACAGGGGTCCGTGTTGGGGCCGCTTCTTTGTACATTGTACATCAACAATTTGGATTATGGAATAGATGGCTTTGTGGCTAAATTTGCTGACGATACGAAGATAGGTGGAGGGGCCGGTAGTGCTGAGGAAACGGAGAGTTTGCAGAGAGACTTGGATAGATTGGAAGAATGGGCAGAGAAGTGGCAAATGAAGTACACTGTTGGAAAGTGTATGGTTATGCACTTTGGCAGAAAAAATAAATGGGCAGACTATTATTTAAATGGGGAAAGAATTCAAAGTTCTGAGATGCAATGGGACTTGGGAGTCCTCGTACAGGATACCCATAAACTTAACCTCCAGGTTGAGTCAGTGGTGAAGAAGGCGAATGCAATGTTGGCATTCATTTCTAGAGGAATAGATTATAGGAGCAGGGATGTGATGTTGAGGCTCTATAAGGGGCTGGTGAGACCTCACTTGGAGAACTGTGGGCGGTTTTGGTCCCCTTATTTAAGAAAGGATGTGCTGACGTTGGAGAGGGTACAGAGAAGATTCACTAGAATGATTCCGGGAATGAGAGGGTTAACATATGAGGAAAGTTTTTCCGCTCTTGGACTGTATTCCTTGGAGTTTAGAAGAATGAGGGGAGACCTCATAGAAACATTTCGAATGTTGAAAGGCATGGACAGAGTGGATGTGGCAAAGTTGTTTCCCATGATGGGGGAGTCTCGTACGAGAGGGCATGACTTAAGGATTGAAGGGCCCCCATTCAGAACAGAAATGCGAAGAAATTTTTTTATCCAGAGGGTGGTGAATCTATGGAATTTGTTGCCATGGACAGCAGTGGAGGCCAAGTCATTGGGTGTATTTAAGGCAGAGATTGATAGGTATCTGAGTAGCCAGGGCATCAAAGGTTATGGTGAGAAGGCAGAGGAGTGGGACGAAATGGGAGAATGGATCAGCTCATGATAAAATGGCGGAGCAGACTCGATGGGCCGAATGGCCAACTTCTGCTCCTTTGTCTTATGGTCTTATGTGGTGTGCTTAGTAAACTATTACCATTTTTTTTCACCAGTTGACAAATTTCAATCCATTTGTGTACCCTGAGAATATCGAGAATATCAAACCATGATACAGGGTGCACTATATTTGATGTGATGAAAAATAGACTGGAATCCTGTAGAAATGCATTGTACATAAGCAATTCTTTGAATAATAGTGGTCAAATTACATTGGTTTTTAAATGTGCCCCCTTTGTAGTGACTGTTTCTGGTTACAATTCCTCTCTCATTACTATCTACACTGACTTTTTAGGTAAACTGATATGACTCGATTTTGTTAAGTGCAAATTAAATTTTGATATTGTTTAAATCAGGGGTCCCCAACCTTTTTTGCACCGCGGACCGGTTTAATGTTGACAATATTTTTGCGAACCGGCCAGCCGGCGGGCTGGCGGGGTGGGGGGATGTTCAATAGATAATAGGTGCAGGAGTAGGCTATTCAGCCCTTCGAGCCAGCACCACCATTCACTGTGATCATGGCTGATCATCCACAATCAGTACCCTTTTCCTGCCTTCTCCCCATATCCCTTCACTCCGCTATCTTTAGGAGCTCTATCTAACCCTTTTTTTGAAAGAATCCAGAGAATTGGCCTCCACTGCCTTCTGAGGCAGATCGTTCCACAGAACCACAACCCTCTGTGTGAAAAAGTTTTTCCTTAACTCCATTCTAAATTGTCTACCCCTTATTCTTAAACTGTGGCCTCTGGTTCTGGACTCCCCCAACATTGGGAACATGTTACCTGCCTCTAGCTTGTCCAATCCCTTAATAATCTTATATGTTTCAATCAGATCCCCTCTCATCCTTCTAAATTCCAGTGTATACAACCCCAGTCGCTCCAATCTTTCAACATATGACAGTCCTGCAATCCGGGAATTAATTCGTGAACCTACGCTGCACTCCCTCAATAGCTAGAATGTCCTTCCTCAAATTTGGAGACCAAAACTGTACACAACATTCCAGGTGTGGTCTCAGCAGGGCCCTGTACAGCTGCAGAAAGATCTTTTTGCTCCTATACTCAATTCCCCTTGTTATGAAGGCCAGCATGCCATTAGCTTTCTTGACTACCTGCTATACCTGCATGCTTACTTTCAGTGACTGATGAACAAGGACACCTAGATCTCGTTGTACTTCCCCTTTTCCGAACTTGATACCATTCAGATAGTAATCTGCCTTCCTGTTCTTGCTATCAAAGTGGATAACTCACATTTATCCACATTAAACTGCATCTGCCCACTCACCCGACCTGTCCAAGTCACTCTGCATTCTCATAACATCCTCCTCACATTTCACACTGCCACCCAGCTTTGTGTCATCTGCAAATTTGCTAATATTACTTTTAATCCCTTCATCTAAATCATTAATGTACATTGTAAATAGCTGCGGTCCCAGCACCGAACCTTGCGGTACCCCACTAGTCACTGCCTGCCATTCTGAAAAGGACCCATTAATTCCTACTCTTTGTTTCCTGTCTGCCAACCAATTTTCTATCCATGTCAGTACCCTACCCCCAATACCATTTGCTCTAATTTTGCACACTAACCTCCTATGTGGGACCTTATCAAAGGCTTTCTGAAATTCCAGGTACACTACATCCACTGGCTTTCCCATGTCCATTTTCATAGTCACATTCTCAAAAAATTCCAGAAGATTAGTCGAGCATGACTTCCCCTTCGTAAATCCATGCTGACTCGGACCTATCCTGCCACTGCTATCCAAATATACCGCTATTACATCTTTTATAATTGATTCCAGCATCATCTTCACCACTGATGTCAGACTAACTGATCTATAATTGCCTGTTTTCTCTCTCCTTCCTTTCATAAAAAGTGGGATAACATTAGCTACCCTCCAATCCACAGGAACTGATCCTGAATCTATAGGACATTGGAAAATGATTACCAATGCGTCCACATTCAAGTAGGGTTAAACTCACCTCAACATGTCTTTTACAGTTAGGGTTGCCAACTTTCTAACTCCCAAATAAGGGACAAAAGTAGCAGTCAAATCCCAGGACAGTTTACCCCAGGAAATACTACCATGACCATGAAGCCTTGTGCGGGCACCTGTGTGCGCATGCGTGTCGTGCACATGTGAAGTGCGCATGCGCCTACGTGCCGATTTTTTTCCCCCCACAAATCGGTTTTGCCTTCATCTTCCTGACTATACTGTACATACATTATTTCTACTTTATATAGGCTGTGTATTTATCATATCATTCCTGCTTTTACTATATGTTAGTGTTATTTATTTTCAGTTTTATGTGTTATTTGGTATGATTTGGTAGGTTATTTTTTGGGTCTGGGAATGCTCAAAAATATTTTCCCATATAAATGAATGGTAATTGCATCTTCGTTTTAGTGATTTCGGCACAAAAGATTTCATAGGAACGCTCTACCTTAGCGGGGGAAATACGGGACAAACCAATTTAGCCCAATATACGGGATGTCCCAGCAAATACGGGACAGTTGGCAACCCTATGTTCAAGTTCAACAGTGCGTGACAGGGAATGAGGAAAGGTGCATCTGACTCATATTGTTTCCTCGCAGCCCGGTAGCACATGCTTTGCGGCCCGGTACCGGTCTGCGGCCCGGTGGTTGGGGACCACTGGTTTAAGTTACCTTTTGTTTGTGTGTGAATTAGGCATTGTTAGAAATTTTGTTGATCGTGGGTAGAAACATCTAAGATAAATCCATCCTAGATCATCAAATTTCCTTATAGGTGTACATTGGTGAATAGCAGTCAGTTGATTAAACAAATGCCTGACTTTCCTCCATAAACCTGAAATAATTCGAGCATAAGCATTAGGAGCAGAATTAGGCCACCCAGCCAATCGAGTCTGCTCCATCATTCCGTCGTGACTGAGTTGTTGTCTTCTCCCCATAACCTTTCACTCCCTTACTAATCAAAAACTTATCAACTTCTGTTTTGAATGTACCCAATGACTTGGCTTCCACAGCCGTCTGTGGCAGTGAGTTCCATAGATTCACCACCCTTGGGCTGAAGTAATTCCTCCTCATCTCACTTCTAAAGGGGTATCCTTCTATTCTGAGTCTCTGCCCTCTGGTCCGAGACTCTGTGCAGTCTGACCAATGTATTATAAAGCCTCAACATTACATGCTTCCATTTGTATTCTAGTTCTTACGAAGCAGCCTTTCACGTTGGCTAAAAGCAGTTAACTTCACCCAGACCTATTTCATCTTGTACTGCTGGAAGTGAAGATAACAATCCACAGTGAAATTCGATTGGACCTCTTGTATGGGGTTAAGTTCTACCAGAAAGAGAACATAGAAAACCTACAGCGCAATACAGGCCCTTCCGCCCACAAAGCGGTGCCGAACATGTTCTTACCTTAGAAATTGCCTAGGGTTGCCCATAGCCCTCTAATTTTCTAAGTTCCGTGTACCTATTCAGGAGTCTCTTAAAAGTCCTTATCGTATCTGCCTCCACCGCCGTCGCCGGCAGCCCATTCCACACACTCACCACTCTGTTTTTTTAAAAAAAAACAACTTACTCCTGACATTTCCTCTGTACCTACTTCCAAGCACCTTAAAGCTGTGCCCTCTCGTGCTAGCCATTTCAGCCCTGGGAAAAGCCTCTGACTATTCACACGATCAATGCCTCTCATCATCTTGTACATCTCTATCAAGTCATCTCTCATCCTCCGTCGCTTCAAGGAAAAAAGGCCAAGTTCACTCAACGTATTCTCATAAGGCATGCTCACCAATCTAGACAACATCCTTGTAAATCTCCTCTGCACCCTTTCTATGGTTTCCACATCCTTCCTGTAGTGAGGTGACCAGAACTGAGCACAGTACTCCAAGTGGGGTCTGACCGGGGTCATATATAGCTGCATTACCTCTTGGCTCCTAAACTCAATCCCACGATTGATGACGTGCATATGCCTTCTTAACCACAGAGTCAACCTGCACAGCAGCTTTGAGTGTCCTATGGACTTGGACCGCAAGATCCCTCTGATCCTCCACACTGCCAAGAGTCTTACTATTAATACTGTATTCTGCCATCATATTTGACCGACCAAAATGAACCACTTCACACTTAACTGGGTTGAACGCTATCTGCCACTTCTCCGCCCAGTTTTGCATCCTATCAATGTCCTGCTGTAACCTCTGACAGCCCTCCACACTGTCCACAACACCCCCAACCTTTGTGTCAGCAGCAAATTTACTAACCCATCCCTCCACTTCCTCATCCAGGTCATTTATAAAAATCACAAAGAGTAGGAGTCCCAGAACAGATCCCTGAGGCACATTGATGTTCACCGACCTCCATGTAGAATATGACCCGTCTACAACCAGTCTGCCTTTTGTGGGCAAGCCAGTTCTGGATCCACAAAGCAATGCTCCCTTGGATCCCATGTCTCTTTACTTTCTCAATAAGCCTTGTATTGGGGTACCTTATCAAATGCCTTGCTGAAATCCATATACATTACATCGACTGCTCTACCTTCATCAATGTGTTCAGTCACATCCTCAAAATATTCAGTCAGGCTCGTAAGGCATGGCCTGCCTTTGACAAAACCATGCTGACAATTCCTAATCATATTATGCCTTATAAATCCTGCCTCTCAGGATCTTCTCCATCAACTTACCAACCACTGAAGTAAGACTCACTGGTATGAAACTTCCTGGGCTAGCTCTACTCCCTTTCTTGAATAAGTGAACAGCATCTGCAGATTATCCAGCTTGATGCTTTCCAAAAGCTCCAGCACATCCTCTTCATTAACATCTACATGCTCAAGCTTATGAGTCATCCCGACAGTCGCCAATATCTTTTTCTGTAGTGAATACTGAAGCAAAGTATTGATTAAGTACCTCTGCTATCTCCTCTGGTTCCATACACACTTTTCCACTGTCACACTTGATTGGTCCCATTCTCTCACGTCTTACCCTCTCACTCTTGCTCTTTGCATACTTGTAGAATACCTTGGGGTTTTCCTTAGTCTTGTCCGCCAAGGCCTCATAGCTCCTTCCAGCTCTCCTAATTTCATTCTTAAACTCCTTCCTGCTAGCCTTATAATCTTATAGATCTCTATCATTAACTAGTTTTGAATTTTTCATAAGCTTTTCTTTTCTTCTTGGCTAGTTTTACAACAGCATTTGTATACCACAGGTCCTGTACCCTACCATCCTTTCTCTGTCTCATTGGAACGTACCTGTGCAGAACTCCATGCAAATATCCCCTGAACATTTGCCGCATTTCTTCCATACGTTTCCCCGAGAACATCTGTTTCCAATTTATGCTTCCAAGTTCCTGCCTGATATCTTCATATTTCCCCTTACTCCAACTAAACGCTTTCCTAACTTGTCTGTTCCTTTCCCTCTCCAAAGCTATGCTAAAGGAGATGGTGATCATAATTCTATCTCCAGAATGCTCTCCCACTGAGTGATCTGACACCTGGCCAGGTTCATTTCTCAATATCAGATCAAGTACAGCCTCTCCTCTTGTCAGCTTATCTACAAACGTTTGTACATGTTGCGTCAAAAGACCTTCTTGAACACACCTAACAAATTCCACCCCATTTAAACCCCTTGCTCTAGGGACATGCCAATCGATATTTAGGAAATTAAAATCTCCCACCACGACAAATCTGCTCCTCGATGCCCCTATTACTATTGGGTGGTCTACAAAAGCACCCAGTAGAATTATTGACCCCTTCCTGTTCCTAACTTCCACCCACAGAGACTCCCTCCATGTCTTCCTCCTTTTCTACGGCTGTGACACTATCTCTGATAAACAGTGCCATTCCCCCACCTCTTTTGCCTCCCTCCGTGTCCTTTCTGAAACATCTAAAGCCTGGCACTCGATGTAACCATTCCTGCCCCTGAGCCATCCGAGTCTCTGTAACGGCCACAACATCATAGCTGCAAGTACTGATCCATTCTCAAAGCTAATCCACTTTGTTCATAATACTCCTTGTACTAAAATAGACGCATCTCAAAAATATTGTAGGAAAAATGCTTACAAATTTTTTTTTTTACATTTTTCAAGGAATTTTTGGTTCTATTTTTATCTGGGCAACAAGTAATCAGCAGAGTAAATCATTTTTCAAAAACTGAGCTATTGTGAAGTAGATCTGCTACGAATTAGTATTACGTAAAGCAATAGGTACGTGTTTATAGAGTGAAGGTATAGAATAGCCACATGAAAGTCCTTTGACTTCATTCAATAGTTGATTCCTGGAAATCATGTTGCAAGTTTTACAAACATATGTATGTTTTTCACTGTTCATAGAGAAAGCAACAAGTGAGATGAATACTGCAGAGGACTGGGGCCTCATACTGGATATCTGTGACAAAGTTGGGCAGTCTCGGACTGGGTGAGTGAGAACGTTTTGGTTCCTAAATGCTGGTAGGTTATTTATATCATCATGACTAGAGAATTAAGTCAGAAGTGGCTATTTTAGTAAAGCATTTGATTCTGATCCTGAGGCATTTGGAATCTATTTCCAAATTGAGCAATTCTAGAGCAAAGTAGGGTCTTGAGTTTATCTTGGGAATGATCCACATAGCTTTGGCAAGGCAGTATACAGGCTTTACAGGGTTTATTAATTTAGAGATACAGTGCAGAATAGTCATAGTCATACTTTATTGATCCCAGGGGAAATTGGTTTTCGTTACAGTTGCACCATAAATAATAAATAGTAATAAAACCATAAATAGTTAAATAGTAATATGTAAATTATGCCAGTAAATTATGAAATAAGTGTCTGACCCTCCAAGGGAGGAGTTGTGAAGTTTGATGGCCACAGGCTGGAATGACTTCCTATGATGCTCTGTGTTGCATCTCGGTGGAATGAGTCTCTGGCTGAATGTACTCCTGTGCCCAACCAGTACATTATGTAGTGGATGGGAGACATTGTCCAAGATGGCATGCAACTTGGACAGCATCCTCTTTTCAGACACCACCGTCAGAGAGTCCAGTTCCATCCCCACAACATCACTGGCCTTACGAATGAGTTTGTTGATTCTGTTGATGTCTGCTACCCTCAGCCTGCTGCCCCAGCACACAACAGCAAACATAATAGCATTGGCCACCACAGACTCGTAGAACTTCCTCAGCATCGTCCGGCAGATGTTAAAGGACCTCAGTCTCCTCAGGAAATAGAGACAGCTCTGACCCTTCTTGTAGACAGCCTCAGTGTTCTTTGACCAGTCCAGTTTATTGTCAATTCGTATCCCCAGGTATTTGTAATCCTCCACCATGTCTACACTGACCCCCTGGATAGGCCCCAGCAGCCCCCAGTTTAACCCTACCCTAATTGGGACAATTTATAATGACCAAATAACCTACTAGAATACACTAAGTGGTAGAAGCAGTGTTAGTAGTAAGTTTTTAAAAAGGAAATTAGGTGATTGAAAAGAAGGGGAAAAATGCAAAGCCATTGGATAAAAGCAGAGGATTGGAACTTTTTTATGTATCAAAAGATGGTTTGATGCCATTGATCTTGAGTGTTCTCTCACTTCTAACCTGGTCTTGATTTAGGTGTATCTATTCCACATGATTATAATTTTCTTCTGAGCCAGTTTGCTTTTCTCCCCCTTTTTTATTTCAAATCGTTTTACTGGGCATCAGCGCTCTATTCAGTTTGCTAAACCTGTGCTGGGGGAAGTCCAGATTAATTTGGGTCTGTTGCCAGGAGCCCCATATGCACTTTTCCTCTGATTTGAAATGGATTGTAGCTTGAACTGGGCTTTAATGTGGTAGTATTTTGCAAATTTTATGAGCTTTATTTGAAAAGATAATGATCTTAATTTAGTTGCATAGCTCTGCTTTCAGTGCTGAGAGTGCAAATCATGCTTATTTATGGAGCCTGCAGAAATTGCAGTTAGGTTTGGATTGTAACCATTGACATGCTGGAACTGTAGTTGGTTGCTCCTGATTGCCAATGATCATGCATTAATGATGTGATTTTGGCATTGGTCATGCAGTCCATATGTCATTCGCTGTTGAGCAGGAGCTTTGTTCTAATGATTGATGTCTGACTAAAAGTAGTGTGGGCTGTGTATGCCCTTGGGTAAGTCCTATTGACTCGTTGTTCTGCTTACCCTTCATGACCACAAGTGTTCTTTCTCAGCAAACCATTATCAGTGACCTTCACCCTGGTTGCTCACACTGCGTTCTCCTCAACTTGACCTCCAATGTTATATTTATTTGCTTGGAAAACGTGCATTGATGGATCGGGGATTTTGCAGTTTGTAGTGTCAGGGCAGTGACTGAAAAGTTATAATGAGCATGTAGCGTGGCTTTTAGGAGAGGCATCTATAAGATAAAAGTGTTAGTATTTTTAATAGAAGTTATTTACTCTATGCTATTCATCATTAGGCCAAAAGACTGCTTAAGATCCATTATGAAAAGAGTAAATCACAAGGATCCTCATGTTGCGATGCAGGCACTGACTGTAAGTAACAATTTTCTTCTTCCAAGCATTTTTATTGTCCTTTCTTGCACACAAGTTTGCCCCCATTTCCACCCCCTCCCCTGTTCAAATATGGCTAAGTTGGCCACTAAAGCTCACTCATACTACCTGGAACCAAGTGCAAGGCTATCGAGCTCTGAGGGCGGAGTTGTTTGGTACGTTTGCGAATTCCTTATCACTTTGATTTTTGCGTGTTAAGCTGGAAATGGTTACAAAGTAGAGCACCCTGTCAAGAAGCAAGGGAATCACTTGGAGCATGTTCCATACTAAAGTTTCTACTCAGATGTCACTTTGTGCTTCACAGTGTATTGACAACATGCACTGAGAGTTTAGCCACCATTACAATTTCAAAATACAAATTAATTTTAATCAGTTTAAAATGTGCTTGGTTGTTATATGACATTGTTAAGAGAATGGATGAATAGCAATTTTATTAAAATTATTAAATATTTGTGGGACTTAATCTATAATACTAAAAAGATGATGTACACCTTCATGATTGAATTCTTATTTTAAAGCTGCTAGGAGCATGTGTATCAAACTGTGGCAAGATCTTTCACCTTGAAGTCTGCTCAAGGGATTTTGCAAGTGAAGTGAGCAACGTGTTAAATAAGGTAAATATAGTTTAAATTGGTTTAGTTTTGTCAACCTTTTTAATTAGACCATGTTAATCCTACTGTAGTTTACAGCAAGTTACTCCTCTGTTAAGTAGTGGAATGTGATAGATCTATTTCCAGAAATTTATTCTACCTTTGCCATCTCTTTGGTCCTTATTGATGTTATTAGAGCAGGGGTCCCCAACCTTTTTTGCACCGCGGACCGGTTTAATATTGACAATATTCTTGCGGACTAGCCGACCCGGGGGTGGTGGGGGGGAGCTGGGTGTTCAAGTAGAGTTAAACTCACCTCAATATGTCTTTTACAGTTAGGATTGCCAACTTTCTCACTCCCAAATAAGGGACAAAAGTAGCAGTCAAATCCCGGGACACTTTACCCCAGGAAAGACTACCATGACCATCAAACCTTGCGCAGGTACCTGTGTGCGTATGTGATGTGCGCATGCGCGTACTTACTATATGTTAGTTATTTATTTTCGGTAAATTCCCATATAAATTAATGGTAATTGCTTCTTCGCTTTAGGCCATTTCGGCACGAAAGGTTTCATAGGAACGCTCAACCTTAGTGGGGGAAATATACAAACCAATCTAGCCCAATATATGGGATGTCCCGTTAAATACGGGACAGTTGGCAACCCTATTTTCAAGTTCAACGGTGCGTGACAGGGAATGAGGAAAGGTGCAGCTGACTCATGTCGTTTCCTCACGGCCCGGTAGCACATGCTTTGCGGCCCAGTGGTTGGGGACCGCTGTATTAGAGAAGTCCTTGTAATCAAGAACTCTGTTCTGTTTTGGTTTATTTTACTTTGGTTACTAACTCGGAGTAGCTAAAGTGAGAGTCCAAAGTGAAAATTTTAATAAGGTAGGACTTTCCATAAAATACAGCAGATATTATGATTCACTTTTCTTTTTGTAGTGACCTTTGGATTGTTGCATGTTATGTATTATAGCTGACTTTGTAGAGACGGAAATGATATTTTTTAGCTCAGTATTGTTCGTGCTAGTTGATGTACTGTTTCAGATTTGATTTAATTTACTAATAGTCATAGTGTAATAGAACACTACAGCACAGAAACGGGCCCTTTGGCCCATCTAGTCTGTGCTGAAATATTATTTTGTCTAGTCCCATTGACCTGCACCCGGACCATAGCCCTCCATACTCTTCCCATCTATGTAGTTTCTGAAGTGTTGAAATTGAACCCACACCCACCACTTCCGCTGGCAGCTCCTTCTACACCCTTGCCACTCTCAGTGATGAAGTTCCCCTCATGTTCCCCTTAAACAATTCACCTTTCACCTTTAACCCATGACTTCTAAGTTTCATCTCATTCAACCTCGGTGGAAAAAGCTTGCTTGGATTTACACTTTCTATACCCCTCCTGATTTTGTATACCTCCAAAGAAATCTCCCTTCATTCTCCTGCGCTCTGGAGTATAAAGTTGTAAACTTGTCAACCATCCCCTATAATTCAGGTTCTCAAGTCCTGGCAACATCCTTGTAGATTATTCTGTACTCTTCCAGTTCTTACTGATAATTTTCCTGTTGGTAGGTGACCAGAATGTTTGAGTACTCACCTCCTCCACCCACTGCCAACCAAAAACTTAAGTCACATACTTCAACACACTCTAAACAACATGTGACCCAATTCGTGACAGTGTTCAGTGTTGGCTCTGATTCACTCCTTCACATTTAAAAGATAATGGCTTGACTTTTTTTTTTGCAGCTATTTTTGAATGAGATAAAGTTCTATTGTTATGGCAGATTTATGGGAAATGACTACTGGGTCATGATTAGTGTCTGTTTGACCAGTGGTCCCCAACCGCCGGGCCATGAGGAAACGACATGATTTGGCGATATGAAACGATATGAGTCAGCTGCACCTTTCCTCATTCCCTGTCACGCACTGTTGAACTTGAAATAACCTAGAAATCATACCAAATAACACATAAAGCCGAAAATAACACTAACATATAGTAAAAGCAGGAATGATATGATAAATACACAGCCCATATAAAGTAGAAATAATGTATGTACAGTGTAATTTCACTTAACAGAATCGGGAAGATTTAAGCCAAAACCGATTTGTAAAAACAAAATCGGCACGTACACGCATGTGCACGTCACGCATGCACACACAGGTGTCCGCGCAAGGTTTCATGGTTATGGTAGTCTTTCTCAAGGTAAAAAAAAGTGTCCCATATTTGACTGCTACTTTTGTCCCTTATTTGGGAGTGAGAAAGTTGGCAACCCTACTTGAACACGCTCCCCCCCCCCCACCCTGGTTGGCCAGTCCGCAAGAATATTGTCAATATTAAACCGGTCCGCGGTGCAAAAAAGGTTGGGGACCCCTGTGTTTGACCTTAACAACTATGTTATATTAACATACTGTGACAAATTCTGAGTGACATATTGGCTCATCTGTAGTCTACTTTTGACAGCTTTGACAGTTGGTACTTAAGCTGGGAATTCGCGGGAGGTGGGGGGGGGTTATGAAACCAATTTTCATCTGTTATCTGGAGTTGAGTATGCTGCATAGTGAGCACACTATTTGATTAGAACACAGAACAGTAGAGTGCCAGAACAAACCCTTTGGCCCACAATGTTGTGCTGAATCAAGTAAATTTGTAATCAAATGGCTAACTAAACTAATCACTTTGGCCTACAGGATGTCCGTATTCTTCCATTCATGTGCCTATCTAAAGGTCTCTGAAAAGTCCCTAATGTGTCTGCCTCCGCCACCACATCAGGCAGTGCATTCCAGCCACATGCCGCCCTGTGTTTTTTAAAAAAAAAAGTTGCCCCTCACATCTGCTTTCCAATTGGCCCCTCTCATCTTAAATGCAAGCCTTCTGGTATTAGACATTCAACTCTGGGAAAATGATACTGGCTGTCTGCTCATCTTCGCCTCTCATAATCTTATAAACCAATATCAGATCTCCCCTCAGACTCTAGCGTTCCATAGAAAACAACCCAAGTTTCTCCAAACTCTCATTATAGCACACGCCTCTAAGCTAGGCAGCATCCAAGTAAACCTCTTCTACACCCTGTCCAAACCCTCAACATACTTCCTATAATGAGGTCACCAGAACTGTATGCAATACTCCAGATGCAGCCTAACTCGAATTTTGTAAAGCTGCAACAACCCTTCCTGACTTTTGAACTTGATGCTCGACTAATAAAGGCAAGTATGCCATATGCCGCCTTAATCACCCTATCACCTTTGTAGCAACTTTCTGGGAGCTGTGAACTTGGACTCCAAGATCCCTCTGCTCATCAACATTGTTAATGGTCTTGCCCTTGAGCAGTGTACTGTCTCTACATTTGACCGACCAAGGTGCAACACTTCACATTTGTCTAGGTTAAACTCCTTCTCCCTTTTCTCCGCCCATATCCCGTATTGTTGGCTGGTTGTCTACGCGAACCACAACACCACCAACCTTCGTATCATCTGCAAACTTACCAACCCCCCCCCCCCTGTACATTTTTACCTAGGTTATTTATATACAACACAAACAGCAGAGACCCCAGTACAGATCCCTGTGGAACAACACTAATCACAGACCTCCCCTTAGACCAAGTCCCTTCGACCACGAACCTGTTTTCTATGGGCAAGCCAGTTCTGAATCCAAACGGTGAATTCACCATTAGTCCTATGCATCTTAGTCTTCTGAATGAGTCCCCTCATGAGGGACCTTGTCAAACATCTATGTAGACATCATTCACAGCTCCACCTTCCATCATTCACCATCACCTCCTGAAAAAACTCAATCAAGTTAGTAAGACACAACTTGCTCTGCACAAAACCATGCTGGCTGTCCCTAATTAGGCCATGTGCTATAAATCCTATCCCTTAAAATTCTCTCCAGTAACCTGCCTACCACTGATATGATTCTCACTGATCTATAGTTTCCAGTTTTATCCCTGGTTCCCTTCTTGAACAATGGAACACCAGTAGCTACTCTCCCTGAGTCCCTGGAGACTTATCCACCTTAATGCTCTTGAAGAGACCCAGTCCTAGTTCTTCCTTTACTTTGAAATGCCCTAGCATATTAATACTCTTAGCACTGATCTCCCTATCCTCCTCGTCCTTTTCCTTGGCAAATATTGATGCAATGTACTTATTGAGGACCTCATTCACATCCTTCACATTCAAGCAAATGTTTCCCCCTTTATCCGCCCACTCTCTCCCTAGTTTCCTCTTGCTCCTAGTATAGAGAATGCCTTGGGATTCTCTTTAATCTTACTTGCCAAAAACTCTTCATGGCCCTTCCACTCTTTCCTAATTCCCTTCTTGGGTTCTTTTTTGGCTTTGTTATAATCCTTTATAGTTCTGTTTGATTCTAGCTTCCTGTGCTTTACATACATTTCCTATTTCTTGATTAAATTCATCATAGAGTCATAGAAAAGTACAGCACAGAAGTAGGCCATTTGGCCCATCTAATCCGTGCTGAAGCATTTAAACTGTTTACTCCCTTCGACTTGCACGAGGACTGTAGCTGTCCATACTCCTACCATCCATTTAACTATCCAAACTTCTCTTAAACATTGAAATCGAGCTTGTATGCAACACTCATTCTACATTTTCATGACCCTCTGAGTGAAGAAGTTTCCCCTCGTGTTCTCCTCAAACTTTTCACCTTTCACCCTTAACCCATGACATATAGTTGTAGTCCCACCCAACCTCAGTGGAACAACCCTACTTGTATTTACCCTATCTATACCCCTCATAATTTTGCATACCTCTTATCAAATCTCCTCTCAGTCTTCTACTTTCACCTTTCTTGACAACCAGGATTCTCTTACCTTGCAATCCTTTTTCTTTCTTCTGACTTTCTTTCTTTCTCCTGTCTTGTACTCTGTGCAGTTGATCTTTAAACACCCTCTACATATCAGATGTGGACTTGCCCAAAAACAATTCCCAACTAACTCTCCTGCAAGCTCCATCCTTATCCTTAGGCTTGACCAGCTGGGAAACAAGGGCTGATGGCGGGCTCCTCAACCTTGCAAGATTGAGAGCAAAAACAGAAGTCAAGGACATTGCGGCACATGAGCTACAGTTTGCTGATGACTGTGCACTGGTTGCCCACTCTCTTGAAGACTTACAGGAGATCACCAGTTGCTTTGCCAGTACAGCCAAAAGCTTTGGACTGACAATCAGCCTGAAAAAGACCGAAGTTTTGTACCAACTGGCTCCTGGCTCAAGCTACGAAGAACCAACTGTCGTCATTGATGACACTCGTCTCAACGCTGTCAACAAGTTTTGCTACCTGGACAGCAAAATAACATCCTCAGCTTCTCTGGATGTAGAGACTGAGTCAAGAACCAGAAAAACCTGCTTTGCCTTTAGTCAGCTGAAAGATCGAGTTTGGTCACAGAACATCAGGTTGGCCACCAAGTGCAAGGTATACAGGGCAGTTATCATATCAACCTTTGTATACGGATGTGAGACATGGTGCCCATATCAGAGACACTTACGCCAGCTTGACCAACTGCAGCAGCATCACCTACGTTCTCCGATGAAGATTACCTGACGAGACAAGGTCTCCAATACCATGGTCCCCTCTCGAACCGGAATGCCAGCAGTTTCAACCTTGGTGATGTCAGTCCAACTGCGCTGGGCAGGACATGTTGTCAGAATGCTTGATGGAAGACTGCCCAAGGACATCTTGTACAGCCAGCTGTCCAGTGGTACCTGAAAACGAGGCCAGCGACTACGGTACAAGGATGTTCTGCACAGGAGCCTCAAGAAAGCTGACATTACCCCATCAATATGGGAGGATCTGGCTCAAGATCGCTCACTGTGGAGTGACGCCATCAGAAAAGGTGTGGACGCCGCTGAGAACAAGCTCAGCGAGGCAACAGAGGAAAGGCACAGGAAGCACCACAACACAGCTTCTGCCCCTGCTGCCCCTCCGGGCCTCACCTGCCAAGTATGTGGTGAACACATAGCCTGTCAAGGATTGGCATGTACAGCCACTTCAGGACGCACATATCAAACCCCACTAACTAACTGAAAGGAACCATCGTCATCCGATGGGATGGATAGCCAGAGTGAGAGAGCTACAGTATTTTAAAACTTGAGGAGTTATGCTCACTGTTCCCTAACTACTCACCCACGGAATGTTTGGTCACTTGGCCAGGCACACTATCCAACACCAGCCCCAGTACAGTTCCTCCTCTTGTTGGACTACTTATGTATTCATTTAAGTAACCCTCCTGGATGCACAGAACAAATACTGCCCAATCTAAACCATTTGCACTCAGGTCCCAGTTTATATCAGGAAGTCCCTCATGACAAGAACCGTGTTATTTTGTTTTTACACCTTAACTCAATTTGTCGTCAGGAACTGGGTCTGTTCCTCACTGACGCAGTGGCCATCAGGGAATCATACAATCAATCCCTTCAGAGTGATTGCGTCCTTCCTGTTCTTGAGTTCTACCTGTATAGACTTAGTGGGCCTCATCCCTCTGAGTGCAGCTGTAATATTGTCTTTGATTAGTAGTGCAACTCCCCCCCGCCCCCCCCACTTCATCCGCCTTACCTCCCTCTTTATCTTTTCTAAACAGTAGGTCATTAAGCACCCATTCCTGTCCCCCTCTCCACCAAGTCTGTTATGGCTACACCATCATAGCTCCATGTATTGATCCATGCTGTAAATACAACACCTTTACCATAATACTCTTAGCATTAAAATACGCACACTTCAACCTATCCATCATATCTATTACATTGTTTTCCTGCCTGTTTTTGTTGGCCCTGACATCCTCTGCATCCTCTTCCCCCCCCCCCCCCCCACCAACCGGCCTCACTTTCTGACTCTGGTGTTTGGTTCCCATCCTGCTCCCAAAGTAGTTTAAACTCTCCTAGTAGCACTGGTAAACCTCCCTACCAGGATATTGATTTCTGACCAGCTTAGATGCAACCTGTCCCTCTTGTATAGGTCACCCCTCCACCCCTCCACCCCCAAAGGTTCCAATGATCCAAGAACCTGAAACCCTGCCCTGACTTGCGTGTGGTACCTGGAGTAATCCAGAGATCACTACCTTGGATGTCTCACTCTTCAGCCTCTTTCCTAACTGCCCATACTCACTGTGCAGGACCTCTTCTCCCCCTTTCTACTTGTGTCTTTAGTGCTAATGTGCTTACCTGCTCTTACCTGAAACCCTCATCTAGGTCACTTTCTGAGCCTCTGTTTGCTGAGCTTTTTATACCTTTGTCTCCAACATGGGCTACGAAGCCCATGTTCCATAATCAAAACAGCAATCAGCCTCCGTCTCTGCTCGCCAAAGTTGTTGAGCCACAGTTTGATCACTCTAAACACTGGACCACTCACACAAAGTGTACTTTATATTTCAGTAGCTTGTTGATTTATTCAACATTGTGCATTTTTATACAATTAAAGTACTTCTGTGAATAATGACAATGCCTTGAAACTTGCAAACTAGATTTCTGCATTTACACACAAAATGCTGGAGGAACTCAGCAGGCCAGGCAGCATCTATGGGGAAAAAAGCAGAGTCAACGTTTTGGGTCGAATCTCTTCGGCAGGACTGGAGGAAAAAAGGCTGAGGAATAGATTTGAAAGGTGGGAGGAGGGGAGAGAGAAAAACACCAAGTGATAGGTGAAACTTAGAGGGGGAGGGATGAAGCAGAGCGAGGAAGTTGATTGGTGAAAGAGACAGAAGACCGTGGAAGAAAGAAAAAAGGGAGGGGGAGGAGCACCAGAGGGAGGCGATGGGCAGGCATGGAGATAACATGAGAGACTTCATCATTTCTCATCCCCTTGTCCTTCTCTCATGTTATCTCCTTGCCCACCCATCGCCTCTCTCTGGTGCTCCTTTCTGCCCCCCCCCCCCCCTTTTCTCTCTTCTATGGCCATCTGTCTCTTTCACCAATCAACTTCCTGGCTCCTTGCTTCATTCCACCCCCCACCCCACCCCAGGTTTTACCTATCACCTGATGTTTCTCTCTCCCCTCCCCCCTCCCCCCACCTTTCAAATCTACTCCTCAGCTTTTGTATCTCCAGTCCTGCTGAAGGGCTTCGGCCCAAAACGTCGACTGATTTTTTTATAGATGTTGCCTGGCTTGCTGAGGTCCAGCAGCATATTTTGTGTATGTGTTGCTCAGATTTCCAGCATTTGCAGATTTTCTCTTGTTTCTGCACTCAGTGGTTACAGCTTGTTGATCTCCTTCCCTTATTAAGGCCCATTTATTGTAGAGATGTAGATTGTTGTTTTTAATTTTGCAATTGTCAGATCCATGGGAGAATCTATAACAGTATCAAGATGTACTTCTGGAACTAGCCTAATACTTCACATAAAGTCTCTCACGTTGAAACAGTGGCAATACACTGTTACTTAAATAATCAGTACCTTGGCCTTTTTACTCAGCACGGCTCTTTTTCTTCCCCAGAGGTTATGTGCTTCTGTTAATTTTATTTCATACAATTTCTGTTTGTAGGCTTAACCATCCAAGGTGGGTAATTTAAAATAGAGCAGAATTTTCCTTTTGTTTTGAATACGTTTCTCTACCAGTGAGTGAAGTGTGAGTCAACAAAATATTTTACTATAAAATATTGGATGAGGTTTAGAGGTGAGCATTCTTTCAAAAAGACTCGTTTGTTTTTCTGTTCCAAAAAATCTTTAACTGTGCATTTCTGCAAATTTTGTCCAAATTTTAAGGGATTATTTAAAGCAAATAGTGCAGCACTTATTATAATTTAACTGGGATAATGAATTGTGGGTTTCTACAAATTGTATTAAAGGAAGAGTCACCGAATGAAAGTAATTTGATCTGTTTAGTCACTGCAGGGTATTGAAGAGCTTGGTTTGACAAAGGTCAGAAAATATTTTCCTTTTGAAGATAAAACAGTAATTTAGAATGAGTCTTGATGATCTGTAATCAATTTTTATTTCAGGGACACCCAAAAGTCTGTGAAAAGCTTAAAGCCCTCATGGTAGAATGGGCTGAGGAATTTAAGAATGACCCCCAACTTAGCCTTATATCCGCAATGATAAAAAACTTGAAGGAACAAGGAGTTACATTTCCTGCTGTAGGTTCTCAGGTAATGTAATTTGTTTCTGCAAGAGTTGCCAGCTGTATAGGTCAAGATTTCTCATCAGCTCACTGTTAATAGAATTTATGAAGATTAATTCTGTTGATTTTACATCAATTTTTTGTTAATAGTATTGTTTATTTCTAACTCTGTGATTATGACAGGCTGCAGAACAAGCAAAAGCAAGTCCTGCTCTGGTAGCCAAGGACCCCAACGTAACAGCAAACAAAAAAGAGGAGGAAGACTTGGCAAAAGGTCAGTGTATTCTCTGCCTATGTAATAGATAAATTTAGAAATACACACTTCTCTGTTTATTGGTAGGAGTTGTCAGCACAATTTTGTTTTAGATAGATCAAAAATAATTAAACTTGTTCAGCATATTTAATGCAGAGCAATGTCCTAAAATATTTCAGTATAGTTTAGACTAATATTAAAGCAGAAGCTAATGGGGAAAATCTCACCGACATGTCTAAAACAATTCAAAAGCAAAGCTGTGGAGAATAAAACGTGTAGAAATGAAGAAAGATGTGACGGATCCCAAAATAATAGTTGTCGCAACTGCACTACCAGCCTTTACAAGGTTGTGACAGTGGTCATCTAAAACCTGTCTTGACGTCAAAGTCCTGAAGATCGGAAGTCTGGAATAGATTTAACGTGGGCATACATATAAGAAGGAGTTAAATAGGAGCATGAGAATAAACAGATGGAAAAATACTCACTTGTGCTGTTTTAATTTTTCACCATTTGTTTTCCTACATGGTAATTGTAAATTACAACAAATATGGAGTTATCATTTAATAACTATCAGCTTGAACTGTAGCAGACCTGAATCTGAGAAGACAAAAAAACCTGCCTGGTTTTATTGAGCTATATTTCAGCATCTGCTGCCTTTTATAGCTATTGAATTATCGTTGAAAGAACAAAGACAGCAGCAGACCATGGTTTCCAGTCTGTATCCAAGCACATCAAGCCTTACCACCAGCAAACCTGAAGGACGGAAGGTGCGAGCCATATATGACTTTGAAGCTGCTGAAGATAATGAGCTCACCTTTAAAGCTGGAGAAATAATTACTATCCTAGATGACAGGTATATGGAAATAATTTTCCTTCCTTATTATGAACATTAAATACTGGATGCAATTTATCTTAACCCTTCAATATATAGTTCTGTGCAGATTATTAAATAGAGACAAAGTAGATGTTTGGGTAATTAAATATGTTAAGAGTATACAGTGGCATGCAAAAGTTTGGGCACCCCAGTCAAAATTTCTGTTACTGTGAATAGCTAAGTGAATAAAAGATGACCTATTTTCCAAAAGGCATAAAGTTAAAGATGACACATTTCTTTAATATTTCAAGCAAGATTACTTCTTTTATTTCCAGCTTTTACCGTTTCAAAATAACAAAAAAGGAAAAGGGCCCAAAGCAAAAGTTTGGGCACCTTGCATGGTCAGTACTTAGTAACACCCCCTTTGGCAAGTATCACAGCTTGTAAATGCTTTCTGTAACCAGCTAAGAGTCTTTCAATTCTTGTTTGGGGGATTTTCACCCATTCTTCCTTGCAAAAGGCTTCTAGTTCTGTGAAATTCTTGGGCCGTCTTGCATGCACTGCTCTTTTGAGGTCTATCCACAGATTTTCGATGATGTTTAGGTCGGGGAACTGTAAGGGCCATGGCAAAACCTTCAGCTTGCACCTCTTAAGGTAGTACATTGTGGATTTTGAGGCGTGTTTAGGATCATTATCCTGTTATAGAAGCCATCCTCTTTTCATCTTCAGCTTTTTTACAGACGGTGTGATGTTTGCTTCCAGAATTTGCTGGTAGTTAATGGAATTCATTTTTCCCTCTACCAGTAAAATGTTCCCCGTGCCACTGGCTGCAACACAAGCCCAAAGCATGATCTTAACAGTTGGAGAGGTGTTCTTTTCGTGAAATTCTGCACCCTTTTTTCTCTAAACATACCTTTGCTCATTGAGGCCAGTAAGTTCTATTTTAACTTCAGTCCACAGGACTTGTTTTCAAAATGCATCAGGCTTGTTTAGATGTTCCTTTGCAAACTTCTGATGCTGAATTTTGTGGTGAGGGCGCAGGAAAGGTTTTCTTCTGATGATTCTTCCATGAAGGTCGCTGCACAGTGGAACATTGCACCAACACTCCAGAGTCTAAGTTTTCCTGAAGTTCTTTTGCAGTCAGACGGGGGTTTTGATTTGCCTTTTTAGCAATCCTACGAGCAGTTCTCTTGGAAAGTTTTCTTGGTCTTCCAGACCTCAACTCGACCTCCACCGTTCCTGTTAACTGCCATTTCTTAATTACATTACAAACTGAGGAAACGGCTACCTGAAAATGCTTTGCTACCTTATTTTAGCATTCTCCTGCTTTGTGGGCATCATTTATTTTAATTTTCAAAGTGCAGGCAGCTGCTTAGAGGAGTCCATGGCCGCTGATTATTGGGACAAGGTTTGAGGAGTCAGGGTATCTATAAAGCTTTGAAATTTGCATACCAGGCCTTTCATAACGATGACTGTGAACAAGCCATAACCCTAACAAGCTAACAAATTCTGAGACCTTGGTAAAATTTATCTGAGAGCTCAAATCTCTTGGGGTGCCCAGACTTTTGCATGGTGCTCCTTTTTTTCACTCTGAAATTGTACAAAACAGAAATAATACACTAATCTTGCTTAAAATGTTAAAAAGAATGTTTTATCTTTAACTCTATGACTTTTGGAGATCAGTTCGTCTTCTACTCACTTAACTATTCACAGTAACAGAAATTTTGACCAGGGGTGCCCAAACTTTTGCATGCCACTGTATCTATGTAATTCAGTGAATAACTGTTGAAATAGTTTTATAGATGTACAATATTCAATGGGATAATGAATTAGGATGATCAGTACTGATCTGCTGTAACCCTTTGTTCATCAATGTTCAATAGTGATCCAAATTGGTGGAAAGGTGAAACATATCAAGGTACTGGATTATTCCCATCCAATTTTGTGACAGCAGACTTAACAGCGGAACCAGAGATGTGTAAGTAATTATTATATGTTAAATAAGTTCAATGGTGGTTTTTGTGCTTTAAGAATAAAGTATTTTATAAGCACTACATTTTAATTTACTAGGTGTATTGAGGTGACAGACTTTGTGCACGGTATATTAATGGTCGCAGATAAAAACATCCTCTCAACTTGTGAACTTTGATTAAAAAGTCAATTATTATGCGTTTTCATATAATTGTGAACTTTGGCTGCTACTAATACTAGGATTGTTTTTCACAGTGAAAACTGAGAAGAAAACGGTACAATTTAGTGATGATGTACAAGTTGAAACTCTGGAACCAGAACCTGAGCCAGTTTTTATCGATGAAGTAAGTGATCTACGGGCTTTAATGAAGTAGATGACAGACCATTTTCTTGTTTATTTATATCCTCTGTTGGATATACCCCTCTATTTGATGTTTTAAACCATTTCAGTTGAGGCACCAACTAGCTGCCAATCATCAGAAAATAAACTCTGTATTTCAGGCCTCATCCTCTAACTCAGGGGTTCCCAACCTTTTTTATGCCATGGGCCAAACCATTAATCATGGGTCTGTGGCTCCCAGGTTAGGAACCCCTGTTAACTCAACTAATTGTCAACCGTTGTCATTAGGTATAACCTCAATTCTGTCAACTTTCCCTGTTCCACTAATTTCTTGTACATACTTTATCAAAAGCTAATTTCCTTTCTCTTTTTGTTAACTTCACTAGGAAAAGATGGATCATCTATTACAGACATTGCAGAGTGCTAACCCCACTGACGGTCAACCAGACCCAGCAGATCTACTGCATCTAGAAGGTAGGAAAGCTCTGTGTTCCTGGTTATAGTTGCCTCATCATGCACCATTAACATAAATGGACAACTTACAAGTATTTTATTTTTTGGATAATGAAGTATTGATTTGATGGAGATTTTAAACTTGGGTCTGAATAAATTTCAACACTAAGCCATAGAGGTGTTGGATCTGAGGACCAGTAACTTGAGGGAAGACTCTGGCTGTTTTAACAATAGAATGGAAATGAAGATTGGCAACATGGAGCGATCTGAGACCAAGAATGAGAAAAATGGGTCTACTTGCAGTTTGAGAGCTTCAGTGACGGATGAACAGGACTTGATGCACTCTAGAGCACAGCCAGTAGGGTTGGCTTTGTTCATTTGTGCAAGATGAGGTTTGTCATAAGACTCTTTGAACAGATCATCATGATTGAGGGTTTCCATGGCAGATCATTGAAGGACAAGATGGACAATGATTGTAAATAGAACTGATGAAATATTTGTATTCTAGAAGCTTATCTCGGGGTCAAATTGCAAAATGCTGTGGTAACCTCTCAGATAACAGCTAAAGAAAATGATGACTATGGACTAGAATGTGTGATGTGTCATTTATCAAGAGTAAATACCAGAGATTTAAGATGAGAGATGCCAAAACTCCTCAGCAAGCCAGTATCATCTGCAGGGAAATATACAGTTAATGTTTTAGATCTCACGGATGTTATGTAACCTGCTGAATATACTCCTTGACTTCTTTCTCATTCCCAAGGATTCAAGTGAATGGTGATACAGTAAAGATAATGAATTTGCATGTTTTCCTTTGATGTCATTAGGGATAGCACACAAAACAAATGAGAAATTGTCACTGAAGGCATGGTAGGGTTCAATGTTTATAATACTGAATCATGTACTGATATAGGGCAAACTTTATTATTTCATGCTGGACTTATTTTACCAATGTTACAAACCTGTGCATGCAGGTTGAGCCTACACCTCCATTTAATAGATTAGATTATGAGGACACTCAGTCCTCGTTTATTGTCATTTAGAAATGCATGCATAAAAAATGATACAATGTTCCTCCAGTATGATATCACAGAAACACAAGACAGACCAAGACTAAAACTGACAAAAACCACATATTTATAACATATAGTTACAACAGTGCAAAGCAATACCGTAATTTGATAAGAGCAGACCATGGGCACGGTAAAAAAAAGATAATTTTTCCCAAATAAGAGAAAATCTGTAGATGCTCGAAATCTGAGCAACACACACAAAATGCTGGAAGAACGCAGTAGACCTGGTAGCATCTATGGAAAAAAGCACAGTCGATGTTTCAGGCCAAAATCCTTCAGCAGGACTGAAGGAAAAAAAGCTGAGGAGTAGATTTGAAAGGTGGGGTGAGGAGAGAGAAACACCAGGCAATAGGTGAGACTTGGAGGGGGAAGGATGAAGCAATAAGCTAGGAAGTTGATTGGTGAAAGGGACAGAAGGCCGTGGAAGGAAAAAGGTGGTTTTTTTTCCACTTGCCTTTTTTGACACACATTTAGATGACACGGCTTCAAATTATAAAGTTTATTACGTAGGAACACAAACCCTTGGGGATCATCTGTAATCACTTCCATTGGAGGTAAATGATAAAGTTCCGCAAGCTTTCCAAATAAAATATTGTTCTTGCATGCTAGTGGGTTGTAAGGTGGCACATTCCTTCAGGTTCAATCCTGCCCTCTGGTGCTTTCTGTGTGGAGTCTGTATGCTTTCCCTGTGACCATGTGAGTTTACCCCGGTGCTGTGGTTTCTTCTCAAGTGCCAAAGTACTTGGGCCTATACGGCTTGGCACTGGTGTCGTCGCAGAGCAATGTTAAGTGCCTTGCTCAAGGACACACACGCTGCCTCAGCCAAGGCTCGGTCTAGCGACCTTCAAATCACTAGACAAATGCCTTAACTACTTGGCCATGCGCCAACACAACTAATAGCACACAAACAATTATACTACTTCTCGTCAATACTGAGGACACCATTTAAATTATCATCGTCTAACTTCAAAAAAGGTATGTGAACCTGTGGATTAATGCCTTCCACAAAGCTGTTTGGAGTCAGGTGTTCCAATCAATGAGATCGGAGGTGTGGGTTGTAGAGGTGTCCTGCCCTAGGTTTAAAAAAAAACACACGCAGTCAGGTTCAGACACAGCCTGCTCTTCTGAAGAGAGATCTGTTTATGTGCACCGTGTCTTGATCAAAGCAACTTTCAGGGGACCTTAGAAGAATTTTAGAGATGCATGAATTTGGAAAAGGCTACAAAACCATTTCTAAAAACATGAATGTTCATCAGTCCACAGTAAGAGAAATTGTCTACAATTGGAGGAAACTCAGTACTGTTGCTGCTCTCCCTAGGAGTGGATATCCTCCAAAGATCACACCAAGAGCACAATGTGCAGTGCTGAAGGAGGTGAAAAGAATCAAAGGTAACTCCAAAAGACCTTCCGAAATCTCAAGAATTTGCTAAAGTCTCTGTTCATGCGTCTACGATAAGAAAAACACTGAACAAGAATAGTGTTCGTGGAAGGACACCATGAAGGAAACCATTGCTCTCCAAAACAAACATTGCTGCAAATCTCAAGTTTGCAAAAGACCATCTAGATGTTCCACAATGCTTCTGGGACAATGTTCTGTGAACAAATGAGACAAAACTTGAACTTTTTGGCAGGAATGCACACCGCTATGTTTGGAGGAGAAAAGGTACTGCACACCAACACCAAAACCTCATCCCAATTGTGAAGCATGATAGAAGGAGCATCTGGCTTGTGGCTGCTTTGCTGTCTCAGGGCCTGGACAGCTTGCAGTCGCTGAGGGGACAATGAATTCAAAATTGTATCAAGACATTTTACAGAAGAATGTCAGAGTGGCGGTCCATCACCTCAAGCTTAATAGAAGTTGGATGATGCAACAAGACAATGATCCAAAAGATGAGTAAATCAACAACAGAATGGTTTAAAAAAAAAGAAAATTTGTGTTTTGGAATGGCCAAGTCAGAGTCCAGACCTTAACCCAATTGAAGAGAGCTGTTCATCCAAGGTACCTCAGAGATATTGATGAACTGTAACAGTTTTGTATAGAAGAATGGTCTAAAATTCCTCTTTGCCCTTGTAGAAGTCTGATCGGTAGCTACAGGAAACGTTTGGTGGAGGTTATTGCTGCTAAAGGTGGTTCTACCAGTTATTAAATACAAGGGTTCACATACTTTTCCGATTGAATTGAATTGAATTTACTTTATTTCTTGTATCCTTCACAAACACGAGTAAAAATCTTTACGTTACGTCTCCATCTAAATGTGCAATTATAGTAACTTATTAATTTATGATAAATAGAACAGTCAACGTAATATAAGAGTACACTCAAGTCAGTGTGAGTTAATGCAAAAAATGTATAATTGCAAAAGGTTCACAAACTTTTTGTAACATGTAAGGCATTGGTCAGATCACACTAGGAGTGTTGTGAACCGTTTCGGGCCTCTTTTCTAAGAAAAGATATGCTGGTGTTGGAAATGGTCCAGAGGAGATTAATGGATATGAAAGGCTTAACAAGTCTGTGTGGCTAGGTATAGTTAAAATGCCAACTATAAATTTGCGGATGATACATTGTTGGCAGAATTTCAGATGGTGACAAAAGGGCATACAGTAGCGAGCTATCTCGCACTTAACATCGGCAAAGAGCTGATTGTGGACTTCAGAAAGGATAGGATGAGGGAACACAAACCAGCCCTCATAGAGGGAGGAGCTGGAGAGAGTGAGCAATTTCAAGTTCCTGGGTGTCTATATCTATGAGGACCTAACCTGGATGTAACATATTGATGCAGCTATAATGAAGGCGAGGAAGCTGCTATATTTCATTAGGAACTTGAGACTGGATTTGTCAACTAAAGCGCTCAAACTTCTTCAGTTGTACCATGGAGAGCATTCCGAATGGTATGGGGGTGGGGGGTGGGCTACTGCACAAGATCAAGAAGTTAGTCAGCCCCATCGTGGATACTTGCCTCCGCAGTATTCAAAACATTTTCAAGGAACGATGCCTTAGGAAGGCGGCGTCCACCATTAAGGATCCCCACCAGCCAGGACATGCCCTGATATGACACTGGTAATGTCGGGAAGGAGGTACAGAAGCCTGAAGGCACTCAGCAATTCAGGAACAGCTTTTTCCCCTCTGCCATCTGATTTCTAAATGGACATTGAATCCATGAACGCCACCTCATACTTTTCTATTTCTGTTTTTTTTTTGTACTACTGATTTTAAACTTAACTAGACATGCATGCTTGCTGTAACTCAGTTTTTTCCTCTATATTTATCATGTATTTCAGTGTACTGCTGCCATAAAGTTAAAAAATTTTCACAACATGTGCCAGGGATATTAAATCTCGTTCTGATTCTGACATAGGAAGTGCGTTTGGCTTTGGGACTGTACTTGGAGTTTAGAAGAATTGGAAGGTGGGGGGGGGGTTCTCCTTGAAACCTATTGAGTATTGCAAGGCCTTAGATAGAATAGATATGGAAAGGATGTTTCCCATGATAGAGGCATCTAGGACCAGATAGCACACATCCATTTAGAACAGAGATGTAGAGGAAATTCATGGAAGCTAAGTCATTGGGCATATTTAAAGCAGAAGTTGATGGGTTCTTGATTAGTTATGGTGTCAAAGGTTATGGAGAAAAGGCAGGAGAATGGGATTGAGAGGTATAGTAAATAAGCCACGATGGAATTGCTGAGCAGACTGGATGGCCTAATTCTGCTCCTATTTCTGATGGTCTTTCTATTCATCAACATTCCTTAGTGCCCTAACATTTACTCGGTATGTCCTGCCCCATTTGACTTCCCAAAATATGTCTGAATTAAATTGCTTTTGCCAATGCTGCACTGACCTTTCTATCCAATCTATATCCTCTCTTAGCCTTGAACGACTGTGCTTCCTTGCCATCCACAACAACATCAGTGTTTGCAGAATACCTCCTATGTTCACAATGAAATATTTGTCCTCCCTGAAAGTCATCCATCTTCTTTCTCTGTCTGTGACCAACTCACTGATCATGCTATCTACAATGTGTTCCCCATCTTGGATACTCTGTAGTGAGTCTAACCGCAGCTCAAACTGCAATGTATTCAGATAGGAGCTGCAGTGGGATACATTTCTTGCAAACAGCAGAAACGTTGGAAATGTCTCTGATTTCCCACATCTTGCAGGATGAGTGTACCACTGCACTAACTCCCGTATCCTTCATTACCAGATCTTTCTACGAATAAAGGAAAAATTAATTTAAACTGATCACTAATCGTCCTCGTTACTGAAACCCATCACTCAGCAAAGCCTGCCCTATAACTATGCAGCCCTACACAGAGACTGATATAAAGTATGTATGTGTGCAATTCATCTGCCTTTTTCATTTTTGATAATTAATTGCCTAGAGTTGCTTTCTGTTGGATCAAAGTGCTCTTATTTAAAGAGATTGAGTAGATACTCCTTTTGTCCCCTTTTTAGATTGCCATCTGACCTTATCTTGTACTCTTAACATTTAATTCATTATTAATCTCTTTGCCATTATATTGTCCAATCTTATGACCTGCTTATCTTAAAGCAATTATGTGCTTTTTTTTTAAAGTTCATTGCTATCTTTAACCATCCCACTTGTTGAATCCTTCTTTGCAGTTCTTCTTTGATGAAATTTATCAGTTTATTCTGAAAGGTGCCCTTAAATATCTACTGTTAATTAACAGATAGATCCCATGACTTAATTATCCATTTTACATCAATTCTACTTTCAGAGCTCTATAATTTCTCACATTTAAGGATAATATTCAATGTCATGGTCCCATTCTTCTCCCACTGAGACCAAATGCAAATTTTAAGTGTAGTATAATTGTTGCTGCTTAGAATGCTTTCACAATCAGGTCATGAATTCCTAATTTGTTGCACAAAGCCAAATCTAATGTAGCTTGTGCTCTGTTAATCAGTTAGGTTTTTGTTCAGTATTTACAGACATCCCACCTCTCCCAGAAGTTCCAAGAGTCTCCCGCATATCGATAGTGGCTCCCTGACGCCTGGAAATTATATGCAATATCCCAGAAATAGATTTTTTTGAGAGGGAGAGTGAGCATCCTGATTGGTCTCTCTTCGTGCTAGGACTGGTCCCCAACCACCAGGCCGTGAGGAAACGATATGATTTGGCGATATGAGTCAGCTGCACTTTTCCTCATTCCCTGTCACGCACTGTTGAATTTTAACACGCGCACGGTCATCAGTGACCCAAGACGTGCAAAGGAATGTCCCCAGTGAATCATCCATGTCAGTGCAGGAAAAAGATCAACTCCTCGAGCTTGCAAATGACGGTGGGCTGAGAAGTATGTTTGACATAACATCTCTGCCGGCATTCTGGATTAAAGTCAAGGCTGAATATCCTGAGATAGCCACGAAAGCACTGAAAAAGTTGCTGCCATTTCCAACATATTTCTGTGAAGCGGAGTTTTCTGCAATGAATGCAACGAAAACTAAATTGCGGGATAGACTGGACATAAGGAACCCCTTCGAGTATCGCTGTCTCCCATCACCCAATGATGGGACCGTCTTGTTGCAGGGAAACAAGCCCAGGGCTCCCACTGATTCAGCGATATTGGTGTGTTGCAATGATTTTACACGTTCATACGAGGAAACTATGCACTGTGTGTTTTAATATCTAAACGTTACTTAAAATGTTATGCTATTGACTTATAAGTGACGTATAATTCAGTGGTCCTCAACCTCTGGGCCGCGAAGAATACAGCGGTGGCCGGAATGCACCCAGCACATCTTTAAGAAAAAAGCTGAAATAAACAAGCTAATTAATTAGGTGCCACCCAGCACCTAATCAATTAGCTTGTTTCTTGCGGCTTTTTTCTTAAAGATGTGCTGGGTGCATTCTGGCTACCGCTGTACCACTGCATTCTTTGCGGCCCGGAGGTTTGGGACCACTGTTATAATTGACTTATCACTACGTTCATGCGAGGAAAATATGCGCTGTGTGCTTAATATTAAATTTATTAGATTAACCCCTTTAGAAACGAAATTGAGTGTATTAGCCACTTACAAGTGCCTTATAGTTGACTTATCACCTATATTCCAGTTGCATTTAACACCCCCACCCCCCAGGTCGGCCGATCCGCCAGAGTATTGTCAATATTAAACCGGTCCGCGCTGCGAAAAAGGTTGGGGACCCCTGATTTAAACTAGCTGGCTAGCTGCCAAGGAGCTACGCTATTGATGTCCTATGTGATGAGGCCAAACTCCCTGTAGACTTGCTTAAAGTTCTAATAGAATAAACATGATAATATAAGTACATATTTTAATGTCACATTTGCTGCATATACCCAACTTGCTTTACAGATTAGAAAAAATCACTAAACAAAGCATTACATACACCCTTGGAGGTCGATTGGGGGGGGGGCGTGAGGATATGGGGTTGTGGGGGGGTGGGGGTGCTGCCTCCCTGAAATGGTGGTGCTACCTCCCTGAAATGAGTTTTTGCAGGTTGGGATGTCTATATTGTTGTAAATAATTATACACTGACTTGTGTGATGTAGTATACTCCTATCTTCCCTATCTTGAATCTTTTTAATTTCCCAGGTATCTGTCACCAAATGGGACCACTTATAGATCAGAAGTTAGAAGAAATTGACAGGTAAAAGTTGTTTTATTCTATTTGTTTATAATGTATATCAGAAGGAGAGAGTATTCCTTGTTCTAAACATTAGGTATGGAGCCCTAGAAATCTCTAGGTTTCACATCAAACATGTGCATGAAAATGCTTTGATTGCCAACTACCACTTTCTCTTGGCTGATGAATTAATAGTCTTGCATGATGAAAATCACTTCAAGGAATGACTGAAATTAGCAAAGGCACTGAATGTAAACTGGGTGGGAGACTTGAACGTACATCAATAAAAATGTTGTGGAAGCAGTACTCTTGTCCAGGCCAAGAACTGAAGCTTATAGCCTCAAAATTGGGCCTGCACTAGATGGTGAGGGATGTTGGCCACTTCGCCTGTCCACTGTCAGTGTTGATGCAGGGTTTCATCCTGAAACATTGACAGTTTCTTTTCTCTAGTCACTGGTTCTCTACATGCTGATTTCTTCCAGCAGGTTGTGTGTTGGAAAAATAAACATGCTTGACATAGTTCTTGCTGATCTGCCTGTGACAGTGCATAATGGCTCTACTGCAGGTGACCACCACACTGGTAGTCTTGTCTTTGTAGTGGGGTCACTAAAATCCTGCCAAGGGGGTTAAACACAGAACAAATTCACCACCTCAAATTTGGGCTTCCGAGAGATGCTGAAAACTTATTATCAATAGCAGAAATGTATCTCATCAGAATCCGTAACCTCATAGTCCACTATTAAAGGTAGGGTATAAACTCCGGTTCATTGACCAGAAGGAGATGTCAGGATTGTTGTTCGAGATCAATCATCTCAGCCCCAGGACATCACTGCAGGAGTTCTTCCAGACAGTGATTTAGGCCCTAGCATCTCTTGATGATTCATTACGTGGTCGGAAGTAGGGTTGATCCCCTTACCTATTTTGATCACACATCTCAAATATGTGACTTTTACTGCCAAAAACTTGAAGGGCATGGAAATACCACCACCATAGTTTCCCTCCAAATCCTAACTTGGAAATACTTTGCCATTTCTTCACTATCTTAATGCTGGAATTCCCCATGCAACAGTACATTGACAATACCTTCACCAGAGGGACTGCCCAGTTCAAAAGAGTGCCCTTGGTGAGCTGGTGTCAGCCAATTAGAAATGAGCATTAAATGCTAATGGCATCCAGATCTTAAATAAATGAATAAGAAAATGCTGTTCCCACTCATTTTTTGACTCATACTTTTAAAATTTTATGGATTGATAAACATGCTAATCAGAGTAAGCCGAGCACAAGATTGGAATAAGTTGATTGATTATTATTTTACTTTATTACGGAGGTAATCTAAAATCCTCTGTCATACCCTGTAAAACTAAAATACAGGCTGTTACTGGATACCAGCAACTGGTTGCTCAATAATTTAGCTTTTTTTTTGTGTCCAAGTATATATTTTTTTCTTCTTCCCAACATTCTTTCATGAGCTATCATATGCTCAGTGTGTTTTGTATTTTACGATACTGATTGAGACTCTCCGTTGGTGGGGGTTGACCATGGATATTGCATCCTAGCAGTCTCTGTGATACATAAGCCAGGGTGGTACGATATGGAGAACAAGCTGTTGCCCGTGTAGCAGGCTCACCCTCTCCACACAGCTGATGAATGCAAAGGAACGGCAGAAACTGATACAGTTTGGCATCAGTGGCGCCGTAGGAGTTGGCAGTCAGCATTGAACTCAGCATTGCACTGGCTTATGGACTCCAGCTCTAGATTTTTCCTTTGGGTTTACTCCCAAAGCCTTTGTCATGAGTGGGTATAGCTGCAAGGCAGCTGAAATTTGAGATCAGTTTTCCTTGTAGATGAGCTGCCAACCATGGCTGATGAGACCCATCTGTCCGAAGCGACTTGTTTAAAGGCACCAATGACCCGCCTTTGCCCCTCTCCTGTCCAGTAGCAATGGTTCCTCTGGGTAAGCCACACGTGAAGGCCTGGAGCTGAACTTGGTTGTCAGAAGCTATTTGAGGTGCCCACCATTGGGAGCATTTAAGCATTTAATAGGTATTGGGAGCTCAGCCCCACAACCCCTCCCCCTGGCAACAACAACCTTGAGGAACAACAATGTTGGTACTTGCCTGAGATTCACAACAGCATCTAAAGCAGTGTCAGGACTGGCATATTGACATGACCTATGAGAAGTCGTCTTCTCTGTGCACTCTTAACTTTCCTCAACTTTGGCCAGATGCAAAACCGGTATTTTAAAAACAGAATTGTTTCAGCTTTGTCAGAAATAAAATGTGCCATGCTGTCCTATAGATGGTGCCCTTGATACAAATATCTGCTCTGTTTGTGATCTTTTAATTATTGTGTGAATTGTGAAAGGATTCATACTGATGCCATCTCTGGGCAGGAAATATTGCATGGGCTTCTCTCTGAAATGGAGCTTAAATTTATGGCCCATTGGATTTCATTGTACTATTTTAGATCCAGTATGACCTCTTACATCTGTTTACTACTTTCTGGTTTTAGGAAGCATTCTGAACTGTCAGATCTAAATGTGAAAGTGATGGAGGCTCTGTCTTTGTACGCTAAATTGATGAATGAAGATCCTATGTATTCCATGTATACCAAGCTCCCAAATCAGCAGTATTATGTGCAACCATCCTCCGTAGCAGTCTCACAGGTATTTATTGAAAATAAGCTTGCAAATAATTTTTCTTGACATTTTTAAAAATCAAACTTCTGTGAATTCCTTAAAACTGAAAAGAAAAACTATCTGTGCATTTAATGTCCTAGCTGCGATGTCATCAAAGAATTTGACCACCGAAGATTTCTTGCAGCAAATGAAGGATGTGACAACTTTTAACTAATGACTTAAATGTTCTAGAGTTTGTGAATTAAGTGTCTACAACATTGTGAAAAGTTGAAATGCTCTTTGTCATTAAATCTCTGGTCAAATTTATGATTATGACATTACAATAGAAAATATTAGTTGTTTCATGAGAAACAGGGAAGGCAAACTATCAATGGTTTCCCCTGAAAAAGGTAAGATTTTGTTTGCTGCTTTTGGCAACTTTGAACACTCAAAGCTCTTTGATGGCATGTACTTGACTTTAGCAGGTATATTCAGGACAGCCTCCCAGTGGCACTTATGTAGTGTCTGGAACACCTCAAATGGCTTCAGTCCAGGGTTACAGTCTTGCAGCTGATCACATTCCATCACTTAGTCAGACTGGTCTTCCACCGACAGCAAGCTCAGCTATGTCTACCCAGCAGGCTGTGACATCTTATACTAAGTAAGTATGCATGTGTTGTTCTGTTATCATTTGAATTATTCTAGACCCCTTGCAGAACTAAATGATTTCCAGTAGCTGTGTACATTAACATCTAAACTGAAACTATCTGGTGATAAAATCAATTTATAATTACTTAATCATTATTAACTTGTAGAATAATTTTCTTTGAAAGGAGAAGCCAGTAGTTTCCAGTCATTTAAATAAATCCAGCATTACAGGAGACCCCTAATAAACTTGCCAACAGGAAAAAAAATTTACAAATGAAGTTCAACATGGATAAATATGAAGTCATAGGTGTTTGGAAGAAGATTAGAGACCTCGTTCATAACTGGGAAGATGAGGTTATTGGTGTGGTAGAGATACAAGAAAACTTGGAGTGGCAGTCAGGGGAAGTTGCACAAGATGACAATTCTGAAAAGAAAGATGATGAACTAAGCCTCGGTAGGATAATGGAGAGCTGAATATAGTTTCACTAGATCCTACAGGACAGTTTAGCAAACGCCTATGAGTTCCAAGTAAGTGGCAAACTGGATCCAAAATTTACAGAGTGACAAGTTGCAAAGGATAATGTGATAGCAAGGCTTTTGTAGACCAATATAGTACAGGATCTAAGTTGTTCCTTTGGCCCATGATGTGTCAGTCTAATTAAGTTAACAACATCTAATCCCTTCTGCCTGGATATGGTCCACATCCTTCTATTGTCTGTACACTCACCTGTTTATCTAACTACCTATTGAACACCTCCTTTATATCTGCCTCCATCACATTCTGACAGTGCATTCTAGGTACCCACCACTGTATAGTAAAAACAAGACTACCCCACGTATCTTCTTTTGAATTTTTTCCTCGCTCTTTCTTTAAATGCATGCTCCATCTCAATATACGTTTAAACTCTGGAGAAAAAGCTTTTGACAGTCTATTTTATCCATGCCTTGGATAATTTTTATAAACCTCTTTCAATTCTCCCCTTAAACTCCCTGTGCATGATTCCACATAGCTCAGTAATGGGGGAGAACACAAGTAGAGATTTAGAAGAAATCTAGTATGGAATTTGGAGGAATTTTATTTCCTCAAAAGTTGACACAAATCGTATTATTATGTTGAGAGGAAGTCTGGACAGGTGAATGAGGAAGTGATATATGTAAAATTCTAATAATTGGCATCAATTGCTTGGAAATCAAAGTGATCCAGCATTTGGCTCTCTCATTGTTCTGGAGTGTGAGCAGTGTCTGTGGTTGGAGTTGAAGGTCTAGATTGTGTATTAGGTGTGTGCTCAAAGTGGGGTCTGCTGAAATCTGCTGGGTTCTATTTTCAGCTCCCTTTATGCTAATCAGTTACTGAAAAAGTTATATTTCTGTGTAACATGCAAAATAAGTGTGATGTGATGGAATAAAGAATTATATAAAAAATATAGTATGGATATCAAATAAATGTATAAATACCAGCATGTTTTACAGTGTAAACAGCAGACAAAATTGTGGTTTAATGTGTTTACAGTGCATTGCAGTGACTGAGGTAACAGATGGTGTGAAGTTTTTCTTTGTTTTAATAGCCCTACAGTGCATTCGTGAAGGGAGCTTTTGGAAAAGGCAATTTGTAGGGTGGGTAATGATGCAGTGAATTTTTTCTCCCCTGCTTCTTTCTCCTGGACACATGCAAGTACTGCAGTGATGGCAGACTGTAGCCAATTACTTTTTCTAAGTTCATTCGCTATTTCTTTATCCCCGAATGCTACCTTTCCAGCATCATTTTCTAGCGGTCTGATAAACACTCTCTCCTCTCTTTCATTCTTTATATATATGAAAAAAACCTTTGGTATACTCTTTTATATTATTGGCTGGCTTACCTTCATATTTCACTTTTTCTCTCCTTAAGACTCTTTCACTTCTGTTAGTTTTTAAAAGCTTCCCAACCCCTGAATGTCCCACTATTTTCCCAATATTAAATGCTGTCTCTTTTGCTTTCTTGTTATATTCCACTTCCCTTGTCAGCCACAGTTGTGCCATACTACTTCATCTTTAGGATATACCTATCTAATTTCTTTAAAATCCTCCCTGAAACTTCTGCCATTGCTGTTCTGCTATCATTCCTGCTGGTGTCCCCTTCTAATCAACTATGGGCCAGTTTCTCTTTCATGTGCTCTATAATTCTCTTTTCTGCACTGTAATACCGATACATCTGACTTTAGCTTCTCCCTCTCCAGCTGCAAGGTGAACTCTATCATATTATGATTACTGCTTGCTAAGGGTTCCTTTACCTTAAGCTCCCTAATCAAATCTGGTTCATTACACAACTCCCAATTAGAATAGCTGATCCCTTAGTGGACTGAACCACAAGCTGCTCTTAAAAAGTCATCTTGTCGGCATTCCCTCTCTTGAGATCCAACACCAACCTGATTTTTCCCAGTCCACCTGCATACTGCAATCCCCCCCATGACTATTGCAACATTAGCCAGCTGGTGGTGCTGTGGCATCAGCACCGGACTTTGAGGCGAAAAACCCTGAGTTTGTATCAGGTTGGCTGCTTGCATGTTTTCCATCTGTGCTGGGTTGAGTAAGCTAGTAACTTGGCCTTGTATATTTTTAAAAAATTGTCAAATCCTATACAAGTGGCAAAAGTGCTTTCTTCTGAGCCACAAGGCATGAAAAGGAGCAACATTGCAATATGGCCCTTTTTACATGCCTTTTATCTCCCAACATAACTTGCATCTCACATTCTGGCTACTCTTCGGAGGGCTGAACCATCTGAATCTATTTCTTGTAGTTTCTTAACTCTTCCCACAAGGATTCTACATCTTCCGATCCTATGTCACCTCTTTCTAAGGGTTTGTTTTCATTTTTTTTTTACCAACAGAGTCACCCTTTGCCTACCTGCTTGTCCTTTGGATACAGTGTGTATCCTTGGATGTTAAACTCCCAGCTGTAATTTTCTTTCAGCCATGACTTGGTCACAGCTTCATACATGCCAGTCTCTTGCTATGCCGCAAGATCATCTATCATATTCCGTATGCTGTATACATTCAAATATAACACGCTCAACTCTGTTTTCGTCACCCTTTTCAATTATTCTCCCATGTTACATTTCAATTCGACTGCAATTTTGCCCCATTATCTGTCTGTCCTTCCTCAGTCTCACTACTCAAGTCAGTGTATACTTTCACTCATATACAAACTGCCCCATCTTCCACTCTGTCACTCCAGTTCCCATCCCCCGTCAAATTAATTTAAACACTCCCCAACAGCTCTAGCAAACCTGCCCACTAGTATTCTGGTTCCTCTTGGGTTCAGATGTAACCCACCCTTTAGTACACGCCATAATTCACCAGAAGTGATCCCAATGATCCAGAAAAATGAAACTACTCCCTGCACCAATTTCTCAGCCACACATTCATCTGCCAAACCATCCTATTCTTACCCTCACTGGCATGTAACACAAACAGCAACCTAGAGGTTACTATCTTTGAGGCCCTGCTTTCAACTTTCCACCTTACTCCCTATATTATTCCTTCAAGACTTCTTTTCTCTTTTCCTACCTATGTTGTTGGTAACAGTATGTTCCACAATTTCTAGTTTCTCACTCTCCTCCTTTAGAATGGTTTGGAGATGATCTCAGAACATACCATCCGGGTGTCTCTTTCACGTCCACAGAATCTCCTGTCTGCTGCTTTTTATGGAATCCCTATCACTACTGCACTCCTCTTCTCCCTCGTTGCCTTCTGAGCCACAGCACTAGACTTAGTGACACAGACTAGGTTGCTAGGTCAACGCTCAGTCCCCCAACGGCAGCTCCAGCAATATCCAAAGCAGTATACCTATTGTTGAGGGGAATGTCCGGGGGTACCCTGCGCTGTCTGTCTATTCCCTTTTCCTCTCCTGTCAGAGTGGTCATGATGAGTCAATGAGAGAAGACACATTTTTCTTCAAGTTGGTGTGCATCTCCTCCTTTTTGAGGACTTTCAGCTACAAGATGTGATTGCACCTGGACACTAGCTTGTTTACTTCCTGCTGGTACTTGACTTTGTCACCTTCACTGATTAGTCCAATGGTGGTGAAGTCAGCTGAGGCTGTACAGAATATAAATAGTGACTTAAGCTGAAAGGCTAATTTTTGTGTTGTAATATCCTGAATATGAAATATTTTCAACTGAGAATTACAGTACATGGCTTCAGATTGGTCGTTTCAGTGTGGAACAATTTGCCTGTAACTTTGAACACGAAAGGGTAGACGTGATCTACATCACAAGTGGAAAATGTGCCTATAAGAATAGCTGTTTGTGCATTGCTTTTGAAAATTTGTCCCTTTAAACTAAATTTTGAATTCAAGGTGTTTATTCCAAATCAGTAGTAGATTTATGCAGATAAAGTGCAATGAAAATACATAATCTGAAGTACATTAATTGGTGTAACAGTTTTAGGCACAGAGAAATAAAAATGTAACTGCAAATTCAGTAAATATCATTTTGTTTATAATCAAATTTTAACCAAAAACAGTGATATCAAAGCATTTGAAACCTAGTGATTATATTATGTTTTAAATGTTTGACCTGCATACATTCACTACTGAATCTTGTCCTTGCATACTTCCATAATCTGTTCACTGAATAGTACTTGGAATAAAATTACTCTAAAAGCAACTATCTAACTTTTGTCATTAATACCATTTAAATGTAGCTTGTCACAAGTTTGGTCAGTTAAATTTTATCAGTTGTTTATAGTATTCAGCCATCTTTTCCAAAGTGGAAGTTTGCATGGGGAGCTGTGGATATCGTCAGGGGTACGGACCCACATTCTTCAAATGGCTGTGGTTGAGGCATTTAGCACATTACACATCTATCTTAGCTGTTTACCTTGCATTGTAAATAGAGCCCAGGTTTTAAAAATCAATTCAATTTTTTCTCTCTTTCAGTGCTATGGCTGCAAGTACATACATAAGTCAGGCACCTGTCTATAGTCAAACTCCCCCTTCAAATGTCGACATCTCTAGTTATCAGAGTACAGGTTTAAATGGACAACAGATACCAAGCTACAGTGTTTCCTCGACAGCACATGGCCAAGAGTCTAGCAGTCAACAATCACCTTACTCACAGAAAGCACTTCTATAGAGGATATGACATTTCTCATCAGTTTTGTCCTTTAACTATTAACCCTTAATGCTGGTTGAGAATAAACAGGCAGTGCTTTAATTCACAGCAATTAAAATATCATCAATATGCACCAGTTGCACTGAACTTTTGTTTCTTCAAGCAGAACCACCTAATACTAAAGAAGGACAAATGGTAAGATACCCCTGAAGAAGTATCATGATGTCCCATTTCATGGGATAAAATGGAACTGATAGCTGTTGTGTACATAATGTTGGTTTATTGCATTAGTATTAAATTTGATAGCCATAAGTGAAAATGTGAAGATAAACTGTTACAGTTGATATAGAAATTTAATTCATGGTGGATTTCAAATTAGATTATCAATTTTTCTAGTAATTTTAATTTATATATATTTAAAGTAGATAATGTTTCATCATCCTTATTATGTGAAGGATCAAATCTACATTGCCACATTTTGCACTCTGATGAAAAAAAAAAGGCCGCCTAGATGCCTGCAATGATGTTTTGCTCATTCTGGTCTAAAAGAGGAAGCTCAAATGAGTTATAGGACTTTCTATGCATTTTGTTTTGCTCCTTTTTCACCTCCAGTGATTCTGCTTTGGCTTCTTTGTTTTAAACATTGTTATAACCTGTTTTTTATAAAATTTATCTTATTCACCATATGCCTAACCTAACTTAAAATGGAATTTATTTTTCAAATGAAGAGTCAGAAACTTATTTGTGACTCATTACAACCATCTGCAGTTTAATGCTCAGCTATATAATGGACTGCCTTCATATAATGCTTTGGACGATTGCATCCTCCAAATCTTCATTTTCATTGTAACATTCAAGACGATTGTCGATACTCCAACAAGTTAGGAATTTGAAGGTAGTGAAATCATTTCGTTTTCACTCCTGGCTGTATCTGGCATCTCCAAGCCTGAACTTTTGAAACAAAACAGTTCTAAATTGTGTTACTGCTTATTTCTTGCCAACTATCAGTGACAGAAATCACTGCTTTTTGAAAACAAACACATGCAATTGATGCTACATTAAAAACTGTTCACTTTATTTACCATGTGTCTTAATGGCCACACAAGTGCACACGACTGATGCTATTTAGAATGTTCAGCAGAGCCTCCTGTCCCAGTCAAGTGGCACAGTGTCCCAAATAAATGAAGGGAATCCAGGCTATTTTCTTGATTAGTTTTGTTCTTTAAGAGTTAACCCAAATAAAGTGGCTGCTCCGATTATCCAGAATCCACTGAACTAGTGACTTTTTCCATGTAATTCTAGGTCCAAATGCTTACCCACCAAAGACAAAGCAACGAAGCAAAATCTGCTCTTAACACTGTTTTGTAATTGGAGTCAATCCTTTTTAATTGATTGGGGTTGTTTGATCTTAATGCTTTTGCAATAGCTGGAAAAGGTGATCTTTAGAATTTAATTGACAGTATTCCAGTACTAATTTTCTTGGCCAACTGAATTAAAGTGCAAAAACGAGGAAATCTGCAGATGCTGGATATTCAAGCAACACACACAAAATGCTGGTGGAATGCAGCAGGCCAGAGAGCATCTATAGGAAGAAGCACAGTCGACATTTCGGGCTAAGACCCTTCGTCGGGACTAACTGAAAGAAGAGATAGTAAGAGATTTGAAAGTGGGAGAGGGAGATCAAAAATGATAGGAGAAGACAGGAGGGGAAGGGATGGAGCTAAGAGCTGGAAAGTTGATTGGCAAAAGGGATGCAAGGCTGGAGAAGGGAGAGGATCATGGGACGGGAGGCCTAGGGAGAAAGAAAGGGGGAAGGGAGCACCAGAGGATGGGGAGCAGGTAAGGAGTTATTGTGAGAGGGACAGAGAGAAAAAAGGGAAAAAAAATTAAATCAATAAATAAGGGATGGGGTAAGAATGGAAGGAGGGGCATTAACAGAAGTTAGAGAAGTCAGTGTTCATGCCATCAGGTTGGAGGCTACCCAGACGGACTATAAGGTGTTGTTCCTCCAACCTGAGTGTGGCTTCGTCTTTATCAACCACAATTCAGGGCCCCAGAGAGTCCTTTCAGGTGAGGCGACACTTCACCGCTGAGTTGGCTGGCGTGATATACTGCGTCCGGTGCTCCCGGTGCGGCCTTCTATAGGTGAGACCCGACGAAGACTGGGAGACCATTTCGCTGAACACCTACGCTCTGTCCACCAGAGAAAGCAGGATCTCCCAGTGGCCACACATTTTAATTCCACATCCCATTCCCATTCTGACATGTCTATCCATGGCCTCCGCTACTGTAAAGATGAAGCCACACTCAGGTTGGATGAACAACACCTTATAGTCCGTTTGGGTAGCCTCCAACTTGATGGCATGAACATCGACTTCTCTAACTTCTGTTAATGCCCCTCCTCCCGTTCTATTTTTATTTTTTTCCTTTTTTCTCTCTCTGTCCCTCTCACAACAATTTCTTGCCTGCTCTCCGTCTTCCTCTGGGCTCCCCTCCCCCTTTCTTTCTCCCTAGGTAGGCCTCCCATCCCATGATTCTCTCCCTTCTCCAGCTCTGTATCCCTTTTGCCAATCAACTTTCCAGCTCTTGGCTCCATCCCTCCCCTTCTTACCTTCTCCTATCATTTCTGATCTTCTCCCCCCCCCCCCACTTTCAAATCTCTTACTATCTCTTCTCTCAGTTAGTCCTGATGAAGGGTCTCGGCCGGAAACGTTGACTGTATCTCTTCGTATAGATGCTGTCTGGCCTGCTGTGTTCCACCAGCATTTTGTGTGTGTTGCACTAATGTAAAGCAATGTGACATACCCCTTTTCTAAGAAGTATCAGCACTATTCAGACACTTCCTAATCTGTGTTTTGAATTTGAGTTCCTTTCTCACTGTTCTCAATGAAGAGTGTTATCTATTTTCAGTGCATAAATGGAGTTGGAGGGGAATGTGGAGAGGCATAATCATATTTGCAGACCAGTGGGGATCTTTTTTTCTCTGGAATTGCTCTTCTTATAAAGGCAGTACTCTCATGTTAAAGTGACACCGTCAGATTTCTGTTCCAGCATCATTTATCATTCTGTATGTAAATTTAGAAAGTTGTTGGGCAACCTTTAACGAGATGGTGCTGCTTCAATCTAGTATCTATAACTGGAGGTGTGAAATTTGCAAATATTTGCTGCATTTACACTTTTTTAAATTCTTGAAGTTGATATTGTTTGATCTGAAAATGGAAAAAGATCATATTTTTCACTCAATGTAATGCAATACCAGCCAAATGTAATTCAAAAAAGTACTTTGGTTAATAAATAGTTTAACAGATGTAAACTTTTTTCCTGTGTTCATCATTAAATCTACAAAAATCATCCATGGTCCATAACTCTGTAAATATAATATAAATGTTTACCATGTGCTAATTGTAAAATGCTGGTTCATTTGTGTTCAGTTTCCCATTTACAAAAGTAAACTTGTTAGAAAATGAGCAAAAGATCTGTATGCAAGATGTTAAAACCATTTTATTGATGGATACTTGAGTATGTTTTGTCATATAGAGTTTTAAACAATGCTTATGCTAGTAAGATCTGAAAGCGTGTTTGTATAATCTTTGACTTGTTAGCTGTCAAATAAATTGTAACAAGAGTGGCTGAGTTAAATGCAAAAATTATAAGGCATCTCATAAGATTTCCTATTCTATTGCATGTCATGGGTTCATAAAGTGAAAATGCTGAATCTTCATTGAGAGGGTTTCACAGTTGACCTGTGACCAACTAAACGGTTTAAGTAAATAGTTTAACAGATATTGTTCTGATGTCAATGAATTGAAATGGTTTTGTCAAAAAGTATAATAGTTTTGGTCTTTGAGTTCCACTATAAACTACCAGAGACTTATTTTGTTTGTTTAATAAAAACCTTCTACAGCCTCTCAGTCTTTTGCACTTAGACTTATAATACACCAAGATGATCTTTTGAGGTCAACACTTTCTGAGAATGAATTTGCGGGTGACCTTAATCAAAGCTCCACAGTTGATATTGAAAAGGAATTTTTAAAGTATTCATTTCTGGAGGACCAGCATATAAAGGCAAGGAGGTAATGCTTATGCTTTATAAGACACTGGTCAGACAGCATTTGGAGTAATGTGAGCATTTTGGGGCATCATACCCAAGGAAGGATGTGCGAGCATTGGAGGGGGTCCAGAGAGGAAGTGGAAAAAGTTAACATATGAGCATTTGATGTTTCTGGGCCTGTACTCATTGGAGTTTAGAAGAATGGGGGTGGGGGCGGGGGGGGGAGGGGTGAGAGAATCTCATTGAAACCTACTGAACATTGTAAGGCCAAGATGGTGGATATTTCCAATAGTAAGAGAGTCTAGGACTAGTGGGTACAGCCTCAAAATAGAAGGACATCCATTTAGAACAGAGTTGAGGAGGAATTTCTGAGGAAAAATCTGTGAAATTCACTGCCTTAATCAGCTGTGGAGGCCAAGTCACTGGGTATATTTAAAGTGGAAATTTTTTTTTTGCTTAGTAAGGGTGTCAAAGGTTATGGATGGGGAGGCTGGAGAATAAGGTTGAGAGGGAAAATAAATCAGCTGTGATCGAATGCAAAGCAGACTCGATGTGCCAAAAGATCTAATTATGCTTTTGTTTCTTATGGTCTTATGAAAGCTGATTCAGCAATTGTTGGAGTGTCTCAAGAGTGGGTTTTGCTAAATGAGGGTAAGTGTATTATATTATTTTAATTTTATCCTATGGTCAATGTTATTAACTTATACAATTAAATCCATGCTGGCAGGTTTTTGATGAAGCTTGAAGTTTCAGATGAGAACATAAGCAAGGTTAATGTAGGTGGTCCCTCTTTATGCCAATCAAGTCTCATTTAAAGTCAGTTAATTTCAGTGACTGGACTAGAGTTGTAAAAAGGGAAACAGCCAAACAATAAATAAGGCAGAACTTGCAAAAATAGACTGCCACTAGTTACTTGCATGTAGTCTACATTGAGCAAGTGGTAATCTTTTAAAAGAGAAATCATGAGATTTCAGAGCTTTTCACCATTATGAAAGCAAGTCCAATAAAGCTTTGAGTGTAAGGGATATCGAGGCTTTAATAACAAAAGAATAAAGCACATGGCAGCCTGAAGCAACTGAAAATGAAGTGCTTCAGGAATATAGAAAGCAAAGGAGTGGGTGTGTGGACAAAGAAATGAGACCAGAGGGACATTGAAATATTACCTGCGAGCCAGATTAAGGAAAATGTAATTTATTAAGGGTAATCGGTGAAAGAGGTAAGGCCTGTTGGGGACCAAAATAATAATCTATGTAAAGCCAGCAGATGCAACTGAGGTTTTAAATATTTGTCACCTGTATTCACTGAGAAGTAGAGAAGTAGTACATTACAGTGAGAAAATTCAGCATAGGAGACTGAAATTCTAGAAAATGCTGTACTTAAAAAGAGCTAATATTGATACCTTAACAGACTTAAAATGGATAAATCTGCGGGGCCCAATAATATGTTTTTAATTGAACATTGTATTTTCCAACTTTGGGTAAACTGCTGTCATTGTTTTCCATTATCAAACTTGTGTACCTTTCACATCATGCTTGTTTCAAATTCCATGTTAGTAGTCAGTATTTGTGCTCCTCACTTGATTAGTCTTAACATATCTCCATATATGGATCCTACATCTCCCACACACCTCCCCCTCAGAGTTTATTGCAAGGCGCCCCAATCCAAAACGTTAATTGCTGTCTCATTCCAGAGACATAGGAGACTGCTGATTCTGGAATTCTAGAAGCTATTGTCACTAAAAGGAGCAGATGTAGGATTTTAACCCGAAACATCAACAATTCCTTTCTTCACACAGATGCAGCTTGAGCCACCGAGTTCTTCCAGCAGATTGTTGCTCTCATTCCACAATTGCTGCTTGACTGGCTGATTCTACCAGCATTTCTTTTTTGTTCTGAATTCCAGTTTCTGTAGTTTTACTTGTTTTCCATAGCTATATCTCACCTTCATAAATGCATCTCACCCTAACCATGGACTTTTTACTCTCCTTCCATCCAGTAGGCGCTACAGGAGCCTCTGCTCCTGCACCAGCATTCACAGGAGGAGCTGCTTCCCAGAGGCTGTGACCCTGCTGAACCTCACGTTACAGCGCTAAGCAGTATTGCACCCATATCGTACTGTCTCAGTACTTTTGTATTTGTGTGCTTTAGCACTTACTTTTTATTCACTGTTATTTTGTAAATAACACTATTCTTTGCATTTCTGGTTAGATGCTAACTGCATTTCATTGGCTTTTTATCTCTACTCGGCACAATGACAATAAAGTTGAATCTAATCTAATATTGGGAAACATCCCCCATAGCGAAGATAACTAAAATCCCACCACCAGACACAAATTCCTCTTCCCATCCCTTTCAGCATTTTATAGGGACCATTCCTTTTGCAAGTCCTAGTCTGCTCTTCTGTGGATGAGTAGTTGGTGATGACAAGATGCAACAGCTGTCCTTTTCACCTCTTACCTTCCTACCATCCAATGACCTAAACATTCTCCCCAGATGAAGCAGCATCCAGAGTCTCCCGTTGGCAGTCCATGAAGTAGTACGCGTGTGGCGCTGCTCCTAACTTTGATATCCTACTACACACCACTAGATCCGTTTAAAGTTTGAAGGTTTATTACTTTTCATAGTCATTGTCATACTTTATTGATCCTTGGGGAGATTGGTTTTCATTACAGTTGCACCATAAATAATTCAATAGTAATAAAACCATAAATAATTAAATAGTAATATGTAAATTATGCCAGGAAATAAGTCCAGGACCAGCCTATTGGCTCAGGGTGCCTGACCCTCCAAGGGAGAAGTTGTAAAGTTTGGTGGCCACAGGCAGGAATGACTTCCTATGACGCTCAGTGTTGCATCTCGGTGGAATGAGTTTCTGGCTGAATGTACTCCTGTGCCCAACCAGTGCATTATGTAGTGGATGGGAGTATTGACCAAGATGGCATGCAACTTGGACAGCATCCTCTTTTCAGACAGCACCGTCAGAGAGTCCAGTTCCATCCCCACAACCTCACTGGCCTTACGAATGAGTTTGTTGATTCTGTTGGTGTCTGCTACCCTCAGCCTGCTGCCCCAGCACACAACAGCAAACATGATCGCACTGGCCACCACAGACTCGTAGAACATCCGCAGCATCGTCCGACAGATGTTAAAGGACCTCAGTCTCCTCAGGAAATAAAGAGGGCTCTGACCCTTCTTGTAGACAGCCTCAGTGTTCTTTGACCAGTCCAGTTTATTGTCAATTCGTATCCCTAGGTATTTGTAATCCTCCACCATGTCCACACTGACCCCCCGGATGGAAACAGGTGTCACCGGTGCCTTAGCCCTCCTCAGATATACCACCAGCTCCTTAGTCTTTTTCACATTAAGCTGCAGATAATTCTACTCACACCATGTGACAAAGTTTCCTACCGTAGCCCTGTACTCAGCCTCATCTCCCTTGCTGATGCATCCAACTATGGCAGAGTCATCAGAAAACTTCTGAAGATGACAAGAAGTTTTACTGAAGGTTTTACGATTTAATTACGATGGCGGGGATTTAAAAAAAAAGCTGGAAAAGCCGTTGTTGAAACAGACCCAACAGAGCAATCAGCGGAAGTCCTTCCTTCAGAAAGAATGCTCTCTTTATGGAGATATGAATACTAAGATTGATAGTCTGGTGAAGGCTAACGAAAAGTTTGAAAAAATTATTTCCATCGTCCAGGAATCTTGCGGCAATCTGGAAATCCAATTTGAGGTGCTCATGAAGACTCCTAACAGAATTAAAAGAGAACAGAAGGCAATGAATCAAGTTATTAAAGAACAAGAATTAAAGATATCGGCTATGGAAAACAAAATTAATGAGGCTACTTCGGAAATATTGAGAATTAAGAAGAAAACGGTTGATCTGAAAAGTAGAAGCCGCAGGATGAATTTACGCATACTGGGTTTGCCTGAAATTACGGAATCCGGTGAGCCATTAAAATATTTCAAGGATATGTTAGATTCACATTTTAGTGAGATACTTGAAGCCCCTCTGATAATAGATAGAGCCCATCGTTCTCTCTGCCCAAAGCCTTCAGCTGAGATGAAACCTCACCATGTGATACTATGCCTGCATTATTTTACAACTAAAGAAGCGATTCTCCGAGATGCAAGGAAGTGAGGGAAGCTAATCTTTAATGAGGCAGCCATTCATATGTTTGGAGATTTTTCTCCAGAGGTTTATGCTGAAAAAGTTAAATATCGGGAAGTGATGGCTGAACGTTATAAGAATAATTGTCAACCTTCTTTGAGCTTCCCGGCTCGTCTGAAAATCTCTCCACCTAATGATCGCCCCAAATGGATTGACTCCCCAGAAGAGAGTTGGAGATTCATAAAGGAGTTCAAATCCGTCTCGCAAACAACTTGAACGATTAATCCTTGGCTGGGAGTCATTGAAATGGGAAAAACCTTAATACTTAATATAGCTTTGGATTTAATATACATATACTTAATTACTCTTTTATTGACTTGTAAGTGGCTTGCACTAGTCATAACAGATTAATTGGTTGGATTTATCCTTTTTTGAATATATGATTAACTTACTTTAAATGAATTTAAGATGGCCGATGTTAGTTGGGTTCCAACCTCTGTTAGACATAGTATCAAAATATTTGAAATTGTTTACTACTTCATTTTTTTATGTTTTGTCTTTAGTTGGTGGTGTCAATACATAACCGTCTGAGAAGAGCCTGCCAATCGGAGACGGGATAAGGGATAGTAGTTTAGCATGCTGTCCACTTATTGGACAGTTTTCTGGCTTTGGGTGGAGGGGGCAGGATTATTAGATTATGTGTTTTCTGACTGGGCAATCCTGAGAGGTTTTTCTGTCAATCATGTTGCATTTGTTTTTATCTTTGGTCGAGTTCATGCTTTGTTTTTCCTGGTAGATTTGATTTGTGCTTATGCAATAACTTACTTTACAAAATCTTATATTAAAGTTTAAATATGGATGTCAATAAAATTAATATCTTGGAATTTGAATGGTATGAACCAATCTATGAAGCGAAAAAAGATCTTTAAGAAATTAAAAACACTTCAGGCTGATATTATTTTGGTGCAGGAGATCCATATTCGTAGGGAAGATGAAAATGTTTTTTTTAATTTTGGAGAGGTAATCAATTTCATTCTTTATCAGTAACTAAAATGAGAGGAGTATCTATTTTTATTAAATCTAAAACCCCTTTCATACATGTTAATACTGTTACTGATTCAATTGGAAGATATTTGATTGCTACTGGTCTGTTATGAGGTCAAAAGTTGGCTCTAGTGTGTGTTTATGCACCTAATATAGATAGTCCTGAATTTTTTAAGAAACTATTTTCTGCACTGCCAAATTTAAATGAACACAAATTGATTATGGGCGGTGACTTCAATTGTTGTTTAAATCCTTCGATTGATAGGTCATCAACCAATCTGTTGCTTCCTAATAAGGCTGCGACTTGTATTAACTTTTTTATTGGAATATGGTTTGGTTGATAGCTGGAGATTTATATATCCTAAAGATAGGGATTTTTCTTTCTTTTTGCATGTATATCATAGATACTCAACTGATTATTTTTTTGCTGGACATGCAATTGGTGCCTTTTGTTGCCAATTGCACATACGATGTCATCGCGTTGTCGGACCACGCACCTATGAAATTAATATTTAGATTTCCTCATAACATTTTAAAATCTTCTCAGTGGAGATTTAATACTACATTATTACAGGACTTAGCATTTGTAAGTTTTATGAAAGAATAAACTTTTTTTTGAATTAAATGCAACTGAGGGAATGTCAAATTTGGTTATTTGGGATATGATATCTTTTCGCAGGGGCCAGATAATTTCTTATTCAGTAGGTTTAAGAAGGAAAACCAAAGCGGAACTTTTAGTGATTACTAACAGGATTAAAGAAATAGATAAAGTTTATTCAGTAACACCTAATGAAGATCTTTATAAGGAAAGGGTGGAACTTCAAATACAGCATGATTTGCTTTTGACCTATCCCATTTAGTAGCAACTTCTCAAATCTAAAAGTCAATTTTACATACATGGGGATAGGTCAGGCAAGTTGTTGGCTGGTCAATTAAAAGCAGATATGGCTAGAAGACAGTTTTGAAAATATGAAGAGCTGATAGAATTGAAATGTCAGATGGTCAGGAAGTTGTAAGGTATTTCTGGATTTCTACTCTAACCTTTATAAATCTGACTTTTCAGACAATATTACTTCTATGAATAGATTTTTGCAAAAGCTGAATATACCTAAAATTTCTACTCAAGATATGAATACATTAGATGCTCCTATTAAACAAGAAGAAATAACAAAGGCTATATCCTCTCTTCAATCAGTTAAGGCTCTGGGACCAAATGGATATACAGTGGAATTTTTTAAGACTTTTACTGAGCTACTTACACCTCATTTATGTCAAGTTTTCACTGATTCTGTATCCTCTGGGACTCTCCCGAAAACTTTTCATGAGGCATTAATTTCACAAATTCCTAAAAAAGAAAAAGATTTATCTGAATGTGCCTCTTATAGACTAATTTCTTTACTGAATGTGGATTCTAAAATTCTTTCTAAAATTTTGGCTAATAGGATCGAGAATATTTTACCTAAAGTTATCTCTAACAATCAAACTGGATTTATTAAGAATAGATATTCACACTTTAATATTTGGAGACTATTGAACATTATTTATTCCTCTCCTTCCAAAGAACTTGAATGTGTTGTTTCCCTTGACGCAGAGAAAGACTTTGATAGGGTGGAGTGTTTTTATCTATTTGAAATTTTAGGAAAATTTTATTTTGGTCCGGGCTTTATTTCCTGGATCAAATTGATCTATCAAGCTCCTATGGCTGCGGTTATAACTAACAATCAAAAATCTCCCTATTTTAAACTATACAGAGGTACCCGGCAGGGCTGTCCTCTTAGTCCTTTGTTATTTAACTTGGCTGTAGAACCTCTTGCTATTGCTCTTGGGAATTCCAATAGTATTCAGGGTATTAAGAGAGGGGATAAAATGCATAAGGTTTCGTTGTATGCAGACCACTTGTTAGTCTACATTTCAGATCCTAAGAAATCTATTCCTTCTATGTTATCCATATTCTCCGAATTTAGTAGTTTTCCTGGATATAAGTTAAATTTATACAAAAGTGAGTTATTTCCCATTAATAATCATTTGGATCAGGATGAGCAATTGCATTCAGTATTGCTAAAAATCAATTTACTTACCTTGGTATTAAAGTTGCTAAGAATTTTAAAAATCTGTATGAATATAATTTTCTCCCATTAATTGATTGTACCCAACAAATACTTTCTAAATGGTCTACTATGACGCTATCATTAATTGGTTGAATTAATGCTATTAAAATGATAGTTCTACCGGAATTCTTATATATATTTCAAGCAGTTCCTTCATTTGTTCCTAAACTGATTTTTGACAGAATAGGCTTTAAAATTTTATCCTATATTTGGAATAATAAAAATCTTAGATTGAGTAAACATTTATTGCAGAAATTAAAAAAAGGACGGTGGCTTTGTCAAATCATAGTCTGTACTACTGGGCAATTAATATCCGATATATTACCTGTTGGATTCATTATTCAGACATATAAGACCATCCTTTAAGGGTGGATTTGGAGAAAAACTCAGTGAATGGTTATTCGTTGGCCTCTTTACTGGGAGCTCCTCTTCCTTTTCTGCTCTCTAAGATTGGTAGACAAGACCTTAATCCTATTATTAAACATACATTAAGAATTTGGTTTCAGTTTCAGATTTTTTGAATTAAATAATTTTGTCCTTTCTAGTAAAATATATTGTAACTTTTTTTAAACCATCAATTTTAGATCAGGCTTTTTAAATTTGGAAAACCAAAGGAATAATAACTTTTTCGGATTTGTTTATAGGGGATTGTGTAATGTCTTTTACTCAGCTAGCGGATAAATTTGATTTAGCCAATGTACACTTTTTTAGATATTTACAAATTAGGAATTTTTTTACTTACTTTGCTTCCAAATCATCCCTCTGCTTATCCATCTAATATAATAGATGCCCCCTCCCAGGTTAAACCACTCCAAAAAGGATTAATAGCTGCAATCTATAATTGGTTATTGAATTTACGAATGATATCTAACGATAAAATTAAAGCTGCCTGGGAATTGGAATTTCAAGAGTTACTTTCAGATAATCAATGGAGTAACATTTTTCATCTGGTAAGTACTTCATCTATTTGTGCCCGTCATTCCTTGATACAGTTCAGGGTAGTGCATCGGGCACATATGTCAAAGGATAAATTAGTCCATATTTTACCCAATATTAATCCTATTTGTGATAGATGTAATACTCAGGTGGCCACTTTAACCCACATGTTTTGGTCTTGCATAAGGTTGGAGACTTTTTGGAAAGGTATTTTTAAAACCTTATCAAAAGTGCTGGATCTGGATTTACAACCAAACTTACTTACGGCTATTTTTGGGATTATTCCATCAGAAGCAGGGTATACTCCTACTTCTGCTCAGCGGATGATAGCCTTTTTAACCTTATTGGCTAGGAAAGCAATTTTACTTAAATGGAAGGACCCTAACCCTCCTACTGCCTTTTATTGGCTTTCCTCTATCATGTCCTGTTTAACTCTAGAGAAAATAAGAAGTCAGACATTGGATACATCCTTTTGAAGAAATCTGGCGACCTTTTATTCAATATTTTCATATGATTTAATTTTTGTACTGATTCTCTTCCAGCTATTTTTACACAACCTTGGATTTGATCAGAGAGTCTGTCTTCTCTTGTTTTTCTCTCAGGATGGACTGCCTAGTCCTTTTTTTCTCTGTTTAGGATAGTTTTTTTTCTTTTTATATATATAAAAATTTCTAATAGTCTTTCCTTTTTTCATAAATTGATCAGAGGAGAATGAATTACATTCTTTTTCTGTATTATACATTTTATATCAAATTTATACTTTGTAGATCAACACTGTGTGATTCTGATGTTGTTTATTTTACCTTCTGTATGTACTGTTATTGACATATATACCAGAGATATTCTCCTCCTGTTTGTATAAAAAATCAATAAAAAGATAGAAAGAAGCAGCAGCATCCAGGGACCTAACCAATTTTCTTTCCCAATGAAGCTCAGGTTTCTTCCAATCTGATGTACTGCAGTTGATTTTCACAGTGTAGCTTCCATTGCATTGGAAAAAACCAATGAAAGTTGTGGGATTGCTTGGAAAGCATTTGCTTTCAGTTTCCAGGAGTTATCTTGAGTTATGTATTGCCTACCACACTAATCCTGCATGCTAGAGAGAGGCTCAACTTAAGCTTTTGTCTGGACACAAGAGCTCCAGACTTGCATCAACCTCTCTGATAAATTGCATTCTGTTGGTCACATCTGAGGATCTCTGAAAATCCACGCATCTGTGACCTTAGCTCAGATTTCCCCCCTCCACTGGTGGGCATGTCCCAAGGCCTGTTATTAGCAACACATATCACAGGGAGAATTTAATCATTTCTGTTAACCCATTTAACCTGGTCTTGCCATCTAGGAGATATTCCCTTTCTCCTTTATATCCCTCCCCCCTCATTCACTGCAAGTTAAAACTAACTTACTTTCCCTCATTTCTCCAGTTTTTTTTTAAACAAGGATCATCAAACCGGCACAGTAACTCTATAACTTTCTCTTCAGATGTTGCCTGAATGTTGATAGTTTCCAGCCTCTTATAAAATCCTGCATCACCCTTTTCGATTTCTGTCCCCATGTTAATCTTCAACTCATCTGTTTGCCTTATCTGCTCTTCCTCACAGTCTCATTACACGCTGTATCTAGACTCATGGAAAAGTAAAGTACAGAAACCGAATTATGGACCTGTATTCCCAGATCCCTTTACTGCATTCCTCAGTACCCTACCGTTCACTGTGTAAGACCTACCTTGGTCGGTCCTGCTGAAGTGCAACACCTCGCTCTTGTCTGCATTAAATTCCATCTGCCATTTTTCTATCTGGTCCAGATCCCTCTGCAAGCCAAGATAGACTTCCTGGCCAATCTTGGTGTCATCCACAAATTTGCTGATCCAGTTAACCACATCATCATCCAGATTGTTGATATAGAAGTAGTTTTTAATGTTACTCACGAAAACTCCTGCTATAGTTTTCTTTTGAACTATGACCCCTAATCTTCAATTTAGCAGTTTGGAAATAATTATTACTTAATCTGCTTGCCTCTCAAGACATTTGATCATACATTTGCTCAAATGAGGAAGTTTTAAGAAGAGTCTATACCCTAGTATTGCATTGGCTGGGGATATTGTGGGGATGGAGGGGGTTATAAATATCAGGGAGTTTGAAGATACAGGGTTCAAATTTTACATTGTTCAAGATAGAAAATGCTAATCCCACAATTTCTTTACATTGAAAGAAATAGTCAAAAATCCTAAAATGTAACTTCTTTTTGCTCTCTGAAATGAACATTGTTGACTCGCTTCCATTGGGCAAAGCTAACAAGTGTTATAAGCCAATTTTGTAAGTCACACAAAAAAAGAGCATTACAAGAGTAATGATTATCAAAATAATAAAAGCAATAATTAGTGTACATTAACCTTGGGTTAACTAGCACAGGTTCAGTGAGATGGGGGTCAAGGCATTATCTTTTTCAGAGAAGGGCCTGTGAATGACAATGGAACTGAGATAATACATTGTTGGCAGCAAATAATTTAATCAGGATCATCCTCTGTTTCGTGGTTCCTCTTTCAGCCTTGTGCATTGGAGCAGCCATATCATGTGGTTATGTAAACGGTCAGAATGCCCTCCACCGTAGATCTGTAGAAATTTGTTAGAGTCTGGTGACGAGCGAAGTTTCCTCACACACCTAATGAAGTAGAGTTGCTGGCACACTTTTTTCATGATTTCATCAATGTCAGAGCCCAAGATATATTATCCAAGATGATGAAACCCAGGAACTTAAAGCTGCTCACCCTTTGCACCACTGACCCTCAATGAGAACTTGTATGTGTTCTCCTGACTTTCTCTTTCTGAAGTCCACAATGAGTTTCTTGGTCCTGCTGACACTGAGGTTGACACCACCCAACTACCCAACCAGCCAATCTATATCTTTTGAGGAGCTTGATTGGCAGCCAATCGGAGTTCAGGATAAAAATAAGGCACAGGCAATTGGAGTGGCCATTGTTGGAGTGGGGTAGTGTTAAAATGGGGAGACTTTTGGCTTTGGCTTAGGCTTAACAGGCTTGGGTGACAACAGGTGTGGCTGCTAAGTATCTGGTAAGTTTTCTTATTCTTCATCTGTAAATGTATAGATAAGGCAGTAAGAATAACCTCAGGGGCTGTGCTTTGTTCTTGCTTTGAGAATTGGGAGTTCTGGGTGACCTCTAGCCTCCCAGATATCTGCATGAGGTCCATTGTGATGCAGCTCCTCAGAGAAAGTGTTGAAGAACTGGAGCTGCAACTTGATGACTTTCAGCACATAAGGGAAACTGATAAGATGATAGATAGGAGCTACAAGGAAGTAGTACCGTTGTGCCTGTTCCCTTCAATAACAAGTATATAATTTTGGTTACTGTAGGGGGGGGGGTGAGGGGAAATGACCTACCAGTGGGAAGCTGCAGCAAAGGGGTCTCTGGCACTGAGTCTGCTGCTATGGCTAAGAAGAGAAAAGGGGTGAAGAGGAGTGGAGTAGTGTTAGGAGATTCCATTGTTAGAGGAATAGAAATGAGATTTCATGGGCATGAGAGACACCTGGATGGTATGTTGCTTCTCGGGTGCCAGGATCCGGGATGTCTCTGATAGGGTCCATGGCATTCTAAAGGGGAAGGGTAAGCAGCCAGAACTTTTGCTACAAAAGGCACCAATGGCAAATGGGAAAGGCAAGGAAGTCCTGAAAAGAGATTTGGGGATCTAGGTAGAGAGCTGAACAGCAAGACCTCCAGGGTACTAAGCTCTGGATTGCTGCCTGTGCCATGTGCCAGTGAGGATAAAAATAAGAGCATTTGGCAGATAGGTATGTGGTTAAGGAATTGGTGCAAGGGGCAAGGTGTCAGATTTGTGGATCATTGGAATCCCTTCTGGGGAAGGTATGACCAGTACTGAAGGGATGGACTACACCTGTACCCCGGGGAGACCAATATCCTTGCAAGCAGGTTTGCTAGAGCTGTTCATGAAGGTTTAAACTAATTTTGCAGAGGGATGGGAATCAGAGTGATAGGGCTGAAGATGGGGCAGATGGTTCACAAACAGAGGCAGTGTGTAGTGAGACTGCTAGCAAGGATAGGCTGATGATAGGACAAAATTGTAGTCAACAGGATGAGTTGAAATGTCAAAGGTGGATTAATTTGAAATGGGTGATAAATACAGGATTAAGGATGTTGTATTGGAATGCATGCAGTATATCGAGTAACATAGATGAACTTGTATTGCAGTTAGAGATTGGCTGGTATGGCATTGTGGTTATCATGGAGTCATAGTTGAAAAATGACTTTAATCGTAAGCTTAATATCCAAGGATACACAATCTATCAAAAGGACAAGACAGGTAGGCAGACAAGGAGGTGTGGCTGTGCTGGTTTAAAAAAAATGAGAGTATTTGTGGAATGTCTCTGAGATGGCTTTTTAGAGCAGCCCCTCTAGAGCATCAGCAATTCTCGTTTGAATGTTGGGTAATGAAATGGATGTGATTAGGGAGCTTAAGGTAATGGAACCCTTAGGAAACGGTGATCATAATGTGATAGAATTCATCCTGCAATTTGAGTGGAGAAAAGAAAACATATGTCAGTAATACAGTGAAGTAAAGGAAATTACAAAGGCATGAGAGAGTAGCCGGACAAAGTTGATTTTAAGAGGACACTAGCAGGGATGACAGCAGAACAGCAGTGGTTAGAGTTCCTGGGAACAATTCGGAAGGTGAAAGATAGATACATCCCGAAGAAGAGGCAGGATGATGCAAGCATGCCTGACGAGGAAGTCAAAGCCAACATAAAAGCAAAAGAGGCCATATAATAGAGGAAAAATTAGAGGGAAATTAAAGGATTGGGAAGCTTTTCAGTACAGATAAAATGCAACTTTAAACAAAACCATGGGGGGGGGGGGCAGAGATATGAAATATATGAAGGTAAACCAGCAAATAGTATCAAAAATGATAGCAACAATTTGTTTTTAGATATATGAAGAGTTAAAGAGAGGTGAGAATAGATTAGATTATGAGGACACGCAGTCTTCTTTTATTGTCATTTAGTAATGCATGCATTGAGAAATGATACAATGTTCCTCCATAATGATATCACAGGAACACAAGACAAACCAAGACTGATAAACTGACAAAAACCACATAATTATAACATATAGTTACAACAGTGCAAAGCAATACCGTAATTTGATAAAGAACAGACCATGGGCACGGTAAAAAAAAAGTCTCAAAGTCTCCTGGAAGTCCCATCATCTCATGCAGACGGTAGAAGGAAGAAAAACTCTCCCTGCCATGAACTTCCAGTGCCGCAAACTTGCCGATACAGCACTCTGGAATCACACGACCACAGCCGACTCTTGAGTCCGTACAAAAACTTTGAGCCTCCGACCAGCCCTCTGAGCTCCAAGCACCGAGCACCATCTCTGCCGAGCGCTTTGACCCCGGCCCCGGCAATAGGCAAAGCCGAGGATTTGGGGCCTTCCCCACCGGAGATTCTCAATCGCACAGTAGCAGCGGCAGTGAAGCGGGCATTTCAAAAGTTTCTCCAGATGTTCCTCCGTGCTTCTCAAATCTGCCTCCATCAAATCAGGATTGTGCACGGTACCTAATTGTGCATTGGTCCATTGGAAAATGATACTGGAGAAATAGTAACGGGACAAAGAAATGATTTACAAATTGAATAAGTATTTTGCATCACTCTTCACAGTGGAAGACACAAGTAGTATGCTGGAAATTTGAGAGTGTCAAGGGCAGAAGTGAATGCTGTTGCTATTGAAGAGAGAAATTGCTTGGGGAAAGTGAAAGGTCGGAAGGTAGGTGATCATCTGGAGCTGATGGACTCCACCCCAGGGTTCTAAAAGAGGTAGCTGAAGGAATTGTGGAGGCATTAGTAATGATCTGTCAGGAATCCATAGATTCCAGCATGGTTACGGAGGACTGGAAAGTTGCAAATGTCACTCCACTCTTCAAGAAGGGCAAGAGGCAGAAGAAAGGAAACTATAGACCAGCTAGCCTGACCTCAGTGATTGAGAAGATGTTGGATCAATTGTTAAGGATGTGGTTTCTGAGTACTTGGAGGCATAAGACAAAATGGTCAGAGTGGTTTCCTTAAGGGGAAATTTTGTCTGGCAAATCTGTTGGAACTACTTGAATAAATAGCAAGTAGGATAAACAAAGGAGATTTAGTGGATGTTGTTTACTTGGATTTTCAGAAGGCCTTTGACAAGGTGTTGCACATGAGGCTGCTAAACAAGATAAGAGCCTTAAGGTATTACGGGAAAGATAGTAGCATAGGTAGAGCATTGGCTGATTGGCAGGAGGCAAAGAGTGGAAATAAAGGGATCCTTCTTGGATTGTCTGCCAGTGACGAGTGGTGTTACATAGGGGTCTGTGTTGGGATCGCTTCATTTTGTGTTGTATATCCAAGGTTTGGATGACAGAATTGAGAGCTTTATGGCCAAGTTTGCAGACAATATGAAAATAGGTGGAGTGGCAGGTAGGATTGAGGAAGCAGAGAGGATGCAGAAGGATTTGGATAAATTAGGGGAATGGGCAAAGAAGTGGCAGATAGAATACAGTGTTGGGAAGTGTATGGTCATGCACATTAGTAGAAGGAATAAATGAGGGGGAAAAAAATCAAACATCTGAGTTGCAACGGGACTTGGGAGGGTTTGTGCAGGATTCCTTAAAAGTTAATTTGTAGGTTGTCAGTGGTGAGGAAGATAAATGCAATGTTTGTATTCATTTCAAGAGGACTAGGATATAAGAGCAAGGATGTAATGCTACATGACTGGCTGAGTATAATGCACTGGTGAGGCCTCATGTGGAGTATTGGGAGCAGTTTTGGGCCCCTTATTTAAGAAATGATATGCTGACATTGGAGAAGTTTCGGAGGAGGTTCACCAGAATGATTCCAGCAATGAAAGGCTTATCAAATGAGGAGCGATTGCTGGCTCTGGGCCTGTAATTTTTAGAATTTAGAAGAATGAGGGAGGATCTCATTGAAACCTATTAAATGTTAAAAGGCTGAGATAAAATGGATGTGAAGAGGATGTTTCCTTTGATGGGACAGTCTAGGACCAGAGGACACAGCCTCGGAATAGAGGGTCATCCATTTAGAACATAGGTGAGGAGAAACTTCTTTAGCCAGAGGGTAGTTAGTCTGTGGAAATCGTTACCATAGGCGGCTGTAGAGGCCAGGTCATTGGGTGCATTTAAGGCAAAGGTTGATAGATTCTTGATCAGTCAAGGCGTGAAAGGATATGGGGCAAAGGCAGGAGAATTGAGTCAAGAGGGAAATAGATCAACCATTAGGTTACATGGCCGGCACAACATCGTGGGCTGAAGGGCCTACAATGTGCTGTATATTTCTATGATGGAATGGCAGAGCAGAGACTAAGGGCTGAATGGCCTAATTCTGCTCATATGTCTTACGGTCTTGTATATATGATTCTGAGGTGGGTGTGGGGAAGGGAGGTGTTATCAGAAGGATGGATGTGAAAGGTTTTTGCCCAGCTAACCTTTTCTCTGCCATAGCATACTCCCGACTGGTTGAGTATTTCCATGACATAATACATAAGCATAAAAAAAATATTTTATTTTTAAGATAAATTTAAACATGATTAAAATAAAATTGTACCATCAGTGATTTTAAATTAGGATTAATTCTTCTGTACGTTTAAAGTAAAATTCTGATATTTCTTTACAGTAAATGTTATTAAGTTCTTACTGTACTTGCAGTATACTGGAAATATTCATTTAGGATAATTTAATTTGTGTTCCAGGCTGCCAGCCTTAGTCATGCATCTGATTTTCACAACACTGTCTTGCTTTGGGTTTATAATTGCAGGTTCTCAAGTAATGAACTCTTAATTGCTTATTACTTGCATTACATTTTTTTCTTGCATTTGGGCAATTTTACAAGTTAATGTTTTGCTGTTATTTGTACAATAGCAAATTTATTGAGTAAATTATTGTTGTTAAAGTACCACACAAAAAGATATTATAGTTTTATGTTTACAGGCTGATAATGAATTGATTTGGTACTAATTGAATTGGTGTAATATTGATATATTATCAGCTGAAATAGCTTAAAATGCTGTAACATTCCCTAGATCCTAAGTTTATTACATTGAGTGATGGTTGTTATGGGTTGTGGCTCCCTGTTGATTCATCGGTGAATTCAGTTTAGTGTGGCAATATTGTCTGAGTGAATGGTTCCTGAATGCAAGAATTAAGTAGATGCAGCTTTAAAAAAATGCTGTATTCTGTATATTTAAAACAAACTTGTTAATTAATTATACAGACCTTTGGCAGGACGTCCATACACAAAGCAATATCTATAATTTAGAAGCTAGCAAATAAAGAGAAACTACAGAAAAAATTGAATTACTTTTCGATTTTTAGTGAGATTGTAGGAAGGTGATTTATGTGCTTGAGACTGACTTAATCACCTGGGCATGTTTTTACCATTCATTTCTGGCATCTTTTATAACAATGCAAGCAGTTTTAGAATATTTGCTCCATAGAGAGATCTGGAGTTGATACTCTAATTTATTTTTCCACCATACATGATTGAGAATATGATGCAATATTTATGAAGTATGGAAACCATTTCTTGCAGATGGAACATTGCATTTAATCTTGGTGATATTTAGACATCAAGTGTTTGGGAAAGAAGAGAGCTGTTCTGTTGGGATGGACTGTATCTGAACTGTGTGGAGTTTTATCAGATCAAATAACTAGTGAAGTGGTGAGGTTTAGGTTTATCAAAAATTACAGATTTCTTCATTAGCTGAGTCATTGGACCAAGGATTGGCAAATGGAGTTTCATCCAATTTAAGTATGAGGTGATTGTGTAAAGATAAATCTAAGTAGAATTTTCAAAGTGAATGCAGGTCCCTGGGGTGTGATGCAGAACGGAGTGACCTTGGAGTGTAAGTGCATAGTTTCCTGAAAGTGGAGTCACAGGAACGCTAAATAATGAAGAAGGCTTTTGACGTACTGATCTTCATAAGTCAGAGCATTAAATATAAGTCAAGGAGGTCATGGTACTGTTATATAGAATGCTGGTGAGGCTGCATTGGAATATTGTGTTCAATTTTGGTTGCCGTGCTATAGGAACTAATTTATTAAATTGGAAAGAGTGCAGAAAAGATTTGCATGAATGTTGCCAGGACTTCAGGGATAACGTTTTAGGTAGAATTTGCACAAGCTGGGACTTTATTCCTTGGAGTGTGGGAGACTGAATGATAATATTATAGAGGAGTATAAAATCATGAGGGAGTGAATGCTCAGTTTTTTTCCCTAGGTTGTTGAATCAAGAAACAAAGGACGTAAGTTCAAGGTGAGGGATAAAGATTTAATGTGTGTGGAATGAGCCAGAGGAAGTGGTTGAGGCAGATACAATAAAAAATTTTAAAAGACTGCTGGAGAGGTACATGGTTCAGTATGGTTTTGAAGGTTAGGGGTCAAAAATACTGGAAAATGGGACTAGCTTAGATGAGATAGCTTGGTTAGCACTGACCAGCTGGGCCTTGCGGCCTGATTCTATGCTGAACAACTCTATGAACTCTATAGATAGAATACAGAGGAGGGGGAACTAATAGGATGAAAGAGAGAAGTATAAAACATTGAACAATGAAAATGCAATGAAACTATACTAGAACATGAGTAGAATAAGGTTAATCACGTTTCGTTAGGAAGGGTCAATGCGTACTGGATTTCTAAATTCATTCTTGTAAACTCTAGCCCTATATACCCAATTTCAAAACTCTGCAATTAATAGAAATTGTTCCTCTCCATCTACACTGTCAATTCCATTTAATATATTGTTAAAATTGATCATGTATTAGCATAATTTTCTAAACTCCAGAGAAAGTGACCCTATTGCTTTCACCCTTAGAGCCCAAGAGAGGTTGCAGCAATATAGATTGTAGTTCCATTGATAAGGTCCCAGTTCTAAACAGAGACTGGCATTTCAATGGAGTCACTTAACAGTGTTCTAATCAGGATTTTGTATAGCTTTAGTATATTTTAAGATGTATTTTAGTCCATTTGTAAAGGAATAGCATACATGTGGTCTTTATTGTTTAATTTGGCCTTCTGTGCAGTTTACAGAAGAGGCAGAATGAACTTTGACTCAATTGGCACCTAATGATAACATAATGAAATTGTGTGCACAACTGTTAGTTACATTGGAAAAACTCAGCAAGTCAAAGAGTATCTGTTGAGGCAAAAGGTGTAGTCAATATTTCAGGTCAAGATCCTGCATCACTTGAAACATCAATATATATCTTTTGCCTGCACATGTGGCTTGACCTGCTGAGTTTGTCTAGTGTTTTGCTTTTTTTTTTGTTTTGGGTTCCAGCATCTGCGGTCTTGTTTTTCTCTGTCTTAATAGTTATTTTGATCATTTTCAGGTTCTACTTTTAACTATCAAGAATTTAATGACTCTGATAGTCTTTATGTAACTAAAGATCTGGAGTAAAGGTTGACATTCGGTCCTATTCACAGCAATGTTTGAAAGATCAACTGTCTACAAATATTGGTTCAGAGATTGAAAGATTTGGAACCTTTGACTAACCAGGTTAAGTCAAAGCCATTGACCCATTTGGAAACCTAAGCTTCCACCACCTGTAATTTGTTGTTAATTTTGTGATTACTTTTGCCTATTTCCCTACATAATTTGCAGCATGCATCCATGGAGTCAATTTCTTGTTCTTTTTAATTCTCTTGTCAATGCTTTACCCTATTTGTGGACTAACCCTTTATTTATATAGTGATACAGCATGGAGTAGGCCTTTCCAGCCCTTCAAGCCGCACCACTACATCAACCCCCCAACAACCCCGATTTAATTCTAGTCTAATCACGGGACTGTTTAAAATGACTGATTAACCTACTCAGTACATCTTTAGACTGTGGGAGGAAATCAGAACACCCAGGAAAACCCCCCCACATTTCTTGAGAAGGATGCACAGATTCCTTACAGATGATGCCAGGATTGAACTCTGAACTGTGCCCCGATCTGTAATAGTGCAGTGCTCATCGCTAGGCCAGAACTTGCTCAGCTGAGACCAGTGGTTTAGTGGAGAACCACCACCAACATTTCTCAGTGAATTCAGTGTCCTTATTACAACGTTGCTGGACTTGCCATGGGTTTTGTACAGAGCACAAATATACAGAGCTGAGGTCCTCATTTGCTTCGTACTTGTGATCTTGCCTACATTGTGATAACTGGATAGGGCTCACGAGGCATGATTAACAATTGCAGCCAAGTGTTCAGTTCATTTTTTTTCAATTTCCATTTGTTTTAAGTTTTCAAGTAGTTGAAGCTAGTATTAAATTTTATCTTTCAAATGTTTAAATCTATTTGATTCTTTGGACTTTCTCCATATTAGTGTGACCTTATAACTGTCAAAGTTCTATCTTTCAAAAAGTCATCAAAATGTTTTCCAGAGCGATGGGGCTGAGGATAGGGTAGTCGGTATGCAAGTCGATGCAGTGTGTAGTGAGACTATGAGGATGGATAGGCAGAATTGCAGACAGTGGGATGAGGTGAAGTGCAACATGGGGCAAAATTGAAAAGGGTGATGAATACATGACTGAAGGTGTTAAGTTTGAACGCATGCAGTCTATGGAATAAGATAGATGATCTCCTAGCGCAGTTAGAGATTGGCAGGTATGAAGTTGTGGGCACTGCTGAGATGAGGCTGAAAGAAGATCATAGTTAGGAGCTTATTGTCCAAGGATACGCCTTTTATTGAAAGGATCGGCAGGTAGGGAGAGGGGTTGCTCAACAGGTTAAAAAAAAAATATGAAATCAAATCCTTAGAAAGAAGGGGCATGGGATTGGAAAATGTAGAATACCTGTGGGTGAAGTTAAGAAACTGCAAGGGTAAAAAGACCCTGATGGGACTTATAGACAAGCTGCTGAATAGTAGCCAGGGTGTGGGATATAAGTTTCAATGGGAAATAGAAAATCCATCTAATAAGGGTAATGTTATGATATTAGAGAGGTTTCAATATGTAGATAGGTTGGGAAAATCAGGTTGGATCTGGCTCCCAATAGAGGGAAATTGGAGAATGTCTACGAGATGGCTCTTTTAAACAGCATGTGTTTGAGACCACTAGGGGAAAGACAATTCTGGATTGAGTGTTATGTAATGAACCGGATTTGATTAGAGAACTTAAGGTTAAGGAAAAATTGGGAGGCAATGATTATAATACAAAATCACCCTGCATTTTGAGAGGGAGAAGTTAAAGTCAGATGTATCAGTATTGCAGTGGAGTAGAGGAAATTACATAAGCATGAGATAGGAGCTGATCAAAGCTGATTGGAAGAGAACTCTGGCAGAGATAATGGCAGAACAGCGATGGTTGCAGTTCCTGGTTGCAGTTCCTGGTGGCAATTCTGAAAGCACATGAGAAATGCATCCCAAAGATGAAGTATGCTAAAGGAAGATTGAGATAACCGTGGCTAACAAAGGAAGTCAAAGACAGCATAAAAGGAAAGGGCAGGGCATATAATATAGCAATAATTAGTGAGAAATTAGATTGGGAAGCTTTTAAAAATCCAACAGAAAACAATTTAAAAAAGAAACAGAGAAAAGTTGAAATATGAAGGTAGCTAGCCAACAATATAAAAGAGGATGCCAGTTGCTTTTTCAGACTTGCAGTATTAAGAGTAAAAGAGAAGCGAGAGTGGATATCGGACCTCTGGAAAATGATGCTGTAGAGGTAGTTAACGGGGGCAAAGAAATGTGGGAAAGCTCAATAAATATTTTGCATCAGCCTTCACTGTAGAAGACACCAGCAGTATGCCAGAAATTCAAGAATGTAAAAGGGCAGAAGAGAGTGTAGTTGCTATTACTAAAGAAAAGGTGCTGAAGATCCTGAAATATCTGAAAGTAGATAAATCACCTTGATCAGATGGATTACACCTCAAGGTTCTGAAAGGTAGTGGAAGGGATGGTGGAGGCATTAGTAATGATCTTCCAAAAATCGCTTGGTTCTGGAGGACTGGAAAATTAAAAATATCACTCCATACTTTAAGAAGGGAGGGAGGCAGGAAAAAAATTATAGACTAGTTAAACTGACTTCCACGGTTGGAAAGATGAAATGTTGGAGTCCATTATTAAGGATGATATCTCGGGGTAATTGGAGACACATGATAATGTAGACCAAAATCAGCAAGTTTCCTTCAGGGAAAATCTTGCCTGAAAAATCTGTTGGAACTCTTTGAGGAAATAACAGGAAGGATAGACAAATGAGAGTCAGTGAATGTTGTTTACTTGAATCAGAAGGGCTTTGACATGGATAGAAGATTAGCTGATTGGCAGGAGGCAAAGAGTTGCATTAAAGGGGCCCTATTTTGTTTGGCTGCCATTGCCGAGTGTTGTTCCTCGGGGGTTGGTATTGGACCACTTTTTTTCCTACCTTGTATGCCAGTGATTTGGATAATGGAATGATGGCTTTGTGCCTCCCATAATCTTATAAAGTTTGAACTGCACCCTGTGAATGTGACAAGATGAGACAGCTTCACCGAGGTCAGCAATCGAAGATTAAAAAAGCAATGCTTCAATGCAGTTTTCTGGAGTTTGAACTGCAGACAATTAGTGAATGGGAGCATGAAAAGAAACAGATTCACACAGATTCATAATTGAAGATTTAAAAAGTAGCACTTTGCAGTAGTTTTTGGAGTTTGAACTGTGGCTACTCAGTGAACGTGAATAAAAACAAGGCAGGAGCTAGTGGATTGGCCATTGTTGGAGCGGCTATTGCATGTGTGGGCCAGTTTTGGAGTGGAGAGGCTGACTTTGGATCATCAAGCTCAGGTGAGTTTAGGCTTCAGCGAGGTATCTGGTAAGTTTCTTCTTTATTCTTCATTCTTCATCTGTTAGGACATAGTTGGAGCAATGTTAAGTTCTTTGTGTAAGATGTGGGAATTTTGGAAGACCAACAGCCTCTTAGAGAACTACATCTGGATTGGGTGCACTGAATTGCAGCTCAGCTAAGAACATGTTAACGAACTAGAGCTGCAGCTTGACGGCATTCAGCTCATATGGGAGACTGAGGAAATGATAGGTAGAAGCTATAGGGAAGTAGTCACCCCGAGATTGCAAGAGGGAGATGTCTGGAGGCTGTCTGGAGAAGGAAGGGCAGCCAGTGCAGAATACCCCATGGCCATTACTCTCAATAATAAGTTTACTGTTTCAGATACTGTTGAGAGTGACGTCCTACCGGGGAGAGCTATAGTGACCTGGTCTGTGGCTCAGAAGAGAAGAGTGGTGAAGAGGACTGCAGTAGTGATAGTTGATTCCATAGACAGAGAAATTGAAATGAGATTCTGTGGATATAATAGAGACAGCCGGATAGTAAGTTGCCTCTCAGGTGCCAGGATCAGGGGTGTCACTGATCAGGTCCCCACCATTCTAAAAGGGAAGAGTGAGCAGCCAGAAGTCTTGCTACGTATTGGCACCAATGATATAGGTAAGAAAGTTGAGGAGCTCCTGAAAAGAGATCTTGGGGAACTAGGTAGAAAGTTAATAAAACAGGGCTACCAGGGTTGTAATCTTTGGATTGCTGCCTGTGGAAAGTGCCAGTGAGGGTAAATATTAGATGATTTGGCAGATAAATGCATGACTGAGGAACTGGTGCAGGGGGCAGGAGTTCAGACTTCTGGATCATTGAGATCTCTTCTGGGGAAGGTATGACCTGTACAAAATGAGAGGGTTACACCTGAACCTGAAGGGGACCAATGTCCTTCAGAATCAGGTTTACTGTCACCAGCATCTGACGTGTATTTGTTAACTAAACAGCAGCAGTTCAATGCAATACATAATATAGAAGAGAAAAAATAAATAAATAAAATGAAAATAATGATAGTAAATAAATAAGAAAAATCAATTAGAGTATACATATATTGAATAGATTAAAAACGTGCAAAAATCAGAAATACTGTATATTAAGAAAAAAAAGAGAGGATGGCAGAGGGGAAGAAGCTGTTCCTGAATCACTGAGTGTGTGCCTTCAGGCTTCTGTACCTCCTACCGTGTAGTAGCCCCCCTCCCCCCCATACCAGACAGTGAGGCAGCCTGTCAGAATGCTCTCCAAGGTACATCTATAGAGGTTTTTGAGTGTAATTGTTGACATGCCAAATCTCTTCAAACTCCTAATAAAGTATAGCCGCTGTCTTGCTTTCTTTATAGCTACATTGATATGTTGGGACCAGGTTAGATCCTCAGACATCTTGACACCCAGGAACTTGACACTGCTCACTCTCTCCACTTCTAATCCCTCTGAGGATTGGTATGTGTTCTTGCATCTTACCCTTCCTGAAGTCCACAATCAGTTCTTTCAATTTACTGATGTTGAGTGTCAGGTTGTTGCTGTGACACCACTCCACTAGTTGGCATACCTCACTCCTGTACGCCCTCTCATCACCACCTGAGATTCTACCAACAATGATTATATCATCAGCAAATTTATAGATGGTATTTGAGCTGTGCCGAGCCACACAATCATGCATTTCTAGAGAGTAGAGCAGTGGGCTAAGCACACACTCTTGAATTGCATCAGTGTTTATCGCCAGCGAGGAGGATAAGTTATCACCAATCTGCACAGATTGTGGTCTTCAGATTAGGAAGTGGAGGATCCAATTGCAGAAGGAGGTACAGATGCCCAGGTTCTGTAACTTCCCATTCAGGATTGTGGGAATGATAGTATTAAATGCTGAGCTATAGTAGATGAACAGCATCCTGACATAGGTGTTTGTATTGTCCAGGTGGTCTAAAGCCATGTGGAGAGCCATTGAGATTGCATCTGCCACTGACCTATTGTGGCGATAGGCAAACTGCAATGGGTCCAGGTCCTTGCTGAGGCAGGAGTTCAGTCTAGTCATGACCAACCTCTCAAAAGCATTTCATCACTATCGATACAAGTGTTACTGGGTGATAGTCATTTAGGCAACCCACATTATTCTTCTTGCGGGAAGATTTAAACTAGTTTGGCAGGGGGTTGGGGCTGAGGATTGGAAAATTGGTTTACCAATAGAGGCAGTGTGTAGTGCGACTGCTATCAAGAACAGACTGATGATAGAGCAAGATTGTAGTCAACAGTTTGAGATGCAATGTCAGTGGGGGACAAAATCAAAAAGAGTGATAAATACAGGACTGAAGGTGTTGTATTTGAATGCACGCAGTATACAGAACAAGGTAGGCAAACTTCTAGCACAGTTAGAGATTGGTGGACATGATGTGGGCATCTCTGAGTCGTGGCTGAAAGAAAATTATAGCTGGGAGCTTAACATCCAAGGATACACGTTGTATCAAATGGACAGGCAGGTAGGGAGAGGGATGGTTTTGTTGGTCAAAAATGAAATCAAATCCTTAGAAAGTGGTGACATAGGATTGGATGGTGTGGAATCCTTGTGGATAGAGCTAAGTAACTGCAAGGGTAAAAAGACCCTGATGGAAGTTATATACAGGCCTCGAACAGTAGCCAGGTTCTGGGGTACAACTGGATATAGAAAAGGTGTAGACTGTAATAGTGACCATAATCCAGTAATATGACATGTAGGAGTAAAACATAAAAAAGTGGAACTTAAAAAACTAAAGAAGCAAAAACCTGAACAATTCCTTGACTACTAGCACTGAATTAAAGACTGAAACTTAAGACAAAAATTTACAATTGAAGTAAGGAATAGATTTCAAAGTCTAGAAATAGAATCTGTTGAAGATGATAGCAATCATGTAGAAATGAAGTGCTGGAGGGTTGAAGAATGACAAATGTAGTTCCTTTGCTTAAAAAAAGGTAATAGGAAGAATCCTGGGAACTATAGACCGGTGAGTCTTACGTTGGTGGTCTGCAAACTATTGGAAAGGATTCTTAAGGATAGGATCTACGAGCACTTGGAGAAGTACAGTCTATTCAAGGATAGTCAACATGACTTTGTGAAGGGAAGGTCGTGCCTCACGAGCCAAATTGAGTTTTTTGAAGAGGTGACAAAAGAAATTGATGAGGGTAGGACGGTAGATGTGGTCTATATGGATTTTAGCAAGGCATTTGACAAGGTCCCCCACAAGAGACTCACCCAGAAAGTCATGAGGCATGGGATCAGTGGAACCTTGGCTGTTTGGATAAAAAATTGGCTTACAGGAAGAAAGCAGAGGGTTGTAGTGGAAGGAAAGTATTCACATTCTATGCTCCAGGTTTCTTAGGAAGAGTGATATATACTGATTTGTTCAACTCTTCTGGTATTATTCCAATAGATGAAGAGGTGGAAGGATGGGTGAGTAAGTTTGCAGATGACACGAAGATTGGAGGAGTTGTGGATGGAGCTGTAGGTTGTTGAAGGTTACAAGAGGATACAGACAGGATGCAGAGTTGGGCAGAAAAGTGGCAGATGGAGTCCAATCTGGATAAGTGTGAGGTGATGCATTTTGGAAGGACAAACCAGAAGGCTGAGTACAGGGTTAATGGTCGGTTACCAGAGTGTGGATGAACAGAGGGACCTTGGGGTTCAAATCCATATATCCCTCAAAGTCACTACACAGGCTGATAGGATAGTTAAGAAGGCCTATGGGATGCTAGGCTTCATTAATAAGCGGATTGAATTCAAGAGTAGAGAGGTCATGTTGCAACTCTACAAATCTCTGGTGAGACCACACTTAGAGTATTGTGTTCAGTTCTGGTCACCTTATTATAGGAAGGACGTGGAACCTACGGGGAGAGTGCAGAGGAAATTTATCAGGATGCTGCCTGGATTGGAAAACAAGTCTTATGAGGCAATGTTAGCAGAGCTGGGACTTTTCTCTTTGGAGCATAGAAGGATGAGAAGAGACTTGATAGATGTCTACAAGATTATGAGAGGCATAGATAGGGTGGATAGCCAGTACCTGTTTCCCAGGGCACAAATAGCAAACACCAGAGGGCATATGTACAAAGTTAAGGGAGGGAAGTTTAGGGGAGACATCAGGTGTAAGTTTTTTTTACACAGAAGGTTGTGGGTGCCTGGAATGACTTGCCAGGGATGGTGGTGGAGGCTAAAACATTAGGGGTATTGAAGAGCCTCTTGGACAGGCACATGGATGAAAGAAAAATTGAGGGTTATGGGGTAGTGTGGATTTAGCACGTTTTTTTAAAGGAATATTTCGGTTGGCACAACATCGAGGTCCGAAGGGCCTGTACTGTGCTGTAGTATTCTAGTGTCTAGTGTCTAGTGTCTTGGTAGAATCAACAAAGTCAGTGATTCCTAAAAAACATAAAAGCACAAAGAATAAATGGATGACAGATGAAATCAAAAATCTAATGGAAGAAAGGAGACTGAAGAAAGCAAATCCTATAGAATATAAGTCCTTAAATAAAAAGTTAAAAACCTATGTCAAAAAGCCAAAGAAGAATGGTTAAACCAGGAATGTGAGCAACGAGAAAGAATCCCTATTACTGATCCAAAAAGGTTACATCAACAAATTAAGAATTTTTACTGGTAAGAAGATCCTCTGTTCTTCAGGTGGATGTTTGAAAGCAAAGGATGGTACCATTATCATGGAAAAAGATGAGATTATGAACAGATGGACTGAGTATATTCAGGATTAATTTGAAGACGATTGAGGTGAAAAATCAGAAATTAAGAAGAACATTGAAGGTCCAAATATTTTAAAATCTGAAGTTCCTAATGCTATAAATAAGATGAAGAAAGGAAAGGCAGCAGGTCCTGATGAATTAGTAATAGAACAAATTATCACCCTTGAAGATTATGGATTTGAAAAGCTTACTGATTTAATCAATGACATTTATGAGACTGGAATAATACCAGAAGAGATGAAAAAATCAGTATTTATCACTCTTCCTAAGAAAGCTGGAGCAATAGAATGTGAATTACATAGGACAATAAGTTTAATGAGTCATATCACGAAGATACTTCTAAGGATTTTGATGACAAGAGCTAAAAGAAAGATACAAGTTGAAATATGTAAAGAACAATGTGGTTTTGTGAAAGACAAAGGTACAAGAAATGCGATATTGATGTTAAGGATACTATCAGAACGAGCTATTCAAGTGCAAAGAGATTTGTTTGTTTTATCGACTACACAAAAGCATTTGATAAAGTGATGCACAATAAGTTATTTGAAGTATTACAGGAAACTCTAGATCTAGATTTGAAAGACCTCTGCCTAATTAGAAATCTGTACTGCTAACAAACTGCCGCTGTAAGAGTAGATGGAGAGGTGTGTCGGTTTACGAAAATCAAGAGAGGCGTTAGAAAAGGGTGTGTTTTTCTCCCCTGATTTGTTTAATGTGTACAGTGAAACAAAATTACAAAAAATAAGAGACATCTTGAGAATCAAAGTTGGCAGTGGTAATTACAGAGGAAGAACTACAAAATTTAATTAATACAATTGTTGAAGAACGACCCATTTTTACACTATCTATCAATTACAAAAAGACAGAATGTATGGTGATATCCAAAAAGAAGGAGAGTCCTATCTGCAGGCTGAGAATAAACGGGGAAGACATAAAACAAGTACAGAACTTTTGCTAATTAGGAAGCTGGGTGACATCTGATGGCAGGTGCAACATGGACATCAAAAGAAGAATAGGGATGGCAAAAGACACCTTTACGAGAATGAAGAATATACTGACCAACACTAAACTAGGCATGACAACCCGCCTCAGAGTACTGAAATGTTACGTTTATCCAGTTGTGTTATATGGCTAAGAATGTTGGACAATATCTAGTAACATGAGGAAACGAATTGTAGCAGCAGAGATGTGGTTTTTGAGGAGGATACAAAGAATATCATGGACAAAACGAATATCTAATGAGGATGTCATGAACAGAGCAAACACAAAAAGAGAAATAATGTATGAGGTCCTGAAAAGGCAATGTAACTTCATTGGACGTGATTAGGAAAGAGGAGTTAGAATGCACGGTAATTATGGGAAAGATTGAAGGGAAGAAAGCAAGAGGAAGGCAAAGACAAATGATGGAGACAGCAGCCAGAGAACTGGAAATGAATACCAATGAATTGATCCACTTGACCCGAAACAGGAGTGTGTGGGCCAAGGGAGACAAAGCTCAAACTGGGCATGGCCCCTGATGATGATGATGATGATGATAGAAAAGCCATTCACCCAGGGAGTGGTGGATATATGGAATGCTCTGCCCCAAAAGGCTGTGGAGGCCAAGTCTCTGGATGCTTTCAAAAAAGAGATGGATAGAGCTCTTAAGGATGGTGGAATCAAAGGTTATGGGGATAAGGCAGGAACTGGATGCTGATAGTGGATGATCAGCCATGATCACAGTGAATGGCGGTGCTGGCTCAAAGGGCCAAATGGCTACTCCTGCACCTATTGTCTATTGTCTATAAAAGGGCAATATTAGGATAGTCATGTAGAATTCCCATTATTAAGGCAGATTGCAAAAATCGGCTTGGTGCTGGATATCGAGAGGGGGAATATATAGACTGCTTACAAAGATGGCCTTTTAGAGTAGTTCTTGGTTGGGCACATTAGTGGATAAGCTATTCTGGATTGAGTGTTGTGCAATGAACTGGAACTGATCAGAAAGCTTTAAATAAAGGAACCCTTCGGAGCAAATAATCATAATATGATAGAATTTGCCCTGCAGTTTGGGAGGGAGAAGCTAAAGTGAGATGTATCAATATTACAGTGCAGAAAAGGGAATTACAGAGCCAGGAGAGAGGAAATGGCCGAAGTTGATAGGAGGGGGACATTAGCAGGGATGATGACAGAGCAACAATGACTGGAATTTCTGGGAGCAATTCAGAAGGCACAGGATAGCTACATCCCAAAGAAGGAAGAGTATTCTAAAAGCAGGATGATGCAACTATGACTGACAAGGGAAGTCTAAGCCAACATAAAAGCCGAAGAGAGGGCATATAATAGAGCAAAAATTAGTGTAAAGTTAGAGGATTAGGAACCTTTTAAAAGCCAATAGAAAGCAACTAACATCATAAAGATGAAAAAGATGGAAGACGAAGCTAAGTTGGCCAAAAATATCAAAGAGGATACCAAAAGTTTCTTCAGATATATTAAGACTAAAGGAGATGAGAATAGATATTGGTCCACTGGGGAGGTTGTAATGGGGGCAAGGAAATGGCAGATGAACTAAAGAAGTATTTTGCATTAGCCTTCACTGCTGAAGACACTAGCAGTAGGCCGAAAGTTTGAGAGTGTCAGGGGCAGAAGTGAGTGAAGTTGCAATTACTAAGGAGAAGGTGCTTGGGAAACTTGAAGGGCTGAATGTAGATAAATCACCTGGACTAGATAGTTTACACTCCACGGTTCTGAAAGAAGTGGCCGAAGAGATTGTGGGGGTATTTGTAATGATCTTTCAAGAATCAATAGATTCTGGCATTGTTCCAGAGGATTGGAAAATTGCAAATGTAACTTTACTCTTCAAGAAGGGAGAGAGGCAGAAGCAAGGAAATTATAGACCAGTTAATCTCTCCCCACTGGCAGGGAAGATGTTGGAGACAATTGTTAAAGATGAGGTCTCTGTGTACTTGGAAGCACATGATAAAATAGGCCAAAGTAGTTTGGATTCCTTAAGGAAAAATTTGCCTGACAAATCTGTGGGAATTCTTTGATGAAATAAGGAGCAAGATAGACAAAGGAGAATTGGTGGATGTTGTGTACTTGGATTTTCAGAAGACCTTTGGGAAGGTGCCACACATGGTGCTGCTTCACAAGTTTGAGTCCATGGTAATACAGGAAAGATACTAGCATGGATAGAGCATTGACTGATTGGAAGGAGGCAAAGAGTGGGAATAAAGGGAGCTTTTCCTGGCTGGTGACCAGAGGCTAAGGATTTTTCACAGTGGTTGGTGTTGGGCAGCTTCTATTTGTGTTACACTGTATGTCAATGATTTGGGTGACAGAATTGAAGGCTTTGTAGCTATGTTTGCTGATGGTACAAAGATGGGTGGAGCAGCTGGTAGTGTTGGAGAAGTAGAGAGGCTGCAGAAGGACTCGGATAGATTAGAAGAATGGGCAAAAAAGTGGCAGATGGAATACAGAATCAGAAAGTGTGTGGTCAAGCAGTTTGGTCAAAGAAATAGCAGTGTAGACTATTTTCTAAATGGAGAGAAAATTTTAAAAATCTGAGGTGTAAAGAGACTTGTTGTCCTTGTGCAGTATCCCCTGAAGGTTAATTTGCCAGTTGAGTCAACAGTAAGGAAGACACATGCAACTTTCATTTAGAAAAGATTAGGATTGAAAAGCGAAGATGTAACATTGAGGCTTTTTAAAGCACTGGCAAGGCCTCACTTGAAGTATTGTGAGCAGTTTTGGGCCCCGTATCTAAGAAAGGATGTACTTGCATTGGAGAGGGTTCAGTGGAGGTTCACGAGAGTGATTCAGTGAATTGAATGGGTACCATATGAAGATTGATTGATGGCTCTTACCCCCTACTCACTGGAATTCAGGTGATCAAGGGGACTTCACTGAGACCTAAAAATGTTGAAAGACCTCGATAGAATGGATGTGGAAACTATACTTCCTATGATATTTCTTAGTCTCGGACCAAATTGCACAGCCTCCGAATAGAGGGACGTACATTTAGAATGGAGATGAGGAGGAATTTCTTTAGCCAGAGAGTGGAGAATCTGTGAAATTCATTCACAGGCCACATCATTGGGTATATTTAAGGCAGAGGTTAATAGATTTTTCTTTAGCCAAGGCATGATGGGTTATGGGGAGAAGGCAGGAGATTGGGAATGAGAGGGAAATGGACTAACCATGATGAAATATAGAGCAGACCTGATGGACCAACGGCCTAATTCTGCTCCTGTATCTTATGGTCTTAAGGTCTAAATTTCCCATGAAGTCTCCCATGAGTCTCTACCACTCCAGAGAAATCAAACTATATTTGTCTATCCTCTCCATATAGCAAATACCCTCTAATCCAGGCAGCATCTTGGGAAACATCTTAAGAACCCTTTCCAAATATTCCACTTCCTTCCATTCATGGGGTGACCAGTATTAAATGTAATACTCTAGGTTTGCTCTGACTAGATTTTATAAAACTGCAACATAACATCCTGACTCTTGAATTCAAAGGCTTTACTCATAAAGGCAAGCATGTGATGCATCTCTTTTTTTAACCAATCCTTGAACTTGTGTAGCCCCTTTCAGGGAGCAGTGGACTTGGAACCTAAGATCCCTGTGTACATCAACACAGTCTTGCCTCAAGTCCATGTGCATCAGTATTCAAGAAGGTATGCCAGCAGTTCTATGATGTTAGGAGTTTGTGGAGATTTGGTATGTCACAAATTTCTGTCGATATACGGTGGATGCATCTGACTGGTTGTTTAACAGCCTGATATGGAGCCTCCAATACAGAGGATTGCAAGAGTCTACAGAGGGTTGTACACTCAGCCAGCTCTATCGTGGACACATCCCTCCCCACCAGAGAGAACATCTTCACGAGGTTTTATTCAAGAAGACAGTATCCATCATTAACGATCCTGGCCATCTGAGACTTGCCCTCTCCTCTAAAAGTTCCAAGTAAATTTATTATCAAAGTACATCCTATGCATGTCATCATGTACAACCCCGAGATTAGATTAGATTATGAGGACACGCAGTCCTTTTATTGTCATTTAGTAATGCATGCATTAAGAAATGATACAATGTTCCTCCAGAATGATATCACAGAAACACAAGACAAACCAAGACTGAAAAACTGACAAAAACCACATAATTATAACATATAATTACAACAGTGCAAAGCAATACCGTAATTTGATAAAGAACAGACCATGGGCACGGTAAAAAAAAAAGTCTCAAAGTCTCTCGAAAGTCCCATCATCTCACACAGATGGTAGAAGGAAGAAAAACTCTCCCTGCCATGAACTTCCAGTACCACAAACTTGCCGATGCAGTACCCTGGAAGCACCCGACCACAGCCGACTCTCGAGTCTGTCCGAAAACTTTGAGCCTTCAACCAGCCCTCCGACACCGAGCACCATCTCTGCCAAGTGCTTTGACCCCGGCCCCGGCTGCCAAGCAATAGGCAAAGCCGAAGATTTGGGGCCTTCCCCTCCAGAGACTCTCGATCGCACAGTGGCAGCAGCAGCGAAGCGGACATTTCAGAAGTTTCTCCAGACGTTCTTCTGTGCTTCTCACGTCTGTCTCCATCAAATCAGGAGTGTGCATGGTACCTACTTAACAAATACCAATATCATTCCGGAGCAGCCACCATCTTCTCCTCCCTCTATACGAATAAACAAAACAAATGATAACTAGTGTTCTGCCGGCTGCTTAAGTCTAGGGAAGACAATTCCTGGCCCTGCAAAACGAGTGAGATTGAGATGCGAGTCCACCCCGAAGCCTCTTGTTTGTGTAACTGCTGATTGATTTGTTACCCTGTTATAAATCAGTACCACAAAACAATATAGTACACCACGTACAATTAAAAGATTTAGCTTCATAATTCTTAATTTGACTACAGGGTTAGTGAAGAAAAAGCAAAAAAAAAAGAGAAAGGGCCCATTTTAATGAAAGAGTCTAATGTGCACAAGTTGGAATTCACGGTTTCTCCTTTGGTGATCCTCCTTCGATCTCCCCGGCCCTTGTCAGACCATGGCTCCGCTCCAGATCAAGTCCTACGATCTCCTCCCTCCGGCGTTTTCTCTCTTCATCTCCCACTGAACAAAAAACCCAGATTACCCTGGTGTCAGGCACATGGCACGAAAACACCATCCCGCTCGCGTTTCAGAGCTCCCATTATCTCTAACCATACCCCAAACACTGCTTCTACAGAAAGACCATTCCAGCAGCAGTGAAACCTTTCCCAAGATGTTGCACAAGTAAGCAATAAATACAGAGAACATGAGATGAAGAGTCCTTGAAAGTTAGTCCATCGGTTGTGGAAATAGTTCAGTGTTTGCATGAGTGAAAATTAGTGCAGTTATCTCCTCTGTTCAACAGCCTGGTTGAGGGGTGATAATCGTTCTTGGACCTAATGAAATCAGTGATCAGTGGGGTTGGGGGGGGGGGATGGTGGTGTTCCTTGAGCATGGATGCTACTTTTTTGAGACAATGCTCCATGTGGATGTGCTCAATGGGGGTGAGGGCTTCATCTGTGAAGGGCTGAAATGTATCATCTACTTTTTGTAGGCTTTTCCATTCAAGGGCATTGGTGTTTCCATACTGAGCTGTGATTCAGGGGTTGCAGAGTGGTGTATACGTGCCAAATAGAAGCGATGGAGCCTGGACCGTGGCCTGAAAGCAAGAACGAGCCAATGTTGGTCCTTTGCTGGAGCAGACATGGACCCAATTTGAAGATCCGAGGCGAGTTGAAGTGGCGGTGCCCAATACTGAGGGTGAGAAACGAGTTGGTGTTTGACCAGTTTAACAGTTGGGAAAGATTGGAAGTGTTAGGTACAGGCTGAATCAAGGCTGCAGGGCTCGGCCCAAGTGAGTATTCAAGCTGCAGGACCTGGGTCCGAGAGCAAGGAAAGAACCGATATTTGGCTGATTTAAGCACTGGGCCAGATTGAAAAGGTCAGGGTGTTGGGGGTGAAGGCGAGAGATGGGCTGGTGTTGAATTTGTTGCTCGCTAAGGTTTACTCATCTCTGCACTGAACTGAGGAGGTAGCCTGCAACTAATCACCTCCTCGATAGGCTGCAGTGATGACTAGCTTCGTGGGTGTGAACTTACTTTCGTGAACTTTTGTTCTGAATGTTAGTTCCTTGCATTTTCCTGTTAACATTCTTTTTGCACATTGGGTTTCTTTTTTTTTGTGGCTGCCTATCATAGAAACATAGAAAATAGGTGCAGGAGTAGGCCATTCGGCCCTTCGAGCCTGCACCGCCATTCAGTATGATCATGGCTGATCATCCAACTCAGAACCCTGCACCAGCCTTGCCTCCATACCCCCTGATCCCTTTAGCCACTCCCTCTAGCCTTATCTAACTCCCTCTTAAATATAGCAAATGAACTGGCCTCAACTGTTTCCTGTGGCAGAGTATTCCACAGATTCACCACCCTCTGTGTGAAGAAGTTCTTCCTCATCTCGGTCCTACAAGGCTTTCCCTTTATCCTCAAACTGTGACCCCTCGTTCTGGACTTCCCCAACATCGGAAACAATCTTCCTACATCTAGCGTGTCCAATCCCTTTAGGATTTTATACATTTCAATAAGATCCCCCCTCAATCTTCTAAATTCCAGAGAGTATAAGCCTAGTCGATCCAGTCTTTCATCATATGAAAGTCCTGCCATCCCTGGAATCAATCTGCTGAACCTTCTTTGTACCCCCTCAATGGCAAGAATGTCTTTCCTCAGATTAGGGGACCAAAACTGCACACAATACTCCAGGTGTGGTCTCAACAAGGCCCTGTACAACTGCAGTAGTACCTCCCTGCTCCTGTACTCGAATCCTCTTGCTATGAATGCCAGCATACCATTCGCCTTTTTCACCGCCTGCTGTACCTGCATGCCCACTTTCAATGACTGGTGTACAATAACACCCAGGTCTCGTTTCATCTCCCCTTTTCCTAATCGGCCACCATTCAGATAATAATCTGTTTTCCTGTTTTTGCCACCAAAGTGGATAACCTCACATTTATCCCTCACAGCTAACACTGTCGCCCAGCTTCGTGTCATCCGCAAACTTGGAAATGCTGCATTTAATTCCCTCATTCAAGTCATTAATATATATTGTAAACAACTGGGGTCCCAGCACTGAGCCTTGCGATACCCCACTAGTCACTGCCTGCCATTCTGAAAAGGTCCCACTTATTCCCACTCTTTGCTTCCCGTCTGCCAACCAATTCTCTATCCACATCAATACCATACCTCCAATACCGTGTGCTTTAAGCTTGCACACTAATCTCCTGTGTGGACCCTGTCAAAAGCCTTTTGAAAATCCAAATATACCACATCCACTGGTTCTCCCCTATCCACTCTACTAGTTAGATCCTCAAAAAATCCTATGAGATTCGTCAGACATGATTTTCCTTTCACAAATCCATGCTGACTTTGTCTAATGATTTCACCGCTTTCCAAATGTGCTGTTATCACATCTTTGATAACTGACTCTAGCAGTTTCCCCACCACCGATGTCGGGCTTACCGGCCTATAATTCCCCGGTATCTCTCTCCCTCCTTTTTTTAAAAAGCGGGGTTACATTAGCCACCCTCCAATCCTCAGGAACTAGTCCAGAAGCTAAAGAGTTTTGAAAAATTATCACTAATGCATTCACTATTTCTTGGGCTACTTCCTTAAGCACTCTGGGATGCAGACCATCTGGTCCTGCGGATTTATCTGCCTTCAATCCCTTCAATTTACCTAACACCTCTTCTCTATTAACATGTATTTCCCTCAGTTCCTCCATCTCACTAGGCCCTAGATCAGGAGACGAATCTCAAGGTTGTATATATTATATAGTACTGTACAAAACTCTTAAGCACATAGATATAGCTAGGGTGCCTAAGACTTGCACAGTACAGTATTTGTCACCGTGGAGTGGCGTTCCAAGTTTGTAAATCTGGTGGGAGTAGAGGATGTTGGGAATGGTGAGGGTGGAGTGCGCTGGGAAGGGTTGTGGGACAGTTGGCAGAGAAAGAGTGCCTGGGGTAGCGCTGGTGCTGACACACCCAGCCCTGAGACACCAGGCAATGTCATTTGATACCAAACAATTCATTTATTGATATTATAGAATGTCCCTCTGGTTCTTCCTGCTTAATCCCCTCTCACTTCCCCTTTTTCCAATCATGATTCCCCACTCCGTGCCCTCTTCCCACTTCCAGTCCACAATAGAGACCCATATCAGAATCAGGATTATAATCACTCACATATGTCATGAAATTGGTTCTTTTTGTGACAGCAGTACGGTAAAATACATAAAATTACTACAGTACTGTTCAAAAGATTTGCACTGGGCACCCTGGCTATATATGTGCCTAAGGTCTTTGCACAGTACTGTACATACTGTACTTTATATGTCGGTGATAATAAATCTGTTTCTGATATTGGTTCTAACAGTGCACTCTCCCTTTACAGTTGATCACCCAATGTATAATCATTCACAGTCAGACTTAATTCCATCTGCCATTTCTCCATCCATATCTGCAGCTGAATGATATGCTGCTGTATCATCTGGCAATCTTCCAAACTACTTACAGCAGTCTTTGTATTGTCTGTGAATTTACTAAATCACTTAAGCACATTTTCATCCTGGTCACTTGCATATATTACAAACACCAAAGGTCCCTGTGGAATACCAATAGTCATGTATCTCAAGTCAGAATAAGTTCTATTGACCACGACCCTCTGTCTTCAATAAGCAAGCCAGTTCATAATCCAAATGGTTAAGTCACAGTGGATCTGATGCATCTTTATCTTTTGGAAGAGCTAAAATTCAGGTGCACTACTAAAATCCATGTAGGCAAGATCTATTACTCTAATTTCATCAATCACCCTCACCACCTCCTTGATAAACTCAGTCAAGGTAGACTGACATGACATGCCCCACACAAGTTCATGCTGACTGTCCAAATTAGGCCATGCTTTTCCAAATGTTCATAAATCCTATCCCTATGAATCTTCTCGATTAGCTTGTGATGACAGGTGAGATTCCCCAGTCTATTATTCCAGCAATATATCTATTTCCCTTGAAGAACATTATTGTAATTATAACATTCATTTAAATCAATAGGTACATTTAATGTCAAAGAAATGTATACAGTATACATCCTGAAATTCTTTTTCATCGCAAACATCCATGAAAAGAGTGCCCCAAAGAATGAATGACTGTTAAACATTAGAACCCCAAAGCCCACTTCCCCTGAGCTCCCCCTCCCATGCACAAGCAGCAATCCCCCCTCCCTCACCATCAAAAAAACATCAGCACCCCCCACCAAGCACTTAAGCGTGCAGCAATGCATCAATAAATACACAGACTTACAGTATCCCAGACTATTCGTTCACCTAGTAATTTGACATATCACAGGCTCTGGCTCTCCCTAATAAGGGAAAAAGAGGTGTCCCCATTTCACAGTGAGGGGGGAGACATAACAAACAAATTGCTGGTTTATGATGTTCAAAGTCTGTGTCACTTTTCTGAGCCCCGGAAAGCCTCCTGTCTCTGGACACACTGCTCTCGATGTTCCGTGTTTTCCCACGATGCCTCAGTCAGGGGCACCGGCCTTGAATTAGTCTGTCTCCAGAGCCACAAAAATCCGGCACACTGAAGGTGTTCTAGTCTTCCAGGCCACATCCTTGGCATATCAAAAAGTGGCCAGTCGTGGGGCCCTGGGTGCAGGTCCCAATCCAGCAAAGGACCAAACTCAGAGCGTAACTCCAGGTCAGGGTCTTCAAAAGAACCTTGAAAAGGGGAAAAAAAATAAAGATAGAAATAGAGTTGCTTCCGAAGATGAAAGCAAAGTCGCCACCATTTAGCATCATCATAACTTTGCTCCGCCCTCCTTTATTTCAATTATATGACAAAATTTAAAACTCTTGGTTGCCTAGACGAATTTCAAAAGTTGCAGACAAATTAATTCAACATTCCACATGTTAACTGGGACTCATACTGTAAAAGGACTAGATGGGATAGAGTTTGTCAAATGTATTCTGGAAAGTTTCCTTAATCAGTACGTAGAAGTCCCAAAGAAATAGTGAGTGATATTTGATCTCCTATTAGGGAATGAGACAGGGTAGGAGACAGAAGTTTGTATAGGGGATCACTTTGCATCTAGTGAGCATAATGCCATTAGTTTCAAAGTAAATATGGAAAAAAGTAAGTCTGGTCCACAGGTTGAGAATCTAAATTGGAGAAAGGCCGATTTTGTTGGTAACAGAAAAGATCTGGCAAATGTGCATTGGGACGGGATACTTTCTGGCAAAGGTGTACTTGGTAAGTGGGAGGCCTTCAAAAGTGAAATTTTGAGTGTACAAAGCTTGTATGTGCCTCTCAAAATAAAAGGAAAAGGTAATGGGTTTAGGGAACCTTAGTTTTTAAGAGATACTGAGGCCCTGTATAAGAAATAAAAAGGAGGTGCATAGCAGGTACAGTCAGCTAGGAACAAATGAGGTGCTTATGGAGTATAGGAAATGCAATAGAACACTTAAGAAAGAAATTAGGAAGGCTAAAAGAAGGCATGAGGTTGCCCAAGCAGACAAAGTGAGCTGGAACCATAAGGGATTCAACAGATATGTTAAGAGCAAGAGGATTGCAATGGATAAAATTAGTCTCTGGAAGTTCAGAGTGGGAATGTATGAATGGAGCCAAAAGAAGTGGGGGAGATCTTAAATGGATCTTTTGCATCCATATTTACTCAAGCGATGGACGCAGAGTTTATCGAAGTGAGGCAAAGCAGCAGCGGGATCGTGGACCCTATACAGATAAGAGAGGAGGAGGTATTTGCTGTCTTGAAGAAAATTGGAGTGGACAAATTCCCAGGGCCTGACAAGATGTTCCCTTGGACCCTGTGGGAGGCAAGTGCAGAAATTGCAGGGGCCCTAGTAGAGATATTTAAATGATCTTTAGTGTCAGATACTGGAGGAGAGCTAATGTTGTTCCACTGTTTAAGAAAGGCTCTAAGAATAAGCCAGGAATTTGTTTGCTGGTGAGCCTGACATCAGTAGTGGGAAAGTTATTGAAAGATATTCTAAGGAACCAGGTATGAGTATTTGGATAGACATGAACTGATTAGGGATAGTCAGTACGGCTTCGTGTGCAGTAGGTTATGTCTAAGCAATCTTAAAGTTTTTTGAGAAAGTTACCAGGAAAGTTGAGGTTGAAGAAGGCAAGGCAGTCAATGTTGTCTACATGGATTTTAGTGAGGCCTTTGGCAAGGTCCAGCATGGGAAGTTGATAAAGAATGTCGAGCATTCAGGATGAGGGGTTGGACATCGACTTTGTGGGAGAAGCCAGAGAGAGGTACTAGATGGCTGCTTCTCTGACTGGAGGCCTGTGACTAATGAAGAGCCGCAGGGATCGGTGCTGGGTCCATTGTTGTTTGTCACCTATATCAATGATCAGAATGATAATCTTGTTAACTGGTCTGCAAATTTGTGGATGTCACCAAGGTTGGGTGCAGTAGTCAGTGAGAAAGACTATCAGAGCTTGCAGCGAGATCTAGACCAGCTGGAAAAAATAGGCTGAAAAATTGCAGTTGGAATTTAATGCAGAAGTGTGCGAGGTGTTGCACTTCATTAGGAACGATCAGGGTAGGTGTTACACAGTGAACAGTAGGGCACTGAGGAGTGCTGTAGAACAAAAGTATCTGGGAATTATAGGTTCCTAATTCATTTAAAGTGGCATAACAGGTAGATAGGGTTGTAAAGAAAGCATTTGGCACATTAACCTTCATAAAACAAATCACAACTACAAGAGATGTGATGTCATGTTAAAGTTGTATAAGACTTTGAGGTCTGATGAAGGGTCTCAGTCCGAAACATCGACTCTTTATTCTTTTCCATAGATGCTGCCTGGCCTGCTGAGCTCCTCCAGCACTTTGTGCGTGTTCCTTAGATCCTGAATGCTGCTTTTGCCCTTTAGCTCTCACGTAGTAACTTGTTGCAGGTTGGCACCTCTGTCTGTTGAGCCATGGGCTGCTCCATGTGCTGTCCCTTTCATCACCACTAGGTGAAACACAGCCGATTCCCTGGCTTGACAGTGATGACAGAACTCAGAACAGTCCAGCACAGGAACACGCTTGAGTTCACAATGTCTGTGCCAACCAGTCTCTCCTCCTTGAACTGTGTCTCTTTTTATTGCCTCAGTAAAGCATCCAATATACTTAATGACACCACCCATCCTGGATATTTCCCCTTCTCCCTTTTCCATTGGGCAAAAGATATAAGAACCATGTACCACAAGGGTCAAGAATATCTTAAAAAAAAAAGTAGGATAGAAGCCTATTGACTGTTTCCCCAGTACAAATAAGATAGATTCCTGACCTCACAATCTACCTCATCATGGCCTTGCACCTTATTCTCGAACTGTAGCAAATTATTCTGCTTCAATTGTTTTCTCTTCATTATATGATATGCATCCTTCCAGCACCTTCGTGTTCATGTGTCTGTCTAAATAGCAGTTTCCATTCCCAATGGCATTCTCCCCCCAACTCCCACAGTGCACAAGGCATTTAAGGCACCTACTACTCTCTGTGCAAAAACAACAAAAAAATCTCATACATATCCTTTAAACATTTCCTCCTTTTACTTCTGCCCTCCAGTATTTGGCATTCCTGCACTGGAAAAGAGACTCTGTCTACCTATCCTATCTGTTTCACTCATCACTTTATAAAGTTTTGTCTGGTCTTCAACGGATATGTTAAGAGCAAGAGGATTGCAACGGACAAAATTAGTCTCTGGAAGTTTAGAGCGGTAATGTATGAATGGAGCCAAAAGAAGTCGGGGAGATCTTAATGGATCTTTGCCCTGGTGAATAATAATGCAAAGTATTCATTAAGTACCTCCTCTGTCTCCTCCGACTCCATGCATAGGTTTTTACTATCACATTTGATTGGACCAATTCTCACGTGGCTGGTCCTCTTGCTCTCTCCATACTTGTGGAATGCCTTGGGGCTTTCCTTAATCCTGTTTACCAAGGCCTTCTGGCTCTCCTAATTCCATTCTTAAACTCCTTCCCGGCAACCTTGTAATTTTGTAAAACTCTTATCAGTACCTAGTCAGATGTGATTATTAATTCATAAGGAAACAAGGTACAGAACTAATCTCATACATGTAAGGCACCACTTCAAAATGTTCTATGTTTCTTCTTCTGTCTCTTGCAGTACTAGCATTAAACACTAGACACTAGAATACTACAGCACAGTACAGGCACTTCGGCCCTTGATGTTGGGCTGACTCCTATGTTCCTAAAAAAAAGTACTAAACCCACACTACCCCGTAACCCTCCATTTTTCTTTCATCCATGTGCCTGGCCAAGAGGCTCTTAAATACCCCTAATGTTTTAACCCCCACCATCATCCCTGGCAAGTCATTCCTGGCACCCACAACCCTCTGTTTAAAAAAATTAAAAAAAAATTACCCCAGATACCTTAACTTTGTACATATGCCCTCTGGTGTTTGCTATTTGTTCCCTGGGAAATAGGTACTGGCTATCCACCCTATCTATGCCTCTCATAATCTTGTAGACCTATGTCAAGTTCCTTCTCATCTGTCTACGACCCAAAGAGAAAAGTCCTTGCTCTGCTAACCTTGCCTCATAAGACTTGTTTTCCAATCCAGGCAACATCCTGGTAAATCTCCTCTGTAACCTCTCCATAGCTTCCACCTCCTTCCTATAATGAGGTGACCAGAACTGAACACAATACCCTAAGTGTGGTCTCACCAGAGATTTGTAGAGTTGCAACATGACCTCTCTACTCTTGAACTCAATCCCTCTATTAATGAAGCCTAGCATCCCATAGGCCTTCTTAACTACGCAAACACAAGGAAATCTGCAGATGCTGGAAGTTCTCTTATCATTTTGGATCTCCCTCTCCCCCTCCCACTTTCAAATCTCTTCCTAGCTCTTCTTCCAGTTAGTCCTGACGAAGGGTCTCGGCCCGAAACGTCAACTGTACCTCTTCCTAGAGATGCTGCCCGGCCTGCTGCATTCACCAGCAAATTTTGTGTGTGTTGCTGGCCTTCTTAACTATCCTATCAACCTGTGCAGCGACTTTGAGGGATGTATGGATTTGAACCCCAAGGTCCCGCTGTTCATCCACACTCTTAAGTAACCGACCATTAACCCTGTACTCAGCCTTCTGATTTATCCTTCCAAGAATGCATCACCTCACACTTATCCAGATTGAACTCCATCTGCCATTTTTCTGCCCAATTCTGCATTCTGTCTATATCCTCTTGTAACCTTCGACAACCTACAGCTCCGTCCACAACTCCTCCAATCTTTGTGTCATCCGCAAACTTACTCACCCATCCTTCCACCTTTTCATCCGGGTCATTTATATAAAAAAAACACAAAAAGCAGGGGTCCCAGGACAGGTCTTTGCGGCACTCCACTAGTCACCAACCTCCAGGCAGAATGCTTTCCTTCCACTACTACCCTCTGCTTTCTTCCTGTAAGCCAATTTTTTTTTTATCCAAACAGCCAAGTTTCCACTGATCCCATGCCTCATGACTTTCTGGATGAGTCTCTCGTGGGGGACCTTGTCAAATGCCTTGCTAAAATCCATGTAGACCACATCTACCACCCCACCCTCATCAATTTCTTTTGTTACCTCTTCAAAAAACTCAGGCTCGTGAGGCATGACCTTCCCTTCACAAAGCCATCTTGACTATCCTTGAGTAGACTGTACTTCTCCAAATGCTCATAGATCCTATCTTTAAGAATCCTTTCCAATAGTTTGCAGACCACAGATGTAAGATTCACCAGTCTACAGTTCCCAGGATTCTCCCTATTTCCTTTTTTAAGCAAGGGAACTACATTTGCCATTCTCCAATCCTCCAGCACCTCCCCCGCAGCCAAAGAGGATTCAAAGATCACAGCTACTGCTCCAGCGATCTCTTCTTTCACTTCCCACAGCAACCTGGGTATATGACGTCCAGCCCTGGGACTTATCAATCTTGATGTTTTTTAGAAGATCCAACACTTCTTCCTTAATCTCCACATTGCCCAGCACACAGCCCTGTTCTATTTCAACCTCACCCTGATCAAGGTCCTTTTCACTTGTGAATACCGAAGCAAAGTATTCATTTAGGACCTCTCCAACCTCTTCCGCCTCCAGGCACATGTTGCCTCCTTTATCCTTTAGTGGCCCCACCTTCATTCTTGTCATCTTCTGTTCTTCACATACGCATAGAACACCTTGAGGTTCTCCTTAATCCTACACGCCAAGGCCTTCTCATGCCCTCTTTGACCTCTCCTAAGTCCTTTCTTAAGCTCCTTCCTGGCTGCCCTATATTTCTCATGAGCCCCCCCTGCTTCCTGTTTCTTATATCTAACGTGTGCTTCCTTCTTCCTCTTGACAAGTTGCTTCACTTGTTTCTTCAGCCATGGTTCCCTTTCCCCACCATTTTTTCTTTGTCTCAGTGGGACAATCCTAAACCAGGCACAAGTGGTCCCTAAACTTCCTCAACATTACTTCTGTGCTTTCACTCTTGAACATCTGTTACCAATTTACTCTCGCTAGTTCCTGCCTCATCCCTTCATAGTTAGCCCTTCCCCCATTTAAGCACTTTTTCCATTTTGTCTGTTTTTATCCTTTTCCATAGCTATGCTGAAGCTAAGGGAGTTGTGGTCACTCTCACCAAAATGTTCCCCCACCAAGAGGTCTGCCACCTGACCAGGTTCATTACCCAGAACTAGATCCAATATGGCCTCTCCTCTGGTCAGCCGGTCCACGTACTGTGTTAGGAATCCTTCTTGAACACACCTGACAAATTCAGCCCCATCTATCCCCTTTGCAGTCAGGAGGGGCCAGTCAATATAAGGGAAGTTGAAATCACCCATAACTACAAGCCTGTATTTCCTGCACCATTCTAAATCTGCCTGCTTATCTGCTTCTCAGTATCCCAAGGGCTATTTGGGGGCCTATAGACTACTCCCAACACAGTGATTGATCCCTTCCTATTTCTGACTTCCACCCACATCGACTCAGTGGACACTCCCTCTGCAAGGTCCTCCCTTTCTATAGCCGTGATACTATCCCTGACCAGTAATGGTACTACCCCCACTTTTCTACCTCCCATCCTATTCATTGACTACAGCTCTGCCTTTAATACCATCATTCCAAATAAACTGATTCCTAAGCTCTGGAACCTGGGCCTTAGCACTCAGATCTGCAGCTGGATCTTCAACTTCCTCACAGACAGGACCCAGGCTGTAAAAATAGGGGACAAGCTCTCCTCTACAATCACTCTGAGCACTGGTGCCCCACAAGGCTGTGTACTCAGCCCCCTGCTGTACTCACTGTACGCCCATGATTGTGTAGCCAAGTTTCCATCAAAATCAATACATAAGTTTGCTGATGACACAACAATTGTAGGCCGTACCTCGGGTAATGATGAGTTTAAGTACAGAGAGGAAATTAAGAACCTGGTGGCATGGTGTGAAGACAATATCCTATCCCTCAATGTCAGTAGGAATTGGTTGTTGACTTCAGAAGGAGTAGCAGACCGCACGACCCAATTTACATTGGTGGTGCGCAAGTGGAACAGGTCAAAAGCTTTAAGTTCCTTGGGGTCAATATCACAAATGACCTGACTTGGTCCAACCAAGCAGAGTCTACTGCCAAGAAGGCCCACCAGCGCCTTTACTTCCTGAGAATGCTAAAGAAATTTGGCCTGTCCCCTAAAACCCTCACTAATTTTACACCGCATGCTGTCGGAGCAGTTCTGCCAGGATAATCAAGGGCACGACCCACCCAGCCAACACACTTTTCGTCCCTCTTCCCTCCGGGAGAAGGCTCAGGAGCTTGAAGACTCGTACGGCCAGATTTGGGAACAGCTTCTTTCCAACTGTGATAAGACTGCTGAACGGATCCTGACCCGGATCTGGGCCATACCCTCCAAGTATCTGGACCTGCCTCTCGATTTTTTTGCACTACCTTACTTTCCATTTTTCTACTTTCTATTTATGATTTATAATTTAAATTTTTAATATTTAATATTTTTAATCTAGGGAGCGGGAAGCACAGAATCAAATATCACTGTGATGATTGTACGTTCTAGTATCAATTGTTTGGTGACAATAAAGTATAAAAGTAAAGTATTCCTTTTAAAATACATAAACCCTGGTACCTGCATCAGCCAATCCTGCCCTTCCTGCAGCCAAGTTTCAGTAACGGCCACAACATCGTAGTTCCACGTACTGATCCATGCTCCAAATTCATCTCCTTTATTCTTAATACTCCTAGCATTGAAATAGACACAATTCAACCCCTCTAAATGGTTACATTTATGTTTTGTCCCCTGCCTGTCCTACCTCACCAACTCAGAACACTTTTCCTTCTACCCTAGTATCTGCACTCCCATTCTGATTCCCACCCCCCTGCCAAACTAGTTCAACCCTCCCCAACAGCTCTAGCAAACCTGCCTGCAGCCTGTCCTTTTCGTACAGGTCAGACCTTCCCCAGAAGAGATCCCAATGATCCAGAAATCTGAACCCCTGCCCCCTGCACCAACTCTTCAGCCACACATTCACCTGCCATAACTTCCTGTTCCTCCCCGCTCTGTCTCATGGCACAGGCAGCAATCCCGAGATTACCACCCTTGAGCTCCTGCTTTTTAACTTCTTTCCTAACTCCCTATATTCCTTCTTCAGGACCTCATCCCTACTCCTATCCATGTCATTGGTCCCTACATGGACCCCGACATCTGTTTACTCACCCTCTCTCCTGAGAATACCGTGCACTCAATCCGAGATATTGCAGACCCTGACACCAGGGAGGCAACAGACCATCTGGGATTCTCGATCTCTCCCACAGAACCTCTTATCTGTCCCCCTAACTATCAAATTCCCTATCACTACTGCTCTCCTCTTTTCCCTCCTTCCTTTCTGAGCTGAGGGTCCAGTCTTGGGGTCAGATGCAACCACTACAACTTGTCCCTGGTAGGTCATCCCCACCAACAGTATCCAAAACAGTATACTTATTGTTGATGGGAACAGCCACAGGGGTGCTCTGCTCTTTGTCCATTCCCCTTCCCTCTCCTGACAGTTACAAAGTTAGCTGTCTCCTGACTTTTAGGGGTGACTGTCTCCCTGAAACTCCGATCTATTCCTGCCTCTGCCTCCCAAATGATTTGAAGTTCATCCAGCTCCAGCTCCAGTTCCCTAACTCAGCTTGACAGGAGCTGCAGCTGGATGCACCTTTTGCAAGTGTAGTCATCAGAGACAATTGTGCTGTCCCTGACTTCCCACATCCTACAATCGGAGTGCCGGACTTCTCTATCTACTGCCTCCATTACCAACTCCTAAGTTAATTAAAGAAACTTACCTGGCCTTGCCTCTCTGGGAGCAAGCTCATCCTCCACCTCTTTTTGCCGAAGCCACTCGAGCCAAAGCCTCAAAGCTCCACTGGCCCACTCACTCAGTGGCCACTCTGTTTGAGCTACCCCTCTTTTTATGTGTTTGAGCTTTTCAATTTTTGATTGCCCAATCAAACCGCTTGGTCACCTGACCTCGATTGCCCAATCAGCTGCTTCCTACTGAGTCTGAGCTATTCAAATCTTGATTGACTTAATCGCACAATCCAACTGCCAAAACTTCTCGAGCCAAAGCCTCAAAGCTCCACTCCTTCACTGGCCCACTCACGCACTGGCCGCTCATATGGTACCTAATTCCCACTGTGTCCAGCACAGTTCCAGTTTAGATAGACATTCTTTCCATTTCCATTTTCTGCAGATATCTTCCCTGTTGAGCCAATTAGTGTGAATCTGTAGTCAGATTGGGTTGGGACTACAGCCAAAAAGAAAGTGGAATGAACTTTCGGCCAGGTTAGTTTTATAAAGCTTTATATAGAAGAGCTGTTGCCTAATAGCTATAGGAATCCATGCATAATCTTGACCTCCGGTGCTACCTGTTACGTTCGTTATTAATAAAGATAAACAGCGTAGGAAACACCGCTAGCACATTTTTATTTACTGAACGCTCCAGCTCGACCTGAGCGCAAGTGACCTGTTCTCCAACATCATTTCCGGTTCCGGGTGAACCCCCCCCTTGCATTGCACACTGGGAACTGAAGTTCTTTAATATATGCACATATAATAACACACCACCTGTGTGGAGCTTTCACATTTTTTGTGACCTCCAGGTTCGCCTCTGACTGCTCGTTTCCTCTCACACTCCAGAGTTGTGCTGGCTCTTAGGTTAATTATCTGCAGTAAACTGTCCCTAATGTATAGATGCAGGTTATTGAGAATGTGGGTAGAATAGATTACAGGAACAGTTAGTGAAGGACTGGAAATGCTCTGTGAGTTAACAGAAACTTGGTGGAGTGAATAGGCTCTTTCTGTGCAAAAGGAAACATTTGGATATTAATGCATCGAACACTCAGCTGCTCCAGCTGAGCTGAGTCTCAAAAGTTTTCCGATATACTGAATGCATTCAGACCACATTGAGAGTGAAATAGTTACAAATAAATTCAAAACAGCAGAAAAGAGCTAAGATTATAATAGATTGTGCAAGTTATTTATAAATACTCTACAGCAAGGCACACAGATTAACGTAAATATGCAACTGAGATTAATCAGAAAAAAAGGATCACAGACAAATAAATGCAATCATTATAGGGAAAATAGTAATATACCGAATAAGTAGTAAAAGATCATGAAGTGTACATTTCTTGCTGTCAAAGTAAAACCCAGTTTGAAGTTGTGGTGGTGCTATTACAATGCCACACAATGGTTACATAGTGAACTGGTCAGTTGTCAACAGGTGATTCAGATGGCGAGCCTTTCAAATATATCAGCAAAACTCATTCAGATCTGGGCAATTAATAAATATACTTCAGAACCATCCCAACTATTGCTTTCCTCGTGTTGAGCAGGATTGATGTGCACAGTGGCCCTCTGTTCCCTCAAATGTGGCGTAATGCTAACAAAAGAAGAAATAATGAAATAACCATCAGAGGACTTTTCACGCAGAGAAATGGAACCAAGGTAACTAAAACATAGTAACCGTGCTGATATTTAAAATACTGTACCTGACTATATAACATAGAATAGGATGGAACTTGATAGAGAGATATGGACTCCAGTTTCAGGCATTGAACACTAGGAGCGGGAACTTCTAATTAAGCAGAGAACTGAACAAAGCATATCCTAGATATGTGGTTGATCATGGTTCCAAAAGTTACGAAATAATCTGTTTTCATCAGCAACTTGGTAACTGGAACTAAGACCTTTTTCCATATAAAAAAAATATGAAACTCCTCAGACCCTGCCAGTGCAACTTTAACTCAACTTCAGCTTCAGTGGCCATCTATTTCTCACTGCGTCAGTGCAATGTACATCTTTCATAATGGAACACGAATACCATCAATATAAATAACAAACATCAATGGAAAACAAGGCTATAAAAATAAATATTTTGCTGAGCAGAAAGCCAAAACTTTACACAGTTCTCTAAACTTTAAAATGGGAAATATGTCTGAGAAACTGGGGTCCTTTTGTAAATAATACTTCTCATTTTCTTGAAAATAAATCAATATGATTGCCACATGGTGGCTCTGCAAGACACAATTTATTCAATGAGGATATGCTCATAAATGAGTGGTCTCCTTGTATCAGGATGGGACTAAAACATGTTACACTTTTTGTTTCCTTCCTGGCTTCAGAAGGCAACCCCAAATGAAATTGGCAATCAAAGGCTTTTTTGTGTTTTAATGTTGCCCTACAAAAGGAAAATTTCAATAATCTATTCTCCCATTGTTTGGAAATATTGATGGTCCAAATTTAGTTTCACTTCAAACTCACCCTTTCTCCCTTTTACCAAGTTGTTAGTTCTACTTGCTGCAATTGGCCACATTTGGGAAAAAAAAACCTTTGTCTCTGTTTCTGGTATTTATCTGTTTTTCTCTTTACTGTGGTCGATCTCTGACTCTTTCTCTGAGGATGGACTGTCAACTATCTCCGCTCATGAACATGCAGCATTCATCTCAGATGTAAAAGCCTTTGGCAACTATGTGCTCTCAAAGGGTAGTTTGTGGGATGTAGCAACTGGTATTGTGGCTTATGCACTGAGTCACAAAGGACTTTAAATCTCCTGGAGGAACTTGGTAGGTTGAACATCTTCTGTTGGAAGAAAGTAACTGTTGAGGTTTCTGGTCAAAACCCTGCATCAGGACTGATATGGAGACAGAGACGATAAAACTTGCCAATCTTGGAGCACAAGAACACGAGAAAGTAGGAACATGAGTAGGCCACAGCTCCCATCAAGCCTGAGTACAAGAGATTTAGCAGATCCTGGAAATCTAGAATAACACGTACAAAATGCTGGAGGAATTCATCAGGTCAGGCAGCATCTATAGAAAGGAATAAGCAGTCAATATTACAGGCTGAGAACGGGAAAGGAATGAGGAATAAGAAGGTCAAAGGAGGGGAAGGGGAGGTATTATGTTGAAAAGGTAAAGGGCTGAAGAAGGAGGATACTGATAAGAAAGGAGAGGAACCATGGGGAATGAGGAAGGACACCAGAGGGAAGTGATGGGCAGCTGAAGAGAAGAGGTAAGAAGGGAAGCAGTGGGAAATGACAGAAGGTGGAAGGGGGAGGTGGAAAAACTATTGGACGTTAGAGAAATGGATGTTCATGCCATAAGGTTGGAGGCTGCCTAGGTGGAACATGAGGTATTGCTCCTTCAACCTCAGTGTGGCCTCATTGTCTCAGTAGAGAAAGCCATGGAATTGGAATGCGGATTGGAATTAAAATAGTTGGCCCCTGGGAAACCCTGCTTGTTGTGAATGGGGCAGAGATGCTTGAAACAGTGGTCCCCCAATCTACGTTGAGTCTCACTGATGTACAGGTGGCCAAATCTGGAGCACCTTACCTACCACCCCATGAGCCTCTGCATCCAGCACATCATTCTCTGCCACATCCGTCATCTTCAAAGGGATCCTACCACCAAGCACATCTCTACCTCCCCCCGCCCACTTTCTGGATACAGTAGAAGACCCCGACAGACTTGCAGGTGAAGTAATGCCTCACCCTGAAGGACTAATTGGGGTCGTGAATGGAAATGAGGGAGAAGATGAATGGGCAGGTGTAACACTTCTTCCGCTTGCAGTGATAGGTGCCAGGAGGGAGAGATGAATCATCAAGGGAGTTCCTGCAGAAAGCAAGGAGTGCTCCATTCACAGCAAACAGGATTTCCTGGTGGCCAAGCATTTCAGTTCCAATCCCTACTCCTATTCCAACACGTTGGTCCATGGCCTCCTCTACTGCTACGATGGGACCACTCTCAGGCTGGAGGAGCAACACCTCATATTCTTTCTGGGTACCCTCCAACATGATGGCACGACTATCGATTTCTCTAACTTACTATAATTTCCTCCCCCATCCCCCTTCCCTCTCCTCCTATTCCCCATTTTGGCTCTTCTCTTCCTCTCACCAGCCCATTAACTCTCTCTAATGCTTCTCCTCCTTCCCTTTCTCCCATGGTCCACTCTCCTCTCCTATCAGTCTCTTTCTTCTTCAGCACTTTACCTTTTCCATCTATCACCTCCCCTCTTACCCCCCCCCCACATTACCTACTTATTCTGCCTTCTTCCCCCTTCCCATCCAGTACTGATGAAGGGTCTTGGCCTGAAAAATTGACTGTTTCCATAGGTGCTGCTTTCCTGCCTCGTCAGAGAACATTATAATTCTATTCATAATCTGAGTATTTGAATACCCATAAACACAAAGATATGCTTTATGTAATGCTTATCATTCCATTGGTTCCTAAGGTTGTCATAGCCGGTGTGGTAGCGGGAATAAGCTCCGACTACCTACAAAGTGTTCCAAATGGTGTGGGACTCTAACTGACTCTAACAGCCTCTGACAACCAAGTCCAACTCTTGGTCTTCACACGTGGCTTAGCTACTAGGCCCAGCAGAATTGTTCCTACTGGTAGGAGAAGGGGCAAAGGTAGATCACTGGCAACTCAAAACCAGTTGCTTCATCAGCCTCGGACAGCAGCCCGCCTCAGAGAAGGAAAACTTTGATTTTAAACCTTCGCTGCCTTGCAGCCATACCACCCACCAACCCCACCCCCCCCCCAATGGGAAAGGCTTCGGGAATAAACCCCGAGGAAGAAATCAGGAGCCAGGATCCCTAAGGTAGTTTGATGTTGTTTACAACTTCTCGCTGGCAACCTCTGCAACGACACTGGTGCCAAACCGTATCGGTGCTTGCCCTTCCCTTGGACTGCATCAGTGACGTGGAGAGGGGGTACCTGCTGTGTGGGCAACAGCCGGTTCTTCAAATCTTCCCATCCAGGCTTGCACCCTGGAGAAGACACAGTCCACCCCAGAGGTGCAAACCTATGATTCCCTGGGATCGACAGCTGCCTACTATCATTCCATTATTGTGGGTTCAGGATAATGGAGAGAAGGCAATAGTTTGGGGTTGAGAAGAGAAATATAAAATCAGTCATGGCTGAATAGCAAAGCAGATTCGATAGGCTGAGTAGTCTATTTCTGCCCCCATAAATTATGGTCCTAAAGTCTAATATGGGGGAAAAAAAGTGTGTAAAAAAAATCAAAGTCTTCTGCTTTCTATTACTTTGTCCCCTTTAATGGAATCAAAACTAACATAGCAAACGTAGAATGTTGCTTTTCTTTTCCTTTGGGAAGAGGATGCATCATTTATTTACTAGAATAAGAAACTATGTTTCCAAATTCTGGGAAAGAACTTCTGGTTCTGGTGAACTGTGGCCATAGCAGCAAATCCCCAACCCTCCATGTGAGTGCCTCGCCATTTGTTTTGCTCCCAGCCAGGTTCTTCAGTCTATTTCATCCATTTTGATCCTAGTATGATCAGTAAGCAACTGAAGCTCTCTGCAGACCCCAGTGATGCATCCTGCGATCTTCACAAGCCATTCAGAGCAGTCCTGCTTTTAGTAGATATTTAAAGTATAAAACTGTTCTCCATAAACTTCTTGAGGATTTAAATGAAGAACTTTCAAAATAATTCCTGAGTACATTCGTTGAACAGTATCCTTAAGAATCTTACAAGTATTGAGTTATTTGGAAAGTCTCAATCACCCGTCTCCAAATTTTTCAAAGTCTCAAGTACATTTGTTATCAAAATACCTATATGTCACCATATACAAATCTGAGATTAATTTTCTTGCAGGCTTCCTCAATAAATCCATAATAGAATAATGACCATAGTAGAATCAATGAAAGGACACACCAATTTGGACGTTTAACCAGTGCACAAGAAACATCAAACTGCAAATACTGAAAGAAAGAAATAAAAACAAGAAATAAACAAGCAATACATATAGAGAACATGAGATGAAGAGTCCTTGAAAGTGAGTCTATTTGTTGTGGGAACATTTCAATGATGGGTCAAGTGAAGTTGAATGAATTTATTCACTTTGGTTTAAGAGCCTGATGATTTAGGGGTAATAATAGTTCTTGAACCTAATCCTATGGGTATTGAAGCCTTCTTCCTGGTGGCAGCAGCACGAAGAGATGGGGGTTTCTGATGATGGATGCTGCTTTCCTGCGATAATGTTTCATGCAGATGTTCTCAGCGGTGGGAAGGGGTTTACCCATGATGGATTGGGCCGTATCCACTTTTTGTAGGGATTTCCATTCTAGGGCATTAGTGTTTCCACACCAGGCTGTGATGCAACACATGTTTTAGATGTCATGCCGAATCTTCACAAACCCCTAAGGAAGTAGTGTTGTTGCTGTGCTACAGAAGGACTTAGATAGGTGAGGAGAATTAGTAGATTAGGATAACGGGCAAAGAAGTGGTCGATGGACTACAGTGTTGGGAAGTCTATGGTCATGCACCTTGGTAGGAGAAAGGTGAAGGTTGACTATTTAGTAAATGGAAAGAAAATACAAAAATCTGAGGTGCAAGGGGACTTGGGAGTGCTCGTGGAGGATTCCCTAACGTTTACTTTGCAGGTTGAGTCTGTGGTGAGGAAAGGAAATGCAATATTAGCATTCACTTCAAGAGGTCTGGAATATAAAAGAACAGATGTAATGTTGAGTCTTTACAAAACACTGGTGAGGCCTCACTTAGAGTATTGTGAGCAGTTGTGGGTACCTTAGCTTAGAAAGGATGTGCTGAAACTGGAGAGGGTTCAAAGGAAGTTCATGAAAATGATTCCAGGATTAAGCAGCTTGTCATGTGAAGAACATTTGATGGTTCTGGGCCTGTATTCACTGGAATTCAGAAGAATGAGGGGTGACCTCATTGAAACCTAATAGAGAGGGTGTTTCCTATACTAGGAGAACCTAAGACCAGAAGACACAGACTCAGAATGGAGAGGTGCCCTTTTAGAATGGAGAAGAGGAGGAATTTCTTTAGCCAAAGAATGCTGCATCTATGGAATTCTTTGCCACCTTCAGCTGTGGAGGCCAAGTTTTTATGTATATTTAAAGTTGAGGTTGATAGATCCTTGATTGGTCAGGGCATGAAGGGATATGGGGGTGTGAGGAAGGCAGGAGATTGGCTCTGAGAGGAAAAATGGATCAGCCATGATTAAATGGCAGAGCAGATCCGATGGGCCAAATGGCCTAATTCTGCCCCTGTATATAATGGTCTTATGAGCTGCCAGTGGAAGTGACAGAGTTAGGAACATTTGCGACATTTAAGAGACTTCTGGACAGGTACTTAGATAGACTAGGAATTTCATGCACTAAAGTTGGATTAGCATGATGGCCAGCACAGAAACTATGGGTCAAGGAGCCCTTTCCTGCTTTACCTCATACAACTCTACAAGTGTCTGGTGTCAGGGGTCACACTTTGTGTGCTGAGATGTGTATTAAGAGTGGAAAGTGTTCAGACTCTGTTGGTGAGTGTATTGCTTCAGGATATAATGTAAAACGTGGATGAGTGTGAGGCTAGGGCTGGACACTTGCTGATCTCCATAGGATGTGTATATCACAATTATAAAGTTCCACCTTTGAAAATGTTTGTAAGATATATGGACAGTTGACTGATGTGACCCGTATGAGGCTATTCATTATTTATACCGATCTGAGCTACACTAAGATCCATGAAGTTGAGTCGATTGCTTTCTTGTTTGATTGTAGAATGGTTGGCTATCAGATTGTGCAGGAAGACTGCATCATCCTCTCTAACTAGTAATAGCTCTAGTAATACTTCTGCAATTAATGCAGCCAAAATCAAGATCAAGTCACTCATCTGTATAGAACAAATAATATTCTGGCACAGTATAGGCCCTTTGTCTCACAATGTTGTGCCGACCATTTCACCTACTCTAAGGTCAATCTTGGGCTGGTAGGTGGCGTAGTGTCATCAGCATTCTATTTCGAGGCAGAATTTCCTGAGTTTTGAATCCGGCCAGGTCCTAACCTGGGCAGCAACAGTATTTGCGCAGAAGAAAGAGCCGGCAATCTACTTCCATATCTTGTCACAAAAACATTATGGACAACTACACTATCTATAGGGTCGCCATGAGTCAATGAGGACTCCACAGCACTCAACAATAACAACACGATCAATCTACCCCTTCCCTCTGTCACAGCCCTCCACTTTTCTTTCATCCATGTGTCTATCTAAGAGTCTCCCAAATGTCCCTAGTGCATTGCTTCTACCACCACCCCTGCACCTACTCTGTATAAAAAAAACTTACCTCTGATAACCCCAATGTTTTTCCTCAATCACCATGAAGTTATGCCTCCTTGTCTGTCTGTTTGATCTATGCCTTATCATCTCATCCACTTCTATTAAGTCACCTCTCATCCTCCTGCACTCCAAAGAGAAAAGGTCTAGCATGTTTAACCTATTCTCATAAGACATACTCTCCAATCCAGGCGGCATCCTGGTAAATCTCTACTGTACCTTCTCTAAAGCTTCCACATCCATGTAGAGTAGTGTTCAAGAGTACAGGAGATCTACAGTGAAAAGAGGTTCAATAAGCGAAGGGGAATACAGGCAGTTCTGTGGTCACAGTCATAATTCCAGAATTGTATGTATCCTTCTGATGCCAGGCTCAACAAGGCATTGAAGTGAATGGTGAAAGATGTTTGTGAACGGCCAGAAATGGAGGAGGAGCTTAGGAGAACGATGCCACTTAACGGCAACTCCTTTGCCTGCATCTTCGGAAACAGCTCTATTTCTATGTTTAATATCTCTATTTTTCCCTTTCAGGGTTCTTTTGAAGCCCCTGACCTGGAGTTACACACTGACTTCGGTTCTTTGCGGGAATGGGGCCCACTCTTGGAGTCTCACGGCTAGCCGCTATTTGATATGTCAAGCACGCTGCCTGGAAGACTAGTGCGCCTTCAGGGTTCCGGGATTTCATGGCTGTGGAGGCGGGTGGGTTCAAGGTCGGTGCCACAGCAGGAAACCGGTGTGTCGTGGGAGATGGAAGATCGAACGCAGCAAGCTGGCTGCTGGCTGTGTGTCCAGAGACCTGAGATCATTGGGCACAGAACTCGGAAGAAGTGACGCAACAGACTTTTAACATCGTAAATCAGCGAGTTGTTTGTTATGCCTCTGCTCTCGCTGTGAAACAGGGACACCTCTTTTTCCGTTATTAGGGAGAGCGAGAGCATGTGGTATGTCGAATTATTGGGTTAATGAGTGGCCTTTGGCATTCTGCAAGTCTGTGTCTTTATTGATGCTTTGCTGCACACTTGAGTGCTTGGGTGAGAGGTGGCAATATTTTTGCTGGTGGGGCAGGAGGGGGTTGTTGCTTTGCTGCTGCTTATGAGTGGGTGGGGGAGCTGAGGGTGGGACTTTGGGGTTCTAACATTTAATTGTCATTCATTCTTTGGGGCACTCCTCTGTATTCGTGGATGTTTGCAAAGAAAAACAATTTCAGGATGTATATTGTATACATTTCTCTGACTTTAAATGTACCTTTGAAACCTTTGAAAATTTTGAAACGATTTGTTATCAGGAACGTAACAGGAAGTGGGATAAGGGTCCACAGCAGATTACAGGAAGGTGGGAGAAAATTAAAAACGATCTCAAAAAGTGTAATTTCTGGATAACTGCCAATATCGCAAGGCAACGAGTCAAAAGCCAAGAGGGAAGTGGCTAGAGATGGTACAGTAGGGAGGATTTTAGATTCTTGGGCAATTGGGGTGGATGTGGGAAAGACTGAACTACACAGGTCAGATGGGTGGTATCTCAACAGGAAGAAGAAGCAAATTGTTAGGAGTAAGTTTGCCGATGTCATCTGACCGTGGGAGAAGTGAGATAAATTTGATTAGAAACATAGAAAACCTACAGCACAATACAGGCCCTTGGGCCCATAAACCTATGCTGAATATATCCTTACCTTAGAAATTACCTAGGGTTACCCAAAGCCCTCTATTTTTCTAAGCTCCATGTACCTATCCAGGAGTCTCTTAAAAGACCCTATCGTATCCACCTCCACCACCGCCGCCGGCAGCCCATTCCACGCACTCACCACTCACCGCATAAAAAACATACCCCTGACACCTCCTCTGTACCTACCTCCAGGCAGGAACGGCGCTAAGGTGGTGCTAGCTGGGGCTATAGCCCCAGCAGAAAGTGCAATAACACCACCAAGAAATTAACTGCAGCTGCTTTGCTTTCTCTGTATAGTTTTGAATACAGCTTGTTTCTCTAGTTGATCTAGTGAAACAGCGCCCCCAATTACCATAGCATCCACGCAGCAATAAAGTTATAAACTCTATCAGATCCACTCTACACTTCTGTTTATTCGTTTGTTGTCAATGTCTTGCTGTTGCTGTCCTCAGATCAGTTAAGCTGATCTAAGATCACTTAAGGTGGTGATGTCACTCACTCTCACTCACGCGGGAGATTGATAGTATACATCCAGGTGCAGATCCATGGTCTCACGAGACTAATGGATGCCACACACACTCATACATTGTGCTTTTACAAACGAGCGTGGATCTGGCATGTGCATTATTTTGGTTGGCGTGAAAAATGGATCGATTTTTAGTGAGAAACCGACCTCATCCAGAGGAATCAGTGGTGTCTCAGTCTGAGCATGTCGTAATTGAAAGTGACATTCAGAAAGGAGTAAGTGGGAATGAGGACGACAGCAGTTCATCGAAGGAGTGAGGGCTAAGTAGAGGAACAAGAAATGGAGCGGGATTCGGAAGAGAACATGGATGAAGCTGCTCTTAGTGCGAGTGGGAATACTGTTTGCGATGTTAGCCAGCAGCCTGAGGAAGGACCCCGTCGGCCAGCATTGAAAAAATACCCTTCGCAACAGTTTGGCAATCAGCAAATGAGTTTTATTCGTGGCTGGTTTGACCTGTACTCCTGGCTGGAATATTCAATCACAAAAGATGCTACATTCTGCTTCGCATGCAGGCATTTCCTGTGTGGAGGACATGAGTTCCATTCTGAGTCTACCTTCACTGTCACCGGCGGAAAGCTACAACAGCTTTCAAAACCCACCATATAAGTGCAGTTCATAAGTTTGCTATGGAGGCATGGGCCTAATTCAGATTGAGAAAATAAGGCGGTTCAAGATTGGGAAATATGCTTGATAAAGGACATGCAAAGATTGTCCAAGAATATCGTGAGTATATGAGAACAGTGGTTGAGTCTCTACGCTATACTGCGTGCCAAGGCATTGCCCAGCGAGGACACCGGGAGAATGACGGATCTGGCAATACGGGAAACTTTGTTGAGTTGCTCGGTGTAATTGGGCAGTTTGATAAGACTGTAGCTAAAAAAATAGAGGACAATCCTGGAAATGCAAATAACACCCATCACGATATCCAAAATGAAATTATGGGTATTATGGCAGATATGGTCAGACGTCAAATAAGTGCAGAAATCAATGAGGCTGGATATTTTGCCATCGCGGTGAATGAAAGTAAAGACTTGAGTAAAAAGGAGAAAATATCAGTGGTGGTGCGGTATTTGAATAACGAAACAGTGCTTGAAGAATTCTTGCACTTCACTCCAGCAGAAGGGTTGGACGCAGAGTGGCTTCTTAAAAGCATTGAACAGATACTTGCTCAGTGTGTTATTGATAAGAACGCGTGTATAGGTCAGTGTTATGACGGGGCGGCAATGATGTCTGGATACAAGAGAGGTTCAGGAAAGAGGTCCCACAGGCATTATATATACACTGCCATGCTCACAGACTTAACCTTGTTTTAGTGATGTTGTGAGCAATGTACCACAAGCGGGTGAGTTTTTTGAAACTGTGCAGCTGCTTTACAACTTCTTTTCAAACTCTGTTGGCCACGATCTTTTCATGAAGAAACAGAGAGAACTGGAATCAACTGCACAGCCAGTGGAGTTGAAGAAATTGTCAGATACACGCTGGGCATGACAGTATACTGCTTTGTGGGCTATAAGGAAATCACTCCCTGCCATTCTAGCTACACTACAGGACATTATGGGTCAACCAAATGCATGGAGGAAAACAGAGGCCAGAGCTGTAAATGGACTGATTGACGAGCAGTTTGCTTTACTTCTCACTCTGTTTGAGGATTTATTCCGAGTCATCAAGTTCGTGTCAGACCAGCTACAATCTCTCAGTTTGGAGCTTTCATCCGCTGTGGATTTGGCTCAGTCTGTTATCGATGCACTCTCAGCAAAACGGGGAGAGGAATCATGGAGTGAAATTCAGGCAAGAGCTAGGGACCTGTGCGTCAAGGCTGGTATACAGAGCAGAACACATGAAAGGAGACAGGCCCAGCCACCCCGCCGCCTACATGATTTTGTTGTTGAGGCCCAAACTGAATGCACACCTGTCACATCCTCTGATGACCTTCGCAACCACTGTTTCTATCCAGTTATAGACTTCTGATTGAAATGAAAAGATGGTTCTCAGTTGAGACTGGGAGTGTTCTGACTGGAGTCTCAGCATTGAGTCCCAAACATAAGTTCTTCCTAGACAAGAATTGTCTTTGGCCAATGGCCCAATACTATGGAGTGACTGAAGTGAACCTGACTGCAGATCTACATCAGGTTCGGCGTCTGCTGGAAACAAAACAAAAGCAAGGACAGACAGTGAATGACACAGTGGAATTTCTAGCTCTAATGAGACCCTACTGCGATGCATTTTTAGATTTATTCAAACTAATCTGCATATCACTGACTCAGCTGGTTACATCTGCGTCATGCAAACGGAGTTTCTCTTGCCTCAGACGTCTCAAAAACTACCTAAGGAATAGCAGCGGTGATGCTTGGAACAGCAACTTAGCTCTGTTGGCCATAAACAGCCGGAGGACCAAAGTACTTGACATCCAGAAAATCATTGATGCTTTCACCACCAATCACAACAACAGACGGATTGTGCTTCTCTGAAAACATTAATGGTGAGTGCAGTTGATTTTTAAAAAAATTTGGGCCAAGACTAATGCTGATTATTATTATTATTTTGTGGTGGATACCCCATAGTCCTTATGTTTCCTGCAAATCCTAAAATGTTAAGCCTGCTGGTTTTGCTTAGACTTCCAAGCAGTGATTCTGTTGATTTTCGTTTTAAATTCAATAGCCAAATTAATTGAGGTATTGCATGGTCAGAGTACAATTTGTCCAACTCCTGGTAAAGCCTTGCATCTGTTGTTTGCCTTATTTGAGTTTAATAACGGTGTATCTTTTGGCATTGCTGTCTATGTAATGCGAATAGCAGTGGATTTAAACGCAAACAACAGGAATTCTGCAGATGCTGGAAATTCAAGCAACACACATCAAAGTTGCTGGTGAACGCAGCAGGCCAAGCAGCATCTGTAGGAGGAGGTGCAGTCGACGTTTCAGGCCAAGACCCTTCGTCAGGACTAACTGAAGGAAGAGTGAGTAAGGGATTTGAAAGTTGGAGGGGGAGGGGGAGATCCAAAATGATAGGAGAAGACAGGAGGGGGAGGGATAGAGCCAAGAGCTGGACAGGTGATAGGCAAAAGGGGATACGAGAGGATCATGGGACAGGAGGTCCGGGAAGAAAGACAAGGGGGGGGGGGACCTCAGAGGATGGGCAAGAAGTATATACAGAGGGACAGAGGGAGAAAAAAGAGAGTGAGAGAAAGAATGTGTGCATAAAAATAAGTAACAGATGGGGTACGAGGGGGAGGTGGGGCCTTAGCGGAAGTTAGAGAAGTCGATGTTCATGCCATCAGGTTGGAGGCTACCCAGACGGAATATAAGGTGTTGTTCCTCCAACCTGAGTGTGGCTTCATCTTTACAGTAGAGGAGACCGTGGATAGACATGTCAGAATGGGAATGGGATGTGGAATTAATTTGCATAAAAATAAGTAACAGATGGGGTACGAGGGGGAGGTGGGGCCTTAGCAGAAGTTAGATCCGCAGGGATCACTCCCTACACAACTCCCTTGTCCATTCGTCCCCCCCATCCCTCCCCACTGATCTCCCTCCTGGCACTTATCCGTGTAAGCGGAACAAGTGCTACACATGCCCTTACACTTCCTCCCTTACCACCATTCAGGGCCCCAAACAGTCCTTCCAGGTGAGGCAACACTTCACCTGTGAGTCAACTGGGGTGATATACTGCGTCCGGTGCTCCCGATGTGGCCTTTTATATATTGGCGAGACCCGACGCAGACTGGGAGACCACTTTGCTGAACATCTACGCTCTGTCCGCCAGAGAAAGCAGGATCTCCCAGTGGCCACACATTTTAATTCCACATCCCATTCCTATTCTGACATGTCTATCCACGGCCTCCTCTACTGTAAAGATGAAGCCACACTCAGGTTGGAGGAACAACACCTTATATTCCGTCTGGGTAGCCTCCAACCTGATGGCATGAACATCGACTTCTCTAACTTCCGCTAAGGCCCCACCTCCCCCTCGTACCCCATCTGTTACTCATTTTTATGCACACATTCTTTCTCTCACTCTCCTTTTTCTCCCTCTGTCCCTCTGTATATACCTCTTGCCCATCCTCTGGGTCCCCCCCGCTTGTCTTTCTTCCCAGACCTCCTGTCCCATGATCCTCTCGTATCCCCTTTTGCCTATCACCTGTCCAGCTCTCGGCTCCATCCCTCCCCCTCCTGTCTTCTCCTATCATTTTGGATCTCCCCCTCCCCCTCCAGCTTTCAAATCCCTTACTCACTCTTCCTTCAGTTAGTCCTGACGAAGGGTCTCGGCCTGAAACGTCGACTGCACCTCTTCCTACAGATGCGAATAGCAGTGGGTTCGTTTTGTGTTTTTCAGTTGAAAAGCACGCATTTGACGCTGATTGCGGGATTGGTGCGTGATTCATCTTGTCCGCTGTTGCTCGGATGCTCTGTTTGTTTTTTTTTGTTTATGCTTCGTGTTGCCCAGGTTGTCTCCGATGCTGTTGACACTGTAACAGTTCACTCCTATATTAGATCTATCAATTGCTGCCGCTTGTGAATCAACAGAGGCATTTATAATAGGAACATAATGCTTGAAACTGACTTTTTAACGCCACGTGTCTGGCCTTGCGAATACATATTACCATACAGTGCATCCCTCAGCACTGTCACTGAATAATTCAGCCACTCCGTAGCACCAGCAAGAAAAACCCTCTGGCGCTGCCACTGCTTCCAGGCATCTTAAAACTGTGCCCTCTCAGGCTAGCCATTTCAGCCCTGGGAAAAGCTTCTGACTATCCACACGATCAATGCCTCTCATAAAATCTTGTACACCTCTATCAGGTCTCCTCTTATCCTCTGTTGCTCTAAGGAGAAAAGGCCAAGTTCACTCAACCTATTCCCCAATCCAGGCAACATCCTTGTAAATCTCCTCTGCGCCCTTTCCATGGTTTCCACATCCTTCCTGTAGTGAGACAACCAGAACTGAGCACAGTACTCCAAGTAGGGTCTGATCATGGTCCTATGTAGCTGCAACATTACCTCTCGGCTCTTAAACTCAATCCCGCAATTGATGAAGGCCAATGCACCGTATGCCTTCTTAACCACAGAGTCAACCTGCGCAGCAGCTTTGAGTGTCCTATGGATTTGGACTCCAAGATCCCTCTGATCCTCCACACTGCCAAGAGTCTTACTATATTCTGCCATCATATTTGACCTACCAAAATAAACCACCTCACACTTATCTGGGTTGAACTCCATCTGTCACTTCTCAGCCCAGTTTTGCATCTTATCAATGTCCCGCTGTAACCTCTGACAATCCTCCACACTATCCAGAAAACCCCTAACCTTTGTGTCATCAGCAAATTTACTAACCCATCCCTCCACTTCCTCATCCAGGTCATTAATAAAAATCACAAAGAGAAGAGGTCTCAGAACAGATCCTTAAGGCACACCACTGGTCACCAAACTCCATGCAGAATATGACTCGTTTACAACCACTCTTTGCCTTCAGTGGGTAGGCCAATTCTGAGTGCATAAAGCATGGTCCTCTTGGATCCCATACCTCTTTACTTTCTTAATAAGCCTTGCATGAGGTAACTTATCAAATGCCTTGCTGAAATCCATATACACTACACCTAGTGCTCTACCTACAGCAATGTGTTTAGTCACATCCTCAAAAAATCCAATCAGGCTTGGAAGGCATGACCTGCCTTTGACAAAGCTATGCTGACTATTCCTAATCATATTATGCCTCTCCAAATGTTCATAAATCCTGCCTCTCAGGATCTTCTCCATCAACTGACCAATCACTGAAGTAAGACTCACTGCTCTAAAACTTCCTGGGCTATCTCTACTCCCTTTCTTGAATAAGGGAACAACATCCGCAACCCTTCAACCCTCTGGAAACTTTCCCGTTCCATTGATGATGCAAAGACCATCGCCAGAGACTCAACAATCTTCTCCCTCGCCTCCCACAGTAACTTGGGGTACATCTCGTCATTTTCCAGTGACTTATCCAACTTGATGCTTTCCAAAAGCTCCAGCACATCCTCTTCCTTAATATCTACATGCTCAAGCTTTTCAGTCCACTGCAAGTCATCTCTACAATCGCCAAGATCCTTTTCCATAGTGAATACTGAAGCAAAGTATTCAGTAAGTATCTCTGCTATCTCCTCTAGTTCCATACACACTTTTCCACTGTCACTCTTGATTGGTCCTATGCTGTCACATCTTGTCCTCTTACTCTTCACATATTGTAGACTGCATTGGGGTTTTCCATAATCCTGTCCGCCAAGGCCTTCTCATGGCCCCTTCAAACTCTCCTAATTTCATTCTTAAGTTCCTTCCTGCTAGCCTTATAATCTTCTAGATCTCTATCATAACCTAGCTTTTTGAACCTTTCATACGCTCTTCTTTTCTTCTTGACTGGATTTACAACAGCCGTTGTGCACCATGGTTCCTGTACCCCACCGTCCTTTCCCTGCCTCAAAGGAATGTACCTATGCAGAACCCCAAGCAAATATCCCCTGAGCATTTGCCACATTTCTTCTGTATGTTTCCCTGAGAAAATTTGTTTCCAATTTATGCTTCCAGGTTCCTGCCTGATAGCCTCATATTTCCTCTTACTCCAATTAAACTTGTTTGTTTCTGTCCCTCTCCAATGCTATGGTAAAGGAGATAGAGTTGTGATCATTATCTCCAAAATGCTTTTGCACTGACCAGGTTCATTTCCCAATACCAGATCAAGTACAGCCTCTCCTCTTGTAGGCTTATCTACATATTGTGTCAAGAAACCTTCTTGAACACACCTAACAACCCATACCCCATCTAAAACCCTCGCTCTAGGGAGATGCCAATCGATATTTGCGAATTTAAAATCTCCCACCACAACAACCCTATTATTATTACACCTTTCCAGAATCTGTCTCCCTATCTGCTCCTCGATGTCCCTGTTACTATTAGGTGGTCTATAAAAACACCCAGTAGAGTTATTGACCTCTTCCTGTTCCTAATTTCCACCCACAGAGACTCCGTAGACAATCCCTCCATGTCTTCCTACTTTTCTGCAGCTGTGACACTATCTCTGATCAACAGTGTCATGCTCCCACCTCTTTTGCTTCCCTCCCTGCCCTTTCTGAAACATCTAAAGCCTGGCACTCTAAGTAACCATTCCTGCTCCTGAGCCATCCAAGTCGCTGTAATGGCCACAACATCATAGCTCCAAGTACTGATCCACGCTCTAAGCTCATCCGTTTTGTTCATAATACTCCTTGCATTAAAATCGACACATCTCAAACCATTGGTCTGAGTGCGTCCCTTCCCTGTCACCTGACTATTCTCTCTCTCGCACTGTCTCTAAGCTTTCTCTATTTGTGAGCCAACCACCTCTTCTTCTGTCACTTCAGTTCGGTTCCCACCCCCCAGCAATTCTAGTTTAAACTCTCCCCAGTGGCCTTTGCAAACCTCCCCGCCAGGATATTGAATCCCTTGGGATTCAAGTGCAAACCATCCTCTTTGTACAGGTCACACATGCCCCAAAAGATATCTCTGTCCCAGGAAACTGACTGACTTTTACCGCTGTACCATTGAGCGTATACTCACCAATTGCATCTCAGTGTGGTATGGTAATTATCCCGTATCGGACCGCAAAGCACTCCAGCGTGTGGTGAAAACTGCCCAGCGGATTGTCGGCACCCAATTGCCCACCATTGAGAACATCTACCATAAATGCTGCCTGGACAGGGTGAAAAGCATTATCAGGGATGCATCTCACCCTAACCATGGACTTTTTACTCTCCTCCCATCCGGTAGGCACTACAGGAGCCTCCGCTCCTGCACCAGCAGGCACAGGAAGAACTTCCTCCCTGAGGCTGTGACACTGCTGAACCTCTCATCACAGCGTTAAGCAGTATTGCACCCATATTGTACTGTCTCAGTACTTTTATATTTGTGTGCTGTAGCACTTTTTTATTCGCAGTTATTTTGTAAATAACACTATTCTTCGCATTTCTGGTCAAATGCTAAATGCATTTCATTGGCTTTGTATCTGTGCTCAGCACAATGACAATAAAGTTGAATCTAAATCTAAAAAATCTAAAAAAAAAGAGGTCCCAATCACTGTCACCTGGCACAGGCAGTAATCCCGAGATTTCCACCTTTGTGGTCCTGCTTTTCAACTTCCTATCTAACTCCCTTTAGTCTATTTTCAGGACCTCCTCCCTTTTCCTACCTATGTTGTTGGTACCAATATGTACCACGACCTCTGGCTGTTCTCCCTCCCACTTCAGGATATCGTGGACGCGATCAGAAACCTCCCGGACCCTGGCACCTGGGAGGCAGACTACCATCCGTGTTTCTTTCCTGAGTCCACAGAATCGCCAATCTGACCCCCTAACTATAGAGCCCCCTATCACTGCTGCCATCCTCTTCCTTTCCCTACCCTTCTGAGCCACAGGGCCAGACTCTGTGCCAGAGGCGCGGCCACGTTGCTTCCCCCAGGTAGGCCATCTCCGTCAACGGTACTCAAACAGGAGTACTTATTTTTAAGGGGGACAGCCACTGGGGTACTCTCTAGTATCTGCCTCTTGCCCTTCCCTTTCCTGACAGTTACCTACTTATCTGTCTCCCGAGGCCCCGGTGTGACTACCTGCCTATAGCTCCTCTCTATCACCTCCTCACTATCCCTGACCAGACGAAGGTCTTAGAGCTGCATCTCCAGGTCCCTAATGCAGTCCCTAAGGAGCTGCAGCTTGATACACCTGGCGCAGATGTGGCCATCCATGGTGGGGGGGGGCGGGGGGTTGGGGAGGTTGGAGAGTCTCCAGGACTTCCCACATCTGACACCGAGCACAGAACACCGGCCTCACACACATTCTTCCTGTCTGTATTCTACACAGGCAACCTACCTTGCCTCGACCCGTTAACACCGGAGCCCCATTAATTCAAAGCCTTCCTACGCTGTCTCCTGCTTTTCTGAGACACACTCTATAAAGCTGTCTTCTTTTAAACTCTTCTCGCTGGTTGTGGAAGGTAGAAGTTTTGTAGAGTTGCTTAGAAAGAAATGAGTTTGGAAAGCAGAGGAAAGAAAATATGTTAGTTTTTTGGTATTCAATCATTTATATTTCAATGAAGGTGTTTCAGATAGGGAGACAATATACTGGAAGAACAGAGGAGACCTCAGATTCTGGAATCTGGAAAAAAAACACAATATCCTGGAGGAACTCAAAGGATTGAACAGCATTTGCAGGGAGAAAGAAATTGTTGACGTTTTGGGTGATTTCTTCCTGCATTTTGTTTGTTATCAAAAGCACAGACAGGAGGTATATGATTCAATAGTCTTTAGTAAGATAGACAGAAGTAACAGCTGAGCAGTCCTGGTTAAAGAACTTTTAAACAAGACAGGTGGGAGGTAAAATAGGATGAGGTATAAAAGTTATTGGTGGTGAACAATTATATCTGCAAGGTAGGATGACTATAGAGGAAAATCAACAAATAAGTCTTTCTGAATTAAACTGCTTTAAAAAAGGATAATCACATTGATGAAAGTGTGGAGATTTCCTTTTTTTCCAGTCAGACAGAGGCAAACAAACAATTATATTTCTGAGAATGCAGAAATAATTCAGTAGTATTAGAAAGGAATATCAACTGCTCCTACATAGACTGGGAGAAGATTATCTTTAGTGGAAGCAAAATTTTTAATATGTATTTATACCATAAGGCTATAAGGAACAGCGACAGAATTAGGCAATTCAGCCCATCAAGTTTACTGCACCATTCCACCATGCCTTTATTTCTTCTGCCAGAGTACATTACCACGTACTTCCCAACATTATATTTCAGTTGCTATTTCTTTGCTCATTCTCCTGATCTGTCTAAATTCTCCTGCAGCCTCCTTGCTTCCTCAACTCTACCTGCCCCTCCACCTATCTCTGTCTCATCCACAAACTTGGCCACAATGTCGTCAATTCCATCATCCAAATCATTGACATATAATGTACAAAGAAATGGTTTCACCACAACCCCTGTGGAACACTACTGGTCACTGGCAGCCAACCATCAAAGTCTCCCTTTATTCCCACTCTTTGCCTCCTGCCAATCAGCCAATGCTCTATCTATGCTAGTATTTTCCTTGTAATACAATGGGTTCTTAACTTGTTAAGGAGCCGCATGTGTGGCTGGAAGATTCTGGAAATAATGGAGAAGCTAAGATACTTTAAAATGATATTCTTTTAGTTTACCTGAAATCACTAAGAAAAAACTGTTATATATGCATTTTAAGTTAACTTGAAATGTTATTTGTTCTTGATTATTAATAAAGACAGTGAAACATGGTTAAAATAAATGACAAGTTGATAAAGGACAATGCTCGGCCCTCAGCTTTTCCTTTTATTAGGGCTATCAGGGGGTGGGACCCCCTCAGTTCTTCTGTGCAAAGCTGCGGGAATCTAGGGTGCAGCAGGTAATGAGTGCTTCCCTCCACCTCTCAAAGAGAAGATGCAGGTGGGTGGTGATGGTGAATGGTGACTCTGTCAGCATGTTCCAGCACCATCAAGCTACTCCCCACAGTTTCTGTTGTGACAAAAGAGGGTTACAAAAGTACACATAGACTAAGATGTTAACTGTCCTGTGCTATCACAAGTGGGATCATCAGTTGATCTGCCACCTGTCTTCAGGAGAGAGAGAGAGATAAGTAAGACAATGGAGCAGCATTTGGAAATGTTAATGAGGAGACGAGAGAGTTTAATGGAAGGAGACACCGGTCTGAGTATTGTCAAGACCGGCTGCTTTGAACCCTGAACTGTTTGAAGTCTGATGGACAGGCGATACCCCAACAGGGGGGATAAAAAGGGACAGGTTCGCTAAGGCAACAGACACCACTCACGACACCACGAGGTAATGAGACCCTGGAAGCGGTGCTCCCCCACAAGTCGGTGGGAGTTTTGGAGGGTTGGTCGCGGGACCAGCCATAGACGCACAGGGTGGAAAGATACGGTCGGCGGGAACCTGGTGTGTGTGTCCTTGCCTGGGTGCAGGGTTCACCGCCGAGGAGCTATCGTATCTGGAATGGAGGGGTCACAGTCGGTGACCTCAGAAGACATTACAAAGGGCTCGCCCGAAAGCTGACTGCGAGGAATATCGAAGGTCTGTTTGGAATCCGATTTGAATATTCATTCGTTCTCTCTCTCTCTCTCCAACGGCACAACGGCGATTGCTGCGAACTGAACTAAACTGAACTCTGTCGCTTGTGATTGATCATTTTACCCCTAGACTGCGATAGAGCTTGATTGACCCTATTATCCTAGTTCTGTGTACATGTGTGTTTATTCATTGCTAATCTGTTGCATTTATATCCTTACTATTAGAGTACTGTGTTGCTTATTTCTTTAATAAAACTTTCTTAGTTCCAGTAATCCAGACTCCAACTGAGTGATCCATTTCTGCTGGTTTGGCAACCCAGTTACGGGGTACATAACACTGTGAACAAAGGCTTTGACAGAGTTACTCAGGAAAGGCTGCATTTCTCATTACATTTTGACTATCCATTCATCAGACCTTTCTAATGGCTGTGGCTTCTCACTTGCTTTGATTAGTGAATTCCAGGACATACAGGAATCCCATTCACACTCATTCAATGTTCAAGGCTCCTATTAACTGTGCATTTATATCAAATTGAAATTGGCATTCAGCCTTTATAAGAGATTGCTCGCATGTTGCCTTCTATGCTGCAGGTCAGAGGACTTGGGGCTGTCTCCCGATGTTTATACTGTGTATTCAACTTAAGAGCACAAGAGGTTAAAATCTACCACAATATTTCTCACAGCCTTGAAATGAAATTTGAGCTCTCTTTAATTCAGTCTTACGGGTGGTGCACTAGCATATCGATTAGCATGATGATTTACAGCTCCAGTGATTGGAAGATTGGATTCAATTCCCACTGTTGTCTGTTAGAATTTTGTATGTTCTGCCTGTGACCGAGTAGGTTTCTTCAGGTGCTCCGGTTTATTCCCACATTCTAAAGACGTACAGGTAGTGAGTTGAGGGCATGCAATGTTGATGCCAGAAGCATGTGACACTTGTAGGCTGCTCCAAGCACGTCCTTGGATTGTTGGTCGTTAATGGAGATTACACATTTCACTTTATATTTTGCTGTATGGATACACATGTAACAAATAGAGCTAACCTCGCCTTTAAATCTTTGATTCATCTGTGAATTATACAAAATCAGAAAAGCAGAAGAATTAGCAAAGTGGCCCCAAACACTTTCTCAAGTTCAGTCAAATGGATGAAGATCAAAAAGTGATGCCAATTTTGTCATCAGGATGAACATTACCTTATGCCCTGTAACAGGGTAGAGAAAGATGTAATTATTAAACAGAGCTGATGAAAGCAAATCCTTTTGCCTGGATTCATGTTATTTCCTGCTTGTCACATGACAGGATATTCTGGGCCATATCAGTACTTATCAGCTCCGTCTCTGCTAGGAGGAGCACTTTTAATCTGCAGTTTCCATTATCACTACCTTTTTTCTGGAGAGTAAAAACATTTAAAAAACATTATTGCAAAAAATTATGAAATTATGAGGTCTGGAATTCTGTTTGCTGCTTTTACTTGCTTTATGCAATCTGTGAGATGTGCAGGTATGCTATTTTGTTGACTTTTAAAAAATCTTGTGGTGCATCTTATACATTTGTTTGAAACATTTGACTTCCTTGTAGATTGAAAAAGCATGGTATCAGCATCAGTCCAAAGTCTTCACCATGTATTTCATATCAAAATTCTTATTAATTTTTTAGTTGAATAAGAGTTTACTGAATTGTGTTGCATTGAATGGTCTCTTGTGCTGTAAACTTCTATTATTTCTCTCTGCGTAATATTGTTTTGCCTACTTCAGCAGAAGGATTAATTGTTAGTGAGTCTTGCTGTGCCCATATCAACATCTTCGACTCTCAGCACTCTCTACGTATTATGATTTAACAGAGCCAAATAATATTTATTCAGTGGATGTTGTTTTTCTCAGCTACATACTGTAATGTTTAGCATTAGGTATTTATATGGACTAGATTCAAATTGAATTGAGTATGTGAAGCAGGATATCTGACTTCACGTAACATAACTGAAATATACTTTTATGCAACATTGAGGAAAACATAAGGTTACAGTTAATTAATAATGATAAAAATATCTTACGCCTTGCTTTTCCAACTTGGTGGCATGGCACAATATATATGGCAATGCATAGGATGCAACCCTACCTAGGCCTATTTTGGTCTGAGCAGGAAACTCAAACACGAACTGGAATACGGTGAGGAGGGATGGGTAAACAAACCTTCGAATATATGAGAGGAAGTACTGTATAACCATTCATTTTGCTTTTGTCTTTAGATTCCAACGTTTTTCTAATATATAATGAGAATCACCGAAGGTGTGTGGATGCAAAAAGTGAACAAGCTGTGGAAATAAATGTTTGTGATGCCACTGAAAAGTCGCAGCAGTTTCAGTGGGTTACTGGTCAGAGGCTCATGAACATCAAGTACACACTATGCCTTGGAGTTCCCAGAAAAACGAACTGGGTGCCGATAACTCTGTATCAATGCAATGACAGCAGCAATCTGCAGAGCTGGGTATGCCAGAATGACACCCTGCTGAGCATCAAGGGTGTTGATCTCTACTTCAATTATGGGAACAAAAATGCAAAAAATATAATGCTGTACAAAGGATCGGGATTATGGAGCAGGTGGAGAGATTATGACACCAACCATGATCTTTGCTCAAAGCAGTTTGAAGGTATGTTTAATTGATTAATTTCAGCAATTAAATACTGACTACACAATGTATCCTTTTTAATATGCAAATATAATATTCATCGAATAGCAATGGTAGTGGCTATACAACCCTCAGTTTTGCTCTGCCAATTAAGTCATGGTTAATCGTTTACTTCAGGTCCACATCACCATTCAATACTTCTATTCTTACAATTCAAAACCCACAGATCTTGACTGGAATCATGTTCAATGGCTGGGTACACAGCCATTGGAGAAACCTAAAGATTTGTTTTTAGTTTTCAGTCTAATTGATGTTTATAATATTAGGTAATTTTCAACCAAATGATCTCCTTCCTAAATCTTTGCAACCTGATCTTTGTTAAAACTCTTGGTCGCTTCATCAATTTCAGCTTGGATTCAAATTATGCTGAGAAGCATTACAGATTATTGTGGGGGGTTAACTGTTTCTCTGGGAAACATGGGTCATGATGTACATGAGAATTTGAAGACCATATTTGATAGTGGAACATACATGATCTAAGTATACAAACTGGATACTATTTCTGGACTTGCACTTCTCTAAGCTAAATGACTAATCATATTCCCACTCAATTTTGCATTTATCAGCAAACTTGCAATTCAAGTCAAGTCAAGTTTATTGTCATTTCCACCATAAGCTGCTAGTACAGTACTCAGTAAAAACGAAACAATGTACCTCCAGGTTTCATTTCCTCCGTACACTCGTATTAATGACATGTCTAGTGAATGGCTGGGGCACCAGCTACGATCTCCACAGTGCCAGCCTTCTAACCTAAGAGGGACACAATTATCCCTACTCTTTGGTTTCCACCTGCTGACCATCCATCAATCCATGCTTAAGTATAGCAGCCCCAAAGTGTACCTCTGCTGTGGGACATTTTTAAAAGCCTTCTGAAAATCCAAATCTCTCCTTGACTGAATAATTGAGTGTGTGCCTTCACGCTTCTGTACCTCCTTCCTGTCGGTAGCAATGAGGAGAGATCACGTCCTTGGTGATGGGGGTCCTTAATGATGGATGCATAAATTCAACGATTCTGCTCAATCACATTATTACTTTCTTGATAATTACATCCTTTATTGTATATCCCAGTATTTATCAAACTACTTTAGATAGCTACATTGATGAAAGAATAAAAGAGAGCTGAGCAGGAGGGAAGCTTTAGAATGATCTTGAGTAGATTAAATAGGTTGGCATTGCATTGTGGGCTGAATGTCCTGTATAGTGCTGTACTGTTCTGTGCTTTATGTTCTATGTACTGATGCCAATCTAACAAATCAGGAATTTATTTTTTCTCTCTTTTTCATTTAAGAAGTGAATCATATGCACTCAGACCTTTTACCCCAGAACTGGGAGATAAAGTTCATGGGTATAAAATTACATTTAAGAGGGAATAGATTAAGGAAGGTATTTAAGAGGAACTTGAGAGGCAACACTAAAATGGCTTGTTTCCTAGTTGACTCCACAACGTATGAGAAATCTATTTCATAAGTGTTCCAGGAATTCAAGTTCCGTGCTGTTGGTACTAATTTGGTTTGCCCTGCGTATGTGTAGATTGAAGACTTTCATAATTAATCCATTGCCCTGTAACAAGTACCTTAATGACAATGTCATATGCAATTGTAAAAATTATTGTAAATTGTCCTGTGATTAGGTTAGGGTTAGTCGTTCTTGTGGGGTTGCTGTGGCAATGTGACTCGAAGGACCCAAAGGACCTACTCCTTGCTGTATGGCTAAAAAAGTACATTATTTTTGGGTCGAGGTTCCAGCATTTGCAATCTCTAGTGTCTCCATTAATACTGATTACTGCTTTTCTAACTTTGGCATCTCATATGGAAAGTTTGGAAAGGTCATTCTTGTACTTGCTGAAAGTCAGAGGTGATAACAAGAACGGGGAAGATCCTGACATGTTTGAACATGGTGAATAGGAAGAGGATGTTTCTTTTTGTTGTAGAATATAAAATGAGTTTTAAAATAAGATTAGGCCATTTAGCAGAGGAGTAAGGCAAAATGTTATTTTTCTCCCTCAGATGGTCTTGAGTTTTTGAAAGTCTCCTCCTCAAAGGGTGGTAGAAGCAGAGTCTTTAATATCCTCAAAGCAGATGTAAATTGGTACTTAAAAACAAGGGTTAATGGCAGTGAGTAGTGTGCAAAGTTGAAATTAAAATGCAATCAGTGACAAACATATTAACTGGCCAAGAAGTCTTGAATGGTCAAGAAGCCCAATCCTGCTTTTAATTTGTATATTTGTATGCACTATGTTACATCATAATGCTCGTGAGTACTTGCACCACTTCAAAAGGGAATGCCACGTCAAATCAACAATTTCCACAAAGGGGATCCCACATCAAATTAACAATTTCCAAAAATTGTTATACAGGCAACAATTGACTAACGGCTGTGTTACATAGAAATGGACAAAAGTAGCACATATTACTGCTCACACCTGATCTGTCATTATTGGCTGATCTTTAACCTCAGCGCAGTTTCCTGGACTACCTGACATCTGTTGACTCCCTTAATACCCAAGCATTCAATGAGCCTCATAATTGAAGTTTTTGCTCTTGCTCAACCTTAAGCTATGGTGATCCACAATTTGATTTTAATACCAAAAGAAACCCAGTGTGCTAGGTCCTTGTATCCATTGCCATCTTAGATGGAACTGTTAAGCCGGCAGGGTGATATCAAAGAATAAGATAACAACATTGAGTGAACAGCACACAGAGGAGGTGGAGAAACACAATGGGTCAGGTAGTATCTATGGAGGGAAATGGACAGCTGACATTTGAGGTTGGATCCCTTTATCAGGACTGGAATGAAAGAGGGGCAAGGGCCTGTAATAGGGTGGGTGAAGGAGTGAAGCAAAAGCTGGCTGGCGATAGGTGGATCTAGCTAAGCGACGTGACAGACAGGTGATAGTCAGGTGGGGAGGGCTGAAGTGTGAATGAATTGAGAAGTCAAGAGGTGTTAGCTGAAAGTTAGCAACACAAGCTGAAGAACATGAAATCTGGTAGAAGGGACAGTGTACCATGGTGTAAATGAGGGAAACTGGTGGGAGGAATGTGTGGGTGATAGGCAGATCAAGAGAGTGGGGAAGGGGAAATAGAAGGGATGATGGGGCTGGTGGGATGAGGACAATATAAAGCACAGAAAGGAGTGGTTACTATAAATTGGAGAAATTGATGCTTATGCTGTCAGCTTGGAGATTACTAAGGCAGAATTTGAAGAGTTGCTCCTCTATTCTGTGTGTATTATGAACTTGGCAGTAGATGAGGCCGTAGACAGTGGAATTGAAATAGGTGTCCACAAGCTACAGCAAATGGAGCTAAGGAGCTTGGTAAAACAATCCTCCAATTTGCATTGGGCCCCACTGATGTTCCTCCTATTGGCTTCTCCTAACAGATTCCATCTTCTTCAGCTCTTTGTTACCTCTATCGATCACCTCAGCTACTCACTTCATTCCTGCTTTCCCCTTTGCCCCACCTGTCTATCACATCACTTCCTTACCTGGATCCATCTGCCAACTCTTGCTCAATCCCTCCCCCCCAACCTTTTTCAACTGGCTATCTCCCCTCTTCCTTTCTACTCCTGATAAAAGATCTCAACCCAAAGCATCAACTGTCCATTTCCCTCCATAAATGTTGCCTGACCTGCTGAGATTCTCCAGCATTTTGTGTGTTGCTCCAGATTTCTAGCATCTGCAGCCTTTAGTGTCTCAATATAAAATATCCAATCATAGCCAGTATTGTAGTCAAACTGAGAAATAATTTATAAAATGCATTTTTGATTGCTTACTAGTTTAGTATGTTTTTAGTCCAACAAGGAAATAAATATTGTAGCAAATGAAGAGAGAGAAGTAACTGATGTGATGGCAGGTGGCAGGTCAATCATTAGAAGTCAACAGTCCCAATGTGGTTAGATTCAACTTAAAGCAGAGCAGGAAAATGGTGTACTGGTCTGGCAAAAGGAAAAGCCCTAGTATGATAATTAATGACTTATACGCTCAATCTCAGTAGAAAATCTTCACTTGATTCTAGTTAAGCTAACATGAGTGTATCAAATAATAGAACAATGCAGATAAACAGAATCAAACAAAAACAAGAGAATATTGGAAGAGATTAGTCAAATGGTAACATTAGTACATAACAAACAGTAAAGATAACTTGTGGATAATTCAAAAGGTAATAAAAGCTTTTAAAAGAATAAAACAACTAAAGAATGCCATTGCTGTACTGTATATCCAAAGCAATTGAATAAAAAAGTCAAGGAAGAGATAATGAAATATCTGTCTTCAGCCCTTTTACCTGCCTTAAGCATTCACGTTGTGCCATGATTATAGAGAGTATACAATATTACATGCTCATTCCAGGAAGAACTGGAGAATAAACAAAAAATAAAATACTGCAGATGCTGTAAATTTAAAATAAAACAAATGGTGGATGTACTTCAGTCAGGCAGGGACTGAAGTACAGAAACAAAGTTTAAAATCTAATGTCTAAAAGTGCTGAATGCGTGTATGACAATAAAATTATACCAACTCTGTCAAGTAACTGTTAATATTTAGGGTTAAAACTTCATCAACCTGAAGTATTCAATGCTTTTCTCTCTCTGCCGATGCTGCCTGACTTTTTGAATATTTCAAAATACGAAATAATAAAGCCCAGAAAGAATTAGCCAAAGTAAATCATATTTGGCAATTGTCATGCTCTTTAAAGAAATATTCATAAATTTTATATGCATTTTGCATTTATTGGGCTGGGTGTGGTTGGGATTGGAATACATTCCAAACTTTGGTTTTGGTAGATTAAGGAGACCTAATTTTACTGCGGATGCCCAATGATGGAGTCCTGACTTGTTGAGAATCCTAATTGTTTGATCCTAAGGCAGATAAAATATGATCTGAGACCCAATAATTCCAATTGGAATTGTAGATCTGCAGATATGAAGTTTCACTTAAAAATGAAGCCCAGTTTAATGGTTTATTTTATTTCTATGTACTTAATGTGTTTTCTTTGAATATGTTTATATTTTTAATTATTTACCCAATTTTCTGTTCTTAAATAGTTCTGTATGTCACAGACATTGAAAATTTGTAAAATGACTTCCATTGCTGCCATCCAGGCAGTGCCAATGGAGTCTAGGATGCCTTGAGTAGCATGATAGGTCCTTCTCATCTGGACACAGCATAGAACGACCATGGAGTTGTTTCCTAGTCTTAACACTTCAGTTCTAACAGACCTTGTTTCCCTTTCAGATTTGTTTACAATACTAGGTAATTCCAATGGACAGCCCTGTGTATTTCCTTTTAAGTATAACAAGAAGTGGTATACAGAGTGTACACTTGATGGCAGAAACGATGGACTCCATTGGTGTGCAACCACATCAGACTATGCAGATCGCAAGTGGGGGCTTTGTCCTTCAAAATGTAAGTTTGTCAAACAATTATATACTGTTCTATAATTACATAAATTTATACATGTCTATTGAAACACTACAGTTAAAATTGAATAACAAGTCTATATTTTGTGCCTTATTTTTGTATTTTTGCTGTTTACCTTTCCTGTCCACATTATTAATGCGTCCAGGATTTCTCTGGAAAAGGCTCAGGAGTACTTGAAGAATCTAGAAGTTACATTTATTGTTGAAGTTTGTAAATAATTTCTGATGCAATTTTGTTTTTCTTTATATAATATCCAGTTTGATCTTTGTCTTTATTCCAGTCTCTTCACCGATATTTCAGGATGTGATCATTTGCTTTGATAATGGACATTGAGGGATATGTATAGTATTTGCCTGGACATCAGCATAGCATTTTACTCTTCTTTGAAATACTGCCCTGGGACTTTGTATATCCGTTGTGAGAGCAGGCAGGACTTTTATTACACATCTTATTCAAGGCAAACACACTTTATCGTGTCATATGCCACAATAAAATTTATCAAAGTATGCGAATGTTGCCATATACTAGCATGAGATTAATTTTCTTACAGGAAAATAAAATTTATGAAAAACTATAAATAAATAAGGAATGACAAACAACCAATCTGCAAAGGAGGACAAAAGTGCTAATAAAAAATAATACTGAGAACATAAGTTGTAAAGAGCCCTTGAAAGTGAGTCTGTAGGTTGTAGAATCAGGTCAGAGTTATAGTGAGTGAAATTAGTCACAGAGGTTCAGCAGCCTGATGGTTGTAGGATAATAGCTGTTCTTGAGCCTGGTGGTGTGGGACCTAAGGCTTCTGTACTTCCTGCTTGATGGTAGCAAGGAGAGAGTATGGCCCGGATGGTAGTGGTCTTTGATGATGGATGCTGATTGCTTATGGTAGTGTCCTATGTAAATGTGCTCAGTGGTGAAAAAGGCTTTGCTTGTACTGGGCTGTATCCTTCACTTTCTGTAATCTTTTTCATTCCTGGGCATTGGTGTTTCCACACCAGGTCATGATGGAATCAGTACAAGCGGTATTGACCAATACTCACCAATGTACATCTATAGAAGGAACTGCGTTCAGTTCTAAGTTGTGTTATAGGAACAAATTCCCAGGTGGATGAGGAAAGGATTCAAGGATATATGCATTTATTCCTGGGAACACTTGCCACATGTCTGCTCAAAGTAGGGAAAGAGCATTTGGGATTGTGTTGAAGACATTTAAATATGACATTTATGAGACTGGAATAATACCAGAAGAGATGAAAAAATCAGTAAACACAAAATACTCTGCAGATGCTGGGGTCAAAGCAACACTCACAACATGCTGGAGGAACTCAGCCGGTCGGGCACCATCCGTGGAAATGATCAGTCAACGTTTTGGGCCGGAACCCTTCGTCAGGACTGAAGAGGGAAGGGGCAGAGGCCCTATAAAGAAGGTGGGGGGAGGATGGGAAGGAGAAGGCTGGTAGGTTCCAGGTGAAAAACCAGTAAGGGGAAAGATAAAGGGGTGGGGGAGGGGAGGCAGGGAGGTGATAGGCAGGAAAGGTGAAGAAAGAATAGGGGAAAACACAATGGGTAGTAGAAGGAGGGGGAACCAAGAGGGAGGTGATAGGCAGCTAGGGGAGGGGAGCAGAGTGACATAGGGATAGGGGAAGGGAAGGGGAGGGAATTACCGGAAGTAGGAGAATTCTATGTTCATACCAAAGGGCTGGAGACTACCTAGACGGTATATGAGGTGTTGCTCCTCCAACCTGAGTTTAGCCTCATCATGGCAGTAGAGGAGACCATGTATGGACATATCGGAATGGGAATGGGAAGCAGAGTTGAAGTAGGTGGCAACCGGGACATCCTGTCTGTTGTGGCAGACGGAGTGGAGGTGCTTGATGAAGCGGACCCCCAATCTGCGTCGGGTTTCACTGATGTAGAAGAGGCCGCACCGGGAGCACCAGATGCAATAGATGACCCCAACAGACTCACAAGTGAAGTGTTGCCTCACCTGGAAGGACTATTTGGGGCCCTGAATGGTGGGAAGAGAGGAGGTGTAGGGACAGGTGTAGTACTTACTTTATCACTGTTCCTAAGAAACCTGGAGCAATAGAATGTGAACTACATGGGACCATAAGTTTAATGAGTCATATCACCAAGATACTTCTAAGAACTTTGATGACAAGAGCTAAAAGTAAGATACAAGCTGAAATAGGCAAAGAACAATGTGGTTTTGTGAAAGACAAAGGTACAAGAAACACAATATTGATGTTAAGGATACTATCAGAACGAGCTATTCAAGTGCAAAGAGATTTGTTGGTTTTATTGACTACACAAAAGCATTTGATAAAGTGAAGCACAATAAGTTATTAGAAATATTACAGAAAACTCTAGATCTAGATTCGAAAGACCTCCGCCTAATCAGAAATCTGTACTGGGAACAAACTGCCGCTGTAAGAATAGATGGAGAAATGAGTCAGTTTACGAAAATCAAGAGAGGCGTTAGACAAGGGTGTGTTTTCTCCCCTGATTTATTTAATGTCTACAGTGAAACAATATTACAAAAAATAAGAGACATCTTGGGAATCAAAGATGGCAGTGAAAACATCAGTAATTTCAGATATGCAGATGACACTGTGTTAATTGCAAGTACGGAGGAAGCACTACAAAACTTAATCGATATAATTGTTGAAGAAAGTGCAAAAATGGGTCTGTCTATCAATTGCAAAAAAGGCAGAATGTATGGTGATATCCAAAAAAAAGGAGAATACTATCTGTAGGCTGAGAATAAACGGAGAAAACATAAAACAAGTACAGAACTTTTGCTACTTAGGAAGCTGAGTGACATCAGATGGCAGGTACGACTTGGACATCAAAAGAAGAATAGGGATGGCAAAAGACACCTTTATGAGAATGAAGAGTATACTGACCAATACTGAACTAGGCATGACAACCCACCTCAGAATACTGAAATGTTACGTTTATCCAGTTATGTTATATGGCTCAGAATGTTGGACAATATCTAGTAACATGAGGAAACAAATTGTAGCAACAGAGATGTGGTTTTTGAGGAGGTTGCAAAGAATATCATGGACAAAACAAATATCTAACGAGGATGTCATGAACAGAGCAAACAAAAAAAGAGAAATAATGTATGAGATCATGAAAAGGCAATGTAACTTCATTGGACATGTGATTAGGAAAGAGGAGTTAGAATGCACAGTAATTATGGGAAAGATTGAAGGGAAGAAAGCAAGAGGAAGACAAAGACAAATGATGATGGAGACAGCAGCCAGAGAACTGGATTGATCCACTTGACCCGAAACAGGAGTGTGTGGGCCATGGCAGTCAAAGCTCAAACAGGGCACGGCACCTGATGATGATGATGATGATGATGATGATGATTGAAAACTCAGAATCTATGGACTGGGAGCAGAGAGAAGGTCAGCATAAACAGTGTAAGGGTTGCACCACCTCACAAACTACCCATTTCATAGCCTCAGATACCTCCCCTGTGGTGAACAATTAGCCTCACTAGACACCACAGATCCTGAAAAACCAGACTGGAAACAAGGCATTTTTGATCCTGAGCTACAGGCTGAAAAGGGAAGGGCACTATAAGTGCAATATGAAGTATAAGCGTGGAAAGGACAAATAATAGGGGTCATTATGGAATTAGTGATGTGCAATGTCCTGAAATGTACTGCAGAACTGTCTGATCTGGTATTGATATATAGAAAATTTTGGTAGCTGTTATGTCTGGCAATCCAACCAGTGACCGTAATCAACAAGCTGGATAACTTCTATCAGAATAAAATAATATTGGTTGATATTAATAATGATTCCATGTATCTCAGCAATGCAAATGAAACTTGCACTAATATAGCAAGAAAATCTTTGATACTGAGTCAATATTATCAGGAACTGGAGAGGTTCTTCTTCCTTATGAAGACTAGAGGAACAAATTAAGATCCTAAGTTGCTTCGTTTTGACAGGCTTGCCTATCATAACGGTGCAAACGAGATGACTCCTTATGCTCCTTAGACAGTGAGTATGAAAAGCTAAATGGAAGACCATCATCAAGAAGTGAAGGGAGGTTGTTTTTGCAAAAGCTTGTATAGTTACTGCTCACAAACAAGAAAAAACCTGCAGATTGTGGAAAACCAAGCAACACACAAACAATGCTGGAGGAACTTAGCAGACCAGGCAACATCTATCGAATCTATTGAAAAGAGTACATTTGACGGTTCAGGCCGAGACCCTTAATCAGGACTGGAGAATAAAAGATGAGGAGTCAGTATAAGAAGTTGTGGGGGAGGGGAGGAAGAAACACAAGGTGATAGGTGAAACCATGGAGGGGGCAGGGGTTAAATAAACAGCTGGGAAGTTGATTGGTGAAAGATCTGATAGGAGAGGACAGAAGGCCATGGAAGAAAGGAAAGGGGGAGGAGCACCAGAGGGAGGTGATGGGCAGGTAAGGAGATAAGGTGAGAGAGGGAAATGGGAATGGGGAATGGTGAAGGAGAAGGGGGTATGATGGGAAGTTCAAGAAATCAATGTTCATGCTATCAGGATGGAGGCTACCCAGATGGAATATAAGGTATTGCTCCTCGAACCTAAGTGTGGCCTTATTGCGACAGTAGAAGAGACCATGGATGGACATAATCGGAATAGGAATAGAACTGGGAAGTGGAATTAAAATAGGTGGCCACTGGGAGATCCTGCTTTTTCAGGCAAATGGAGCATAGGTTTTTGGCGAAGCAGACTCCCAATCTATGTCGGGTCTCACCGACATACTGGAGGCCACACCGGGAGCATGGGATACAGTAGATGACCTCAATGTGCTCACAGGTGAAGTGTTGCCTCACCTGGAAGGATTGTTTGGGGCACTGTATGATAGTGAGTGAGGAGGTGTAAGGGCAGGTGTAGCACTTGTTCAGCTTGCAAGGATAAGTGCCAGGAGGGAGATCAGTGGGGAGGGACAAATGGACAAGGGAGTCATGTAGGGAGCGATCCCTGCAGAAAAAAAAAGTGAGGGGCAAGGAAAGATGTGCTTTGTGGTGGGATCCCATTGGAGATGGCAGAAGTTATGGAGAATTATGTGTTTGGATGCAGAGGCTGGTGGGGTGGTAGGTGAGGACAAGAGGAACCCTATCTGTGGTGGAGTGGCAAGAGGATGGGGTGAGGGCAGACTGCGCGAAATGGAAGAGACAAGCAGAAACAATAGGTCTACCTGGACAGGCATGTTTGTGGATCTTGGGTAGGAGGTAGAAACAGGAGGTGTGGGATGAGGGATCTGTGAGGTTGGTGGCATTGGATGGGAGATCCCCTGAGTCAATAAGGTCAGTGATGGTGTGGGAGACAATGGCCTGGTGCTCATTAATGGGGTCCTGTTTGAAGCGTAAGTAAGAGGAGGTGTCTGACTGTTGTCGCCGGGCCTCGGCAAAGTAGAGATCAGTCTACCAGACTACAACAACAACAACAACCCCCGCCCCCCCATCTGTTGGTTTGATGGCCAGGTTGCAATTGGTGCGGAGAGAGTGGAAAGCAGTGTGTTTGAAAGGAGTGAGATTGGAATTGGAGTGAGGAGTGATGAAGTCGAGACCGTTGACGTCCCGTCGTATGTAGCATACCTCAGTGAGACAGGGACATGGCTGTCCCTACACGTGAAGTCAGCTGCAGCGGACCGTGTGGACGAGATCTACAGTGAGATCCAATGGCCAGGAAGGTGATTCTGCTGTGCTACATGGAGAGCGAAGGGCATGATGAGGCACAAAAGTAATCATGGTCATCCACTGCAACCAGTGAAGACCCCAATTGTGACGTCTACTCGTCCCACTAGGCCCTGACTTTCAAGGAGCTGTCCCAGTGCAATAGATTTTCCACTTTAAAAACTCTCCCGCACAGGTTCCCCGTCATGATCAGATACAACGGACAACCACCAGTAGTATTCGTAGTGTTATCATCTGTTCTGTATTTCATTTAAATATACTTTGTTACTCAGTTTGTCTTTTCTATACCTTTTTAACTATTTCCATCAAGCTCTGGCCAATAGTGACAGCCATTTAATTGGGCCAAAGTGTACACTTGTCCGAGTTAACCAGAATCCAGTGAAACTAAATGCCTAACTAAACAAGTCCCTTTTGCCTGCAGACTGTCTGCGTCCTTCCATTCTCTGCACACTCATAAGTCTAAAAACCTCCTATGACTCGATCATGTTTATGTCCACCAGCAACCTGGCAGGGCATTCCAGGCAGTTATTCCATAGCTGCACCATGAGTAAAATGACTAAATAAAATAAATAAAATGACTAGAAGGCCTTTGTCCACTCAAAAAATCCTATGGTCTCATGATACTACTCCAGTTTACTTCAGTTTATCTAAAAAAAAGTTCAGTTGTTATTTCCTGTTTTCTTATTTTGATGATGATGGATTCAATAAATGCAATACAAAGTAAAAATATGGCACCTTATCACATCTAATTCACCAGGCAGTGTCAGACTTCACTTACAACATCTTTCACTGGCATATCAGATATTACCTAAGAATGTCTTTAGATGTTGTCCAAGATTTCATCGTACTCCTGGCTAAGTACTGTAGCAATGAGTCAGCATGAGGGAATTGCTGACATCCAAAATGTAGTCATGTTCCGATTATGTGTGAAATGAAGGTTGAGAAAATTTTCCCATGTCATCAGCAAATTTGAAAGATTGTTGGGGCTACCGCCTTGGTTTCCTTTTGTGATTATTCATGAGATTATGCCATGGCTCATAATCAGCTCCTTCTCGTATTGCATTTAGATAAATGCATTATACCTGCCCGCAAATGATTCTAATTCTAAATAAAGTCATAGAGAACTACACTACTGAAACAGGTCTTTCAGCCCATCTAGTCCACACTAAACTGGTTACTTTGCCAAAGTTATGAGGGATATAGGTAGTACTATTAGAAGCCAGCTTATGTTTACATTATCTATCTCCCTCATCATTTTGTATACGTCTATCAAATCTCCCTTTGTTCTCCTATGCTTCAGTAGAAACAGTCGTAATCTATTCAGCCTTTCCTTACAGTTCAGGTACTCAAGACCTGGCAGCATTCTTGTAAATTTTCTCTGTACTCTTTCAATCTTATTGATATCTTACCTGCAGGTACGTGACCAGAATTCTCAAAATTTGGCCTCACCCATGTCTCACACAACTTCAGCATAACATCACAACTGCTATAGGGAATGAGAAGCCTTGGCAACAACAGTGCTCGCAATTTCCAATGTACACACTATCTTCACAAGGTAATACACTATGATTTCTTCCCTGATGTCAAGTCAAAACCTCAGAAGTCTTGCCCTCAAATGATTCTGCGTGAGTAGCCTCACTACATGGGCTACCGTGTTTTTTAAGGCAACAACTCACCAGCTGCTTTTCAGAGATTAAACAGCATTTCTGGACCATTCCACAACCCTCATACTCTATGAATGGATAAAGAGAAATCTTTTCTTTAATCTCACTACTCAAACTAAATGAAAATCATTCCTTAACTCCCCATGTGTAGCAGCAGCACCATAGTGTATGGGTGATTTCTCATTTTGGTGGGAGGCGCTATCATGATATTTATAGAGCATAGCACAGCATCAGGCCATTTGGCCCACAATGTTGTGCTAAAAAGTAAATCAAAATCACCCAAACACTAAACCCTCCTATCTACACCATGTCCATATCCCTCCATCTTCCTTACGTCCATGTGCCTAGCTCAGTACCTCTTAAAAGTCTCCAATGTATTTACCACCATACCAGGCAGTACATTCTAGGCATCCACCACTCTCTGAGTAAAAAGCTTACCCCTCACATCTCCCTTGAAATTACCCCCTTTTATCTTCAATGCATGCCCTCTAGTTAGTAATTCCTAAGTTGTATTAGACATTTCAACCCCAGGAAACAGATACTTTCTGTCCCCTCTATTTATGCCAGTCATAATCATGTAAACCTCTACAGATCTTCCCTCAGCTTCCGATGCTCCAGAGAAAACAATCCAAGTTTATCCAGCCTCTTGTGATAGCACATGATTTTTAAACTGAGCAGCATCCTGGTAAACCTCTTCTGCATCTTCTTCAAAGCCTCAACAACCTTCCTATAGTGGGGTGACCAGAACTGTATGTAATACTCCACATGTGTCCTAGCCAGAGTTTTATGAAGTTGCAACGTAACCTCCTGACTTTTGTACTCAATGCCTCGACTAATAAAAGCAAGCATTCCGTAAGCCTTTTAAACACCTTATTGACCTGAGTAGCCACTTTCAAGGAGCTATGAATTTGCATCCTAAGATCTCTTTGCTCATTATCACTGTTAAGAACTTTGTCCTTAAAAGTGTACTGTCTCCTTACATTTGCCCTACCAAGGTGCAACACCTCATATTTATCTGGGTTAAACTCCATCTGCCATTTCTCAGCCCATATCTGCAACTGGTCTATATTGTGCTGTATTCTTTGCCAGCATTCTACAGTATCTGCAACTCCACCAATCTTGGCATCTCCATATTCATATTGGAACAGTTCTCCCTTCTAGGGTTTTGGCACTTTAAAGCAGTGATTTTGGTCTCTGATTTAATCTGTGTGTGTTTGCCTGTTTAATACATCCTGGAATAGCAGTTTATTCTCAGCTTTCAGAGGGTAATGAGGGTTGAAATATCCATAACAAATCGAATGAGTGACCTAGTCCTGCTTCAATTTGCCCATGCTCATTTAAACTCAACAAAGCCTCTTCAAGAGTACTAAAATAGAAGACTCATGGAGGATTCTCTTGGAACTCTGCATTACCTCCTATCTATACTTTGATGTCCACTGCAAGGCATTGCAGTGAGCTCATTCTACGTTTTCAAACTACCCTCCATAAACATGGTCAAGTCTGATAACAGTTTCATTTGATGCCAACTTTAAATACAATTAATGACACTTTTGTGATAAATAGAGAAAGAAATATCAATCATTGTTCTGATATAGTGAGTCCTGAAGAAGGGTCTTGGCCCGAAATGTCAACTATTTATTTATTTCCATAGATGCTGCCTGACCTGCTGAGTTCCTCCACCATTTTGTGTGTGTTGCTCTGGATTTCCAGCATCAGCAGAATATCTAGTGTTTATGTCATTGTTTCTGCTCCCTGTTGATTACCATTGACTGTGCATATGTGCACAAGGATGCCATTTAAAACAGTAACAGATACAATCAAGATGCCTCGCTGGGCTCCACAATAGTTTTGGGATCAGATCTGCAGGGCCTTACTCCTGGTGTGAATCTCACAGGATACTTTCTCTCACTGCTATTTCATCTACGCCCAGGCTATTGGGGGAAGCAGAGTTTCCTGCAGTTCCAAGTATCTGTAGCAATCATAGTTGGTTTCTGAGAGATGCTAGCTGCCTCTCAGACTTTGGATGACCTGGATTCAGTGGACAATTCCCCTTTAAGGTTTGGAAGGAAGACGTTGGTTAATTTCAGGTGTACGATACTCATGAGTCTACTCACATTGAAAGCGCACTCAAGGCATTATTTCAAAACATAGAGAATCACCCCTGAATATCACATGACAACTGTGCACCAAAGAGATTGGGGCAAACAGACATGGGTTCCTGTATAGCATTAGTTTAGCATCTATGCCGTATGTCCATGGCAGCCGTTACCAGTAAAACAACGTTGCTGCAAAGTATTGACATTTTGATTTTATGCACAATTTACTGATATACATTACTACAGAAACTAGCATAATATCCAAGCAACTAGCTTAATAGAAAATGGAAGGCAAGCTGGTCTGCAGGTACAATTAAAACATAAAGGCTTTAAACCTCCACTCCTGACTATCCTGCTGGGGGATGTACCATCTCTACATGATAAAAATTGAAGACCTCAGAGCAAGAGGGACATCAGGGACTGCTGTGTATTTTGTTTTATGGAAATGTGGCTCATACCTGCCATTTTGGATGCAGCGCTGCAGCTCAATGACTTTACCATTCTTCACAAAGACTGGACAGTTCAGTCTTTTAAAGGCAGAGGAGGTGGAGTATACCTTTATGTTTACCTCATTATGGTGCACAGTTGTGGTGATTCTGTCTCAGTCCTGCTCACCTGACCTGGAACATCTAGCGGTCAGTGTCATCTATTTTATTTGCCGAGGGAGTCTTCCACCATCATCCTGGTAGCAATGTATATTCCACCTCAGGTTAACATCAAGCAGGTACTGTAGGAGCTAAGTGCTGTAATCAGTACCAATGAAACAGCATACCCTGATGACTTCCCTATCATTGTGGGGGATTTCAACCAGGCTATGAACAACTACCACTAACCTGTGGAACCAGAGGAGCCAATATCCTTGACCACTGTTATAAGACCATAGGAGCAGAATTAGGCCATATGACCCATCGAGTTTGCTCTGACATTTCATTATGGTTGATTAATTTTTTTCCTCTGAGCCCTAATCTCCTGTCTTCTCCCCATATCCCTTCATACCAGATCCAATCAAGAATCTTTCAACCCCTGCCTTAAATATACATACAGACTTGGCTTCCACAACTGGCCTGTGGCAACAGATTCCACAGATTTACCACTTTCTGGCTAAGGAAATTCTTCCTCATCTCCATTCTGAAAGGATGCCCCTCCATTCTGAGGCTGTGTTCTCTGGTCTTACACTACCATCAAGAACACTTGCCATGCCATCCCACACCTGCACTTTGGAAAGTCTGATCACCTGGCTGTACTTCTCCCAGCATATAGGCAGAGACTAAAGACCACATCACCAGTGGTGAGAACCAAGAAGGTATGGTCAAGGGAGGTAGAAGAGCACTTACAGGACTGCTTTGAGTTGGTGGACAGGACAACATTCAGGGATTTATCTTTGAATTTGAATGAATAAGCCACAGTTGTCACCAACTTCATCAAGACCTGTGCAGATGAGTGTGAGTCTTCAAGAAACATACCAGACATACCTGAACCAAAGACCATGGATGAACCAGGAGATTTGTAGTCTGCTGAAGGCTAGATCTGTGGCATTGAAATCTGTTTTTCTGTAAGTACAAGAAGTCCAGGTACGACCCACCGAAGGCTATTTTAAGGGTGAAAAGTCAATTTCTATTGAAGTTGGAGATGCAATCAAATGCACACCAGCTCTGGCAGGGGTTGAAAGCAATTGCTTTCAACTACGTGAAGCCTAAAATCATAAATGGCTGTGATACGTCACTCCCAGATGAGCTCAATGCCTTTTACACACACTTTGAAAGGCAGAATAAACTATACCTGTGAGAAGCCGTGCAGCATCTGGTATCCCTGTGATCTCTGTCTCGAAGGCCAACATCAGAACATTTTTCAAGTGAGTAAACACTCACAAGACATCAGACTAAGATGGTGTAGCTGGTAGGGCATTGAAAACTCATGCCAATCAACTGGCGGAAGTATTCACGGACATCTTCAATCTTTCCTTGCTGCAGTTGGAGGTTCCCACCAGCTTCAAAAGGGCTACAATCATGCCAGTGCCCAAGAAGAGCAGGTTGAGCTGCTGCAATGACTGTCAATCAGTCGCACTCACATCTAGTATCCACACATATTGACGCAATTACAAAGAAGGCATGGAAATGGCTATATTTCATTAGGAGTTTGAGGAGTCTTGCTATGTTGCCAAAGACTCATGCAAATTTCTACAGGGGTACTGTGGTTACATCACCATCTGCTATGGAGGGGTCACAGTACAGGATCAGAAAAAGCTGCAGAAAGTTGTAAACTCAGCCAGCTCCATCATGGGCACTAGCCTCCCCAGCATCCAGGGGACCTTCAAAGGGCAATGCCTCAAGAAGGTGGCATCCAGCATTAAGGACCTCCATCAGCCAGGACATACCCTCTGCTCATTGCTACTATCAAATACAGGAACCTGAAGACACACACATTCAACATTTTAGGAACAGCTTCTTCCCACCTGCCATCAATTTTCTGAATAGGTAATGAACACAGGAACATTGTTTCACAATTTTTGCTCTCTTTTTGCACTACAAACTTAATGTAATTATTTATATATATTTATTGTAATTTATTGTTTAAAAATATTCTGTATCACAAGATATTGCTGCTGCAAAACAATATATTTCATAAGAGTTGCCAGTAATATTAAACCTGATTCTGATTCTGATTCTGATCCTGTGGGGGATGTGAGAGTTTTTTGATAGATTAACAGAATTTAAGCAGATTAACAGAATTTAAGCAGGAACTGGCATTCAAAGTTGGTGCAGATAGGGAAAAGGCTTCTAAGGAACTGAGGTAAGATGGTGCAAGATGTACAAAAAGAAAATTAAATTGAAAGTTAAAACTTTCTCCATAATAGAATTTTAATCATCCAGGATGGCTTCTGTTTCCTCAGTGAAAAGCTGCTGCTGAGTAATAAGCCTAGAAGTCATAGAGACTAAAGAAATGAAAGCACATCATTTATCCATCATCATCAGTCACTGCTGCCGTGGTATCTAAGGCCTCTTCCTGTCATTGTTCGACAGAAGAATATCATATGTGCATAGTATAAATTCAACAGCACCACGTGTATTGGGTAGAATTTCCTGTTGAAAGCAATCTCGTTATTCTAGGTCACCAATACTTATGATAGATTCTTAATGCCCATTGGATTAGAGGTTATACTGTATGCAAAGCCAGTAAGCATTTATAATTTTTTTTTGTCGTTTAAACAGAAAACTATGCAAGCCCCTCTTTTCCTTCTTAAATGTGCATACAAACTTCCACAGCACAAGTTAGGAGGAGAGCATATGTATCCTGCCCAATGTGTAAATGCAGTATAACTGAAAAATAGATCAGTTGCTCATTAGCTCAGATTATTTGCACAAAGAGATATCTCTTTGAGGCAGTGAATACGCAGCAAATGTAATTTGTTGCCTGTGAGAGATATTGCACCTGTGAAAAATGCTAAGGAAGAATCTTCTGTCTCTTCATCACTTTCTGCTGTTATGTTTCCATAATCCCAACTGTTATGCTGCTCACCATTCTGCGTTCCAACAGGAGGAGTTGGAAATCTCAAAGCACATTGAACAAGAAGGAAGCAATTACTCATAATGCTATCAATACAGAAATCAAAAAGCAACACAGAAACTTTCGATCTTTCTGTGAAACATTGTACTGAACATTGCATTGTCCAACTGCCACAGAGTCAACAAATTTTATGGCGTATGCTGGTGATATTAAATCAAATTCTGATTCTGACATATACTGGCCACTTTATTAGGTACACCTGTATACCTGCTTGTTAATGCAACTATCTAATCAGCCAATCATGTGCTAGCAACTCAATGCATAAAAGCATGCAGGCATGGTCAAAAGATTCAGTTGTTGTTCAGACAAAACATCAGAATGGGGAAGAAATGTGATCTAGGTGACTTTGACCATAGAATAATTGTTGGTGCCAGATGGGGGCGGTTTAAGAATCTTGGAAACTACTGATCTCCCGGGTTTTTCACAGGCAACAGTCTCTAGAGTTTACAGCGAATGGTGCAAAAAAAAACCAGGAATCAATCTAGTGAGTGGCAATTCTGTTGACAAAAAATGCCTTGTAATGAGAGAAGTCAGAGGAGAATGGCCAGGCTAGTTCAAGCTCACAGGAAGGTGACAGTAAGTCAAATAACCACACATCACAACAGTGGTGTGCAGAAGAGCATCTCTGAATGCACAACACACTGAATTATTAAGTGAATGGTCTCCTGCAGCAGAAGATAATGAAGATATCTCAGTGGCCACTTTATTAGGTACCTCCAAATCTTTAAGTCAGCTTTACAATTCATAAAACCAGCTGGCTGTATTTTGGAACCAAGCTTCCTGACCAGGAATGTCTCAGACTGAGTTGAATGTAACTCCTGAGGAATGAGCCCCAGTAAATTAAATTGCATCTAACACAGCAGGGATATAGGGTATATAGAGCAACCTGACACACTTGACAACTGTATGTACGTGCTAGCAGCCAGGCACTCTGACGCAGTTGGCCCAGTCCTTACCATTCTCGGGACATCAAAGCACACAACAGACTTCGGATTTTCAGTGATATTGATTCTGGTGGCACATGAATGTCAGTTCGTTGCACCCTGCCCTCACTGTGCCTTGCCCAGTTCCTTCAACAAACAGCCCTCTGGGATCCTGCAGCCCCTGCTGGTCCCTCAACGCCTGTGGTCCCACATCACCATGGATTTCATCACAGGTTTGCTACCTTCCAATGGGACCACAATGATCATGATAGTGATGGACCAGTCCTCCAAGGTGGCCCCCTTCATTGCCTTCCCCAAAATTTCATCAGCCGCTGAGACAGTGGAAAGGTTTAACAATATGTCATTCGCCTCCACAGCTTCCCTTAAGATATTGTATTGGACCGGAGCCCACAATTTTTCTCCCACTTCTGATGATCCTTCTGCTCCCTCCTCTGTCCCTGAGCTTGTCCTCTGACTATCATTCACAGACCAATGGTCAGTCAGAAAAAGACAATTGGAGAAATTTCTAATGCTTCGCTCCCTCTGATCCTTCCATAGCGAAGAGGTATCTGCTCTGGGCAGTGCTGTCCCACAAGCTACACACCTCGTTTGCCACATGAATGTCACCTTTGAAGTGCATGATGGCTACCAACCTTGTTGTTCCCCTCTGAAGTGCCTACGGTGGTCCCATCCACCGGGGCCTTGGTTTGCCTCTGCAGAATACTTTGAAGAGGACGTGAAGGGCTATCCTAGCTACAAACCATGCCAACTGTTGCCAGGCCAAACACCAGTGACTCCCAGCCAAACCACTCCATCCTAGGGTCTTTGTCTGACAGTCAATATCTGCCCCTACACACCCATCGTGTCCCACAAGCTCTCATCCCGGTTCATCAGTCCCTTCAAGGTTACCCATTGCATCAATTCTGTCACCTACTGTCTAGAGCTGCCACTACCCCTCAGGATCACACCTACCTTTCATGTATCCTGCTTCAAGTCTCTTGTCCATGAACCACTCATCCATCCAAGGCCTGCAGCTCCAGAGCCTAGGATGGTGGACAGTGGTCCAATGCACACAGCATGGATGCATTTACATTATCATGGATGGCAAGTGCAGTACCTGATCAACTGGGAAGGTTGTGGCCTGGAGGAGAGGGCTCGGGTGCTGTCCAGTTTCATCTTGGATCTATCCCTCATTGAGTAGTTTCATTGGTTAGCAGGCATGTGGTGTGAATTCAGACAGACGCTAAATTGGTTTGAATCACCAGGTTCTATCAATGATCCCATGGCAGAATATTACCACATTTCATGTATAAGGACTATTTGATTGCATGCAATGCAACAGACCTTGTATTATAGAATTTCACTGCTTGTATCTCACACAATTCCCTGTTCAATAACATTTCTGGTGTGTAAGGTTCTTTCTCTAATTTAAATACCCCTGCAAATGTTTACTTCAGTTAGGATAACATTAACTTCAAATCTGCAAGCACACAGTATCCTTTTTCCTCTGACAGTTAGAGCAAATTACAGCTTGTGTATTGTAATCACTTTACTTTCCTGCTTAAAACAATTGGCACTTTGGAAGTTGCCATTAGAAATTTCAGTTTTCTTTCATTTTTAAAGAAAAGGGGTAACCTGTGACATTAATTAAGTTTTTGTTGTTTGAAAGCAGGAAAAGGAATGGACTCCATTCTTTTATTCACATTGATTATACTATAATAATACTCTGCGACATATTTTAACTTTGCACTTGCTTTGCTAAGTAGATTCCATTCTTTTGATTATACCATAGAGCAGAACTGTACTCTGTTTAATGTAGCCCTTACACCTGCTTAAAAAACAACCAATGTGTTACAGTCAAAAAGAGTAATATCCATCTCAAGCACCCTGAAGATGTCCACAAATGTGGGGAGGGTTGTGTCCTTGATGGAGCTGGTTGGGCCTACAACTCTCTGCAGCCTCTTACAAACCTGTGCATTGGACCAGCCATACCTGACTGTGACACGATCAGTCAGAATGCTCTCTGCCTATATCTATAGAATAGATCACTCATATTGATGAAATTGCAAGAGTCTTTGGTAACATACTAAATCTCTTCAAACTCCTAACAATGTAGAACCACCAACATGCTTTTCTCATAATTGCATCAATGCATTGGGGGCAGGAGAGATCCGCTGAGGTGTTGATGTCAAGGAAGTTAAAGCTGCTCATTGTGTCCACTGCTGATGCTTCAATGTTCTCCTGACTTTCCCTTCCTAATAGCCACAATCAACTCCTTGGTCTTACTGACACTGAGTTTGAGATTGTTGTGAGATCATGCAAATAGCCAGTCAAAATCACTACTACAGATCTCCTTGTCATCATCAGAGACTTTACCAATAAGGGTGGTGAATTTATAGACAATGTTTCAGCTTCCCCTAGCCACACAATCTTGTAGACTGAGTAGAGCAGTGGGCTAAGCACACATCTCTTGAGGTGCACCTGTGTTGATTCTGGTAAATCATTGCTATATTTCCACCATAGTCAACCTGTTTAACTTATTATGGTTGGAAATCCTGCTATGGTTTAGTTAGGGCTTTATTTATTTATTGAGATAGAATGAGGACCAGGCGCTTCCGGTCCACGAGCTGTACCACCTAGAAACCCATCTATTTACACCAGCCTAATCACAGGACCATTTACAATGACCAATTAGCATACTAACCAGTACATCTTTGGATTGTGGGAGGAAACTGGAGCACCTGGAGGAAACACATGTGATTTACATGGAGAATGTACAAATTCCTTATTGACTACGCTGGAATTGAACATCGAACTCTGGAATGCCCCAGAGTGCATTCACGTCACACTAACCACTATGCTACTGTGGCTTTGTGCCATAAATTTCTACCACCTCAGCTTGCTTTCCATGCCCAGAATGTTGCTTGCTATCCATTTTTTAAACTGCTGCCTTACTCCCTGTCAAACACTGCATTGATCTCAATTATTTATATTATTAAAGTTGGAAAAACATTCCTACTGCAAGGTTGTTAACTCCCTCTGTGCCATCACATGTTATTAATTCTAGAATGTTCAGCCCCCCCCCCCCCACTTTCTGGTTCAGGTACAAACTGATACTGAAAATTGTCTTGTACGTACTTAAAACTTCAAGCCTACTTACCTAGAAATGGTCTATGTAAGCCATTTTATATAAATGTTAAAAACTACCAGTGAACTCACTCTATCTCTACTACATGCATATCTCATCCTTGCCATTTATATGTTTTATTGCCATTGAGCTGCCACCTGTGAGTCTATATTTCCCTCTAGATTCTGAAATAGTTTTCTGTTTCATTATTCCACCCAGTCTCTGTGCATGTATCTCTCATATTATATCTCTTTTCATTGAAGTGATTTTGTCTTAAGTACAAAGGTTGTTCTTTATGTTGTACTGTTTTCCCTACATTTCCTGTAGACATGATAACATGGTATACTTAAGGTTCTAGCCTTGATGTTTCAGCATCACCATCTTCACAACAATTACAAATACATATTGAATTTACAGTTACACCTTCAATGCATTCCGTTTGTTCCTTACACTCCAGACATCATATTCAGATGATTAAATGTCAAACACTTGTTAATCAACTCGGTGCCTTTTTAATACAACCTTAGCAAATAATTTCCTTTGTCTATTTCCTCTCCACATTCCTGCAGGTGATAAGATTTTATGATTTTAATGAAGCTTCTTTAGACTCTTGAACAGCATGTAGTAACAGATCAGCCCTACAGTCTGAGTCCTGTTCTCTCTTCAGTGGTCCTTTTACCTGGCCACTGTATTGGCCTGACGAAATGTTTTATTTCTCAAAGTTTTCAATATCCTTATTTCTTTAAAAAGAGACTTTAACTAAGCTTCATTGTATAGTATAAGTAGAAACTGCTGTGCAGTAATGTAGAATGCTAATATTGTAAATTAGCAACACAAACAAAATGTGGAAGGAACTCAGCAGGCCATGCAGCATCTATGGAAAAGAGTACAGTCGACGCTTCTGGCAGGGTCTTAGCCCAAAACATCGACTGTGCTCTTTTCCATAGATACTGCCTGTCCTGCGGAGTTCCTTCAGCATTTTGTGTGTGTTCCTTGAATTTCCACTGTTACGTACCCCGTAACTGGGTTGCCAAACCAGCAGAAATGGATCACTCAGTTGGAGTCTGGAGTACTAGAACTAAGAAAGTTTTATTAAAGAAACAAGTAACACAGTAATCGAAAGGATAATAAATGCAACAATTCAACAATGATAACCACACATGTGCACAGAATTAAGATAACAGCATCAATCAAGCTCTATCGTTGTCTAGGGGTAAATGACCAATTTCAAAATGACTCAAAGTTCAGGTCGCAGTAATCGTTGCCATGGCGATGGACAAGGTGGGGGAAGAGAGACGGAGAGAACAACTCATCATTCAGCACAGCTTCACTCACAGACCAGCGGGATGGCTCACAACCAGCTTTTGGGCAGGTCCTTGGTGATGTCACCTGAGGTCACCGACTGTGACCCCTCCTCCAGATGCGGTCGATCCTCTGCAGTGAACCCGGCACCCAGGCAAGGGCGGACACACACCGGGTTCCCGCTGATCGTACCTTTCCACCCTTGTCGTTGTCTGGGACTTCTCACCCACTCGTGAGAAGCGCACCGCTTCCAGGGTCTCGTTACCTCGGGTGGCGTGTGTCTGTCTTAGCGAACCTGTCCCTTTTTATCCCCCTGCTGGGGTATCGCCTGTCCATCACTTCAAACAGTTCAGGGCTCAAAGGGGGGAGCCGCTCCAGACAGCTCTTCCTCCCACATCCCTTCATTACACATCTCCAGACGCTGCTCCATTGTTCCTTATCTCTCCTTCCCCTGAGGGCAGGTGGCAGACCAACTGCTGATGCCACTGATGCTAGCCCAGGCCAGCAAACATCTTAATTTTATGTGTATTCTCGTAACACCACCATCTGCAGAATTTTTCTTGTAAATAAGGAAATGTTTCATTTTCATCCTGTATATAGGTACTGTATACAATCATTAGAATTTCATCAAATGGCATCCAATGTGTTAAGTGTCAATTATGTTAATTTAATTATGTTTTGGTTAAATGGACAAGCAAACATTTCCAGATGAAATGGCACCCATTGTGACATTGGACTGACCTATTTATGCATGATTCACATTAGCAAGCTTGGCTTTCTTCCAGCAGTAGGTACTCTCTTAATTATTATATTAAGGAAGAACTGAATTGATTAACAAATATTTCACATTTAATCATCTGCATATTATATCTCATTTATATTGGTGCATTCCATCTGTATCAATATACACTCAGTAGCTGTTTGTACTTAATAAAGTGGCCACTGAGTGCATTTCTTGTTCATTCATGACCTTCTACTGCTGTAGCCTGTCCCCACTAGAAGGTTCAATGCATTGTGCATTCGGAGATGCTCTTCTGCACACCACTGTTGTAATGTGTGGTTATTTGAGTTACTGTCACCTTTCTGTCAGCTTGTAACTGTCTGGTTATTCTCCTCTGACCATTTCATTAACAAGGCAGTTTTTGCCCACAGAACTGCCACTTACTGAATTTTTTTTGTATGTTTCACATTCTAAGCTCTTTTTCTGTAGTTCTGTTACATTCTTTTCAGCAATTTCCAATGATACTGCAATGTTGAATGCCTGTTCTAAGGTTAGGTCTCTTTCTGGCAGTAGCCTCTTTCGAGTGCTTTGACTATGCATGCCACATGTTTTGGACATGTCCGAGCCTTGAAAGATATTGGAAGGAAGTATTTCAAACTTTCTCGGTACTTTTCAAGGTAAATCTTAAGCCTAACCCTTTGACCGCATTATTTGGTATTGTTGGAGGAAAAGACTTTATTTTGGAGACACCTGATTTGCATATTTTGATTTTTATCTCTTTTATAGCTAGGAGGGAGCTCTTGCTTAAATGGAAGGAAGCTGTTCTGCCTACTCATGCTCAATGGTTACGTGATGTTATGTCAAGCTTAAATTTAGAGAAGATCCGTTGTTCAGTTCTTGAATCTAGCCAAGACTTTTATACATTGTGGGGACCATTTTTGTGTTATTTTCAAAACCTTTGATTTGTTGTAAAAGTACAGATGATGGCTAATAATACATTTTACTATATGATAAGGGTTTTTTTCCCCCTTTTTTCTTGCTTTTCCTAACAACTCTGACTTTGGTAGTGGATTTTTTTTTTCTGTAAATCGTAATATTGAAATATAATAATTTTGTAATACAGAAAAAAAAATCTAAACCCACATTATGCATTGGTAATGATGTATTATCTGTACTGGGAGGATCAGATTGTGAGGGCCCCTGATGGACATTATGCATTGGTAGTGATGTATTATCTCTACTGGGAGGATCAGATTGTGAGGGCCCCTCAGCCACAAGAGGTCTTGGTGAAGAGGCATACTGTCAATTGGTTTTGGACAGTTTGCACAGGGAACCAGTTCCCCAAATGCATATCCTTGTCTCACACTATCTGCACAGTGTCCTAACTGAACACTACATGATACTTACGGTCAAAGATGTTTTTTTTTAGAAGAACTCTTCCACAAAGCACAGGTAAAGTAGCAACATCCAGCTGACTGGGATGTGCCAGACAACAGGACCCTGGTGTTGCAGAGTTTAGGGCTGGTCAGGTAGAACCACAGCACGCATGACACTTGGCGGTCATGCATTTTGGGTTCATCCTCAGATATTTGCAGCCACAAACAAAGGTGTCATCAGAACAAGGTAACGTTGGGTACACTTTTGTCCCCATTCTCTGGGTACTTGTGAATTATAACCCATAGGATGTGCTCCAACTTGGACGTGCAGATAAGCTGGAGGAAAAGGACACAACTGTGTCAAATCCAGCAGCCCTAAGAGCACACCTTGCCTGATGACCAAGTACTTTTCAGTTATTGACAGAGAGCATTGTTCTCACAGTCCCAGTCAATTCTGGTTATGTACCTCAGCCCTGCTAGCATCTACCCCTCCATGCTGCAGTAGGACATGGTATCCCTGAACTGCACAAAGCTGTCAGAGATGTTCCTGCCAGGTACTGCACAGGATTGTTCCTGTGGACTACCTGTCCCAGAGCAGACCTTACCATCGGCAATAAACTTTGACTGGATCATATAATCCATCTTCAAGAATGAAATGGTTTTCCAATTCCTGATGTCCTCCATCTCCTTCCTCTGCTTGTTGGTGAGGGTGATGAAGGAGTTTGACATGTTGCCAGTCAGAAGCATACTGTTACACACACCCAGTAGCTCTGGACCCATCCAGTGCCACAGAGCTGAGTACCATTCTGCCAGTGAGCTGCCAGTTCTCGGAGCTTTATTCTGTGAGAGTGCTATTGAGCCACCTTCTCCCTTCAGGCTGTGGATCTCAGAGCTCCTCCATGAATTTTTTTGGAAGGAAAACCATGAACATGCCTCATTCTGTTCCATCAAGCAGTCCCTGGAACTGAAGATGATGCTGAAGCAAAGAGCATAGCTTGCCAGCTTTTCATCTCTTGGAGTTCCTCTCTCACACACTCTTCCCTCAATTTCAGAAGGAGAAGTTACTGCAAGTCTGTCTGGAGTTGGAAACCATACCCTCTGACAGTGTCTTGCTTTATGAACACCTATGAGGATAAAGAAGCCCTTGATGTTCTCCTCCATTGATCTCCGCCAGTGAACCAAGAGTCAATGTTAGGCTTCACAGTTTTCCCTACATGTGTAATCTCTCATTCTCTGGGGCCAGCAGCTTGATGCTCAACTTCCACATCCCCTTGCTTGCCTTCGGTTGTCTACTAGGTGCCAGGAAGCTAGGAGGAGGCATTGGTCATAGAAGAACTCAGGTCTGATGTTGGTGGGTCTGACTGTGACTGCCTTCAACCTGAGGAGGAAGTCTGATTGGGTCTGTACTGAGCCATCCAGTCTCTCCCAGGTGTTCACCTGCAGAGGTGGTGAAGATGTGATACAACTTTGCACATCAACCATTTCCATCAGGGCTCAGGAACTGTGTTTCCTGCCGGCACTCTTGTTTGTCTGGCTGCATTGAAGATGCTGTTGAAATCACTGGCCAGAATGACTGGTCAGAACATCAGCAGCAGCAGCAGTGGGAGCTGCTGGAGTACAAGAACATCATGTAAAATAATGATAGCAAGGTTTTTCCCATTGGTTTTCTTGAGATTTCTTTAAGGAGTCCACATGGCACTTGCAGATGTGGACATCTTATTGTTATATACTGCAACACTCACAACACGCTGGAGGAATTCAGCAAGTCGGGCAGCATCCGTGGAAAAGATCGGTCAACATTTCGGGCCAGACCCCTTCAGATATGTCCATACATGGCCTCCTCTACTGCCATGATGAGGCTAAACTCAGGTTGGTGGAGCAACACCTCATATACCAACTAGGTAGTCTCCAGCCCCTTGGTATGAACATAGAATTCTCCAACTTCCAGTAATTCCCTCCCCCTCCCTTCCCCTATCCCTATGTCACTCTGCCCCCTCCCCCAGCTGCCTATCACCTCCCTCATGGTTCCGCCTCCTTCTACTACCCATTGTGTTTTCCCCTATTCTTTCTTCACCCTTCCTGCCTATCCCCTCCCTGCCTCCCCTCCCCCACCCCTTTATCTTTCCCCTTACTGGTTTTTCACCTGGCACCTACCAGCCTTCTCCTTCCCATCCTCCCCCCACCTTCTTTATAAGGCCTCTGCCCCTTCCCCCTACTGTCCTGATGAAGGGTTCCGGCCCGAAACGTTGACTGATCGTTTCCACGGATGCTACCCGACCTGCTGATTTCCTCCAGCGTGTTGTGAGTGTTGCTTTGACCCCAGCATCTGCAGATTATTTTGTGTTATATAGTGCATCCTGAGGAAACTCAGGAACTGGAAACAGCAGAGTTCTGGATGAAAGCTAATATAGTGACCTGGTGGCAGACGTCCTTAAGTCAGAGCCTGAAGAGTAGTAGGAGTAAGGTGAAGGTGACCAAAGGCATTCTTACTCACCATTCACTGCTATCTGTCCCAGAGGAATGGCGACACATCGTCAATGCGGATTATAAGTGATAGATGTTTCCCCTAAGAATCCTCCCGACAACCCAATCGCGAGTGCACCAATAATCTAGTGGAAGGAGCCTGATGATGCATAAACTTACAATACATCCTGTTTGTCAGTTCCCCAGTTCATTTATTACCACAGTAATGAATAATTCCTGGCTCCAGTTTTCTGAATTGCAAACTGCAAATCTCCCTAAATTTAATAAGATCTCACTTAAGGGCTTCAGACCACTGAATTAGCAAAATATTTCTCGAAGGATCTTTATACACGTGGTAAGATGTATACAGGTTTCCCCCACCATCTGAAGGTAGAGCGTTCCTATGAAACGGTTCTTAAGTTGGAATGTCATAAAGTGAAGAAGAAATTACCATTTATTTATATGGGAAAAATTTGTGAGTGTTCGCAGACCCAAAAAATAACCTAGCAAATCATGCCAAATAACACATAAAACCTAAAATAACAGTAACGTATAGTAAAAGCAGGAATAATAAGATAAATATATAGTCTATATAAAGTAGAAATATTTTTCTACAATCATTGCCGCACTGTCAACCGTAGCGAAAATCTCACGCAAGCGCTTTTGGCAGAAACACTCTCTCCAGTAATCTTTAAGCTATGAAGCTACCAAATCATACCAAATAACACAAAAAAATACACAGCCTATATAAAGTAGAAATAATGTATGTACAGTATAGTATCACTTACCAGAATCGGGAAAACAGCGCCGAGCACACTGATGATGGTGTGTTAGGCTGAGTCATCGGAGGTTGGGGTGGTGCAGTGGTCCCCAACCTCCCGGCCACAGACCGATACCGATCTGCAAAACATGCAGTGGTTCAGTGCTAGCCGGGACGCACCCAGCACATCTTTAAGAAAAAAGCCGAAATAAACAAGCTAAGTAATTAGGTGCCGCCCGGCATGTAAATGTCAGCCCAGATCAGAGGTGACGCAATCGGCAATCCCCTCTGATCTGGGCCGCCGTTTACGTGCCGGGCGGCACCGAAGTAATTAGCTTGTTTATTTTGGCTTTTTTTTCTTGAAGATGTGTTGGGTGCGTCCCGGCTACTGCTGCATTCTTCGTGGCAATGTATCGGTCCGTGGCCCAGAGGTTTGGGGTGGTGGGACACTGGGGTGTCATCTCATCATCGTTTGTTTCCATCAGGGCAGGCAGGTGATCTTCTTCTATGTCTGCCTGCCTCGATGTTGAAGGTCGAGATTCGTCATCTGCTGTGGCTGATGTGGGAGGCTTGAAAAACGACAGTATGCTTGACTGCTTAGCCTCGCACATTTTTCTCATACAATTCTTTGTAAGCACTCAAACCATCCTGCAAATATGCCCTAAACTTACGTACCCTTTCAAAATTAAAGTCGTACTTTTCTGCAATCATTGCAGCGAAAATCTCACACAGTTGCTTCATGTTCAGTTCCTGGACGACTTCACTTTTGGTGCTTTTGCGACTACATTCGGTTTCGATTGTTATCCTTTCCTCTTCCAACTGCATCAGCTCTTGATCTATCAGTTCTTGGTCATGGGATGCCACAACCTCTTCAACACCATCTTCATCAACTTCCACAAGCCAAACTCACTTTGTCCTTACTTTGTTCACCACGATTGAAACGTTGAATTATGTCTAGTTTTACACTAAGTGTAACACCCTTACGAGCTCTTTTAGGCTTTTCTGATACCTTAGAAGTAATCTTGTTAACAGATGCTCAAAATAAATCAACATAAAGCACAGATGCTCACAGGCACATGTTTAAGCAATGCTGGCTAGAATGCAGTTCCGAGGGAGGAGCTTGGCTGCTCGGGGCGTGCGCTGCCTTTTCTTGTAACAGTAAAAACACCTTCTGTTAGCGAAAACAGGTAACTAATGTAGTTACACACATCAAAGTTGCTGGGGAATGCAGCAGGCCTAATAAGAACTAATGTAGTTCTTTGGTAACAGCGAGGTGTCATAAAGCGAACGTTCGAAAAGCGGGGGATGCCTGTATCAGCATTGTTCCATTTTGCAGTAACTTGAGGTGGGCACTGTAGCCGCAATGAGTCATAGAGTTATCGCTCAGAAAGAGGCCGTTTGGCCCAGTCAGTCCACCAAGCTATTATTCTGCCTAGTCCCCTCAACCTGCTCCCAGACCATAGCCCTCCATACCTCTCCCATCCATGTATTTATCCAAATTGCCATTAAATGTTGTAATTGATCCCACATTCACCACTTCAACTGGCAGCTCATTCCACACTCTCACACCTTTTGAGTAAAGACATTCCCCCTCATATTCTCCCTTAAACATTTCACCTTTCTTTCTTTTTTCTTTTTAAATCTTTTTATTGAATTAGTACACAAAAGGTAAACCATGTAGACACTAATACACTGTTGCAATATAAATTTACAAGAGATATTAATACACAAAAAAAGTACAAACAGTGCAGTTTAGATATACAATAATAAGGTAATATAATAGTATACTAATGTTCCATACATATTAATAAAGAGAAGAAAAAAACCCAACCCCCCCCCCAAAAAAAATCCCACTGTGCAACTAATCTAAAAAGCAAAGCAAAGCAATGGGCTAACTAGGTATCAAGTAGACTTAAACAACTTAAAACAATCACGTCCTCAAACCCGACCTCCATTAAAAACAGTTAAAAAGCAAGAAGGGAATGTAAATATGGGCAAAGAGAAAAAAAATTACATTAAATGAAAATGTTGAATAAAAGATCTCCAGGTCTGTTGAAATTTAACTGAAGTATCATAAAGATTACTTCTGATTTTCTCCAAATTTAAACATAGTATCGTCTGAGAAAACCAGAAGAACGTAGTTGGGGCATTAATCTCCTTTCAATGCTGTAAAATACATCTTTTCACCATTAAAGTAAGAAATGCAATCATTCTACGGGCTGAAGGGGAAAGATTACTGGAAATTCTGGGTAATCCAAAGATAGCAGTAATAGGATGGGGAGAAATATCTATATTCAATATCTTTGAAATAATATTAAAAATGTCTTTCCAAAAAGTTTCCAAAGTAGGACAGGACTAAAACATATGAGTTAAGGAAGTTATCTCCCCATGACATCTGTCACAAAGAGGGTTAATATGAGAATAAAAACAAGCTAATTTATCTTTAGACATATGTGCTCTATGAACAACTTTAAATTGAATTGGGGAATGTTTGGAACAGATAGAGGAAGTATTGACTAGTTGTAAAATATGCGCCCAGTCATCCACCGAGATAATAAAGCCCAATTCCTTTTCCCAATCTGACCTAATCTTATCCAATGGAGCTTTCCTAAGTTTCATGATAGTATTATAAATAATAGCCGTTACACCTTTCTGACATAGGTTAAGGTTAATTATAGTATCTAAAATATATGTAGGAGGATAACGTCGGAAAGGAAGAGAGTATAGTACTTAGGAAATTTCTAACTTGGAGATATCTAAAAAAAATGTATTCTTGGTAAGTTATATTTGTTAGATAATTGTTCAAAAGACATAAGGGAGCCATCTAAAAATAAATCCAAAAACCGTGATATACCATTAGTCTTCCAAATTTGAAAGGCACGGTCCGTGGAAGAGGGGGGAAGGAGTATTTTGCCTAAAATAGGAATCGCAAGCCCAAATTGATTAAGATCGAAAAATTTTCGGAATTGAAACCAAATACGTAAGGTACATTTAACTATCTGGTTACAAACCTGTTTGTGGCGTTTCAAATCGAAAGGAAGAGAAGAACCTAAAATAGAACCAAGTGCATAACCTTGAGCAGATTGTAATTCCAATACTACCCATTTAGGAATGGATAATGTATCTTGGTCAAGTAACCAAAATTTCATGTGTCGAATATTAATTGCCCAATAATAGAATCTAAAGTTAGGTAATGCCAAACCTCCATCCCTCTTAGCTTTCTGTAGATGTATTCTACCCAATCACGGGTTTTTATTTTGCCAAATAAAGGAAGAAATTTTAGAATCAACTTTGTCAAAAAAGGATTTTGGAACAAAAATCGGTAGTGCCTGAAATACATATAAAAATTTTGGCGAAATAAACATCTTAACAGCATTAACACGACCAAAGTTAAATAAAGTGGAAACCATTTAAATGCAAGTTGAGTAGTGTGATCAATTAAGGGAAGGAAATTAGTCTTTCTTTCTTTTTAAATCTTTTTATTGAATAAGTATACAAAGGGTAAACCATGAAGGCACCAATACACTGTTAGAAATTACAGGAGATATTAATACAGAAGAAAAAATTGATACAAACAGTGCAATTTAAACATAAAATAATATGGTAAAATAATAGTATACTAATTTTTATATTTTTAATTTTTTTATCAATAGAGAAAAGGAAAAAAAACCCAAAAAAAGACCCCCCAAAAAAACCCACCGTGCAACTAAACTAAAAGCAAAGCAAAGCAATGGGCTAACTTGGAAACAGGTAGAGTTAAAGAACTTAAAATCACGTCCTCAAACCCGACCTCCATTAAAAACAGTTTAAAAAAAAAGGCAAGAAGGGAGTATAAATATGGAACAAGAGAAAAAAAAAATTACATTAAATGAAAATATTGAATAAAAGATCTCCAGGTCTGTTCAAATTTAAGTGAGGAGTCATAAAGATTAAAATTAGTCTTAAATAAATCCTTATGTTTACAGGTAATTTTACTCCCAAGAGATGAAAAGTGGTTATTAACCAATTTAAACGGGAGGTTCTGATATAAGGGAACTTGCTTATTAATCGGGAAAAGTTCACTCTTACTGAGATTTAACATAACCTGAGAAAAGACTAAATTGTGCTAATAAATCTAAAGCAGCAGGAATAGATTTTTGAGGATTAGAAATATATAAAAGTAAATCATCAGCATAAAGTGATACTTTATGAGACTTTAAACCACGAATTATACCAATAATATTTGGAGATTCTCGAATAGCAATTGCGAGAGGTTCTAATGCAATATCAAATAATAAAGGACTAAGAGGACAGTCTTGTCTGGTACCTCGAAAAAGAGGAAAAAAAGGTGAGTTTAAAGAGTTAGTACGAACTGAGGCCATAGGAGAGTGATATAACAATTTGATCCAGGATATAAATTTCGGGCTGAAATTAAACATTTCAAGCACCTTAAATAAGTAAGGCCATTCAACTCTGTCGAAAGCTTTTTCAGCATCTAAGGAAATGACGAATTCAGGAACATTTTGTGATGGGGTGTAGACAATGTTTAACAGTGTACGAATATTATAAAAAGAGTAACGACCTTTAATAAAACCCGTTTGGTCTTCCGAAATAATATAAGGAAGTGCTTTTTCTAATCTGTTTGCTAATAATTTAGAAAAAACTTTAGAGTCAACATTTAATAAGGATATTGGTCTATAAGATGCACATTGAGCAGAATCTTTATCCTTCTTTAATATTAAAGAGATCGATGCTCTATAAAAGGATTCAGGAAGTTTACCAAGTTTTAATGAGGCCTCCAGAACCCTGAATAACCAAGGAATTAATGAGGATGCAAAAAATTTATAAAATGCCGCGATAAACCCATCAGGACCAGAAGCTTTCCCCGGGTTCATAGAAAAAATAACATTCTTAATCTCATCAGTGGTAAAGGAAGTGTCTAACATAGAAGATATATCATGTGAAATCTTAGGGAAATCTAGGTTATCTAAAAAGTCATACATATGTTTAGAGACTTGTGGAGACTCTGATTGATATAAGGAGGAATAAAAGTCAAAAAGGATTGATTAATCTCAGCGTGATCAAATATCAGTTGATCTTTTTGATTATAAATCTGATTAATTTGAAATTTAGTATAGCTAGTCTTCAAATGGTTAGCCAACAGTTTACCAGCTTTGTCACTATGTATATAAAATTTACTTCTTGTTTTCATTAATTGATTTGCAATAGAGGACGAAAGTAATAAACTGTGTTCCATTTGAAGTTCAGTTCTTTGTTTATGCAACTTCTCAGAGGGAGCTGTAGCATATTTCTTATCAATTTCCTTAATCTTGTCCACAATAACCAGCTTCTCCTCCTTCAACCTCTCCCTCAAAGCAGCAGAATACGAGATGATCTGACCACAAATATAAGTTTTAAAAGTATCCCAAAGGGTGTTCATGGATATATCCTCTGTACAGTTAATTGTAAAAAAGAGATCAATCTGTTCATTCATAAAGTTAACAAAATCCGAGTCCTGAAGCAACAGCGAATCAAAACGCCATTGTCTATTATTTTGTGTATTGGCCAATATTTTAATAGAAAGCTTAAGTGGAGCATGATCCAAAATGGTTATAGAGTCATATTCATATTTAACCACTGAAGAAATAAGACGAGAATCAATTTAAAAAAAAATCAATTCTTGAATAGGAATGATGAACATGTGAAAAAAAGGGAAAATCTTTTTCCTGAGGATGCAAAAAACGCCAAATGTCCGTTGACCTGGAATCTGAGAGAAATAAATTAATCAAGGTTGCAGATTTATTGGGTAGAGTCCGTAAAGGAGCCGAACGGTCCAATAATGGGGATAAACAAGTATTAAAATCCCTGCCCCAAATTAGCGAAAACTCATTCAAATTCGGGAACAAATTAAATAATGATTTATAAAATTCCGGACAGTCCATGTTGGGAGCATAGACGTTAACCAAAGCTACCTTTTTAATTAAAGAGTAAACCACTAACCAATAGAAATCTACCATTCAGATCAGAAATAATATCGTGTTGTACAAAAGTGATTGAGGGATCTATAAAAATAGAAACTTCTTGAATTTTAGCGTTGGAATTCGAATGGAAGTGTTAATCCTTCTAGAACTTAAAAAAACATAATCTGTCCACCCCTCCGCACATGGGTCTCTTGTAAAAATAGAATATGTGCTTTAAGTCTCCGGAATACTTTAAAGACTTTTTTTTCCTTTTTATTGGATGATAAAGACCGTTAGTATTCCAAGAGACAAAAATAATTGTAGACTGCATAATCCCTAAAGTCAACCCTCAAATAGAGGATTGACAATAGGTTCGACCCGCAAACTCGGGAAGGGAACAGAATAAACGAGATAACGGGAAAGAGAACGCAACCAATACTTTGGTAATATAAGTAGCCCAAGAAGAAAGAAAAACCAAAAAGTGAAGCCCCCCCCCACCCCCCACCCCGTACCCCCAAAGCTAAATCTAAGATAGACCAGCCAGAAAGAAGCGAGCACTAGAACTACCCCCATGACTTCTGATAGACGCTCACTAAAAAAAAGTGTATATATAAAAAGATCAGCTAAAGTTATAAAACAGTAAAGGAATAAAAAAAAAGTACACCAATTAAAACGAAAACGATATAATACAAAGAAAAAGCAGGTACATATAAAGAAAACCGTTAACCTACAACAGACCGTATAATTAAACAAGAAAATGAAATATTAGCGTAGACTAGCCAAGAAAACTACAAAAAGTACGTTTGAAAACTACAAAGTTTAAGGCCTCCAGGGATATACGTAAAATGATGCTGAGGGAATAGCCACCCAGAATCCCCAGGGAAGAAGAAAGGAATGACGCAGTTAAAAAAAAGTTTGGCAGCCATATTAATTAAACCGAAAAAAACTTTTCTGCCCTCATATAAAGCAAAAAAAATTAAACCCAACAGATTAACTGCCTCCGATCAAACAGAGATGATTTAATAGTGCAATTAAGATGTTGAAGGCAAGAGTTGATCCAGGTAACTCTGGGCTTCCGATGGAGAGTCGAAAAAATGGGAAGACCCATCAGACAATCGAATCCTCAAACGTGCGGGATAAAGCAACGCTGGTTTTAAATCCATCTTGTAGAATTCCGACATCACAGATCTGTAACGGACACGTTGATCACGAACCTGTTTACTAAAAGAAGATCCGAGAAATCAATGTAACCTTTAGGACGAGCAAAGCGAAGCAACTTCTCCTTGTCTTGAAAATAATGAAATCGTAAAATAGCATGCCGAGGTTTATCTGACTTAGGCGAATATAATGGGACTCTGTGAGCCCGATCCAATAGTGGTGGTTGATTAGGAAATAAGGTGGGAAATAAATCTTTTAAAAGTTGAGAGAAAAATTTTATAGGGTCATCAGATTCAGCAGCTTCACGAATACCAATAATTCGAATGTTCTGTCGTTGCATTCTGCATTCTAAGTCAGAATTTTTAAAGGTCAGAAAGTCAAATTTTTTCTTCATTACAGTAACTGTTTCTTCAATTTTCCCCATCTTGAGTTCATTTTGTTGCGTGGATTTCTGGAGATTAGATATAGCAGTCTGATATTCCCTGATAGATGTTTTCATTTTATCAATTTCATCGATAATTTTCTGCAGTTTAGTTGAAATTTCCGCATGAATCAGATCCAATATAGTAGTTGAAATTTCCACACGAATCAGATCCGATATAGCTTGCATAGTTACTGCCGGTTCAATCGGAGGGGAGTCGGTAACTTTCGGTCTAACTGGAGGTTTGCCATCTTTCCCATTCTTAGACATAGCGGACCTTAAACGCATCCAAATATATAATAGCAATCCGCTGCAAGGTGTTGTAAAAATTGTTGCCTTAAAAGTTAGCCTAAATGTAGCTGATCATAGGATAAAGCTCAGAGGTAATGGAGCGAGTCAAGAACACGACTTCACTCCATGAGATCTACCGGAAGTCTGAATTCACCTTTCACTCTTAACCCATGACCTCTAGATGTTCAGAAAGCAAGGCAGAGTAAGAGGCAATCATGCCTCCTTCAGACTGACTTTCAGTTATTCATAATCCCATCCTTCAGACTTCTCAAATAGTGGGCCTACTGGAGCCTCAGCTCCACCTTTTATCTACCTGCTCGATCCCCCATTCACAAGTGCACAGAACCTTCCTCCTGACCTTGTTTTTGTAATCTAGGATTGCATATTCCTTAATGTGGATCTGGGAGCATTTTCTCTCACCTTTGTAGCCACAGACTCTTTTATGGGAGTAACTGTATTTCTGCCATTTGGTTACTTCATGGGCTGTTCAGTGAAGAGCCAACAGCTTCCTTGATTGCTGTATAGCAAAATATTGTTAAACTGGTCAAGCATCTCAGTGCTCCTATTTCACTTGATGTAAGCCATCTTAGTGCAGTCCAGTCTTGGGAAATATTGCATTGTTTTCATTTGGAACTCAGCTTAATATTACCACTGAATGCATCCATGTGTTGGTGCTTCAATAAAAGATGCAATCCAATTTCATGGCAACAAAAAGATAAAGTTTGTTTTACTAATAAGGTTTCAGTTCTAAATTGACATAATCTTAGACAAAGTTTAAAAATTACAATATAGCTAAATTTACCTGTAGTTCCATCAACCTAGATTTTGAGAAGAGAAAGTACCCAAACTACAGTAACTGGTCAGTTAATCCTTTCCTGGTATACATTTGAAAGTTATCACTTGAATATATTCTGGACCAGACATTCAAAAACTGTTAAGATTGTAATAACTAAGTGGTGCTTTTAAAAGATTATTGACAATTCTTCAAAAATTGCTACAATAGGTCAACAGTAGATGCAATCTCATTGACTCTTCACACAGCTTTAAATCACCTAGACAACACAAACACCTGTGTCAGGATGCTCTTCATGGACTATAGCTCAATATTTAGTACCATCATTCCCACAATCCTGATTGAGAAGTTGCAGAACCTAGGCCTCTGTACCTCCCTCTGCAAAAGGATTCTCAGCTTCCCAACCGGAACACCACAGTCTGTGCGGATTGGTGATAACATATCCTCCTTGCTGACGATCAACACTGGCGCTTCTCAGGGGTGTGTGCTTAGCCCACTGCTCTACTCTCTCTATACCCATGACTGTGTGGCTAGGCAGATCCCAAATACCATCTATAAATTTGCTGACAATACAACCATTGTTGGTAGAATCTTAGGTGGTGACGAGTGGGCGTACAGGAGTGAGATATGCCAACTAGTGGAATGGTGTCACAGCAACAATCCAACCCTCAACGTCAGTAAGACAAAAGAGCTGGTTGTGGACTTCAGGAAGGGTAAGACGATGGAACACATACCAATCCTCGTAGAAGGATCAGAAATGGAGAGAGTAAGCAAGTTCTTGGGTGTCAAGATCTCTGAGAATGTAACCAGTTCCCAACATATCAATGCCATTATAAAGAAGGTAGGATAGCGGCTATACTTCATTAGGAGTTTGAAGAGATTTGATATGTCAACAAATACACTCAAAAATTTCTATACCGTGGAGAGCATTCTGACAGGCTGCATCACTGTCTGTTATGAGGGACTACTGCACAGGACCGAAAGAAGCTGCAAAGGGTTGTAAATTTAATCGGCTCCATCTTGGGTACTAGCCTACAAAGTACCCAGGATATCTTCAAGGAGCGGTTCTCAGAAAGATAGCATCCATTATTAAGGACATCTAACACCCAGGGCATACACTTTTCTCACTGTTACCATAAGGTAGGAGGTACAGAAGCCTGAAGGCACACACTCAGTGATTCAGGAACAGCTTCTTCCCCTCTGCCACCTGGTTCCTAAATGGATATTGAACCCTTAGATAGTACCTCACTTTTTTATATATAGTATTTCTGTTTTTTGCACAATTTTTAATCTATTCAATATACATATACTGTAATTAATTTAGTTATTTATTTTTATTATTATTCTATTTTGGTTTTTTTCTTTTATATTATGTATTGCATTGAACTGCTGCTGCTAAGTTAACAAATTTCACATCACCTGCCAGAGATAATAAACCTGATTCTGATTCTGAAATTAAAAAGAAAATGAGTGCCTTAAAACACTTTCGCATAATTAAAATCATCCGTGCAAACAAAATAATGAAAAAAAATTGTTAACCTATCTTCCTCTTTCTTGCAGTTGTAAGATACCTATTATAAATTGTAAATTGAATTATTATTACTGAGTTACAGTGAAATATTTAGTTTTGCATATCATCCATACAGTGCATTGAGGTAGTGGAAGGGGAAACAATAACAGAGTTCAGAATAAAGTGTTACAGTTACAAAGAAAATGAAGCCCAGGCAGACAATGCAGTGTGAGACAATGATGAGGTAGGTTGTGAGGTCAAGAGTCTATCTTATACAAGAAGTCCATTCATCTGTCTGGTAAAGCAATAGAAGCTGTCCTTGACCTTGGTGATATGTGATTTCAGGCTTTTGTTCCTTCTGTCTGATGGGAGGGGGAAGAAGGGAAAATGTTTGAGGTGGGCGGTTGTTTTACTGAGACAGCAATAAGTGTAGACAGTTCAAGGAGGGGAGGTAGGTTTGGCTGATGTGCTGAGCTGTGTCCACAACGCTCTGCAGTTTCTTGCTGTCATGGGGAGAGCCATGTTAAGCAGTGGTGCATCTGTATAGGATGCTTTCTCTAGTTCATTGACAAAAATTACTGACCATCAAAGGAGACTTTCCAGATCTCTTTAGCCTTCTGAGGAAGTAGAGGTGCTGGTGACATGGCATGGGATCCACGAACAGATTCCCCAGTGTTAGTGCTGTTGGACCCCTTGTGGATATTCACTGGATGCAAGCTGTCAGCAGGGATACATTTGTTGAAGTCCAATGCTTAACCTTGCCAGTATTTACAAGAATAAATGGCATCAGTTCACTACAGAAATGCTGCCATTTACCATCAAGGTTTGTCTCACTTTATCGTGACCATGCTGAACTAACTATACATAAAAATCTTGAGTAATGTTGGTAACTGTGTGGATTTTCCATCTGATGCAGTTTAATGAGAACCGTACGTACTTGGTACCCATTTTAAAGCTCATCCAGAGTGATATATATTGACTAATAAAATCTGCTTGCTTTACAGCTGCCCCCTGTAATTCTCTTTGGAGGAAAGATTCTTTAACAAGTAAATGTTATCAAGCCAACAGTCAATCAGCTCTAACATGGCATGAAGCAAGAAGGAGTTGTCAGCAACAAAATTCTGACTTGTTGAGTGTGACAGAATTGCATACTCAGACATTTGTGTCAGGTAAGAAATTGTTGTAGTTATTAAGCACTTCTTAAAAATTGTTAAGCTGAAACATTCCATTACATACAATATACCCTGATAAGCATTTTATTCCAACAGTCACTTTCTCTAATTGTTTTAATATGGCGTATGTACATTGAAATTAAGTTTTTATTCTGTAACAATAAGTGTTTGACTTCATCAATATATTGTAAATCACGTGTGCAATTTTATCTTGAAATTTTGTCTTCTCATTTGATGATCTCTGTGTCCTTAGGCAATTTGACATTAAGTCCTCTGTAACATGTAAGCTGTTTTCTCATTGTATTCCCTCTGCTTTACACTCTCAGTTACATCCAAGTTGCACATACCATGAGAAATAGTTGCCATGATTTTAATTTGTGCTTCTGTCTTAGTAATTTTCCATGTTATTTTGAAAGTCATCGACACTGCTTGTGAAAGTTTGTCTCCAACACAACTAGGCTGTTCAAATATTATTAGGCTGTGACTGAACTGCACCAACTTCTAACAAAATGAGCGATTAATTTCACTAATTTCATTAAATTGGAATCAGAAAGAGAAGCAGGTTAATTATTAGTAACATATGTCATGAAATATATTGTTTTGTGGCAGCTGAAGAGTGGAAGACATAAGCATTCCTGGAAGTTACAAAATAATAAATAATGCAAAAGATGAACGCTGAGTTTATGGACATGGGTTATTTGAGTAATAGTTATTATCTAACTGTTTAAAAATGATATTGCACAGCACATAACAATATTCACTTATATCATCTCAATGAATATTCTGCAGCTGAAAGACAGCCAATCTGAGAATTAGTTAAACATTATGCAAAAATATGTTGATCTGAGTTTTTTGAGGGTGTTATTAAAAATTGATGAAGACAAGTTGGAATATGTGATATATGTAAACTTCAGTAAGGCTTTTGATAAGGTCCTACCTGATAGGCTGGGCCATAGAATGGGAAGTATTTTGGCTAACCAGGTCCAAAACGGGCATGGTGATAGGAGACAGAGGGTTGTGCCTAGTGGCAGAAGGCTGTTTTACTGACTGGGTGGCTGCAACCAGTGGTATACTATAAGAATCAGGATACAAGATTTGGATGGGATTGACTGTTGCCATGTAAGTAAATTTTCTGATGACATGAATGATGTTTGCTGAGGGATGTAGACCAGCTGAAAAGTTGAATAGAAGGAGTTTAGTCCAGACAAATGAAAATGGACTTTTGGATGTCAAATATAGGCTGGGCATATACTCTGAATAGGAAAGTGTTAATGTGCAAAGGAGATTCGTGTGCAAGTTCATAGCTCTGTGAAAATGGCAATACAGGCTCTGTAAGTTCAGTTCACTGGTTCATTGGTGATACTGATGGCAGGAGAGCTGCATTGTCTTGGTTATTGTGTGGACAAGACCCTCAAGCCTTGGACTTGCCTGTGGCAGTCACAGGGGAAGGAGATGCTGGGGCTGGCTGTGTGCCACTCATTTTGTACTGGGGTGGGGGTGGGGGTAGTTTTCCCTATCTGTGCTGCCCTCCAGTGTTTGTTCAGTGTAGCTCTCCGGTGTTCATTTGTTGCTACCCTCCAGTGTTCACTCGGAGAACAATATGGTTAAAGCAACTCAGAGAATAAGGCTATATTATAGCAAGCAACACACACAAAATTCTGGTGGAACACAGCAGGCCAGGCAGCATTTATAGGAAGAGATACAGTCAATGTTTTGGGCCGAGACGCTTCGTCAGGACTAACTGAAGGAAGAGATAGTAAGAGATTTGAAAGTGGGAGGGGGAGGAATGAAGTTAAGAGCTGGAAAGTTGATTGGCAAAAGGGATACAGAGCTGGAGAAGGGAGAGGATCATGGAACAGGGGGCCTAGGAAAGAAAGGGGGAGAGGAGTGCCAGAGGGAGATGGAGGGCAGGCAAGGAGTTATTGTGAGAGGGACAGAGAGAGAAAAAAGAGACAGAGAGGAAATAAATAAATAAATAAGGGATGGGGTAAGAAGAGGAAGGGGGAATTAACAGAAGTTAGAGAAATCAACGTTCATGCCATCAGGTTGGAGGCTACCCAGACGGAATATAAGGTGTTGTTCCTCCAACCTGAGTGTGGCTTCATCTTTACAGTAGAGGAGGCCGTGGATAGACATATCAGAATGGGAATGGGATGTGGAATTAAACTGTGTGGCCACTGGGAGATCCTGCTTTCTCCGGCGGACAGAGCGTAGGTGTTCAGCGAAACGGTCTCCGAGTCTGCGTCGGGTCTCACCGATATATAGAAGGCCACATCGGGAGCACCGGACGCAGTATATCACACCAGCCGACTCACAGGTGAAGTGTCACCTCACCTGGAAGGACTGTCTGGGGCCCTGAATGGTGGTGAGGGTTATGTTATTATTATTTTTTCTTTTATGACTATTATTTTGTATGAAATCATAACCATATGTGTTATTTGTGCTATGATCTATGTGCAATGGTGCTGTTGGTAATGTGGTTTGTACCTTGGCCCCAGAGAAGTGCTGTTTCATTTGGCTATACTCATGGATCGTTGAAAACCAAACCTTCCGGAGCTAGTAACATCCCTGTAAATATTTTTTTCCAGTTTAATGACATCTTTCCTATAGCAGAGCAACAAAAACTGAATGCAGTACTCCAAATGTGGACGTGTACAACTGTAACATAATGTCCTAACTCCTCCACTCAATATTCTGACCAACAAAGGCAAGCATGATAAGTTCTTTCTTCATCATTTCTCTGCTGTGTCTCAACCTGTCAGGACTTTTTACATTGCAACATAGGGAAATGAATTGCAATCTTATAGAGGTGTATACAATCAAGAGGAGTGCAGGTAGGGTCAATGCACATAGACTTTTTCCCAGAGTTGGGGAATCATGAACAAGAAGGCATTAGGGTTAAGGTGAGAGGATAGAGATTTATTGGAAACGTGAGGGCTATCTTTTTCACCCTGGAATAAGGTACCAGAGGAATTGATAGAGGCAGGTACATTAGCAATATTTAAAATATACTCTGACAAGTACTGTACACAGATTGGAAAGATTTAGAGCAATATGAGCCAAATGCAGTCAAACGGAACTAGCTAAGACTGGTATCCTGGTCTGCATAGATCTGTTGGACTGAAGAGCCGAATTCCAGGCTGTATGAATTTATGACTCTAAGACTGATATCTTCATTTTCACAATAATTGGACTCTATCAGGCAAGGAACATTTAGGCCTATATATGGCTCCACAACCTTTGGTTGGTGCTAGAAGAGCTTTATGTATCATCCTGTTTGTGAATGTTGCATGATCAGTGAATTATTCCCTATTAACAGATTGCGAATTTTTACTGATGTCAGCAGACCGTTCGCCAGTATGATTTCTGAAGTCCCATTGTTGAAGGGACTTTTTGTAAAGCTGGCAGTAGCCTTACAGCCACAGGGGAAGGTCACTGCTGTCTGAATGGGTGCCACAATTGTGAGAGAGTCCTCCCAGCAAGTCAGGGAGACTGGTTTATGAAAAAGAATTCAAGTAGGAATTTTTAAAAACAATGCAGATCTATACTGAAAATGGTAAACAAATATTCAGTAGCCATTCACATCTTTGGGAAGTGAAATAGAGTCAATGTTTCACGATGGAAACCCTACAAAAGAACTGACATTCGGGGTCTCCAACGTTAACTCTTTTTCTCTTCTCACAGGTGTGGTCTGACCTGCTGAGTGTTTCCAGCAGTTTCTGCTTTTGCCCAGCCGGAAACATATCCTTTATGTAAGGTGCCTTGGTCAGGAAGTGATAAGAGAAGTTTCAATGTGGACACAAGTGCAGTTTGTGAATGCCTGCACTTTGGAGAACTCTGTAAAGCAGACAAATGTCTATGTCAACTCTTCCTGCTTTTGTGAATACAGGGAAAATAAACAAAATGTAGTTTCCTCCAGAATTCGGGTGACCTTCCTAATGGAGCAGTGTATAACATTCTGAGATGTAGCAGCCACTTGGACTGATCCTGGGGCCAGGAAGTGATGGGTGACAGTGACTTGTCAAAGTATGCGTGAGGTTGCGTGTTTTTACAGATTGAAAAGTAGCAAAGGAGCCCGTTTAATGATTTGTTTTGTAAGTGGTATGGTTCTCAATAGTGCAGTACTGTTGACATGAAGCTGTTTGAATAGATTTCTATCCCATAACACCTTTTTTAATCCTTCTGAAATTTTCATTTTTTTGAGGATGAACTGAAACATTGTAGTGACTCATTATGTTTACTAATAAGTTGACATCACTTACATGTCATTTACTTATTTATTTACTTACTTACTTACTGAGGTACTGTGCGAATAGGCTCTTCTGGCCCCTCAAACCACGCCACCCAGCAACTCCTGGCTTAATCCAAGCCTAATCACATGACAATTTACAATGACCAATTCGCCTACCAACTGGTAGGTCTTTAGATTGTGAGAGGAAACTGGAGCACTTGGACGAAACTCCTGAGGTTACGGGGAGAATGTACAAACTCCTTAAAGGCAGCGGCAGGAACTGAACCAGGGCCGCCTGTACTGTAAAGTGTTGTGCTAGCCACTACGTTACTGGGCTGCCCTATGTTATATCATATCCTGCAGGAGATTCTTGATACATGTTTGTGCTGCTTTCTACATAAATATATGTTCTACTGGTGTTCAAAAAGTGTGAGATCATGGGTGAACCAAAGTAAATCCCTCTGTAACCTGCCAAATTTATTCCTCTTAAGTGGGCGTGGATTGAAAAGACAGTTTTCATTATCATCAGGTTCGTCAAAAGCTGGCACTACATTCTATCACTTCTCCTCATCATCTGCAAACAGAGAGGCAAAGGATCATCTTAGAAATTACACTGATGTATTATTATTTTTAAATCAGGGTGTCTTTCATTATTTTTGCTTGCTTATTCTACAATGTATACCTCACTGCTAAACTCCCGTCAGCTCTTGGATCACTACTGAACCATTCTTATGTTTTAACTGTATGTGTTGAAATAATCTCATTAAAGAACCATTTTCCAGTCAGATATTTACTGGTCTGTGCATATAAACTGTTGTTTAGTACATTGCTGACTGTAAGTCATCTCATAACCCAAACTTAAGGAATTTTGGAATTCCTAACTGTTCTATCATGAGGCTTTAAGACATATTAAAAATACTGATATTATGTTATACTAAGTGCTTGGCACTACAATCCTTCAAGATTTCTTTGTTCATTTAACTTTGTTGACGGCCACTGTAAGGAATGAGACAGAAATTTTAGGTGCAGCAAGCTCCAACGAACACCATGTATGAGTACCATTTGGTTATAAAAAACACATGTATGTTTTATTCAGGCCTATTACAATATGTAGGAACACCTCTGTGGATTGGACTAAGCAGCCAGGATTTTGAGAGCGGGTGGGAATGGAGTGACCAAAGCCCCTTCAGATACTTGAACTGGGCTCCTGGTAAGTAATAGAAAAATACTTGCTTCTGTCTAGGAGAAATAAAAAAAATAAAGTCACTGCACTTTTTTTTTTAGCTTTTTTGATAAGCCCTTCTTTGATAAATGCTAGAGGGCTAGACTGTTGTATTTATAACTGTCTCTGCTAATATTCTATCCTTTATGAATCTGACTTCAAGTTCCACTTGGGACGACTAGCACTTGTAGAGAGGCCATTGTTAATAAGTCAATCTTGTGATGGATATTTATCAAAAATTTGATGTTGGCTCTTGGCCCCATAGATGCCAATTTGATTGCAGAACTAAATGTTTATCAGCCTAGCTGATCACATCCATAATAAATGTACAAGCAATATTTGCTCTTCATTTTAAACTAAACTGCAGAGACAAGTTGATCTGTGCACTAATTGCAGTTTTATATTTAGCGTCTTAATACTGCCCCGCTGGTTTTATATTTCTTTCTATGTGTAAAGGTCATCCATCAGCTGGCAGAGAAGATACATGTGTGGCATTGAATCCATCAATGGCATCAAAGTGGGAAAGCAATGCTTGTTCTCTGAAATTGGGATATATTTGTCAAGGTGACACTAAGCCTTTGAAGACCACTCCAGCTCAAGGTATGTTGAACCGTGTATACAAAAATAGCAAATTCATAGCTCCTAACACTAAAACTTTCAAAGTAATATATTAAAATCAGGCTTTTTTTAGCACTTCATACCAGAAGTAAAACGATTTACCAAAGTGTGGACATTGGATCAGACAATACCACTTTTTTTGCCTGCTTGCCAATCCAAATCCATTCAGTTTAAAACATTAATGAAGATCTGTGGTATCAATATGTTGCAAAAAACTAGTGATATTCTTTCAAAGTACCCTGTGTACGCCATGTGCTAATGCATGGAGGACTCTGTAGAGAAGCAGATTGTGAAGTTTGCTTCTGTTTGGCTTAGGCAGCAGAATGCAGGTTAGCTCTGGAAACCAGACTTATGTAAGTTTATTTAAAGGAAGGCCTTAAACAGCTGGTCACAGACAAGTCCTGGAAATTTGACTCAAATAAATTTATTTGAAGGTAGACATTACCCAATATTGCTTTGGGCTTTTGGGCTCCTCCAAAGACCTCTCCATTTTTTTTTTTGCTCTCCTCCCAATATCCCTGACCGTCCCTCCTACTCTTGGGTCTCTTTTCTCTGTTACCCCTGGACCTGGCCTCTAACGTGACCGCTACACTTAACCCGCTGTTTCCCTTAGCTGCCTGGCCTACAATCTTCCCACCCTGTTACTTGTAAAAACCCCATCCCCTTCTCTTAATTCCTCCATCTCCGCTGTATCTGCTCTCAGGATGAGGCTTCTCATTCTAGAACTAATGAGATGCCCTCCTTCTTCAAAGAAAGGAGGTTTCCTTCGGCCTTCAAAGCTGCCCTCGTCCACATCTCTTCCTTTTCGCACACAGGGAAAGGGAGAGGGAGAAAAAAATAGGTTAGTTTTAATTTGCCGTGAAGGTGAGGGAATATCTCCTAGAGGGTGAGACCTGGTCAAATGGGTTGATAACATAGAAGAACTTCGATCATTATAACACAGTACAGGCCCTTTGGCCCATAATGTTGTGCAAGACTTTTAACCTATTCTAAGATCAATCTAAGCTTTCTCTCCTACAAAGTTCTCTTTTCTATTGTGCCTATCTAGGAGCTTCTTAAATGCCCTTAATGTATTTGTGACCACCACCACCCCTGCCAAGGCATTCTATTCACCAACCACTCTCTGTGTAGAGAACCTACCTCTGACATTTCCCCCCTCCTCCACTATACTTTCCTCTAATCACCTTAAAATTATGCCCCCTTGTACTTGCCATTTCTGCCCTGGGAGAAAGTCTCTGGCTATCCATTTGATCAATGCCTCTTATCATCCCGTACACCTCAAGTAATGGGATTAAATTTATAGGCAGTCAACAGGTGACTACACTTCTTTTTCTGTGTTATATGTTGCCAATGACACCTGCCGGACTCATCCAGCGGGTCAGGCAGTGAAGAAAACTGAAACAATATCACAGATGAATATATCAGCATTCATGTTCAATTCTCACGCAGAGGTAGAATGCAAGTTAACTGAGGCTGGAGGGATCAGTATCAAGCCCAGAATGCCTCAGTGGGCCAGACAGAAAGTTACGCTGAGCGTTGTTGCTGCAGTGATGTAGAATTAAAGTGACAGGCACCAGGATGCTCAGGGTTATTCCTGCTGGCTGGACACACTTGTTTTCCCAGGGAAAGGGTATCAAGATCTAGAGGGCATAGGTTTAAAATGGTGATGCCTGGTGTAACTGCCCACATGTTTCTGAATGGGACTAAGAATGCATATTTTTTTTGGGGGGGGAAGGAGTTTATCTGCTGATCTGTGGTACTGCGGAGCTCTGAGTGTATTGTTGTCTCTTGGTTCTGACATTTTAGTTGAAATTGATTGTTTTGTGATATAAGTTTGATCTTTTACCTTGACATATCTAGACAGGTTGTGTCACTTCTGTGGTTCTGCTGCATTTTACGGGGCATGAAACTGCATGCAGGGAGCTCAATGCTACTTCCTGCCAGATTTTCCTTGAAGGTTGCCCTGGAGACCAATAGCCAAGCTGTGACGTTGTAGTTTCAAAAGACCTGATGTGCCTTGTGGTGAATCGAGCAACTGGGAAAACATATAATTCGCCCTCACACCAATGATATCAGCATTAAAGACACACTGCCAACCCGCCCCTTACCCGCAAGTTTACATGTAAAGGTTTTCATAAATCTGCTACAGCAAGAGTGTGAATAGGATTCAAACTATATAGTTGAGACCACTTAACTAACTTCAAAATGTTGGTCATTCCAAAGCCTATAATGACTATATCTGAATAAGATAATACACAAACTTGCCTTTTCATTTAATTGTATATTACTTCCACAATACTCAAACATGTTACTAGGAAGTTTGTCATGGAAAATAAGAATATGACCTTGCTAGATGCATATCTTAACTTTGGATTTAAGTGCACTGTTAAAGTGGAAGCAGGAAGCACTTTAACTGGCTGTCAGTTATGGTATGAAGTAAGATCTCCACTCTAGGACTGAAGGATGGTTTAAGCATAGTCTGTGCTGACTTTCCGTTAGTGATATAGAGGGATAATTCTTAAATTCCAGTACATTACTTATGGTTTTGTAACTTACACTAAATCATTCGGTTCATTCCAAGTTGATTTCAATAAATTACATGAATATGGCAGTATATATCAAGTTAGAAAATTCAGACAGCTTTATAACAGAGAATGGTAACAGCTGAAGGTGGATAAATATTATATCCCGGTGTAATGTTTCATAAGTTCGAAATTAATTGAAAGAAAAACGTTGGAGATGGAATGATATGTGTCTACTTTGTTTTACTTTTAGTGAGGCGGTCGCTTTCAACACGGTGGTGTAATGACATATGCCATTTGCATACTTTAACATATAACTCGTAATGAATGTTGTAAACAACAAAAATGCTTAATCAAACACGTCTACAGTATTACTGAAATATTAAGTACACAACACATGGGACACTAATTGATCGCTCTCCAAAGGACCTGCAAATAATATGAAACATTTAAGCATTGTTACAAAAACAAATACACATACGAGGGGTGATTGATAAGTTTGTGGCCTAAGGTAGAAGGAGTCAATTTTAGGAAACCTAGCACATTCATTTTTCAACATAGTCCCCTCCTACATGTACACACTTATTCCAGCGGTTGTGGAGCATACAGTTCCCTTCTTTGTAGAAGTGGTCCGCAGTAGGGGTGATTGATAAGTTTGTGGCCTAAGGTAGAAGGAGATGAGTTATTAACTTCAAACTTTCTGCATTATCACTCAAAGAGCTGACTTGCATGTGCATGTAACAAGAGCCGTATAACTCATCTCCTTCTACCTTAGGCCACGAAAAAGAACCTTGTAAGTAACTTGCAGAAGAAATTATTATAATTACAGAGGGGTGCTGCTGGTTAGTACGATCACCACTTATAGATAATCTCAAAGAAGCTTTGATTATCTCAAGAAATCAGGGAGAAAAATCTTGGTGTTTATTTTTCTTAAAAAATCTGCAGTATTGAGTACAGGTTGCACTGTTCTTTTAGCTTTAATGATGGATGTGGACTTCTTTTTTTTCTCTGAGGGATCAGAGGCTTGGAAAGTTACTTGTTAATGTGCTGAAATCAGAATTGATTGATTTCTCCCCTGCCGCATCCCCAGCCTGGGATCCAAATTGAGCCTGAGGCCCTGTTACTTCCCAAAATCTTTCTCCAATAGGTAGCCTATCCCCACCACCGGGATGCTGGAGTGGTGGTAATCCGCTAATGTACAGGCCAGGAAACCTATTTCTCAGGTCAAAGGTTTGGCGAGGAATCAGTGGCACTAGGCAGAGGGCAGCCAGTGATTAGCAAAGAACTTCCTCAATCCTCCTACTTTCTGGCTGGGGTTGAAATAAGCACAGGCAGTTTACAGCAGTAATTGCCTGTAGGTGTGTTGTCCATTCTGGTACCAAAAATATCGGTTACCATAGTGCTTAATCATAGAAATGTGTTTGTCCTTTACCAAGTGATTTCATTTCAAACAGTGGTCTTATGAAATAGCATCATCATGCACTTGTGACCAATGTTCCCTCTAATTTTTAGTAGTGTGCGCAAAAATCTTATGTTGTGCAAATTGTTTTCCTGTGACAGAAGTATGTACGCACTGAATGCACACATGGCACAGTTTATGTAGGTTTACAAAATATTTGACGTAAAACTGCACAGAATAACAACAAAATAATATACATATTTAAGTCACTCAGTTATTTTTTTCTCTCTCTCCTGTCTTTGGTATTTACCCATTCTTTGTAAGCTCTGTCTAGACCAATAGAATTTCCATCTAATTGATAGCTTTTAATTCTCATTAACATATCCAAATGACATTCACCTAAATGGTTTCTCAGCTTGTTTATGAGTTGGTTCATTAGGCTAAAACCTCGCTCACAGTCCGCACTAGACGCAAGAAAGGTTCCCCAATGTCCATCAACTGTGCAAGGTCGTAAAACTGTTCATTTTGAAGTACAAATGCCACCATTTGAGCAAAATTTGAAATCAGTTTGGATTTAATTTTTTCTTGCATGCAAAATTTGAAATCATTAAACTGTCTAATTATTACAGTATTTTTAGCTAGAAAATCATGATATTTTAGACATAAGGCATTAACTTGTTCATCGCCAAATGTGAAGTCACAATCTGCAATTGTAGAAAAATCAAAAGTTGGCCATCTTGTACCTCATCTTCAGGAAACCTTTCTTCTAAATGAACACGAAGACTATTTATAAAAGTCAACAGCTAACTTGTATCTACTGTGACATTTTCTTCATATTGTTGGCTTAGCAAAACTTTAACTTTATCACTCCATGAAACATTGTCTCTCAGATACTGCTTTCTGATCTTGTTAATTTTGCCTCACGCAAAATGAAGTGAATCAATTGGTGTCAGGCCATTCTTTTGCAAAATCTTACACAGTGCAGCCAGTTCATCAAAGACATCACTTAAAACCTGTAAAGCTACTTTGTACGTGATGTTTATCAATTTCTTGTGACAGTATTTAGCCACAGGGTCATTTGACTGATCTTTTTCAATAAAAACTTAGTAAGCTATCTACAGCATTTGAAACAGATCTTTGTAAACTTTACGATATGAACTCTGCCAAAAATGGCTGCTGCCGTGATGCAGCTGTACAAACCGGAACAGGAAAGGTGAGGAGACGTAAATTAGTGACGTGCATTGTGGTATTTGAAAAACCAACTAACTAGTTAACAGAAACACTTAGCTAAAAGATTATTTTCAATAAGTATAATTTTTAATTACTACATTGTTTTAGGTAACTAACCTTTTGTGTGCACATTAATTTCCTTTGTGCACTGGTTGAAAAGCGAGGGAACATAGCTTGTGATACACAATAGCACTGATCCTGGAGTCCAGGTACCAAAGAGTGGATGTTCAATGCAATATTTTGTTTAAGACTTTATCCTTTCTAAAATGGGTTGCCCAAGATATTATATAGACATTCTAAATGTTCTATAACTGTCAGAAGAACAATCAATAATGGACAGTTGCAGATTAGCAGCGCTTGCTAAGAAAAAAGGAAGGAAACAGGAAAGTACTGATCACAGTACATGGGATATGTGTCCAATGGAGGCTTGCTTTCCAAAGCAAAAAATCACAATGCTGACTCCCAAAAAAGTGCCAAAGTCTTGGCTTGAATCCATAAAGGAATTGAATCACACCCAAGCTTCTCTGCAGCTTTTGAACTGGTTGCACTTTTTTTTTAGCTCCTTATCCACAGATCTCCATTCTTAGTGGCTCCTATATTGTTACTGGAGATCAAGGATGACTCAGTTCCACTCCAGCTTTGTGGTTTCTGAGGAGGCTGATGAGGTCAATGTGGGAACTGCTAGTTCAGCTTTAATTTGACTGTACTCAGTGGCCATTTTATTAGCTATACCTGTACACCTGCTCTTTAATTCAAATACCTAATATGTGGCACAACTCAATGCATAAAAGCAAGCAGACATTATTAAGAAGTTCTGTGTCTCTCAGCACTATGCGATAGAGAATACACACTGCAGGGGTATATGTCTAGTCCACTTTAATATTTTCTTAAATGTTGGCTCAGACATTTCAAAATTGTTAAATGATGAAGATGGTGCAGTGTGGAAGAGAGGCAGGAATATAAATTGCATACTTAGGAAAATGCAGAGAGGTAGCAGTGAAGTAGAAGAATGGGGCTGTCAATGTGGGTGTAAATTTTCTGTTGCAAAGACTCAAGTTATTTGTTTTTCTAAAAAGAGCATTACACCCACAATTCATCTCAATTTATATGGTAAATCAAACAAGAGTCAGTGGTAAAGTTTATATGGACATGAAAGGTGCATGTGAATAAAATTCCAGAGAAGTGTAAAAAATGTCTTCTGCATACAGAGCTCCCATGGTTGACATCTTCTGCATTGACCATGAGGCCATTTATTTCACTTCGTTTATGTATTTTACGCCTGTTTCTCACCTTGACTGAGACTCTGGAACTGTTGCAGCCTGTGACTTGCAGTTTGGAGATTGTTTGGTTGTGTCAGCACTCTGCGATCTCCAAGAGGATTCTGGGAGGCAGAGGCAGCATATACGAACCTCGTGGCAAAGATACTGGAGGACGGGATGTGAGCTAATGTTCAACTCCATTTCACTGACTAAAGCAGCAAGGGAGATTGAAACATTGAGGTGAAAGTGAAGGGTGATTGCTGGCTGCCTGCCTTTTGATCACTGGTGGGATCGCTCTGCTGCCGGAGAGGGGAGACTGCCTTTTGATCACTGGTGGGATTGCTCTGCTGCCGGAGACTGCCTTTTGATCGCTGGTGGGATCGCTCTGCTGCCGGAGAGGGGAGACTGCCTTTTGATCACTTGTGGGATTGCTCTGCTGCCGGAGACTGCCTTTTGATCGCTGGTGGGATCGCTCTGCTGCCGGAGAGGGGTGACTGCCTTTTGATCACTGGTGGATCGCTCTGCTGCTGGAGAGGGAGACTGCCTTTTGATCGCTGGTGGGATCGCTCTGCTGCTGGAGAAGGGAGAGGCTGCCCCTGTACTCAGAGAATGTTATCCAGGTTTTCTGCATTTTGGATGTGGATAAGAATATGGACTTGGACTACAGACCTTTTATCCAGCCTTAAAGTTTTTTATATTCTGTGTTTTTCATCTGATCTTTCTAATTTTTTTCTGCTCGTGGGAGGGGGTTTGCAGGGACCTGTTCCATTTTTGTTTATCTTTGTGCATGGAGAGGGGATAATTGTGCTGCCATACTTTTTCTTGATTTAGTAGCTATTTGGAGAAGAATTTCAGAGTTGTATACTTTGATAACATATGAACCTTTGAACCCTTGAAGAGCCCTTAATGTGCTCAAGTGCATAGTTGGGTGTGATTGGGATGTGAGTAGGAGGTCACTTAAACAAATGTATATTGCTTTAATCAGATCTGGTTTTGATTATGGATTAGATTAGATTAGATTAGATTCAACTTTATTGTCATTGTGTTGAGTACAGATACAAAGCCAATGAAATGCAGTTAGCATCTGACCAGAAATGCAAAGAATAGTGTTATTTACAAAATAACTGCAAACAAAAAGTAAGTGCTACAGCACACAAATATAAAAGTACTGAGACAGTACAATATGGGTCCAATACTGCTTATTAATAAACGTTGCTTATGGACCAGCATCACCAATGATCTTAAGGCCCTCTAGATAAAGTTCAAATTCAAGCATTCAGATTATGTTGTGGTGCTTTTACAAATATTTGTAAATCATCTCCATCTTCAGCATTACTGGTAGAAATGGGTGAAGTACTCCTAGATCTATACAGGTTACAGTCAGCAGTGTTTTTTTTGAGTAAACATAAGAGGACATAAAGTTAGTCATCCAATATTGGTAGAGTGTTCGAAGCACTGCATTAGTAAGATCTTCAGTTTTGGGTGGATGGGAAATGAATGGGCACAAAACCTTGGGTTGTTTAATTGGGAGTATGGTCTCAATTTACCTCTTTCAGTTGCTCCTCCATGGTTTTTCCATTTGCCTGTGGTTGATTGCCTTCAGGTAAAGATCAAGATGAAGAAGGATTGTATATCAGTGGCACAGGAAGATCAGTAATATATTCAAGGCAGATACTATGGCTTTTTGCGTATCTACACAGATTGTTCAAAAGATTCAATGACAGGTTGCTCAGGTGTTGCTATTTATATTCCAAGTTTCAGGTAACTATTAAGAAAAATGATCAGACCAAGTATCAATATTCATTTCTGAGATGGTTGCTATCAGTTTAGTCTTGAAATGAGTTGAAGAAGTATGTCCTAATTATGTACTTCTGTGCTCTGATTTGATTTTGGTTTTGACTTTCTGAAAAGCATTTGACTTTTTGATATTATTTGATTTTTTTGGGGGGGTGGATTTAATGGGTATACTTCTTGTCTCTTTGCTTCACATTTCATCTCTAGCACGGGTAGGAGAATGGCTGACAGGCAGGAAGCAGCGAATGGGAATAAAGGAGCCTTTTCTGGTTGGCTGCCAGAGACTTGTGGTGTTCCTCAGGAGTCCGTATTGGGAACGCTGCTTTTCGTATGTTTGTCAGTGGTTTCAATAATGGAATTGATGGCTTTGTGGCAAAGATTGCGGATCATACAAAGATAAGTGGAGGGATAGGTAGAACTGAGGAAGCAATGTGATTGCAGCAGGACTTGGGCAAAGTGGCAGATGGAATACAGTGTTGGGAAATGCATGTAGATGTATTTTGGTAAAAGAAACAATAGTGTAGACTTTGATCTAAATGGGGAGAAAGTTCAAACATCAGAGATACAGAGGATCTTAGGAGTCCTTGTGCAAGGCTCCCAGAAGGTTAATTTACAGGTTGAGTCTGTGGTAAAGAAGGCAAATACAATGTTTGCATTTATTTCAAGGGGAAAAGAATATAAAAACAAGGAGATAATGCTGACCCTTTATAAGACACTAGTCAGGCAGCACCGAGTATTGTCAACAGTTTTGGACCCCATATCTCAGAAATGATGTGTTGTCATTGGAGAGAGTCCAGATGAGATTCACGAGGATGATTCCAGGATTGAAAGGGTTAACATATAAGGAGCATCTGGCAGCTTTGAGCCTGTACTCACTGGAATTTAGAAGAATGTGGAAGATCTCATTGAAATTTACTGAATGTTGAAGTGACTAGATACAGTGGATGTGGAGAGGATGTTTCCTCTGGTGGAGGTATCCAGAACTAGAGGGCACAGCCTCAAAATTGAGGGGTGACCGTTTAGAACAGTGGTAAGGAGGAATTTTTTAGCCAGAGAGTGGTGAATCTGTGGAATGTTTTGCCACAGACTGTGGTGGACGCCAAGACCATGAGTGTATTTAAAGTGGAAGTTGATAGTTTCCTGTACAGTCAGGATATCAAAGGATATGGCGAGAAGGCAGGTGTATGGGGTTGACTGGGGTCCGGGATCAGCCATGATGGAATGTCGTAACAGACTCGATGGGTTGAATGGCCTAATTCTGTTCCTATGTTTTATGGTCAAACTCAGTAAGTGGGACCTTATGTTGGCATGCCAACCACCATTAAACTTAGCAAGAAGAAGAAGAGGAAGAAGAGGTTCAATTGTTGTTCAGACCAAACATCTGAATGTAGGAGAAATGCAATCTAAGTGGCTTTGAACATGGAATGATTGCTGGTGCCAAATGAGGTGGTTTGAGTGTTGTAAAAACTGCTGATCGCCTGGGATTTCCACTCACAACAGTCTCTAGAATTTACAGAGAATTGTGTGAACAACAGCAAAGCATCCAGTGAGTGGCAGTTCTTTTGGCATTCTTGTTAATGAGAGAAGTCAGAGGAGAATGGCTAATTTGGCTCAAGCCGACAGGAACTCAAATAACCATGTATTACTACAGAGGTGTGCAGAAGAGCATCTCTGATTGCACAACACATCAAAACTTGAGGTGGATGGGCTACAGCAGCAGAAGACCACAAACATGCACACAGTGCCCACTTTATTAAGTATAGGAGGTAGCTAATAAGTGGCCCCTGAGTATACAGTATATTTCAATGTAAAATGGTCACTGATAAAATTTAATAGGGAGAATACCAAAGAGGAATCAGATATGTGAATGGTTAATTGTATTGTCTTTGAATTTCAGTCACTTGCTAAATCTAAGTAATATATGTTATATTGATCTTTTTCAGTAATCACTACACCCATTTCTTGTCCAAGTGGATGGCAGCCCTATGCCGGTTATTGTTATAGGCTACAAAAAAGTCCCAAGACATGGCAGCAGTCTTTAAGAGCCTGTCGAAAGGAGGAAGGAGATCTAGTTAGCATTCACAGTATTGAAGAGGAAAGCTTTATCATCACTCTGCTTGGAATTTGTGAGTACCAAATTACGCCCATACATGGACTGGTTTGATTTCTACATGAAATAAATATTTGAGAGGAAGCACAATCTGTGCTATCTCTTTTGTACAAGCCACTCCACCATGTGCGAGGAAAAATTAATGCAGCATTTGGCACTTGGGCAGCAGTGGATTCCGAGTTAGCAATAATTTAATTTCATAGAACTTAAAGCAAAACTGACATCAGAATATTAAAGCTGAGTGCCAAAACAGAAGCTCGCCATCAATCTGCAGTACTTGATGAGCTAAGTAGTACAAGCTCCATATTGCGTTTGGCTTCTGAGATTTTTTCCACAGGAACTAATTTTAAGAAGTGGAATACAAAGCACAGTTGCTACGATATTATGCATTTTGAATTGCGGACCATAGCTGCATTTCTTCCCTGACGTATCTCTTTCAAATGTTTCTCTGCGGCCCACACAAGACAATTGAAATGTGGTTTTAGTAACAGTTTATTCTGCAGACAGAATATACGTGGTCTGAATCATGCAAGAATGATCTCTGGTTAATGACTTATTCTTTCATTGCCTGCCGTGAATCAGTTACGTACGTGTCAGAGGAGGCACAGTGATCCTGGAGCCAGGCCAGCTGACAAACAGCTCCGGAAACCTGGGCTTGGTTCTAACCTCTGGCGTTGTGTATGTAGACTCTGCCCATTTTCCGGCTGCTGTGTGGGATTCCCCTGGATCCTCTGGTTTCTTCCTAGATCCCAAAGACCTGCTGATTGTAAAGTGAATTGGCACCTGTAAAATTAGTCTTATGTAGATGGATGGTAGGAGATTGGAAAAGGGACAGGAGAAGCATACATTAATGGAGAAGTGGTATCAGAGAAGTGGTTATGGAGAAATATGTAGTGGGGTTGAATTGACAGGAATGCTCTGAAAACTGGCATAGACTTGATGGGCTGAATGGCCTTCTCTGTCATAAGGAAATATAATGGAACGCTGGCAATGGCATAATAGAACGAATGGATTCTCACTGTACCATTTTATGAAAGTAGCAATGCCAACAATACATTGAGCATCTGTGTACTCCTTCTGCCAAGCTGATATTACCAGACTAGTGCAGGCACATGAGGCTGTGAATGGTTTATGAAGCTTGACGCACTTATACAACTAGAAAACAGCACTTAATGTCATAAAGACAGAGATGGGATAGAAATTTAAATAAATTACAACATAATACAGAGCTCAGTATAAAGAATAATCAGTGTGACTGGGTTTAAGGCATCCAAAATCCATCCAATGAGGAAAAATTATAAAGTGCATGTATGAATTCTTAAAAGCTGGTTACTGCAGTCTGGCAACCTGCCAATGGGATCCAACTACTTGTGTCACATTTGGGTTGCACTAGATGTTCATTCTGATAAAAGATTCATTTAGCTCAGAGTTGGTCTGTGCTGGCCTGGCTGAAGTCAGGATGATTTGTTAATTTCATTCATCTGTTCTTCTTTTGACTCTATACATGGTACTTAGGCCTGAACTCTATCAACAACATGTTTGAGTTCTTATGTACACCGTAACAGTCAGCTATGTAAAAATAGTATACTACTGGGTTGGGCTTTAGAGCTGTAGTGATGTTCGATTCATGGTTGGATTTAATTTTAAATCCCAGCTGAACTCCACTATTAGTAGCACCGACAATTTTAAAATTCAAAATGAACAAATAAAGGCTTTATTCATCAGTATTTTTTGAAGAAAAAATTCTATTGTGAATTTTGTTTTTGGAGTACTTATTTTTCTGAAATCTAAATCACTTCCCTGTACAAGTGCCCAAAGAAACCCCAGCCCTGTTGGTGTACGGCAGCAATAAATGGCAAAGCTTCTTCCTCATGACTCATTTTCAGCGAACATGGAACTAATGGCACTGGCTTGGTTTCCAGGATGGCCTTCACACTGACTTCACTGTCCTTGACTCCTTGACCTCCTCCACAACCAGGGTGAGACCAAATGCAAACAACACCTCATATTCCTCCTGGGCTGTCAAAAACCCAACATCAAAGTCTCCAATTTCAGATAAACTACACACTTTCTGTTCCATTCTCTCTCCTCCTTATCTACCCAAGTGTGCACGTGCTCGCTCGCTCGCTCTCTCTCTCTCTCTCGCTCTCTATCTCTCTCTCTCTCTCTCTCTCTCTCACACACACACACATACACACACCCCCCACTTCCAGCCCAAACACCTCTCCACCCTTCATCCCCCTATTTCTCATCACAAACACGAGAAAATCTGCAGATGCTGGAAATCCAAAGTAATACCTGCACACCCCTAGAAGGGTCTTGGCCCAAAACATCAACTATCTACTCTCTTCTGTAGATGCTGCCTGGCCTGCTAATTTCCTGCAGTATTTTGTGTGTGTTCCTCCTGTTTCTCATATTCTTTTCCTCCCCTCACCTGCTTCCATCTGTCTATTGTCTACACACTGCACCCATTTGGTTCCTCATCCCTTTCCCTCTCTCCTTTTTGCTTAATATCCCTCTTTTATGTGATCCTTACATCACCTACTTTTCTTATCAGTTTCCATAATCTGCAGCCCTTTTGTCTCCACATCACTTCCCAGACTTTGTTGCTATCTCCACCCCTCACTCTTGGATCTCTAATTTCTTGTCACCTCCTGTATTATCCTTCCTCCTCTCCTTTTATACTGTCTCCTACACTCACAGTCCCAATGCAGAATCTTGACCCGAAACATTGACCATCTCTTTACCTCTGCAGATGAGTTGCTAAAGCAGCTTATTTTTTGTATGACATGTACACTTTGTGTCATGCCCAGGGCCACCAATATAGGTGGAAGTTTGAGGTCAGAAGATACGAATCCTTGAACTTACCACAGGTTGGGTGGTGAATAATGACTTCTATCAAAACCCAGTTACTGCTTCAACTTCGGTCAGCTCCTAGAGTCACTGCAGACTTTTGCTCAATCCATTTATTTTTTGCTAACAATAAAAACCATTTTAGCCTATTGAGCCTCAGATGTCTGTCAGAGCAATCCCTCCAAATCCATTCCTCTACCTACTTCTGTGTGACTTGTTCTCTCTCGCATGGCACACCCTTCACAAATCTCCTAATACACTTACACTGGGAAAATTTTCATTAATCAAATACTTTTCCAACAGGAATGTCTTAGGGATGTGTGAGAAACTAGACTATCTAGGTAAACTTACAATCTCGGGGGAATCTGCAAAGTCCACGTACTATAGGCAGCAATGTTAACTGCTTTAAACTCGAGGTACTGGAAGAAGAACTCTACACAAAATCAGAGAAGAGAATAGAAAAAGTATAGACCTTAGCCCCTAAAGTCCACCATTTAGTATAGAAAAAGGCTGATTAGCCCAGGCATCAGTTCTTTATGGCCCTCAACTGACGTATTTTTCATAAATATATCTACTTCCTCTTTAAGTAACCCCAGTGATTCAGCCTCGATATACCTCCAGAGTTGAGAATGCCAGAGATTCACCACTCTCTATGCTGGATGACTCGTGTGAGTGCCAGTAACAATGGAGTCATACAGCATGGAAACAGGCTATTCAGGCAAGTTTGCCCATGACAATCAATACACCCGTCAAAGCTATTCCCATTTGCTCATGTTTGACTCATATCCCTCTAAACCCTTCCTATCCATGTAGTTGTCCAAATATGTTTTTAAATCTTGTTATATATAGAAGCTATTCTTCCACTACTTTACAAATTAAGCTGCACAGGGGCAGCTTAATATAACCTAAGGCACTGGAGAAGGAAAGAAGCTGTTAAGTACTGTATCTCATCCATACATATTCTACTGTGCAACATCAGTGCCATTAGAGTTTGTGAAAGAAGGACGTAGACCATATCTCAGAACATACTCTGCCTCTGGAATCAATTCGCATCAGTTAAACTCTACCTTGTTTTTCTCTTACAGCATCCATGAATGGAGTATGGCTTGGATTGAATGATCTTAAGATGTCAATGTTGTTTGTGTGGTCAGATGACACACCTGTGACCTTTACTTATTGGGGCTATCAAGAACCAAGTCACCATAGTAACAGGGATGAAGACTGTGTCATGATGAATACAACGGTGAGGGCAGCAATGCATTCGGTTTACTTTTCAAATTATAATATTCAAGACTGTATAATTTAGTATACTGTGTCATTTCCTGTACACAGTGTAAATACAATGAAATACTTGTTATTCTGGATCTGATGCAACACAATAAAAACTACAAAAGATATAAAGAGCACAATAATAATAATAAAAACATAGTAAATATAAATACATAAGATAGCCATATACGTAGATTGATTATATGTTCATTAAGTGACACTAGGCTATACATAAGGTGACTGAGAGGAAGTAATAAAGTATTAGTGGAGTTAGTGGGCAGAGGTGTTGATCAGCCTTACTGCTTGGAGGAAGTGACTGTTTTTGTGTCTGGTGGTCCTGGTGTAGATGCTACCTTGTCCCCACCCTGATGGGAGTGGGACCACAGCTCATGAGCAGGTTGTGTGGGATCCTTCTTGATTTTACTGGCCCTTTTCCTGTAACTTTCAGTATACATGTCCTTGATGGTGGATAGGCCAGTGTCAGTGACACATTGGCCAGCTTTGACCACCTGTTGCAGAACCTTCCAGTCTGCTGTAATGCAGTTTCCACATGAAGAAAGATGATGCCAGCAACCAATGGCAGCATGTTGGAGGCAGCTCACAAAACCACCAGATACCCTTCTTCTTCTAGATAATACTCCCGAACTGTGATTGCTGCAGTCTGCAGCCTGTAACTTCCCTTCTTAAGAATGTATTTTTGAGTCATCTAAATGATCTGGCGCTTTTGCGGTCTCCTGGTGTTTTTGGTGAAATAGACTCTCAAGAGTGCAGGTACAGCTGGGACGCTCATCGCTGGAATGGACGCTGAGTCGATGCCTGATGACAGAAGATGAAGCCCTGCTTGGCTCCATTACTGCTTAACGTGCCAAGAAAGATTAAAATTGTCGAGGATGAGAGAAGATTGAGCAGGTGTGCAGTGCCATCTGCCTTCGTTTGATCAGTCTCCCTTTCTTCTTGCTACTACTGTTAGGTGGGAGATAGTCATAGTCATACTTTATTGATCCCGGGGGAAATTGGTATTTGTTACAGTTACACCATAAATAATTAAATAGTAATAATCCATAAATAATTAATAATATGTAAATTATGTCAGGAAATAAGTCCAGCCTATTGGCTCAGGGTGTCTGACCCTCCAAGGGAGGAGTTGTAAAGTTTGATGGCCACAGGCAGGAATGACTTCCTATGATGCTCTGTGTTGCATCTCAGTGGAATGAGTCTCTGGCTGAATGTACTCCTGTGTCCACCCAGTATATTATGTAGTGGATGGGAGACATTGTCCAAGATGGCATGCAACTTAGACAGCATCCTCTTTTCAGACACCACCGTCAGAGAGTCCAGTTCCATCCCCACAACATCACTGGCCTTACAAATGAGTTTGTTGATTCTATTGGTGTCTGCTACCCTCAGCCTGCTGCCGCAGCACAAAACAGTAAACATGATCGCGTTGGCCACCACAGACTCGTAGAACATCCTCAGTATCGTCCGACAGATGCAGGAGTCTTGGGTCCCACACCACCAGATTAAGAAGCAATTGTTGCCCTGGAGCCAACAGGCTCCCGGATAGGCTTCACGCACCTCAGCACTGAATGAGCTTGGCAGCTGTGGACTCAATTTTGGGGACTCTGCACTTCATCTTCCACATGCTTTTGCTTATTTTTTAAAAACTATTTGCACTATTTGATCAAGGATCTTCAGTGATGAACTGTCTCTGCAGCTGTGGCCTGCGACCATCGGCACTCGGCTCAGCACTGATCTGGCTCTGTGGCTGTGGCCTGCAGCCACTGGGGTCCTGGACTGACTTCACCTGCTTTAGCACTGAACTGGCTTCACGGTTGTGGACTCTACAGATAATGTCTTGAGTGTATTTCTTTACTTTTTTTGTTGTTTGCACGAGTAGTTCTTTTTTGCACACTTCACACACACAGTAAAAATTATTATGAATAATGTAATACATTTGTGTATTTTTCAGAGTGGCTATTGGGCAGATGAACTCTGTGAAATAGAACAAGGATATATTTGTAAACGAAAACCACTTTCAAATAAACCAGGGGTGAAGCTGGATATTCCTGCAGAAGAAGGATGCCAGAAGGTGAGATTAAACATTAACTGATGCAAATCAGATCTGGTGCCACTTTAAATATACGGCCAAGTGTCTTTCATTAACTAAGCACATTAACCAGTTTTATAGAAAAATTAAATGAACAAAACATAACTGACAGAAGGTGAATAATTTAGAATTTCTTCTTTATAGTACTGTGTAATCATATTAATTAGACAATGAAAGAAACATTCATTGTTGAATTTCAGCTATTACAATTAGAACTGAAATATGAAATAGTGGATTTTAATTCAAAGCATTCTTTCCTATTTTTAAATCCTGTTTTCCTTCCCTTAAATATACTCCATGTAAATCTAGTCAACTCTCTGCCTTTTTTTTTAGTAAGTAAGTAAAATTCTACACTGGCACTTCAATTTCCTCCCCCCCCCGCCCCCAACAAACTTAATTGCTCCAACTTACCACCAAACTTATTTATCCCCCTACAAAGCTGATGGGTTATTGCCCTAAGGCAGCTATTCATTTCAGTTTTCAAGGCTATATCTGTTTAACTGCAGATTATTTGATTGGGTGACACCTGAGTTGACTTCCATTTTGTTCACTCAAGGTGCTTATAAAGTTCTTGTCCAGCATTCACCACTGGCCAGGTTTCCTTCATTGGACTCTGGATATTTGGAAACTAGCTGGGATCTCTTTAGCTCTTCTCTGAATAAACTCAGTCAATACTTGAATGGAATAGCATGGGTTGTATAAACTCACTGTTGAAAATGTTGTTAGTTAATATATACTCTAGCCATAAAATGTTTAGATATATAATACAGCATATTCATATGTCAGCATTCATTAGGTGAATCATTTTATCTCATTATAAACTTAATCTTTTATCAGTAACATATTAACTCTTCTTATATATGCATCCCATGAGTAAATAGTTTGGGAGGTTTTTCAATGGAACCCCTCAGTGTGCAATCACACACAAGGTAATTTTGCCTTGAGAGTTTTTACAAAAACGGCAGCAACTTCTGGTGTGTCTCTCAGTAGACAGTCTTGCACTTTCGATGTGCCACTCTTGTATCATTCAGTCGTGGATAACTTCTTGCTTTGGAAGTCCATAAAAGTCCAGGAGGGTGTCATCGATCAAGTTGACAATCTTCAATTACTACCCAAGATTATGAGAGGCATGGATAGGGTAGTTAGTCAAATTATTTTGTAACTATGGAAAGATGTCAAAAATGAGAAGGCATGGAGTTAAAGTGAGAGGAAGGAATTTTAAAATGGAACTGAGGTCTGTTATTTTTTACATAGAGAGTGATTGATATCTGCAACTCAGGAGAAGACAGTGGAATCTAATTCAATTATCAAGTTTAGGAGACATTTACAATACAAATAGACAATAGGTGCAGGAGTAGGCCATTCGGCCCTTCGAGCCAGCACGGCCATTCACTGTGATCATGGCTGATCATCCACAATCAGTATCCATTTCCTGCCTTATCCCCATAACCTTTGATTCCACTATCTTTAAGAGTTCTAACCATCTCTTTCTTGAAAGCATCCAGAGACTTGGCCTCCACTGCCTTCTGGGGCAGAGCATTCTATATATCCACCAGTCTCTGGGTGAAAAAATTTTTCCTCAACTCCATTCTAAATGGCCTACCCCTTATTCTTAAACTGTGGCTTCTGGTTCTGGACTCACCCATCAGCAGGAACATGCTTCCTGCCTCCAGTGTGTCCAATCCCTTAATAATCTTATATGTTTCAATCAAATAGGTAAGGTATAGAAGGACATAGCCCTCAGGTAGGCAAATGTGATTAGTGAAGATAGACAAAAAAGTTGGCATGGACATGGAATGTCAAAGGTCTCATGTGAAAATCTACAGTAATTGCTCAACGATTTAGAGTTACAATTTGTCTCAATGTGCATTTTTTTTTTTGGAAATTGCCCATAGTTCTATGATATGCAACTATTCTATCCTCTTTTTTTTCTGCTGTTGAACTAACTGAGGATTTACTGAGAGTGGAATGGAGCTCACTGTTAGTGGGCCACATTATATAAAATGTTCTTGGTATTAGCAGATTTACAAGAACTGATTTAAGATTATTAACAAAGTGCTGAAAGACTGAAGTAGCTTAGAAGCAAAAGAATTCGTAGTCAGAAAAAAATTGACACGTTTACCATATTATTGCTGATAAGATTGCCAGCTGGTTTCTAAGACTAAAATTCATATTTATCTTTTTGAGAAACACTCTTGATGTTTTATTATACATCAAAATTAATTGACTCTGACAGGAAGGATATACTCAGCACTTCATGCACTTACCATAATCTACGTCATCAAGTGAAGCTATTTTTACTGTTTCTCTATTAAAACTTTAGGGTAAATTATAATAACATTTAGATTGATAGTTCCTTAAAGTATAATTGTTTTCCTGTCGTGTTCTGAAATGGATTTCTAAATTTTATATTTGTAAGTTGGTACTGCCCAAAATTGATTTATTATATTTGGTAAAATTTAGTCCTTTACTATCCAACCCCATAGGTTGAATAAAAGCAAAATAAAATGTTGGAACAGCATATGTGGAGTAAAAAACAGAGTTAATGATTCAGATCAATGAATATTGCCTTGGGCCCAGCAATCATTAGTGTTCTCATCAATAACCATTTATCATCATAAAGTCAGAAATGGCAAGTTTGATGACGATTCCTCAATATTCAATGATAGTTAACACTCTTCACGAAATGAAACGTCTCTGCCTGCATGCAGCAAAACCTAGACAACATTCAGGCGATGCTAATAAATGGCAAGTAACATTCACAACACAAAAGTACCAAGCAGTGACCATGTCCAACAAGGAGTCTCACTCCCTCCACCATTAACAATTGATGGCATTATCATTGCCAAATCCCTGAGCATCAGCATCCAGGAGGTAACCAGTGATTAGAAACCCAATTGATCCAGCAACATAGATTATGAGAACACTCAGTGCTCTCTTTATTGTCATTTAGAAATGCATACATGCAATAAGAAATGAGACAATGTTTCTCCGGAGTGGTATCACAGAAAACAAGACAAACCAAAGACTAACACTGACAGAACCACATAATTATAACATATAGTTACAGCAGTGCAAAGCAATACCATAATTTGATGAAGAACAAACCATGGGCACAGTAAATAAAGTCTCAAAAGTCCTTGAGTCGATCTACTCCCGAGTCCCTGATAGCAGGTGGCAAAAGGGAGAAACTCCCTGCCATAAACCTCCAGGCACCGTCAACTTGCCGAAGCCTTGGAAGCAGCCAACTACAGCCGACACTGAGTCCATCCGTCTGAAAACTTCGAGCTTCCGACCTGCCTCCCGAGTGCCATCCTCTGCCGAGCGCCTTCGACCTCACCCCGGCTGCTGAAACAAGCAAAGGCGAGAATTTTGGGGCCTTCTGCTCTGGAGATTCCGGTTACCACACAGTAGCAGCAGCAGTGAAGCAGGCATTTCAGAGGTTTTCCAGATGTTCCTCCGTGCTCTCTTGTCTGTCTCCATCAAATCAGAATTGTGCATGGTCCCCTAATTGACAGATAACAGACATCACCACCGAAGTGGCCGCGAACGCTGCCGTTGAGCCACCATCTTTCCTTCCTAAGTAAAATGTATTCAAGAGCAGGTCAAAGATCAATTCTTGAAAGCACTGGAAGTTGGACCAGGCACATTTGGTCACAAAACCTAGTGATATCCTGAGCTGTTTACTGCATTGCAGGTGAACATGTTGACATAATTACCAATGCAATGTTTTCTTAGAGCATTTCTTGTAGAAGTTAGTTCATTCTGCACACTCTTTAGGTGCCATCCCATCTCCCAATTTAAGGCTGGGAGTTTGGTCCCATTAACTTATTTACAAAATGCATTTACTTCAGTCACCCCTTCAACTATAGTACCTAAACCCTACACATGACAACCATCCTCAGAAGTTCTACCTAAATCCAACCACCTCCTTATCCACCAATCTCCCTGGCTCAGGTCATCTGAACAGAGCCTCTTCACTCAGCCCAGTTTGACAACCTCCCCGACACAATGGCAGCCAACTCTTACCCTGACCTCCCCTTTCAGTTCTATGTCCACTCCCTTACTTACTTTCCACTTTGATATTCTGCACATAAACATCCAAGGTATCCTTCAAGGGCTCTTCATTACAGCAACAGATGAAGATTTCTCTTTGCCTTCCTGCACAAAAGGCTTATGACCATGTGGATGCAGAGCAACTGATTAACACACTGCACAGAGTGTTTCATTGGTGCAGCTGGAAGAACAGCTGCCTCTGCTCCGGTGAGTCCTACTTAGTCCTGCTGTCAGGCCCTTTCTATGTGGAGTATATGTTTTTGAAAATGTAAAGATACCAGTGGTGGAGGAAAGATCTTCCAATGAAACCAGGTCAATGGCTATCTGGGAGACAACTGCTTGATGTGCCTTGGTGTGGTCACGAGTTGTGAGGAAGCAGGGCTCAGCCTCAGCAAGGGATGCGGCTCATCAAACAGCAATGCAATCCTCGTCTGCAGGGCTTGATGATAGTAGAAATGCTGGTGGTCAAAGTGTACACTGTTGCAAGTTTTAGGGGGGGTAGTTAGACTGAGTGAAAGTCACAAACCGTTGACAAGAATGTTGGAAATTAGGAGAGACTGAATAAGCTGGAATTGTTTTCCCTAGAGGAGAGGAGTCTGAAGGGTGTTCAGATAGAGGTGAAGTACATAATATTGTGAGGGGGAAAAATAAGATGAATATTCACAGTCTTTTTCCCAGGGTAGGTGAGCCTAAATCCTGAGTGTATTGGTTCAAGTTGAGAGGGTTAAAAATTTAATCGGACATAAGGGTTAAGTTTTCCACTCAGCGAGTATATGAAGTGAACTGTGAGGGGAATTGATAAAACCAGATACAATTACAATATTTAACAGGCTTGGATTGGAAAGGGTTAGAGGGATATGGCCAATTGCAGGCAAGCGTGACTCGCTCAGATAAGCATGGATGATTTGGTTGAAAAACCTCTTTCTATATTGTATATCTATATGACTCTAGTACTTCTCATTTATAACTCCTTGATGATCAAACTTCCACCACCCTCTGGGGTAGAGAGAGACACACATCAGACTTGGAGAAGTTCCTATGAATCATAATTTTAAATGGAAGTCCTTTAGTCCTGAAATGATGTTCCGCTATTTGTCATTCTCCAACTGATGGAAACAGCTACGAAAAGGATTTTTTATTCAATGAGATCACCCCTTCGTTATTCTAAACACTTAAGAATATAAAGTTGATTTAATTGCTTTAGCTGATGCTGACAGTTCAACCCTTTCATTCCCAGGAATTCATCTACTGAATCTCTGTTGAACTGCTTCCAATGGCAGAATATCCTTTCTTAAATAAGGGAATTTAAATTTTACACAGTATGCTCCAAATAAAGCCTCACCTGTACCTCAAACATCCTGTAACCACACCTTCTTACTCAAGTCTCTTCCACTGATGGAAAGATCTCAACATTTATCCTCAGGATTTTATATGTTTTTGTAAAGTCACCGTTTATTCTTTGAAACTTCAAAGAATGTGCACCTAATTTTTTTTAGCATCTCATGATAGGACAACCTTCTCATCCCAGGAATAAGTGAATCTCTTCTAAACTGCTTCCAGCGCTGGTATATCTTTTTTTTCAAATAAAGGGACCTAGAACTGTATCTAGTACTCTGAAAGTAGTCTCATAAACATTATGACAATACTTCCCTATTTCTGAATGCCAACTACTGTACAATATGGACCAAAATGTGATTTGCCTTTGTATCTTCATGCTGCACCTGCCAAAGAACTTCTTTTTCATAATTCATGTACAAGAACACCTAGATCCATCGTACAATGAACAGTTAACATACTGGGCTCAGAGTTTTTTGATATAGGAACAAAAAGGGGATAAAACTGCGGCCTTTGCCGAGGACTGGTTATTTAGAATCAGAAATGAAGGTCAAAACGGACACCAAAGAGACAGAAAGGTGGGTGACTGTGGGGAAAGAGGAGTCAGGGGAAAGTAAAGCGAAACAAAGTTCAGGAGGAATATTAGAATTTGAGGGCTGTTGACTTTTGTAGTATTTTTTATTTTGAAGAAGAGAAAACAGCCTCTAGCTGAAGTACCAGATCTGAGATGGAGCCAGTGTGAAAGTCTGATCACCTGCCTGTACTTCTAATCCCAGAGTTTCATCTTCAAGTCTGAATTAATATGGCATTGTTGTCACTGACTTCATCATGACCTGTGTGGATGAGTGTATGCTTTGAAAACAGATTGCACACACCTAAAGCAAAAGCCATAGATGAACCAGGAGACTTATAGTCTGCTGAGGGCTGGATATGTGGCATTAAAGTCTGGTGATCTAGAACTAAACAAGAAGTCCAAATATGACCTATGAAAGGCTATTTTAAGGGGAAAAACAACTTCTATTGAACTTAGAGACAGAATCAGATGCAAGTCAGGTCTGGTTGGGTTTGCAGGCCATTGCGAACCTAACGTTGTGAATGTCTGTGATGCTTTACTCCCAGATGAGCTCAACGCCTTTTATACACACTTTGAAAGGGAAATAAAACTACACCTGTGAAAATCCCTGCTGCATCCGGTAACCCTGTGTTCTCTGTCCCAGATGCTGATGTCAGAACATCCTTCAAAAGGGTGAATCCTCGCAAGGCATCAAGCCCTGATTGTGTACCTGGTGGGGCTTTGAAAATAGGACATAGAACATAGAACAGTACAGTACAGCACAGTACAGGCACTTCAGCCCACAATGTTGTGCCGACCCTTAAACCCTGCCACCCACATAACCACCCACCTTAAATTCCTCCATATAACTGTCTAGTAGTCTCTTAAATTTCACTAGTGTATCTGTGTCCACCACTGACTCAGGCAGTGCATTCCACACACCAACTACTTTCTGAGTAAAAAACCTTCCTCTAATATCCCCCTTGAACTTCCCACCCCTTACCTTAAAGCCATGTCCTCTTGTATTGAGCAGTGGTGTCCTGGGGAAGAGGCACTGGCTGTCCACTCTATCTATTCCTCTTATTATCTCGTACACCTCTATCACGTCTCCTCTCATCCTCCTCCTCTCCAAAGAGTAAAGCCCTAGCTCCCTTAATCTCCGATCATAATGCATACCCTCTAAACCAGGCAGCATCCTGGTAAATCTCCTCTGTACCCTTTCCAATGCTTCCATATCCTTCCTATAGTGAGGCGACCAGAACTGGACACAGTACTCCAAGTGTGGCCTAACCAGAGTTTTATAGAGCTGCATCATTACCCCGCGACTCTTAAACTCTATCCCTCGACTTATGAAAGCTAAATTAACTACCCTATCCACCTGTGAGGCAATTTTCAGGGATCTGTAGACATGTACCCCCAGATCCCTCTACTTCTCCACACTTCCAAGTATCCTGCCATTTACTTTGTACTCTGCCTTGGAGTTTGTCCTTCCAAACTGTACCACCTCACACTTCTCCGGGTTGAACTCTATCTGCCACTTCTCAGCCCATTTCTGCATCTTATCAATGTCTCTCTGCAGTCTGCGACAATCCTCTGCACTATCCACAACACCACCAACTTTTGTGTCGTCTGCAAACTTGCCAACCCATCCTTCTACCCCCACATCCAGGTTGTTAATAAGTAGACATGACACAAGAATTAGAGGTCCCAGAACAGATCCTTGTGGGACACCACTAGTCACAACCCTCCAATCTGAATGTATTCCCTCCACCACCACCCTCTGCTTTCTGCAGGCAAGCCAATTCTGAATCCACCTGGCCAAACCTCCCTGGATCCCATGTCTTCTGACTTTCTGAATAAGCCTACCGTGTGGAACCTTGTCAAATGCCTTACTAAAACCCATGTAGATCACATTCACTGCACTACCCTCATCTATATGCCTGGTCACCTCCTCAAAGAACTCTATCAGGCTTGTTAGACACTATCTGCCTTTCACAAAGCCATGCTGACTGTCTCTGATCAGACCATGATTCTGTGCCAACCAACTGGCAGGAGTGTTCACGAACATGTTCAATCTCTCACTGCTGTTGTTGGAGGTACCCACCTGCTTCAAAAGAGCAACAATCATACTTGCGCCCAAGAGAAGCAGGGAGAGCTGCCCCAATGACTATTGCCCAGTGACGTTCACATCTACTGTGATAAAGGGTTTGAGAGGTTGGTCATGGCTAGAATCAACTCCTGCCAAAGCAAGAACTTGGACCCATTGCATTTTGCCTTTTGCCACAATAGATCTACAGTGGATGCAATATCACTGGCCCTCAACTCAGCCTTGTATCACCCGAAAAATAGCAAAGCTACACCAGGCTGCTGTTTATTGACTACAGCTCAATGTTCAACACAATCATACCCTGAGTTCTAATCAACAAGCTCAAAAACCTGAGCCCCTGTGCCTCCCTCTGCAACTGGATCCTTGACTTCCTCAATGGGAAACCACAGTCTGTGCAGATTGGGAATAACATCTCCTCGCTGACAATCAACACTGACGCTCCTCCAGGATGCATGCTTAGCCCACTGCTCTACTCTCTCTACGCCCCACGACTGTATGGCTAGGCAAAGCTCAAAAGCCATCTTTCAATTTGCCGATGACACAACTTATTTCAGATGGTGATGAAGAAGAATACAGGAGCAAGATAGATCAGTGTTATGTTTTGAAATTCCAGTAATTAATTGAAAGAAAAGGACGGGAGCCCTGGAAAACATGTCTACTTCATTTTATTTTACTGAGGCGCTCAGTTATGACATGATAGTGTAATGTTGCAGGCCATTCATGTACATTGTACACACTGTATAACTTATAATGAATTGTGTTAACAGCAAAGAATGCTTAATCAAACAATATATATTTACAATATTACTCAAATACTACTGAATTAATTAAATACCATAACAAGAATTCCACAGATTCACCACTCCCAGTTACAGCACATCCTTTCTCAGATAAGGAGCACAAAACTGCTCACAATACTCCAAGTGAGGCCTCACCAGGGCTTTATAAAGTCTCAAGATTATATCCTTGCTTTTATTTTCTAGTCCTCTTGAAATGAATGCTAACATCACATTTGTCTTCCTCACCACAGACTCAACCTGCAAATTAACCTTTAGGGAGTCCTGCACAAGGACTCCCAAGTCCCTTTGCACCTCAGTTTTTTGTATTTTCTCTCCATTTAGAAAATATTCAACCCTTTAATTTCCTCTGCTTAAGTGCGTGACCATACACTTCCTGACATTGTATTCCATCTGCCATTCTATGCCCATTCTCCTCATCTGTAGCCTTTCTACTTCCTCAAAACTACTTGCCCCTCCAGCCATCTTCATATCGCCTGCAAACTTTGCAACAAAGCTGTCAATTCCATCATCCAAATCATTGACATATAATGTCCCAACACAGACCCCTGTGGAACACCATGAGTCACCCGCAGCCAGTCAGAAAAGACTCCATTTATAATCTCTCTTTGGCTCCTCCCAATCAGCCGCTGCTTTATCCATACATTTCCTGTAATACCACTTGCTCGTAGCTTGTTCCAGTCTTCAGGAACCTCAAGTATAGCACCTTGTCAAAGGCCTTCTGAAATCCAAGTACACAACATCAATCAATTCTACTTTGTCTATCCTGCTTGTTATTTCTTCAAAGAATTCCAACAAATTTGTCAAGCAAGATTTTCCCTTGAGGAAACCATGCTGAATATGGCCTATTTTATCATATGCCTCCAAGTACCCTGAAACTTCATCCCTGATAATCAACTCCAACATTGTCCCAATCACTGAGATCAGACTAACATGCCTATACTTTCCTTTCTTCTGCCCCTCTCCCTTCTTGAAAAGTGGAGTGACATTCACAGTTTTCCAGTCTTCTGGAGTCTTTCCAGAATCTAGTGATTCTTGTAAGATCATTACTAATGCCTCCACTATCTCTTCAGCAAACACTTTCTGAACTCTGGGATGTACACCATCTGGTCCAGGTGACTTATCTACCTTCAAACCTTTCAGTTTCCCAAGAACCTTCTCTCTAGTTATGGTAACTTCACACACTTCATGCCCCCTGACAGCTGGAACTTCTACCATATTGCTAATGTGAAGACTAATGCAAAATACTTATTCAGTTTGTCTGTTATTTTGTTTCCCCCCATTATTACTTCTCCAACATCATTTTCCAGTTGTCTAATATCCACTCTCACCACTCTTTTAGACTTTATATATCTGAAGAAACTTTTGGTATCCTCTTTAATATTACTGAATATTAAGCTTGGCCAGCTTACTTTTGTATTTCATCTTTACCTTCTTAATGACTTTTGTATTTGCCTTCTGTTGGTTTTTATAAGGTTCCCAATCCTCTAACTTCTCACTAACTTTTGCTCTGTTATATGCCCTGCCTTTAGCTTTTATGTTGGCTTTGACTTCACTTGTTAGCCACAGTTGTGTCATCTTTTCTTTAGTATATTTATCCTGTGCCATCCGAATTGCTTTCAGAATTTCCAGCCATTGCTGCTCTGCCGTCATCCCTGCCAGTGTTCTTTTCCAGTGAATTCTGGCCAACTTCTCTCTCATGCCTATGTAATTCCCTTTATTCCACTGTAAGACTGATACATCTGACTTTAGAGTCTCCTCAAATTTCAGAGTGAATTTGATCATATTGTGATTACTTGCCTTAAATTCTTTAATGAATTCTGGTTTATTGCACAACACCCAACTGAGAATAACTGATCCCCTAGTGGGCTGAAGCATGAGTTGTGCTAAAAAGCCATTTCATAGGCAATCTGGGAATTTTCCCTCTTGTAATCTAGCAACAACCACATTTTCCTAATCTACCTGCATATTGAAAACCCTGTGACTATTGTAACATTGTCCTTTTTGTGTACATTTTCTATCTCTCATTGTAATTTGTTGGCCACATCCTTGCTGCTGTTTGAGGGTCTGTATACAACTCCCAACATGGAGAAAATTCTAACTGGTTGGATTGCCGTCATGTATGGAGGGGCCACTGCACATGATCAGATAAAGCTGCAGGAAATTATAAACTCAGCCAGCTTCATCATGAACACTTGCCTCCCTGGGCTCAAGGACACGCTCAAAAGGCAATGCTTCAAAATGTTGGCATCCATCATTAAGGGCTCATATCACCCAGCATATACTCTCTTCTCATTGGCACCATCAAGGAGTAGGTAGAGGAGCCTGAAGAAACACACACAACTTTTCAGGAACATCTTCTTCCTCTCCACCATCAGATTTCTGGATGGGCAATGAATCCATTCAGAAATCTACTGCAATATTTTTTCCCCCTCTTTTTGACCTACTTAATTAAATTATTTTTATATACAATATATATACTTATTGTAATTTATAGCTTTTATTATTATGTACTGCTGCCACAAAACAATAAATTTCATTATATATGCCAGTGACATTATACTTGATTTTAATTCTAATTCTGTTGTAATGAGAAATGGGTACACATGCTTAGACATGGCATTATACGCAAGTTTTTGAATACAATGAGAACAATCATAAAATGCTAAATATCTTGAACACAGCTATAATAATGATTGAACGAAAATGTGAAAGGTGGAATCTTTGCTGGACTCCATTTGGAATAATTTGGATCTGGGGCATTTGGTATGAAATAAAATATGATTGTGGAAGTGAGTTTTCTTCATCACCTTATCAAAAACAAGAAGGTAAACAGAAGCAACTGAGTGCAATCAAAATAGAAGTGACAAATAGAAATCTTGTTCAGTGTCAAAGGCAAGATGGCCAGAAAGGCTTGGTTCCATCTTGTTTAACTCTATGACTCTGTGAACCTATGGGTAGAGCAAAGATTTTTCAGGATGACAACACTGGAAGAGAAGCACAGGGAATTAAAACATGAAATACTTTCAGCAGATGCTGGAAATCAGAAATAGAACAGAAGGGGAAAAGAATACTCTGAAGATCAAGCAGCATCTGTGGGGAGGGTGACAGATTTAATGTTTCATAGCAATGAGTATGCATCAGATATAACAAATGGAATTGTCTGTTTTGGTGTTTCCATAGCTGTCCTTTCAATACTCAGTCTTTCTTTGTGAGGCTGTAAGTTATTCAATCATGTGGAGCTTCGCAGGGGCAACAATCTTTGGCTTACCCAACTCATCCATGTGGTTTTCAAAAGGTATCACTAGATATCCATCACCACTAAGATGACTGATGGAAGGAAGCCTCAATAACTCTGGCCAATTAAGCAAATCTAAGAGTTATTGAGTGTCCACTGTCAATCCATAACATAGGAATTAGGTTGGACTTCAAAACATATCTGGCTTTCTGCTGTCACTTTCAATTAGACAGCTTGTCCACTCATTAGGTTTGCTGTCTGTTTTTATTTCTCAGTGACACTAGAAAGCTAATTAGCAAAATTAAACTATGTCTCTTCAAGTTATAACTCCTGTTACTCCTGCACTTCAAAGCCCATATAAAAGACCATATGTGGATTTTTATTTGCAGGGTTGGAAGAGATATCACACATTTTGTTATCTGATTGGACAAACAATAAAGACGTTCAGGGACGCAAATAACATGTGTCAAAATCAGGGAGCAGCCCTTGTTAATGTCCAAGGAAGGTAGGTAACTTTCCATCAGAACTCCAGAGAAATATCATACAAAATGGTGAAATCTTTCTAATATAATTAACAAATAAACAATGATGTCAGGAAATGTTAATATTACATTATAGCTATCACAACTAAAGAGGTCCCTTTACTAACATCTTTCTATTAATTAGTTAATTGGATTTAAGCACTGCAAGCAATGCTTGCATTTATTGTCTTTATACAGTTCCATCCGCCATCAGGAAGGTCTTAAAGCCATCCACTTATGTAATAAAGATCCAATCAGCTCCCCTCCACCAATACTATCCTTCACCTGGTAGAACTTGTTGTCACCCCAAACAACTCCAAAAAATCAAAGGTTTAGCCAGGAATGCTCATATGGACCCATGCCATGCCTGGAATTTCTTTGTTTAAGTGGAACAGTTCTTGTTTCAGTGTTTCTTTGACACCGCTCCCCAATGATGATTGCATCGGTGCTGCTTCCTATCACCTTCATACTAACTTCTATTTCTGCTTTCCGAATCACTTGGACCATTGTTGATACCTCTCACTTTTCTGGATCTCTATGTCTCCATGTCAGGAGATAACCTATCCATTGACATTTACTATAAACTCATTGACTGTCACAGCTACAAAGATGACACCCCTTCTCACCTTGTCTCTTGTAAGGGCACAATCCCTTTCTCTCTTGCTCCACAATTTCAGCTTTCAAAATGAGATCTTCAATTCTAGGACATCCTAAATGTCCTCCTTTCTCAGGAAATGTAGCTTCCATTCTATTGAGATTGATAAAGCCCTCTCTCACATTTCCTCTATTTCCCAGATTTTGCTCTTAAGCCTCTTCCCTGCAAAAAGAATGGAGATCGAGTTCTCGTTGGCCTCACCTTTGACCCTACTGCCACCATGTCTAGCACATCCTTCTTTGTCATTGCTACCAGCTGCAATGGGATCCCAATGCTAGCCACAACTTCCCTTTCCTACTTTTTCTGCAAGGATTCCTTTCTATTGTCTGCTCATCCCTCACCAGTAGTTAGATTTTTACACCAGATTCTGGCAGCTGCAGTCTCTGATTTTCACCCTCTAAATATCACAGATCTCAGGGGACAATTACCTGCAGTGGTGGGACTAGAGTCTTGCATAGGCCAGAAGAGCAACGAGATGTCTGATTTATATCTTTGAAGGACACTGTTGAATCAATAGGATTGTTTATGACAATTTATGGTATCAATGTTACTGTTACAGAGAATAGCTTTTTATTCCAAATTTATTTAAATTCCCCAAGTGCCACAGTGTAATTTAAACTCACGTCTCTGGAGTAATGGTGTTAATTTCTGTATGCCAATCCTGCTATTTAACCACTTGACTCTGTACTATGCAACAATTGCAGAGTGCTGTGCTCTACTTCTAAAGTTTGGTTTTATGAAGGTAATGAATTTCAAAAGCAGTATGCAGCTCGGATTCACATCCACGTTACTATGGTATATAATTATCACAAAATCATTTCTCTCCTCCCTGTGAAAAAATTTCAGCTTAAGTGTCTGAATAATATAACACAAATTTGCTCAAATATTCTGTATATTCTTTATTGATATAACCTCCTGATTTGTTCAGTATATACAGTACTGGCAATCCAAACTATTCATCTGAAACTAGTTGTATATGTATAGATAAAGTTACCAGATGTCCTCTGGCAACACTCAAAATGAACAATAAAATGTCATTATTGATTATAAGTAACAATCAAGACACATTATGTAGTGTGAAATGATTTTACAAGTTTTGAGCGAGGTCATGGTCTTTCTTCAGGAATATACAACAAAAGATTAAATTATCCTACAAATACAAAAAACTTCCAATTTTTGACTGTGGAATAAAATTAATGTTAAACTTGCACAGACAAAATAAAAAGCAGGTTGTTTCATTCTGTGATGTTCATTCTATGAAGTTCAAGAATTTGACTTGGTTTTGGGACCAAAAACTTGCTTCTGGAAGATCTTTTCTTGCATAATGCTGGAGACCATACTCATTCTTACTTTACATTCTTCTCCTTTCCAGATTTGAACAGGCTTTCCTGACAAGCTTAATTGGTCTACGACCTGAAGCATATTTTTGGATTGGAATAAAATCTGATGAAGATAACGAAGGAACCTTCATATCTGTAGATCGGAAGACAATATCATTTACCCACTGGAACATTAATATGCCAGGTGGGTGATAGGAATCAAGGATACTAATGTGGCAGCTTGTTAGACATTTTATTTATTCCATAACATGGGCAAACATACTGGTGCTATTTTTAAATACCAAAGACCTAACTTCTGGATGCTTCTAAATGCTTTGCAAGCCATAATGTGTTTCTGAAGTATGATTACCACTTACGTTGACACAGTGGCTAGGCATAGCTCAAATACTACCTATAAAATTGCTGATGATACAACCATAGTTGGTAGAATCTCAGGTGGTGATGAGAGGGCGTACAGGAGTGAGATATGCCAACTAGTGGAGCGGTGCCACAGCAACAACCTGGCACTCAATGTCAGTAAGACGAAAGAGCTGATTGTGGACTTCAGGAGGGGTAAGATGAAGGAACACATACAAATCCTCATAAAGGGATCAGAAGTGGAGAGAGTGAGCACTTCAACTTCCTGGGTGTCAAGATCTCTGAGGATCTAACCTGGTCCCAACGTATTGATGTAGTTATAAAGAAGGCAAGATAGCAGCTATACGTTATTAGGAGTTTGAAGAGATTTGGCTTGTCAACAAATACACTCAAAAACTTTTATAGATGTACCATGAAGAGCGTTCTGACAGGCTGCATCACTGTCTGGTATTGGGGTGGGGCGGGGGGGCACGGTGGCTACTACACAGGACCGAAAGAAGCTGCAGAGGGTTTTAAATCTAGTCATCTCCATCTTGGGTACTACCCTTCAAGGAGCTGTGTCTCAGAAAGGCAGCGTCCATTTTTAAGGACCCCTAGCATCCAGGGCATGCCCTTTTCTCACTGTTACCATCAGGTGGGAGATACAGAAGCCTGAAGGCAAATACTCAGCAATTCAGGATCAGCTTCTTCCCCTCTGCCATTCGATTCTTAAATGGACATTGAACCCTTGGACACTACCTCACTTTTTTAATATACAGTATTTCTGTTTTTTGCACTTAATCTATTCAATGTATGTATACTGTAATTGATTTATCTATTATTATTATTTTATTTATTATTAATTTTTTTCTCTTCTATATTATGTATTGCATTGAACTGCTGCTGCTAATTTAACAAATTTCACGTCACATGCCGGTGATAATAAACCTGATTCTGATTCTGATTCTGACAGTTGACTCCCTAAGAAGACTGTACGAATTTCCTTACAACAGAGAAGGAGGCAGTCCGGTCCATGGAGGTTTTGATGGGTCATACACTGTATCAATCACAACTAATTTTCCCTGTATAATATTTTTCCAATATTGCTGTCAATTTTATCACCCACACTCACATGAGACTAATTAGCCTCACAAACAATGCATCTTTGGAATGAAACTTAAGCATCTGATGGAAACCCATGTGTTCATAGGGACTGGATTCCTCTGCATTTGAGAAATCAAAAACGGATTGGGCATTAATTTTGCAAAACAGCTGCCCTCAGTCTGCAGCCATGACCCTAATCTTTCGGGTGTCTGCTGCTTTAATTCCCCATTCCATTCCCATTCTGACCATTTTCTCTGTGACCTTCTGCTGTGTTCCATTGAAACATAGAAACATAGAAAATAGGTGCAGGAGTAGGCCATTCGGCTCTTCGAGCCTGCACCGCCATTCAGTATGATCATGGCTGATCATCCAACTCAGAACCCTGTACCTGCCTTCTCGCCATACCCCCTGATCCCTTTAGCCACAAGGGCCATATCGAACTCCCTCTTAAATATAGCCAATGAACTGGCCTCAACTGTTTCCTGTGGCAGAGAATTCCACAGATTCACCACTCTCTGTGTAAGAAGTTTTTCCTCATCTCGGTCCTAAAAGGCTTCCCCTCTATCCTTAAACTGTGACCCCTCGTTCTGGACTTCCCCAACATCGGGAACAATCTTCCTGCATCTTGCCTGTCCAATTCCTTTAGAATTTTATACGTTTCAATAAGATCCCCCCTCAATCTTCAAAATTCCAGCGAGTATAATCCTAGTCAATCCAGTCTTTCAACAAATGAAAGTCCTGCCATCCCAGGAATCAATCTGGTGAACCTTCTTTGTACTCCCTCCATGGCAAGAATGTCTGTCCTCAGATTAGGGGACCAAAACTGCACACAATACTCCAGGTGTGGTCTCACCAAGGCCTTGTACGACTGTAGTAGTACCTCCCTGCTCCTGTACTCGAATCCTCTTGCTATGAATGCCAGCATACCATTCGCCTTTTTCACCGCCTGCTATACCTGCATGCCCACTTTCAATGACTGGTGTACAATGACACCCAGGTCTCGTCGCACCTCCCCTCTTCCTAATCGGCCACCGTTCAGGTAATTATCTGTTTTCCTGTTTTTGCCACCAAAGTGGATAACCTCACATTTATCCACATTAAATAGCATCTGCCATGAATTTGCCCACTCACCTAACCTATCCAAGTCATCCTGCATCCTCTTAGCATCCTCCTCACAGCTAACACTGCCGCCCAGCTTCGTGTCATCCGCAAACTTGGAGATGCTGCATTTAATTCCCTCGTCTAAGTCATTAATATATATTGTAAACAACTGGGGTTCCAGCACTGAGCCTTGCGGTACCCCACTAGTCACTGCCTGCCATTCCGAAAAGGTCCGGCTTATTCTCACTCTTTGCTTCCTGTCTGCCAACCAATTCTCTATCCACATCAATACCATACCCCCAATACCGTGTGCTTTAAGTTTGCACACTAATCTCCTGTGTGGGACCTTGTCAAAAGCCTTTTGAAAATCCAGATATACCACATCCACTGGTTCTCCCCTATCCACTCTACTAGTTACATCCTCAAAAAATTCTATGAGATTCGTCAGTCATGATTTTCCTTTCACAAATCCATGCTGACTTTGTCCGATGATTTCACCGCTTTCCAAATGTGCTGTTATCACATCTTTGATAACTGACTCTAGCATTTTCCCCACCACCAATGCTAGGCTATCCGGTCTATAATTCCCCGGTTTCTCTCTCCCTCCTTTTTTAAAAAGCAGGGTTACATTAGCCACCCTCCAATCCTCAGGAACTAGTCCAGAATCTAAAGAGTTTTGAAAAGTTATCACTAATGCATCCACTATTTCTTGGGCTACTTCCTTAAGCACTCTGCGATGCAGAACATCTGGCCCTGGGGATTTATCTGCCTTCAATCCCTTCAATTTACCTAACACCACTTCCCTACTAACATGTGTTTCCTTCAGTTCCTCCACCTCACTAGACCCTCGGTCCCCTACTATTGAGACTTGACATAACTTTAAGGAACAGCATCTCACTTCTTGTCTTGAGAAGAGCTGTTCCTTAAAATGTTACAGCTTTTAGCTCTCAATATTGAATCCCCCATCTGCTGGAAGAACTCAGTGAGGGCTCTGTCCTGATGAAGGGTCTTGAACTAAAAGGTTGACTTGGACCTTTTGCCTTCAAATATACCATCTCACTCTTTGAATTCTTCCAGCATTCTATTTTTGCTGTAGATTTCAACATCTGCAGTAGCTTTTTACTTTTTTTTTGTATCAGGACTCTTCCTTTTGATATATTTTTCATTGCTGGTCATGTTCTAGTAAGTCAGTCTGCACATTACCCAAACTTTGCAACATTAACAACACATTACACAAATGAAATAGCTTGATCCTTAAAGGTTGCATTATTTCATCACATCAGAGAAACTCCCTTTGTTGCCCTCCCTCCCCTTCTCTGCTAACGTGTTTTCTCTCTTCCTCACAAAATGCTGAAGGACCACAATGGGTCAGGCAGCATCTATGGAGGGAAATGGACCGTCGAAATTTCAGGTCAAGACCTTTAATTAGTTCAAGTGTAGATTGTTTGTTTCCTTCCATAGATCTCGCATGATCCGTCAAGTCCTCCAGCAATTTTTGTGTGTTGCTGCAGGTTCCAGCATCTGCGGTCTCTTGCATTTCTGTGTATTCTTTTACTCAGTCATAACTAAGACTCTCAGGTCTGAAACATTAACTGTTTCTCTTTCCATAGATTCTGCCTGACCTGCTGAGAATTCCCAGCATTTTGTTTTTTGTTTGGTTTTCATTTGGTTTCAGAGAGAAAATGCAAACATCAAACATACAGCCAATAGAAGGTTGGACTGAGCCCAAGTCACAAGTGCTGTAAGGCACCAGCTCTGCCAGCTGTACAACGCTGTCATAGTCAATGTGCCGATTCAATATGATCATGGCCAGAAGATTTGCTTTAGTTACGGTGATAGTAAGCACAATAAGGATACAAGAAGACTAGAAAAATAGAAGCAGGAACAGGCCACCAGGTCCTGTGAGCATTTCCCACCATTCAGACTGATTATGGATGATCTTTGCTGGCCTCTACTCTTTTTCGATGCCAATTCCCCATTGCCCTCAATTCCTAGATTATTCAAATATTTATCTATCTTCACTTCAAATAGATTTAATGATCTGGCCTCCATCACCCTTGGAGGGCAGTCAGTTCCAGAGATCACTACCCTTTGAACGAAGAAATTTCTCCCTGAAGGAGACTGGTCAGGAAATTAGTGAGAATTGCTCTGCTCTTCTTCAAACTTTACTCCCTTTAGAGAGTGTGAGAATCCTTGGTTTATATCCCTTCGGAATGTTGATGCTTTTGACTGTGTGGTATTCTCACCTCATTCTGCAGTGATGTTGCTACTAAGCGCTTTACCTGGACATGAAACATTTGGGTTACCCCAGGGTTAGCTGAATTCTGGTTTTACATTCTGAAAATAATTTGTGCTATTTGACTTAAATTGAGAATAAAATTGAATGTGTTTTAAATCAACTATGCAACCAAATAGATCAGTTTTCTGATTGGTACTAGTAGATTAATTTTTTTACATAAATAATGTAGAAAATATACTAGATTTGGTGTTAATCTAGGATGTGAAAGATGAACACATGACTTGACAATTTACCTCTATCATGACCCTTAAACCTCAATATCCACTGAACATGCACTTTCTCCATAATTGTAACACTATATTCTGCAATCAGTTACTGCTCTTCCCTTGTATTACCTTGATGCATTAAGTGTTGAAATGATCTAGAACATAAAACTTAGAACATACTATATCACTATGAGGACATGTCAACATGGACTAAAATAGTACAATTTCATTATAGTGGCCTTCAATAGATTTTCACTTATTTTGAATGGAATCCATTTGTTTCATTTGTTTGAAAAGTGCTAATGATGATCGTTCTTGGTTTTATGGCTACCTGGAGAAGATGAATTTCAGAGTTGGATATTTAGATAATAAATGAATCTTTGAACTTTTTAAATCTTTTGACATTTATTTACTTCATATTGTCTGTTATTTACAGGGAGAAATGTTGGATGTGTTGGCATGGCAACTGGAATTGCTGCTGGGTTATGGAATGTCTATGATTGTAATACCAAGGCAAAGTATATCTGCAGGTCCTGGGCAGATGGTGTGACACCTCCTCCATTCATTCCAACAAGTGCTGCTGCAACTTGTGAGTCAGGGTGGAAAACATATGACAACTCCCAATACTGTTACAAAGTGAGTCAGACCAAAAGTTTAAATTCTGCGCTATCATTGATTTTATGTGTACATAATGTAGATCTATCTATCATTTCTTTAAAATCAACTTGATGTTGTCTTGGAGACAGTTTTATCTTCCCTGTACTTCAAAAAGCTCCTGTTGGAGAAAGAGGTTCCTGCTAAAATGAAGTAGAAGAATTTATTTTCGCTCACTCTCGTGATTTTGAATTGCCTGATTTTTCTGGCGAAGGCCCTAGCCAAGTCTAGAGGTATTTTGAGCCACTAAATTCTTGGTATTAGGTTACGTTTTTGTGTTTTAGGCTTAAATGAAGCTAAGGTAAGAGTTGAATCCTAATGATTTTAAGACATCCTACAAAATAACAGTGACTACATTTAAAAAGTAAACCATAACAGCTGAAATCCTTCAGGGATATCCTGAAGCTTTCTCCCCTTCATTTGGGTTTTTGCTTTTACAGAAAGCTCAATGGAATCAAATACTTTAATAACATGTTAGCCAGCTCCTCTCTGTTTCACTTATTTTGTCCCACTTGCAAACAATTTGTCAGTAGAATAGAAGAAAGTCAAATAGTTATTCCTGAATATCAATAGTTGAGCCATTCAGCACTCATTTTCAGGCACTATGTTGCCCTCATCTCCATGGTGACAGGTAGACAACTTGCAATCTACCATATCTACCATTGGAGAGGGAAAATATGACGCAATCTTTTACCTCTATTCAAACTTGGAAACGGCATTTACCATTTTGCAAATACAAATAAGGGATGTAACACCTCGCACTGTAATGTTGCTTTGACAGAAGACACATTGTACTCAGGGAAGCCAACCATGGACAAAAAAACTACAGAAAAAAAAGACTTATTTACCTCAATATAGAGAAAGGAGAAGTTAAGCTGATCACAATCTTCGTGACAGATTCTGTCATAGAGAATCATTAAGTCAAAGTTGAATTATTGTCATATGGACAAGTACATGAATGTACAGGTGCAATGAAGAATTTACAACAACATCACAGGCATATAGCATTCATAAGCTGCATTCATGGAAAATATATTAAATGTAAATTATACACAATTTTTAGAAGAAAGAAGACAATTAGAACAAAAAAGACGGAGGGCATTATCAGAGTGTTGCTGTTCGGAAGTAGTTTAGGCCTTTCAGTCCATCGAGCCCATGGTAACAATCAAATAGCCATTTACATTAATCCTATCCTGATCTTTCTTTATTCTTACATTCCCATCTAGTCATCCCCAAACGTCTCTCGCCCTTTCATTCTACTGCACACCCACACCAAGGGCAACTTACAGTGATTAATTAACCCACCAACCATTATGTCTTTGTGATGTGGGGTGAAACCCATGTGTTCACTGGGAGAATGTACAAACGACAGCACCCATGGTTGGGATTGAATGCAGACCTCTAGTGCTGTGGGGTAGCAGTTTTGATCATCCATGTTGCTCTTTGATAACCTCTTCCTCATTCTCTCTCTCTCCCCCCACCCTGGATCCATCTTGGATCTCCATCCATCCCACATTGATTTCTGGCTCCCTATTCCCCTTCCCCCGAGACCTAATACTGCCTGATCTTCCAGCATTCACTTGAGTGGTTGGTCCCGTGGTATTGTTCGTATCAGATTTCGGACAAATGCTTTCATTTGCTCACCACTCATTCATTTGCAATAGATCCAGTGTGTGCCCTCAGCATTTCGGGAATGGCTGCTTTAATATGAAAGTGGCCGAGCAAGTTGAGGGGTAGTAAAGAAGAAGAATAACATGCTTTCTTTTTTTGATGAGAAATTGAGTTCATGAGTCGGATAGTTATGTTAAACATGAGAAAGTCTAAAGATGTTGGAAATCCAAAGCACACAAAATCAGGCAACATCAATGGAAATGAATAAACAGTCAAAGTTTCAGGCCAAGACCCTTCTTCAGGACTGAGGGGGAAGAGGCCAGAATAAAAAAAAAAGTTGGGGGAGGGTAAGGAGGACAGGCGAAGCTAAATGGGTGGGAAAGGCCAAGGACCGGAGAAGACGGAATCTAATAGGAAAGAAGTGTGAACTATAGGAGAAAAGGAAGGCGGAGGGGACCCAGGCGGAAGTAATAGGCTGGTTAGAAAAGGTAAAAGGTCAAAGTAGGGAATAGAGGAAAGGGGAGGAGGTAATTTATTAATCGGAAGGAGAAATCAATATGCATGCCAACAGATTAGAGGCTACCCAGACGAAATATAAGCTGTTGGTTCTCCATTCTGAGGGTGGCCTCATCTTGTAACAAGAGGAGGCCATGGATCGACATGTCAGAACAGGAATGGGAATTAGAATTAAGATGTTTAAAATGTTTTGCCACCGGGAAGTCCCATTTGTTGGATATAATACAGAGGTGCTCAACAAAGCGGTCCCCCAATTTACGGAGGGTCTCACTAATGGAGAGGAGGCTGCATTGGGAGCAGCAGACACAATAGATGGCCACAGCAGGTTCACAGGTGAAGTGTTGCCTCACCTGGAAGGACTGGTTGGGGCCCTGAATGATGGTGAGGGAGGAGGGGTATGGGCATTTCTAGCACTTATGCCGCTTGCACGGATAGGTTATGTTGTAAACTTTTAAAACTCTGTTTAGGCCATATCTAGAGTAATGCATTCAGACTGGTCACCCTATTATAGGAAGAATGTGGAGGCTTTGAAGATGGCATACGAGGTTTATCAGGATGTTACCAATATTAGAGGACATGTGCTATTAGGAAAGGGTGGATTAGGACTAGACTATATGGTAATTTCGGTTGGCATTGTCTGTCTCAGCCAAAGAGCCTGTTTCTGTGCTGTACAATTCTACAATTTTGTATTGTTTTCTCTGGAGGAGTGGAAGTTGAGGGAATTCCTAATAAATCTTTATACAATTATAATGGTGCATACAGAAAGTAGACAGGCATCTTTTTCCCAGGGTTGAAATGGTTACCGCTAGTCGACATGAATATAAAGTAAGGCTGTTGAGTTCAAAGGAGGTATGTGGATCAAGTTTTTTTTTTACACAGAAGATGGTGGGTGTCTGAAATACACTGCCGGGGTAATGGTGTTCGAAGTGGTAGCTGGCTGTCCAACATCCTGATTCTGTAGATGAAGTGGCTGTTTAGTATCTGGAAAACATGTGTGGCAACAAGTCATTTCTCAGCTCTCTCAGCTATACTATTTCCTCCATTAATCATGTTAATATCAGTCAGCAAATTAAGGGCTATGAAAAATATTCTGCAAGTTATGAAAGCCCAGAACTTGCTAGTTGACTTACACAACTCCAAGATTTGCTTCACCCATATGGCACCTCACCATTGGTTCCTGTTGTCTAAAAAAAAGTCCAGACTGTGTACATAAATTGTCCACTTAATTTGTTGTGGCACATAAAACTAGATCATTAAGAGGGTTGGTATCATCTTAATAAATATGCTAATACACTGCCAATCAGCCTCTCTTACTCAGGGAAACGTTCAATATGTTTGATATCTTTCCTGCAATTGGTAAATTATATCTAGAAATCTTACTTCCCTTTTTTTCTTAATGTTTCCTTCTTTTTTCTGTTCCCTCCTATTTGAATCCTTTGAACCCTGTTCTTTATCTTACTGTTAATATTTGACTCAAATTCACCGACTATCTTCTTTGTCACTCTGTTTCTTTAACTAATGTATGTACAAGAGGTGCCATCCTACAAACTCACCCTCCACTCTTCATCCAAAACAGGATGGTGATGGTCAAACTGCAAGCTGTGGACTGTCTGCAGTAGGACTGCGGTTAGGAACAGAGAAAATCCTACAGGTGCTGTGAAACAGTCAAGTAGAAAGCAAAATCATCATAATAATGGGACATGATAAGCATCCAAACAAAAGTCCTTAAATTTGCTTTGTGTCACCACAGTCTCTGTAAACCTCACTTAGAGACTTTGAGCTTTCTATTAAGTGTTATTGACAGCCTTTATCTGCCTGGTATCTGACGACTAATAAGATACACACTTTTCCATCCAGGTTTTCATAAAATCACAACATTTTAGGAAATCATGGTTTGAAGCACGTGATTATTGTCGAAGTAGAGGAGCACATCTAGTTAGCATCCACAATAAAGAAGAAGCTGATTTTATCTGGAGTCAACTCGCGTGAGTATTTACTGTTTACCATTTCTCCAAAATGATTTAGTTACTTATATCAACTAAGAGTTACTAAATTGTTTGATTGTGTTGGAATTCATTATTTTACCTCAAACGTGCCTTTCCAATGTATTCAATTACAGCAATGAATGTGAAGCAAAGACTTCACCTTCTCTCATAAAAAATAAAATCATTTTTGGTTTTATTGATGTAACTCATCAAGGATAATGACCATGGTGCCAGCTTTGAGGGGTCATTAATTTACAATTGTCACTAAGCAAATGAAGATCAAAGTTCAGAGATTTAGTTTTTCACATGAATATATGTCAGATAGAAATGTCTCAACAATTTTCAAGGTAAGTATTTGGTGAAATCGATTCTACTGTGATTGGGGGAAGTTTGGTTGGAGGGGGGAATGGTTTAGTAACATTTAGGTCTCTCCAAAACTATCTTGGACAGAATAAGCAAATGTTCCAAGTTAAACCTCTACAGTTGCTTTTTCTTTATTCCCCTCATCCAACGACCAAATGGTAATGGTAGTTAGAAGAAAAAATTGGCAAAAATGAGTTCTCCTGAATATGGCCCCAAAGGCAGCCTGTCTACTTGCATTATCTGCCCCGCTCTCTGTGGGAATTTATCAGTAGCTTCTCTGTCAGATGATGATGAGGTTTGAACAGCAAAATGATTTCTCAATTTCTGGTGGACAAACAACACAGATTTTCTGCTTATTCAGAACCAATTAATTAAATCAAATTCCAGCTGACTGCATAATGTTATTCAACTGTTCTTTACAGATTACTTTTAACTGATTCGCCTCTGTGGATTGGAATAAGTAAGCCAGGACCAAATTCAGGATTTGTTTGGAGTGATGGCAGTCCAGTAAGTGTTTTGCTCTCAACTGTATAGATGAGTCTGATTTGAAGAAATTCCTTAATTATTCTAAAATAATTAATTTCCCATTTCACAGTTTGAATGAGAATTAGAATTTATTTAAACTTGCATTCATCCCACTATGGGAGGGAGTAAAAATCTTTGTGTTATGACTTTGTTGCAATGTACGGACATGTGAATTTAAATGTCTATTGACTTGTAGAGAGAAGCTGTCTCGTAGCCTGTTGGTTCTGGCTTTAATGCTGCGATTGCGTTTGCCAGATGGAAGCAGCTGAAACAGTTTATGGTTGAGGTGACTGGTGTCCCCGGTAATCTTGCAGATCTTCTTTCTGCACTTGCTGCTATAAATGGAGGGAAGTTCACATCCATAGATGTGCTGGGCTGTCCGTACCACTCTCTGCAGTGCCCAGCAATCTAGGTTGGTGCAGTTCCCATACAAGACTGTGACACAGCCAGTCAGTATGCTCTCAATGGTGCCCCTGTAGAAGGTCTTGAGGATTTGGGGGCCCATGCCAAATTTCTTCAGTCACCTGAGGTGGAAGAGAATCTGTTGAGCTTTTTTTGCCACAAAGCCGGTGTGTACAATCCAGGTGAGATCATCGGTGATGTGTATACCGAGGAACCTGAGACTACTCACCCTCTCAACTGCAGACCCATTGATGTTGGTTGGGGTGAGCCTACCTCTGTACCTCCTGTAGTCCAGAATTAGCTCTTTTTGTTTTTTTGGACATTGAGTGGAAGGTTGATATCCTGGCATCATTTTGTCAGGATGTCAACCTCTCCTCTGTAGGCTGTCTCATTACAGCTAGAAATAAGGCCAATCAAAGTCATGCCATCTGCAAATTTGATCAGCAGATTGGAGCTGTGTGTGGCAGTACAGTCGTGGGTGTAAAGGGAATAGAGAAGGGGCATCAGAACACAACTTTGGGTGGCAGCTGTCGGAAACAGGAAAGAGGCAATAACTCCACTGGGTGTTTTTATATACTCCCCCCCCCGCCCCACCAGTAGTAACAGGGATATTGAGGACCAGATAGGAAGGCAGATTCTGGAATGGTGCAATGAGGAGAGTTTTTCTTCCTTCTCCCGTCTGCGTGAGATGTGGGACATTTGAGAAATTTTGAACTTTACTGTGCTCATGGACTTCTTCATCAGGTTATGGTATTGTTACACTGTTTGTAACTATATGTTATAATTATGTGGTTTTGTCATTTTTTTTCCAGTCTTGGATTGTCCTGTGTTTTGTGATATCACACCGGAGGAAATAATGTATGATTTCTTAATGCATGCATTACTAAATGACAATAAAAGAGGACTACGTGTCTTCATAATCATAATCATAGGGTTGTTGTGACAGGATATTTTAACTTTTCTAATATTGATTGGCATCTCAGCGCAAGAGGTTTAGCTGGGGTACAGTTTGTAGGTGTGTTCAGGAAGGTTTCCTGATGCAATATGTAGATAAGCCAACAAGAGGAGAAGCTGTACTTGATCTGCTATTGGGAAATGAACTTGGTCAGGTGTCAGATTTCTCGGTGGGAGAGCATTTTGGAGGTAGTGACCACAACTCTATCTCCTTCACCATAGCACTGGAGAGGGATAGAAGCAGACAACATGGGAAAACATTTAATTGCGGTAGCGGGAAATATGGTGCTATTAGGCAGGAACTTGGGAGCATAAATTGGGAGTAGATGTTCTGAGGGAAATGCACAGCAGAAATGTGGCTGATGTTCAGGAAACATTTGCATGGAGTTCTGCATAGGTATGTTCCATTGAGGCAGGGAAAGGATAGTAGGGTTAAAGAACCATGGTGTACAAGGTATGAAGAAAATCTAGTTAAAAACTTATAAAAGGTTCAAGAAACTAGGTACTGTTAGAGCTCTGGAAAATTACAAGGTTGCTAGGAAGGAGCTTAAGAATGGAATTAGGAGAGCCAGAAGCGGCCAAGGGAAGGCCTTGGTGAGCAGGATTCAGGAAAACCCCAAGGCATTCTACAAATATGTGAAGAGCAAGAGGATGAGCTATGTGAGAATAGGATCAATCAGGTGCGATAGTAGAAACGTGTGCATGGAGTCAGAGGAGGTAGCAGAGGTACTTATTGAATACTTTGCTTCAGTATTCACCAGGGAAAAAGACCTTGGCAATTGTGGGAATGATTTACAGCGGACTGAAACACTGGAGCATATACACGTAAAGAAAGAGGATGTGCTGGAGCATTTGAAAAGCATTAAGTTAGATAAGTCACTGGGACCAGATGAGATATACACCAGGCTACTGTGAGAAGCAAAGGAAGAGATTGATGAGCCTTTTGTGATGATCTTTGCATCATTAATAGGGACAGGAGAAGTACTGGAGGATTGGAGGGTTGCAAATGTTGTTCCCTAAACCATAAACTGTTTCAGCTGCTTCCATCTGGCAAACGCAATCACAGCATTAAAGCCAGTACCAACAGGCTATGAGACAGCTTCTTTCTACAAGTCATTAGACTTTTAAATTCACATGTCTGTACATTGCAACAAAGTCATAACAAAAAGATTTTTACTCCCTCACAAGAAAAGGAGTAAAGATAGGAAATTGTAGACCAGTGAATCTGACTTCAGTGGTGGGCAAGCTGTTGGTGAAGATTCTGAGAGGCAGGATTTGTGAGAATTTGGAGAGACATAATCTGATTAGGATCATCAGCATGGCTTTGTCAAGGGCAGGTCATGTCTTACGAGCCTGATTGAATTCTTTGAGGATGTAGTGTATATGGATTTCAGTAAGGCATTTTGATAAGGTTCCCCATGCAAGGCTCTTTCAGAAAGTAAGGAGGTGTACTTTGTGGATCCAGAACTGGCTTGCCAACAGAGGGCAAAGGGTTGTTGTAGATAGTTCGTATTCTGCATGGAGGTCGTTGACTTTGTGTGTTCCACAGGGATCTGTTCTGGGACCCCTCCTCTTTGTGACTTTTATAAATGACCTGAAGAAGTATAAGGGTGGATTAATAAGTTTGCTGATGACACAAAGGTTGGGGGTTGTAGTGGATAGTCTGGAGGGTTGTCAGAGGTTATAGGATGCAAAATGGGACTGAGAAGTGGCAGATGGACTTCAACCCAGATAAGTGTGAAGTGATTCATTTTGGTAGGTCCAATTTGAAGAGAATTAATATAAATGGTAAGTCTCTTGGCAGTGTGGAGGATCTGAGAGATCTTGGGGCCCTTGTCCATAGGACACCCAGAGCTGCTGCGCAGGTTGACAGCGTTGTTAAGAAGGCGTATGGTGTGTTGGCATTCATCAACCATGGGATTGAGTTCAAGAACCGTGAGGTAATGTTACAGCTATATAAGACTTTGATCAGACCCTGCTTGATGTACTGTGTTCAGTTCTGGTCACCTCACTATAGGAAGAATATGGATACTATAGAGAGAGTGCAGAGGAGATTTACAAGGATGTTGTCTGGATTGGAGGGCGTACCTTATGAGAATAGGTTGAGTGAACTTGGCCTTTTCTCCTTAGAAGACGGAAGTTGAGAGGTGACCTGAAAGAGGTGTATAAGATGATGAGAGGCATTGATCGTGTGGATAGGCAGAGGCTTTTTCCCACGGCTAAAATGGCCAACATGAGGGCATAGTTTTAAGGTGCTTGGAAATAGGTACCGAGGGGATGTCAGGAGTAGGTTTTTCACACAGAGAGTGGTAGGTGCCTGGAATGCACTGCCTACGGCAGTGGTGGAAGTGGATACAACAGGGTATTTTAAGAGCCTCTTAGGTATGTACATGGAACTTAGAAAATAGAGGGCTATGTGCTGGGCAAATTCAAGGCAGTTTCTAGAGTAGGTTACATGGTTGACACAACATTGTGGGCTAAAGGACCTGTAATATGCTGTAAATTTCTATGTTCTATGTTCACCTTTGTTGTGGGTCAGAGGGGCAGAGGTGAGGGAGCCCATCCTTACCAACTGTCAGCGATCCAATAGGATGTCTAAGATCCAGCTGCACGATGCAGAGTGAAGGCTAAGGTCTCTGAGCTTCCTGTCAAGTCTGGAGGGAATTACGGTGTTGAATGCTGAATTGTAGTCCAGGAACAGCATTCTAACGTATGCAGCCCTCTTCTCCGGGTGAGTGAGGACAGTGTGTAGTGCTGTGGCTATCGTGTCATTAGTAGACTGGTTCCACCAGTAGGCGAATTGTAGGGGGTCCAGTGTGGGTGGTAGCATGCTGCAGATGTAGTCTTTAATCAGCCTCTTAAAGCTTATAATTGAGGAAGGGCGATGGTGCGCCAATCATTCAGGCATGCTACCTTGGCTTTCTTAGGTACAGGGACAATAATGGATGATTTGAAGCAGGAGGGCACTATACACTTGAAGCAGGAGAGGGAGAGATTAAAAATGTCTGTAGACAAAGCAGCCAGCTGTTCTTGCACACACTTTGAGGACCCACCCTGGGGTGCTGTAGGTCCCGTACCTTGCAGCTGTTGACACGTTGGAATGTTCTACATACCTCAGATGACCAAGGTGGAGGTCTCATCGGCAGCTCTCCTCAGGAGTTCAGTCCTAACAACCTTGAATTGAATGTAAAAAAACACTTAGATCATCTGGGAGTGAGGCAGCAATGTTGACCATACTGCTGCGTTTTCTCTTGAAGTCTACGATAGTGAGCAGTCCTTGCCATATGCTGCGTGTGTCACTGTTGTAGAGTTGTGGCTGGATTTTGACCCTGCTTTGCTGTTTTGCTACCTTGATGGCTCTGCATAAATCATAGTGACATCTCTTGAGGTCCTGTTGGTCTCCGGAGGCAAAGGCTTTATCCCCTGGGCTGAGAGCAGCACGCACTGGACTATTTATCCACGGCTTCTGGTTTGGGTAGACCCAGACTGATTCTTGGGAACAATGTCTTCAATGCGTTTCCGAATGAAGCTTGTGACCACCTCTGTGTTTACGGAGATGTCCTCAGTTTGAAATACCTCCCAGATGACCCTATCAAAGCAGTCTTGTAACATTGAGTCTGATTGGTTGGACCAGCAGTGGATAGTTTTCACTGTGGCTGCTTCCTGCTTCAATTTCTGCCTGTAGAATTCTGGCGGGCAGGAGAAAGATGAAGGAATGGTCAGACTTTCCAAATGGAGGGCATTGTACTGTGATTGCCATTTTCTATGATGCATTTCATTTCATACATGCATTATATTTATGCCTTGGAATGCATTTCGTTTTCCATTTTAGAAGTTTAATAAAAGCATTAAAAATATTACTTGAGGACAAATATTGGAAGTTTTCGGTTTTACTTTGGATTCAGTTTCTGATTGTCATACTCAACAAATCCTTTTAAAAGGCATGAAAGTATTATGGATTAGCACAGGTTCTAATGGGGCTTTTACACATTGATTTAACTGCCAGGCAAAGTGCTTAAATGGCTTAACACCAATTCTAATCAAATGTCATTAAATTTTCTCCAGGTTTTGATCCATTGCTGAGAGTGTAGTAGGATGAGTTTCCTACTAACCTACTGATTTTGGCCCATATTCCTTCTAAGCTTTACTAGTAGTAGCATACATGAGCAGTTGTCCCAGAAACTGTGGTTTTGTTAAAGGTCCAAAATCAGTTTGAATATAAAGATCATCAATTGTACTATTTCTTGTAAGTACTTGTACAATTTTTGTTTAATTTGTGTCTATACCAGTGGTGCTGCTGCGTAAACTTTTCATTGCACTTTCACATTCACGTGCTTATGCATATGAGTGCCATCATCTCTAAGGGTCTATTCTGGGCCCAACATGTCAATGCAGTTACAAAGAAGGCATGATAGTGGCTATGCTCCATTAGGAGTTTGAGGAGATTTGGTATGCTACCAAAGACACTCACAGATTTCTACAGATGTACCGTGGAGAGAATTCTAACTATTTGCATCACCATCTGGTATGGGAGTGGTTGGGGTGGGCACTGCAAAGGAAAATCAAAGTAAGCTCCTCAAAGTTGTGAACTCAGTCAGCTCCAACATGGGTACTAGCCTTCCCAACATCCAGGACATTGTAGGGTAATGTAAGGGGTGGAAACATATGCAAAATTTACAACCACCAACATTGTGTTGGGGTTCACTTTAAGAGGCTGATCTGACGTAATGATGTAATGATGTGAAGTTTTTTTTGTATCATGCTTTGTGTTCAGTGTTGTATTGATAACAAAGGAGTTGTTACAGTTTCCCATTAATGTAAAATACCTCTTCTTGTTTATTTGTGAAAACTTACAACATCTACAAGGAGCAATGCCTCAAAAAGGAGGCATCCATCATTATGGATCCCCTATCACCCAGGATGTATCCTCTTCTCATTGTTACCATCAGGGAGGAGGAACAGGAGCCTGAAGACACACACTCAATGATTCAGGAACAGCTACTTCCAACCTGCCATCCGATTTCTGAATGGACATTGAATCCATCAACACTACCTCACTACATTTTTTTTCTTTTTGCACTGCTTATTTAATTTAAATTAAATAAGGGAATACACTTCTTACTGTAATTTTCAGTTTTTATTATGTATTGCAATACTGCTGCCATATAACAACAGATTTCACGACATAGGACAATGATGTTAAACGTGATTCTGATTCTAATATGACAATAAACTTGACTTTGGCTTTGAGTTAGAGTATGAGGGGACCTTTGAAATTGAATGAAAATTATTTAGAATGTTGTTAATGTGAATTTCCAAACAAACCAGACTATCCAGCGCTCAATTATTTGATGAGTGACTCTTGCAAAGAAGTTGGGATTGCTGTGATAGCCATTCCCCAAGACCCTTGGCAATTCCAGGTGCTCAAATATAAATGTCAAAAAGTAAGTTGTATGATATCAGCGCTGCGCTGAACTAGGCTGGCTTTGATGGACATTTATCAATGAACAAAAGGTCTTGCTGCTTACAAAAAGGCCTGAGGTCTGTTCTTAGTGGTAGTCTGCTCCATGATCATGGATACAATTAGATGAACTTTTTAGGGGCTTAAACCAATTCATTACATTTTAATGACAGATCAGACTTCGGTTCCTGTGATGTGTTTAAAATATGGTGATATATATGTACTTTGATAATAAATTTACTTTGAATTTTGAATTAGGTTATGAGAACACTCAGTCCTCGTTTATTGTCATTTAGAAATGCATGCATTAAAAATGTTACAACGTTCCTCCAGAATGATATCACAAGAAAACACAGGACAAACCAAGACTAAAACTGACAAAACCACATCCTTATAACATATAGGTACAACAGTGCAAAGCAAAACCATAATTTGAAAAATAATTTTTCATAATTTTGAAGAGCAGACCATGGGCACGGTAAAAAAAAAGTCTCAAAGTCCCGATAGACTCATCATCTCTCGCAGGCGGCAGAAGGGAGGAACTCTCCCTGCCGTGAACCTCCAAGCGCTGCCAACTTGCCAATGCAGCACCATTGGAAGCACCTGACCGCAGCAGACTCTGAGTCCGTCCAAAAACTTCGAGCCTCCGAACAGCCCTCTGACACAGCCTCTCCGAGCACCATCCTCTGCCGAGCGCCTCGACCTCGCCCCGGCCACAGAGCTTCAAGTAAAGCCGAGGACTCGGGGCCTTCCCCTCCGGAGATTCTGGACCACACAGTAGCAGCAACAGCGAAGCAGGCATTTCAGAATTTTCACCAGATGTTCCTCCATGCTCTCACGTTCGTCTCCATCAGATCAGGATTGTGCACAGTACCCTACTTGACGAATAACAGACATCACCACCGGAGTGGCTGCTGTGAGCTGCGTCCTGCTGCCATTTTCTCCTCCTGGATTACAACTATTTCCAAGAAGCAAAAGTGTTTTAATAATTCTATCCTAAATATCTCATCTCATTTTTCAAATTGTTGCTGATTCTAAGCGTTGTCAGGTACCTCTTGTATTTAATAAAATGGCAACTGGGTGCATGTTCATGGTCTGCTGCTGTGGCTCATCCACTTCAAGATTCAATGTGTTGTACATTCACAGATTCCCTCTGCATCGCACTGTTGTAACATGTGGTTATTAGAGTTGCTGTCACCTTTCTGTCAGCTTGAACCTGGCTATTCTCCTCTGACCTCTCTCATTAACAAGACATTTTCACCCAGAGAACTGCCACTCACTGGATGTTTGTGTTTTTTCACACCATTCTCTGTAAACTCTAGAGACTGTTGTGCATGAAAATACAGGACATCACCGGTTTCTTAGGCTACGTCCACACTACACCGGATAATTTTGAAAACATCGGTTTCGAGTAAAAACGACAGGCGTCCACACTAAGCGTTTTCAAAATATCTCTGTCCACATTAGACGGATATTTGGGCAAATCTCCTCCTACTGGGCATGCGCAGGACACACAGCAAACAAGTGAAGAGGAAATGGTATACTTGGTCCGCGTTTGTCCAGTTACAGATTAGAAAAACTTTAAAGGACTTGCTGTTGGCTCTCGTGCAGGAGGACTTAAAACTAAAAAAAAACAAATACTGGAGCGTATGGAGGCAACCGACAGAGAGTTCACGGACAGTATGACCCGGCTGATAACGAACATTGAAAAACTGACTTAACTGTGTTGCATTAATAAAGCACCTTGTTAAATGTATAAAACATGTCTGCATCAGTGTTATCTTGTATTTCCATACAATGTTACATTCGGCTGTTACACATCTATTGTCAGAGAAGTACTTGCATAAATGGGTTAACCACCTTCATAGAAGCAAGGACAAAAAACGGGGCAAAGTGAGTATACTTATTTATTCAGTAAGCTATGGGTCAAAGTATTTGGTGTGTACATTTCTAACTCTTCTGGCTTCAGTCTCATTGCCGTCTGTTCTGAAATTATTAGGTTATGTGGGGGGTTGCGTTCAAGAAAGCAACGAAATGCCGCACTGCGGCCATCTGTTCCGGCACGTCATGACAGCGTTTCTAAATAGTCAAAAAAGCTCACTTTACAATTTAACTCTCACGCCGCTCACACCGACTGCACGTTCTAACAGCCTTACGGCAGTGCTTGTACAGTACCAAGCAGAAGCAGAAAAAGCATTGTTGTTGTGGTGTTGTCATGACAGCGTTTTTAAATCTCTCCGTTTACCCTGTACACACTACAACGGATATTAGGCGTTTTCAGATTTATTCACTCTGGAGACCATTTCTGAAAATCTCCGATGAAAACGCCGTTTTAGTGTGGACAGAGGGTCAAAACGAAGAGAAAAAGCTTTGTTTTCAAAATTATCCGGCATAGGGTGGATGTAGCCTGAGATACTCAAACCATCCCGTCTGCGTTAACAATCATTCTGCGATGTTTGGTCTGAACAACAACTGAACATCTTGACCATGTTGGCACGTTTTTCTGCATTGAGTTGTTGCCCCATGAATGGCTGATTAGATATTTACATTTACAAGCAGTGACCACTGAGATCACATTTTCCCTATTTAAAATTTATTCCACAACGTCTAAGGAAGGGAATTGTGAACTGTCTTTAAAGAAAAACCCAACTACATATATAGAGTTGTTCAAATTTATCTTCTGGTAGGCGCTTTTGGTCCTCTATGTTGTACTGATTAATGCTATTTTACCATTTCCTCGGGTTTCAAATTGCTAAACTGGAGCTGTTCTTGTCTTTGCTGTAGGTAGGGTATGAGAAATGGAATGCTGGAGAACCCAACAATTATCGTGGGATTGAGAACTGTGGTGAAGTAGGAACACATAATTTGCGATGGAATGACTTGCATTGTGAAATATTACGTGACTGGATATGCAAAATTAAAAAAGGCAAGGATTAAAGAAAGCTTTCTCATTTTTAGCACACATTATGGAATTGAATTTAAAGTTTACTAACTATCAAGAGTTATAGTATAAACTTGAAAACTGAGAAGCTCCTGATAGTGAAGTCTTCAGGCTTTTTAGCTGGTAAAAACCAAAATCTATAATATGTCATATCCTCTTTGTCACATTACTCACCTACCACCAGCTTTAATGGGGACGTAACAACTGTTAAGATTAATACTTCAGCAAGATAGAAGATAGATCATGTTAGACACCTCCAGTGAGACCATTCTATGTACTCCTGGTCTCTGTAACTAAGAGGGGATATGCTGCTATACACAGAGCGTGGAGAAGTTTCACCAGAGTTCTCATGTATTGCTGAGGTGGTTGTATGTGGAGAGAATTGGGTCAACAAGACTTGTATACATGAATGTTTCGAACAGCTTAAGGAGACTAACTGAAATGTTCAAAATTTTGACAGAGTTCAACAGGCCAGATGCAGGTAAATCATTTACTCTGGCTTGGATGGGGAAGGGGATCTTTAACCAAGGGTTACAATCTCAGTTTTTGGGATAAGACTGCACTCATAGTGTAGTGAACCTGAAGAATTCTCAATCACGAAAGGCTGTGCAGGCCAAGTCCTTGAATATAAGGAGAAAGATAGAGTTCTATAGACAAAAAGAATCAATGGATATGAGGACAGTGAAAACTTGGTCTTCAGGTAGCCATGATTATAATAAATATCAGAACCATCTTAAAATCCAAATAGCCTATTTCTGCCCCCATTTTTCATTACTTCTATGTTAATTCAAGCTCTGAAAGCAAATACAGTATTTCTTACGAATTTTTAAAATAAATGTAGTTGTTATGAGTTCCAGGCTTATTCCACTTTGCGAAAGGAAGCGGAAGAATTATTGGGAAAGGGCAGTGAAGTGAGACTGATGGGATTGCCATACAGGGAACTAACATTTCTGTATAAACTGCTGTATTGGAAACTTATCTATAATTCTAGAATTGGGAGAAACGATGAGAAAATGTCCTTCTTCTATCAAAGTCAATCACAGGAATTTAAACTTGACCATTTTTGGGAGACATTTCAAAGGAATGTATATTTTATACTTCTATCTGTGTTCTTCTTGTAAAGAATTCAACGATTATTGAAGAAGCTGATCCTTGTTTAATCTTCCTTCACCACACCCTGCTCAAGAGCTAGTCTGTAGGGCATCATCCAGACAAGTATCAGAGTTTTTTGAAATTCAGACTATGTTAAATTACTTCATATGGAAAATTTCTGTTTAGGATGAACATACACCCAAGTTTTTTGAAATTTTACTTAATAAAGGAGCATGTTTGAGCCATTGAGCCTTGCTTTATAGTCGTAAGCATGTACCTAAAATTCAGTCCGGTGAGTTAACTGGTCTTTGTGTTTTACAATATATTGGCTTTGTAAAGTACTGGTGTTCAGTAAGCTTAATTGTTACTGATCACTTGCTGTGGTTACAGCAGCTGTTTTCTGCAGTGAACATTATTAAGCAGCCATTTGAGACACTTTACAAACTCTTGCATACATAGTAATCCAAGGATGGCCAGCATTTGCTGGAGAAGGTCTCTATACTTGAAGTTCTATTCGTAACCTACACCTGCTCATGCTTAATGTGTTTCTGGACCCAACAGACACAGAGGATCTGTACTACAACAAGAGTATGCTTGGAAAAACACTTTTCCAGGGAGGCAGTAAGGTAATGGGGAAAGGGGAAATAGATAGCTGAGATGCCTGGAGAGAAAGAAGAGATAAATGAATAACCATGTACTGAAAGAGTAATAAAAACATTTGGTTAAGGAATGTCACAACAGGTCAACAGCAGATGCCATTTCATAGTCTCTTCACTCAACCTTTGTAACATCTGGATAATGAAGATGCATACATTAGGATGCTCTTCATTGACTACAGCTCGGCATTCAATACTATCATCACCTCAAAACTAATCAATAAACTTCAAGACCTAGTCCTCAATACCTCCTTGTGTAACTGGACCTTCGATTTTCTTACTTGCAGACCCAAATCTGTTCAATTGGTAAAATCATCTCCTCCACAATCTCCATCAGCACAGGTGTACCACAAGGCTGCGTGATTATCCTCCTGCTCCACTTGCTTTATACTTATAATCACAGCTCCAATGCCACAATTAAGTTTGCTGACAACACCACTGTTGTTGGGCAAATCAAAGGTGGTGATGAATCAGCATAATCAGCATGAATCAGGGAGACTGAAAATCTGGCTGAGTGGTGCCACAAACCTCTCATTCAATGTCAGCAAGACCCAAGTCTAAAGTGATGATTATTGACTTCAGGAGGAGGAAACTGGAGGTCTATGTGCCAGTCCTCATTGGGATATCAGAGGTGCAGAGGGTCAGAAACTTTAAATTCCTAGGTGCTATCAATTTAGAGGATCTGTCCTGTCCAGCATCTAAGTTCACTTACGATGAAAGGATGGCAGTGCCTCTAATTACTACTTTCTTAGTTTGCAAAGGTTTGGCATGCCATCTAAAGCTTTGAAAACTTCTATAGATATGTGGTGGAGAGTACATTGACTGGTTGCATCATAGCCTAGTATGGAAACACCAATGTCCTTGAACTGAAAAGCAGTGGATCCAGCCCAGTCCATTATGAGTAAAGTCCTCCCCACCACTGAGAGAATCTACATGGACAACTGAAGCAGGAAAGCAGCTTCTTTCATCAAGGAGTACTACCATCCATGCCATGCTGTCTTATCGCAGCTGCCATCTGGAAAGAGGCACAGGTGCCTCAGGACCCACATCACCAAGTTCAGGAACAGTTATTATCCCTCAACCATCAGGCTCCTTAACCAGAGTGGATAACTTCACTCAGTTTCACTCACTCCATCACTGAACTGTTCTCATAACCTATGGACTCGCTTTCAAGGACCCTTCATCTCATGTTCTCAATATTTATTGCTTATTTATTATTTATGATTATTTTTATTTTTTTCTCAGCTCAGACTGGTAAAACCTGAGGTACGGCCAGAGACGAACACACTCACTTCTCAACTGCTAGGAACTTTCAGACTCTTCTAGTGGTATTTAGTCTTGTGACCTTCTGGAGATTTCCATAAATATTGCTGTGCAGGCCTAATTGTTTATTGCTATTGTGTAGTGACTTTGGATGATATCAGATGTAAATATTACTATTGGGACAATGTACAGACCCTGTTTATGTTCCATAGTCATTCAATTTCCTCTTTTAATTCAGCATATTTCTGGTATTTTTCACTCATTAAATTCTGAATGTTTCGTGCGTTTCAAAAGTAAATAGTTCCTGTTTGTTTATCCTGTAATATTATAACCAGATGGTTATTGTAGTTTGTTCTATCTGTAATAATGGATCAGTTATAATATCATTTGTAGGGCTCTGACTCTAAAACTGGATTAAGCTTGTACTTATAGTAAGGTACGGTGTCTGTTATGAGATTGTATTTTAAAATAAGATTTTGGTGAATAGTGTTTCATTTGGCTGTATTTCTATGCATTGTTGAATGACAATTAAACTTGAAGTTGAATGTAATTAATTACTTGTTTATTATTTGTTTATAATTTAATATTCTAATTCCCTAGGAAAAACTGTAAAGCCTGAACCTTCAACTGAAACTTCAGGAAGTGAGTAAAGATTTTTAATAATTGTCATTTTATTGCCATGCAGTCATATGGTACAGAAACAAAATCTTTGGTCCACCATGTATATGCTGATCATAAGCTATTTTTCTATACTAACCCTGTTATAAACATTTGATCCATTGTTTTCTACATGTTGGTTACTTAGAACATAGAATGTAGAACAGTACAGTACAGAACAGAATAGAACAGGCCCTTTGGTCCACAATGTTGTGCCAACCTTTTAGACTCATAGAAAATTTCAGCACAGTAACAGGCCTTTCAGCCCATCTAGATCATGCCAAACCATTTAAGTTGCCTACTTCCATTGACCTGCACTGGGACCATAGCCCTCCATACTCCTACCATCAAGGTACCTGTCCAAGCTTCTTAAAAGTTGAAATCGAGATCGCATGCTCCACTTGCGTTGGAAGCTTATTCCACCCTCTCGCCACCGTCAGAGCGAAGAAACTTAAATTTATCACCTTTCTACCTCAGTAGAAAGAGCCTGCTTTTGCATTTACCCTATTTATAACCGTCATAATCTTGTATACCTCTATCAAATCTACCCTCAGACTTCTATGTTTCAAGGAATAAAGTCCTAACCTATTCAATCTTTCCTTATAACACAGGTCCTCCAGTCCCAGCACCATCCATGTAAATTGTCCTGTACTCTCAACCTTATTTGCATCCTTCCTGTAGGTAGGTGAACAAAACTGCACACAATATTTCAATCTAGGCCACAGCAACATCTTACAAAACTTCACTCTGTGTTCCACTTTCAATGAATTATGGACCTGTATTCCCAGATCTCTTTATTCAACAGCACTCCTCAGTATCCTACCATTCACTATGTAAGACCTACCCTGGTTGGTTTTACCGACATGCAACACCTCACACTCGTCTGCATTAAATTCCATCTGCATTTTCGGCCAATTTTTTCAGCTGGTCCGGATCTTGCTGCAAGCTCTGATAGTCTTTCTCGCAGTACATCAATCATGATGTCAACAGCAAATTTGCTGATCCAGTTAACCGCATGATCATCCAGATCATTGATGTAGATGACAAACAATACAGGACCCAGCTCTGATCCCTGTGTGGCATTCCACTAGCTGCAGGCTTCCAGTGAGAGAGGCAACCATTTACTACCACTCTCTTATTTCTCCAATTTACTACCTTATCTTGAATGCCAAGTGACTGAACCTTATTGACCAACCTCCCATGCAGTACCTTGTCAAATGCCTTGCTAAAATCCATGTAGACAACATCCACTGCCTTGCCTTCATCAGCTTTTCTGGTAACTTCCTCAAAAAAATCTCTATAAGGTTGGTTAGATATGACCTATCACACACGAAGCCATGCTGACTATCTTTAATCAGTCCATGTCTATCCAAATAGTTATATATGGTCGTATAGGAGACTGGGACTGAGAGGGAAATAGATCAGCCACGGTGAAATAGTGGAGCAGACTCAATGGGTCAAATGGCCTAAATCTGCTCCTATAACTTTTGGTCTTACGGTCTTACATCCAGTCCCTTAGAATACCTTCCAATAACTTTCCCACTACTGATGCCAGGCTTACTGACCTATAATTTCCTGTTCTTTTTAAGAGTTTTTCTTAAACAGCAGAGCAACATTGGCTATCCTCCAGTCCTCCAGTACCTCACCTGTTGCTAAGGATGATTTAAATATCTCTGCTAGGGCCTCTGCAATTTCTACACTTGCCTCCCACAGGGTCTGAAGGAACACTTTGTCGGATCCTGGGGATTTATTCAACATAATTTGCCTCAAGACAGCAAACACCTCCTCACGTGTAATCTGTATAGTGTCCATGAAGTCAATGCCGCTTTGCCTCACTTCTATAGACTCTGTCCATTTAAGATCTCTCCCCGTCTCTTTTGGATCCACATATGGATTACTATTCTGATATTCCTGAGAACCAGTTTTGTCCCTTGCAATCCTTTTATTGCACTCCAAGGGAATATATATAACCCTTCCCATATCGCTCTCCATTTCCCCATCATCCATGTACCTATCCAACAGTCTCTTAAATGTCCCTAATGTATTGTCTCAACCAGTACCCCCGAGCAGCATGTTCTATGCACTTAAAATTCTGTGCAAAGTCCTAGCTCTGATATTTATCCGATACTTCTCTCCAATCACCTTAAAATGATGTCCTCTTGTATTCATCTTTGCTGCCCTGGAATAAAAGGTGCTGGCTGTTCTCTCAATTTATTCCTCTTATCATCCACCTCTGCCACTTCTCAGCCTAGCTCTGCATCTAATTAATGTCCTACTGTAACCTGTGACAAAGCTCTACAGTGTCCACAACACCACAAACCTTCATGTCATCTACAAACTTAGTAAACTACCCTTTCACTTCCTCATCCAAATCATTTATAAAAAAAATCACAAAAAGCAGGGGTCCCAGAACGCCACTGATCATGGATCTCCAGGCAGACCAGACCCAACTCTCAGCATTCTCTGATTTCTGTGGGCAACCAATTCCAAATCCACCCAGTCAAGTTTACCTGAATCCCATTCCTTCCGATAGCCAGCTGGTGGCGTAGTGGCATTGGTGCCGGACTCCAAGCGAAGGCTCCCGAGTTCGAATCCAGCCAGCTCCCTTGCACATTTTCTATCCGTGCTGGGTTGAGCATCGAGCTAGCAACTCAGCCTCGTAAAAATAAGAAAGCCTGCTAAAATCACGCGGTCATGACGGCGTCCCGATGATTCCACTTGGAGTTAAGGGCCTTCTTCTTCTTCTTCCATTCTTCCTGATGTTTTGATTGAGGCTACTATGGGGAAAATCTTTTTTTTTAATTTATTGAGATACAGTGTGGAATATCCCCCTCTGGACCTTCGAGCCAACTGCCCAACAATCCCTTGATTTAATCCTAGCCTAATCACCAGACAAATTACAAATGTCCAATTAACCTACCAACTGGTACGTCTTTTGACAGTGGGAGGAAACCAGAACACCTGGAGGAAACCCACGGGGTCACAGGGAGAACGTACAAACTTTTTACAGACTGCGGCAGGAATTGAACCCAAGTCACCCCTACTGCAAAGCATTGTATTAACCATTATGCTAGCCTGTCACCCAACCTTGTTGACTGCCTTACTAAGATCCATATACACCACATCCACTGCTCTGTCTTCATCAATTTGTTTTGTCATTTCCTCAATGGTATCAATTAGGCTCGTGAGGCATGTTGTTCCCTCACAAAGCCACGCTGACTATCCTTAATCAGACTAGGCTTCTGCAAATGCTCATAAATCCTGTTGGTAAAACTTCTCTGCAAGAATTTGCCCACCACTGAGGTAAGATTCAGTGGCCTATATTTCCCAGGATTATTCGTATAAATTTTTTTGAACAAAGGAATAATGTTTGCCACCCATCCAGTCTTCTGGTACTACTCCTGTGGCAGTGAGGATGCAAAGATTATCATGAAAGGTGCAATCTCTTCCCTCATTTCCTGTAGTAAATTGGAATATATCCTATCTGGTCCCAGGGACTTATCTATCCTAATGTTTTTCAAATGGCCCAGCACAATATCCTCTTTCTTAAGCTCAACATATTCAAGCATATTATTCTATTCTACACTGACCTCACATTTGTCTAGATCCCTCTTACTGGTGAATACTGAAATAAAGTATTCATTGAGGATCTCATTACAAGAATCACCAATTGTAATAATGATCAGGGAGGCACAGAGAGAATCTGTAATTACTGACAAGTACCTTTATGTCTCAATGGAAGAACACGTGAACTTGCCGAATACCTGTGTGCCTAGCTGCTTAGATTCCCTGACTTTCCATGAACAGTTAAAGAATTGAAAGTATAATACCAGTTAAAAGGAGGTTCTGCTGCTGGCCACATGTTCTTCAAAGTCCCTTTTCAATTTTCCACGTCCTTGGGGCAGATTGCATCTATGATGCAGAATCTCCTACAAAGTTATCGCTGTGTTGTACAAACGGTATGTGAAAACCTCTGCTTTTATACTCATTTCTTACCAATTCAAATATTGCATTCCATTTTTCTTGGTATTGGTCATGTGTCTGACCGTTAATACCTTGTCACTGGCTCTGCTCCAAGCCAGCATCTATTTATTGCCCTCTTCCTCACAAGTGATAATCAGTAATTTATAATTCTTTGTCCTCAATCAGCAACCAGCTTGAATCACGCAGAACAAATACAGACCCCAACAGTAACAAACCTGCATGTTATATCCAACCAAAGAACACCTCACAAGCAATTTCTTAATTGGAAACGATCCGTAGTTCATCAGATTACCTGGAGCATAATTGTGTCGACTTTAAAACACTAATCAAGCCAAACAACTTTGTCTCACAAAATGGAGACTACAGAGTCTCTTCACAAAATGGCAGCCACCAAATCCTTACTGATGGCAAGAGCAAAGGCATTTGGTCCATTTGCTTCCACTGTCCTTGATTCATATAAATTCAATGATTTGTAAACTGTAGTTCTCTCTGGCCAACAATTCCAGTGCCTCCTCTGATTCCAGACACATTTACTTTTTCCCTAATTGGTCCTACCCTTACTCTAGTCATCCTCATGTTCTTTGCATTCTTTGCCTTGGGGTTTTCCTTAATCCTACTTGCCAAGACCTTCACATGTCCTTTTCCAGCTCTCCTAAATCCCATCTTAATTTCCTTTCTGGCTTTCTTATAACTCTCAAAGGCCCTATCTCATCCTTGTTTTCTAAACTTTAAGTATGTTTTTTTTTCTTTCTCTTGACTAAATGTTCCACTTCTCTTGTCAACCATGGTTCTTTCATCCTACCATCCTGTCCCTGCCTCAGTGATACAAACCCATCCAGAACCCCAGGCAAATGTTTCCCAAACAGCCTCCACATTTCTGTTGTACATTTTCCTGAGTGCATCTGTTTCCAAATTATTCCCAAGATCCTACTTAGCATCATAATTCACTTTCCTCCAACTAATTACTTTCCCACATTGCTCCTTCTATTTCCATCCAAGGCTATGCTAACGGGCAAGGAGTTGTGGTCACTATCTCTAAGATGCTCACCCACTGAGAGATCTGTTATCTGATCAGGTTGAATTCAGTATGGCATCTCTTCTTGATGGCCTTTTCATATATTGTGTCAGGAATCCTGACACATATTGCAAATTCTTCCCCATCTAAACTTTTTGCACCAAGGAGATGCCAATTAGTATTAGAGAAGCTGAAGTCACCCATGATAACAATCCTATTATGTTTGCACCTTACCAAAATCTGCCTCCTATTCTGCTCCACAGTTTCTCTGTTGCTATTGGGAGGTCTGTCAAACTCTCTCAATAGATTGAATTGCTCACTTCCGGTTTCTGACCTCTGCCCGCACTGACACAGTGGATAATCCCTCCATGTGATCCTCTCTTTCTACCGCTATGATATTATCCTTGATTAGCATTGATACATCCATACTCTTTTACCCACCCCCATCCCTGTTGATACTTCTAAATCCTGGAACAAAGAAACTAACATGTTGTCAAGATACTTTTTAAAGGATTACGATTATGGGCAAGACGGGCATCAGGGACAGCTTTTTCACACAAATGGGGCACATCTTTGGAATGAGCTGCCAGAATTATTGGTTGAAGAAAGCACATTAGCAACATTCAAGAGCCACCTGGCTGAGTATAGGGAGATGACAAGTTCAGAGGGCTAAGGGGTAAACATGGACAGATGAGTCTAGCTCCCTGGGCAACACAGCATGGACGAGTTGAACCGAATGGGCTGCTTCCACCCTGTATGACTCTGACAAGATGACTTCGGCTTTAAATGTTGTCAGATTACCCTGCCTTCATCACTCCCTCAAGCAGTGTATTCCACATTCCAATCACGCTCTGGTTGATAGACTTCTTTTTTTAGATCCCCTCTAAAGCTATTCCTCTTTACCCTATCCCTATGTCCTTTTGTTTAGAATGTTCAAAGTAAATTTATATTCAAATATGTAATGAATATGTTACCATACATTAATTTGAGCTTCATTTCCTTGCAGGCCTTTACAGAAAAAAAGAAAGATGATAGTATTTATGAAAAACTATACATAAACAAAGTCTGACAAACAACTGATGTGCAAAAGAGGACTAAATATGCAGTTAGAACAAAAATATCTCTGCTCTGGGGAATGTTTCCTACCATCTGTTCTATCAATGCCTATCCTCCTTTGTATATCTCAGCCAAGTGGCTGTTTCTGTGCTGCTCAGCTCTGTGATACTATGACCTGCTGTTTCACATTGTGCTCTTGCAAACCTTTGTCCATTGGCTTCACATTGTAATCTCTATCATTTTGTGAGGGCAAGTGTGTTGCAGTTAATTAAGATTAAAATTAAATTTCATTGGCACACCATTACTTCCCTACACATGTATTCATTTCTCTACCAGTAATGGTGATATGTGCCATTTTACTCACGCACCTCCCGTAAACTCTATGGTGAGGAAGGGCAAGAACAGGAAGGGTGTGGCATTCCCCTATATGTTGTACACAATCCTGGCCTGGAAATATATCGCTGGCCCTTCATCATTTCTAGGTATAAATCCTGGAAATTCCCACTCCAACAACATTGTTGCCATCCTTTTACAGGGGAAAAACTGCAGTCAGGATAGTAACTAATCACTTAACACTTAAAATGGGAGGAACATTTTAGCTTGTACATACAGAGTTAAGTCTAATAAAGTGAAATGTGTTGTTCATCACCTTAGAAGAAAAGTACTGTTCAAGATTATTTTAAATATTAAAAAATAAATTTTAAAAATTCTTTCAGTTTTTAAATTTTTATTCTCATTCATATATCTCAAGCATAATTTAATTTCTTGAGTCAATGATTTAAATGCAATTTTATATTTCCTGTCCTTTACTTCCTGATTTACAGAATGTGAGCCTAGATGAGAGTTCTTCAATCTGATTGAATGAAGAATCTCACTCCTTTTTCTCTTTCTGATAATCATCATGGATCCTCAAAGGAGGCATACTTTGATCAGACACAGGGCTAGCTCAATTCTCCTGACAAGTTCATGAAATGCCATTGGACTTAAAGGGATGTTGAAAAACAAATTCTGAGTCAAACTGCTAGTGTGGATTGCATCATTTTGTATCTTGATCCTAAAAATAAATATGAAGATTGTTGTAGATAGTGCAGATATCCAATGACTTATAACAAACAGAAGCATGTTAAAGTTCTTCAGGATGTTTCCTTTTGTTAATTGTGTATTTGTCATTCAACGGTTCTGTAAATTTGCATATTTACAATACATGAATTTATACAGATATACATTCTTTCCTGAACTAATACTTTTTGTGAATGGTGAAAAACAGCTCTAACAACAGACGATGGCTGGCTAATATATGACGAATCTCAGTACTATATTAATCAAGAAGAATTGGCATGGGATGAGGCAAGGGAATTCTGCAAAAAAGGGTTTGGCGACCTTGCTGTAATCAGCAGTGCTTCCGAAAGAATCTTTTTGTGGAAATCGGTAATATACATTTCACTTTGGAAATCAATCTCTTTAAGTTATTGATTAACAATTTATTTTTAGTGGTTTTGTCTACCTTGGAATTAACCTAAATATCATTGCAGATTTTGAAATACCCCTCCAATCAATATTTTATTGGCTTGCTTGTGGGTCTTGACAAAACTATAAAGTAAGTAAACATCTTGATAATTGATCTTTATCCTTATATTTCACTCTTTGGATTTAAGGTCTTTAGTTCCTCTTATCAGTTGGGGATACACTCTTATAAGGTACTAAGGCAAATACTGTGAAGTATTTATGCATTCAATGTGGATGCATATGCGTTGAATTAGCTTTCCATTGCTTTTGGAGTTGGGTTTCCTCAATGATGCCAGGGACACGAACTTTATTCACATTGCCATGTAAATGGGAAAATTAGATAGGAGAAGCAATATCATTTAAATTCTCCTAACAATTACTGTATTAAGCATCCAAGCTGGACTTTAATGATGTGTCAAAGTTGGGAAATACAATTAAATGACTATTTGGATAATAGTGCCAATTCTCCTAGGCTGGGAAGGAGTCTAAGAAAAAGACACTGTACTCACACAAGATGTTGGAGGAATTCACCAGGTCAGGCAGCATCTATGGAGGGAAATGGACAGTTGGGGCTTCAGGTCAAGACTATTCATCTGGACAGATCTGCAGTCTCCTGCATTTGTATTTTTGACCATTTACCATAGCCTCACTTATGGGATCAGAGATTAAGTACATCATGAGCTTTGCTATTGGTCTTTCAATGCAGTTTCAATTGTGAAATGTGGAACTGCTTTCTTCAACTCTTGGCCAATCGGATGATCATCAGTGGTAGGAAAATATAGAATAACTTTGCCAAAATACAGTTAATTCTTACTTGGAGAAGGGTGGGTGAATAGCATACACTTGCTAAAAGGAAGTTGTCTGATCAATCTGATTGAGTTCTTTCATGAAATAACAGTCAGGTAATAAAGTTAATACAGTAACTATGGATTTTCAAAAGGTACTTGAATAGTATCATACAAGGAGTTGGTAACTTAATTATGGCAGGATTTTAAAGTGTCATTTAAAAATAATAAGAATCAGGTTTATTATCACCGACAGATGTTGTAAAATTTGTTGTTTTGCAGCAGCAGTGTAGTGCAAAACATGAAATTTACTATGTGTTACAAAAATAAGTAAATAACATTAGAGGAATGATGAGGTAATCTTAATGGGTTCAAGGACCATTCAGAAATCAGAAAGCAGAGAGGAAGAATCTGTTCCTAAATTGTTGAGTGAGAGGTTCCAAGTTCCTGTACTTCCACCTTGATAGCAGTAAAGAGAAGAGAGCTTGTCCCAGAAGGTGAGGGTCCTCTGTGATGGATGCCGCCATCTTGAGGAATTGCCTCTTGAAGATGTCAGGTAATAGATTTCTCAGTAGGTGAACCTTTGGTACACTATTGCCTTGGACAGAGATAGGACAAGAAGGTATGGGAAAGTTTAATTGGTGGGGAGGAGTGAATTATGATGCCGTTAAGTTGGTACTTTGGAGCATAAGTTGGGAATGTATTTTCTCAGGAAAATGCATAGCGGAAATGCGTAGATGTTTGAGGAGCATTTACATGGGTTTGTCCCATAGAGGCAGAGATACGATGGTAGGGTAAAAAAAAAACCCAGGGCTGACAATAGATTTGGAGCATCTAGTCAGGAGGAAGAAGTAAGCATACTTAGGTGTAGGAAGCAAGGATCAGATAGGGCACTTGAAAGAGTTATAAGGTAGCCAGAAAGGAGGTTAAGAAGGAATGTAGGAGAGTTGGAAGGGGACATGAAAAGTCCTTGGCAAGAAGGATTAAGGAAGACCCCAAGGCATGCAACATGTACATCAAGAACACGAGGATGATTAGAGTGAGGATAGGGCTGATGAGAGAAAAAGAAGAAATGGGTGCCTGCAGCCTGAGGAGGTAGGGAAGGTCCCAAATGAATACTTCGCTCCAGTATTCACCCGTGAGAGGGACCCTGGCAAATGTGGGATTATCATAGAAAAGGGTAACATCATGGGCTGAAGGATCTGTACTGTGCTGTACTGTCCTATCTTCTATGTCTTTGATAAAAACATAAGATATAGGAGCAGGACAGGAGAAGGCCATCTGGCCCATCAAGCCTGCTCCGCCATTCAATAAGATCATGGCTGATCTGACTATGGACTCATCTCCACCTACCTGCATTTTCCTCCTAACACTTATGTGTGGGTGTTGGGGGGCAGTGGGTTGAGATTGTGTCTGTGATGGAACTGGCTGAGTCTGAGTCTACAACCCTGTGCAGCCTCTAGTGGTCCTGTGCATTGGTACCTCCATAATGTCATGTGTGTAACCAGTCAGGACTGGGATCAGAATCAGGTTTAATATCACTGGAATATGTCATGAAATATGTTGTTCTGTGGCAGCAGTGCATTGCAATACATAACAAAAAAGTCTCTAAACTGCAATAAGAAATATCCATTAAAAATTCAATTAAGTAAGAAGTGCAAAAAGAAAGCAAAAACGTGAGGTAACGTTCATGGGTTCATTAACCATTCATAAATCTGATGGCAGAAAGGAAGAAGCTGTTCCTGAAATGTTGAGTGTGTCTTCAGTCTCCTGTACCTCCTCCTCGATGATAGCAATGAAAAGAGGGCATGTCCTGGGTGATGGAGTTCCTTAATGATGGATGCTGCCTTCTTGAGGCATTGCCTTTCGAATGTGTCCTCGATGCTGGGGAGGCTAGTGCCCATGAGGGAGCTGCCTGAATTTATAACTTTCTGTGACTTTTTCTGATCCTGTGCAGTGGCCCTTCCATACCAGAAAGTGATGCAACCAGTTAGAATGCTCTCCATGGTACATCTGTAGAAGTTTGCTTGTGTCCTTGGTGACATACCAAGTCTTTTCCAACTTCTCGTGAAATATAGCCCAGTTGTGCTTTCTTTGTAATTGCATCAATACTTTGGACCTTTCCACTGGATGCTTTCCACTGTACATCTGTAGAGATTTTTAAAAGTCCTCGAACTCCTAATGTAGCCACTGGCATGCCTTCTTTGTGATTGCATCAATGTGTTAAGACCATAAGACATAGGAGGAGAATTAGGCCATTCAGCCCATCGAGTCTGTTTCACCATTCCATCATAGCTAATCCTGGATCCCACTCAAATCCATACACCTGCTTTCTTGCCATATCCTTTGATGCCCAGCCCAATCAGGAAATGATCAAATTCCACCTTGAGTATATGCATGGACTCGGCCTTCACGGCAGTCTGTGTCAGAGCATTCCACAGATTTACTGCTCCCTGGCTAAAAAGTTCCTCCTTACCTCTGTTCTAAAAGATAGATCCTCAATTTTGAGGCTATGCTTTCTAGCTGTGGATACCCCTACCATAGGAAATATCCACCCTATCTAGTTTTTTCAAAATTTGGTAGGTTTCAACAAGGTTCCCCCCGCCCCCCCACATATTCTTTTAAACTCCGATGAGTACAGACCTAAAGCCCAGAATCATCCTCGTGAATCTCCTCTGGACTCTCTCCAATGCCAACACATCCTTTCTGAGATAGGGGGCCCGAAACTGTTGACAGTGCTCCAAGTGCAACCTGACTAGTGTCTTATAAAGCCTCAGCATTTTCTCCCTGCTTTTATATTCTATTCCCCTTGAAATACATGCCAACATTCCATTTTCCTTCTTTATCTCTCAACCTGTAAATTAGCCTTCTGGGAGTCTTGTATGAGGACTCCTAAGTCCTTCTGCACCTCTGATGTTTGAACCTTCTCCCCATTTAGATAATAGTCCGCACTATTGTTCCTTTTGCCGAACTACATTACTATATCACACATTTACCAACACTGTATTCCATCTGCCATTATTTTGCCTATTCTTCCAATCTGTCTAAGTCCTGCTGCAATCGCGTTGCTTCCTCAGCGCATCCTACCCCTCCACCTACCTTCATATCACTACAAACTTTGCCACAAAGCCATCATTATCATTATACAAATCATCAACAAGCAATGCGAAAAGCAGTGGACCCAATACTGACCCCTGAGGAACATCACTAGCCACAGGCAACCAACCAGAAAAAAGGGCCCTTTTAATCCCACTCGCTGTCTCCTGCCTGTCAGCCATTCAATTTTCCGTGCCAGTATCATTCTTGTAATGCCAAGAAAAATGTTGGGCCCAAGATGTTGATGCCCTGGAACTTGAAACTGCTCATTCTTTCCACTGCTGACCCTTCAATGAGGACTGGTAACTGTTCTCACAACTACCCCTTCCTGAAGTCGACAATTAATTCCTCAGACTTGCAGTTGATGGTTGTTGCGACACCATTCAACCAACTTATCCCACTCTTATATGGCTCCTCATTGCCAACTGAGATTCTGATGGCACTTGAGCTGTGCCTAGCTATACAGTCATATGTGTAGAGAGAGTAGAACAGTGGACTCAGTGTAGAATCCTGATGGGCATAGATGAGACAGAAAGTTAGTACTTTTTGCCTGGGGCAAGGTAGTCTAGAACTAGAGGGTACAGGTTTAAGGTAAGAAGACAGAAATTTAAAGGAGATCTAAAGAGTTAGTTTTTCCACACAGAGGGCGATGTATGTCTGGAACATACTGCTAGAGGAGGTAATGGAAGCAGATATAATTACAACATCTATAAGGCATTTGGAGAGTTGCTTGGAAAGGAAAGGAATGGAGGGATACAAACCCAATGCAAGAAAATGGTCTGAGCATTGATAGGAATCACATTTGGGATGGACGAGATGTGCTAAAAAAACATGTTTCTCTGCTGAATCATTCTTAGATTCTATGAAATTTTAAATGCTTTATTGCTACTATCTTTGAGAAATGAATCTTGCCAAAATCATCAGAGCTCACCTGTAAAAATAACATACTGGATTAGAAGTTGAACTTTGGTATAAATGATGGGGTTCTTTACTTATTTTATGTCTTAACTATGGTTTAAACATTTGAAGAAGCAGATTTTAAGTGCTGGTGTTGGTGGTGCAGAGTCTTTTGTGTGCCTTTCTAATGATATGATTTCCAAGAGCATGTAGACATAGTGATATCTCAGCACAGAGAGCCTGCTCTCTCCTGACAAGTAGTGAGGCCCTACCTTCCAGGCCAAAGCTACTAGTGCCATCAAGCCAATGAAGGATTTACATGGATTCAGTCACACCTTGGGACGTGTTTGCACAGTGAAAAGCTTGTTAAAATATGCGTTTTTGAAATAATCATTACACCAAAAACATAATTCCACCATTAAAAATCTTGAAAGAAGTAAATATACTAACAAAAACAATTCCCTTAGTAACACACATAAAAGTTGCTGGTGAACGCAGCAGGCCAGGCAGCATCTCTAGGAAGAGGTGCAGTCGACGTTTCAGGCCGAGACCCTTCGTCAGGACTGAAGGGTCTCGGCCTGAAAAGTCGACTGCACCTCTTCCTAGAGATGCTGCCTGGCCTGCTGCGTTCACCAGCAACTTTTATGTGTGTTGCTTGATTTTCCAGCATCTGCAGAATTCCTGTTGTTTGCGTTTCAATTCCCTTAGTGATTGATTTCCTTCATTCAGTTGTTGTTCTTGTGCCAGAGGTTTAGTATTAAGTCTATCCAGGTTGAGAATGGAAGGCTGAGGCAGTGCAAGCTGAGAAATCTATCAGCACAGAATGGAGGCAGAAGCAATGGGAGGCAGTGGGGTGGAAGATGCTGCTCCTGGCCTCGGCGACACCAGAAATGAAAACCAGGGCTCCCTGTGTCACCTGGATGAGTCCTGGTCTTACATCTCTCCCACTGGGTCCCATTAATTTACAACCAAAATATATTTATTAAAAAACTGGAGCATTGCTTAGAGATTAAATACAGGATTGCAAAAAAGAACGACGCAGATGAGTGACCTGTCCTTTTCCAATGAGACTAACATTTTTTTTACCTTGATTTCTTAGGTGGATCGACAGTTCTCCAATTGCTTATCTTGCTTGGGCCCAGCATGAGCCTAATTTTGCAAATAATGATGAAAACTGTGTTACCATGTACACAACCATGGGTAAGAATTAACATTGCTGTAAAAGTGCTTGGAAACATATGTCAAAATGGTGTGGGGTGCATGCAACTATTTTATTAGTGGGGTGCAGGGGGGTGGGGTGATTTTAGTACCAGCACAACATGCAATGCACCATGCACATTCACACTGCATTCAATGTTCTTGTGTACAATTACATGCCAATGCATGCAATGCATTTACATGCATTATTTTCACAATCCCTTGAAATCCAAACTCAAAAGAATGTTTCCCTATATGCTTTGAGCTCTGAAAGTTAAACTTCTCAACTTTGTGATTGATATCCTTCCATATCCTCCCATTCTCTACATATTCATGTGCCTATGTAGCAGAGCATTAAATACTTCCACACCCTGTTCATCAAGCATCTATTTACCTTTTCCATAAAAAATATTCACAGTCTATCCTTTGAGGATAAGAATTCCAAAAATTCATGACCCTCTGAGAGAAAGAAATTCAACTCATCTCCATTTTAAGTGCTTCACCCCTTAATATTTATTGTGTTTTTAATTATTGTGTTCCTTTATCTTATTGCATTCGTTTTTGTGCTGCACAAAAACACAATAATTAAAAACACAATGAATATAAATGCATAAGATATCTTATATACATAAATTGATTGTATGTCCATAAAGTGATACTGGGCACAGGAGTGTCTGTACATAAGGTGACTGACAGGAAATCATAAAGTAGTGGCGTTGGTGGGGGATGTGGAGGGATTGGGTTAGGGGTGGAGGTGTTGAGCAGCCTTATTGCTGAGGGAAACTAACTGTTTTTGAGTCTAGTGGATCTGGCATGGATGCTCGTAGCCTCCTCCCTGCTAGGAGTAGGACAAACAGTCCATGAGAAAGGTGGGTGGGATCCTTTATGATGTTACTGATCCTTTTCTGGTACAGTTCCTGTACGTATGTCCTTGATGACGGGTAAGCTGCTGCCGGTAATGCATTGGGCTGTTTTGACTACCTGTTGTAGAGCCTTCCTGTCCCCTCCAGTGCAGTTTACACACCATGCAGTGATGCAGCATGTTAGGACGCTCTCTGCTGTGCATCTGTAGAAGGATATTACTCTAGATGTGTATAGTTCAGCTCTCTTCAGCCTCCTCAGAAAGTAGGGGTACTGGTGCACTTTCCTGATTGTGTAGAATGTGTTCTGGGACTATGAGAGGTTGTGCAAGATGTGCAGTCCCAAGGAGTTTGAACTCACTCGCAGTATGTACAACTCAGCTGCCAACGTAAAGAGGAGTGTGAATGGAGTGAGTTCTAGTGAAGTCGATAACCATCTCCTTTGTCTTATTGACAGTGAAGAAGAAGGTATTTACCTGGCACCAGGCTGCAAACTCCTCCACCATCTCTCTGCAGGTTGTCTTACTGTTGTTGGTAATGAGACCACCACTGTTGTGTCATTGCCAAACTTAGCAATGTGGTTACTCGGGAGTTTGGTCATGCAGTCACGTATGAGCAAAATGTATAGCAAATAGGCTCAGTTCGCAGTTTGGGGAGCACCCGCATTGAGGACGATGGGGAAGGTGGAGCAGTGTGCATCCTGACTATCTGAGCTTTGATGATTAGGAAGTCCAGTACCCAGTTGCACAATGGTGCGTTTAGAATGAGGAGTAGTAATTCATTCAACAATGTCTGAGGAACAATAGTGGTGTCTGCCAACCAGAAATCTAGAAATAACATTCTAACATAAATGTCCTTGTTTTCTAGGTAAGACCATATGATATAGGACGGAATTAGATTATTTAGTGAATTGAATCTTCTCTGCCATTTCATCATGGCTGATCCATTTTTCATCTCTTCATTCCCTGACTAATCAAAAATCCATCAACCTCTGCCTTAAGTATATATAAAGACTTGACCTCCACAGCTACCCTTGGCAAAGAATTCAACAGATTCACCACTCTCTGGCTAAAGGATCTCCTGACCTCCGTTCTAAAAGGGCATCCTCTATTCTGAGGCTGTGTCTTCTAGTCACAGATATTCCCACCATAGGAAACATCCTCTCTGTACCCACTCTACCAAGGCCTTTCATTCTTCTAAATTCCAGTGAATACAAGCCCAGAGCCATTAAAATCTCTTCATATAACAAACCATTCATTCCTGGAATAATTTTTTGAACCTCCTTTAATCTTCTCCTGTTTCATCACATCCTTTCTAAGATAAGGGACTCACCACCGACTCAACCTGCAAATCAACCTTTAAAGAATCCTGCACAAGAACGCCCAAGTCCTTTTGCACCTCAGATTTTTGGATTTTCTCTCCATTAAGAAAATAGTCAACCCTTTCATTCCTTCTACAAAGTACATGACCATACATTTCCTGACACTGTATTCCATCTGCCACTTATTTGCCAATTCTCCTAATCTAAGTCCTCTGTAGCCTTTCTACTTCCTCAGAACTATCTGCCCCTTCAGCTGTTTTCATATCGTCTGCAAAATTTGCAACAAAGCCATGAATTCCATCATCTAAATCTTTGGCATATAACGTAAAAAGTATTGGTCCCAACAGAGAGTCCTGTGGAAAACCACTGGACACTGGCAGCCAGCCAAAAGAAGGCTCCCTTTATTCCCACCTTTTGCCTCCTACAAATCAGCCACTGCTTTATCCATGCTAGAATTGTTCCTGTAATACCATGGGCTCATAGCTTGTTAAGCAGCCTCATATGTAGCGCCTTGTCAATTATGTTCTGAAAATCCAAGTCACAACATCAACCGATTCTATCATGTGCCTCCAATTATTCCCAGAACCACATACTTATTTTCATTTTTAACATCTTTTTATTAATTATCATTAAAGATCAACAAAAACAAATAAAGTAATCAAGTCAATATGTACAATAAAGAATTAGATTAGCAGATAACCGATTAACTAAGCTAAACAATATGTCAATAATAATAAAAAAGATAAGGTGTTAAAAATATATTTTTTTGAAAGAAAAAAGAAGGAAAAAAAAGAACCCCTACTAACTAAAAGAAAACTGAGATTTAAAAAAACCCATTGGGAGCACAACCCCGAAGCAATATGTCATACAAGCTTTTGTAAGAGAAAAACATCCATCCACCAACTCAAATCCATTAAAACAAAAATCAGAAGGAGACCATATTAATTAACTCAAATCAAATGATAATAACGGGCAAGTGAATCCTATCTTTACTCAAAATCAAATCAAGAATCAAAAGCTCGACTTCTGATTTTCTCCAAACTAAGACATAACTTCACCTGAGAAAACCATAGTATCAAAGTGGGAGCAGAAGCATCTTTCCATTTCAACAAAATAGCCCTTCTAGCCAATAGTGTAATGAATGCAATTACATGTTGGTCTGATAGGGAAATACCATGAATATATTGAGGAATTATACCAAACAAAACTGTCAAATTATTAGGTTGTAAATTAATTTTTAAAGCTTTAGAAATTGTAAAACAAAATTTCCAAAAACGTTTCAATACAGAACATGACCAAAACATATGTGTCAACATAGCTGTCTCAGTTTTACATCTATCACACTGACTTATCAACATTAGGAAACATTTTAGACAGTCTCTCCTTCGTCAAATAATAACGGTGTACAATTTTAAATTGAATTAAAGAGTGACTGGCACAAATCGAAGAAGAGCTAACTAACTTCAAAATCCGCAACCAGTCCTCTGTTATCAAGGTCATGTTAAGTTCTCTCTCCCAATCCTGCTTAATCTTGTGAAGGATAATTATGCTGTTGTAACAATAAATTATATATTTTCCCAATGAAACCCTTCACTAAAGGGTTCATTTTTAAAATAATATCGAACAGGTCAGAATCCTGTATATATGGAAAATTGCTTAAATATTCTTGTAAAAAGTGTCTGACCTGAAGATATTGCAGGAAATGTGAATAGGAGAGAGAGTATTTAGTTACTAATTTCTCAAAAGACATCAATCGGCCATCCTGGAACAGATCCATGAAGGAATAAACTCCTTTAGTGCTGCAAAGAAGAAAAGTAGGATCACTTAATGAAGGTTTAAAGAGTAATTTCAATAAATTAAACTAAAGAGTTTAAATTTTTTGAGATTAAAATAATTACAAAACTGATACCAAATTCGTAATGATTGCTTAATCACCGGATATAAATTTAAATTCATTTTAGAAGAATCACCTGGAAATGGAGATTTATAAAGTTCAATATAATAATCTTGAAAAAATTTATTAATGTCTTCATAATTATAAGCTAAACTACTATCTGCCTTATGAAATTTTAAAATTATTATTTTGGCTCTAGCAGCTTTTAATTGAGATGCTAGTAACATTATTTTTATCACCAAGCACATAAAATTGACTTTTCAGTTTAAGCAAATATCCTTCAATAGGATAAGTTAATAATAAATTATACTGTGATTGGAGTTCAACCCTTTGTTTAAATAAATCAATGTTAGGAAAGATCATATAGATATTATCTAAATCTTTAATTTATTTTGAAATCTTTTAATTCCAAGTGCCATTCCCATTCTGATATGTCTATCCACGGCCTCCTCTACCGTCAAGGTGAAGCCACACTCAGGTTGGAGGAACAACACCTTATATTCCGTCTGGGTAGCCTCCAACCCGAGGGCATGAATATTGACTTCTCTAACTTTTGTTAATGCCCCTCCTACCCTTCACACCCCATCCCTTATTTATATATTTAATATATATTTTTTATTTTTTTCCCCCTTTTTTTCCTCTCGCTTTTTTCTCCCTCTGTCCCTCTCACTATAACTCCTTTCCTGCTGTCCATCCTCCGGGCTCCCCTCCCCCCTTCTCTTTCTCCCCAGGCTTCCCATCCCATGATCCTCTCCCTTCTCCAGCTCTTAGATCTACCCCTCCCCTCCTGTCTTCTCCTATCATTTCGGATCTCCCCCTTCCCCTCCCACTTTCAAATCTCTTACTATCTCTTCTTTCAGTTAGTCCTGACGAAGGGTCTCGGTCCGAAACATCGCTGTACCTCTTCCTATAGATGCTGCCTGGCCTGCTGCGCTCACAAGCATTTTTTGTGTGTGTTGCTTGAATTTCCATCATCTGCAGATTTCCTCGCCTATAGGTTCATCTACCTTTTTTTGTATATTGTGCTCATTCAAATATAAAACCTTCTGTCCTGTATTCACCCTTTTCGATTTTGTCCACTTTTTACATTGCAACTCATCCTGTTGACTGTAATTTTGCCCTATCATCAGCCTCTCTTTACTAGCAGCCTCACTACACGCTGCTTCTGTTTGTAAACCAACTACCTCAGTTTCAGCACGATTTCTCCAGCTCCGACACTCCTGCCAAATTAGTTTAAACCCTCCTGAACAGCTCTAGCCAACTTGCCTGAAAGCATATTGGTCCCACTCGAGTTCCAGTGTTCTCGTTTTAAACAGTAATCCACAGTTTGAAATTCTCCCTCAGAAGGAACCAATCCCTCCATTCAACCCAACAAAACCCTAAATGATGATATGTGTTTATGGCCATTTCCTTTGTCTTTCTAAACGCCAGTGGACAGAAATCTAGCCTGTTCAACCTTTCTTCTTAAGATAATCCACTCTGAACTGTGTCTAAGGCCTTAATGTGCTTCCTTAAGCAAGCAGAACAACAGTGTATATAATACCCCAGAAATGTTCTCACCCAATGCCCACATAACAGAAGTGAAACCTTCCTACTTCCATAGTCAATTCCCCTAGAAGTAAATGAGAGTCTATTTTCATAAATACCTCCTATAATTGTAAATAAGCCTTCTGTGAATCATACATTTGCAAACCTCGGTCCATCTTCTTCCCCTCTATCATGAGATGTCTGAATGGACAATCAACATATGAACACTACCTCACTATTTTTTGCCCTGCTTACTTAATTAAAAATTTTTAATATATTGCTCATTGTAATTTATAATTTAAAAAATTATTAAGTATTACAATGAACTACTGCCACAAAACAACAAATTTCATGACATATGCCAGTGATATGAAACCCGATTCTGATTCTGTACCCTATTCTGCAATCTCTCACTATTTAAGTAAGAGGCCACTTCCTTTTTATTTTTCCTGCCAAAATAAAAAGCTTAGTATTTCCCACATTATATACTCCATTTGTTATATGATCTGATAAATGCAGCTTATATGATATTTGCCAGATCCTTGCACACTTGATAAACCTGGCTATATCCTATTGTAGTCTTTATGTCATGCTCACATTTTACATTTTGTGGCACCTTCTGTATCTTCCTTAAAATTAATTGTAAAAAGCTGAGTCCCAAGCATTGATTCCATACATTGTGTTTTATCAAGATGAAAAAGAACCATTTACATTTGCTTTCTGTTTCCCACTAGTCATCCAATTATCTGTCTGCACCTGAATGTTATCTGCTGCACAATAAACTTTTATTCTAGCCTGCTTCTTCACTCCTCACACAACATTCCGACAAGCCACAAAAACAAATCTAGTGAACCTTCACTACATTCCCTCACTCTCACTTGTGTAAAAAAAATCCTTTCTGTACACAGTATTCCTGATGAGGTTGCACCAGAACTTTATACGAATGGAAACATGAGGAAATCTGCAGATGCTGGAAATTCAAGCAACACACATAAAAATTGCTGGTGAATGCAGCAGGCCAGGCAGCATCTATAGGAAGAGGTACAGTCGACGTTACGGGCCGAGACCCTTCATCAGGACTAACTGAAAGAAGAGATAGTAAGAGATTTGAAAGTGGGAGGGGGAAGGCCTCCTGTCCCATGATCCTCTCATATCCCTTTTGCCAATCAACTTTCCAGCTCTTGGCTTCATCCCTCCCCTTCCTGTCTTCTCCTATCATTTCGGATCTCCCCCTCCTCCTCCCACTTTCAAATCTCTTACTATCTCTTCTTTTAGTTAGTCCTGACGAAGGGTCTCGGCCCGAAACGTCGCTGTACTTCTTCCTATAGATGCTGCCTGGCCTGCTGCGTTCACCAGCAATTTTTATGTGTGTTGCTTTATACGAATGGAACTGGATATCTCTACTTTTGTCTCTAATCTTGCAAAAGTTTGGCTTCCTATTTTCATGAATATGCTCAATATTAACTATTGGTAATAAAAACAGAAAATGTCGGAAATACTGAGCAGGTCAGGCAGAAATATCGCTAATGCTTTATATGGAAGACCCTGGAAATAAATTACAGCATTTGCAGTTGTTAATAATATTTTACGATTATCACACATGGATAAAAGAGTCACTTTCTTTTTCTATCTGTCTCCAGATTCACCCTATCCTCCTTGTCCCCACCTGGCTCCATCTGCCTATTTTTTTCTGTTTGACTACCTATCACTCATTTGCCCCTGTCGCCCAATTTCATGCCTCCTCCCCCTCCCCCCACATGGGCCTATCTGCCCATTATTGCTCACCCAGCTTCCTAACTGGCTGCATTGCCGTCATTTATGGGAGGCAGCAGCACAAGATTGAATTGAGCTGCAGAGAGTTGTAAAATTAGTCATCTCCATCATGGGCACTAGCTCCCATAGTATCCAGGACATCTTCAAGGAGTGGTGCCTCAGAAAGGTGGCCTTCATCATTAAGGACCCCCATCACCCAGAACATGCCCTGTTCCCATTGCTACCATCAGGAATGAAGGCACACACTCAACAATTTCTATTTCTACTTTTTTGCACTACATATTTAATTTAGCTGTTTAATACATATATTCATACCGTAATTCACAGTTGCTTTTGCTATTATTATATATTGCATTGTACTGCCACCACAGAGTTAACAAACCTCATGACAAATGCTGGTGATATTAAACCAGATTTGGATTCTGATTCTGATCTACTGGCCCTTTTATCATCTCTCTCCCCCCCCACCCCTTTATGCTGGCTATCTTGCATCTTCATGCTCAGATACAGGGATCAACCCAAAATGGTGACATTATGATTCTCCCCACAGCTAATGTTCTACTTGTTTATTGCCCAAGGTTCCAGCATTCTCTTGTTTTTCTCTCTAAATAACAACCCTTTTCAATCTTTAAATCAAATGCCTTCCTATTTATTTACACATCACATTTTGTCTGCCAGCCCTCTCTGCAATCTCTTCATAGCCCACACTGCCACCTAGCTTTGTGTTATCAGTAAGGCTAGATACAGTATATGACAATAGATCCCTGAATGCAACTCATTGATTGTAAACAGAATATGATCAAAGGCCTGATCCCAGAGGCACTCCTTTTCCACAGTTTCTCCTCTTGAAGTATGACTAGGAAGGTTCTCCGTCATCTAGGTCATTGTATATCAAGCAGGTAGACAACTTAATCAGCAAGAACAAGTTGGGCTGATGGGCCTGTTTCGATGTCATATCTAAAGAAGAGGGTGATTGATTCATTTGATTCCTGACTAGTAAAGGTGTCAAAGGTTATGGGAAGAATGTTGAAAATGGAGTTGAAAGGGAAAATAAATCCGTCTTGAATGAATGGCGGAGCAGACTCTATGTGCTAAATGTCCCAATTCTGCTCCTACGTCTTATGGTCTTATATATCACCTCATAATTCTGTCCTCCAGTCCCAGAAAGATCCTCATAAACCTTTTCTCCACCATCTCTAGTTTAATAACATCCTTCCTATTGCAAAGTGTCCAGAACGCCTCACCAGCATTCCACAGAGCAGGAACATGGCTTCCCGACTCTTGTACTTAATGGTTATCAAATGAATGCAATTGTGCTAAACATCTCCTTTACCACCCTGTATACTCCTGTTTCCACTTTTAAAGGACTATGCACTTGTACCCCAATGCCTCTCTGTTCTACTACACTCTCTAGGTCCTGTCATTTACAATGTTAACTAGTTGAATGTTAGACACTGTTGGCTTACTGCCATACACGTAATTCAGTTTCCAAGTCCGCTATGTCTAATTACTGAATTAGGCCTTTGTAGTTTACTTTATTCAGACTTAAAATTCTCATTTCAATTTGAACTAATAATCTTTGTATAAAATTCTATCCTGTTTTGATTCATGTACTCTAAAGTCTTCTTAACAAACAAATGATCAATTAACCCTTTCTCTTTACACAATAATAGTGAAATAGCCTTTCCATAATTGGTTCCTCAACATACTAGTCAGCCACATTATGTCCTACAGCCTCCATAAGTTCATCCTCTACACTATTACTGCTTAATAGGTTTGCTTTGCTTATACGTAGATTAAAGTCCAACTTAATTATTGTATTTACCTTGTGAAGTGCTCTTCTAATTTCAATTTATTCTTTGCTCTATAGTGCCATTACTGTCAAAGAAGGTTACATACAACTCCAATCAATGTTATTTTTTAATTTCAAAAATAAACTTCATTTATTACGACGAATACAAACAGGAGAAAAGATAATGCATAACTTTTCCATTTATGTTCATTATACTCAGTAGCGTGAACTTATACTTTTAAATCAACAAATGACACTTGCTGTTTCTTACGTTCACCCATAATAACTGACTTTCTGAGCTGAGATCCTTCCTTCCTACTGTCTTTCTTTAAAATCGGTTTGATCCTGTTCCTTTCCTATTTTGCCTGTCTCTTGAAAAGAGGAGTATCCTGGAATACAGTACGTACTGTAATTCCCAACTTTGGTTACTTTACTGCCACATCTTACAATGGTTATTGATTCATACCCACTTAATTTTAACCGTGTCATTAATTCAACTACATTTTTGCCAATATTTTGTGCATTAAGGAAAAGAACTTTCAGTTTTATTATTACACTATTAATAAATCAGATTTTACTTCTCAGTCTGTTAGAGAATGAGTCTACTAGCATAAAGAGATTACAAAACTGTGATTGCCTATGTCAATAATCTGAAACTTTCACATCGTAATGACCCAGATGTCTATTTATGGCAGGGTTGAAAACAGCAATGAACAAGTTTTGGATGGGAGGTGATATTTTAATCCCCAAACTCCCTGCTCATGGGTTAAAAAGGAGGGTGAGGGAGGGCCACTAACTTTAATTTCGATGCAAATTTCTGCAAAGATGGAGCCTAAAGAATGAAATTTATAGTGGTTTATAAAACCTGAAGGACATAGATAAGGTAAATGTTTACAGCCTTTTTTTCCCAGTGTAGTGGAGATTGAAACTACTAGAGGGCATAGTTTTATGTGAGAGGGGTAAAACTTAAAGGGCATCCAAGGAGCAAATTCTTCACACAGAGGGTAGAGAGTATATAGAAGGAGCTGTCAGAGGAAGCAGTAGAAAAAGATATAATTACAAATTTTTGTAAGCATTTGGACAAATACACAGATTAGAAAGAATCCAAGAACAGTTAAAAGGAATGAGTTTAGATAGGCATCCTAGTCAGCAGGTCAAAGGCTTCATGACACTGTTTTGAAATGTAGCATCTCATCCCTCAATTATTCGTCAGACTGTCATTTGAGGGACTTTGCAATGCAATGCAAGCAATGCACAATTTGCTTGTTCATTTGGAACCATTCTCAAACCTTGATCTTTTAAAAAGTGATCTTCATCAACATAATATGGAAAAAAGTCATAGATAAGTCTTTATTTTAGGGTTTTATATGCCCTTTTAAAAGATTATTAAATCAAATACCTCAAAATACATTGATGAAATTATAGCTTTTTGTGAAGAATATTTTTATATTTACTTTACTTCATTTTGCAAGGATTTTGGAATGACATGAACTGTGGCCACCCATTTCCTTCTATATGTGAAAGAAGTAACAGTTCAATTAATACTACACAAGCTCCCACTGAGGACTCTAATTCAGGAGGGTGCCCTACAGACTGGGAACCATTTGGAAAGAAGGTATATGCTTCCACAGATGCTGCCTGACCTATTGAATGCTTCTAACATTTTCCTTTTATGTTCAAAAGGCAATTAACCACCATCTTGTCTGGGCCAATATTAGCTGTTAATACCAGTTTTTCCTCACAGATTTTGCTGTTTGAGACATAATCAGTGCTCATATTTTAATCCGTTTCCTGGGACAATTATAAAGTATAAAGGTTGATTGTTTGATCCAGGCAAGGAATGCCTGCATGGTCAGATATCACAGGCAGCATATTTCTGGTTGCTGTCCAGCTCCAGGATGATCTGGCCCAATAAATAGATTAGTTTATTAGGGTCATTCTCCTGCACTGGAATCAAAGGAGAAGCAGCCCCACACAGAGTCTGGCCTGCTGCTAGATTTTGAAGCCCGTTGTGCACCACAAGAAGGCAAGCTTCAGAAGCAGTTACAAAATCAGCTGCAAACAGCTGGCACAACTTTGTAATTTATTGTATGGAAATCCCGATGTTGCTTTTGCAAAGGGAAGTGCTATTAACTTCCTGAAAAATCTGTGGCAATAGAATTTATTGTAATTTTACTCCTTTGTTCCACAGGCTTTAGAGGCTGGTCTATATCACCGATGATCCGCTTTTCATATTTTCTATTTAAATATGTCTTTATTTTTCTGAAAAGAGCGCAGCAGAGCCAATGCCACAATAATGATCTTCAGACAACAGGCAATATTTTGGCTTGGACAATGAACACAAAATGCTGGAACAGCTCTGTAGGTTGAACTCAGCAATGCTGGAGGAACTCAGCAGGCCAGGCAACATCTAAACAGTCAACATTTCGGGCTGAGACCTTCAAGGTCAACATCTCAGCCTGGAATGTCAACTGTTTATTCTTTTCAATAGATGATTCCTGGCCTGCTGAGTTCCTCTAGCATTTTGTGTGTGTTAAGTCAACAATTCAGACTGAAATGTTGACTGTTCTTTTCTCTCCATGGATTTTGCCTAACCTGCTGAGTTCTCCAGCATTTTGTGTGTTTGCTCAAGATTTTCAGCACCTGCAGAACCCCTTGTATCAACATTCTGGCTTGCACAGCAAACTACTTTGGCTTATTGCTGAAATATTGCTTTATTTGTAATATAATTACATGATGCATTGTACATGCTAAGAATTTGGGAATCTGTCCCTCAGTGTTTCAAGTTTTATGGTAAAATAGAAGAGGAACATTTATCTTGGAGTGCTGCAAGAGATGTTTGCATAAAAGGTGGAGGGAATCTGGCATCAATTCAAAATGCTAAGGAACAGGGTAAGTAATTATGACAAGTGTGGCCTTGTATCCGCTGATATATTTTTAATGCTTTGATTTCATTATGGGGCTTCAACAACTAACACCAGCCAATATATAAATGATCATCCAGGTACAAAATTGTGCACGTCCAATATTCCAATTAATGCACTGATGTTTCAGTTTAGGGACAGATTTTTTTTTGCCTGTGTTAGTGACAAAAAGCCAAAACCAAAAGGAGTAATAACATCAACATTGATCTCAGGATAAAAGAGCATAGTTGAATATATTTACAGTGAAGTGCATGATGTATGCAATACTATTTTTAATTTTGATTTTGTCAGAGAATAAAAATACGTAATAATTAATTGCTTGTATACAAATGAATCATTGCTAGTTTAGCAAAACCATTAATATAGTCCCACCTGAGCTAAAGCAGTACAGATAACAGTTTCAGATAAGTATTATCATTCTATTTGTATATATTAGTAACCTAGGATGTTCAATTTAAAATGATATCCTTATATTCACTGCTTTGCAGTTGTTCATTGTTAGCTTTATTTCTGAATACATTGGATACAATAGCTATTAGATGATTTGTGCTCTTCTCATATACTGTACTATTTTACTTTCTTGAGTGCCAAGTGTAATTTGATTCTTTGTTATTCCTGATCTTTACCTGTTGGTTCACCTTACCTTTTTTTAAATGATAATAATATAGTCCAATTGGAAAGTAATGGTATGAAACTTGGTTACAAAACACAAAACAGTGACTGGCAGATAATGGAGATACATTAGTGAAGTAGAAAACTCTACTAAAATTATGATTTTAATTTGGGTTCATTGAAAAGCTATTTCTGCTAGTAGTGAATTGGAGCTTGAAGGGAAAAACTTCCATTTGTCAGTGAGATGTCAACCTGAAATACAAATTTCTGACTAATTCAAAGCAGTAAGAGGGGTGTTAGGAGGATATTTTATACAGAGGATAATCGCCTACCAAAATTGTAACAGATGCATCATAATATGTCAAAGGCTAGTGTATAAACATTTGAAAATATTGGATATAAAAATGACAGGAAAGTGCAAGAAAATGAGGCAAAATGATGAGTTCATTCAAGAACTAAGTATATAAGTGCATCTCTACTGTAAAACATTATGATTCCACTTTTACACGTTAGAAGAATACCTCAAACTTTCATTCCAACTTAACCATCCTACTATTCAAATTATGCTCTAGTACAGTATATGTTTTGGAAAATCGGTAAATATATTTTGTGCATGCTATTTGCATTTTATTTTATTCAATGTGAATTCTGCAATTGCTCCTTACCATATTCTAAGATTCCTTTTTACCTTGATTACACTGCTGTGAGTTACTTTGGAACCACATATTAAAAGAGATGTATAAATGCAATGAAATCTTTTTTTAAGTGTTGAATTTTAACCACAATTTTGAATTATATTAATCTCTTCCCCTTCACAGCATTTATTACCTTGTCTCTGAATGGCTTTCCTGGAGATGTTTGGATTGGATTAAATGATATTAATAAAGAGGGTAGATACCTCTGGACTGACGGGAAGGGAGTATCGTATACTAATTGGGCGAAAGGCTTCCCAACAGGAAAAGCATACTCCTATGATAATCCGGTAGGTTCCAACCTCACCCCCTGAGCTTTACCAGCGTAGCTGACTTACTTTTAATGATATATGTCTTCACTAACATTCTAAGCTCAAGGGCTCAATGTCTAATCCTGTTAGATCTATGGAAGCGGTCACAGTGTTTAATATTTTTATTTTAGAACATAGAACATAGAACAGTACAGCACAGTACAGGCACTTTGGCCCACAATGTTGTGCTGTCCCTTAAACCCTGCCTCCCATAAAACCAACCACCTTAAATTCCTCCATATACCTGTCTAGTAGTCTCTTAAATTTCACTAATGTATCTGCCTCCCCCACTGACTCAGGCAGTGCATTCCACGCACCAACCTCTCTCTGAGTAAAAAAACCTTCCGCTAATATCCCCCTTGAACTTCCCACCACTTACCTTAAAGCCATGTCCTCTTGTATTGAGCAGTGATGCCCTGGGAAAGAGGCACTGGCTGTCCACTCTATCTATTCCTCTTAATATTTTGTATACCTCTGTCATGTCTCCTCTCATCCTCCTCCTCTCCAGAGAGTGAAGCCCTAACTCCCTTAATCTCTGGTCATAATGCATACTCTCTAAACCAGGCAGCATCCTGGTGAATATCCTCTGTACCCTTTCCAATGCTTCCACATCCTTCCTATAGTGAGGCGACCAGAACTGGACACAATACTCCAAGTGTGGCCTAACCAGAGTTTTATAGAGCTGCATCATTACCCAGCGACTCTTAAACACTATCCCTCGACTTTTGAAAGCTAACATTCCATAAGCTTTCTTAACTACCCTATCTACCTGTGAGGCAACTTTCAGGGATCTGTGGACATGTAGCCCCAGATCCCTCTGCTCCTCCACACTACCAAGTATCCTGCCATTTACTTTGTACTCTGCCTTGGAGTTTGTCCTTCTAAAGTGAACCACCTCACATTTCTCCAGGTTGAACTCCATCTGCCACTTCTGAGCACACTTCTGCATCTTATCAATGTCTCTCTGCAATCTTTGACAATCCTCTACACTATCCACAACACCACCAACTTTTGTGTCGTCTGCAAACTTGCCAACCCACCCTTCTACCCCAACATCCAGGTTGTTAATAAAAATCACGAAAAGTAGAGGTCCCAGAACAGATCCTTGTGGGACACCACTAGTCACAATCCTCCAATCTGAATGTACTCTCTCCACCAGCACCCTCTGCCTTCTGCAGGCAAGCCAATTCTGAATCCACCTGGCCAAACTTCCCTGGATCCCATGCCTTCTAACTTTCTGAATAAGCCTACCGTGTGGAACCTTGTCAAATGCCTTACTAAAATCCATATAGATCACATCCACTGCACTACCCTCATCTATATGCTTGACCACCTCCTCAAAGTACTCCATCAAGCTTGTTAGACACGATCTGCCCCTCACAAAGCCATGCTGACTGTCCCTGATCAGACCATGATTCTCTAAATGCCCATAGATCCTATCTCTGTGAATCTTTTCCAACAGCTTTCCCACCACAGATCACTGGTCTATAATTACCCAGACTATTCCTACTAACTTTTTTGAACAAAGGGACAACATTCGCCTCCCTCCAATCCTCCGGTACCATTCCCGTGCACAACGAGGACATAAAGATCCTAGCCAGAGGCTCAGCAATCTCTTGCCTTGCCTCGTGGAGCAGCCTGGGGAATATTCCATCAGGCCCCGGGGACTTATCAGTCCTACTGTATTTTAAACAACTCCGACATCTCCTCTTCCTTAATATCAACGTGCTCCAGTACATCAACCTCACTCATATTGTCCTCACCATCATCAAGTTCCCTCTCATTGGTGAATACCGAAGAGAAGTATTCATTGAGGATCTCACTCACTTCCACAGCCTCCAGGCACATCTTCCCACCTTTATCTCTAATCGGTCCTACCTTCACTCCTGTCATCCTTTTTTTCTTCACATAATTGAAGAATGCCTTGGGATTTTCATTTACCCTACTCGCCAAGGTGTTTAGTTGGAATATTTAACACATCAATGTTATCTCACCCCACATTAAAATTATGAACTCAGCAACACTCTAGATTGGCCATGTTTCCTTAGGAAGCCAAACAGTAGAATTGGAATTGAGAGGGCTGTGGTGATGTTTGAGGTCAGCTGAATTACTTGATTTAGCTCTTAGTTAGTTACTTGATTTAGCTCTTGGGGTCAAACCATTTGCATGATTCTGTGATACGTAAGGCCATTAGAAGTACCCCTGGACCCCTGAAGCATTGCTTCATGGAAAGTACTCATGGGGATTTACACAAAAGAAATTGCAGAGGATGCTGGAAATCTGAAATAAACCAAAACTTGTTGGAAATGTCCAGCTGGTCAAGCAGCATCTGCAGATAAAAAACATAACATTTTGGGATGACTATCTTTCATATAAGAATATCTGTGGAGAATGATCAGCTATGAAAAAAAACAAATAAAAAAATTTGAAAAAAATAAATTTCTGTACTATGACTGCCATTTTAAAATGATTTAAAATGTAGGTGCCTCTGGTAATTGACATTGCTGAATGCCACATGTGTTTTTAATGGCACAAGTACTGACATTATATCCTAAGGCATAATATCTATACTTAGAGGTTATTACCGACTGCCCATACAGGCTGAATATACTGTCAATAGACCTGGCAGGTGATTGTGTCATTAGTATAGCAGACTTGGAACATTAATACTTTTCTCAAAGAGTAAATATACCCCACTCAAAAGAGCAATGCTGGGATGTCCAGACCCAGAACTCCTGGATAAAGAGGATGTGGGATAGGATAGAGGAAAAACGGGAAGCTTCCACTTGATATTGAGAGTTCAGTACCACAGAAAGCCTATGGAACCCTGTTGTCCAGGAGTCAACATAACACGTGGTGAGATTCAAATGCAAAACAGGAAACAGTCCTTCAAGGTGACCCAACACTTCATCTGCAAAACTTTTGGAGTTGTTTTAATATATCTAGTGCTGCTGCAACGACCTCCTCTCCACTCCTCTACTTAGAGTTCGATCTAGGGCACTATTTGTGTGAAGTCTGAACGTTCTCTGTGTGACCACCAGGACTTTCAAAGGGTGTTCTGGTTTCTTCCTATATCCCTAAGACTTGAAGGTGGTTGATTAATTGGCCAGTGTAATTTCCATATGCATGTCAGTGCATAACAGAACTTAGAGACAGCTGATGGGAATTATGGGAAAATATAAAATGGGATTAATGTGGAATCAATTCAAATGGTAGCTAATGGTCAGCACAAACTTAATATGATGGCCCTACTTCCATGCTCGATCCTTCCTTTGGAATCTGTGACTCTATAAAGGAGTAGAGACTTTCAGAAACAACAATACAGTTCATTTCTGAAGGTGACTCTTAAGTGAGGTTCTTAATGAATATTTGAACCTTAAGGAACAATGTTGATACTGTAGCTAAGGATGAAGGTGTGAGATATTAATCAGGAAGGAATCGCTAATGGATTCTGTATTGCTGAAAGTGGATAAATCATCGAGTACCAATGAAGTGTCTTCCAGGCTGGTAAGAGAAGCAACTTAAGAAATTGAAGAGATTCTGATCATCATTTTCCTATTTTGCTTAAATGTTCTCCAGATGTTCTGCTGGGGAACCGAAAGACTGATAATCTTGCATCACTGCTTGAGAAAAGGGGAAGGTAGAGACTAGATGAAATCAGGCCAATCATCCTAACTTTGGCGTGGGGCATATTATTAGAAACTATTTTGAAGAATGTCATTTATAGCACTTCTGCTCTTTTATTTTTTTGGATATGCACTTGATATGCTGTATGGTCCTTGGCTGGAGCAGGAAGTTCCCACCTTTCTCATTAATTTCTATAATTCTGATACTGAGAACCCCATTCCTCTACTGTCATACTCCTTCCTACCTTTAATATCCTTTAAAGACATCCTCTATTGTTCTTGAACCCACTCCTCCTTGTACTCCACTGATAACTGACCTCATAAATAATTTATTCTATGCAAAGACAAAACTAAGCCAACAGCAAAAAGTTGCAGTGATATTTGGTCACAGATTTCCATACATTGCATTTGCACATCATCATTCAATTATCTGCCAACATTTTAAATATTAATTTCCACTGGAAATTTTTCTGTTGGTTTATGGTGCTAACCATTTTTTGTTTTCCTTATATGGCAATCTGACTGTGTGACTGTGAGTGTAACTGCAAAGAAACTCGGTGGCCTCTGGAAGGATAACTACTGCCAGATCAAAAGAGGTTTTATATGCCAGAAGTATAAAGGTAAGCACAGGGCTGATTTTTGCACAATATATTAATCTGTGCTATCTTCAATCTAAAATTATATCTGGCAAACAATTAAATCATTGCTGATCTTACACCACAGTACCTCTTTAATTCATCAGCCGACTTTTGTTGTTCTCCTCAGAGATGGAACGGTCCCAAAACCCTTGCGTACAGAATTCCAAATAATTCATTGCACTTTGGTGAAGAAGTTTCTTCTCATCTTGTGCTCAATAGATTGTTTCTTATATTGAGACTATAATGCAGTCATGGAGATGCATTAATTCTGTATGTATCATGTTAAGCTGCAGGAGGTTTGTGAATATTTGAATTAGGTCAGGCCTCTTTCTCCATAACTCAAGAGAACACAACTTTTACCTACTTAATCTTCCTCATACATACAAGAAAGCCGGCACCTCAGGAATCCCATACAAAATGCAGCAGGAACTCAGCAGGTCAGATATCATCTATTGGAAGAAATGGACAATCAATATCAACTGTTCATTTCTCTCTCTGTATGCTGGCTGACCTACAAAGATCCTCCAGAAATTAGTGTGTTACTCCAGACTCCAGCATCTACAGTCTTTTATGTCACCCTCAGGAATCAATCTGATACTTTATTTATTTCCTTATGTCATAAGTGTGCACTTCCCTTGTGTAGAGTATTAGAAACATAGAAACATAGAAAACCTACAGCACAAAACAGGCCCTTCAGCCCACAAAACTGTGCTGAACATGTCTTTACCTTAGAAATGACCTAGGGTTACACCCTTGCCCTCTATTTTTCTAGGCTCCATGTACCCATCCAGGAGTCTCTTAAAAGACCCTATTGTTTCTGCCTCCACCACTGTCGCTGGCAGCCCATTCCCCGCTCTCTCCACTCTCTGCGTAAAAAAAACTTACCCCTGACCTCCTCTGTACCTACATTCAAGCACCTTAAAACTGTGCCCTCTCATGCTAGCCATTTCAGCCCTGGGAAAAATCCTCTGACTATCCACATGATCAATGCCTCTCATCATCTTGTACGCCTCTATCAGGTCACCCCTCATCCTCCATCACTTCAAGGAGAAAAGGCCAAGTTTACTCAAACTATTCTCATAAGGCATGCTCCCCAAATCAGGCAATACCCTTGTAAATCTGCTCTTCACCCTTTCTATGGTTTCCACATCCTCCCTATAGTGAGGCAATCCAGAACTGAGCACAGTACTCCAAGTGGGTTCTGACCGGGGTCCTATATAGCTGCAACATTACCTCTTCGCTCTTAAACTCAATCCTATGATTGATGACGGCCAATGCACCATATGCCTTCTTAACCACAGAGTTAACCTGTGCAGCAGCTTTGAGTATCCTATGGACTCAGACCCCAAGATCCCTCTGATCCTTCACACTGCCAAGAGTCTTACCATTAATACTATATCCTGCCATCATATTTGACCTATCAAAATGAATCACCTCACACTTATCTGGGTTGAACTTCAAGTGCCACTTCTCAGCCATCCCTCCACTTCGTCATCCAGGTCATTTATAAAAATCACAAACAGTAAGGATCCCAGGACAGATTCCTGGGGCACAAAACTGGTCACTGACCTACCTCCATCCAGAATATGACCCGTCTACAGCCACTCTTTGCCTTCTGTGGGCAAACCAGTTCTGGATCCACAAAGCAATGTCCTCTTGGATCCCATGCCTCCTTAATTTCTCAATAAGCCTTGCATGGGGTACCTTATCAAATGCCTTGCTGAAATCCATATACACTACATGTACTTCTCTACCTTCATCAATGTGTTTAGCCACATCCTCAAAATATTCAATCAGGCTCGTAAGGCATGAGCTGTCTTTCACAAAGTGATGCTGACTATTCCTAATCATATTATGCCTCTCCAAATGTTCATAAATCCTGCTTCTCAGGATCTTCTCCATCAATTTACCAACCATTGAATTAAGACTCACTGGTCTATAATTTCCTGGGTTATCTCTACTCCCTTTCTTGAATAAGTGAACAACATCCGCAACCCTCCAATCCTCCGGAACCTCTCCCATCCTCATTGATGATGCAAAGATCATCGCCAGAGGCTCAGTAATCTCCTCCCTTGCCTCCCACAGTAGCCTGGGGTATATCTGTCCAGTCCCGGTGACTTATCCAACTTGATGCTTTCCAAATTCTCTAGCACATCCTCTTCCTTAATATCTTCATGCTCAAGCTTTTCAGTTTGCTGTAGGTCATCCCTACAATTGCCAAGATCCTATTCCGTAGTGAATACTGAATCAAAGTATTCATTAAGTACCTCTGCTACCTCCTCCAGTTCCAAACTCACTTTTCCACTATCACACTTGATTGGCCCTATTCTCTCACATCTTATCCTCTTTCTCTTCACCTACTTGTAGAATGCCTCGCAGTTTTCCTTAATCCTGTCCACTAAGGCCTTCTCATGGCAACTTTTGGCACTCCTTATTTCATTCTTAAGTTCCTTCCTGGTAGCGTTATAATCTTCTAGATCGCTATCATTACCTAGTTTTTTGAACCTTTTGTAAGCTTTTCTTTTCTCCTTGACTAGATTTACAACAGCCTTACGCCACAGTTCCTGTACGCTACTATCCTTTCCCTGTCTCATTGGAACGTACCTCTGCGGAACCCTACGCAAATATCCCCTGAGTATTTACCACATTTCTTCCATACTTTTCCCTGAGAAAATCTATTTCCAATTTATGCTTCCAAATTCCTGCCTGATAGCCTCATATTTCCCCTTACTCCAATTAAACGCTTTCCTAACTTGTCTGTTCCTATCCCTCTCCAATGCTATGATAAAGGAGATAGAATTGTGATCACTGTCTCCAAAATGCTCTCCCACTGAGAGATCTGACACCTGACCAGGTTGATTTCCCAATACCAGATCAAGTACAGCCTCTCCTCTTGTAGGTTTATCTACTTATTGTGTCAAGAAATCTTCCTGAACACGCCTAACAAACTCCACCCCATCTAAAGCCCTCGATCCAGGGAGATGCCAATCGATATTTGGGAAATTAAAATCTTCTGCCACAACAACTCTGTTATTATTACACCTTTCCAGAATCTGTCTCCCTATCTGCTCCTCCATGTCCCTGTTGCTATTGGGTGGTCTATAAAAAACACCCAGTAGAGTTATTGACCTCTTCCTGTTCCTAACTTCCACCCTCAGAGACTCCGTAGACAATCCCTCCATGACTTCCTCCTTTTCTGCAGCTATGACACTATCTCTGATCAACAGTGCCATGCCCCCACCTTTTTTGCCTTCCTCTGTCATCCAGGCATTTATCCTCCACCTCATTCTATTCCTATACTCACTGTCACGTGGCACAGGCAGTAATCCCGAGTATTGTCTGTGCTGTCTCATTAGGACCCTGTTCAATGGAATAGGATGTATTTTTATTCTTCTTGCATCCTCTGGAATTAAAGGTCAACAAAACATTTGACTTCTTAATTATTTACTGTACTTGCATATTAACTTTCAGCGATCCATGTATAAAGACATTCAACTCCCTCTGAACACCAACACTCTTCAGTTTCTCATCATTTAAAAAATATTATGCCTTTCCAAAGGGAATGTACCCTTGTATGTTTTACATTATATTTTATCTGTCATACCCTTGCTTTCCACAACTCCCTAGGCTTTTCTGCATCGTCTTCTCAGCCCTCATTACCACCTGGCTTTGTATCGTTAAGAAAACTTTGATATATTACATTGGATCTTCTCATCCAAATTATTGATTTAGAGTATGAGCAGCTGGTCTCACCAACAGTCTGGGTGGATTGGTCCTGCTGTGGAGGAGGATTAAAAATAATTTGGCCACAGGTTGTGATGGAGATGTGCTGTTGACGGTACTTCAGTCATATAAAGAAGCAAGACTGGGCCAGGCCAGTAAGCACGACTGATATGATCAGATATATGGAAGAATTATAAAACTGAATTGCAACTGTTAAATTCAAAGATCTTGACTGACATGGCAAAGTAACTTAGATCATTGATCACAATGTGGGAATAACTCAGAAAAAGTTGAAGGAAAGGCAGGATTGGTACTCAAATTTCAGGGTATTTAAGTTTCAAATGTGATAGTGAAGAGGGTGGGGTGAATGCAAAAAAGGAGGGGCATTGAATTATTGATCAGGGAACCAATCTCTGCAATAATAAGTGAGGATATCTTAGAAGGATGTTTAAATGAGGTCATATGGTATGGTGAAAAGAGGCAAGGGATGAAGTTTAAGAATTTCTTTGTGATTTGTGACCAGTGATGTACCATTGCTGTTTGTGAACATACTAGCTATGATTAGTAAGTCTGCTTGGGCTAGTTGCAGCAGTAAATTTGCAGATTGGGCACACTGCAGAGAGTAAATGTTTGAAGTCTCAGAAAGTGTGCTGGTTGAGAGGATAACTCTGTCCTAGATGGTATTAATCTTTCCACGTACTTCTGCACACAACCAGCAGATGGACAGTATTTCATCTGTTAGTTGGTAGAAGAGCTCTTAATTGATGTGGCTGGCCCATTTGTGTTTCTGGTACATGGATTCCTCCAGAATGTTAATGGTATTAATAGCCGAGGATAACAATGAACTCCAAATGGTGGCATCTGCAAATAGTAATTATGGTAACCCCAATGAATGCCAACAGAAGGTTGTTCGATTAGATTTGTTAGAAATGGTAATGTCTGACACCTATAAACATAAGAGATTTTGCAGAAGCTGAGAATCCATTAAAACACACACAGAATGCCAGAGGAACTTGGCAAGCCAGGCTGCATCTATGGAAATGTATTATTTGTTGATCTTTCAGGCCTAGATCCTTCATCAGGACTTATTTTCATTTTCATAGCTGCTGCCTGACATGCTAAATTCCTTCAACATTTTGTTGTGTTGTCTGATAATTGCGTGCCTTGAATTTTCCATACCACTCAGCCAAAGCCTAAATACTGTCCACTCCTGGCAGCTCATTTCAAGCATTCATCACTCTCTGTGTAAAACAAACTTGCCCTTTACATCTCCTTTGAAATTATCCCTCTCACCTTAAACGCCTGCCCTCTGGTACTAGATATTTCTACCTTGGGAAAATGATGCTGTCTGTCTATTTTATCTTTGTCTCTCAGAATCTTATAAATCTCTATCAGATAACCTCTCAGCCCCCTCCTCCCGAAGAACAACCCAAGTATGTCCACCCTCTCATTATAGCATATGCTCTCCAATCCAGGCCTGATAAACTTCTTCTGCACCCTCTCCAAAGCCTTGACATATTACTTACAATAGGGCAAACTGAACTGTATGCAATCCTCCAGATGTGGCCCAACCAGAGTTTCGTAAAGCTGCAACTTAACTTCTTGATGTTTAAATTCAATGCCTTGGCTCATAAAAGTAAACATGTCAGATGCCTTCTTAACAACCCTATCTGCCTCCGTAGCAACTTTCAGGGAGCTATGAACTTGGACTCTAAGATCCCTCTGCTCATCAACATTGTTAATGGTCTTGCATTTAACAGTGTATTGCCTCTTTACATTTGACCTACCAAAGTGCAACACTTCACATTTATCTGGATTAAACTCCATCTGCCAATTTTCTGCCCATATCTGCAACTGATCTATATCCAGTTGTGTTCTTTGCCAGTCTTCTATGCCATGCACAACACCATCAGTCTTCGTATCATCTGCAAACTTACTAACCCACCCATCTATGTATTCATCCAGGTCATTTATATACATCACAAACAGCAGAGGTCTCTGTACAGATCCCTGTGAAACACAACTAATCACAGACCTCCCACTATTATGAGTCCCTTTGATTGCTACCCTCTTTTCTCAACGAGCAAGCCAGTTCTAAATTCAAATGGGCAATTCACCATTGATCCCATGGATGTGCCAGATTAGATTGCAGTTTTGTTGTTGTGATACAGCATTTGGGCTGTTTTCCAGTCTTCTGGAACCATTCCAGAATCTAGGGATTCTTGAAAGATCATTACAAATGCCTCCACAATCTCTTCAGGCACCTCTTTCAGAACCCTAGGGTGTAATCCATTTGGTCCAGGTGACTTATCTGTCTTCAGACCTTACAGATTCCCAAGAGCCTTCTGTCTAGTTATGATAACTTCACATACTTCATGCTCCTGACACCTGTAACTGTCACCATATTGCTCATGTCTTCCACAGTGAAGATTGATGTTATGCCACCGTGGCACCTGCAATTCCTATTTACTTTTGTTTCCTGCATTTTTAAAAATATATTTATATAGCATTTTAATAACTTTCATTTACATAAGAATGGAAATGTTCTTTAAGGAATGTTTTGAACAATGATTTAATATTTTACAGATTAGAGGTGTACAGACATATCTGACATTGCGTAATCATGTCTCCAAGCAAGATTACCCTTCGGCATTTTCTATATTGATTGTCCTTGAATTCCCCCCCCATTGAAACCATATTATTTGTGTGGTTTTCTCAATTTGATCTGTGATTGGAAAAGGTTCCTTGCTGACAATGTAGACTTTGGAAAACTGCTCCACTATCTTAGTTACCTAGTTACTTGCCTTACCACTCATTGTGTTTGCTAAAATGTCTTTTACGTAGACTGAAAAATTGGATGTTCTTCCTTTGTTGTTTAGAGAAAGCAAAGTACATTGGAGCTTGTGTGAAAATAAAGGAGCAAAATTTGATTTTTTTTTCCCCACAGATCGTTCATTAAGCATGAACCCCACAACTGTTCCTGGACCAAATTACTATCAGTATGGCAACAATTCCTATAAAGTTATTACGGTCAAGTTGAAATGGCAAGATGCACGAAAAGTATGTGAAGCAGAAGGTGCCCAACTTGTTAGTATTAGGAACGCCTTTGAGAATTCCTTCTTGATGTTAGAGGCAAATAAGGCTGAAGAGAAACTTTGGATTGGATTAAATGCCAATGCGGTAAGAAACAAAGAGAAACATTGTATGTTGAAGAATAGAAAGTGAACATATTTATTTCTGTAACCACTTAGTACAGGACAAAATTTGAGGATTGATGTGAATATTCAGAGCAAATGCTGGGAATGAATGAGCATTTGACTGGAGGATGAAAAACAGTGACAATTGCTGCAAGATTAATGTTGGCCTAGGGTAAAATTTTTGGTAAATCAGTCAGATTGTTGATTCTTTTGTGGGAAACTTGTCTCTCAGCTCTTTACAACTTAGTTTCTTTCAGTTTTCTGCACACCTTCAGGCAAACACAGAAGGATGGAAGAAGCTGGTCAGATGCAGAACCATCCTCTTGCTTTTCTTCTTCAAAGTTCAAAGTAAATTTACTATCGAAGTATAAATATGTCACCATATACAACGCTGAGATAGATTTTCTTGAGGGTAAGCTAAATAAATGTATAGAATAATAACTATAACAGAATCAATGAAAGAGCACCTGTCTTGGACGTTCAACCAGAGAGCGGGAGACACCAATTTTTTCAAATACAGAAAGAAAGAAACATTAATAAAAAAATAAGTAAACAATAAATAATGAAAACATGAGAAGAATAATCCTTAAAAGTGTGTCCATTGGTTGTGGTAACTCTTCAATGATGGGGCAAGTGAAGTTATCCCCTTTGGTTCAAGAGCCTAATGGTTGAGGGGTAGTAACTGTTCCAACACCTGGTGCTGAGAGTCCTGTTGCTCCCGTACATTCTTCCTGATGGCAGAGGTGAAGAAAGAGCATGCCCTGGGTGGTGGAGTTCCCTGATGATGGATGCTGCTTTCCTGAGACAGTGTTTCATGTGGATCTGCTCAACAGAGGGGATGGCTTTACCCCTGATGGACTGGGCTGTATCTATTATATTTTGTAGGATTTTCCATCAAGGCCATTGGTATTTCCACTCCAGGCTGTGATGCAGCCAAGCAATGGACTCTCCATTACACATCTATAGAAGTTGATCAAAGTTTTAGATGTCATGCCAAATCTGTGCAAACTCCTCTGGAAGGAGAGGTGCAGCCATACTTTCTTCACCATTGCACTATATGCTGGGCCCATGAAAGTTCCTCTGAAATAATAATACTACAGAATTTAAAGTTGCTAACTCTCTCCACCTCTGATCCTCTGATGAGAATTGACTCACGGACCTCTGGTTTCTTCCTCCTGAAGTCAATAATTAGTTCCTTGGTCTTGCTGACATTGAATGAAAGGTTGTTGTTATGGCACCACTCAGCCAGATTTTCAATCTCCTCTCCTCTATGCTGATTTTTCACCACCTTTGATTCAGCCAGTGGTGTCGTCAGCAAACTTGAACATGGCATTAGAGCTGTGATTAGCCACGCAGTCCTAGGTGTAAAGTAAGTAAAGCAGGGGACTAAGCACACAGCTTGTGGTTAACCTGTGCTGATGGAGATCGAAGAACAGATGTTGTTGCCAATCTGAATGGACTGGGGTCTGCAAGTGAGGAAATCAAGGATCGAATTGCACAAAGAGATACTGAGGCCAATGTCTTGGAGTTTATTTTCTGAGGGGATGATGATGGTGTTGAATGCTGAGCTGTAATCGATAAAGAATATCCTGAGCTATACGTCTTTACTGTCCAGGTGTTCCAGGGTTGAGTGAAGAGCCAATGAAATGGCACCTGTTATGGACCTGTTGCTCCAGTAGGCAAACTAGAGCAGATCTAAATCCCTTCTCGGGCAGGAATTGATATGTTTCATCACCAACCTCTCAAAACACTTCATCAATGTAGATGTAAGTGTTACTTTGACATCAGTCATTGAGGCAGGTCAGTACGCTCTTGGGTACCAGTATAATTGCAGCCTGTCTGAAGCAGGTGGGTATCTGAGACTGCCGAACAGAGAGTAAAAAGATCTCGGTGAACACTCCAGAAGTTAATCAGCAGAGATGTTTAGTCCATGGCCAGGCACCCCGTTTGGGCTGGATACTTTTCATGTGTTCACCTCCTGAAGACTGTTCGCACATCGGCCTCAGAGACTGACGTCATAGGATCATGAGGGGATGTGGGCGTTTGTGATGGTTCCTTCACGTTTTGTCAGTCAAAGTGAGCAGACAAGGCATTGAGCTCATCTGGAAGCAATGGCCTACTGTCACCTATGTCGCTTGATTTAACTTTATAAGAGGTGATAGTATTCAAGAGCTGCTACTGTACAACTGTCGAGCATCCTTCGTTGATTCAAGTTTAGCCTGGAATTGCCACTTCACCCATGAGATGGCTTTCCAGAGATTGTACCTAGACCTCTCATAACTTTCTTGGTCACCAGATCCGGCTCTCAGCAGATTGCCCATCTCATGGTTCATCCAGGTCTTCTGATTGAGGAAGACTCTGAATGACTTTGTGGGGACGCAACTGTTTTAGTAAAGTCTGTTACAACCTTGGTGCATTCATTCAGATCCACAGATCAGTCCTTGAACACTGCCCAGTCTACTGACTTGATGCGATCCTATAGCCGCTTCTCTGTTTCCTGAGACCACGACTTTGTTGTCCTAATCACTGGAGTTTTAATCTTTAGCCCTTGCTTGTATACAGGTAGAAGAAAGACAGCCAAGTGATTGGATTTAGCAAAATGCTTTCTGGGCATGGAACAGTAGGTATTCCTTATCTTAGTAAAGCAGTGATCTCATAAGACCTTCTGGTGCTAGCATGTCTAGGGCTCGGGCATTAATGTGAAGGACCAGACTTGCTGGCTGATATTCACTGGTAATTTTCTAGTTACAGTCCAACAACTCAAACTAGTGGCATAACATAGGTCTGCAGAAATCCCTGGTATGTGAGCTGCAAGGGAGGTGATAAGTACGAGAAAATATGTAATTTTTAATTACTTTAGCTTGCTTTTATGTTTTGTACTTCTTTAGAGAACTGTGTATAATGCATGGGTTAGCTCCTGACTTCCAGCCCTGGCAATAGCGAATTCATGAATGTGCCAGAGTCTGAGTGCTGGTGCATCCTATATCTCCCCCTGCTGCTGGATTCAGCAAAGAATGCAGAGGCACTGCTCAGTGATGTCGAGCCGGGAGTTATGTGTAGTTGTATCTGGCCCCATAGCTGGATGACTTGTGTATCAAGTGCAGATTCATTTATTTGGATTGTTCTGGAGAATTTGATGGAAAAAAAGTTCAGATAAATGTTTCTTTCTCAAATTTAACATTTTAAATTACAATTATTATGCCACTAATGATCTGATGCTGTGATTATGAAATGTTACTTCAAATTATTTCACAAGTCAAAAGGGAAAGATGAATGTCAATTGCTGTTACCTTAAGTAGCAAAAAAGTATAGCTGACGGCCTTGGGGCACAGCTGCATTATTTTAAAATAGAATTTCTTTTAGACTGCAGGACAATACCGATGGATTGATGGGTGGAAACTAAGGTATTCCAACTGGGGTGTTGGAGAGCCCAGGGGCAATAATGATTGTGTCTTTATTGACCTGAATGGACAGTGGAAAACCTCAGACTGCAACAATGAGTCATATGCCACTTGTAAAATATCTTCTGGTAAGAATCAATTTGTGAACTTCAGTTCTGTCTGCACTAGTTTGATTTCTTTGAAAGTCAATTTAAAATTATAAATGAGCACAAACTTGTTTTAACATTTTTATAACACTTACAGGTCTTGCATTCTAATAAAGTTATCCCTCAATGTGCAAAGACATTACATTCTGGGGAAAACATTCCATTTAGAGAAAATGTAGAAATCAAGAGAGTCAAATGCACAGTCAGGGTCAGTAAAAATTCTTAAGCCACAGTTCAAGAATTTCATTGAAAAATCAGCACAACAATCTGAAATATTATTTTGTTAATAATCAAGTCTTAAATAAGGATTATTAAAAGGTATATTCCTTGCATAATGTACCATTTCAAGATATTCCTCAAGTGAAACATAAAAGATCTCTTTCTCCCTTTATCCACATCACCCTCCCTCCCCATCCCCTCTCCAAGGGTCTCAATGTGTAGTGATTTTGCATGTGAAGTTGGTAGCTGAGTTGCCATTGATTTTTGAAGCTGCTTGTGAGCTGCATAGAGGTGATGGCAACAGTTGTTCCTGAAGTTTGCTGAGGGAACTGCAGAGCAGGGCTTAAAGAAGGGGTCAATGGACTTCGAATCATTTTATTCTTCATCATCTGGAAAAGCTCCTCACAGAAAAGCAAGACATAATGAGGCCACCTCTGTTGCTCTGTGTATAATCATTTTGAAAGAAGACTATCATGGTTTCCTTGTAGTAGACACCTCCAAAGTCTCTTCAACCAACACACACAAAATGCTGGAGGAAATCAGCAGGCCAGGCAGCATCTATGAAAAAGAGTAAAGTGAAGAAGGGTCTTGGCCCGAAATGTTGACTGCTTACTGCTTACTTTTTTCCATAGAAGCCACCTGGCCTGTTGTGTTCCTGCACCATTTTGTGTGTGTGGTTTGGATTTCCAGCATCTGCAGATTGTCTTGTGTTTGTGATTCCAAAGTCTCTTTGTAGGTAGCTGTTAGGTGGTGGTGCATCTGTTGTGTTTTCCTACTCACACTCTTTGTGCAAGCTCTAACCATTCCTCATTTCTGTAGCAGGCAGCCGCTTAGAGCTGCTGCTAGCCAACTTGATAGTGAACTTTGATGACACAGTTCCACCTGCCTCTGATATCAATTGCTTGGTGTGGCAAAGAAAGAATCATGAGTCAAGGACATTAAGATTACAGAACCAATTCATAAATTGAAGGCTTGTAAATCAATGAGTATGATTAGAAATGATCAATTTCATGATAAAAGCAACTTACATTTTGTTGGTCTAAGTTTCATCAATTGTTGATTCAGTAATGTAAATAATTTCACAATTCAGTATATGAATAGCTGTTGTGTCTTTGAAGCTGAAAATCAACAGCAGGGAAGATGAAGTTCTGGAGAGCATGTTTTCACACAGAGAGTGTTGATGGTGCATGGTCTAGAGATAAGGGAATTCTGATTGTATTTAGGCAGCTGGGAATAAATGACATCAGTGCTTTCAAGTCATTGCTCATTGAAGGATGTCTCAGCAATTGTTGCCAGCAATGTTGAATGCTCTCATGCAAAACCCTTTACCGAGATGTTATATTTCTTTTCCGAAGTGTGAACTCACCAATTCCCAAAAGAAACAGGTATTGGTTATTCCAATTTCTTCCCACATTTCTGCCTGTTTCTTCACAGGAACAGGCAGCTGTGAAATTGAAGACTCATTCATTATGTGCTGCCCTTTGCATTCACTCCCTAGAGGCCAAATGAGGTACAACATGGATAAGAGCCTGGCAGAATAATAGCTCATCCTTTCAAACGGAAGATTGTGTGCGTTTGGAGAACTTACCCTTTCGACATATGAATAAAAATGCTCTCATTAGCTAAAGACCAAGAAAGTTTGGTCAGCTGAAGCTTTATTTGAATGCTTTATTTTGTCAGAACCTGTGATTACTGAGCCACCTCAACTCCAAGGAAGGTGTCCAGAAACGCTGGACCAATCCTGGATCCCATTTCATGGGCACTGCTACTTCTTTGAAGCATCAAATAAAAAACCTTGGCCCTCTGCCAGCCTTGACTGCATTCGTTATGGTAAGAACTTTACTTTGTGGTAACTGTGAAATTACACTTTTTTAGACACAATGTCTGTCTGTGAGTAAACACTAAAAATAAATCTTAGCAGATGAATCAGTCTTACTTACAAACTGATTAATCCACTAATAGATACAATGTACTACAGTGGTTCCATATTATTATGCAAAATGAAATTGCTTCAAGCCAAAGAAATGTTGCATATAATCTTTAACACTTCATTTTAATGCAACACTTTTTACCAAAAGCACTAACTTTGTTTCATACTGGAATTTAAATTGGTTTGTTATTGTCACATGTACCGAGATATAATGAATGAAGAAGTTGTTCATATTGGTCAAATTATAACACAGTGCATTGAGGTAGATCAAGATAAAAAAAACAACAGAATGCAGAATAAAGTGTAACAGTTAACATGCTGTCCTTTTTCCAACACAGTTATAACTTCTATTTACCGTGTAATATATTTGATCTTCTGTTTGCCTTTGTATGTTGAAACTTTCTTAGCTGCTAGATTTAAATAAATATGAATATTTTTAATTCTTTCTCCAACTAATTGAATGTTTATTGTCAGCTTCATAGCTGACAATAAGCATCCGTGGACTACAAAGTACGAAGCAATAAGCCTTGCTTTTAACTTGTTATTTTTTTCTATTTTGAGTGAAATATTCATCTTTAGGGCATCATGGTAGCATAGTGGTTAGCATGTGTTACCGGGTTCGGATATGGCCCAAGTGCGGAGAAGGAGGCACTGAAGCAGGTCGATAGTTCACAGACTTCAATGCGAATAGCGTTAAAGGGAAAATAAAACAATAAACGCTAGGCCAAACAGGGCCGTTAACAAAAACTCTCAAATGGAAAACGAATCTGAAAAGAACATCTAAACATTAAACGAATACCGCTAGACTTCAGAGTCAGTTGACTCAGAAGTCCAATTTCTCAGGGAAGGGCAAATGCAAACAGGCAGCAAAGCGTTGCCGTGCTCTGCCCAAGTCTCGACAAGCACTACGACGACAAGTATGGAGTTAAATACTATCATGATTAAATAATAATTAGCTGACACGTGCATATTCACAAGCGCAATTGTCATAGCTACTGCGCTGCCGAATCTGTGGTTGTGACAGCATGACGCTATTACGACTCGGGCGGTCTGGAATTTGGAGTTCAATTCCAGTGCCTCTGTAAGGAGTTTGTACATTCTTCCTGAGAGCTGCATGGGTTTCCTCCAGGTGCTCTGGTTTTCTTCCACTTATCAATTAGTAGATTAATTGGTCATTGTAAACTGTCCTCTGATTAGGCTAGTTTTAACTAGATGGTTACTGGGCAGTGTGGCCCATTGGACTGGAAGGGCCTGTTCCACTCATTTCCTCTAAATAAAAACTAATCTAAATTTTATCTTCATTTTTCAGGTGCCTCATTAGTAAGTATCGATAATATTCCAGAAAACACCTTTTTGCTAAATACTGCAGAAGTCATGGCTGACAAGGCACCTAACTTCTGGATAGGAATGTACAGTAATATTGAAGGTAAAGAAAATATGGTTTGTATTTCCTAATTAAACACCGTGTCAAAAATAGAATGTGCAGAGCAAGCAGTGAAGGAATGTAATTCTTCTGTATGTGATGTGGCTCTGTCATTTCGCTCTGTATTAAAACTGGGAGAATAGACCGCTGACTCCATGTTCATTCTGGGTCCCACCCCCCCATGTAAATTATTATTGGGTCAAGCCTATGTATGACCACCCCTTCATCAGCCTGTCTTTCTTTTAAGGACAAACTTAAAATATACACTATTAATCAGTTTTAGTTTGGTCATTTCCTCTGGTATATGGGTTATTTCAAACTTAGTTTATAAAAGTTTGCAAAGAGAAATTTTAATGCATAGCAAATGTTTTATAAAAACGAATTGTTGCTGAATTCAAGGTTGCATCTTCAAATTCAAGTGTAATTGTCATTCAACTATACACATGTATGGAAGCAATGAAACAGCATCCCTCTGGCGCCAAGGTACAAAACACAGTACATACAGTCACACACAGTACACAGCACATTTAGTTACAACAGCACCATAGGGCGACAAAATAATATTAGCACAAGTCCCTGAGAGGCATGGACTGAAGGTTGATGGTGCATCAGATGTTACCCTGAAATCACGTTCCAGCAAGAACAAGGACGCATCAGTTCCGACAGCCGAAAGCAATCCAGCTCATGTTCCAGGCAGCAAACACTAGCGAGTGCCAGCTATGGGAGAGCTGGCCTGCAGGGTCCAGCCTCCAACTCAGCACAGATTCCAGCATGCTCCCAGCACCTCTGTTTGCTCCCCCACTGCCTCTGATGCCTCCTCCCCTTGGTGGCTGCAACAGGCAATGCCTCAGCATGAGGGCCTGGTTCTAGGGCATGGATTCCAGTGCTTCCGCCGTGCCACTGTTCTCTCCCACACCACCTCCAATGTTTCCTCTCCTGAGTGGCTGTAACAGGCAACACTTTGGTGTGAGGTCCTGGTTTGCACAATTACTGCTGCCAGTCTCACCAACATCTGCACAACAGGCGATTGCTTGTGTTTATAGTGATTTTTTTTTGTGTGCCATACTCTGCCAGAGCCTCCGCAACCTCTTTTTTCAAGTGGTTGTCTTGGAAGAAAGATTCTGTGAGTGGTCCCCCACGTCCTTCTCACAGCGCAGTTTTTTTTTTAAGGAGGCCGAGTTGTGAGCTCGACACTCAACCCGGCACGGATGGAAAGCATGCCCGGTAGCGGCCGGACCTGGATTCGAACTTGGGAACCTTCACTCCGGAGTCCGGCGCTGATGTCACTGCGCCACCAGCTGGCTTATAGTGATTTAGCAAGGGCTAATAAAAAGAAGTGAGATTTAAGCAGAGTGGTCATTGTTGGAGTAGCCATTTTTGGAAAGGGCCAGTGTTAGAGTGGTCAGGTTTTGGCTCAACAGGATTGAATGAGAACAGGTGCAGGCTAGAAGTAAGCTTGAGAAGATAGAGGTAAGCATGTGTAGGCGGGGTGGTAGTTCAGGCAGTGGAATGCTCGTCCTCTGAGAAAAATAAGACCAATCAGCCCATCGAGTCTGCTCCGCCATTCAGTCATGGGCTGATCCAATTCTTCCAGTCATCTCCACTCCCCTGCCTTCTCCTCCATAACTTTTGATGCCCTGGCTAATCAAGAACCTATCTATCTCTGCCTTAAATGCACCCAATGACTCAGCCTCCACAGCCCCTCGTGACTACAAATTCCACAGATTTACCACCCTCTGTCTAAAGTAATTTCTCTGCATCTCTGTTCTAAATGGACGTCCTTTAATCCTGAAGTCATGCCCTCTTGACCTAGAATCTTCTACCATGGGAAATAACTTTGCCGTATCTAATCTGTTCAGGCCTTTTAACATTCGAAATGTTTCAATGAGATCTCCCCTCATTCCCCTGAACTCCAGGGAATACAGCCCAAGAGATGCCAGATGTTCTTCATACGATAACCCTTTCATTCCTGGAACCATTCTTGTAAATCTTCTCTGAACCCTCTCCAATGTCAGTATATCCTTTCTAAAATAAAGAGACCAAAACTACACACAATACTCCAAGTGTGGTCTCATGAGTGCCTTGTAGAGCCTCAACATTACATCCCTGCTCTTATATTCTATACCTCTAGAAATGAATGCCAACATTGCATTCACCTTTTTCACCACCGACTCAACCTGGTGGTTAACCTTTAGGGTATCTGGCACAAGGACTCCCAAGTCCCTTTGCATTTCTGCATCTTGAATTCTCTTCCCACCTAAATAATAGTCTGCCCGTTTATTTCTTCCACCAAAGTGCATGACCATACACTTTCCAACATTGCATTTCATTTGCCACTTCTTTGCCCATTCCCCTAAACTATCTAAGTCTCTCTGCAGGCTCTCAGTTTCCTCAACACTACCTTCTCCTCTGCTCGTCTTTGTATCATCATCAAATTTAGCCACAAATCCATTAATCCCATAGTCCAAATCATTGACATACATCGTAAAAAGCAGCGGTCTCAACACTGACCCCTGTGGAACTCGACAGGTAACTGGCAGCCAGCCAGAATAGGATCCCTTTATTCCCACTCTCTGTTTCCTGCCGACTGCCAATGCTCCACCCACGCTAGTAACTTCCCTGTAATTCCATGGGTTCTTAACTTGCTAAGCAGCCTGATATGCGGCAACTTGTCAAAGGCCTTCTGAAAATCCAAGTACACCACATCTACTGCATCTCCTTTGTCTATCCTGCTTGTAATTTCTGCAAAAAATTGCAGTAGGTTAGTCAGGCAGGATTTTCCTTTCAGGAAACCATGCTGGCTTTGGCCTATCTTGTCATGTGCCTCCAGGTATTCTGTAATCTCATCCCTAATAATCAATTCCAACAACTTCCCAACCACTGATGTCAGGCCAGCAGGTCTTTAGTTTCCTTTATGCTGCCTTCCACCCTTCTTAAATAACAAAGTAACAATTACAATTTTCCAGTCATCCGGTACAATGGCAGAATCTATCAATTCTTGAAAGATCATTGTTAATGCCTCTGCAATCTCTCCAACTACTTCCTTCAGAACCAGAGGGTGCATTCCATCAGGTCCAGGAGATTTATCCACCCTCAGACCATTAAGCTTCTTGTGCATCTACTCAGTCATAATTTTCGCTGCACCTACTTCACTTCCCCGACATTCTTGAATGTCTGGTATGCTGCAGATATTTTCTACTGTGAAGACTGATGCAAAATACGCATTCAGTTCCTCCGCCATCTCTGCATCTCTCATTACAATATTTCCAGCATTATTTTCTATTGGTCCTATATCTACCCCCCGATTCTCTTTTACCCTTTATATACCTAAAAAATCTTTTAGTATCTTCTTTGATTTGAGTTGCCAGCTGCTTTTCATAATTCATCTTTTCCTTCTTAATGACCTTCTTAGTTTCCTTCTGAAAGTTTTTAAAAGCTTCCCAATCTTCTTTCTTCCCACTAGCTTTGGCTTCCTTGTATGTCCTCTCTTTTGCTTTTACTTTGGCTCTGATTTCACTTGTCAACCATGGTAGTGTCCTTTTTCCATTCAAAAATTTCTTCTTATTTGGAATATACCTGTTTTGCGGTTCCCTCATTTCTCGCAGAAACTCCAGCCATTGCTGCTCTGCTGTCTTTCTTGCTAATGTCCCTTTCCAGTCAACTTTGGCCAGTTCCCCTTTCATGCTATTGTAATTTCCTTTATTCCACTGAAACACCGACACATTGGATGCGATTCTGAACTTCATCCTTAATAATGGACTCCAAGATCTTTACAACACCAGGCGCATGGTGAAGTAGTCCAATGTCAACATGACTTCCTGAAGGGGAAATCTTGCCTGACAAATCCATTGAAATTATTTTTAAAAATAACAGACAGGCTAATGGTTCTCAACCTTTTTTCGTTCGTGGCCTACTTGTGGCTTTCATTTACCTCCGTAGCCATCACCCTCTATAGTTTCTGTTAGTTGCTAAAGCTTTTTTTGGTCAACTGCACTAATTATTTTTTCAATATTTATGGTTTGACAGATTATAGGTATTACTATTTGAAAAATAAAACCATTTCAAAACTCTAAATAGTGTACTTTATTTATAATGTGTTTTACATTCTTCCAACCAACAACACAAAAGTGCTTGATACTGTTACTTTAGGTATTAGCTAGATTCTTACAACTTATGGCAGCTAACAAGTTTTTAAATATCAGATTTCAACCTGGTTGAAGATAATCAGAGGTCACTTCTTCTCACAACTTCAAGACAGTAATGAGCTTTTGATAGCAGGTGAAGAGCTTGACTAAAATCACATTCAACTAGTTAATCAGAATCAGGTTTATTATCACCAGCAGGTGTCATGAAATTTGTTAACTTAGCAGCAGCAGTTCAATGCAATGCATAATATAGAAGAAAAATAAATAAATCAATTACAACATATGTATATTGAATAGATTAAAAATCATGCAAAAAACAGAAATAATATCTATTGAAAACGTGAGGTAGTGTTCATGGTTCAATGTCCATTTAGGAATCAGATGGCAAAGAGGAAGAAGCTGTTCCTGAATCGCTAAGTGTGTGCCTTCAGGCTTCTACACCTCCTTCCTGATGATAACAGTGAAAAACAGTGGGTACTGGATGTCCTTAATAATGGACGCTGCCTTTCTGAGACTCCACTCCTTGGAAATGTCCTGAAACTTTGTAGGCTAGTACCCAAGATGGAGCTAACTAAAGTTACAACCCTCTACAGCTTCTTTCGGTCCTGTGCAGTAGCCCCCCCATACCAGACAGCGATGCAGCCTGATAGAATGCTCTCTGTGGCACATCTATAGAATTTTTTGAGTGTATTTGCTGACATGCCAAATCTCTTCAAACTCCTAATGAAGTATAGTCTCTGTCTTGCCTTCTTTATAACTACGTTGATATGTTGGGACCAGGTTAGATCCTCAGAGATCTTGACACCCGGAAACTTGAAACTGCTCACTCTCTCTGCCTCTGATCCCTCTGTGAGGATTGGTATGTGTTCCTTTGCCTTGCCTTTCCTGAAGTCCACAATCAGCTCTTTCGTCTTACTGACGTTGAATGCCAGGCTGTTGCTGCGACACTACTCCACTAGTTGGCATATCTCGCTCCTGTGCGCCCTCTCGTCACCATCTGAGATTCATACCAACAATGGTTGTATCATCAGCAAATTTATAGATGGTATTTGAGATCTGCCTAGCCACACAATCATGGGTATATAGAGAGTAGAGCAGTGGGCTAAGCACACACCCCTGGTGTGCAACCTGTGTTGAATGTCAGCGAGGAGGAGATGTTATCACCCATCCGCACAGATTGTGGTCGAGGATCCAATTGCAGAAGGAGGTACAGAGGCCCAGGTTCTGCAACTTCTCAATCAGGATTGTGGGAATGATGGTATTGAATGCTGAGCTATAGTCGATGAACAGCATCCTGACATAGGTGTTTGTATTGTCCAGGTGGTCTAAAGCCGTGTGAAGAGTCATTGAGATTGCATCTGCCATTGACCTATTGTGGCGATAGGCAAACTGCAATGGGTCCAGGCTCTTGCTAAGGCAGGAGTTCAGTCTAGTCATGACCAACCTCTCAAAGCATTTCATCACTGTAGGTGTGAGTGCTACTGGGTGATAGTCATTAAGGCAGCTCACATTATTCTTCTCCGGCACTGGTATACGAGGTTGGAAATCCAATAAAAACAACTTTGCCTTCTTCCAGGGCTGTGGAAACTTATTTTGAATATCACTACTTATCCAGAATTTTTTTCTTGCTAAGCTTGAATTTTGCTTGAGCTGTAATCACTCTGCAGCTCAATAAGACATTGTTGCAATGAGGTGTCAATGAAATTTACATTCACCCCAAATGGATCCACCTCCCAATCTGGAGTGTGCATCTCCAGCAGGTCTCTGAACCAAAGTTCCATATCAGTGCAACGGTTGTTTCAAATGATCAGGATTATACAATCAGAGTATCATCTTGTAATTCTATTTTAAGAGCGAACAGTGAAGGAGATTGCATAAACTGACAATGACACTCACAGTGTCCAATATTGCTGCTGCAAAATTTGAGTTTTCCAAGGAAAGCTAGAAGTTTTTTCTGTATAACTCTTCATTTAATAAATATAGTTTTTCAAATATTTCTGGCAGGTAAAACATGTCAGACTTAGCAGTGACAATTTATTCTCCAAGCTGCTTATCACAGAGCCCGTTGCAATACTATTCCAAAGTGCAACAAAGACTATTATCTTTCGATAACCATCAGACCTTTGTATGCATTAGTAGCTGCTCAAAATCTTTGCTTTCCTCAAAAACTTGTCAAAAAAGATCACCTTGAAGTGCATTTGATTTGAAGAAGTTGACAGCCATTATTACAACAGCAAGAGTGTCATGCAAATATCCTGCCAAATTTTCACAAACAAATGCTGACGGTGGATGACATGGTGTATGCAAAAAATGTCAGGTACAGCATTTTTTAAATGAGCAGTGAATCCTCTGCATCTTCCTACTATCAAAGCAGCACCAGCAGTTGCACAAGCCATTATATTTTCAGCAAAACATTGTTTTCCAAGTAATAGCTCTTGACATCTTCATAAATAGTTTCACCTTTGGTATCTGTCTTAAGTTTCCGGGCAAAAAAGCATTTCCTTGCTGACCTGATCATCATGCACAAACCAAACATATGTCATCAGATGGGCTTCATTATCACATAATGTATTTTCATCGATTTGCAAGGCTAACTTCTTAACTTGCAGTTGAACAACTAGTTGTTTTTCTCACATCGTTCAAGATTCAAAATAAATTACATATCTGAATATCTTTTTTTTATTTACATAAAGCAGTAAATTTCTCATGGCCCATTCAGATTCTCCTGTGGCCCCCAATTTCTTGTTTTTTGACTACTGGCCCCTCCACAATCCAGTATATTCCCCTGGGGAGTCATATGGCCCACATTGAGATGTGCTGGGACAGACAAAGGAGTCAGTTGTTTATTTGGATTTTAAGAAGGTCTTTGACAGGTTGCCACCCATGAGGCTGCCTAACAGGAAAGATTACAGGATAGAAGATTGGCTGACTGGCAGGAGGCAAGGAGTGGGTATAAAGGGGCCTGTTCCGGTTGGACGCCGATGACAAGTGGTGTTCCATAGTGTTGGTATTGGGACCACTTCTTTTCACATTATATGTCAATGATTGGGATGACAGAATTGATGACTTTGTGATCAAGTTAGCAGACAATATGAAGACAAGGGACAAGTAATGTCGAGAAAGCAGGGAGTCTGCAGAAGGACTTAGACAGAATGGAAGAATGGGCAAAGAAGAGGCAGATGGAATCTAGTGTTGGGAATTATGTCATGCAGTTTGGTAGAAGGAATAAAAGCAGAAGCTATTTTCTAAATGGGGTGAAAATTCAAAAATAAGAGGTGCAAAGGGACTTGGGAGTCTTTGTGCAGGATTCCCTAAAGGTTAACTTGCAGGTTGAGTCAGTGATAAGGAATGGAAATGCAATGTGAGCACTCATTTTAAGAGGACTAGAATATAATAGCAAAGATATGATGCTGAGGCTTTATAAGTCATTGGCCAGACCGCACGGAGTATTGTAAGCAGTTCTGGGCCTCTTATCTGGCATTGGAGAGGGTGCAGAGGAGGTTCATGAGAATGATTCCAGGAATAAAAGGTTAATGCATGAGAAGCGATTGATGGCAGTGAGCCTGTACTTGCAGGAGTTTAGAAGAATGACGGTGGCTGTCTTTGAAACCAATCAAATATTGAAAAGCCTACATAGAATGGATGTGAAGAGAATGTATCATATAGTGTGTGAGTCTAAGACCAGGGACACTGCTTTAAAATAGAGGTATATCCATTTAGAACAGAGATGAGAAGAAATTTCATTAGCCAGAGAGTGAATCTGTGGTATTTCATTGCCACGGACAGCTGTGAAGGCCAAGTCATTGAGTATATTTAAAGCTGAGCTTGGTTAGTCAGGATGTTACAATTACGGAGAGAGGGCTGCAAAATGGGTTTCAGAGGGATAATAAATCAGCCTTGATAGAATGGCAGAGCAGAGCTTAATCTGCTCTTATGTCTTACGATTTTATGGTTTTGTGGTAATGCTACCAACTGTATTTTCAGCTGTTATTTTCTCAATCATGCAAATCATTGGCACACACTACTTCTTACTAGAGTGCACTACAATTGTTGTGAAGCAGCTGAACTATTGTGGTTGAGTTTGCAACTGCAACCAGAACTGAGACAGGGAATTGTGAAGGCCAAGGTTTGGGAATCTGGTTCTGGTTGTATTACTAATTATCAATGGCAGTGTTTCAGGTGGGTGTTGCCCATTCTTTATATGGATGCAGTACGTATGAGTCACATTTGTACATGTACATGTATGTACTGTATATGTATATATGTACATATGTATGTACATATAAGTGTACATAAATGTTTTAAATTTGCACAATTTGTTTTATTTCACACATTGGTTCTTTGTCAGTCTTTGTTTATGTATGATTTTTGTAGATTCTGTTCTATTTACTTTGAATGTATATACAGTGTAGATTTATATATCTATATATATATCTATTATTATATATCTATATTTATATATCTATTAAGTACATGGATGGAAGAGATGGGAGGCGTATGGAGGTCTGTGGTCTAGATGTTGGTTAATGGGATTAGACAGAATAGTAGATTGGACCAGACTAGATGGGCTGAAGAACCTGTTTTTATGCTGTTGTGTTTTGTGAATCTATGAACCAGTAAAGTGGACTTGTGGTAATGCCTATATCCATCAATGTCTTGCAATCACAAAAAAAAAGTTTAGGTCAAACATTTGCACGTTTTGTTGGACTCAGAGATACTGCTGCAACCAAGTGTGCTGCCATCTTATCAGAAGTTTCATGAAATGAAAACAAAATGGGCCTTATCTTTAAAGGAAAGAGTTGCAGTGTCAGAAAGATTGGGCAGGTCAGACTTGAACTCAATGGTGTTTATCAGTTTAAAATGTAACATTACAAGAAGGCTTGATGGGAAATATCCTTAGAGGATATTTCCTCTATAGTAAGGGGAATAAATTGGTCTTCCTTTTAAAAGGGACACAAGGAACAATTTTTTCTTTAGAGTGTTGTGATTTTGGAAACACTCTCTTCCAGAAATCTGTGGAAACAGAGTCATAGGAAATAAGGATTGTAGTACTTATGGTCCAAATGGGATGGTCAGGAAGAAAGGGTGAGCTGAGGCACCATCAGTTTTAGCACTGAGACACCTCAATCAGGCTGTTCTGTGCTGGATTCCTTGAGTTGATCATGACCTGGGAACACGGGTGGAGCAAAGTTTTATGACCCACTCTTTCAGCTATATTCAGACTGGTATTTCATTTACGAAAATAATTCTTCTTCCCCATTGTAGGTGCTTGGCTATGGCTAGATAATAGTGTGGTGGATTTTGTAAACTGGAATAAAGGAGAACCTTCAGATCATAAGCACGAAAACTGTGTTGAAATGTATTCGGATAAAGGTACCTGGAACAACGCACCATGTGCAATTTATAAAAACTACATCTGCAAAATGCCAAAAAGTAAGCTAAATGGTACTCTGGCTTCCGAAAATTTTATTTTCTCTCGTGGGATTCAGTGAAGAATAACTAGCATTTCCGTTTTTTTACAGTTGTGGATGTAACTGAGGCACCATCACAACTGGAAGGTAAGAGCTATTTGCACCCAAGAAGTTGTTAGCATCATACCTAGTTGATCAGTTTATCTTCACCCAAGTGGTACTTCTTGTTTCAGCTGATGAATTTGCTTTAGATTGTGAAATCCTTCTGAACTTTCTGAAACAACTGTCACTAACATGGGGCAACATAATGCTGCAAGTGGGGAATGCTAATTTTCTGCTGAGGCAAGTTGTGGAGAGACGATGCCGCATTCTGTAGTTTGGCAAAAAATTATCAGCCCTCTTCTGGGGCATCAGGCATTACTAATTCTCAGAGCTGCAGACCAGGGACACGTGACACTTCCCATCATCAGCTCCTTCAAAATAGAAGGGGTTTTGTAGTAAGAGAAAATGTGAGAGAAGTCATACATTTCAGCCCTGGCATTATCGGGCATCAGAAGGAGCCCTTAGGGGAAGGCCTGCAGAAAAATGTGTTGTTTTCTGGCAGCAGTACATTGCAACACATAATAAAAAAAAACTATAAATTACAGTAAGTATATATAAAAAAGGAAATTAAATGAAATAAGTGGTGCAAAAATGGAGGAAATAATACTGAGGTAGTGTTCCTGGGTTCAGTGTCCATTCAAAAATCTGATTGTGGAGTGGAAGAAGCTGTTCCTGAAACACTGAGTATGTGTCTTCAGGCTCCTGTATCTCGTCCTTACTGGTAGCAGTAATAAGAGGGCATGTCCTGGGTGACAGGGGACCTTTTTGAGGCATTGTATTTTGAAAGTAAATTGTTTTGGTGCTGTTCATAAATCACAAATTAAAGGAAGAAATTAGGAAAATACACATTTATTGATAAATAAGTGTAGTATACAATTATGGAAGTCTTGCTGTATTTATAAAGGGTTTTGGTAAGACTGCAACCATTTTTGATCATCTTACCTTATAGAGAAAACATTTACCAAAGGGAAAATGAAATGAAATGAAGATTCACTGCATTGATTGTTGTAAAAAATAGAGTAGATAGAACGTAGTCTAGATTTTACATGCTCAATGGCCACTTTATTAGGTACATCTATATACTTGCTCATTCACACAAATATCTAATCAACTAATCATGTGGTAGCAACTGAATGCATAAAAATATACAGTCATTATCAAGAAGTTCAGCTGTTCAGACCAAACCTCAGAATGGAGAAGAAATGTGATCAAAGTGACTTTGACCATGAAATGATTCTTGGTTCCAGACGGGGTGGTTTGAGTATCTTAGAAACTGCTGACCTCCTGAGATTTTCACAAACTCTGTGGAGTTTACAGAGAATGGAGCAAAAAAAAAACAAACAAAATATCTAGTGAGCTGCAATTCTGTGGGTGAAAATGAGAGATCAGAGGAGAATAACCTAACTGTTTCAAGCCGATAGGAAGGAGAGAGTAACTCAAATAACCATGCATTAGTGGTGTGCAGAAGAGCATCTCTGAATGCACAACACACCGAAGTTTGAAGTGGATAGGCTACAGCTGCAGAAGACCACAAGTATACATTCAGTGACCACTTTATCTGGTACAGGAGGAACATAATAAAGTGGCCACTGAGTGAATAAGAATAAAAAGTGATACCAAAATGTATAAACCTCATTGAGGGCTTGATAGGGTTGATCCTGAGAAGCCAGAGAATCTGAAAATAAACAGCAAGGAATAAAGAAAGCAAAGGAAAAGGAATAAAGAAAGAACAAATGGCCTCTACTGTGTTGTAGTGTTCTTTGTTCTACGTTAACATGGTCTCATGGTAAAGCGATTTGTTTATTTAAGGTTGAAGATAAAGTTCTTCAAGCAATTATTTGTGACCAAGTTTGTATCAGGGGATGCTGACAAGCCTATAATTTATTGCCATCCTGAATAGTATTTGAGAAGGTTATTATCTTTCTTGTAACTCTCCATTGTGGTACACAAGGGTTCTGAAAATTCAAATGCCATGTAATTTGGAGGTGGAAGTTCCCTTGATTCCTGTAGTCTTTGTCTTTCTAGATATCAGTGGTAGTAGACTGTCATGGACTGGGTTGATCAGACCGAAACAATTCAAGTGTCCAGGAGATGTGGTAATAAGCGTACGAGCACAACAAAATATCTTAAGCCTAATTTATTATCATAAAATAGAAAACACAATTAAACCACCACAAAATACTATTTAATAAGTCATAAAGATTTCCATGGAAAATTCAAGCCTCGTGATTCTTAGTCATTTCTTGAGTGTTGCTGTTGTCTGGGGACTCAGAATTCCAACTCGGTTGTGAATCCACCCCTGGGTCCTAGGCACCAATCACAGTTCCCAGTCTGGAAGTCCAAAGAACCCAGGAAAGGTACCACAATAAATATGAGCATAGAGAGACACAGAGACCAACAAATTATTTGATCTTTTGTTCTCATGCCTTTATCTTAGCTTGGTTTCTTTCTTTCAAACAACATGAGCACTCATTAACACAGTGTTCGGCATCCCCTTTTCAATCAATTAGACCTCTTAATGGTCACTCCCTATTCATGAGTCCACAAATGTTTGGGACATAACATTCCTTTGACTTACAAAGAACAATAATATTACACTAAGAAAGAATCCATCAAACTAGCTCTCAAAGTAACCAACAAACTTTTAGTCATTTACAGACATCCTTGTGTAATTTGGTGACTGAAACTGAGAAAGAATCCAGCTGCTACTAGAAAACATCAGGGATTAATAAACCTACAACGTTTACCTTGTACAGGCACTCTACATGCGGCGATCTCACAAAGAGTTAAATTGTCATTTTGAACTGTTCAGACATTCATTCAGTATTTTACAAAATTTAATGTAACACACAGAACAGAGATATTTTCAAAGAGATCTTGTTACAGTGTATCTTTCTGCAGATAGGTATTAGTGGTTGTAGCAGAGTAAGTGAAATATTAGCAATGGCAGATGAGGTGTGCTTATCAAGTGCACTGCTATGTCCTGGTGATGCATTCATTTGTGCAAGGTGGATATATTCAAACTCACTTGCGAGCTGTGTTTTGTAGATGGTGGGAATCAGGAAGGGAACCACTTCTCGTAGAATACTCATGACAGGTCTTCTTGCCATGGATTTCCTGTGATGGGCCTTGTTCTTTTTCTGTTTCATGATAAGCTCCTGGATATTGATGGAGGGGCATTCAGCAATGGTAGCAATTAAACCTGTTGAATAATGTTACTTTGTGGACGTAATGGGGTCTGTAGATGGCTCTTGCACTTTTTTCTTATGTTTTTGTGTAAAGAGCTGGGAAATTATCTTGAGAAATCTCTAGCTTAATAGCTGGCAACTGTGCAGACAGATTGAGTTGCGTCATCTAGTTAAGTATTATCCTTGATTATCTTATTGTGTGTGTTTTTTTTAAATCAGATCCCCGGCCAAAAAAGAATCCATCTTACAGCACTGCAGGGATTGTGGCGATAATAGTTCTTGTCATCATTCTACTTGTAGTTCTTGGAGGCTACTTCTTTCAAAAGTATAGGAGGAAGGCCTCAGATGGACCTACAACATTTGATAACACCCTTTTCTTCAACAGAGAGTTTACATCTGAACCCTGTGACATGAAGTCTCTTGTGCCAAATATAGAATCAAATGAATAGAATGTAATGTAGTTTACTGAAAGTTTATGAAATACTTTGAAATATATCTACCATGAGCTGCATGCAGTTAGACTGGAAATGCATTTTAGCGGTGTATTTGGCTGATGTGCGCTTTGCTACAATATTTTCCACAGGACTCCACAATGCTTGTGTATTGTTTACCATTATTTTAGAAGTATATATATTGATTACTTATGTTCGTTAAAGGGCAATCTTTCAGGTAACCTTTTAGAATTAATGCTTAGTGCTTTAGTAATTCTGCTATTTAAATAATACATTTCGAAACTGTAAATAGGAGAGAGTTGAATCTTATAGCTTTGATACAAAGAAAACACCTACTGCAAAAAAAAGTGTGTTGTTTCATGTATCTGATTTATAGCCCAAATATAGTGCGCAAAATACACGTAACTGTTAAAAACCCCAAGAGATTCTGCAGATACTGAGGAAATCCAGAGCAATAGAAACAAAATACTACAGGAACTCAGCAGGTCAAGCAGTATCTATGAAAATAAGTAAACAGTCAGCATTTCAGGCCAAGACCCTTCATCGGGACCAAAACATCAACTGTTTATTTATTTCCATAGATACTGACTGAGCTGCTGAGTTCCTCCAGCGTTTTCTGCACATAACTGTTAAAAGCCTAGATTTCAGAGAAAATTTTAAAATCAGCTCACAACTTGTCTGTCAGCAATTCTCTGCTTTATTTTTTTAAATAGATTAGATGCATATCATTAACCCTTATTTTGTGAACATCCACACAGCAAATAACTTGAATATGAATTTGTGGTTACTTACTGTTCCATTCACTGTTTATGTGTAACCTGGTGATTATACAAACCTTATAGACAAAATGCGTGCAGACGAAATTCCAGCCAAGTGTAAATAATTATCATCAGCACATTTCTAGAGACATAACGTGTGCAAAATTTTGGATGTTCATACAGATTGAAATAAGTTGAGCGTTTTCATTTAGACATTAAATATATTGACCTTACATATATGTATGAATAATAACATTTGGAATAAAAGACTAGTATGTTTAATATGGAATGATTTTTATGTTTCCTGATACACTAAAGAGGTATGAACTGATTTCAGGCACAGTTAAAGGGATAAATGTTTTATTCATTTTAAAAATAGGATTCTGATCAAATTGTGATTTCCATGGCTTGTATGAGGAATGAATTGCATCAAACAGCAATCACAAGAAAATAAAAATTTTCATCTGTAGACAGCATGGGTACAGTTTTTTTCTCAATTGTATGCCGTACATTTTATAAATCACATCATCTATTTGTAATAGAACATGATTTTTTACACCAATCATATACTAAGGAACTGATATCATATAAAGGGTTATTTTTCATTGAGCATTGAGAATCAGGATGGATTACGTTCTTAATGTAATGGTTTAAAAATAAATAAATAAATATTGGGAGGTCTTTTCTGGTTTGTTTAGAAAATAAAAATGTTATTTCCTCCAAAGACTGACAGAGAAGTAAACAGACAACCAGATTACAAAAGATAAAAATATTCTCAAGTATTCCTGGAAAGTTTGGGATTAATGATGCATCCAGAAAAGGGCACAGAATGCAGTGATTAAAATCCTCCTAATCCTTAGTTTTGATTCTGCACTGGAGTGAAGAAAGGTTTGGCAGGACGGGTGAACTGGCTTGCTGACAGTACTGTTCCACGCCAGTCAGGCCTTTAGGGTCTGACTCAGTTTCTCGAGTTCAAGTTCATCCCATATTCAGGGTCCACTACTAAGTAGATTCCCCCCCACATTCTGAGTTCCCACCATAGTCTGATTGCAGCTTCAGAACAGTAATCCAAATCCAACTTCAGGTTCAATTGTCATTCAACCATACATGAATACAACCAAACTAAACAGCGCTACTCCCGGGCCAAGGTGCAAAACACAGTACCAACAGTCATTCGCAGCACACATACCATATATAAGACAGGTGTTAAATATAGTCACACAAAACAAACAATGGTCCCAGTCCCTGAGTCCATACATGTTGCAACAGTCTACAGATGAGCATGATACATCTAGTCTTTTGCCAAATGGACACTGGAAGACTGCACCTGCACTATGCCACACCACTCTGGTGGAGAATGCCGGCTCCAACGTCTCTCTGAAGATCGGTGACACTGTGGTTTGAGGCCTAGTCTTTGCTATGGTCGAGACCACACAGCGCCCCTGCTGTTCAGCAATAAAAGAGTGAATTGGATGTGTAGCATTCAACATTATCAATGAGCTAAATGGAGACCAAACGAATTATCTGGACATCTGAAAGGACAGGAATAGTGAACATCACAGCATTGCTATGAGAATCAGAATCAGATTTATTATGACATTAAATTGGTTGTTTTGTGGCACCAGCATGCAATTCAAAGATATAGAATTACTACAGATTACAAAATAAATAAATAATGCAAAAAAAAAAGAAATAATAAGATAGTGTTCATGGACCATTCAGAAATCTAATGGCGGAGGGGAAGAAGCTATTCTAATTAGTTGAATGTGGGTCCTGTATCAATTCCCTGATGGTAGTGATGAGAAGAGGACATGTCCTGGATCGTGAGGGTTCTTACTGATGGATGCTGCCTTCCTGAGGCACAGCATCTTGAAGATATTCTCAATAGTGGTGAAAATTATGCCCATGATGGAACTGGCTGAGTTTACAACCATCTGCAGCCTCTTGTGATCCTATGCACTGGAACCTTGATACCAGGCCAAATGCTCTTTACGGTACATCCAGAGAAATTTGCAAGAGACTTTAACGTCCCAAATTTCTTGAAACTGCTAATGAAGTAGAGCTGCTAGCACCCTTTCTTCATGATTGCATTAATGTGTTAGATCCAGGAACATTCCTCAGAGACATTGACACCCAGGAACTTAACGCTGTTCATCCTTTCCACTCCTTACCCCTCAATGAGAACTGGTGTGCTCCCAGCTTCCACCTTCTGAAGTTCATAAGCAACTTCTTGATGGTCTTATTGACACTGAGAGTGAGGTTGTTTGTGCAACGTCACTCAGCCAGCTGATACTCTTCCCTGTACGCCTCTTCATTGCCACCTGAGGTTATGACAACAACTGTGGTGTCACCGGAGAATTTCTAGATTGTTATTTGAGATGTCATAAGTGTAGAGAGATAAGAGCAGCAGGCTAAGTGCTTATCCTTGATGTGTGCCTGTGTTTATTGTCAGCGAGGAGATGCTATCGCCCATCTGCACTGACCGATTCCAATCAGAAGATACTGTAGTATTAATCAGACACAGGTGGGACCAGAACAGAATGGAAGCTATGTCAAGGCTGTCTGCCTTTGCTGTAGGAACCCATTTTCTTCGGCTAGTACCACCTGCCCTCTGTCAAATCTGTCTCCAGCACTGGCTGCCCCTGCTTTCCTAGACATTGTTAATATGGAGAAAATAGATCTAACCTACACTCCCACCCACCTTAACTGCACTTCACAGGAACACTGTTGAGAGAGTCTGGACAAGCTACATCTCCTCTGCTATGGGAGCAGCAGAGTATTGGACCAGATGTCCCTACCAAGGACTGTAAGGATGGCCAAGAGGACCATAGGGGTCTCCCTACCATCCATCAGGGACATTTACCAAGAGTGCTGCGTATGTAGGGCCCTTAGTATTATCAAGGATCCCACCCATTCTTCCAGCACTCTTTTAGACTCTCTACCATCTGGCAGGAGACTCCGATGCATAAAGACAAGAATAGTCAGGATGGGAAACGTGCTTCTTCCCTCAGGTCATTAGGCATCCAAACTCCCTGAAGCATCGCATTCAAAGTGTCACCAGTTAATTTAAACTGTACCCTACAACAGCGGTCCCCAACCACCGGGCCGCAAAGAAACGATATGATTTGGCGACATGAGTAAGGTGCACCTTTCCTCATTCCCTGTCATGCGCACTGTTGAGCTTGAATGCATGTGAGGTCATTACCCACGCGTCATCCATGTCAGCGCGGGAAGGAGATCAACTCCTCGAGCTTGCAAATGACAGCGGGCTGAAAAGTCATGTTTGACAAAACATCTCTGCCGGCATTCTGGATCAAAGTCAAGGGCGAATATCCTGAGATAGCCACGAAAGCACTGAAAACATTGCTTCCAATTCCAACATTATATTGCTGTGAAGCGGAGTTTTCTGCAATGAAAGCAACAAAAATTAAATTGCGGAGTAGACTGGACATAAGGAATCCCCTTCGAGTATCGCTGTCTCCCATCACCCCTCAATAGGACCGTCTTGTTACAGGGAAACAAGCCCAGGGCTGCCACTGATTCAGCAATATTGGTATGTTGCAATGATTTTATATGCTCATACGGGGAAAATATGTGCTGTGTGTTTAATATCCAAACACTACTTAAAACGTTATGATGCTATTGACTTATAAGTGATTTACATAACCATATAACAATTACAGCACGGAAACAGGCAATCTCGGCCCCTCTAGTCCGTGCCGAACCCTACTCTCACCTACTCCCACTGACCTGCACTCAGCCCATAACCCTCCATTCCTTTCCTGTCCATATACCTATCCAATTTTTCTTTAAATGATAATATCGAACCTGCCTCTACCACTTCCCCTGGAAGTTTGTTCAACACTTACTTCAAGCTCCCCTGTCCTCCCCTGATAATTGACTTATCACTATATTCATGCGAGGAAAATGTGCGCTGTGTGTTTAATATTAAATTCATTAGATAAATCCTTTTAGAAACGAAATTGAGTGTATTAGCCACTTACCACCGATATTCCGGTCGTGATTAACACTTACCCCCCTCACCGGACAGAATCACCAAAAATGATTTGTAGAAAAAAATCAGGCACGTACACACATGCGCACTGGTCCCCGCGCAAGGCTTCATGATCATGGTAGTTTTTCTTGGGGTAAACACAATGTATTTGACTGCTACTCTTGTCCGTTGGCAACCCTACCCCGCTTCTCCCGCCGGGTTGGCCGGTCCGCAAGAATATTGTCAATATTAAACCGGTCCGCAGTGCAAAAAAGGTTGGGGACCCCTGCCCTACAATAATTAATTTGTATGCTTAGTTTATTTCTGTGTAATTCAACTAAACTCAAAATATTTTAAGCCCTATCTGATGTAGATCACCGTAGGTTCCCTCACTATAGGGAAGTTATACTGTATCCATCTACTCTTCAAGGAATAACCTACCTTCTCACCTAGCGTCAGTGGTGAGGTTTAGCTGTCAACACCTGCTGCTTGCGTGGTAGTCCTCCCCTCCCCACCTTGGGGGAGATACTTCCAGCTAATGATGGCCTGTTTCCGTGCTGTAATTGTTATGTGGTTTTGTGGTTAATGAAATATTTTAAACAAAGTTATTTTATTCCTAATGATACACATTTAAAGTTAGACAAATAATTATTAACGTACATTTAACACTCAGAGGATTTCTAATTTATAAAATATTTCTAAGTTACAAAAGATTACAAACTACAAGGGGATTCCAAATACAGGTACAATGCTTACGAACTAGAAGAACTCATCAACAAGTTGCAGATGAAGGAGTCATCCATCACATAAACCAAAGGAATGAACTCTAGTTTTTCTTTCTGTAACTCCTACTTTCTGTTGTTCTCCTTGCCATTCCTAACAATACCCAAACAGTAATGGTATTCATACTATTGTCTATTAAATGACATCAGTATGTGATGATTTCAAGATACCTTTGCTGGGATAAAGTAACTCACACAGACTGTCTTAAAAGCTTCTGGTGACAGAGATTCCAAACATCCACAATTAATGCTGTGAGGGCTGACCCCCTGAGTACACAAACATCACAACCTGTAGCCATGTTTAATGTGCTAAGTGAAGTAACCCCATTGTCTGGTATTTGGATAATTGGGACAACTCTTCTGGCCACTCTAATTTGCAAAGCTGTAGCTCCAACGTTGAACTGATCGTTGCTTGCAATTTACATTTGGAACTAGGTCCTTGTAGGTCCTTGCTTACAACAAGAAGCTTAGCAAAGAATATGTGTTAAAAGTTAAACTTTATCACCAGCAACTGTGACCTTTTGGAAAGCTGAATGTGTTTCTCAGAACCTGGAAAGTGAAGATCCATCACAGAGTCAAAGTTTGCATGTTTTTTGTGTGACTGTCTGGGCTTTCTTTGGTTTCCTGATATATCTCAAAAACAAAGACATTCTGGCCAGTTAACTGGCTCCTGCAAATTACACTTTAGTGGAAGTTAATGGCAAAAGAAAGAAAGTGGGAGAAGATCAAATGCTGAAAGGCCTTGAGAGAGTGGATGTGGTTGGAGAGTCTAAGACCAGAGGACACGGCCTCAGAATAGAAAGGCGTCGTTTTAGAACGGAGATGAGGATGAATTTCTTCAGACAGACAGTGGCGAATCTGTGGAATTTTTTTTTGCCACAGATAGTTGTGGAGGCTGTCTTTATGTATATTTAACGCAGAGGTCAATAGATTTTTGATTGGTCAGGGCATGAAGGGATATGGGGAGAAGGCAGGAGACTGGGGCTGAGAGGAAAATGTGGATCAGCCATGATGAAATGGCAGAGCAGACTCAATGGGCCAAATAGTTTAATTCTGCTCCTATATCTTATCATCTTGTGTTTACAAGGAAATAATGAGGGAGGAAATGAGGCTGATAGGTTTGTTCTGCTGCGAGCCATCATAGAGTTGAAGGATCACAAGGCCACCGTTCTGTTACAATAGGATAAGGACTGAATGGGGGAAAAAAATCAAGTATGAAGGATGAATGGGAACAAGAATAAATATCTCAGAATACTGAAAAACAGAGTTGATGGTGACAAAACTATTTACTTTAATTATTTTGAGGGTCCTGTGTGAGAGGAAGGGCAGAAGGTATCCAGAATAAGAGGTAAGTAGAGACAAGAGACTGCAAGTGCTGGAATCTGAAGCAACACACAATGAGTGAAGACGTAACAATGGATGGAAATAAATAGGTTATGTCTCATGCCACATCCCTTCTTCTGAACAGAGAGGTAGAGAGGAACTAGGCAGTGCAAAAAGGTGTAGGAAAGGAGCGGGGAAAGAAAGCATGGCTGGCACCCAGATTCTTGTTGGAAGTTACAGAGAATGATGTGTCAGATGCATAAGCTGGTGAGTTTACAGGTTATCAGGAGACCAGGGGAGCTCAATACTGCCTGGGGGAGGGGATTGACGAAGTAAGAGCAGGTATGAGGAATAGAAGAGCTTCAAGTGAAAGTTCCACCAGCAAAAGTACGGGTGAAGCCTTGATTTCTGACAATGGAGGACATCTTGTTTGCTTTGGATTAGAAAGTCATGTTTCAAGAGCAGAAGGATTAGAAAAAGAGGAACTAAGGAAAAGAAATCTCATTAGGAGTGACAGTTTGAAAGGATGTACAGAAGAAATGAATGTGATTATTATGAAGAGAAAGAGGCCAGTTAGCTTTTCAAGTCTATCCCTACTCTGAAGAGACGAGCCCAATTACTTCCTTTCCCCTCTTATGTCTTTGTGACCCATAAGACCATAAAATATAGGAGTAGAATTAGGTCATTTGGCCCATCAAGTCTGCTCTGCCATTTCATCATGGCTGATCCAACTTTCCTCTCAGTCCCAATCTCTTGTCTTCTCCCTTTATTCCTTTATGCCCTGACCAATAAGAATTATCAAACACTGCCTTGAATGTATATAAAGATTTAGCCTCTACAGCTGCCTGTGGCAAAGAATTCCACAGATTCACCTGTTCTTGGCTAAAGAAATTCCTCCTTGTCTCCGTTCTAAAACAACACCACTCTTTTCTGAGGCCAAGATCCCTGCATATTATTCTCCGTCACATCCCATCAACACCCTGTTTGGTTCTTTGGCCACTTACCTATATTAGAGATAATTTATAGTTGTCAGTTCATCTAACAGCACATCCTGAGATGTGGGAGAAAACTGGAGAACCAAGAAAACCCATGGACACAAACAAAGAAATACAGCAATTGGGGGGAGCACATCTTGAGATGTGGCAAATGGTAGTGTCACGTACCGCGTGATGGGAGTAAAGAACCAGCAGAGATGGAAAACACTTTGGAGTCCAGTATTGCTATAAACTAATAATATTTATTAGTAACTACGCAATACAGTAATATAAATGTAGATAAAATCAAACAGGTTAACAATGATTTTATATATATATAAAAGTAAGTATATTAGTAAGTGTGGAAATATATGTATGAAAAACCAAGCTTCTTTAAGACTAGGGGTAAAAAGATACAGTCTTACAATGATGAATAAAGTTCAGTTCAGTTCATGGTATTGAGTTGAGTAATGATGGAGACAGAGAGAGAGGGGGAGATTTGAGTTTTCAGGTGAGCTGACGCCATCGATCTTCTCGTTGTCCTTTGAAATCCTTTACAAGTCACCGACTGTGACTTTAACAAAGGGGACCAGTTTTCTGTAGTGGAACTATCACCCAGGTGAGAGTGGACACATGGACAACTCCCCACCAGTCAACCCCTTTCCTTTTCACTGCAGGAGCGACTGATCGATCCTCCAAAACCCACTTTTCGTACGGGCACAACAATGCTCATTCAGAGTCCAAAACATGTCTGAGGTCTATATCATCTGACCTCCTGTTTTATCTTCCCGTGCTGAACATCAACTGTCACTCAAATAACTCCTTCCTCTCTCTCTGTAAGAAATGCACAAGCAGGCGACTATCCTTGAGAAGTATCAACAACCTGTGAGCAGTCTTCGTCTCTCTCGCTCTCTTTTAAAAACAAGTTGTTGCTGTTAAGTAACACTCTCCCTCTCTCTCTCTCTTCTCAAAAGCACAGTTAATAGGGGTAAACGAGCACAGTTCATAGGGGTAATTCAGGACCCTGTCACAGTAGTGTTTGGGGATTCATTGATTAGGAGAGCAGACAGTAAATTTAGTGGCTGAGACTGAGACGCCATATAGTATGTTGGCTCTCAGATTCAAGTGTCACAGACATCTCAGATTGAGTTCATAGTATTAGTAAGGGGGACGGTGAGTAACTAATGTTATGGTCCACATTGATACCAATGACATAGGTAGGAAAGGTGACAAGGTCTTGCAGAGTGAGTTCAGGAAGGTAGGTGCTAAATTAGAAGACAGTCATCAAGGATGGTGTTCACAGGATTTCTACCTATGCCACATTCTAGTGAGGGGAGACCTCATAGAAACATTTCGAATGTTAAAAGGCGTGGACAGAGTGAATGTGGCAAAGTTGTTTCCCATGATGGGGGAGTCTAGTACGAGAGGGCATGACTTAAGGATTGAAGGGCGCCCTTTCAGAACAAAAATGCGAAGACATTTTTTTCAGTCAGAGGTTGGTGAATCTATGGAATTTGTTGCCACGGGCTGCAGTGGAGGCCAAGTCATTGGGTGTATTTAAGGCAGAGATTGATAGGTATCTGAGTAGCCAGGGCATCAAAGGTTATGGTGAGAAGGCAGGGGAGTGGGACTAAATAGGAGAAAATGGATCAGCTCATGATAAAATAGCGGAGCAGACGATGGGCCGAATGGCCTACTTCTGCTTCTTTGTCTTATGATCTTATGGAGGTAAGAAATAGGAAGGTTATGCAACTTAACCTATGACTAAGCAGATGGTGTAGGACTGAAGACTTCAGATTTTTAGATATTTGGGTTCTCCTTCAGCGAAGGTGGGACCTTTTCAAATGGGACAGTTTGCACCTGAACTGGAGGGGTTCAATTTCCTTATAGGAAGGCTTGCTAGTGCTGCTTTGATGAGGGTTTAAGCTTGAGGTGCAAAGAGGTGTGATCCAGACTGGAAGGACAACAAGTGCATACTTATGGGGAAAGTTCATGTTAAGCTTCCAATCAAAGACAGAAGTTGAAAGGTTGAGCATGCTGGGCCTATTGTTCAGAGATGCTTCTATTTCAATGCAAAGAGTATTGTAGGTAAGGCAGATGATCCTAAAGCATGGATCAGCATGTAGAATTATTATGTTCTAGCCATCAGTGAGACTTGGTTGCAAAAGGGGCAGGGCTAGCATCTCAATGTACTCAGTTTCCAATGTTTTAGACATTTTAGAGGGGGTTATTAAAGGGGAAGAGTGGCATTATTTATTAGGGAAAATGTCAGTGCTCTGAGAGGTTGTACTGGAAGGATCATCGACTGAAGCAATAGGACTAGAACTGAGCAATATAAAAGGGAAGGTGATGTTAATGAGACTATATCATAGACCTCTGATTTAGAGGAATAAATTTGTAGACAGAAAACTGTTGCAAGAAATGCAAGGTTATGATCATGGGAGATTTTAACATATTGACTGAAAATTTCCTTTTTTTTTAAATTTTATTTTTATTTGGATAAGGAGTTCACAGTTATCATGTACTTTTTTCACACATATAACCTTTTCCATTTTTTTATATGTATCTAACTACAATTATTTATACATTCTTAAGTACACATTGAGATGATATAAAAGGAAAATAAACATTTAAATAGATAATTATGTACTGTGGTAAATCTAACCTATTAGGCTAAGTAATGAAATTAGTTGTTAAGAAAAATGGTAATAATAGTTTCCATACAACCCTTCTGGACCATTTCCACTGGTCCAAAATGCTGTATACAAGCCTATATACCAACCATTGTAGGTGTTTATATCCCAATTTGTTCGTGCTTGTTCCTGCCCGCAGACATAATTATCCAATCCCTATGTACTTACTTACTTAATTTTTTCATTTTTTTTATTCCTTTCCCAAATCTTTCCCTTTACTTTAAAAGGACTGGATGGAATAGTGTTTGTCAAATATGTCAAGCAACGTTTCCTTAATTGATATATAGAGGTCCCAACTAGAAAGAGTGCAGTACCGGATCTCCCCTTAGGGAATGGGGCAGGGCACGTCACACTTGACCAGCTAGGAAAATCGGTTGAAAAATGACAGATGGAATTTAATGCACTTTGGAAAGATAACCAGGGTAAGACCTGAGGCTACGTCCACACTAGACAGGACAAATCCGTAACCGAAGCTTTTTCTCTTCGTTTTGACCCTCTGTTCACACTGAAACTGCATTTTCCTCCCCCGAAAACAGAGGTTTTCAGAAATGCTCTCCAGAGTGTCTAAATCTGAAAACGCCGGTTGGCCATTGTAGTGTGTATGGGGTAACCGGCTAATTATAAAAACGCTGTCATGATGTACTGGAACAAATGGTGGCGACAGGGCGGCATTTCATTGTTTTCTTGAACGCAACCTCCAACACCACAACAACAATATCTGACAATAGATGTGTAACATCCTAATGTAACATTGTATGGAAATACAAGATAACACTGATGCAGACATGTTTTATACATTTAACAAGGTGCATTATTAATGTATTGCTTGTGCAAACATTCAATAGATGCAATTGTCAGTTTTGCCCAGTAACTCATTTTATTGTACGTTAAATACAGCAAATAATACACAAAGACATGGCAAAAGTAAAGGCAAACAAATGAGGTAACAGCAAATTTCATTTATACCCAGTAACAAGTATTACTGCATTTAGTTGTAGCTGTTGTCCCTTTCATCGGTGAAGAGACTATGGCTGTAGGAAATGTTTCTGGACAAACACACACCAAGTCTTTCGTTTGGCAATTTCCTTTTAAGTTTTTCTAGTCTGTAACTGGACAAACATGCACCAAGTATACAGTTACCTCTTTGCTTGTTTTCTTTTTTTTTGTAATTTTTTTTATTGAATTTCATCATCAAACAAACCATGAGATGTATTTCAGATAGTGTACATATATATCATATAATCATATTTGTCACAAATCACATAATATTTATCTGAGGTATACACTTATAGAAAAGGAAAGGAAATAAAGAACAATCGAAAGAAAAAAAAACTATGTACAGAGTAGGGAGTGATTTTTTTTACAACATATTAATTGACTTGTGAGAATAAAATGAGGTGTTATGTAGTTAAACCATTTTTTTCCAGCATGAATAAAATTGTTCCAACTTATGATTAACAGATGCTGTTATCTTCTCGAGTTTGTAAATGTCTATTGTAATTTCCATCCATGCATTCAAATTTGGGCTCTCCTGTGATAACCATTTCCTGGTAAGGGTCTTTTTACCAGCCACCAGCAGTATATTCATTAAATATTTATCTCTTTTCAACTGTTCTTGAGGTATATACCCAAAATATATAGTCTTACTCTCTGAGGGTATTTCACATTTAAAGATGTCTTGTAGGGCATTATGTATCTCACTCCAATAGTCTTTGATAACGGGGCATTCCCAGAAAAGTTGATAATAGTTTGCATTTTGATTTCCACAATTTCTCCAGCAAACAGAGGGGTTACTATCATAATGGGATTTCCGAGAAGGTGTAATAAAATATCTTATCAAGTTTTTCCACTCGACCTCCCTCCATTTCTGTGAGCTGGTACACTTCCATTGATACCTCCATATTATTGTCCAGTCTTCGTCAGATATTATTATCCCTCCTTTCTTCTCCCATTTTGTTTTAATGTATGAAGTCAAATGTGTTTCAAGATTTGACAAACCCTTATACATACTTGAAATTATTCTACTACCATTGTCTGAATAATATGCTTTTCTAAATAGCTCTATCAGACATGTACTTGCCTTGGTTATATTTTTAACTGTCCCATTAACATACTGTCACATCTGTAAATACCGGTAAAAGTCTTGTTTTTCTAATAAGTGTTTCTCTTTGAGTATTTCAAAACCGAACAGTGTTCCTTCTTTCACTATATTGCAAATAGCTGTTATTCCTTTAGCTGTCCAGTCCTTAAATCTAGAATCCAGTTTATTCGGTGTAAAATCCGAGTCATATGCACATCATTTAAGAATCGTAATGTCTCTCTCCAGTTTATATCCTTATATAATAGTTTTCCATATTTTAAGAGTCCATTTCACCCACGGGTTGTCAATATTATTTATGTAACTTTTTAGGTTATTATCAGCCATAATTGCTTGTATGGGGATAGAAAGTATCCTCTCCTCAATGTTTTTCCATTGAGCGCCATATGATGGGTTGCACCAGCATATCACAGCTCTCAACTGTGCTGCAAAATAATAATCTCTAAGAGAAGGTAAGCCCCATCCCCGCCTTTTCCTTGGCTAATTGCAAAGTTTTGAGAAAAACCCTAGGCCTTTTACCTTGCTATATATATCTTGATAGCACCTTGTTCCATTCATTGAATTGATTTTGGTTAATCTCTATTGGTCAGGTTTGAAAGAGATATCGTAGTCTGGGCAGTATATTCATTTTAATAGATTCAATCCTTGAACTGAGACCAAGAAAAATTAGGTTCCATCTTGTTATATGTTCCTTAATTTTTTTATATATTGGCTGATAATTGCATTGTGATAATTTTGCCAAATCCTTTGGCATAATGATTTCTTTTTCTTTTAAATCTTTTTTATTAATTATTATTGAAAATCAACAACAACGAAAAATACATTGAAGTAATCAAGTCAACCAATATATACAATAAGAGTTGAACTATCAACCAAGTTAAACAATATATCAACAATAATAAGAAAAAACAAAATGTTAAAGCTATTTTTTTGGAAAAAAGAAAGAAGGAAGAAGAATCCCTACTAACTAAAACAAAAAAAACTCTAACAAAAAAAAACAAGAAAAAAAAACATTTGGAGCAGAAACCCGGAGCTATATGCCATACAACCTTCCATAAAAAAAGACATCAATCCATCAACCAAATCCATTTACCCAAGAATCAGAAGAAGGACCATCTTAATTAACTCAAATCAAATGATAGTAGCAGGCAAAAGAGCCCCACCTTTTCTCAAAGTCAAAAAATCGAGGATCAATAGTTCGACTTCTGATTTTCTCCAAACTAAGACATAACATCACCTGGGAAAACCATTGTATCAAAGTGGGAGCAGAAGCATCTTTCCATTTTAATAAAATAGCCCTTCCGGCCAATAGTATGACAAATGCAATTACATATTGATCTGCTATAGAAACACTGTGAATATATTGAGGGATTATACGGAACAAAACTGTCAATTTATTAGGTTGTAAATTAATTTTTAAAGCTTTAAAAATTGTAGAAAAAATAGATTTCCAAAACTGTTTCAATACAGAACATGACCAAAACATATGATATAGCTGTCTCAGTTTTACATCTATCACACTGACTATTAACATTAAGAAATATTTGAGACAGTCTCTCCTTTGTCAAATAATAATGATGTACAATTTTAAATTGAATTAAAGAATGACAGGCACAAATCGAAGAAGAGTTAACCAACTTCAAAATTCACAACCGATCCTCTGTTATCAAGGTCATGTTAAGCTCTCTTTCCCAAGCTTGCTTAATCTTAAGTAAAGGATAATTATCCTGTTGTAATAGTAAATTATAAATTTTTCCAATGAAACCTTTCACTAAAGGGTTCATTTTTAAAATAATGTCGAATAGGTCAGAATCTTGTATATATAGAAAATTACTTAAATATTCTTGTAAGAAATGTCTGATCTGAAGATATTGCAAGAAGTGTGAGTATGAGAGAGAATATTTATTTACTAATTTCTCAAAGGAAATCAATTGGCCTTCTTGAAACAGATCCATAAAGGAATAAATTCCTCCAAAGAGAGAAGGTAGGATCATTAAGTAAAGGTTTAAATAAATAGTTTCGATAAGTTAAACTAAGAAGGTTAAATTTTTAAAGATTAAAAAACTTACGAAACTGTTGCCAAATTTATAATGATGCTTAATCATAGGGTATATATTTAGAATAGAAAAATTTTGGCTAGTTGTACAGGTAAAGAAGCTCCTAATAACGAAGGTAAGTAAAATTGTTTCACAGCTTTCAATTCCAGATTAACCCATGGTGGTCATTCATTTTTATTGGTCCAATATAGCCAAGAACACACATGACGTATATTAATCATCCAATAATACATTCTTAAATTAGGCAAAGCAAGACCTCCATCCTTTTTTAATTTTTGTAAATTATATTTTACAATTCTTGGTCTTTTAATATTCCAAACAAAAGATGAAATAATAGAATCAACCTGATCAAAAAACTTCTTAGTTAGAAAAATAGGAATGGTTTGAAATACATATAAAAATTTTGGTAAAATCATCATTTTAACTGCATGAATTTGACCGGCTAATGAAAGTGTAAGTGGACTCCATCTAGAAAATAATTGCTTCATAAAATCTACTAAGGGAACAAAATTAGCTCTATAAAGGTCTCCATAATTTTTAGTGATGGTAATACCTAAATATTTGAAAGAATCCGTAACTTTAAAAGGAATATCATCATATATAGAAGCAGAATCATTTAGAGGAAATAATTCACTTTTATGCAGGTTTAATTTATATCCTGAAAACTTTCCAAATTCATTTAATAATTTCAATAAACTAGGAATAGATTCTTCAGGATTCGAAACATAAACAAAGTGATCATCAGCATCAAGAGAAATCTTATGAATAGTCCCATTTATGGAAATTCCTTGAATATACTTAGCTTCACGAAGTGCAATAGCCAAAGGTTCCAGCACCAAATTAAATAACAAAGGACTTAATGGACATCCTTGTCTCGTACCCTGCGAAAGTCGAAAAAAAGGGGATCTGCAGTTATTAGTAATAACAGTGGCAATGGGCTTTTATATATCATTCTAATCCACTTATTAAAATTAGTACCAAAGTTAAATTTCTCTAAAACTTTAAATAAGTATTTCCATTCAACTCTATCAAATGCCTTTTCAGCATCAAGAGAAATAACACATTGGGGAGTCTTCGAGAGGGGTGAGTATATAACATTTAACAATCTCCGAATATTAGAAAAGGAATAATGGCCTTCTATAAAACCTGTTTGGTCCTGAGAAATAATTTTAGCTAGTATATTCTCCAACCGATTAGCCATTATTTTTGAAAGAATTTTAGCATCCACATTTAATAATGAGATAGGTCTATATGAAGCACAATCAGTAGGGTCTTTATCTTTCCTAAGAATTAAAAGAGATAGAAGCTGCATAAAATGTGGAAGGTAACTCTCCTAACAAAAAAGAATCTTTAAGCATTTCCAACATATAAGGAGTAAGCAAATCTTCAAATTTTTTAAAAAATCCTACAGAAAAACCATCCAGTCCAGGAGCTTTACCAGATTGCATTGAAAGAACAGCTTTCTGAATTTCTTTTTCAGTAAAAGGAGTATCAAGAATTTGTTGATCTTCAACAGATATTCTAGGAAAATCAATCTTTTGTAAAAAGGCATTCATTTTAGAAGGATCCGCTGGAAACTGAGATTTATAGAGTTCACTGTAATAGTCTTGAAAATTTTTATTAATATCTTCATAATTACAAGCTAAACTACCATCTCCCTTATGAATTTTTAAAATTTGTCTTTTAGCTCTAACTGCCTTTAGTTGGGATGCTAATAGATTATTACTTTTATCTCCAAACACATAAAATTGACTTTTTAATTTAAGCAAATTTCTTTCAATAGGATAAGTTAATAGTAAATTATATTGGGATTGAAGTTCAACCCTTTGTTTAAATAAATCAATATTAGGAGAAACTGCATAAGTGTTATCCAAGTGTTTAATTTGTTTTGAAATCCTATCTAACTCTATTTTTGTCTGTTTCTTAAGCTTAGCTAAATAGGAGAGTACCTGAACCCTCAAATATGCTTTAAATGTATCCCATAGAATCAATTTCGACACATCTCCCATATTATTAAAAAGAAAAAAATCTCTTATCTGAATCTCTATAAATGTGATAAAGTCCGAACTTTATCTTCTGGAAGACACCAAGGCAAGTTTACATTGCTAACAACATTCAATTCAAAAGTTAAGCTTAAAGGTGTATGATCCGAAACAATAGCATCATATTCACATTTCTGGACTTTGGACTGTTACGAGAATACACATAAAATTAAGATGTTTGCTGGCCTGGGCTAGCATCAGTGGCATCAGCAGTTGGTCTGCCACCTGCCCTCAGGGGAAGGAGAGATAAGGAACAATGGAGCAGCGTCTGGAGATGTGTAATGGAGGGACGTGGGAGAGGGAGCTGTCTGGAGCGGCTCCCCCTTTGAACCCTGAACTGTTTGAAGTGGTGGACAGGCGATACCCCAGCAGGGGGATAAAAAGGGACAGGTTCGCTAAGACAGACACACACGCCACCCGAGGTAACGAGACCCTGGAAGCGGTGCGCCTCTCACGAGTGGTGAGAAGTACCGGACAACGCACAGGGTGGAAAGGTACGATCAGCGGGAACCCGGTGTGTGTCCGCCCTTGCCTGGGTGCCGGGTTCACTGCAGAGGATCGACCGCATCTGGAGGAGGGGTCACAGTCGGTGACCTCAGGTGACATCACCAAGGACCCGCCCAAAAGCTGTTTGTGAGCCATCCAGCTGGTCTGTGAGTGAAGCCGTTCTGAATGATGAGTTGTTCCTATTCTATCTCTCTCTTCCCCCACGTTGTCCACCGCCATGGCAACGATTACTGCGAACTGAACTACTAAACTGGACTGAACTTTGAGTCATTTTGAAATTGGTCATTTACCCCTAGACAACGATAGAGCTTGATTGATGCTGTTATCTTAATTCTGTGCACATGTGTGTTTATCATCACTGAACTGTTGCATTTATTATCCTTTCGATTACTGTGTTGCTTGTTTCTTTAATAAAACTTTCTTAGTTCTAGTACTCCAGACTCCAACTGAGTGATCCATTTCTGCTGGTTTGGCAACCCAGTTACGGGGTACGTAACATAAGTGGGGTTCTCGTCCGCGATTTTGAACGCTAAATTTGGGACGGAGTAAATTGATTGGGTTAAAATTCCCGAAAGAAAGAAAAGACAAACAGCAGAAATGGAGGTTGAGGAATTTATAAAGGCGCCGACCTTGGAGGCATTAGAGGATGCCAGGAAATCGGAATTGATAGCTGTGGCAAAACGGGTGAATCTTGCTAAGGTGAAGTCGACAATGAGGAGAGAGGAGATACACAGAGCTATTGTAGAGCACTATGTATCTAAAGGTGTGTTTCCCCAAGGTGAGCTGGGGGAGGTGTCTATTGAAAAACCTGCTGGAGACGCGGTACAGGTACAGCTTGAAAAACTGAGACTCGAGCACGAGTTCCGGGTACGGCAGTTAGAAAGGCAGGAGAAAGAGAGAGAGTTAGAAAGGCAGGAGAAAGAGAGAGAGGTAGAAAGGCAGGAGAGGGACAGACAGTTGGAGAGAGAAGAGAGAGAGAGGGACAGACAGTTGGAGAGAGAAGAGAGAGAGAGGGACAGACAGTTGGAGAGAGAGGAGAAACAGAGGGAAAGGGAATTTGAGCTGGAGAAGTTAAAGATAAGGGCCGAGCAGGGGCTCGTGCCGAACCAAGGTGGAGGGTTCCGGGCGACCCAGGAGGTTAGGCTGGTTCCCCCATTTGACGATACCGATGTGGATCGGTACTTTCTCCATTTCGAAAAAGTGGCCATAAGTCAGGACTGGCCAAGGGATAAGTGGGTTGTTTTACTTCAGAGTGTACTGAAAGGGAAAGCCCAACAAGCTTACTCCGCTTTATCCGCGGAAGATGCCCAGAAGTATGAGGTGGTGAAGGAGGCCATCCTCAGGATTTATGAGTTGGTCCCGGAGGCATACCGGCAGAGGTTCCGGAATGCGAGGAAGCAGTGGGACCGCACGTATTTGGAGTTTGCTCGCGAGATGCAAACATATTGTGAGCGTTGGTGCGCCTCGAAGGGGGTAGAGGGGGATTATGACAGACTGCTGCAGCTGATTCTGATTGAGCAGTTTAAAGGTTGTGTCCCTGAGGGTATGAGACCCTACCTCGATGAGAAAGAGGCAGCCACGTTAGCCGCAACTGCTAAGTTAGCGGATGAGTATGCGTTGACGCATAAAATGAAGTTTGCCCCGAGTAAAGGCTACCAGAAGGGTAGTCAGGACGGAGGGGAGAGTCCGCCGGAAAAGTCAGAAAGTAAGCCGGGGACTAGTGAAAAGGATAAGGTAGACCGGGAGCAGTCTGGTAGGAAGTCTCCTGGGGTCGTCTGTTATAATTGTGGGAAAGTCGGACACTTTGCGTCCAGGTGCTTTGCCCCAAGGAAGGAGACGGGGAAAGGAAAAGCGGAAATTTTGAATGGCTGTATTGAGCTGTTAAGCGAACCGCTAGGGAAGGACAGGTCTGAAAAAGTCCAGGAAGGGCGCGAGAGGTTTATCTCGGCCGGACTGGTGTCAGTGAAGGAGAGGTTAAAACCAGTTCCAGTGCGGATCTGGAGAGACACGGGAGCGTGTCAGTCACTAATACTGAAGAGTGTATTAGAGTTTAGCTCAGAGACCCAGACTGGGGAGGTAGAGGTCAAAGGTGTTGGGGAAGGGACAGAGTCAGTCCCTTTGCACCAGATACACTTACAGAGCAACCTGGTCTCTGGAGTAGTCACGATCGGGGTGAGGTCCGAGTTACCAATGAAAGACGTGGAAGTCTTGCTCGGTAATGACATCGCCGGAGGAATCGTGTTCCCAGTCGTGAGATTGACGGGTCAGCCTGCCAGCATGGAGGCCCCGCCCGCGATGGTGAATTTGGCTGAAACATTTCTGCCAACCTTGTATGAGACAGGGTGTAGTGAGATAAGAGGTAGTGAGGGAGCTGGGATGGACGTAGCAGTAGCCAGGAAAGAATTTGTGCAGACGCAGGAGCGAGACGAGGGGCTGATGGTTTTTGGCCGAGACCGCTCTCTCTGACACAGCCTTGACAAGGGAACTAGTAGGCTATTGTGCGGATGGGGAAGTGCTAAGGAGGAAGGGGAAATCAAGTACAGCATCCGCAGATGAGGAGTGGGGGGTGGTGCAAAAGAGTTATGGGGATGAGGTTTTTAACATGGCCCACGAGGTACCCCCCGGTGGACATTTTGCGGTGCTGGAGGAAACAGTTGGTGGAATCATGAAAGAGAGTTACCGGCTGCCCAGGGGGAAAAATGTTATTGATCATGACCGACGCGAACTGAGACGGTCACAGGCTTTTGATATGCTAACAAACCTGGTCGGTGTTAGCGTGGAAATCAATGAAGCTAGGGGCCCCCTGATAAGAGAAAAGAACCATTTTGAAAAGATTAGGATGGGATCGGTCAGATGGGAGAAGGCTATTGTTTTGGCCAGGTCTACTGATAAGGTCTCTCCCTTAATCCCCGAAGGAGTAATTAAACGACTCGCACCCATGTGTTTGATTGTCCCGAGGAAATGCAAAGAACTGGGACGTTGGGTTATGTCTGTTACAATAGGGCAGCCAAGTAAACAACACCCATATTTTTCGAGTAATTCAGTGACTAAAGGGCTGATGAACACAGAGGTGTGTATTGGCAATTTAATACGGCTGTCTGAAGCCAGTCTGATAGTGAACCTTGAAAAAAATGAATTCGGCCACACGAGAGTCACTTACCTGGGAATTGTGGTGACACAGGGGCAGCTGGCAGTGATGCAAGCTACAGTGCAGGCTATCGCTGACCTCCCAACCCCGACAGACAAGAGGGCCCTCAGAAGGCTTTTGGAGATGGTGGGGTACTGCAGGAAGTTTTGCAATAACTCTGCGGTCAATACCCGTCCCCCTCCTACTAAGCCCTTGCGAGAGAAAATTGAGTCGGAATGGGACGACCCTTGTTGTTGTGGTCCGGGACAAAACCAAATGAGAGGTTACATTGGTCGCAATTCATCAGTGTTTTTGGCCACTATGAAGTTTGCTGAGTTGGAGCCTGGTCTAAGGGATTATTAATAACACGTGTAAAAGGAACAGAAAATGTGATGACTGTCTGTCAAGGTGTTGACAGCTTCAAATTCTCTGTATTAGCTAAATAACTGTTAAAGATGTATATTGTGTATGTATCAGATAATGTAGTCATGTTTGTAATTTTTACCTCCCGGTAAAAATCCTTAAAGGGGGGAAGTGTTACGAGAATACACATAAAATTAAGATGTTTGCTGGCCTGGGCTAGCATCAGTGGCATCAGCAGTTGGTCTGCCACCTGCCCTCAGGGGAAGGAGAGATAAGGAACAATGGAGCAGCGTCTGGAGATGTGTAATGAAGGGATGTGGGAGGAAGAGCTGTCTGGAGCGGCTCCCCCCTTTGAACCCTGAACTGTTTGAAGTGATGGACAGGCGATACCCCAGCAGGGGGATAAAAAGGGACAGGTTCGCTAAGACAGACACACACGCCACCCGAGGTAACGAGACCCTGGAAGCGGTACGCTTCTCACGAGTGGGTGGAAAGGTACGATCAGCGGGAACCCGGTGTGTGTCCGCCCTTGCCTGGGTGCCGGGTTCACTGCAGAGGATCGACCGCATCTGGAGGAGGGGTCACAGTCGGTGACCTCAGGTGACATCACCAAGGACCCGCCCAAATGCTGTTTGTGAGCCATCTCGCTGGTCTGTGAGTGAAGCTGTGCTGAATGATCAGTTGTTCCTGTTCTATCTCTCTCTTCCCCCACCTTGTCCATCGCCATGGCAACGATTACTGCGAACTGAACTACAAACTGAACTGAACTTTGAGTCATTTTGAATTTGGTCATTTACCCCTAGACAACGATAGAGCTTGATTGATGCTGTTATCTTAATTCTGTGCACATGTGTGGTTATCATTGTTGAATTGTTGCATTTATTATCCTTTCGATTACTGTGTTGCTTGTTTCTTTAATAAAACTTTCTTAGTTCTAGTACTCCAGACTCCAACTGAGTGATCCATTTCTGCTGGTTTGGCAACCCAGTTACGGGGTACGTAACAGGACAAAAATCAGAAATCAGCTATAAAATAATCAATTCTCGAATATTTTTTATGAACATGTGAATGAAAAGAATAATCTCTATCATTAGGATGTAGATCTCTCCAAATTTTAATCAAACCATAATCAATTAAAAAGGAATTAATAAGTGATGCTGAACAACTCAGAAGCTGCTGATTGTTTGAACTCTTGTCAATCAAAGGATTTAAACAACAGTTGAAGTCACCTCCCATCAGCAACATATATTCACTTAAGTCTGGTAATAAACCAAATACATTTTTAAAAGAAGGATCATCTACATTAGGTCCATATAGATTAACCAGGACAATTCTTCTATTACAAATTGTTCCTTTAACAATTAAAAATCTGAGACGATGTCTTCTTGGATAAATAAAATATTAGATTTGATAAAAATAGATACTCCCTTTGTTTTATTTTGATATGTAGCATGAGATTGAAGGCCCTTCCACATTTTAAAAAATCCTTTTTGATCGCCCGTTCCGATATGTGTTTCTTGAACAAAAGTTATATCGGGCTTAATAATTTTAAAGGTCTTCTTTTGCTTAATAGGGTGATTCCAGCCACGTACGTTTCAACTAATAACGTTTATCTGTTTAACTACCATAGAATATTATTTTTAACTGAAAAATACATGCATACCATCGCGGCCTAATCAAAGATAGCGGTGATGAGTATAACCATCTATATGGTTATACTCATCACCGCCATCTTTGATGCTCCGGAACGCCATAATGGGAAAAAATACAGGATGTATGTAAAAAAAAACTGAAAAAAAATCCTGCTATAAACCCCAAAATACAAAAATTCCCCCAATCCTCCCACCATCCCAAAAGGTAGAAATCTGGCAGAAACAGAGAAAAAGCAGGGAATGCATCCCCAGAGAAAGAAAAAAGAAACAGAACTCCACTTGCCGCTCAATTTAAATAGTGATTTAAAAGTTTTTTCTCTCAATTCCCCCCCTCTCCTTTACAAAGAAAACACATGACCCTAAGATAAGAAAGCCCAACAGAGAAAAAATATGTTTATACTTAATTATTGAAAATAAACTGGGGAATGCAAAATCAGTCTCCAGAGACATCAAAGCAATACTATTAGACCTAAACAATATAATCTCTAACAAGAGAAAATCGGTGCCATTATTCCTTTGACATACTACCCGATTTTAACAAAAAAACTAAAACTAATTATGTATTACTAAACACTCCTCACTATATAAGAAAACGTCTATATAAACTATAAAGATTATCACTTAATTAATGAAAGAAAAGGAAGAAAGAAGCAGATAATCAAACCAGTTAATAATCTGTCCGCTGTGTTAATTCACTCCGTATACCAAACAGACTTCAGAAAAGCCATTCATTAGTCAAACCAAGAAGTTCACCTCTTCTTTAAATAGTCCATCGATCAAAGGATATCTTCAACATATCAGAATTCTTCAAAGCCTGTTTTCTTTCAGAAAATTATTCGGCAAACCTAATATCCTTCACACGTCAACTGCCTCCAAGATAGAATTAACATAAAGCAATGCCGCTTGGGGATCCAAAAAAACACGTGGAGTAGAATCTTTAGGAAATAATTTTAATCGGGCAGGGTAGCGGAGCAATGGAAATAATCCCTTTGCATGGGTCCCTTCTCATAGCTGGAACAAATTTGATCCGCTGTTCCATAACTTCATAAAAATGAATCTCAGAACCCTGAAATTTAAAAACTCTGTTTCCTTACACATTTTATGATTTGGTCTTTAACTTTAAAGTGAAGAAAATTGACCAAAATTGGCCGTGCTTTACCTGAAATCTGAGATTGCAAAGTGAAAATTCTATGAGCTCTTTCAATATTGGAAGGCTGAGGTAGAATATCCAGAAACAGAGATTGAAACAAATTGGCAAAATAGTCCAATAAATTCCCACACTCAGAACCTTCCTTCAGTCCAACAATTCGAATATTATTCTGACGAGACTTCGCCTCTAAATCGACAATTTTGCATTGAGCCTGTCCCAGGCGGGTTGAAATATCCACAATCTGACGTTTCGATTATTTAAACTGAGTATTCAAGGAAATAATATTTTCTCTACAGTCTGAAAACTCTGTCGGAACGACTTCAACTCAGAAGAGTTATTGTCTATTTTGTTGTCGAGAGCCATCAACACACGCTCCAAACGCTCAGCCCAGACTGGCATATCTTCTGATTTTTCTTTCGAAGTTTTTCCCTTTCCATTGCTGGATTCAAAGAGCAGCTTTGCACTTCTTAAAGTAATATGACATAATGATAACTATTCCCCTCTAAGATCCGAGAAATAAAAGTTAAAAATTCAAGGTTTAAACTGGGGAAAAGGAGGAATTAAAGGCAGCCACAAAATTTATGTGTTACTCCATTGAGCTGCAGGCGGAAGTCTCCCGGCATAATGATGCCCAAACATTTGACAGACTCTGTTTACCATGCCCAAGGATATCTACTTTCTATTTCTTTTAGTGGGCTATAGTTATATGAAAGTAGTTGGGTTTTATATATGTTGATCTTGTATCCTGATAATTGGCCATATTGTTCAAAGGATTGTATCAATTTAGGTAAAGAGTATGTTGGTTGCCCTAGATAGATCAAAATGTCATCTGTGTAACAGGCCAATTTATGCTCTGTCTCTTTAATAATAATTCCCCCGATATCTTCATTTTGTCTGATGTATTGAGCCAATGGTTCCAGATATAATGCGAAGAGTAGCGGTGACCATGTACAGCCCTGTTTTGTGCCCCTTTCTAGGGTAAAACTATTAGATAAATATCCATTGATTTTAATCCTGGCAGTAGGATTGTCATATCATGCCTGTATAGTTTTAATAATTGTGTCATGTAGACCATATCTATGTAAAGCCCTGTAAAGAAAATTCCAATTAAGCGAATCAAATACCTTTTCAGCGTCCACGCTTATCACTATTGCTTCAATTTCATTTTTTTTATATGATCCATAATGTGAAGTGTCCTTCATATATTGCTTTGTGTTTGGCATTGTTGTATAAAACCTGTCTGATCATTACGTATCAGTGTGGGTAGAAACTCTTCTAATTGTTTGGCTATGATGGAGGTAAATATTCTATAATCCACATTAAGGACAGATATTGGTCTAAATGACCCACATTCCATTTTATCCTTGCCTTCTTTCGGTATAGCTGAGATTATCGCCTCCTTCCAGCTGGGTGGCGTTTGTGCAATTCTTAGAGCCCAGTTCAGTGTCGGGAGTAAAACAGGAATTAACTCACTTCTAAACACTTTATACCACTCTGCCATATGTCTATCTGATCCTGGTGCCTTGCTTAATTTAAGCCTAATTACAGTTTTTAGTTCAGCTTCAGTTACGTCAGCAATCATCATTCTATTTTGTTCTTTGCTTAAAGTGGGTAACTCTAAAGAATTCAGGAAGGTGTCAATTTGGGTTATGCTTCCCCCTGTAACTTCGGAATATAGAGTTTTGTAAAACATTTCAAAAGCTTCTTGAATTTCACTTAGCTTATTTTTTATCACGTTTGTTCTTGGATCCGTAATTCTATGAATTGTATTTTCTGCAATCTTTTTTTTCCGTTTCCACGCCAGTATTTTCATAGATTTAGATCCACTTTCATGGTGTCTCTCTTTCAGAAACATTAATTTTTTTCTAATTTCTTGTGTAGCAAACTATTAATTTCATTCTTAATTTTTTACAATTTCCTCTAGTGTATCCTGTGCCAAACTCAATTTGTGTTTTTTTTCCTAGTTCAGCTTATTTTGTAGTTCCTCTAATGTTTTATTCCTTAATTTTTTCTTATATGAAGCTATCGCTATAATTTTCCCTCAAGACAGCCTTCAGAGTATCCCATAGAATGGGAGGTGAAACCTCTCCATTATCATTGAATTCTAAGTAAAGACCAATTTCTTTTTTAATTTGTTACTTAAAATAGGGATCATTGAGTAGACTTGAATTTAGTTTCCAAATAGTATTCTTTGGTTGTCGGACAAAAATCAACAGATAAACATATAGGTGCATGGTCACTTACATCTATTGTCCCAATTCCACAGGAGATTATTTTGTCTCTATCTTTTCCAAATGTTATGAAATAGTCTATTCTTGTATATACGAAATGGGGATAATGAGTGCAATCCTTCTGTCAGGGAAAAGGTCCCTCCATATGTCAATTAGACCAACATCCTCAAAAAGAGTGTTAATTTTCTTGTGTAAGGACTTTGTTTCATAAGTATTTCTATTGGAAGAGTCTAACTTTGGTTGTAATTGTAAATTTAATTCTCCCCCACATATCAAGAGACCTTCTGTTTCTGTTACCATAATGTTAGTAATTTTCTGGAAGGAACTAATATCACTTCCTCGGGGAGCCTATATATTCAGTGAAGTAACTGGATTTCCGTCTATATTCCCCCTTCCCAGAATATATCTGCCCTCCTTATCTCCCATTTCGAATACTTTTTCAAAATTTAGCTTGCTTAAGATGAGAATAGCAACTCCTCTTCTATGTCCTGATTTATGTGAGGAGGAAAACAAATTAGAGAAGCCCATTCTCTTTAATTTTCCATGGTCATTATCACTTAAGTGAGTTTACTGTAAATACACTACATGGGCTTAAGCAACACTCACAACATGCTGGAGGAACTCAGCAGGTCGGGCAGTATCCGTGGAAATGATCAGTCAACGCTTCGGGCCGGAACCCTTCATCAGGACTGAAGAGGGAAGGGGCAGAGGCCCTATAAAGAAGGTGGGGGGAGGGTGGGAAGGAGAAGGCTAGAAGGTTCCAGGTGAAAAACCAGTAAAGGGAAAGATAAAGGGATGGGGGAGGGGAAGCAGGGAGGTGATAGGCAGGAGAGGTGAAGAAGGAATGGGGGAAACACAATGGGTAGTAGAATGAGGCAGAACCATAAGGGAGGTGATAGGCAGCTGGGGGAGGGGGTAGAGTGAAACTGGGATAGGGGAAGGGAGGGGGAGGGAATTACCGGAAGTTGGAGAATTCTATGTTCATACCAAGGGGCTGGAGACTACCCAGACAGTATATGAGGTGTTGCTCCTCCACCCTGAGTTTAGCCTCATGATGGCAGTAGAGGAGGCCATGTATGGACATATCTGAATGGGAATGGGAAGCAGAGTTGAAGTGGGTGGCTACCGGGAGATCTGTCTGTTGTGGCGGATGGAGCGAAGGTGCTCGAAGAAGCAGTCCCCCAATCTGTGTCGGGTTTCACCGATGTAGAGGAGGCCGCACCGGGAGCACCGGATGCAATAGATGACCCCAACAGACTCACAAGCGAAGTGTTGCCTCACCTGGAAGGACTGTTTGGGGCCCTGAATGGTGGCACAAGAGGAGGTGTAGGGATAGGTGTAGCACTTACGCTTACAGGGATAAGTGGTGGGTAGGAGATCCATGGGGTGGGACGTGTGGACCAAGGAGTCATGGAGGGAACGATCCCTGTGGAATGCAGAGAGGGGTGGAGAGGGAAAGATGTGCTTAGTGGCGGGGTCCTGTTGAAGGTGGCGGAAGTTGCGGAGAATAGTGTGCTGGATCCGGAGGCTGGTGGGGTGGTAGGTGAGGACAAGGGGAACTCTGTCCCTGTTGTGGTGATGGGAGGATGGGGTGAGGGCTGAAGTGCGGGAAATGGAGGAGATACGGGTGAAGGCATCATTGATGACGGCAGAAGGGAAACCACAATCCTTAAAGAAAAAGGACATTTGAGATGTCCTGGAACGGAAAGCCTCATCCTGGGAGCAGATGCGGCGGAGATGGAGGAACTGGGACTATGGAATGGCATGGAGGAGCAATGCATCATATACTGTCTGGGTAGTCTCCAGCCGCTTGGTATGAGTATCGAATTCTCAAACTACCTGTAATTCCCTCCCCCTTCGTTCCCCTATCCCAGTTTCACTCTGCCCCCTCCCTCAGCTGCCTACTATCTCCCTTATGGTTCCGCCTCCTTCTACTACCCATTGTGCTTGCCCCTTTTCCTTCTTCACTTTCCGGCCTATCCCCTCTCCGACCTCTTTATCTTTCCCCTTACTGGTTTTTCACTTGGAACCTTCCAGCTTTTTCCTTCCCACCCTCCACCCACCTTCTTTATAGGGCCTCTGCCCCTTCCCTTTTCAGTCCTGATGAAGGGTTCCGGCCTGAAATGTTGACTGATCATTTCCATGGATGCTGCCTGACCTGCTGAGTTCCTCCAGCGTGTCATGAGTGTTGCTTCGACCCCAGCATCTGCAGAGTATTTTGTGTTTACTACATGGGCTTGTTCTTTTTTTCATTTTTGATAGAATTTTACTGCGCTTGACTGAATTCAACAACCCATTGACATTAAAAGAAATGAATTTTACTTTGTCCTTAGCCATGTGTATTTATTATCTGTTAGTATATCATTGAAATATGCAGACTATAACTTAATCGATCTACTCCCTGAACAAATAAGAGCCAAGAAACACGGATAATTTTAAAAAAAGGTAACAAAGTTGTGATTCCAAAGCTGGGGTCTTTAGATGACCCTGGGTTGAGCTAGGAGAAACGTCTAGCCATGGGGGATAGCCCCTCCTACCTGTGAGTTGAGGGCCCCCACTGCAGTACCTATAACCTATAAAAGTAGGTAAAAAAAAATCTATGTCCATCACACAGAAATGATTTCCCTGTGTATTCCTCCCATGTATATATTCTCATTTAGTTGGGGGAAAAGGAATGAATGAATGAATTTTTAAAAATTGAGTGATATAAAATCCACATTATAATACGTATCTCTCGAGCTAGGTATATCACCGCCTAGTTTTGCTTCCGTTTAGTTTATCAGCACTTTTAAGGTTAGCCAAACTTTATGGCTCTTCTGGAGGAGGTGAGGGCTGTCCTCGGAGAACAAACAGTCTCTTCCTAATATCCTTCTCTTGTCCCGTTCCTATACCCTGCTTTCTCGGTTCTCTTACAATTTCCCAAGCAGATCGGGATAACTGCTCAGCCAGACTTTCCCTTGGTTTGACCACGCTAATGGGCAGCCCTCTGTTCTTCATGTCTGTAGTCGTCTCTTCCACCGTCTGATATAGTCGTATCCCTTCTTGGTAAAATACCTTCAGTTTAGGAGGGTACAGTGTTTGGAATTTAATCTTTTCTTGCTTTAATATTCGTTTTGCTTTGGAATATTCCTTCCGTTTCTGTAGGACCGCCAGGGGAGTAATCTTGATCGAAGTATATTAACTTCCCATTCCAAAAAACCCTCTTCTTACCCCAGGCCCTTCGTAGAATCTCCACCTTGCTCTTGAATCGAAGGAATCTAAGTACTATTGAGCTCGGTTTACTTTCTCTGTCTGTGGGAAGCCGCGGGACGAGTGAACGATGCGTCCTCTCAATTTCAATCTCCATAGTCAGGGGAATCTCCAGCACTTCCCACAGCAGCTTGCCTACAAAGTCTATCATCGACAATCCCTCTGCTCCTTCAGGAACATTATAAATCCTGATATTTTTCCGTCGCGATCTTCCCTCCTAGTCAAGCAATTTACTTTCCTGTTGATTTAATATTTTTATCGTCTTACTTAGTATCTGTTCCACGTTTTGCACGCGATCTTCCACCTTCTCAATTCGAGTCTCTGCCTGATTGACATTGGCGAGCTCTAACTTTATATCATTGGGTTGCTGTTTAATATCTTTTTGGACTTCCCTTATCTCTTCCAGAATCTTCACCATATTTGCCACTTCACCTGCACGAGGCCCCGAATCAGCCTCGCCGCCACGCGCGCGTGTAGGAGAGTCACGCACTGCACCTCTCTCTTCCATAGGCTCTGCAGTGGTGCTTTTTTTATTTCCATTCTTTTTCCCCATTCTTGCCCTCCTTATCAATTCAGATATTTTCGAAAGATCTTATATTTGATGGATTAACGGGGCAAAATATGTGTTTTTTCAGAGGAGCTAATGATTTAAGCTGCCATTCTGAACGATGACGTCACCGGAACCCCCTCTTCACTTGTTTTCTGTGTGTCCTGCGCATGCCCAGTAGGAGGAGATTCGCCCAAATATCCGTTCTAATGTGGACGGAGGTATTTTCAAAAACGCCTGGTGTGGACACCTATCGTTTTTACATGAAACCGACGTTTTCAAAATTATCCGGTCTAGTGTGGACGTAGCCTTAGACAGTGAATGGTAGAGCTCTGAGATATACAGTAGAGAAAAAAAGGATATGGGAAGACAGATCCATAATTCCATTAAAGTGACATCACAGATAGATCGGGTCATAAAAAGCTTCTGGCACATTATCCTTTATAAATCAGGGCACTTAGACTAAAGGTTGATTTATACTTGTACGTACGGGCTACGCCGTAGGCCTGATTTACTCTTTTACATAGCCCTACACCGTAGCGAGCATGCATAGTTGTGTCTGTGTCGCTCTGCAATTCACCACCAAAACGCTAGTTAGGTGTGGGGTTTCTATGCCACTGTGTTGAGTTTCTTCGTGATAGACGCAGACGAGGAAATGCATTTCAAATATTTTCAGATGTCGGCAGGTAGATTTGACGATTTGGTTCATCGTCTCCAATCATTTATTTTGCATCAGTATACAGACATGGCAGAGAAAAACAACCAGAAATGCTTATGAGGAAATGCGATGCTACCAAGTGGACCAATCACAATTGTTGTGGTCTGCGTTGCTGCGACGCATGAGTTACATTTTGGGGAGGTGCATGTTACCCTACGGCATAGGGTACGGCGTAGAGTACGCAGTACATTTGATGCACAATTACCAGCCTTAAGAGTTGGAATGTTATTTTGATGTTATATAAGAGGTTGTGAGACTGACTTTGGAATAACGTGTGCAGTTCTGGTTACTGACCTACATGTAATATATCAATAAGGTTGAAAAAGTACAGAGAAAATTTCCAAGGATGTTTCTGAGAACTGAGGACCTGAGGAAAAGTTGAACAGATTAGGTCTTTATTCCCTGCAATGCAGGAAAATGAGGAAAAACCTAATAGAAGTATACAAGATTGAGGAGTATTGATAGGATGAATGTAAGCAGGATTATCCTCTGAGGTGGGATGGTACTAAAACTAGAGGTCATCAGTGCAGCATAAAAGATTAAATATTTGAGGGGAATTGGAGGGGATGTCTTTTCATTCAGGACAGTTCAGTGTGGAATGAGGTGCTAGCAGAAATTTTGATGCAGAATGAATTGTATCATTTAAGACGTACATAGATGGGAGGGATATGGTGCTAGTGCTGGTGCAGGTGCAGGTGGGAGGGACAAGGCAGAAGACCAGGTCAACACAGTCCAGATGCACTGAATGGTCTGCTTCTGTGCTCTAGTACTCTGACTCTATTACTTCAACATTTTCTCCCAGTTTAGCGTTGAGATTAAACTGGAGAATGTTAGCAGTAACTCAAGACTGGAAAAAGTGGGGTTGTGGCCCTTTGAAGAACACAAGTCTGAGAAGAGATCTTGACTGGTTTAGAATGAATAACTAGATGAGAGCTGTTCCTGTTAGTAGATGGTTCAAGAACTGGGGACACAGATTTAAAATTTTGAGCAGGAGATATGGAGGAAGGGGTAGGCGGGTGGTGTAGCAAGGAATTTTTATGTTTGCTCACACTATAAGTACGTAACTATATTCTGGAATTTGCTATTTGTATGGATGATGCAGGTCACAGATCTCTCAGTGGGTGAGCATCTGGGGGACAGTGACCACCACTCCCTGGCCTTTAACATTATCATGGAAAAGGATAGAATCAGAGAGGACAGGAAAATTTTTAATTGGGGGAAGGGCAAATTATGAGGCTATAAGGCTAGAACTTGCAGGTGTAAATTGGGATGAAGTTTTTGCAGGGAAATGTACTATGAACATGTGGTTGATGTTTAGGGATCTCTTACAGGATGTTAGGGACAAGTGTGTCCCGGTGAGGAAGATAAAGAATGGTAGGGTGAAGGAACCATGGGTGACAAGTGAGGTGCAGAATCTAGACAGGTGGAAGAAGGCAGCATACATGAGGTGTACGAAGCAAGGATCAGATGGGTCTATTGAGGAATATAGGGTAGCAAGAAAGGAGCTTAAGAAGGGGTTGAGAAGAGCAAGAAGGGGGCATGAGAAGGCCTTGGCGAGTAGGGTAAAGGAAAACCCCAAGGCATTCTTCAATTATGTGAAGAAGAAAAGGATGACAGGAGCAAAGATAGGACAGATTAGAGATAAAGGTGGGAAGATGTGCCTGGAGGCGGTGGAAGTGAGCGAGGTCCTCAATGAATACTTCTCTTCAATATTCACCAATAAGAGGGAACTTGATGACAGTGAGGACAATATGAGTGAGGTTGATGTTCTGGAGCATGTTGATATTAAGGGAGAGGAGGTGTTGGAGTTGTTAAAATACATTAGGACGGATAAGTCCCCGGGGCCTGAAGGAATATTCCCCAGGCTGCTCTACGAGGCGAGGGAAGAGATTGCTGAGCCTCTGGCTAGGATCTTTATGTCCTCGTTGTCCACGGGAATGGTACTGGAGGATTGCAGAGAGGCGAATGTTGTCCCCTTGTTCAAAAAAGGTAGTAGGGATAGTCCGGGTAATTATAGACCAGTGAGCATTACGTCTGTGATGGGAAAGCTGTTGGAAAAGATTCTTAGAGATAGGATCTATGGGCATTTAGAGGATCATGGTCTGATCAGGGACAGTCAGCATGGCTTTGTGAAGGGCAGATCGTGTCTAACCAGCCTGATAGAGTTCTTTGAGGAAGTGATCAGGCATCTAGATGAGGGTAGTGCAGTGGATGTGATCCACATGGATAGTAAGGCATTTGACAAGGTTCCACATGGTAGGCTTATTCAGAAAGTCAGAAGGCATGGGATCCAGGGAAGTTTGGCCAGGTTGATTCAGAATTGGCTTGCCTGCAGAATGCAGAGGGTCATGGTGGAGGGAGTACATTCGGATTGGAAGGTTGTGACTAGTGGTGTCCCAAAAGGATCAGTTCTGGGACCTCTACTTTTCGAGATTTTTATTAACGACCTGGATGTGAAGGTAGAAGGGTGGGTTGGCAAGTTTGCAGACGACACAGAAGTTGGTGGTGTTGTAGATAGTGTAGAGGATTGTCGCAGATTGCAGAGAGACATTGATAGGATGCAGAAGTGGGCTGAGAAGTGGCAGATGGAGATCAACCCGGAGAAGTGTGAGGTGGTACACTTTGGAGGGACAAACTCCAAGGCAGAGTACAAAGTAAATGGCAGGATATTTGGTAGTGTAGAGGAGCAGAGTGATCTGGGGATACATGTACACGGATCCCTGAAAGTTGCCTCACACATAGATAGGGTAGTTATGTAAGCTTATGGGGTGTTAGCTTTCATAAGTCGAGGGATAGAGTTCAAGAGTCGCGAGGTAATGATGCAGCTCTATAAAACTCTGGTTAGACCACACTTGGAGTACTGTGTCCAGTTCTGGTCACCTCACAAAAGGAAGGATGTGGAAGGGTACAGAGAAGATTTACCAGGATGTTGCCTGGTTTAGAGAGTATGTATTATGATCAGAGAGTAAGGGAGCTAGGGCTTTACCCTCTGGAGAGAAGGAGAATGAGAGGAGACATGATAGAGGTATACAAGTTATTAACAAGGAATAGATAGCCAGCGCCTCTTCCCCAGGGCACCACTGCTCAATGCAAGAGGACATGGCTTTAAGGTAAGGGGTGGAAAGTTCAAGGGGGATATTAGAGGAAGGTTTTTTACTCAGAGAGTGGTTGGTGCGTGGAATGCACTGCCTGAGTCAATGGTGGAGGCAGATACACTAGTGAAATTTAAGAGAATACTAGACCGGTATATGGAGGAATTTAAGATGGGGGGTTATATGGAAAGCAGGGTTTAAGGGTCGGCACAATATTATGGACCGAAGGGCCTGTACTGTGCTGTACTGTTCTATGTTTTATGTTCTATAAATAGAATTATCTTGAATCTTCAAAAGCAAATTGTATAAGCACCACAGAGAGAATCACTTGTAGGAATGTGGGAGAGATGGAAAGAACTTGGCACAGATTTGCAGGGCTCAAAGACTTCCTGTACCACAATTATTTTATGATTCCATAAGTTTGCAATGTCTTTATTTTGCCTTTAATTGGGGAAAACATTTCTTTCTCAACCCATTTATATTTTAAAGGAATATAGTTTGGTTCACCATCATTACAGAGTACTTTAAAAATAATTACCAAAACATTGTTCCTGTGAGAGCTACGGGTGTCCCCATGGCAGCTTCCCCAGGAAGGTGATTCTAGGGGTTCTTATTGATGCACCACTGGCATTTGAGGAAACGTGGTTCTGTACGGAAAACAAATATAAAGAAAGAAAATGTTGCAAATTTTCAGAAGATCAGGTATGTGGAGACAGAAATAGGGTTGGGATTTCTAGAAATTAGAAAATATTCATCCTTTAAGTTGCTGAGAAGATGGAGAACGAAGGAATGACAGAGAAGAGGAATAATGACAGATTGGTATTGACTGAGAGAGGCTGAAGGTAGCTTGCTAATGGCAGCTAATAAAGTTTGAAGAAGGTATAAACAGAGGGCAATGACTCAGAACAGAGGAGAGCAGAAGAAAGAAACTATGTAACCAAAACAACATAGATGGGAGATACTAATGGAAAAGTGATGGGTGGCTTTGTACAAATTAACGAATTCGGTGTTTCGTTGAACCAAAAGTATTACCCTTTATCTCCAAATGCCGCACAATTGAATTTAAAGATATATTTCCTGAATTTTAAAGGATTCTATTAGCTTTAGAGATTAATCCATGCTTTGAGTTCAATACTGATACAGGCACAAGCAATGTTCGACACACAGCAAAGAAGAATAATCAGCATTTCATATGACCTCCTGTCTAAAGCAGCAACAGTCTGGCCAGGACCACATTTAACATGGATCATTGACTGAGTGCCAGTCTTAAAAGTATTACAATTTACATTTTAATGGCCAGTGCCTAATTTTTATCATCTATTAATATTTTCAAATATTAATGGATGACAAATATTGGTGCCTGTATCCTCATTTCATATCAATTTATCATCACTGTTTCAGTGCCAAACCCCAAAGATTCTGTTTAAGCTCTCAAACATGTCACAGGCAGAAAAAGATGGTTGTATTTAGATGCTTTGTTTGAAGAACCAGACAATTAGGACGGTAAATCAATGGTTAATTATCAAAACATGTTTGTGCATAATAGGTTACAGATAATTAAGTATACTTAACTGAATTGTGAAAGTATAAATAAGTAACCTGCCATCAGAACACCACTGTTACCATATTCCCTCCCACATCCCCTCCCCCTCTCACGCACATATACTGAAGTACACACAATACAGAATAATTTCAAGTGTCTCCAAGGCAACCAGAACACTTTGAGTAGTAGCTGCTAATCTCTGAACTGTTATGTAATTCTCACTAATAGGAACGGAGGCTAAGGAAGACATTAGAGGTCTTGTATCGGAAGAAGAATTCTATGCATTTAGTTGAAAGGTAAAAAATAGATCTTATAAAGTTCCATCAATTGCCTGATGAATTACTTGTAATGTTTACAGTGGCGTATTTAGTTCAAAGTTTCAGTGGCACCAAATCATTGTTTCACAAAGCGGATTGTAATTCTCGTTCTCTAATTTGTTTCTTCCATCCATCCTTCCTTCCTTTTTATATTTACTTGACTGTCAGTCTTCGGTTCTTGTTTACCTTCATATTTCTTTGTTCTCCGCTTGCTTGTTTCCCTCATGTATTCTTTGCTATTCCTGTACACTGGACATTGAAGCCTGAAACTTGTACAAAACAGAACTTGTGTGGTAGTTTGTTGCTCTTTAAAAGGAATTCCAGAATTCTAAATTAAATCTGAAGCTGCCTTCCTACTTTTAATTTGGAACCGGATTACACAATTACGAAACAGATAAGTAGGGCCCAGCTACTCTGAGGTGCAAAAGCAAAGAAGAAGAAAAGAAACACAAAATAAAGAGCAGACAAAAATAGAAGATCCATAAGAAAGAAATGGATTTCTTTGTTAATGTTAGGTTGTCTCCATTCAGACCTTGAGCAAGGTTGCCTGCAATGTGATTCATCAGGAAAAATACCAATACAATGGAACTGACCCCAATAGTCATTGTACAGCAAAGAAAAATCAACTGATCTTAACTATTTACATCAATAAATTTATCAAAAGCTCTTGACCTGAACTATGCATGAAAATTGGGGTCTAATAAGTTCCTGTTGGAATTTTTGGCATTATCTAAAATCACTTGCAGTTTTAGTAAAAGTATGATAAAAGTTTTTGGTCATCAAACTTAACTAGTTAACACTGGAAATATAACTATTTTGACATCTGTAAAAAGTAAATTTTATGCCAGACATGCAATATCAAATATTAATCAAAAAGTCTTCACAGGAAAAGGGAACATCTTCAAAACACTTACAGAACCACAACTATATCTACCAAGAGAATTTTATTTTCTCTGCACAAATAGTATGTAAAGTGTATGCATACTAACTTTAATAGGCAGAACTAATGTAAAGCAGTTTTGCAATCAAAGTATCAATTCTTCATTCTGGCTCCTATTTAACCACTTTTCTGTCACTATACCATTCTCCAGACCTGAGAATTAAAGAGAAGAATACATCAGAAAAAGTAAGAGACGAAGACAGAATATGCCGCTCTGGAAAGTGCCTTTTGGCGTCTGTATTATCTATGCCAGTTTTGTTTGCACTTACGCCAAAGGACATACCAACAAGCACAGTCAGACTGATGACCAAACACACGGGTACCTGAGGGAATTTCTACAAGTCTTGTCCCTGAATAACCACAGTACATTTTCTGAGAGTCAAACTAGAAACCTAATTCAAAAGCTGTGGGATCGAGTACAATGCACAGAAAGGATAGCTGGCAGCAAGGACCAATGTGACAAGGTAGGTCCATATCTCAAAACTCTTAGATTGTATCATTAAGAAAGTACTCTTTGTTGACTGGCAAAAGGGATACAAGTATCATGGGATGGGAGGCCTAGGGAGAAAGAAAGGGGAGTTGCTACACCTGTCCTTACACTTCCTCACTCATCACCATTCAGGGCCTCAGACAGTCCTTTCAGGTGAGGCAACACTTCACCTGTGAGTCTAGGCCGGCTGCTGGCACGGTGAGATCAGCGTCGGACCCCGGAGCGAAGGTTCCTGAGCTCTAATCCAGATCGGGCCACCCCCGAGCATGCTTTCCGTCCATGCCGGGCTGAGTGTCGAGCTAGCCATTCAGCCTCGTAAAAAATACAAGGGTCGAGTCAGGAACGTACATAACATGACCTGATTAATCCTGACACCACGTGCCAGACAAGAATGGCTGAATGTCTGGTACGACACGCTTAAAAAAAAACCTCTGGGTCGGCTGGTGTGATATACTGTATCCGGTGCTCCCGGTGTGGCCTTCTATATATTGGTGAGATCCGACGCAGACTGGGAAATCGTTTTGCTGAACACCTACACTCTGTCCACCAGAGGAAGCAGGATCTCCCCATGGCCACACATTTTAATTCCACGTCCCATTCCCATTCTGATATGTCAATCCATGGCCTCCTCTACTGTCGAGATGAAGCCACACTTAGGTTGGAGGAGCAACACCTCATATGCTGTCTGAGTAGCCTCCAACCCGATGGCATGAACCTTGATTTCTCTAACTTCCATTAACGCCCCTCCTCCCCTTCTTAACCCATCCCTAATTTATTATTTTTTTTATTATTATTATTTATTTTTTCTCTCTTTCCCTCTCACAATATCTCCTTGCCTGTTCTCCATCTTCCTCTGGCACTCCTCTCCTCCTTTCTTTCTCCCTAGGCCTCCCATCCCATGATCCTCTTCCTTCTCTAGCCTTGTATCCCTTTTGCCAATCAACTTTCCAGCTCTTAGCTCCATCCCTCCCCCTCCTGACTTCTCCTATCATTTCGGGTCTCCCCCTCCCCCTCCCCCTCCCACCTTCAAATCTCTTACTATCTCTTTTTTCCGTTAGTCTTGACGAAGGGTCTCGACCCGAAACATTGACTGTACTTCTCCCTGTAGATGCTTTCTGGCCTGCCGCATTCCACCAGCATTTTGTGTGTGTTGCCTAGGCTAAAGAACCACCTTTTCAGGAATCTTTATATTTACAGCTACCAACTAGAAGGACAAGGAAAGGAAATGTAAGGGTCATTTCGACTTGAAGTTTGCCCTCCAAGCCATGCACCATCCTGACTTGGAAATATATATTGTCATTCCTTCACCCTCGGTCAAAATCCTGGAACTCCCTCCCTAACAGCATTGTGGGTAGATCCAAACCTCAAAAGGTGCAGGGATTCAAGGAGGCTGCTCACCACCACCTCGTCAAACTCAGTTTGGGGTGGGAAATTATGTAAAGTGCTCAGTTAGCCTATTAAACCCTCTTTGGTTATATTGGTGAGGTTGAACCTGGAATGTTGAGTGCAATGCTTGTTGCCATACAATAGTGTCATCGAGATATAATGAACATGAAATTGTCTACAGCAAATGCAATGTTGGCATTTATTCCAAGGAGAATAAAATATAAAAGCAAGGAGATAACGCTGAGCCTTTATAAACACTAGTCAAGCCGCAGTTGGATTATCGTCAACAGTTTTGGGCCCCATATCTCAGAAAGGATGTGTTGTCATTAGAGAGAGTTCAGAGGAGGTTCACGAGGCTGGTTCTGGGAGTGAAGGGGTTAACATACGAGGAACATTTGACAGCTTTTGGTCTGTACTGACTAGAATTTAGAAGAATGCTTGGGGATCTCATTGAAATCTACCAAATGTTGGAAGGACTAGATAGGGAAGATGTGGAGAGGATGTTTCCTGTGCAAGCAGGTGTCTAGAACTAGACGGCACAGCCTCAGAATTGAGGGCGATTTTTTAGAACAAAGGTAAGGAGGAATTTTTTTTTAGCCAGAGGGTAGTGAATGTGTGGGATTCTCTGCCACAGTCTGTGGTGGAGGTCAAGTCAACAGGTATATTTAAGGCAGAAGCTGATAGTTTCCTGATCAGTCAGGGGATCAAAGGATATAGTGAGTAGGCAGGTGTATGGGTTTGAGTGGGATCTGGGATCAGGAATGGCAGAGCAGACTCGATGGGCTGAATGGCCTAATTCTGCTCCTATGTCTTATGTTTTTATGGTCTGATGGACATCCAAATTGCCTATCTGATTTAGTTCCATTTGCGTGCAACTGGCTCGTATCCCTCTAAATCTTTCTTATCAATGGATCTGTCTAAATATATTGTAAATGTTGTATTTATACCTGCCTCTGTCACGTCTCTTGCAGTTCATTCCATATACTCACAGTTCTCTGTGTAAAGATATGGTCCCCTTTAAATCCTTGCCCCTCACCCTAAAGCACTACCCTCTAGTTTTATACTCTCCTACTCTGGGTTCTCTGACCATTCTATGCATCTTATGATATCATATACCTCTAAAATGTCACTCCTCAACCTCCTACACTCCAGGGTAAAAGCACAAGCCTCTTCAGTTCTAAATAAAACTCTCCAATCCTGGTGACATCATTATGGATCTTTTCTACACCGTTTTTTCAGCTTTATGGCATCCTTCTCATAGCAAGGCAAGCAGAACTGCACACAATACTCCAAGTACAGTCACACCAACATCTTGTACATACGTAACATGATGTTCCAACTCTTTTACTCAACGATGAAGGCAACCAGGCCAGACACCACCTCACCACCTTCACCATCTTGTCTACTTGTGTCGCTGCTTTCAGGACTTCTACTCATGGCTCTCTCTGTTCCAGAACATGCTCAAAGATCCTGACCTGGTCTCACTTCACAATATGTTGTACTCAGCTATCTGGGAACCCCAAGGATTAAATATACCTGAGAAGTTCTTATAAAAAAAAATTAGTGGAAATCATAGACTAGTTGCTGATACATAAACCTTTAAATAAATTGACATATAATATGTTAACTCCTTATGTAATGATGTTATATGCATCAATTCTATTTTCTAAGGCTAAACATTATTAGCCTAGTAATTTCTAAGGTAGGGACATGTTCGGCACAATTCTGTGGGCTGAAGGGCCTGTATTGTGCTGTAGGTTTTCTATGTTTCTATGTTTCTATTATTAGTGTAAAATACAGTCGAAATATGAATCAAATGAATGACCATAAGGCAGCAGTGAGGTTATGGACCCTACACAGATTACAGAGGAGGAGGTGTTTGCTGTCATGAGGAAAGTTAAGGTGGATAAATCCCCATGGTCTGACAAGGTGTTCCCATGGATCCTGTGGGAGGCAAGTGCAGACATTGCAGGGACCCCAGAAGTGATAGTTAAAACATGCTTAGCCACAAGTAAGATGCCAGAGGATTGGAGGATAGCTAATGTTGTTCTGTTGTTTAAGAAAGGCTCTAAGAATAAGATGGGAAATTATAAGCCAATGAGGCTACATTAGTAGCGAGGAGGTTATTGGAAGGTATTATGAGGGACCAATATTTGGATAGTCAGGCACTGATTAGTTATAAGTCAACAATGGTGTTGTGTGTGGTAGGCTGTGTCTAACCAGTTTTTTGAGGAAGATAGCTGGAGATTTGATAGTTGAAAGTGAATATGATCTACATGGACTTTGGCAAGGCCTTTGACAAGGTTCCACATGGCAGGTTGGTCAAGAAGGTTCAGTTGCTTGGCATTCAGGATCAGGTAGTAAATTGGCTTTGCGGGATAAGCCAGAGAGTGATAGTAGATGATTACCTCTCTGCCTAGTGTTGTTCACATGGATCTTTGCTGGTTCAGTTGTTGCTTGTCATCTATATCAATGATCTGGATGACACTAGATTAGTTAACTTGTGAGATGACACCAAGACTAGGGGCACAGTGGAAAGCTTGCAGTGGGATCTGGACCAGCTGGAAGAATGAACTGAAAAGGGGCAGATGGAATTTAATGCAGAGCAAGTGTGAGGTGTTGCACTTTGTGAAGACAAACTAGGGTAGGAATTGGCCAGTGAGTGATAGGGGACTGATGAGTGCAGTAGATCAGAGGGAACTGGGAACTCAGTAGATAGGTTATAAAAAAAGCTTTTGGCCCTGGTTCTGTGGTTCAGAAGAGCAGGCAGGTGAAGAGGACTGCAGTGTTGATGGGAGAATCCATAGACAGGAGAACAGAGATGAGATTCTGTGGGCGCAATAGAGACAAATTAGTTTAAGCCTTCCTGAACAACTCCTATTTTTACCCTCACAGGTACATGGCACAGGCAGCAATCCAGAGATTACTACCCTGGAGGTCTTGGAGACACCCAGATGGTATGTTGCCTTCCCGATGCCAGAATCAGGGATATCTCGGATTGGGTCCGTGGCATTTTGAAGGGTCAGGGTGAGCAGCAAAAGGTCATGGAACATATTGGCACCAATGACTTGGGTAGACAAGGTGGGGAGGTCCTGAAGAGAGATTTTCGACAGCTAGGTAGAAAGCTGAGAAACAGGACCTCCAGGATAGTAATTCCTGTGTTGCTGCCTGTGCCATGTGCCAGTGAGGGTAAAAATAGGATGATTTGGCAGGTGAATGCATGGCTGAGGAACTGGTGCAGAGGACGGGGGTTCAGATTTATGAATCATTGAGATCTCTCCTAGGGAAGATACAACCTGAACAAAGAGGACGGGTTACACCTAACCAGAGGGAGTCCAACATCCTTACAGGCAGGTTAGCTGGAGTTGTTCGGGAAGGTTGAAACTAATTTGGTCAGGGGGTGGGGACCAGAGTGATAGGGTTGAAGATGATGTAGTTAGGTTACAAACCAACCAAATAGAAGCAATGTGTAGAGAGGAAAGGCTGCTGATAGGGCAAAATTCCAATAAGCAGGATGAGTTGCAACGTAAAAGTTGGGCAAAGTCGAAAAGTGTGAATACAGGACTGAATGTATTATATTTGAATGTGCACAGTATACAAAATAAGGTAGATAAACTTGTTGCTCGGTTACAGATTGACATTTATTATGTTGTAGACATCACTGAATCATGGCTGAAAGAAGATTATAGCTAGGAGCTTAATGTCCAAGGATACACATTCTATCAAAACAATAGGCAGAAAGGCAGAGGGGGTGGCATTGCCCTGTTGGGGAAAATGAAATCAAATCATTAGAAAGAGGTGACATAGGGTTGGAAGATGTTGAATCACTGTGGATGGCGCCAACGGACTGAAAGAGTAAAAATACCCTGATGGGAGTTGTATACAGACCCACAAACAGTAGTAAGGAAGTGGTGTACAAATTTCAAAGGGAGATAGAAAATGCATGTCAAAAGGGCAACGTTACAGCAGTCATGGGGGACCTCAATATGCAGGTAGATTGAGGAAATCAGGTTGGTGCTGGATTTCAAGAGGGGGAGTTTCTAGAATGCCTATGAGATGTCTTATTAGAGCAGGTCGTAGTTCAGCCAACTAGGGGATCAGCTATTCTGGAATAGTTGTTTGCAATGGACTGAATTGATTAGAAAGCTTAAGGTAAAATAACCCTTAGGAATAAGTGATTGTGATATCATCAAATTCACTTTGAAATTTGAGAAGGAGCAGCTAAAGTTAGATGCGTCAGTATTACAGTGAAGTAAAGGGAATTACAGAAACATGAGTAAGGAGTTGGCCAGAATTGATTTAAAAAGAACACTGGCAGGGACAATGACAGAGCGGCATTGACTGGAATTTCTGGAAGCAATTCGGAAGGCACATCCCAAAGAGGAAGAAGTATTCTAAAAGCAAGATGACACAACCATGGCTAACAAGAGAAGTTAAAGCTAACATAAAGGCCAAAGGGAGAGCATATCATAGAGCAAAAATTAGAAGGACGTTAAAAACCAACAGAAGGCAGCTAAAAAAGTCATTAAGAAGGTAAATATGGAATACAAAAGTAAGCTAGCCAGTAATGTTGAAGAGGACACCAAAAGTGTAAAAGAGAGCTGCGGGAGAATATTGGACCATTGGAAAACAATGCTGTGGAGATATTAATGATGGACAATGAAATGGTGGATGAACTGAATAAGTATTTTGCATCAGTCTTTACTGTGGAAGGCACTAGCAGTATGGTGGAAGTTCCAGGAGTCAGGGGTCATAAAATGTGTTGGAAGTTATCATTACTAGAGAGAAAGTTCTTGGTAATCTGAAATGTTTGAAGGGAGATAAATCACTTGGACCGGATGGTGCACACCCCAGGATTTTAAAAGTGGTAGCTGAAGAGACTGAGGAGACATTAGTAATGATCTTTCAAGAATCATTATTTCCTGGAATGGTTCCTGAAGACTGGAAAATTGCAAATGTCACTCCACTCTTCAAGAAGAGAGAGAGGCAGAAGAAAGGAAACTATAGGCCAGTTAGTCTGACCTGAGCAGTTAAGAAGATGTTGGAGTTGATTATTAAGGATGAGGTCTCAGGGTACTTGGAGTCAAATGATAAAATAGGTCATAATCAGCATTCCCTTCAAGGGAAAATCTTGCCTGACAAATCTGTTGAAATTCTTTGAAGAAATAACAAGCAGGTTAGACAAACGAGAATCTGTTGATCTTGTGTAGTTGGATATCAGAAGGCCTTTGACAAGGTGCCACATATGAGGCTGCTTAACAAGCTATGAGCGATGGTATTACTGGAAAGATTCTAGCATGGATAATGCTGTGGCTGGTAGGCAGGAGGCAAAGAGTAGGAATAAATGGAACCTTTTCTGGTTGGCAGCCGGTAACTAATTGTGTTCCACAGTGGTCTGTGTTGGGACTGATTCTTTTTATGTTAGATGGCAGTGATTTGGATAATGGAATTGAAGGCTTTGTTGCAAGTTTACAGATGATATGAAGGTAAGTGGAGGGAGGTAGTTCTGAGGAAATAGACAGATGAGGAGAATAAGCAATGAAGTAGCAGATGGAATCAGTGTCAGGAAGTGTAGAAGAAATGAAAGGGTTAACTATCTTCTTAATGGAGAGAAAGTACAAAAAGCTGAGGCGCAAAGGGTCTTGGGAGTCTTTGTGCAGGATTTCCTAAAGATTTATTTGCCGGTTCAGACTGTGGTGAGGAAGACAAATGCAATGTTAGCATTCATTTCAAGAGGACTAATATAAAAGCAAGGGTGTAATTCTGAAGCTTTAAAGCACTGGTAAGGCATCATTTGGAGTATTGTGAGTAGTTTTGGACCCCTTGTCTTAGAAAGGATGTGCTGAAACTGGAGAAAGTTCAAAGGAGGTTCAAGAAAATAACTCCAGAATTGAATGGCTTCTCATATGAAGGGTGTTTGATGGCTTTGAACCTGTACTCACTGGAATTCAGAAGAATGAGGGGTGGCATTATTGAAACCTATCAAATGGTGAAAGGCCTTGACAGGGTGGATATGAAGAGAATATTTTCTATGGTGGTGGAGCCTAAGACCAGAGGACACAGCCTCAGAATAGAAGGGCATCATTTTAGAATGAACTTCTTTACCCAAAGAGTGGTGAATCCGTGGAATTCTTCACCACAGGCATATTTATATTTAAGGCTGAGGTTGATAGATTCTTGATTGGTAAGGCCATGAAGGGATACAGCGGGGAAGGTAGGTGATTGGAGCTGAAAGGAAAATTGGATTAGCCAAGATGAAATGGTGAAACAGACTTAGTGGGCCAAATGGCCTAATTCTGCTCCTAAATCTTCTGGTTTTATAAATTATAGTATTGAGTTACTGGAGTTGAGATGTTATGTTGAAGTTGTGTAAGGCGTTGTTGAGGCCTAATTTGGAGTGTTGTGTGCAGTTTTGGACATCTACTCTCAGGAAAAATGTCAGAAAGACTGAGAGTGCAGTCAGGTCTTGAGGGTCTGAGTTATAAGGAAAGATTAAATAGTTTAGGACTTCCTAACCTATTCCCTAGAGTGTAGGAGATTGAGGTAGGATTTAATGAGGTATACAAAATTATGAGGGGAGGAGTATAGATAGGGTAAATGCAGCTGGCTTTTTCCTTTGAGTTTGGGTGCGACTAGAACTAGAGATCATGCATTATGGATAAAAAGAGAAATGTTTAAGGGAAACACGAGAAGGAACTTCATTCAGAGCGTGGTGAGAGTGGCTGTTGTAGATTTGTTTTCACAATCTAAGAGAAATTTGGATAAGTACATGGATGGGAAAGGTATAGGGTCTATGATCTAGGTACAGGATGATGGCAGATTAATATTTTGGCACAGACTAGAAGGGCCAAATGGTCCATTTCTGGGCTGTAGTATTCTATGAGTCTCTAACAGTAGTCATCGCATGAAATGCAGAATCTTCAAAGAAGATATTGCTGCTAATCACACATCAACTACACTATCCTTATATATAACTGTAAATAAATTAATGTTTTCACACTTAAAACAAAAAATCTCTGAGTTTGTTTTTGTAAATAAACAACTTTCACGTAGTCTACGCTTAGAAATTTTATCCATAATCTGCCACTAAAACTACAATCACTTAATACTAAATTTGAAAGAGCGGAGCAGTATGTTCACTTTGTCCTAATATCGGTTCATCAAATTCATTACAACTTTCATGAGTTGAGGCTGAAAGCTTAATATTCTTAGAAATTTTTGAAGGTCACATGAAGTTTGTGTGTAAATTCCAGCTGCCTAAATACTAGAGAAGCAAGAATTTGCTGTCTATATTTATAAATGAAATAAATATAAAAATTGAATGCATTATCATAAACTTTTATTGCAGTTTTTTTGGATATAGTTACAATACAAAAATCATATAATTTACACAATTCTTATTATTTCTAAACTTGCCCTTATTTTTAAAAATGAAAGGAAGTTTTAAAAGAAATACATTTGATCTTCTTAATTACACTTCTATATAACTCATGATTTCCTGATATTTGTAATCAAGAGACCTGGGTTCAACTCCACTGCCATCTGTAAGGAATTTCTATGTTCTTTCCATGACTGCATAGGTTTATTCCCACATCCCACAGATGTAAGATTAGTTAGTTAATTGGCCACATGGATATAATTGGATGTCATGTTACCACGATGTATCTCTAAATAAAAATATGCAACAAATATTACAACAGATCTGAAAGTTATGAGTTAGATATAACTGTAAATGAGAAGATCAAAGCTATTTCTTCCTAACTATCTTTTAGGTTAGGGAATTATTTATGGTGGCATTTACAATGTTTTTAATCAATATTATGTGAGTTCTCCTGTTACTATGCACACGTTTTGCTAAAACCATTCAAACCTGCATTATTGTATCTCAAAACTTGATTTAATTTGTTTTAGTCGGCAAATATTCCAATACCTATTCTTCACAATGTTTAGTACTACATATTCCAAAGACATGTATAATTATGTTCAATTAATGGTTTCGAGATGTACAATTATTCAAATTCAATTGCACTTCAATTACAGTGCCTTTCGCTAGATGTTCTTTTCTCAATAATAGAAAGAGGTGACAAGGAACATCGTCTACATGAAGATGCATTTCACAGGCTTTCCGTTATCCTTCTTTATTATATTATTTACATGCAAGATGTGTGCACATTGGACACTCCTCAAAAAGATAAGGAGTTTGGATTTTATCTGAATGCAATTTTAAGTTTTAAATCAGACCAAGACATAAATCATCTGTCACATGATGAACTTAGCAACCTTCTGGAAACCATACAAGAACATTACACAGTTTCCTCTTGGAGTCAGGTGAGTAAGATTGTTTTCAAGATTCAAGATTCATTTATGATGATCAAAGAATGTGAAAATTATACAACCTTGAGAGTTGCTTGCTGATAGGTAGCCACAAGCAAGAAACCCAAAAGAACCCAATTAAAGAAAAATAATGAGAATAAAAAAAAGACCAACACTTGATGTGCAAGAGAAAGGAAAAAAAACATAAAAATCATACAAACAATTGAAGTGAACAAGAGCCAAAATTGCGTCCTCAGTTCCAAACCTTGGATCAGCCTGAAGCAGGCCCAAAGCCTCCCTATCAGGTCATCATATTAGTGGGCACGGAGCACAGCAGCTGGGGCAGTCTTCTTAGCCTCAGCGCAATGGAGACGACCATTGCGGAGAACAAGCAAGATCGGCCCTTGTTCTGACCAGCACCCTGTATTTTCAGTCTGTCTGGGCCGGTATTTAAATTGCCCCAACGACAGAACAGCAAAAGGCTCCACACCCTGGAGAGAGAAGTGAACTTCGCGGACAGCGAGCAAAATCTGCTCTCGCCTCTGATCCGGGCTGGTGTCTAAATAGTCTAAACAGCAAATTGTACCTTGCACAAGGACCCAGGCATCTGCCGAGACCACGCTGCCCAGCAAATCACTCCAGGCCTAGATTGCATTGCCCAGCCCGAAGCTGCTCTCAAGCTCTTCAAATCAGCTCGGTGCCCAGAGCGATCCAACCGTGCACCTGAGCCAGTTGCTCAAGTATCGGAACTTCCTTGCCCAGGCCCTGACTCCTTTCGGTGCCCACAGCGATCCAACATTGCTCCTGAGTCAGTTGAACGAGCATTGGAACTTCCTTGCCCAGGCCCTGACTCCTTTCGGTGCCCAGAGCGATCCAGCATTGCTCCTGAGTCAGTTGAACGAGCATTGGAACTTCCTTGCCCAGGCCCTGACTCCTTTCGGTGCCCAGAGCGATCCAGCATTGCTCCTGAGTCAGTTGAACGAGCATTGGAACTTCCTTGCCCAGGCCCTGACTCCTTTCGGTGCCCAGAGCGATCCAACATTGCTCCTGAGTCAGTTGAACGAGCATTGGAACTCCAGCTGCAACAATTCTGCAAGAAACCATCTTGGCTCATTGTCCAAACTCGACTCACTATCGCTCACCCCTTCACTGTTTGTGGTGACAATTTAACCTAATTTACCAGTGAAAAGGCATTTTTAGTGATGTTTTAGTTGGATTTCTTATCTTTTTGACAATATAAGCTGTCACACACATTCAGTTGGTAGTGCCATCTTAACCAAATGCATTTCACAGCACCGTTTTAATAGTAATCATCTGTGAAGATTTTTGATTTCATCAAGATATGTTAGTGCTGATAAATGAAAGACTTCTCTTTTGGACTTTAATATTAATCTTTAGCAATAACAATAAATGGATGGTGGAAAATTGATAGCTTATTCAGCACAACACTTGATTTTCTTTACTATAAATGTTAATGGAAAAGAAAATAGATTCAGTTGTAATGTATTGTTTACATTGTGCTTTTGAAAATCTAGCTGAGTAGTGAATCTATCAATGTCAGCAAGACCACAAAGCTAAATATTGATTTCAGGAGGAGGAAACAACAGTCCATGACCAACTGCTCATCAGGGGATCAGAGGTGGAGAGGGTCAGCAACTATAAATTCCTCAGTGCTATCATTTCAGAGGATCTGTCCTGGGTCCAGCACACAAGAGCCATTGAAAAAGAAAGCATGGTAGTGCCTCTGCTTTCTTAGAAATTTGTAAAGATTCAGCATGTCATCTGAACTTGGAAAAACTTCCATAGATATGTGCTGGAGAGAATATTGGCTGGCTGCATCACCAATGCCCAGAAAATCCAATAAAATTCATGGATATGGCCCTGTCCATCATGGGTAAAGCCTGCCCCGCCACTCAGCTTATCTACATGGAACGTTGTTACAGGAAAGCAGCATCCATCGTCAGGGATCCCCACCACCTAGATCATGCTTCTTTCTTGCTGCTGCCATCCAGAAGAAGGTACAGAAGCCTCAGAACTCTCACCAGCAGGTACAGGAACAGTTATTACCCCTCAACCATCAGGCTGTCGAACCAATGGGGATAACGCTGCTCAACTTCACTTGTCCCATCACTGAACTGTTCCACAACCTATGAACTCACTTTCAAGAGCTCTTCATCTTATGTTCTCAATATTTATTGATTATTTATTAATTATTATTGTTTCTATTTTTCTTTTGGATTTACATAATTGTTATCTTTTGCACATCGGCTGTCTGGCCTTTTGGGTGTGGTCTTTCATTGATTTTATTATGGCTCTTGGATTTACTGAAAGTAAAATAAATCTCAGGGTTGTATCTGGTGATATACTGTATATGTGCTTTGCTAATACATTTACTTTGAACTATTGTGGAAGATCATTTCCATATCCCTACGATATTAGATTGGCTCAGAATCAACTCTGCTTATAAAACAATCCATTATAGAGACAATAATCTGTTCTCCCAATTCACACCTAAGATTGAGATTTCTAATTTGGTGTTATTAGTTCATGCTGTTGAACCATATCTACCAGAAAATAAACAGAAATCAAATTAATTATATATGAGAACCCTGCAGTCAATTTGGAGTTTAAGTTGTTCTTCTGTGGTCGCCTAAAGCCACTTCCCATAAATACATAACAACTTGCTTATTGTATTGCCTGCAGCAAGAGTTCTTATTTTAAAACTAATCAATTTGTGGGAGAAGAGATGAACTGGTAGAAAAGTATTTGATAACGTTGCAACATACAGTACTTTTGAGATTTCCTGAAAATGAAGGCATTAACAAGAACATTTTTGTTTTAGTGTTTCAATGCTGACTGGCTAGAGGAGCAAACTGGCATAGTGAGTCCACCAGGTGCTGACGAATCGACTCTTCCTCAATTGGCTGGCGCAATCATCACTTCCATTTTGCAAGGCCGCTGTATTGGAAGTTCAGCTTTACCCAACCCAAGCTTTTTCACCGATTTTATTTTCAGATCACTAAACGGTACAAAAACTATAAGGATAGCAGGTAAGTAAACTAGTCAGAGGAAGACTAAAAATAGAAAGAGGACATCTTGTATTTAGAACAACATAGAAAAAAAGCATTCAGCCAGGTGAACAATCCTGATTATCCCATTCTCCTTCTCCTTATTTCCCTGCACCTTATTTTCTTTTACTTCTATTAATTCCTCATTTTTCCCATTAGATTACACTAATGACAATACAATCATGAATTAACCCACTGGCATGTTTTTAGGGTGTGAAAGGAAAGTAGAGTGCAGAGCAGAAGCACCATGTAAAGATCAGGACTAAATGCGATTTCCTGGAGATGTGAAGCAGCGGTTTTACCAGCTGCACCATTGTGCCTCAGCTCAACTGCTCAGCAGATCAGGCACCATCTATAGAGAGAGTAAGAGAATTAATATTTCAACCCAGCAAGCTGTCATCAGAGCTGGAGTTAATAATAGTATAAAAACATTTTCAGCCTCATGTTCTTATATCAGAATTCCAGCATGGGCAGAGTTTTTCTTTTGGAAACCTGAGAGTAAGTTGTAATATGCTACAAGTTAAAGAAAAATTATTCACATATAAAATGAAAAGACTATTGGCAGCAGGGTAAACCTTTCAGCAAATTAAAAGTGATTATAATAATGAACTCTGTCATTATGGAAATATATTCCAATTTTATCTGTATTTGTCCTGAACAAATAGACAGTTTGAAGCAGACTTTGTCACAAAGATTGCTTTTCTATCTGTTCCTTATTCTACAGTTTAACACTATCATTAAAGTTAATTTCATAAATTGCTGCAGAGAGCTCATAAATCCTCAATGAACAAAGAACATACAACAGTACAGCACAGAAACAGACGCTATGCCCACAACGTTGTGCTGAACAGACAAATTAGTAATCAAGTGGCCAACTAAACTAATCCCTTCTGCCTACACAATAGGTCAATATCCCTCTATTTTCCACACATTCGTGTGCCTATCTAAACATCTTTTAAAAGTCCTCAATGTATCTGCCTCCACAGCCACCCCAGGCAGCACGTTCCAGGCACCCACTACTCTGTGTTTAAAAAAACCTTGCCTCTCACATCTCTTTAAAACTACCCCTCTCACTTTAAGTACATGCCCTCTGGTATTGGACATTCCATTTCTGGGGAAGAGATACTGTCTGTCTACTCTATCAATGACTCCCATAATGTTATAAAACTCCATCGGATCTCCCCTCAGCCTCTGCTGCTCCAGAGAAAACAACCCAAATTTGTCCAGCTTCTCGTTATAGCTCATGCCCTCTAATGCAAGCAGCATCCTCTCCAAAGCCTTCCTATAATGGGGTGACCAGAACAGTATGCAATACTCCACACGCAGCTAACTAGAGTTTTATAAAGCTGCAACACAGCTTCCTAACTTTTGACCTCAGTGCCTTGACTAATAAGGCAAGCTTCCTACCGCCCTATCAACCTGTGTAGCCAGTTAAGGGTCTTGCCCTTAACAGTGTACTGTCTCTTTACATTTGACATACCAAGGTGCACATTTGTCTGGATTAAACTCCCTCTGTCATTTCTCCACCTAATTGACTTTATTGCAAGTCTCCTACACTATCCAGAGCACTACCAATCTTTATTCCATCTACAAACATGTTAATACCATCCATGTCCATTTTCATCCAGGTCATTTATATTCATCACAAACAACAAAGGTTCCAGTACAGACCTCTGTAGAAAACCACTAATCATGGATCTCCAGCTAGAAATAAGTCTCTTCGACCACCACCCTCTGTCTAAGTTCATCACTGCTCTTGACATCTAAGGTTCTCTTACCTTGCCCTCCTTGTCTTTCCTTCTGACTGGAACATACCTGGCCTGTACTCTGTGCAGTTGGTCTTTAAACACCCTCCACGTGTCGGCCATGGACTTGCCAAAAACAGCTGTGCCCAATTAACTCTTCCTAGTTCCTACCCTGTGCTTTTGTAATATACCCTGTGCCAGTTTAGTACTCTCCCACAAGGAATATTATCCAAGTATTACCCTTATTTATAGCTGTCATAAAGCTTAAAGATCTGTGATCACCTGGCCTCGCCCATTGCCCAAAACCAAATGCAGTGCAGCCTCTCTTCTTGTTCGACTATCTACATATTGATTTAAACAAAAACCTTTGGATGCACCTAACAAATTCTGTCCCATCTAAACCACTTGCACTAAGAAGGTCGCAGTTTATATTAGGGAGGTTGCAGTTCCCATGACAACAGCCTTATTGCTCTTTCACCTTTCTTAATTCTCCTGGTGGGGGGAGGGGCGTGTTCTGTAGTACGATCCCATTAGAAATTTTGCACTCTTCCTATTTTTGAGTTCTATCCATATCCACTCAATGGATAAGACTCTACCATTATACATATATATTTCATACAGTACGGATAGACCTTTCAGCCCCTTGGAGCCACACTGCCCAGCAATCACCCAATTTAACCCTAGTCTAATCATGGGACAGTTTACAATGATATTAAACCAGAGCACGCAGAGGAAACCCACGTGGTCACGGGAAGAACGCACAAACTTATAAGCACCGGCGGGAATTGAAGCCAGGTTGACTGAACCCGAAGGGGACCAATATCCTGGCGGGAAAGTTTAATAGAGTTGTTAAGGAGGGTTTAAACTAATTTGGTAGGGGGATTGGAACCGGAATGATAGAGCGGAGGAAGGGGAAAACAGAAATAAATCTAAGATAGTGAGCAATAAAGATGTCAGGAAAGACAGGCAGGTGATGGGGCAAATTTGTAGACATTGGGATGAGTTGCAGTGCAATAAAGTTGCAGTGAAATCAAAGCAAAAAGTATCAAGTACTGGTCTTAAGGTGTTGTACTTAAATGCACGCAGCAGAAGGAATAAGGTGGATGATCTTGTTGTACAGCTACAGATTGGCAGGTATGATATTGTGGCCATCACTGAGACCTGGCTAAAGGATGCATGTCTCTGGGTGCTGAACGTCCAAGGATACACGGTGTATCGGAAGGATAGGAAGGTAGGCAGAGAGGGAGGCATGACTTTATTGGTAAGAAATGATATTAAATCATTAGAAAGAGGTGATATAGGATCGGATGGTGCAGAATCTTTATGGGTTGAGCTAAGAAATAGCAGGGGTAAAAGGACCCTGATGGCAGTTATTTATAGGCCTCCAAACAGCTGCAGGGATGTGGACTACAAATTACAACAGGAAATAGAAAAGGCTTGTCAGAAGGGCAGTGTTATGATAATTGTGGGGGATTTTAACATGCGAGTAGATTGGGAAAATCAGGTCAGCACTGCATCTCAAGACAGAGAATTTGTAGAATGTCTGCGAGATGGCTTTTTAGAACAGCTTGTTGTTGAGCTCACTAGGGGATCGGCTGTACTGGATTGGGTATTGTGTAATGAACCAGAGGTGATTAGAGAGGTTGAGGTGAAGGAACCCTTAGGAGACAGTGATCATAACATAATTAAGTTCACTGTGAAATTAGAAAAAGAGAAGCCGAAATCTGATGTGTCAGTATTTCAGTGGAGTAAAGGAAATTACAGTGGCATGAGAGAGGAAATGGCCAAAGTTGACTGGAAAGAGACATTGGCGGGAAAGACGGCAGAGCAGCAGTGGCTGGAGTTTATGCGAGAAGTGAGGAATGTGCAAGACAGGTATATTCCAAAAAAGAAGAAATTTTCGAGTGGAAAAAGGATGCAACTGTGATTGACAAGAGAAGTCAAAGCCAAAGTTAAAGCAAAGGAGAGGGCATACAAGGAAGCAAAAATTAGTGGGAAGACAGAGGATTGGGAAGTTTTTAAGAGCTTACAAAAGGAAACCAAGAAGGTCATTAAGAGAGAAAAGATTAACTATGAAAGGAAGATAGCAAATAATATCAAAGAGGATACTAAAAGCTTTTTCAAGTATATAAAGAGTAAAAGACAGGTGAGACTAGATATAGGACCAATAGAAAATGTTGCTGGAGGAATTGTAATGGGAGATAAGGAGATGGCAGAGGAACTGAACGAGTATTTTGCATCAGTCTTCACTGAGGAAGACATCAGCAGTATACCGGACACTCAAGGGTGGCAGGGAAGAGCAGTGTGTGCAGCCATAATTACGACAGAGAAACTACTCAGGAAGCTGAATAGGCTAAAGGTAGATAAATCTCCTGGACCAGATGGAATGCACCCGCATGATCTGAAGGAAGTAGCTGTGGAGATTGCGGAGGCATTGGCAATGATCTTTCAAAAGTCGATAGATTCTGGCATGGTTCCAGAAGACTGGAAGATTGCAAATGTCACTCCGCTATTTAAGAAGGGGGCAAGGAAGCAAAAAGGAAATCATAGACCTATTAGCTTGACATCAGTGGTTGGGAAGTTGTTGGAGTTGATTGTCAAGGATGAGGTTACAGAGTACCTGGAGGCATATGACAAGATAGGCAGAACTCAGCATGGATTCCTTAAAGGAAAATCCTGCCTGACAAACCTATTACAATTTTTTGAGGAAATTACCAGTATACTAGACAAGGGAGATGCAGTGGATGTTGTATATTTGGATTTTCAGAAGGCCTTTGACAAGGTGCCACACATGAGGCTACTTAACAAGATAGGAGCCCATGGAATTACGGGAAAGTTACATACGTGGATAGAGCGTTGGCTGATTGGCATGATACAGAGAGTGGGAATAAAGGGATCCTATTCTGGTTGGCTGCCAGTTACCAATGGTGTTCCACAGGGGTCTGTGTTGGGGCCGCTTCTTTTTACATTGTACATCAACGATTTGGATTATGGAATAGATGGCTTTGCGGCTAAGTTTGCAGACGATACGAAGATAGGTGGAGGGGCCGGTAGTGCTGAGGAAACGGAGACTCTGCAGAGAGTCTTGGATAGATTGGAAGAATGGGCAGAGAAGCAACAAATGAAGTACAATGTTGGAAAGTGTATGGTTATGCACTTTGGCAGAAAAAATAAACAGGCAGACTATTATTTAAATGGGGAAAGAATTTAAAGTTCTGAGATGCAACGGGACTTGGGAGTCCTCGTACAGGATACCCTTAAAGTTAACCTCCAGGTTGAGTCAGTAGTGAAGAAGGCGAATGCAATGCTGGCATTCGCTTCTAGAGGAATAGAGTATAGGAGCAGGGATGTGATGTTGAGGCTCTATAAGGCGCTGGTGAGACCTAACCTGGAGTACTGTGGGCAGTTTTGGTCTCCCTATTTAAGAAAGGATGTGCTGACGTTGGAATGGGTACAGAGAAGATTCACTAGAATGATTCCGGGAATGAGAGGGTTAACATATGAAGAACGTTTGTCTGTTCTTGGACTGTATTCCTTGGAGTTCAGAAGAATGAGGGGAGACCTCATAGAAACATTTCGAATGTTGAAAGGCATGGACAGAGTGGATGTGGCAATGTTGTTTCCCATGATGGGGGAGTCTAGTACGAGAGGGCATGACTTAAGGATTGAAGGGCATCCTTTCAGAACAGAATTGCGAAGAAATTTTTTTAGTCAGAGGGTGGTGAATCTATGGAATTTGTTGCCACCGGCAGCAGTGGAGGCCAAGTCATTGGGCGTATTTAAGGCAGAGATTGATAGGTATCTGAGTAGGCAGGGCATCAAAGGTTATGGTGAGAAGGCGGGGGAGTGGGACTAAATAGGAGAATGGATCAGCTCATGATAAAATGGCGGAGCAGACTCGATGGGCCGAATGGCCTACTTCTGCTCCTTTGTCTTATGGTCTTATGATCTTATGGACTGCACTGTGAAGTGCTGTGCTAATCAAAAGGGTATACTTGCTGCTGAGGGGAATAGCCTAGGGGAACCCTGCACTGACTGCTTACTCCCCTTAGTTCTCCTGATCTTCACCCATCTACTTTTCTGAAGCCTGCACCTTGGATGAGACCACCTGAATAAAATTTAATCTATGAGGTTTTCAGACTCCAGGATGGTCCAGCTCTAGTTACTTGATCTTGTCAGTCAGGAGCTGAAGTCTGGTGCACTTCCTGCAGATGTAGTCACCAGGGAGATAGTCAGGTGATAGGAAATCCCACATTCGGATGTTGAAAGGTATGGACAGAGTGGATGTGGCAAAGTAGTTTCCCATGATGAGGGAGTCTAGTACCAGAGGGCATGACTTAAGGATTGAAGGGCGCCCATTCAGAACAGAAATGTGAAGAAATTTTTTTAGTCAGAGGGTGGTGAATCTATGGAATTTGTTGCCACGGGCAGCAGTGGAGACCAAGTCATTGGGTGTATTTAAGGCAGAGATTGATAGGTATCTGAGTAGCCAGGGCATCAAAGATTATGGTGAGAAGGCAGGGGAGTGGGACTAAATGGAGAATGGATCAGCTCATGATAAAATGGCAGAGCAGATTCGATGGGCTGAATGGCCCATTTCTGCTCCCTTATCTTATGGTCTTATTTCCCAGGAAGAGTATTCCACCACCTTAACAATCCTGCCTATACTAAACAAAGGATGAAGAATTTGCAGACAACAAAAATAAAACTTACCTGTTCTTACCCGTGCCTTCTCTCTGAAACCTTTGAATATTGTACCTTCCTAGGTACCTGCTTAGCCTCTTTTCACTGAGCTTGTTATACCTTTGGCTTCAACTTCTCAAGCCACACTTCCACAATCCAAACAATTGATAACAAATGGGGACTGGGAACTGGAGTGATAGGGCAGTTGGTATGCAAGTCGATGCATTGTGCAGTCAGACTGTAAGGAAAGAAAGGCAGATGATGGGACAAAATTGCAGTCAGTGGAATGAGCTGAGGAGTAAAATGGTGGCAAAATTGAAAAAGGTGATGAGTACAAGACTGAAAGTTTTATATTTGAATGCAGTATACAGAATAAGCTAGATGATCTTATAGTACTGTTACAGTTAGGCATGTTGACACTGTGGGCATCAGTGAGTCGTGACTGGAAGAAGATCATAGTTGGGAGCTTAACATACTGGGATGCACATTGTACTGAAAGGACAGGCAGTCAGGCAGATAGGGTGGGGTGATTCTGTTAGTAAAAATGAAATCAAATCCTTGGAAAAAGGTGACATAGAATCAGAAGATGTAGAAATCTTGTGGTAGAGCTAAGAAACTACAAGAGTAAAAAGACACTGATGGGAGTTATATACAGAGCCCAAAGAAGCCAGGATGTGGATATAAACCTCAACAGGAAATAGAAAAGGCATGCAATACAATACCTTACGTATTTTGCATCAGTTTTCACTGTGGAAGACACTAGCAGTAAGTCAGAAATTTAAGAATGCCACAGGGTAAAAGTGTAGTTGTTGTTACTAAGGAGAAGGTGCTTGGGAAGCAGAAGGGTCTGAGGATGGATAAATCACCTGCACTAGATGGACTACACCCCATGTCTCTAAAAGAGTTAGTTGAGAGATTGTGGAGGCATTAGTAATGATCTTTTAAGAATCACTAAATTCTGGAATGATTCCAGAGGACTGGAAAATTGCAAATGTCATTCAACTCTTTAAGGGAGGAAGGCAGAGAAACGGAAATTATAGGCCAGTTACCCTGACTTCAGTGGTTGGGAAAATGTTGGAGACCATTATTAAAGATGAGGTTTCTGGGCACTTGGAGGCACCTGATAGCATGATTCCCTTCGGGGAAAATCTTGTCCAACAAATTTGTTGGAATTCTTTGAGGAAATAACAAGCAGGATAGACAAAAGAGGGTCAGTGGAAGTTGTATACTTGGATTTTCAGTAGGCCTTTGACAAAGTGCCACGCAGGACTCTACTTGACAAGATAAGAGCCCATGGTATTACAGGAATGGTACCAGCATGGATATATAATTGGCTGACTGCCAGGAGCCAAAGAGTGAGAATAAAGAGGACCTATTCTGATTGGCTGCCGGTGACTGACAGTGTTTTGCAGAGGTTGGTATTGGGACCACTTCTTTTCACATTATGTTCCAGTGGTTTGGATAATGGAATGGAGGGCATTATGGTCAATTTTGTGGATGATACGAAGATAGCTGGAGGGACAGGTAGCGTTGAGGAAGCAGGGAGTCAGCAGAAGGATTTAGACAGATTGGGGGAAGTGGCAGATGAAATATAATGTATGTTCATGAACTTAGGTGGAAGGAATAAACACTATTTTCTAAATCAGTAGAAAATTCAAAATTCAGATGTGCAGAGGGACTTGGGAGTCTCTAATGGTTAAATTGCAGGTTGATGCAGTGGTAAAAAAGGCAAATAAAATGTTAGCATTTGTTTCAAGGGGATTAGAATATAAGAGCAACGATGTGTTGCTGAGGCTTTATAAGGCATTGTTCAGACAGCACTTAGAATATTGTGAGCAGATTTGCACCCCTTATCTAAGAAAGGATGTGCTGGCATCGGAGAGGGTTCAAAGGAGATTCACGTGAATGATTCCAGGAATGAAAGGGTTAATGAAAGAGCATTTGATGTCCCTGGGCCTGTATTCACTGGAGGTTAGAAGAATAAGTGGGGAATCTCATTGAAACCTATTAAATATTGAAAGGCCTAGATAGAGCGGATGTGGAAAGGAGTCCAGACCCAGAAGGCACAGCTTCAGAATAGACAGAGGTACATTTAGAACAGAGGCGGGAGAGAACTTCTTTAGCTCGAGGGTGATCAGTCTGTGGAATTCATTGCCATGAGTGGCTGTGGAGTCCAAGTTATTGAGTCTTTTTAAAGCAGAGGTTGATAAGTTCTTGATTAGTCAGGTTGTCAAAGGTTATAGGGAGAAGGCAGGAAAATGGGATTGAGAGTCTCAGCACCCTTCGCCTCCACCTGTTGATCCATAACTTGACCACTCTAACACTGGCCCACTCCAACAGTGGCTGCTCCACTTACACCTCCTGTCTTTTTATTGGCTCAAATAAAACTCACTCCCAATGAGACTTGTTCTTTTCAAATGGCTTTCACTTTGCAATGATGCCACTTTCTCCCTCACTAATTCAAAGAATTTGACTCATACTTAATTGTTCATAACTACTGAAATATTAAATAAAATATACAAGCTCAGGTAACTCTTGAATATGCTCTAAAATGGATAATATTCTGCAGCTGGTTTAAAGGGCTTTCTTCTGGTAAAATGGTGCAGTGAAGAATAAAGATGGGTTCGTAGCATTACCAAACTTTGACAATTATTGTGCAGGCAGGGTGATTTTGTAACAGACCTACTGAATGGAAACTGAAGTCTTTCAAGATGAATGGGATCTTAACCAATGTCTTAGATCAGAACTAGTCAAAGTCTTTTAATTGTTTGCCTACCCAAAGATAATAAGAGCTATTGCAATGTGGGATCTCGCATCATCTGGGCAGCCTAATTGGATGGGCTTGAGAAGGTACAGTTCCAGATAGGAAAACTGCACGTTCTCAGCGGTTGATCAACTGTGTTGTTGGCACTGTTTTCTTTGTTCATCCAGATTTAAAACAGATCCTTCATCAGCTGGGCCTGGGAAGATACTATGCATCGCCATTACACGACCATGAAAACCATATAACTAGAGGAGCAAAGCACTTCGAAAGCTCCAGAGAACTACTTTTTGGAACAAAGCAAAACCAAGATCATCATTGTGATCTCTTATCCGATGATAGCTTTACTTGGGAAAAGGTAAAGGAAACATGACAATTGTCCAAACTATATTTCTTTAGCTAGATGGCATCACTCTGCATTTGAATTTTCCTTGTTTTACTTTCGTTACATATGAACAACTAACAAAATTACCATTATGAATTGAGCATAGCTTGCAAAAACTCTGCAATTCCTCTGGCTGGTATCACTAACTTCCCACACCTTCAGGTTACTAACTATATATTCCTTGCATTTTACCACATTCCCTGCCTGCACAATACTTGCAGTTTGTCCAATCACCACATTCATCACTTCCTATGAAAATTTGTCTGTCTAGTCTATCCTGCAACTTGTACAACTGCAGCACCATGCTTCCTCCCTAGTCTTTTTGGCAATGAGAACATATGCCAATTACCTCATCCCTTAAGAATCCTGAATTCTTGAATAATATCTCCTATGAGGCCTTACTTCTCTATGGCAAACAATCTCAAGCTCTTAAACCTTTCTTCATAGCTCTTATGCCTTAATATACACATCAGTCTGGCGACACTTACTGTACTGAATCTAATCCCACGATATCTTTGAAGATAAGAATTGTATAAATTGCATGAAGATCAGAATTGTGTAAATTAATAATGGTATTGTCCCACACTCCAATAGAGGCTATAATACAAAGTACTTCACTGGCTTCAAAACACCTTGACATCTTCAAAGGTAGGGATAAATATTCCATAAACATGATAAAGTCATTAGCTTCTGGGATTTCATCTGGCCTACTCTGTATGGATCCATTTATATTTCTTTATCACTGCTATGCACTCTGTACCTTTCCGTTCCTGTCCTGTGATCTGTGAAATTATAGATTCATTGTTATCAGCATGGCAACCAACTCATACACAACAACCAAGATGCTAAGCATATGCTTTTTGCCTGTGTTTGGTCCATATCATGGAGTTATAGAGTATTACAGCACAAAAACAAGTCTTTAATCCCATCTGGTCCATGTCTTCCTGGTCTCCTGCTTAGTCTCATCTGCCTGCTCTTGGACCATATCTATCCATACCTCTCTCATCCATGTAGCTATACAAACTTCTCTTAAATGTTACAATTTAACTCTCACCTACCATTTCAGTTGGCAGCTATTTTCACACTCATTCCATGATCTGAATGGAGAAATCCCCCCTCAGTTTCCCCTTAAATATTGTACCTTTCACCCTACACATAGTATGATCTCCAGTTCTTGTTTCACCCAACTGAGGGGGAAAAGCCTGTAGGCATTCACCCTATTGACGCCACTTAATTTTGCACGTGGCCAAGTGGTTAAGGCATTGGACTAGCGACCTGAAGATCGTGAGTTCGAGCCCCAGCCAAGGCAACATGTTGTGTCCTTGAGCAAGGCACTTAATCACACATTGCTCTGCGACGACACTGGTGCCAAGCTGTATGCGTCCTAATGCCCTTCCCTTGGACAACACTGGTGTCGTAGAGAGGGGAGACTTGCAGCATGGGCAACTGCTGGTCTTCCATACAACCTTGCCCAGGTCTGCGCTCTGGAGAGTGAAGGCTTTCCAGGCACAGATTCATGGTCTCGCAAGACTAACGGATGCCTTTAAATTTTGCAAATCACTATAAGATCTTTCCTCATTTTCCTGCGCTCCAGGAAATAAAATCCTACAGAGCTGTTCTCTATAACTCAGGTCCTCAAGTCCTGGCAACATGCTTGTAATTTTTTTCTGCACTCGTTCAAGTTTATATACAGTGCCTATAAAAAATATTCACCTCCCTCGGAAGTTCTCATGTTTTATTGTTGTGCAACATTGAATCACAGTGGATCTAATCTGGCTTTTTTGACACTGATCAACAGAAAAAGATTCTTCCATGTCAAAGTGAAAACAGAACTCTACAAAGTACAAGTAAAAAACACAAAATAATACTCAAATAAGTATTCACCCCTTTTAATATGACTCACCAAATCATCATTGGTGCATCAATTGGTTTTAGAAATCACATAATTAGTTAAATTGTTCTGTTGTATATCTTACTGTATGTACTATTTATTACAAATTACTATAATTTGCACATTGCACATTCAGACGGAGATGTAATGTAAAGATTTTGACTCCATGTTTATGAAGGATGTAAGAAATAAGATCAATTCAATTCAAATGGAGATCTATTTTTGGACACCTGTGTGCAGTCAAGGTGTTTCAATTGCACGTGTATCTGGAAGGTCCAACTGCTGGTGAGTCAGTATCCTGGCAAAAACTCCACTATGAAGACAAAAGAACACTCCAAGCAGCTCTATATACCTTAGAGTACAGTTAAATCAAATATCAAGAATATGGTACAGTTGTAAATCTGCCTAGAGCAGGCCATTCTCAAAAATGGAGTGACCATGCAAGAAGGGGACTTGTGAGGAAGGCCTCCAAGAGACCTATGACAGCTCTGGAGGAGTTACAACCTTCAGTGGCTGACATGGGAGAGACTGTGTATTCAACTGTCGCCCGGGAGCTTCACCAGTCGCAGCTTTATGGAAGAGTGGCAAAGAGAAAGCCACTGTTGATAAAAACTGTCATGAAATCTCAGCTGGAGTTTGCCAGAAGACATGTGGGAGACTCTGAAGTCAGCTGGAAGAAGTTTCTAGGGTCTGATAAGATCAAAATTGATTTTTTGGCCATCAGACTACACACTATGTTCGGCATAAGCCGAACACTGTACATCATCAAAAACACACTATCCCTACCATGAAGCATGGCGGTGGCTGCATCATGCTGTGAGGATGCTTCACTGCAGCAGGCCCTGGAAGGCTTCTAAAGGTAGAGGTTAAAATGAATGCATCAAAGTACAGGTTTGTTCTCCAGCAAGGCAGTGACTCCGAGCATAAAGCCAAAGCTACACAGGAATGACTTAAAAACAACAAAGATAATGTCCTGGAGAGGCCAAGTCAGAGTCCAGACTTCAATCCAATTAAGAATTTGTGACTGGACTTGAAAAGGGCTGTTCACACACGATCCCCAAGCAATCTGACAGAATTTGAGCAGTTTTCTTAAAGAAGAATGGGGAAAAAATGTGCAGATGTGCAAAGCTGATAGAGACCTATCCACACAGACTAAACAAAAACAAACACAGTTCCAATCAATACTTGAGTTAAATTTTAATGACTTCTCTTATTTGACTCTGATACTGATTTTCTATGGTGCCACAAAGTATTATGTTGCAATGACAATTTTACATTTAATACTATTATAATTCATAAGGAAATATTAAAAATGGAAAGTAATCAGCAATCAATTAATCATGACATATCACACCCTCCAATTCAGAAGTAAATCATTGGACTGATATTCTTCTTCCAACTACTTGTTGCTGCCTATCTTTGATGTCAATGAAACAGTTAATCAGTGTTTTATTCATCTGAATTTGATGGAAGAGCCCACGAAAATAATGGAAAGTGGGATACGGTCAACTTTCCAGCTCTAAATAACCTGGGCCACACCTATGGCTTCTATCAGGCTGAAGGTGCTGAGAGGTTATCCAATGGTAAAGATTATTGAGAACGTGATTTTAACTATGCTTTCCTTGAAAGAGAAGCATTTTATGAGCTTTTAGTGCTCCTAATATCCATGCAGTTATCACTTCCGTTGTACCTCACTGAAATTTGTGGCTTGTATGCTTTAAAAAAACCTTGAAGATCAGAGGGTTGACTGTCATATTCTTTCCATTAGGTTTGCTTTTCTGCTGACCAGCTTGTCAGGATCTTCTTTAATGACAGTGATTCTCTTATTTCAAAAGACCACTTTGATGAGATCAGCCCAGCTATTATTCAACAGTTGCTTAGTGGAGCTTGTCAACATGGAGGCTGGAAACACACACAATCCACCATCTTACCAACTAACGTTGAGAGTAAGTTACACAGAATAAGACGATTTTATTATTCTGGCAAGCAACAATGGTTAAATCAATCAAGTTCTGATATATATAATTTTTCTTTGTCTGCTTTAGGGTTAATCTCGCACATATTTGTCACATTGTTTGTAACTAAGCTTACAGCCAGAGTTTGACAGACTTATTTGAAATAATTCCTTCAAATCTCTCTCACAACGTGGAAAGAATTCTGAGAAATCTGGTAACTAGGTATCCTTTCCTAAAAATGTATTTTTATTATTTTGTCCATAGAGAAGCAAATAACAGTTAATGAAAAAGACAAACTTTTATTATTTCAAGCCATTTGGACAATCTCAAATTTAACAGTCGAACCTGCCACATTTCACAGTTGGAACAGAACCATGTATAGGGACCAATTAATCAGCATTGTTGTCCGGTTGTTTTAAGTTATTTTTCTGTACAGTTCACCAATACGAACTCGCTTTGAAAAAAAAAGTTGCAATGAGTTGGATTTGGACTTTATTAGATACATGCTCCAGTAAAGTAGCAGTCAAAACTACTGCAATGGTAAAGGTAAAAGTGCCTACCAAACAGACAGCAATTTTATAAAATACCAATGTCTCAACCTCTGCTCTTAATAGAACATAGAACATAGAATAGTACAGCACAGTACAGGCCCTTCAGCCCACAATGTTGTGCCGACCCTTAAACCCTGCCTCCCATATAAACACCCACTTTAAATACCTCCATATACCTGTCTAGTAGTCTCTTAAATTTCACTAGTGTATCTGCCTCCACCACTGACTCAGGCAGTGCATTCCACACAACAACCACTCTCTGAGCAAAAACCCTTCCTCTAATATCCCCCATGAACTTCCCACCCCTTACCTTAAAGCCATGTCCTCTTGTATTGAGCGGTGGTGCCCTGGGGAAGAGGCGTTGGCTGTCCAACCTATCTATTCCTCTTAATATCTTGTATACCTCTATGTCTCCTCTCATTCTCCTTCTCTCCAGTGAGTAAAGCCCTAGCTCCCTCAATCTCTGATCACAATGCATTCTCTCTAAACCAGGCAGCATCCTGGTAAATCTCCTCTGTACCCTTCCCAATGCTTCCACATCCTTCCTGTAGTGAGGTGGCTAGAACTGGACACAGTACTCCAAGTGCGCCCTAACCAGAGTTTTATAGAGCTTCATCATTACTCCGCGACTCTTAAATTCTATCCCTGGACTTATGAAAGCTAACACTCCATAAGCTTTCTTAACTACCCTATCTACCTGTGAGGCAACTTTCAGGGATCTGTGGACATGTACCCCCAGATCCCTCTGCTCCTCCACACTTCCATGTATCCTGCCATTTACTTTGTACTCTGCCTTGGAGTTTGTCCTTCCAAAGTGTAACACCTCACACTTCTCCAGGCTGAACTCCATCTGCCATTTTTCAGCCAACTTCTGTATCTTATCAATGTCTCTCTGCAATCTGCAACAATTCTCTACACTATCCACAACACCACCAACTTTTATGGTGTCTGGAAACTTGCCAATCCACCCTTCTACCGTCACATCCAGGACGTTAATAAAAATCATGAAAAGTAGAGGTCCCAGAACCGATCCTTGTGGGACACAACAGTCACAACCCTCCAATCCGAATGTACTCCCTCCACCACAACCCTCTGCTTTCTGCAGGCAAGCCAATTCTGAATCCACCTGGCCAAACTTCCCTGGATCCCATGCCTTCTTACTTTCTGAATAAGCCTACCGTGTGGAACCTTGTCAAATGCCTTACTAAAATCCATATAGATCACACCCACTGCACTACCCTCATCTCTATGCCTGGTCACCGCCTCAAAGAAAACTATCAGGCTTTTAGACTCGATCTGCCCTTCACAAAGCCATGCTGACTGTCCCTGATCAGACCATGATTCTCTAAATGCCCATAGATCCTATCTCTAACAATCTTTTCCAACAGCTTTCCCACCACAGACGGAAGGCTCACTGGTCTATAATTACCCGGACTATCCCTACTACCTTTTTTAAAACAAGGGGACAAGATTCGCGTCCCTCCAATCCTCCGGTACCATTCCTGTGGACAACGAGGACATAAAGACCCTAGCCAGAGGCTCAATAAACTCTACCCTCACCTCGTGGAGCAGCCTGGGGAATATTGTGTCAGGCCCCGGGGACTTATCCGTCCTAATGTATTTTAACAACTCCAACACCTCCTCTCCCTTAATATCAACATGCTCCAGAACATCAACCTCACTCATATTGTCCTCACCATCATCAAGTTCCCTCTCATTGGTGAATACCGAAGAGAAGTATTCATTGAGGACCTTGCTCACTTCCACTGCCTCCAGGCACATCTTCCCACCTTTATTTCTAATTGGTACTATCTTCATTCCTGTCATCCTTTTGTTCTTCACATAATTGAAGAATGCCTTGGGGTTTTCCTTTACCCTACTCGCCAAGGCCTTCTCATGCCCCCTTCTTGCTCTCCTCAGCCCCTTCTTCAGCTCCTTTCTTGCTACCCTATATTCCCCAATAGACCCATCTGATCCTTGCTTCCTAAACCTCATGTATGCTACCTTCTTCCACCTGACTAGATTCTCCACCTCACTTGTCACCCATGGTTCCTTCACCTTACCATTCTTTATCTTCCTCATTGGGACAAACTTATCCCTAACATCCTGCAAGAGGTCCCTAAACATCGACCACATGTCCATAGTACATTTCCCTGCAAAAACATCATCCCAATTCACACCTGAAAGTTCTAGCCTTATAGCCTCATAATCTGCCCTTCCCCAATTAAAAATTTTCCTGTCCTCTCTGATTCTATCCTTTTCCACAATAATGCTAAAGGCCAGGGAGCAGTGGTCACTGTCCCCCAAATGCTCACCAACTGAGAGATCTGTGACCTGACTCGGTTCGTTACCTAATACTAGATCTAGTATGGCATTCCCTCTAGTCGGCCTGTCAACATACTGTGACAAGAATTTGTCCTGGACACACTTAACAAATTCTGCCCCATCTAAACCCTTGGAACTAATCAGGTGCCAATCAATATTAGGGAAGTTAAAGTCACCAATGATAACAACCCTATCATTTTTTCACCTTTCCAAAATCTGCCTTCCAATCTGCTCCTTGGTATCTCTGCTGCTACCAGGGGGCCTATAGAATACTCCCAGTAGAGTAACTGCTCCCTTCCTGTTCCTGACTTCTACCCACATTGAATCAAAAGAGGATCCTGCTACAGTACACACCCTTTCTGTAGCTGTAATAGTATCCCTGACCAGTAATGCCACCCCTCCTCCCCTTTTTCCGCCCTCTCTATCCCTTTTAAAGCACTGAAATCCAGGAATATTGAAAATCCATTTCTGCCCTGGTGCCAGCCAAGTCTTTGTAATGGCCACTACATCATAATTCCATGTATGTATCCAAGCTCGCAGTTCATCACCTTTGTTCCTGATGCTTCTTGCACTGAAGTACATGCACTTCAGCCCTTCTACCTTACTACCTTTACACCCTTTATTCTGTTTCTCTTTCCTCAAAGCCTCTTTATATGCTAGATCTGGCTTTACTCCATGCACTATACTTGCAGTTCTCACATGACCTTTATCCTCCTCCACCTCACTATCTGCTCTAACACTCTGGTTCCCCTCCCCCTACAAATCTAGTTTAAAGCCCCAGAAGCAGCACTAGCAAACCTTCCCACAAGTATGTTAGTCCCCCTCCAGTTCAGGTGCAACCCATCCCATCGGAACAGGTCCCACCTTCCCTGGAACAAGGCCCGATTGTCCAGAAACATGAAGCCCTCCCTCCTGCACCAACTCCGTAGCCACATATTTAGCTGCATTATCTTCCTATTTCTAGCCTCACTAGCATTTGGCATGGGTAGCAATCCTGAGATTGCAACCCTGGACATCCTGTCCTTCAACTTTGCACCTATCTCCCTAAATTCTCTTTGCAGAACCTCCTCCTTCTTCCTATCCACTTCATTGGTCCCTACACAGACCACGACATCTGGCTGCTCACCCTCCCTCTTGAGAATACTGAAAACTCGATCCAAGATATCACGGACCCTGGCACCAGGGAGGCAACAGACCATCCAGGATTCTTGATCTCTTCCATAGAACCTCTTATCTGTCCTCCTAACTATCAAATCCTGTATCACTACTGCTCTCCTCTTTTCCCTCCTTCCCTTCTGAGCTGAGTGTCCCGTCTCGGTGCCAGAGGTGTAACCACTGCAAATTATCCCTGGTAGGTCTTCCTCACCAACAGTATCCAAAACGGATTACTTATTATTGATGGGAACGGCCACAGGGGTCATTCTGTCTATTCCCCTTCCCTCTCCTGACAGTCACCCAGCTACCTGCCTCCTGACTTTTAAGGGTGACTATCTCCCTGTAACTCCTGTTTATTTCTGCCTCTGCCTCACGAATAATCCGAAGTTCATTCAGCTCCAGCTCCAGTTCCCTAACTCGGTTTGTCAGGAGCTGCAGCTGGATGCACCTTTTAATGGAGCAGTGATTCTGAGTAGAAAGGATTTGTCATTATTTAATTATTTCCACCTCTCATCTTCAATTTCCAACTTTGTGTAAGTATGTCCATACTTAAGAGTGAAGTAGAGCTATTTTTTGAAAAGCCCTTTGGTTTACATGCATACCAGCAGATCATAATTCAATACACCTTCCGGCTTCATGAAGAACCTCAATTTTCATGTGAAAAAATAGAAAACTTACATTGTTCATGGGTGTTTACCTGACAAATCAAAGCAGAAAACATTTAGAACAAAGTTTAAGTTTAGGAAACTATGACTTGGGTAAAATAATTCCTAACTAAAAAAAAACAATTCTAAGAAACTTATTTTGTTCAAATATTCAAATATTTTCTTTTCTATTTACAAGTCAATGAAGTAATTTAAATATTCATTGTTTCTGGTCATGACTGTTAATAAAAATATGGATGGTTAATCAACTGATTGGTTGAAATTGCTGCAGGCAACTGAAATACAGAGGATAAGAACTTGGAAATTTGAATACCACAAACAAATATCCTTCACAGAAACAACCCCACCATCTGAATGTATAACTGCACTCGCACACTAACAAGGACAGAGTATTCTCAAGCCAACCAGGGATAAATAACAGGAAACATGAGAAACTCTGCAGATGCTGGAAATCCAGAGCAACACACATAAACAATGCTGGAGGAACTCAGCAGGTCAGGTGGCGTCTATGGAAAAGACTAAACAGTCGATGTTCAAGACCGAAACCCTTCTTTAGGATTACAGATAATAGATGTTTACATAGTCAGCAAACCTGAAAATAATTTTAAAGAAGGCAAAAGGAAATGCACATCATTTTAATCTCTGGTAGAAGTACAATAAGCACAGAATTGAGTAGGAGAGTCAGAGTAGGAATAGAAATGATAGTAAAACAAAAAACTCTGATGATAAATTACATAACCAGTTGCATTCACAAAGGGAAAAGACAAGTTAATATTTCTTGAAAAACTCCTTTATGGAACTAAAATGCCTCCATTCACGTTTCTAAGTGGCATTTTCTCTTGACAGATCCTGATCCATATTTTGAAAAGATTCTGCACACAATTGAAGAAAACGTACTTTTTCTACACATTAACTAAAATTAAGAAAGTCAAGTTCATGTTTCTGGTCATAATCATCCATACACAGAATATAAATGCCATGAACTTTAACCTTGCAAGAGTCAAGCCTAGTAGGGGAAAGGCTATTCTAGATTGGGTGTTGTGTAATAATCCTGAATTTATTACTTAGCTGAATGTAAAGGAACCCTTAGGAGGCAGTGTTCATAATATGATTGATTTCATACAGCAATTTGAGGGGGAGAAGCATAAGTCATATGTATCAGAATCACAATGGAATAAAGAGAATTACAGAGGGATGAGAAAGGAGCTTGCCCAGGTGGATTGGAGGACGGTACTGGCAGGGATGATAGCAGAACAGAGGTGGCAGAAGTTTCTGGGAATAGTTCACAAGACGCAGAATAGATATGTCCCACAGAAGAAGAAATTCTCAAATGGCAGGCCTAGGCAATCGTGGATGACAAAGGTGCTTAAGAACTATATGAAAACCAAGGAAAACAAAAGTGAGTGGGAAGTTGGATAGTTGGGAAGCTTTTAATCCAACAAAAAGCAACTAAAAAAGCTATAAGAAGGGAAAATGTGAAATATGAGGACAAACTAGTCAATACTATAAAGCAGGATACCAAAAGTTTTTCAGTTATTTAAAGAATAAAAGGGAGATGAGAGTTGATATTGGACCACTGGAAAGTGATGTTGGTGAGGTAGTATTGTGGCGTGGGGGGGGGGAATAAAGAATGGGTAGATGAACTTAAGTATTTTGTTTCAGTCTTTAATGTGGAGGACACCAGCTGTATGCCAGAGGTACATAAGTGTCAGGGATCAGGAGTGAGTGCCATTGCTATTAACAAAGAAAAAGTGCTAGGCAAACTGAAAGGTCTTAAGCTGGATAAGTCAGCTGGATCAGATGGACTACTTCCCAATGTCCTGAAAGAGGTTGCTGAAGAGATAGCAGATGCATTGGTCATAATCTTTCAAGAATCTGAAGGATTCTGTTCTGCAGGATAAAAACACCCAGGATTCCACACAATATACTGTTCTGCAGGATAAATAGACTCACGGTTCCACACAAAACACTGTTCTGCAGGATTAAAAACACTCAGGATTCCACACAATACACTGTTCTGCAGGATAAAAACACACAGGATTCCACACAATACACTGTTTTGCAGGATAAAAACACCCAGGATTCCACACAATATATCTGGCATGGTCCTGGAGGACTGGAAGATTGCAAATGTCATTCTGCTCTTTAAGAAGGGAGGAAGATAAAAGAGAGGAAATTATAGGGCAGTTAGCCTAACCTCAGTGGTTGGGAAAGTGTTGGAATCCATTATTAAGGACGAAGTTTTGGGGTACTTGGAGACTAATGATAAACTAAGTCAAAGTCAGCATGGTTTCGGTCAAGGGGAATCTTGCCTGACAAATCTATTGGAATTCTTTGAAGAAGTAACAAACAGGGTGGACAAAGGAGAGGCAGTGGATGTCATCTACTTAGATTTTCAGAAGACATTTGATTAGGTGCCTCACATGGGGCTGTTTAACAAGATAAAATCCTTTGCTGTTACAGGAAAGATACTGGCATGGATAGAGAAATGGCTGACAGGCAGGAGGCAGCAAATGGGAATAAAAGGGGCTTTTTCTGGTTGGCTGCTAGTGACTAGTGGTGTTCCTCAGGGGTCAGTATTGGGACCACTACTTTTCACATTGTTTGTCAATGATTTAGATAGTGGAATTGAAGGCTTTGTAGCAAAGTTTGCAGATGATATGAAGATGGGCAAAGGGTTAGGTAGTGCTGAGGAAGCAATGTGATTGCAGCAGGACTTAGACAAATTGGAAGAATGGGCAAAAAAGTGGCAGATGGAATACAGTGTTGGGAAATGTGTGAAAATGCATTTTGGTAAAAGGAATAATAGTGCAGACTATTATCTAAATGGGGAGAATATTCAAACATCCGGTGTGCGAAGGGACTTAGGAGTCCTCATGCAAGACTCTCAGAAGGTTAATTCACAGGTTGAGTCTGTGATAAAGAAGGCAAATGTAATGTTGGCATTTACTTCAAGGGGAATAGAATTTTAAAACAAGGAGATAATGCTGAAGCTTTATAAGACACTAGTCGGGTTGCACTTGGAGTATTGTCAACAGTTTTGGGCCCCTTATCTCAGAAAAGATATATTGTCACTGGATAGATTCCAGAGGAGGTTCACGAGAATGACTTTGAGAATGAAGGGGTTAATATATAAGGAGCGTTTGGCAGCTTTGGGCCTATACTCACTGGAATTTTGGAGAATGGGTGCGGATCTCATTGAAATTAAGTTAATGCTGAATGGACTAGATAAGGTGGGTGTGGAGAGGATATTCCCTCTGGTCGGGGTATCCAGAACTAGAGGGCACAGCCTCAAAATTGAGGAGTGACCTTTTAGAACAGAAGTAAGGAGGAATTTTTTTTAACCAAAGGGTAATGAACCTCTGCCACAGACTGCACTGGAGGCCAAGTCCATGAGTATATCCAAAGCGGAAGTTGATAGCTTCCTGATTGATTGGGGCACCAAGGCATATGACGAGAGGGTGGGTGTATGGGGTTGAATGGGATCTGGGATCAGCCATGGTAGAATGGTGGAGCAGACTCAATGGGCTGAATGGCCTAATTCTGCTCTTATGTCTTATGGCCTTATGGTCTGATGCTCCTTGGTGACATACGAAATCTCCTCAAACTTCTAACACAGTAGAGCCACAGGTGTGCCATAATTCCAACAGGTAATTAGTCATAGTCATAGTCATAGTCATACTTTATTGATCCCGGGGGAAATTGGTTTTCGTTACAGTTGCACCATAAATAATAAATAGTAATAGAACCATAAATAGTTAAATAGTAATATGTAAATTATGCCAGTAAATTATGAAATAATTACTCTATACAGTACTGTCTATCTTCTTAATTTAGCTTTGTGAAATATTTTGAGTTGTAACAAGCTTTTCTTCGTGACAATAACATTTGTGAATACTTGCACTTTTGAAAATATAATGCACATTCAAAAGAACCTCTTGTTAATTTTTACTTTTAGAATATGGATACAGTACAGTGGCTGTCTTGATAATTACAGTGAGCTCCATGTGTGGCATCACCCTACTCATTTTCAACTCTTACAAACAGACGTACCAGCTCATTCTACAGTTCTTTGTAGGTATAGCAGTTGGAACAATGTCAGGTGATGCATTGTTACATCTCTTGCCACAGGTGAGTTATCCTGCATGAATATTATATTCGTTTCAACATAAAATATTCATGAGATATTATACTGAAAGCTCAGATACAGCAAAATCATTAAACAAGCCAGTTCAGAGGTGGTTTAAAGAAAATAAAACTGACAAGCCAAGAGGTAGAAAATAATTTAACTTCATGGGAAACTTAGAATAGCTTTTTTGAGTGGGCACCACAGCATCCAGCAATCTCAGGTGACAGTGCATGCTGGGAAAATTACCATTTGGTAAAACAGGCCCCATTAAACATATTTCACAAAAAGGCTGAAAGGGAATGGAGATTAAAGGCTGTAGATTCCTGCAGACAAACCAATTATCATGGCTACAAAGAGGTTTTCTGTTTCTGCTTCTGACTGTTGCTTGGCACCTTTTCTCTGAAGTTGTAATTTCGGACCTCACTGTGAGCCTGAGTACATTATCCTAGCAGGCATTTTTCAGTGCCATACTAAAGAAGCATTAGGAAGTGCTGTATTTTGGGAGAGACGTTAAATCAAGATGATCGGGGGGGGGGGGGTGAGGTGTTGATTGGATAGAGATCAGGCAGATAACTGGACGTTAGAACATAGATTGTAGAATAGTACAGCACAGTACAGGCCCTTCGGCCCAGAATGTTGTGCCGACCCTCAAACCCTGCCTCCCATATAACCCCCCACCTTAAATTCCTCCATAGACCTGTCTAGTAGTCTCTTAAATTTCACTAGTGTATCTGCCTCCACCACTGACTCAGGCAGTGCATTCCACGCACGAACCACTCTCTGAGTGAAAAACCTTCCTCTGATATCCCCCTTGAACTTCCCACCCCTTACATTAAAGCCATGTCCTCTTGTACTGAGCAGTGGTGCCCTGGGGAAGAGGCGCTGGCTGTCCACTCTATCTATTCAATATCTTGTATACCTCTATCATGTCTCCTCTCATCCTCCTCTTCTCCAAAGAGTAAAGCCCTAGCTCCCTTAATCTCTGATCATAATGCATACTCTCTAAACCAGGCAGCATCCTGGTAAATCTCCTCTGTACCCTTTCCAACACTTCCACAACCTTCCTATAGTGAGGCGACCGGAACTGGACACAATACTCCAAGTGTGGCCTAACCAGATTGTTGTAGAGCTGCATCATTACATCGTGACTCTTAAACTCTATCCCTCGTGGAGCAGCCTAGGGAATATTCTGTCAGGGCCTGGGGACTTTTTAGTCCTAATGTAGTTTTTTAACAACTACAATACCTCCTCTCCCTTAATCTCAACATGCTCCAGAACATCAACCTCACTCATATTGTCCTTACCATCATCAAGTTCCCTCTCATTGGTGAATACCGAAGAGAAGTATTCATTGAGGACCTTGCTCACTTCCATAGCCTCCAGGCACATCTTCCCACCTTTATCTCTAATCGGTCCTACCTTCATTCCTGTCATCCTTTTGTTCTTCACATAATTGAAGAATGCCTTAGGGTTTTCCTTTACCCTACTCGCCAAGGCCTTCTCATGCCGCCTTCTTGCTCTTCTCAGCCCCTTCTTAAGCTCCTTTCTTGCTCCCCTATATTCCTCAATAGACCCATCTGATCCTTGCTTCCTAAACCTCATGTATGCTGCCTTCTTCCACCTGACTAGACTTCCCACCTCACTTGTCACCCATGGTTCCTTCACCCTACCATTCTTTATCTTCCTCACCGGGACAAATTTATCCCTAACATCGTGCAAGAAACGTTGCTGAGAATGAATAAGTTAGTTAATGAAGGAAATTTAAAAATGGGAGATACCTGAAGGGAAGTGAAACCTTGAATTCCCTGACAGTAACCCAGATAGCTGCTGAAATCTTTGAAATCTTCCTCAATACCCTATTGGCCTCCTGCATGTGACAGGATTTGGCATATTTAACATTAAATAAATATTATAGCTATTTGATATCATGCACTGTCTGTTCTTTCCAGTATACTGAGTACATAATAGAGCTGACAAAAACCTTGCCGTTAGGTTATGCTCTGACTAAAAAAAATTGGCACTCCATATTTGGCTTACTATGATTTGGAAATTGGTTGATTCCATGAGAGTTCTAAACATCATGCTAATTCATTCAATAAATCAGACACCATCTTTATTTCAAATGTTTTGTTAAAGCAGAAAAAATGTAAAAGAATAAAATCAGAAGACTTGCATTTAGAGTAAAGCAGCACTGAACCAGGTTCTTTGGCCCAAATAGTCATTGCCCTCCACAGCATCCCCCCTGTGAGTCCCATTTCCTATAATCCTTCAAACTTGTCCTCTCCTTCTACCTATCTAAACCCTTCATAAATGTTGCAATTATACCAGCTTCAATCACTCCCTCTGGCAGCACACTCCAGGTACTTAACTTCCTCTGTGTTTAGGAGTTACCTCTCCGTTCTTCCCTCTTATCTTGTATCAGTGCTCTCTGTTTTGGACTCCCTGCCACTGTGGAAAATACTATGACCACCCATTCTCTCCATCACCTCAATATTTTAGAGACCTTTATGATGTTACCCCTCTTTCTCCTGAGTCCAAGGAATAAAGATCCAAAATGACCAACTCTCCCTGTAAATCAGCACTTCTAGTCCTGGTAGCGCCATTGCAAATATTTTCTGTACCCTCCAACTTGACAATGTCTTTCCTTTAACAGGGCGACCAAAACTGTATACAATACTCCAAGTGTAGCCTCAGCAGGGACATGTAACTGCAACATAATGCCCCCATTCCTAAACTCAGTGCCCTGACTGATGAGGGCCAGCATGCTAAATGCCTTCTTCACTATACTGTGAAGCTACTTTCAGTGAACTGTGCACTTGTACACCTAGGTCTTTCTGTTCTACATAGACAAGGTAGATGGTAGTAAAATATTCATTTAGCAGTAGTGTCTATAGTCAGCAGGTATAGGTCTATGTAAGAGGTAAAAGCTTAGGGGAATACGAGGAAGAATTTTTTTCACCGAGTGGCTTGCTGGAGTTCGGAAAACACTGTCTGAGAAGGTGATGTAGGCAGAGACTCGCGCAACATTTAAGAAGTATTAACAGAAACATATGAGTCACGAAGGCAGAACATTATTTGGTGGAATGAGTGCAGGTGGCTACTCACTGTTTGACAGAATGGGCTGAGATCCTGCTTCTGTGCTGCGAGACACTATGACTCCATGACCCATCCCCCCATACTAACCAAATATCTTTCTTCCAGGACCTGCTGAACTCATCCAAAGCTGATTTGTCTGCAAACTATCAGGAGAGTCTTGTAATTGAATAAAGTCCAGGGCTCAGCTTTGGATGTGTTTTACACTTGCTCTTTTCAAAGTGAAGATTACAACCTGAATAGAACAATTTGATGTACTTCTTTCTCTCCTTCCCCACCTTCTTATTCTGACCTCCTCTTCCTTTCCAGTCCTGATGAAGGGTCTCGGCCTAAAATGTCGACTGTTTACTCTTTCCCATAGATTCTGTCCGGCCTACTGAGTTCCTCCAGCATTTTCTATGTGGGTCTTCTGCCAGATATTTGTAGTAACATGGCAATGTCAGATATTGTAGATGGGGTTGATTAAAATGATTACCAGCTGTATCGTCCTTGGGAGATTAAATTCATGAAGTAATATAAATGAGAAAGCCTTTGCTCATCTCTTTTGTCTCAGGTCCTTGGTCTACACACACATGAACAAGAAACCAACAGCCACTCTTCTGAAAGCAGAGGGTACATCTGGAAAATGTTTACAGTACTTGGAGGAATATATGCATTTTTCCTAATTGAAAAAATTTTCAAACTCATCCTAACATTTAGAGGTCAGGTAAGATCAAAAAGAAATATTTTCAGAAAAAGTGTTTAGCATTTCTTGAAAACTTTAATTAAAAATGCTCATTCAATATTTATACTAATCAGGGCATCTCTCTGAGTGATTTAAATAACTAAGAAGATTGATGAAGGCAGGGTGGTAGGCATTGTCTATATGGCTCAGAAATAAACTGCTGCAGGAGCAAATGGGGTCAATGATTTGGGTCAACCGTCGTTTGCCTTCACCGATGCTGGTTGACCTGATGAGTTTTTTCAGTGGTTTGCTTTTTTTTACTATATATTTCAGAGCCTGCACTATCTTGTGTCTCTTTTTTCTATATATAAGACACTTGACAAGAGTCCACATGACAGGTCACCACAAAACAAAATTCACATCACATAAGTTAGTGATAATAAACCTGATTCTGCTTGACTGATTTAGGACATTGAGGGATACGGAATCCAAAGTGAGCAGGTTAATTGGATCCAAAATGGACTTGGTGACAGGAGGCAGAAGGTCTCGTGATCAGCGATTTGTGACAAGTAGTGTCATACAGGGATAGGAGCTGAGTTCTTTGTAGTACAAAATTGAGCACAAGTGTCGGAGGAAAGATTAATAAGTTTATGGAGAACAAACTATCCTTTTGTGGATAGTGTGAAAAGTGTCTTTAGGCTACAGCAGGATGTAGATCAAATGAAAAGTTTGCCAGATCACAGGCAGATGGAATTTAATTCTGACAAGTGTGAGGTGATGTATTTTTGCAAAGAAAGCAGAATCCATTATTATTGACCCCCAGCAGTCAGGTCATACTCTCTCCTCACTGCTGCCACCAGGAATGAGGTACAGGAACAATAGGTCCCCATGCCAGGAGGTTCAGGAACAGTTATTACCCCTAAACCATCAGGCTCCTAAACCAGCATGGATAATACCACTCACCTTGACTCCGAACTGATTCCACAACCGACAGACTCACTTTCAAGGATTCTACAAATGGTGTTCTCATTATTTATTTATTTATTTATTGTGTTTGCAAATTGTCTTCTTTTGCACATTAGCTGTTTGTATGTAGTTTTTCATTGCATCTAATGTATTTATTTCTTCTACTGTGAATGCCTGCAAGAAAATGAATCTCAGTCTAATATATGGCAACATATATGTATCTTGATAATATATTCACCTTGAACTTTGAACATTTTGGAAGTTAGAGAAGGGTAGGGCATATTCAGTAAGTAGGAAGTCACTAAGAAATGTTAGTAATTAGAGGGACTTGGGGTTCATGTCCATCGCTCCCTGAATGTGGCAGCACAGATAGACAGCTCTGTGATGAAGACAAATGGAATGATTGCCTTCGTAGGTCGGGACAGAGAATGTGAAAGACGGGAAGTTATGTTGTACATACATTTACAATTACTAGTTTGAACTGCACATGGAATATTCTGTGCAATTCTGGTTGTCACACCACAAGAAGGAATCAGAATCATAGTCAGTTTGTTGTCACTGCCTTAAATGACATGAAGTCTGTTGTTTTGTGGTAGCAGTGCAATGTAAAGATGTAACCAGGGTCCTGAAGGAACGTTGTTTCGTTTTTACTGTGTACTGTACCAGCAGCTTATGGTCGAAATGACAATAAACTTGACTTGACTTGACTTAAAAATCACTGTAAATTACAAAATAAATAAGTGGTGCAAAAAGTAGAAATAATAAGATAGTGTTATTGGTTCATGCATGTTTCGATATCTAATGGTGGATGGGAAGAAACTATTTCTGAATTGCTGAGTGTAGGTCTTCAGACTCCTGTGCTTCCTCTGCAATAGTAGTACCGAAAAGATGGTATGTCCCATATGTGAGGTTCCTGAGGAATGGATGCTGAAAATGGTGAAGATGTTTTCTTGTGGGAAGGGTGTGCCCACAACTCTCCACAGCCTCTTGAGATCCAGCATTGAAAACTTCAAATCTCCCCCAAAATCGTAGTGATGTAGAGCCTTCTTTGTGATTCCATCAATGTCCAGGATAGATCCTCTGAAAGCTGCTCACCCTTTTGCCTTTGTCCCGCAGTGACATCTGACTTACTCTTTCTAAAGTCCACAATCAGTTCCTGGAGTTGCAAGTGCAACACCACTCAACCAGTCAATCTATCTTGCTCTTGCCCACCTCCTTATTGTCATCTGTACCAATAACCTTGCTATCCTCTGTGAATTTATCAATGGTGTTTCAGCTGTGCTTAACAACACAGCCACAAATGTAGAGAGAGTACAACAGTGGACTACGCACTTATCTTTGAGGTGTGCATGCGTGTCAGTGAGGAGGAGGTTTATTACAAATCCAAACTGACTGGGGTTTCCCGAAGAAGAAGTCGAGGATCCAATCACAGCGGGATGTACAGTGGGCCAGCTTTGCAAGCTTGGTAATGTTGTTGACTGGATATACTACATAGGAGGTTCATCAGGATGTTGCCTGGATTAGCAAACTTCACTTATGGGGAGAGATTAGAGAAGCTGGGATTTGTTTTCCCTGGGTTAAAGGAGGCTGAGTGGTGATTAGATGGAGTTACATAAATTATTTGAGCTTAGATGGTCAGAAATGATCTATTGTTGCTGTTTCTCCTGTATACACAATGAAAAGGGTCTGGTGAGTTCAGACTTTCACCCCTCTCTAATGTGGTCTGAGTGTCAGTGTGCACATATTTCCAGTAGGAAATCAGACGGTTGTGCGCGCCTGTCAAGGGCGTTCAACACCAGCTTACAGGGGAGGTGGTATAACCATTGGCAGCATAATAATGTAAAACCATGGTGCAAAATTACAGAACCAACAGCCGTATCCCCACAATACTTCAGTATCTTAGATAGTGAACACAGCAACTGGGAGAAATGTTTTTAGAAAAAAAAAATCTTTCATGGACATGTGACAAGGAGTTAATTAATATATCTTGACTATTTTTGCATTCACTGATGAGAAGGTGGAAAATTGTATATATAATCATTAGTGCTACCCATGATTCCTCAGTGACAGCAGCATCTGATAGTGGCAAGCAGGCAGTGGCAGTAGCAGCACTGATACCCATATGGTAGCATTTGCTCTCACTAGTATATGTGCATGCAGCTCCTGTTAGTGTCAGGTGGGTGTCCTACTGGCAGAAGGTGGATCTCAAAACTGGGCACTGACATCGATGGTAACTGAGGACCTTTCCTGGCTGTTTACATTTTAATTTCAATACCACCTCATTTCTGAGCTCCAGTCGGATGGTAGCAGGAACAAGATCACTCTGCGATTTTTGTCAATCAATGCTTTAAATGAAATGCACAAATATGTAGACTTTATTGAATAGTGGTAGAGTTTAAGATGTCCTCACTTTTTTTCTCCTGACTTAGACATTTGGAAATGAACAGTTGGCACATTCACATGATGTTCCAATGGAGTCTAACCCTGACAGGGAATCAGAGAGGGGCAAATCTATTTCCACTCTGCAACTGGTAAGGTGCTGTTTGGATTAAACTTGTGCTATCTTTGACCAGCAATAACATAGTCGGAAAATGCAATAAAATTTACCAGTACTCACTATTGGGGTATGATACAAACAGGCCATGGGCTGGAGAATTGGAAAAGGAATGCAATTGACCTCTGTTTCAGTGGTTCTGATTTTCCAAAGGGTGAAATTTACTAAGTAGATGGTCAAAGATATACCAAAGCAGGAACTATTGAGATCAACTTTACCATAGGAATGACAATTTAATTTAATAATCATAAGCTCAGACATGAGTATCTAAAAGAAAATAATAGCCTGGCAACTGGGCAATTGGACATCCCTTGGCTACGGACTTTCTGGCAACAGTTAGAATTTGGAGAGATTGGAGTCTAAGGAGATGATGGTTGTAGAAAGGCAAAACAAAAATGGGATTTAATTACTGAAAACATTGCAGAAGCTTCCTTGGGGTTCCGCTCTTCCAGGGTCATAGGAAACACTTACATATTGCTTCATAGCAGAATTTCCTGACTATGCTTACATATTGCTTCATAGCAGAATTCCCTGAATTTCCAAACCAGTTCTGAGCTACTAGGGGTACAATAGTTTCTTAGATACCTCCTGGGAACCTAGCTTTAGAAAACTTCAATCTTATCCACTAGCTTTTAAAAGACGTTCAAAATTTAGCTTGAATTCCACTAAACTGGAATTCTTTATCAAACTGAGATTTTTCATTGAATATAAACAATATAAATATTTTAATTGATTCAAAATTGTTAGGTTTGAATTCAGTATTTTAAGCTGTATTTAAGGATTATTTTTAGATATCTGTAAATTCGTTTTGAAAATAGTTCCCTTAAAATGACATTTGATACCTTTTAAATTTCTTTTGTTTTGCATTAACTGAAAATGTTATTGGATCATCTTAATCAAACTAACATGATAAGATTTATTGTGCTAATATATATCTAGAAGGGAAGGCATTAAAGGAATTATCAATCTAGACTCTTGTTATTCCTTTATAATTGTATTCCATTTTGCAAACAGCAAAATCCGGAAGATTCAGAAAATGTTGAAAATCCTACAGATCACGCAATAGAGAGTGACTCTGCAAATGTCAAAAGTAAGTACATCATTTTGAATGATTGCAGAATGCACACAAGATGCCGAGAAACTGGATCATTTGTGTCCGTTTGTATGCATAAATAGAACATAGACGTTGCTTTGTGTACTTTAGATCATGCCGGCAATAATATCTGGGTAAAGTAGCAATAAACAGGAAAATGGGTTGGGCTCTTTATGTCCAAAGCACATTGACACTATCAGCTACACATGACAGATCATGCACTGCAAGTTTCTTTAACTGCCAGCAGAAATTCTTCCAGGAAAAGGTCAAGTCTAAACCTTCATTGTTAACCCTCACAATCAAAACTAGGCAGAGATCATGCTAGGTTCAGGACTGAGCTGATGTGTAAAGGGTATGCACGGCCACGTGGGAGGCATTTCAACTCCCAGTGTCACTTTTCAATTATGTACAATACTTCGATGGAACCTCTTTTTATCGATTTAAGCCTTTGTTTAAAATCAACTGTGAGTTGCAAGCTGTAATTGCTGGGACCTTTTCTGCTCCATCTTGCTATAGTTTGCAATTATTTGTAACTATGTCTTTACTACCCTGAGCAGGGTACATGTACTATATGGTGGGGGTGCTTAATCATAGATGTTGCCTTCTTGACAATATCCTCATTGAGGTGTGGAGTCTTGTGCCTGTGACGGAGCTAAACCTTCTGCAGCCTCTTTTGAACCTGTGCATTGGAGACTATTAAATGTTGTTAATGTACTTACTTCAACCACTTTCTCTGGAAGCTCATTCCATATACTAACCACTCTATGAGTGAATACTTCTCCCGTCAGGTTCTTACTAAATCACTCTCTTCTCATCTTAAACCTAAGCCACCTAGTTCATGATTCATCAACCCTGTGATAAGGACCGTGTGCGTTGACCTTATGCAGATCTATAAGATCACCTCTCAGTTGCCACTGGAAGAAGTCTCAACCTGTTCAACTTCTCTCCATAACTCTGTTCCTTCAGTCCTGGCAACATTTTTGTAAATAACCACTGTTCTCTTTCCAGCTTAATTGTACCTTTCCCACAGGAGGATAACTAAAACCGAACACAACATTCCAAGTGCTGCAATGCAAAATCCCAGCTTTTATTCTCAGTGCCCTGACTGATGAGTTTCTCCAGCAATTTGTTTGCGGCTCCAGATTCTAACATCTGCAGTTTCTTATGTTTGAATTTGGTGTACATCTTCTGATTTGAAAAGTAAGAGCCCGGTTTGGCTGGGTGACAAGGGGAGAGGCAGTGATAGAATCACAAACAATCCAATGAGAATTGAGCTGATTCATGTCTCTGAAGTTACTAATACTGTCCAAGGGTGGTTCTTCAGAACTCTTTATAACAACTAGTAGACTGCTGTTTGACACGGTTAAAGACTTGGATTCAACCCTAACCTTGGGTGCTGAATATCCAGAGTTCGTTCGTTCTCCCTGTGACCATGTGGATTTCCTCTGATTTGCACTGTTTTCTCATTCTGGTGATATGTCAACTGCTGGCTAGTTTGTTACTTCAAATTGTTCCTAGCCAGCAGTTAGTGGTAAAAGATTAGGAGAGCTGTTGAGACTGCTGGGGAAATTTAAGAAATGGGGATGTAGGATTAATATAAATAGGTGGCTAATAGTCGATTCTGACCATGTTTCCATGCTGTATCTCTCTATGACTCTATTGGCCATCAGATGCTAACGACGTTTTGGTGGATGTGACATCATCTTCCATTCTGGGGAGGCTTGGCCGCAGCTCTGCATGAAACCCTGGGCTTGGGTGCTGTTGGTCTCCTCCATGCTTTTTGATATTTCCTGCGAGTTTTGTGGCCAGCCTGTTAAAGCATCAGCCACTTCATTGTGCATACCCATTAACATTCTTCTGCAGACGTCACCATTAATGTTTTAATCCGATGGCCCTGCAGTGGGGCTCATACACATGCTTGCCTTCTGGGGAGCTAAATCATCAATTCGCACTTCCCTGGCAGAAGGTTCCTTGCATTCAATGAGATGTTACTGGATGCTACTTCTGGGTTCATCTCTAAATCAAGCAAAGTGCTGGTATCTGAGCTGGTGGCTGTGACTATAAGACTATAAGCTATAAGAAGGGAAAAGATGAAATATGAGGGCAGACTAGCCAATATCATAAAGCAGGATACTAAAAGGTTTTTCAGTTATATAAAGAGCAAAAGAAAGGTGAGAGTTGATATTGGACCACTGGAAAATGATGCTGGTGAGGTAGTCATGGGGGACAAAGAAATGGCAGATGAACTTAATGGGTACTTTGCATCTGTCTTCACTGTGGAAGATAGTAGCAGTGTGCCGGAGGTCCCTGAGTGTCAGGGAGCAAGAGTGAGTGCCATTGCTATTACAAAGAAAAAAGTACTAGGCAAACTGAAAGGTCTTAAAGTGTATAAGTCACCTGGACCAGATGGACTACATTCCAGAGACCTGAGAGAGGTTGCTGAAGGGATAACAGATGCATTGATCAAAACCTTTCAATAATCGCTTGATTCTGGCATATCCCCAGAGGACCGGAAGATTGCAAATTTCACTCCACTCTTTAAGAAGAAAGGAAGGAAAAAGAAAGGAAATTATAAGCCAGTTAGCCCAACTTCAGTGCTTGGGAAAGTGTTAAGGTCTATTATTAAGGATGAGGTTTCGAGGTACTTGAAGGCTAATGATAAAATAAGGCAAAGTCAGCATGTTTTCTCTGAAGGAGAATTTTGCCTGACAAATCTGTTAGAGTTCTTCGAGGAAGTAACAAGCGGCGTAGACAAAGGAGAGGTAGTGGATGTCATTGGTTTGAATTTTCACAAGGGATTTGATAAGGTGATACACATGAGACTGCTTAATAAGATAACATGCTATGGTGTTACAGGAAATATAGTGGCATAGATAGCGAATGGCTGACAGGCAGGAGACAGCGAGTGGGAATAAAAACGGCCTTTTCTGGTTGGTTGCTGGTGACTAGAGGTGTTCCTCAGCAGTCAGTATTGGGACCACTACTTTTCCGTTGTTTGTCAGTGATTTGGATAATGGAATGTTATGTTTCTTCATCTTCACTCTCATCATTCTTTTATCACCACTTGGCCAAGAAACTGGATTTTATATATTGGGGCATTATCCAAAAAAATGTTCTATAAATAGCTATTATGTACTGCAAGTGAGCACGATGCATCAGTCAACAGGCTGGTTTAATTGGCATCAAGGTTTACATTTGGGAGCTATTTAATTTAGGTCCACCCATTTTCGTAATCCTAGCATGTAACTGTTTCTATCACTGCAATTATTTGACCTAGTTAGACCAGTGAGACTAAATGCAGTTTTAAAAAAGTGGGGTGGCTCAGTTGTGCAGCTAGTAGGTCTGCTGCTTCATAGTTAATAGCAAATTTGTTCATCCTGACCTCCACTGTGGTGCTGCTGTTTGTGTGGAGTTTGCCCTTACTCCCTTTAACCATTGGAATTTCCTTTGGGTGTAACAGTTTTCCCTGTTACCACAAAGATCTACCAGTTAGTAGGCTAATTGGCCACTGTAAACAGCTTCTCGTGTAGCTGAGTGATAGAAGTCAGAAGTAGATGGGAATGTGGGCAGAATAAAGTGTGATTACTATGGATGGGTGTTTGATGGTTGGTGTTTCTCTACTTCTGACCTCAATGACTAAATTGCTTTATTTCTGATCAACAGAAGGAATATTTAAACAATAGTTGTTCATTGATCACAGAATAGTGCTTCCCAATTATCAGCAAAAAAGCATTAATTTGTTTAAATTAGATTGTGTTGTTTATTATTTTAGTAGAAGCTTCAGATCTATTGTAAAATAAATGGATAAGGGTGGGTAAGCAGTGCTTGACAATAGTTAAGTTTTCAGCCTATCTTCAAAAATTGGAATTCCTTTTTAATTCAAGATAAATAGACAGAAGTTATCACACTTACATAAAAGGAAAAAATCCAGTATAGGAATGTATAAATTCTGTTTTTGTTCTCTAATGTAATTGAATTTGATTCTTCCTAGAGAAAGCATTTAATGTGTTGGCAGTTATGATTGTGGTGGGAGACAGCATGCATAACTTTGCAGATGGCTTGGCCATTGGTGCAGCCTTCTCATCATCGACCGAGACTGGTATCACCACTACTATTGCCATATTATTTCATGAAATTCCCCATGAAATGGGTGAGTTCTTATGGAAAATTTCATCTCTGGATGTTATGAAATTCACATTCAAAAAAGAGCATTCCAGAAACAAGGATGATTAATTCTGTTACATAGAACATTGAACAATGAACATTACAGCACATTATAGGCCCTTCAGTCCACTATGTTGTGCTGACCTTTGCATGTACACTAAGATCAATGTAATCCTTTCCTCCAACATCACCTTCCTTTTTTTAACCATCTATCTGCCTATTTAAAAGTTCCTTAAATGCTCCTAATGCATTTGCTTCTACCATCACCCCTGGCAGGATGATCTAAACACCCATCACTCTCTGTGTAAAGAACTTATCTCTGACATCCCCCTTATACTTTCTTCCAATCACCGTAAACTTATGCCCTCTTATGCCCCCTCATGTACATGGAGCTTAGAAAAATAGAGGGCTATAGGTAAGCCTAGTAATTTCTAAGGTAGGGACATGTTCGGCTCAACTTTGTGGGCTGAAGGGCCTGCATTGTGCTGTAGGTTTTCTGTTTTTTCATATTAGCCTTTTCTGCCCTGGAAAATAAACGTCTGCATATCCACTCAATCTGTTCCTCTTATCATCCTGTACACCTCTATCAAGTCATTTCTTGTCATCCTTCGCTCCAAAGTGGAAAGCCCGAACACGCTCAGCCCATCATCATAAGACAGGCCCGCTAGTCCAGGCAGCACCCTGATACATCTCCTCTGCTCCCTCTTCAAAATTTCCACATCCTTCTTACAATGATCAATGCTCTGATTAATTGTTACCTGAAGGTTTCTTTGTAGCCTCATTTCCTTACAAATTTTGGAACCTATAATAATGAGGCCCTAAGTTATCTTTCAGCCTTAAAATGCATGCATTCTTTTGCTAGGATAGTAGGGCTATTGTCCTACAGTGACTCTACTGTTGTCTTAAACACAGTTCAAGGCCTCCCACTGGTGCACCTATTGGTGATCCTGGGAATATAGTGCTACAAAATAAGCAGAAATAGTACTGAAATCCTTACAGCAGGTATCAATGGATACTCCTACCATTAACTCTTTCAACATTCTTAATAGAAAAGGGAATTTGGAATAATGTATCTAACTTTGTTTTTACTTTAAGCGAGGTGCTATACAAATGACATGATGGCACATACTTTTATATATCACCTGTAATGAATTACTTAAACAACAAAGAATGCTTAATCAAACAGTATATTTGCAATATTTATCAAATATTACTCATATGTTAAATACACAATAGGGTATATATGCTGAATATTCAACATTGAATCAATAGAAAAGATCCCTTAACTAAATGGTATATTTTATTAGCACTAACAATGGTGCATTCATCATCAGCAATTCAATCCTCTTTGAACCCTTTGGGTTAAATTATTAAATGTGCATAATGAATTCTTTTAAGAACTGCAAGGATACCGTCAGAGCAACACCATAGTGAAACGTTTGTCTCTACTTGGGAGGACATTAAGATTGTTATCTACGTACATTGCTTGGTTGTCCTGAAAGAGAGCTGCTTGTGTTCTGTCAACTTGTCTGACAACTAGTATAAAGGGATCAGGCCAATTTCTGGCTTTGTTACTTCTGCGGAAGCAACACCAATTGGCCCTGGGTCATTTCTGGAATCACCGTTACTGCACTTGCTGGGAGAATGTTATCTCACAGATCTTATGTATCATTTTTTCTCTGTCAAACACTGTCAAACTCTCTATTGCAGATTACCTGGTCTGCTGATAATTCATTGTAGTTTTTCAAAAAGCTGCACTTCCGATATAAAACATTTCTTGCATGCGAGTTGAATGTTAAGTAGGACATCACAATACCCAAAAGACTGATGTATCTAGGACTAAACTAGGACAGAAAATGCCGCACAGATTTTTCCAGCCATGTTAGTCATCATGAAATCGTAGAAGTCTATGGTATAGAACAAAGCCATGAATCCATACCATAAAAACTGGCCTTGTCTATTTGTTGATGAAGCTCTTCAATTTATTTTGATTGGAGCAAAGAATTGCAGCCTTTTTGCATATAAATTCTCCAGAGAAATATTTGGGTCATACCTTCCACATCTACTTATCCACTAATCAGATTATTTCTATTGTGCCACAAGATGAAACTGATCGCCCAGATCCCTTTCTTTACCTCTTCCAAGAAATGATTGAAACAAAATATACAGTATTTCTATGCAAAACCACAATGAAAAGCTTTCCCTTTAGGATTTGTTCCTTCTTCAGAAAATGTTCAGATTGCAGTTAGATCTCTAAACACTCACAACTGTGTGGCCAGATCCTGCTCTACCTCCGTCTCCATGTTTGCAGATGTTATCATCGTAATGAGCCATATCTCAAATAACTGTGAGTCAGATTCCAGAAGGAGATTGCGAGCCTAGCAACATGGTCTCATGGTGATAACCGTTCCCTTAATGTCAGCAAAACAAAAGAGCAGGTCATTGACTACAGGAAGGGAGGCAGTGCACATGCTCCTGTTTACATCAACAGTACTGAGGTCAAGAGGGTTAAAAGCTTCAAGTTCTTAGGAGCAAACATCACCTCCTTTGTAAATTCCTCTTTTGTAATACTGCAGACTAGTTATGGTACTGATCCTGCACCCTCTCTCACTCCTTACATAATTTAAGGCAAAATTAATTGTGAAGCATCTCTGTACTCCTACTTCTCTACCCTTTTGCCTACATAGTTTCAGCAGTTTATATCATTAAATTGTTTATTTTTGGGAAGCAATGGGCCATTGTACTGAATATACTCTATGCATGCATTTTTGAATAATGACACTAATTTTATTTTCATGCAGGGGACTTTGCTGTGCTTCTGAACTCTGGTTTATCAGTAAGGATGGCCATCCTGATGAATCTATTTAGTGCACTAACTGCTTTTATTGGAGTCTACATTGGCCTCTCCCTGTCAGCTGATCTCAATGTTCAGCAGTGGATTTTCACAGTGACAGCAGGGATGTTCCTGTACCTTTCATTGGTAGAAATGGTGAGTGGGAGAGTTTTCATATTATTGATTACTTTCTCAAATAGTATGTCTGCATCTTATTGCCAATACAGGAAGAATATTTTCTTACCAAGTGCATCTAACCTGAAGAAAGATATTTGATGTTACTTGACATCAGACAGCAGACAGCATGAAGTCATACAGCATGGAAACAGGCCTTTTGGCACGATTAAACGTCAATCACTCATTTAAATTAATAAGATTTCATTATCCTCAATCCCATTAACCCTCCTCAGATATTACTACTCACCTATACACCAAAGCCAATTGACAACAGCGAATTAGCCTACCAACCAGCATGTCTTTGGGATATAGGAGGAAACCAGGAGCTACCAGGGGAAACGCGTACACTCATAGGGAGAACATACAGTATAAACTCCACAGAGACAGTCACCTTCTCCTGTCTTTCTTCTACAATTGATTATTCCTGTAATAGTTTCAGTCATAGGAGTCAGCTGTTTATAGGTGGAAAGTGCAAGGTGGGAAACCGCTTATGAGAATAAGCTTTATAAACTGGTCATTACAATGGAAAAGCTGAGTTGAAAAGACAGGACACTAGGCCAAAATAACAAAAAGATTGAAAGCAAGGCAGGTGCATCAAGACAAACTCCAGTGTGTGCATTTTCAATAAAATAATGGTATCGAAATAATCCTATTTTCTACATGTAAACACAGGGATGAATCACCAAGGAGCAATCAGAACTCACCACAAAGTGAAACACTCTGGCTTTATAAGGCATTGGTCAGACTGCACGGAGCATTGTGAGCTGTTTTGGGTCCCTTATCTAAGAAAGGATGTGCTTGCATTGGAGAGGGTCCAGAGGAGGTTCATGAGAATGATCCCAGGAATGACAGGATTAATATATGAGAAGCATTTTATGGCTCTGGGCCTGTACTTGCTGGAGTTGAGAAGAATGGATATGGGGGGGTGGGGGGGGGGAGGAGGAACCTCTTTGAAACCTAATGAATATTAAAAGGCCCAGATAGATAGAGTGGACCATATAGCTATAAGGCAGAAAAATGTGTGTTCTAATAAAAGAGAGGTTACAATGTAATCTCACAGGAATGCATGGTCAAGGAGCCAGATGTCCACAGTTTCTTCTATTACTGATGTTTTATGTTATAGATTTAACTCTTTCAGATGAATTCCATACAATGCAACTCCTCAAAGGACTAACGTCATGCACATTAACTATAAAAGGGTTTCTTTTAGATTACACTTAAGAGGTAACAACATTGTTTATTGACTGCAAGCCCAGTTCGTTGTTAGGTGAGCATGTCAGAAAATAGAATGATGACAAAGTGTTCCCTGAATGAGGCTTTTCATTCCAGGACGAAGGAGATGTCCTCTTTTTTTAAAGAAAGGGGCTTCCCTTCCTCCACAGTCAACTCTGCTCTCAGATGCATCTCCCCCATTTCACACACATCTGCTCTCACTCCATCCTCCCACCAGCCCACTAGGAATAGGGTTCCCCTTGTCCTCACCTATCACCCTACCAGCCTCCGGGTCCAACATATAATTCTCCATAACTTCTGCCACCTCCAACGGGATCCCACCACTAAGCATATCTTTCCATCCCCCCCCCTCTGCTTTCCGCAGGGATCGCTCCCTACACAACTCCCTTGTCAATTCGTCCCCCCCATCCCTCCCCACCGATCTCCCTCCTGGCACTTATCCGTGTAAGTGGAACAAGTGCTACCCATGCCCTTACACTTCCTCCCTTACCACCATTCATGGCCCCAGACAGTCCTTCCAGGTGAGGCGACAGATCACCTGTGAGTCAGCTGGGGTGATATACTGCGTCCGGTGCTCCCGATGCGGCCTTCTATATATTGGCTAGACCCGACGCAGACTGGGAGCTCGGTTTGCTGAACATCTACGCTCTGTCCGCCAGAGAAAGCAGGATCTTCCAGTGGCCACACATTTTAATTCCATGTCCCATTCCCATTCTGATATGTCTATCCACGGCCTCCTCTACTGTCAAGATGAAGCCACACTCAGGTTGGAGGAACAACACCTTGTATTCCGTCTGTGTAGCCTCCAACCTGATGGCATGAACATTGACTTCTCTAACTTCCGCTAATGCCCCACCTCCCCCTTGTACCCCATTCGTTATTTATTTATATACACACATTCTTTTTCTCTCTTTCCTTTTTCTCCCTCTGTCCCTCTTTGCCCATGCTCTGGTTTTTCCCCTCTCCCCCTTTTCTTTCTCCCTGGGCCTCCTGTCCCATGATTCTCTCATATCCCTTTTGCCAATCGACTGTCCAGCTCTTGGCTCCATCCCTTCCCCTCCTGTCTTCTCCTATCATTTCGGATCTCTCCCTCCCCCTCTCACTTTCAAATCTCTTACTTGCTCTTCTTTCAGTTAGTCCTGATGAAGGGTCTCGGCCCGAAACGTCGACTTCCTAGAGATGCTGCCTGGCCTGCTGCATTCACCAGCAACTTTTATGTGTGTTGCTTAAAAACCCTGGGAATTTGAATTTGCATTGATATTCCTGGGACATATCCTGTTGATGCCCATCTGTATTGTTGGATTGGTGTAAAAGAAAACCAAATGATTAGTATGAATATGATGGACCAAAGAAACTGTTTTGTGCCCTATGATTCTATTAATCTTGTTCATTGAATGACAAAATGGAAGTTGCAATCTCCTATTCCTTCAAATCAAATTAAATTTAATTATCATTCAAACCATGCATAGATACAGCTGAATGAGACAGCATTCCTTTGAGGCCAAGGTGCGAAACATTCAAATTAGCAAGTGACATAATTCAAAATATCGAGCAAAGAAGCATATTCATTCGAAAACAAATATATGTATGGGTCCAGGATCCTGAGCAACAATGGCCAGCTATCGATGGGACAGTCTCCCGGCAGTGTACAAATGTATGCAGTCCAGCCTGTCATTCCATCAGTTTAACACAGGAGGGCAGCACTGATGGGTGAAGGCAGGCCCCAGCCAAGCTCAACCACACTGAGGTGCTCCTGTGTCCTCACCTGGTCTGCAGTAACAGGCAAGCCGGAGGCTTGAGGCCTAGTTCTCACTACAACTGAGGGTACAGAGCTCCCATGTCGACTGTCCCTCCACCAGAGAAGGGTAACAAAGAAAGATGCAAAAGGAACTTGCAATCAGTTTTGTTACTTCCATTTGGATTATGATGAGGTTGGACCATGAATAACCTTTAGGTTTAACTCAAGTGTGCAATCTTGTCATATTGATACATGGGTACTTGATAAATGATGCAAGGATCTGAATATGAAAAATCATTGCAATGTGAGTAGTGTTAAGGTAGAACATGGAGCAGTACAATACAGTGCAGGCCATTCAGCCCACAATACAGTACTGACTTGTTAACCTACTTCAAGATCAATCTAACCTTTCCCTCCCACAGAGCCCTCCATTTCTCTTTCATCCATGTTCCTATCCAGAGCCTCTACCACCACCTCCAGCAGAGTGCTTCATGTACCTAACACCCTCTGTGTAAGAAAATAAATCCATCTCTCTCAACTCACCTCTCCTTTCCTCCAAACACCTTAAAATTATGTCCTCTCATATTCACCATTGCCATCTTGGGAAAAAGGTGCTGGCTGTCCAATTAATCTATGCCTCTTATTATCTTATACAGCTCTAACAAATCACCTCTCATCCTCCTTTGCTCCAAACAGAAAAGACCTAGTTTGTTCAGCCTTTCCTCAGAAGGCATGCTCTTGAATCAAGGCCACATTCCATAATCTCCTCTGTACTCTCTCCAAAGTTTCCATATCCTTCCTATAATTTGGCATCGGGAACTGAACACAAACATCCAAATGTCCTGCTGAAGGGTCTCAGCCCGAAACATCGACTGTTTACTCTTTTCCATAGACGCTGCATGGCCTGCTGAGTTCCTCCAGCATTTTATGTGTGTTGCTCTGGATTTCCAGCATCCGCAGCACCTCGTGTTTGTGACAAGTGTGGTCTAATTAGAGTTTTATAGAGCTGCAACATTACCTCATGGCTACTGTACTATGTCGCTTGACTAATGAAGGCCAACACACTATTTGGCTTCTTAAGCACCCTATCATCTTGTGTGGCAACTTTGAGGTTTCTACGAATGCATACACCAAGATCATTCTGTTCTGCCACAATGCTAAGAATCCTGCCATTAACCTATACTCTGCTTTCAAGTCCAACCTTCCAAAGTGTATCACTTCAAACTTTTCTGGGCTAGATTCCCACATCTCAGCCCAACTCTGCATCGTGTCAATGTCCCATTGTGACCTATGACAACCTTTCACACTACCCAACTCACCACCAGCCTTGGTATCATCGGCAAACTTATCAACCCAAGCTCCCACTTCCTCACCTAAATCATTTATAAAATTCACGAAGTTCAATTTCAAGTTCACACTTATTAATCCTTCAACCATACTTGAATAGCCATGGATACTGCAAAATGAAACAGTGTTCCTCCAAGACCAAGCTGCAAAAGACAGCACCGACAGTGATAGACAGCACAGAGTGCATATAGCAATTCAGGTAGCAGTAAACATACAGTCACACACGCAAAAAAATATAATATAGCCCAGGCCCCTAAGTGACATGTCCTGAAGACTGATGAAGTATGCATGTTGTCGGCCAGAACTAGTTCTCAGCAGGCCACAAATAAATGCGGCAAGTGTGCATGCAATCCACTGAGTGAACACTGGAGGGCAGCACTGATGGGAGGGGTCTGCCTCTAATCCAGCATGGATGCCATACCACACTGCCTCTGGCATCTCCCCTCCTGACAGTTGAAACAGGCGACACCGCAGCATGAGGCCTGGTCCTTGCTACAACCGAGGTCAAGCAGCTCCCCCATTGTTAATCTCACCAATAAACCAGGAACCTGAATTGCAGTATTCTACTTCACAAAAGTCCAATAAAATCTTGTGATCGCAAGAAAAACATCCAAGAAAATCAGTCGCTGTTTGACTGCAATCCTGGCTTCGTGCAGCAACTCCGATGGCTCTCTGTAACAGGCAGCAACACCATCCACACCAAGTCCAGCTCCTCTGCTAAAGAGCAGCTCACTTGGTGGTGGCATCTGTTAGTCTCGCGAAACCACGGATCTGCGCCTGGAAAGTCTTGCTTCAGTCTGTGTTGGTAGAGCAGCGTCTGTTGTGGCTGTAGAGTCCCACATGGGAGTGACAGTCTTGGCTGCAGCGACTGCACTTGAAGGCGCTGTCCTCCAGTGTTGTCTTGGTGCTGTTTTTCCGACGAGTGAGCTTTTCTTCAGCAGCAAGCCTCAGCTTCCCTTCTCCTCTTTTTTAGACCTCTGCGTAGTTCCAGTCTCCAGTGAGAGCGATTGCTTGCGATGTCCTCCCACCTCTCAACGTTCATTTTCAGTGACTTCATGTCTCTCTTGCAAACGTCTTTGAAATGAAGATGAGGCTGCCCTTGTGTTCTCTTGCCGGAGGCCAGTTCCCTGTACAGCAGGTCTTTCGGGATCCTTCCTTCTGACATGCAGTGTACGTGGCCCAGCCAGCAGAGACGGCGTTGTTGGAGCAGGGTGAAGAGGCTGGGTATCTGGGCGTGGGCCAGGACCTCATTGTTGGTGACTCGGTCAGTCCACGTGATGTCCAGGATGCATCTCAGGCTGCGAAGGTGGAAGGCGTTGAGACGCCGCTCTTGTCTGGAGCAGGGGCTCCAGGTCTCACTGCCGTAAAGCAGTGTGCTGACGACGCAGGCCCTGTAGACTGCAACTTTGGTGTGCGTCATCAGCTTTCTGTTCTCCCATACTCTCTTTGTCAGCCTGGTGAATATTGAGGCTGCTTGTCCGATCTGTCTGTTGATCTCGGGGTCTAGGGGAGAGGCTGTCCGTGATGATGGAGCCAAGGTATGTAAACTCGAGAACTACCTCCAGCTCGTAGTTGTTGATGGTAATGGCAGGGGGGTGCTCAACGCCTTGGCCGAACTCATTGGTTTTCTTCAGGCTGATGGTCAAGCTGAAGCCCTGGCAGGTTCTTGAGAAGCTGTCCATGAGGTGTTGCAGTTGCTCTTCAGAGTGTGTTGCCAGTGCTGCATCGTCTGCAAACAACATGTCCCTGATGAGTACTTCACGAATCTTGGTTTTTTTGCCCTCAGCCAGGACAGACTGAACAGCCTCCCATCTGATCTGGTGTGGAGGCAGACACCATCAGTTGATGTTCTAAGGGCGTGCTTCAGCATGACTGCGAAGAAGATGCCAAACAGAGTGGGGGCAAGCACACAGCCCTGCTTCACACCGCTGCGGATGTTGAAGGCCTCCGAAGAAGAGCCGTCAAACTGAATGACACCCTTCATGTTTGTGTGGAATGACTGAACTATCCTGAGGAGCCTCGGGGGACAACCAATCCTGGCGAGGATTTTGAACAGGCCGTCTCTGCTCACAAGGTCGAAGGCCTTCGTAAGGTCAATGAAAGCGACGTAGAGTGGTTGTCTTTGCTCTCTGCATTTCTCTTGTAGCTGTCGAAGGGAGAAGATTGTGTCAATTGTGGAGTGTTCCGACCTGAAACCGCACTGAGACTCGGGATATACCCTTTCGGCTACTTTCTGCAGTCTGTTCAGGACCACGTGGGTGAAGACCTTCCCAACGATGCTCAGCAAGGAGATTCCCCTGTAGCTGTTACAGTCGCTTCTGTCCCCTTTGTTCTTATATATGGTGACAATGTTGCAGTCTCTCATGTCTTGCAGCACTGCTCCCTCTGTCCAGCACTGGCACAATAGTTCACGCAGGTGGTTTAGCAGGAAGCCCTTTGCGCATTTGATGGCCTCTGGTGGAATACCATCCAATCCTGGTGCCTTCCCAGTGGGCAAGCTGTCGATGGCTTTACTCAGCTCTTCAGCAGTCGGCAATGCATCAAGTTCCTCCATGACAGGCAGGCATTCCACGGCATCTAGCACGCTGTCTGAGATGCTGTTTTCTCTGGAGAAGGGTTCAGAGTAATGGTCCACCCATCTCTCCATCTGCTTGCCTTTGTCATTGATGGTCTCGCCTGTTATGGTTTTCAGTGGTGCTGTCTTGCTCTGGGTTGGCCCGATGGCTTTCTTGATCCCCTCGTACACTCCACGGATGTTGCCTGTGTCAAATGATGACTGAATGCTTTTGCATAGTTGTAGCCAGTAGTCATTTGCACAGCGTCTGGCTGTTTCCTGGGCCTTGCTTCTTTCTGTCCTTAGCGCTTGCAGTGTTGCCTGGGTGAGGTGGTGTTTGTGCTCTAGTAATGCAACACGCTTCACCTCAATGACAGCGGTGAGCTTACTTGAGTTCACTTCAAACCAGTCCTGTGTCTTGCCCCGTTTCTTCTCAAAGGCCTTGAGTGCCGTGCTGTGGATAGTCTCCCTGACAGAGTCCCATCTCTGCTGAGCATCTCCTTCTGGTGGGTCTGCAAGGAGAGCATCCTCCAGTGACTTGATGAACTCTGCAGCTTTGTCTGGGTGTTGTGTCTTACTGGCATCGATGTGCTGCTTGCCTGGAGGCTTGGCGCAGCGCATCTTCTTCGGCCAAAGTCTGATCTTGCAGCAAACCAGAGAGTGATCCGTGTCGCAGTCAGCACTCTGAAAGGAGCGAGTCATGAGCACGTTTCTCAGGTGATGGTGTCTTATGATTATCAGGTCTAGCTGGTGCCAGTGTTTGGAGCAGGGATGTCGCCAAGACACTTTGTGCTGAGCTTTTGTCTGGAATTAGGTGTTGGTGACACACAACTCATGGAGCATGCAAAGCTCGAGCAGACATTGCCTGTTGTCATTCATGCTGCCAATCCCATACTGCCCCAGGTAGTTTGGCCAGGAGTCGTGGTCGGCGCCCACTCTGGCATTGGAGTCGCCAAGTAGCAGCAACTGTTCCTGACTTGGGATCTCCTGTATCATCATGGAGAGCTGGTCATAGAATTTGTCCTTTGTGTCTTGTGTAGAGTAGAGAGTTGGGGCATAAATGCTGACAAGGTTGACAGGCCCGTCGGATGTGTGGAGTCGAAGTGAGAAAATCCGCTCTGTCCCTTTCTCGCTAGGCTCTACCATCTTCAGCAGCGAGTTCTTCACGGCAAAGCCGACACCATGCTCCCTGGTCTCATCTGAGCCATTCCCCTGCCAGAAGAAGATATAGTCTCTTTCAGGTAGGGTTCCCGATTCTGCGAGATGTGTCTCTTGGAGCATTGCGATGTGCACTTGGAGTCTCGACAGTTCATTGTTAATCACTGCTGTCTTGTGTGTGTTGCTGATCTCCCGAAGGTCATCTGATATACCAGTTGTCATGGTCCGTATATTCCAGTATCCTAGTCTGAGTGCTGGCTTCTTTCTTTGTCTTCTAGTTGTGCTTGGTGCAGCGTTTACAGTCCACAGTTCGGGCTACTTGTATCCCTAAGCACCACGCACCCAGTGGAGTGGGCAGACTGTGGCGGGACAGCACCTAATTGGCTGGGGGCTGCCCTGCTTGAGGTGGGCGGTAGCTGTCCAGTGAGACGCGACGGTCTCTCTCTCCATCGAAAGCAATCCCTGGTGCCTTGCTCTACACCTGTCGAGTGCAGGCTTATAACCGGTAGACTGCTGCTTTCCATGTTGTGCGGTCGCGGTGAGGTGACACTGGAGTGTCCTCTCCAGGGCGTAGGCCTGGGCAAGGTTGTATGGAAGACCGGCATTTGCCGATGCTGCAAGTCTCCCCTCTCCACAACATCACTGTTGTCCAAGGGAAGGGCAAGGGCCGATGCAGCTTGGCACCAGTGTCATCGCAGGAGTTGCCAGAACGAGGTTGAAGGCAACGTCGGACTGCCTTAGGGACTCCAGCTCCAGATTTGTCCTCAGGGTTTACTCCCAAAGCCTTTCCCATGAGTGAGTAAGGCCGCAAGGCAACGGAGGTTTGAAATCAGAGTTTTCCCTCTCTTAGGTGGACTGCCATCCCAGGATGACAAGCTCCATCTACCCAGAGCACTGGTTTTAAGGCACCAGGACCTGCCTTCGCCCCTTCTCTTGTCAGTAGAAACAGTTCCGCCGGGCTTAGAGGCTAAGCCACGTGAGAAGGCCAGGAGTTGGACTTAGTTGTCAGAGGCTATTTGAGACGGATGCCATGAGGAGCACTTTTAGGTGTGGGAGCTTGTCCCCACTACCATCCCTCGGCTTGACAACCTTGGATCCAGCTCACTACAGTACGTTCATAATATCCAGCAGTGTTTTGTGATATTAAGAAAGATGTTTAAAAAAGACGAAAAGTATCTCTGGTTAACCCCGGAGAGGCTGCTGTGTCCGAGCACACTGCTACCTTCCTGGAAGGAAAGGGATCCCAGAACAGATCTCTATGGAATACCACCAATCACTGAACTCCAGGCAAAATATGCTCCATCTTCTGCCTTTATGGGCAATCCAATTCTGAATCCTTGCAGCTATATTTCCAAGGAACCCATGCCTCCTGGCTTTCTGAATGAGTTTACATGGGGATCCTTATCAAACTCCAGACTAAAATCCATATAAACTACATCCACCACTCTGTCTTCATCAATTCGTTTCACCTCTACCCTGGAAAAAGTCAATCTGGCTCGTGAGGCACAACTTGCCTCTCACAAAGCCTTGCTGACTATCCCAAATCAGACCATGCTACTCCAAATCTTAGTAAATTCAATCTCTCGGAAATCTCTTCAATAGTTTGCCCGCCACTGAAGGAAGTCTCACTGGTCTATAATTTCCAGGATTTTCCCTGTTCCCTTTCTGGAATGAAGGAACAACATTTGCCATCCTCCAATCTTCTGGTACTACTCCTGTGACCAGTGAGGACAGAAAGATCATGACCAATGGTGCAGCAATCTCTTCTCTCACTTCCCATTGTACCCTGGAGTAGAGCTGTGGAGGCCAAGTCTTTATGTATATTTAAGGCAGAAGTTGATAGATTCTTGATTGGTCAGCTTGTGAAGGAATACAGGGAGAAGACAGGAGATTGGGGCTGAGGGGAAAATTGAACCAGTCATGATGAAATGGCAGAGCAGACCCAATGGGGCAAATAGCCTAATTCTGCTCCTGTATCTCATGGTCTTATAACACTTGAGAGCACTGTAAAATCTTTGGTTCCTAAACCTTCAGTCTGCTTCCTTCTTCTTCCTGAATAATGCTCCTCCTCTCTTGTCAACCTTGGTTCCTTCATTCTACTATCAATTCCCTGTCTTAATGTTACAAACCCATCCAGAACCTCATGCAAGTGCTCCATAAACAATGTCCATATTTCTATTCTAAAAATCCCTGAGAACATTTGTTCCCAATTTTAGCTCCCAAGTTTCCATTTAATAGGATTTACATATTACTTTTACATATTACTAATTTAACTATTTATGGTTCTATTAATATTTAATTATTTATGATGTAACTGTAACGAAAACCAATTTCCACCGGGATCAATAAAGTATGACTATGACTATGATTATAATTCACCCTCCTCCAATTAAATACTTCCCCATACTATCAGCTCCTATCTTTGTCCAAGGCGATGGTAAAGGTCAGGGAGTTGTGGTCATTGTTCCCAAAATGCTTAACTACTGAGAGATCTGTCACCCGACCAGGTTAATTGCCTAGTGTTAGATCCAGTATTGGCTTCTCTTCTAGTCAACAAGTGCACATACTGTGTTAGGAATCCTTCCTAGGCACACTTATTAAATTTTACCTCATCTAACTCTCTTGCAGTAAGAAGATGTCAATCAATATTAGGAATGTTGAAGTCACCCATGACAACAAAGCTTTCATTTTTGCACCTTTCCAAATTCTGTCTACCAATCTGCTCATCAATATGCCCATTGCTACTTAAGGCCTTATGGAATGCTCACAATAGGGTGATTACTCCTTTCCAACTTCTGATTTCCACCCACACTGACTCGGCAGATGATTCCTTCATGACATTCTCCCTTTCTGCAGCTGTTAGTATCCCTCATTAACAATGTCAGTCCCCCATCTCTCTCCCTGTCCGTTTTGAAACATCTAAACCTCAGAACATCCAGCAGTCATTCCTGGCATTGTGACAGCCAAGTCTTTGTAATGGCCTGAATTGTAGTACAATGTGCTAGTTCATGCTCTAAGTCTATCTTGTACCTGATATATCTCACATTAAAGGAAACAAACTTGATTGCATTTATGCCTCATCCACTGCCATCTTTCCTCACTGTCTCTCTACATGTTGTGTCTACCTTTACACCAAATGCTCCATCAGTTGACCCTTGCATACCTACTTTAAACTCTCCACAATAGCTCGAGTAAAGCTGCCCACTAGCATATTGGTCACTCTTGAATCCAGGTATAATCCATCCCCTTTGAATCTTCTCCAGCACAGATCCAATGATCCACAAATTTCAAGCCCTGCCTCAGCTCTAACTCAGCTGCCATATCATTCTATTCTCACCCTTACTGATATTGTGTAGCTGCTAAGTGTTCTAAGTTTTGCTTAGAACAGCAATTCCCAAGCCTTTTTGGATTTATGCCCCCAGACCATTTCCCAGTGCCCCCATCTCCGTTCTGATCAATGCATAAAACCTATAAACAACTTTGATTTACAATGCATACTGAATGAAAATAGAAACTACAAATCCTTGACAACAGGAATTCTGCAGATGCTGGAAATTCAAGCAACACACATAAAAGTTGCTGGTGAACGCAGCAGGCCAGGCAGCATCTCTAGGAAGAGTTGCAGTCGACGTTTCAGGCCGAGACCCTTCGTCAGGACAGTCCTGACGAAGGGTCTCGGCCTGAAACGTCGACTGCACCTCTTCCTAGAGATGCTGCCTGGCCTGCTGCGTTCACCAGCAACTTTTATGTGTGTTACTACAAATCCTTGGCTTTGACAAATAATTGCGAGAATTACTCAAATCTATTTAAAGCTACAAATAAAATTATTTCTTTATTTAATTACAGCAAAAACTATTTTCATTAACAATTTTAGAGCATACGTTATTAGTCCAACTATTCACTCCATCATTGCTTTTTCTCTTTTCAATGAGATGGATGGGCTTGGTGCAGTGATATCGGCTTCTCAACGTCAGGCTGAATGTCACTCAGAAGGCTTTAAAAGAACTTGGGAATTGCACTGAATCTGTGCTCCACTAAATGAGATGTTGCAAAGGCAATAAAGCACATGGGACTTAATTTTATTTACTACAATGATAAAGGCATTTAATGAATTGTGCAGCCAATCACAGGTTCTTTTGCTTCAAGATGTTAATTACACAGTGAATGGTAAATATATTAGATACAGCCTTTTTCCAGATTGTAATAACCCCACAGTGGTGTCCTGTCCTTGATGGTGCCCCATCTGTAGCACACCAAAAATTTGGTGAGTGGAATGCCCCTCTGTTGGAAAAATTGCCAAACAGCCTGAAATATTGACTCCCCATTCATAACTGTTTCTAGTGCCCTTGCAACAACAACTCTTGAACCATGCTTTCATCTTTTATGAAGTGAAAATAACCAAGGGGCAAAGATTTGTTGCCTGGCAAAGTTAATTCATCCAACTGCAGAGCAAATTTATTTGTCTTAAATCTGTTGCACAATGTATCTTCCATATTCTCAGATTTGTCATCTATTCGTCTTTGAACAGAGATGATGCTGAAGTGGAATTGCATTGTTTATCTTGTCTAGTGACTTATGCAAAACCATACTCAGAACTTCCCTTACTGCTGGTAAAATCAGTTCCTCTTCAATTGTAAGGGGGCTTTCTTGAATTAGCAACAAGCAATAAAATGTTGTATGATGTATGCAAACCATCACTGTTTTGTTGTGAAGTGCTGCAAAGCATGCTTTGAAGTGTTTTCTATTTCTGAGAGTTTTCACAAAGTGACTGAAAATAAGCCAAGTTCTTGTTTTCTTTAGCAGAGAGTATTCTCTTCAAATGTTCAGGGAGTCTGGACAGTTCCGGTGCCTCATTTGAAAAAAAACTTTTTTACACAATAGATACATTGGCTTACCCTTTACTTACTTATTTACTTACCCCTGGAACAGGACCCCACCAAAAAACATCACACCATTGTCTTCCGCACCATCACTGCCCTTATCAACTCCGGAGACCTTCCATCCTCTTTCTTTCTTTTTAAATCTTTTTATCAGTTTTTCAAAATTATAAACTCAATAACAACGTTGGTACAAAGAGATTGGAAAAATGTTCGTCAGCATATATTAAATGAATTTTAAGTAACATAGAAATAAAAGACTTCCAAACTCATAACGAGATTAAACATTAACAAAGAAGTAAAAAGAAAAAATATATACATAAACAAAAAAACCCAAAAGAAAAAGAGAAAAAAAAACAAAAAAAAGGCAAAACAGGGCTAGACCAACAACTTGTATCAGACATGATCAATAATGTCGTTAACTCCGCTCCTCTCATCATATAATTTTAGAAAAAAAGATTCGGAAAGGTCAGATTACATCATATGAAAATGTTGCATAAAAGGTTTCCAAATGTCTTCAAATTTAACTGAAGGGTCAAAAATATCACTGCTAATCTTTTCTAAATTTAAACTTAATATGGTTTGAAAAAACCATTGGAATGTAGTTGGAGGATTAGTTTCCTTCCAGTTCAACAAAATAGATCTTCTCGCCATTAAAGTAACAAAAGCTATCATTCGAGAGGCTGAAGAAGATAAAGATCTATGTTCTACCATTGGCAATCCAAAGATTGCCGTGACCTTCCATCCTCAGCGGCTAAACTCATTATTCCCACACCCCGTACCGCTCGGGTTTACCTCCACCCCAAGATACACAAGCCTGACTGTCCCGGTAGACCCATAGTTCCTGCCTGCTCCTGTTCCACCGAACTTGTATCTGCCGACCTGGACTCCATTTTGTCACCCATAGTTCAGTCCCTCCCCACCTATATCCGGGATACATCCCATGCCCTCCACCTCTTCAATAACTTCCAGTTCCCCAGTCCCAACTGCTTCATTTTTACTATGGATGTCCAATCCTTATACACCTCCATTCCCCATCAAGAAGGACTCAAAGCCCTCCGCTACTTCCTGGATAATAGACCTCACCAGTTCCCTACCACCACTACCCTCCTCCAGTTGGCGAAACTGGTTCTCACACTTAATAACTTATCTTTTAGCTTTTCCCACTTTCTTCAGACTAAGGGTGTAGCTATGGGAACTCGTGTGGGCCCCAGCTAAGCCTGCCTCTTTGTTGGTTATGTGGGACAGTCTATGCTCCAAACCTATTCTGGTACTGCTCCCCAACTTTTCCTTCGGTACATTGACAACTACATCGGTGCTGCTTCCTGCACCCATGCTGAGCTCGTCAATTTCATCGACTTTACTTCTAACTTCCACTCAGCCCTCAAATTCACTTTGTCTATCCTCGGACACTTCTCTCCCCTTTCTCGATCTCTTGGTTTCCATCTCTGGAGACAGACTGTACACTGACATCTTCTACAAGCCCACTGACTCTCATAACTACCTCAATTATACCTCTTCCCACTCCACCACGTGCAAAAATGCCATTCCCTATTCCCAGTTCCTCCATCTCCGCCGCATCTGCTCCCAGGATGAGACTTTCTGTTCCAGGACATCTCAAATGTCTTCTTTCTTTAATGATCGTGGTTTCCCTTCTGCTGTCATCAATGATGCCCTCACCCGCATCTTCTCCATTTCCCGCACTTCAGCCCTCATCCCATCCTCCCGCCACCACAACAGGGACAGAGTTCCCCTTGTCCTCACCTACCACCCCACCAGCCTCCAGATACAGCACATAATCCTCCGCAACTTCCGCCACCTTCAACAGGACCCTACCACTAAGCATATCTTTCCCTCTCCATCCCTCTCTGCTTTCCAAAGGGATCGGTCCCTCCGTGACTCCCTTATCCACATGTCCCTCCCCACGGATCTCCCTGTAAGCGTAAGCGCTACACCTGTCCCTACACCTCCTCTCTTGCCACCATTCAGGGCCCTAAACAGTCCTTCCAGGTGAGGCAGCACTTCACTTGTGAGTCTTTGGGGTCATCTATTGCATCCGGTGCTCCCGGTGCGGCCTCCTCTACATCGGTGAAACCCGACGCAGATTGGAGGACCGCTTCGTCGAGCACCTCTGCTCCATCCGCCAAAACAGACAGGATCTCCCAGTAGCCACCCACTTCAACTCTGCTTCTCACTCCCATTCAGATATGTCCATACATGGCCTCCTCTACTGCCATGATTGGGCTAAACTCAGGTTGGAGGAGCAACACCTCATATACCGTCTAGGTAGTCTCCAGCCCCTTGGTATGAACATAGAATTCTCCAACTTCCGGTAATTCCCTCCCCCTCCCTTCCCCTATCCCTATGTCACTCTGCCCCCTCCCCCAGCTGCCTATCACCTCCCTCATGATTCCACCTACTTCTACTATCCATTGTGTTTTCCCCTATTCCTTCTTCACCTTTCCTGTCTATCACCTCCCTGCTTCCCCTCCCCCACCCCTTTGTCTTTCAAATTACTGGTTTTTCACCTGGAACCTACCAACCTTCTCCTTCCCACCCTCCCCCACCTTCTTTATAGGGCCTCTGCCCCTCTCCCCTACAGTCCTGACGAAGGGTTCCGGCCCGAAACGTCGACTCATCGTTTCCACGGATGCTGCCTGATGTGCTGAGTTCCTCCAGCGTGTTGTGAGTGTTGCTTTGATCCCAGCATCTGCAGAGTATTTTGTGCTTAAGACACGTTGGCTGCTGTTGGTTGCTTGATACTGGTATAAATCTATATTTCAAACTCCGCACTATACCGTCTACACTTCTTTTACATTTGGTCTACTTCCAACATTTTCATTATGGATTAATGACCACAGTCAATCGCCTATTGCTTACGTACAACCTCATGTGTTGCAATCAATAAAGGGAAAAGATATGATGTCATCATATCTTAGGCAAAACCTGACTCTCTGCCTGAAGGTACATAAAGTGATGCAGTGATATCCTGGTTACACCTTGGTATAGGGAAATATGATCAGGACTGTTTGAAAGGGCAGGTTCTGAACTTTACCTCACTGAATGCCATACTCTAATTCACAGGAACTGCGTCACTGTGTGATTAGAGTATGGGAATTGCACTAGCTAACGCTGCACTACAGAAGTGAACAGCAACAAATTGTGGGTCAAGCCCAGAAATAACACAATTTCTTCAGTCCATATTTTGCATGATATACCAAATACTGAAGTATCACATTACCTTTCAACAACTATAACAGACTTTGAGCAAAGTCTAAGAGAACGGTGGGTTAGCAAGAGATGAGGTGATTATGTGATCATTGTAATCATTTATGACACACTGAGGATCAAATGCTTATAATAAGTAATTCATTTCTTAAATTAAGCCTTCAATCCCTCAACTGCAGTCCTTGCTACCAAGCATTCCCCCACCATCCACTTTACCTTTATTTCCCCCTTAGAAACTCCCACCATCCCTGGGGAGGGTGATGTCACCCACTGCTTTAGTGTGTGTCATGATGGTATTCTGCATTACAGCAGTCACTACAATTCAAAGGTGCTCCATTAACTTTATGTGCTCTAGGGTGTCTTGATGTTCTGTAAATATAAGAACTTCTGATTGATAGATCAGACTTGTTTTACAGTAAGAAAGACCTTGTGCAGTGTAGATGGATGTAGACATGTTGAATGAGGTGGATACAATCTTCGGTCCCATTTTGGTTAGGCTACAGGACCTGCAGGGTGCAGTATCTTTGGAGTTTACAAAGCCACACACATACAGATGGTTCCAAAAGGCTATAGTTCACTATATAGAAATGTTTTACAGGGGGGATTGTGAGTTCCATGTTCATTTAACATATCTGATTGCAGATTGCAGGGGTGCTTGAAACACATGGGGTCAATGAAAGGACGGTAAAAAAAATCCATTTCAATTATTTGGTTCAGGATTCGAATCTCTCAAGAGCTTCTCATCCTTTTCCATATAAATAATGCACTTTCAAAGCTATCATATATAAAAAATAAATTGGATAAAGAAAAATTCTGACAAAAAATCAAAAAGGAAACTTTCTCAGCAAAACAAATTAATTTGTAAAGCAAAATGCAGCCAAGGAAGCAATATTTTTAAAATGCACAGTGTTTCACCACACTTGCACCTACTTATCATGATAAGTTTCTTGGATTTGCCCATTTACCTGCAGAGTATCTCTCATGGTAATCAGAGAAAACTCAGTCTCAGATTAGTTTGTACAACCCATCATAGAAGATGGCAGCCTCTGCAGACTTTGAGAATGCAATGTATATTGAAAAATGGTGAAGAGGCTAGGTCAAACCACTGCTGAACAAGCTAGAACATCAATTGATAAGATAATAGAAATTAAAAATTACATCATGTCTTCAGTGGAATGCACACTCTACTCATTCTATTAAAACATAATTCAATTTGAAATACTTTGGTCTCAAGTTATGAGAGGAATATCTTAATCCTTGGAGTAGGATATATCTAAGAGTGAATCTTCTCGTCAAGGATATTTTGATCTCACATGTTAGGCAGTCTTTAAAATGTTTCTTTTTTTCTTGTAAAGAAGTGCTTTATTAATTTTTTGTTAATTCAGAATTCCCAACCCTGTACTTGTTATCGTACTGTTTCTTCTGCCATGATAGAAGTTTGGCTCCTGAAATAATTCTCCTGATTTGAAGATCTGGATTTTATGTTAGATAAAACCAAAGTTAAATAATACCTAAAAATAGTTATTTCAATCCCAAGGCACTTATCCTGTACCCTTGTACTTAAGGCTTCCCAATATTGCTGGTGTGATCTAGGTGGGAGGGGAATGATGTAGTCTATAAAATTAATATTGTGTGCACTTATTTCAAATGTTCCTTTGCTACTAACCTGTCCATTCACTCTAATTATAATATTTTAATATAATTCCTGGCATCCTCCATTTTATCAAAAGCTTTACCCTGTCCAGAAAGTTGAGTTCAGTGGTCTATGATCATTGAAGTTGATATTCACTTGGGGAATCTCAGTATTAATGGCTCAGTAGACATATTCAATTGGGTCGCATAGCCGTACCACCCCATCAACACAAATAACCAACCCTCTGTACAGAAACTTCAATCTATAGGTGAGCTCACAGCCAAAGGACATCCATAAAACACACAGTTGCCCTCTTTTCACACAATTAGGTAAGTTAGACTCTGATAACAATGTGTCCCTTAATGTCCTGTCCAGGGCCATTTAAAATGATTTATTATTTCTGGCGAATTGGGCAGGCACACTCGACCATGTAGGCCTTTCTTTGCTGTTTTTGGATTAGGTCATCTCTCCCACCTCACCAACTACTGAAACTTTGAGGAATAAAAATATAAACTTCTATCATATAAATTTGACTTAAGCATATAACAATATTGTTTAAAGGATTTTGGAGAGTTGCAAAGGTACAAATATTAGAATTAACTTTACATACTTATTTCAAAAGCTCTCCTTCCTCCCTCCACTCACTTACTGTAACTAAGCTCTACCTTCCTTTTTACAGAAAACTGCCAATATTCTCTTTTCTAGCAAAATGCAGAATGCAGACACTAATTCTAATGAGACTATTCCTAAGATGTTCTTCCCTTTCTCCCAGAGCCTAAAGTCTCTGATAATAGGAACTGCTTTTTGTCCTCCTGATAGTTCCCCTACTTTTGAGGCTCTTGCTGCTGACATTTCATTTCTGGAGCAGATGGTGTTGGAGTTTTGATATAAGGAAGATCAGTAATTCCTTCCTGCAAGAAACAACAATGAGAGCAGAGTAGAGGTCCTGTTGACTGCAATACTTATCACCTATTTATATATTTGGCTGCTCCAAGTCCTGCTGACGCTCCTATGACAGCAACTTAGCACATGCTGACACAAGGCCACTCTGCAACTGATAATGGAGACACAAGGAACTCCAGACGTTGGAATCCAGGAGCAAAAAAATGAACTGCTGGAGGAATTCAAAGGATCAGACAGTAACTGTGGAAGCAAATGGACAATCAGTGTTTGAAACCCTTCAGCCACAGATTAGCATCCACAGATGCTGCCTGATCCACTGAGTTCCTGCAACAGCCTGTTTTTTTTTTTGCTGCAACTGATAATTTGTCTCTAACTCAAAAGGGAAAATGTGTCTGTGCCTACAGTGCTTAAAGGTCTTCTTCTTCTTCTTTATGTGCCTTGCACGTTACACACTTGGGCGATCATGGCTCTCCACGTCGAACGATCCCTCGCAGCGTCAATGATATCTTGCACACTTAGATCTGTTAGTTCTTTCACAGTGTCCATATATTTTCATCTTTTCCTTCTTCTTCTGTGTTTCCCAGGCATACGGCCTTGTAATGTAAGGCATTCTATTTCTCCCTTTCTGATGACATGGCCCAGGAATTTAATTTTCCTCTCATTTAATGTTCTCATTAAAGATCTTTTTGTATGGGCACGTTGAAGTGCTGTCTCATTAGTTACCCTATCTCTATATGATATCTTCAGCATTCTTCGAAGAAACCACATTTCTGTTGCTTCTAAGTTTCTTTGGAGTTCTGGTGTTATCGTCCATGTTTCGGAAGCGTACAGCAAGATTGACCAGATGTAACATTTTAGTAGCCTAAACCTTGTTGTCATAGAAATGTGTCTGTTGGTAAAAATGGGTTTCATTTTTTGGAACACACATCAAAGTTGCTGGTGAACGCAGCAGGCCAGGCAGCATCTCTAGGAAGAGGTACAGTCGACGTTTCGAGCTGAGACCCTTCGTCAGGACTAACTTAAAGAAGAGCTAGTAAGAGATTTCAAAGTGGGAGGGGGAGGCCCTCCTTGAATTTCCTGCATCTGCAGAATTCCTCATGTTTTCATTTTTTGTAAGTTGGTTTTGGCAATGGCAATGGGGGTGTATGGGGAGGTTGGTCCTGACTAAATATCAGGAAATGCCAATAGCGATTATATGGCTTCTCCCACCCAAGACAACTCCGCCTTCACATAGGACTTAGGTCCGGGTGCACCCTGTCTCGCTTAAAAGTCAGAGGACAGTAATTCAAATGATGGCAAGTAGCAAAATGTGGGTTGGGGGGCTGTAAGCTGAGGGAAAATGTTTCCATGTGTGATAGAGAAAAATATAGTACCTGAAAGGGAATGGGAACAGAACCAACTTGAGCTTTCAAATGAAATTGGATATTCACTTGAGTGAATTAAATTTCAAGGCAGTAGAGGAAAAGGGGAATGGGAATAAATGGATTACTCTATAGTCATGGATTTAATGGGACAAATCACCTTCTTGGACAGTAATAATTTTGCGATACCATAATTACTGAAAACAATGACTGAAGGATGGAATTTTAATGCAAGAAACATGGGAAGTGAAACTGGTTGTAGCGAAGGGAGCAAGCGAGGAACATTCGATATTGTATAAGCAGGAGGCTATTCAACACCTCAAGTCTGTTCCTCAATATATGAAAATCTTGATTGATAGGTCAGCTACTTGAACCATTACCATGTAGTTTAATTCATTTAAAAATCTCTTTAGTCTTGAATACTCTGAGTCATTGAGATTTCATATTTCAATCCTAAACATTCCTCAATCTCAGCAAAGTAAGTTCTCCTGTCTCATTCATTATTATGAAACTATGTCTCCTGATTCTAGACTCTGTAATTGGAAGAAACAGCCTAATTTTATTTTATTTTTACTAACTCAATGTAATTATGTATGGAATAATCTGCCTGTGTGGCAGGCAAAACAAAACCTTTTCACTGTATCTCAGTACATGTGACCATAAGAAACCAATGCCTATTAGTTCATCTCTCATTCTTCAGAACTAATGATTATAGGCCCAGAGATTGATAGAGGAGTGCAGCAGGTAGAGTCACAGCTCCAGTGACCCAGGTTCAATGCTGATCTCTAGTGCTGTCTGTATTGAGGTTGCATGATATACCTGTAACCTTCATGGGTTTCTTCCAAACGCTCCGATTTCCTCTCACATCATGCATTGGTAGGTCAGTCTGCTATTGTAAATAATTACTCCTAGTCCAGTGGATGGCAGGAAATTAAGGAAAGAGTTAATGGCAAGTAAGAGAGAATAGGTTACTGGTAAATAAGTGGGGGAAAAAGATTGATGGAATTCTCTGAAATACAATATAGATATGATGGGCCAAATAGACTCCTCTATCATAACAATATTGCTATTCATGGGACACACCCAGATATTAATTTAGTGAATAAATGCTAGCAATAGCATTTGTTCTAAGTCAGCTTTATCCTTCCTCAGAGAAAATGAGTCTCTGCACCATAATGAGGGCATAACTAGAACACAGTTGCAATATTCTTGTATTCAAACTCCCTTACGTTGAAGACTAACATACCTACACACCTTCAAAGTCGTTTGTTGTATTCTCCTATTTACTTTCTGGTACATGAGCAGGTACACAAAGATCTTCCACTACATGAAATAATTTGTCATCGGTGTTAAACGCTCTGTGTTACTACCGTTCATTACAAACATGAATAGTCTCACATTTTCCGACATTATGCTCCATTTCCAAACATCCTGTCAGCTTGTCTCCAGGGAACCCTGAAGGGGAAAACTGGGACAGAAGAAATTATTTGTATTTTCTTTAACCATATGAGAATCTGCCACACTTCTGCAATAATGCATTGTTCAGTGGGTTTTCTGGATTTATTCTGTATTTCATTCATATTTATCCATCTTATAAAGCAATGATCTTCAACTTAAAGCTTAAAGCTTAAAGCAATGGTGGCGCAGCGAGATCAGTGCCGGACTCCAAGGTAGTAACCTCAAGATTGCTACCTGTGCCACGTGCTAGCGAGGGCAAGAATAGTAGGATCAGGCAGATGAATGTGTGGCTGAGAGACAGGTGCAGGGGGCAGGCCTTCAGATTCTTGGATAATTGGGATCTCTTCTTGGGGAAGTATGACCTTTTCAAAAAGGACAGGTTACACCTGAACCCGAAGGGGACCAATATCCTGGCGGGAAAGTTTAATAGAGCTGTTAGGGAGGGTTTAAACTAATTTGGTAGGGGAATGGGAACCGGAATGACAGAGCGGAGGAAGGGGAAAACAGAAGTAAATCTAAGATGTCAGGAAAGACAGGCAGGTGATGGAGCAAATTTGTAGCCGTTGGGATGAGTTGCAATGCAAAAAAGTTGCAGTGAAATCAAAGCGAAAAGCACCAAATACTGGTCTTGAGGTGTTATACTTAAATGCATGCAGCCTAAGGAATAAGGTGGATGATCTTGTCATACAGCTACAGATTGGCAGGTATGTTATTGTGGCCATCATTGAGACGTGGCTAAAGGATGCATGTCTCTGGGAGCTGACATCCAAAGATACAGGGTGTATCGGAAGGATAGGCAGGTAGGCAGAGGGGGAGGCGTGACTTTATTGGTAAGAAATGATATTAAATCATTAGAAAGAGGTGATATAGGATTGGAAGGTGCAGAATCTTTATGGGTTGAGCTAAGAAATCACAGGGGTAAAAGGACCCTGATGGCAGTTATTTATAGGCTTCCAAACAGCTGCAGTGATGTGGACTACAAATTACAACTGGAAATAGAAAAGGCTTGTCAGAAGGGCAGTGTTATGATAATTGTGGGGGATTTTAACACGCGAGTGGATTGGGAAAATCAGGTCGGCTCTGGATCTCAAGAGAGAGAATTTGTAGAATGTCTGCAAGATGGCTTTTTAGAACAGCTTGTTGTTGAGCCCACTAGGGGATCGGCTGTACTGGATTGGGTATTGTGTAATGAACCGGAGGTGATTAGAGAGATTGAGGTGAAGGGACCCTTAGGAGACAGTGATCATAACATGATTAAGTTCACTGTGAAATTTGAAAAAGAGAAGCCGAAATCTGATGTGTCGGTATTTCAGTGGAGTAAAGGAAATTACAGTGGCATGAGAGAGGAACTGGCCAAAGTTAACTGGAAAGGGACACTGGCGGGAAAGACGGCAGAGCAGCAGTGGCTGGAGTTTATGCGAGAAGTGAGGAAGGTGCAAGACAGGTATATTCCAAAAAAGAAGAAATTTTTGAACGGAAAAAGGATGCAACCGTGGTTGACAAGAGAAGTCAAAGCCAAAGTTAAAGCAAAGGAGAGGGCATACAAGGAAGCAAACATTAGTGGGAAGACAGAGGATTGGGAAGTTTTTAAAACCTTACAAAAGGAAACTAAGAAGGGCATTAAGAGGGAAAAGATTAACTATGAAAGGAAGCTAGCAAATAACATCAAAGAGGATACTAAAAGCTTTTTCAAGTATATAAAGAGTAAAAGACAGTTGAGACTAGATATAGGACCAATAGAAAATGATGCTGGAGAAATTGTAATGTGAGATAAGGAGATGGCGGAGGAACTGAACCAGTATTTTGCATCAGTCTTCACTGAGGAAGACATCAGCAATATACCGGACACTCAAGGGTGGCAGGGAAGAGAAGTGTGCGCAGTCACAATTACGACAGAGAAAGTACTCAGGAAGCTGAATAGTCTAATGGTAGATAAATCTTCCGGACCAGATGGAATGCAACCTTGTGTTCTGAAGGAAGTAGCTGTGGAGATTGCGGAGGCATTAGCGATGATCTTTCAAAAGTCGATAGATTCTGGCATGGTTCCGGAAGATTGGAAGATTGCAAATGTCACTCCGCTATTTGAGAAGGGGACAAGGAAGCAAAAAGGAAATTATAGACCTGTTAGCTTGACATCGGTGGTTGGGAAGTTGTTGGAGTCGATTGTCAAGGATGAGGTTACAGAGTACCTGGAGGCATATGACAAGATAGGCAGAACTCAGCATGGATTCCTTAAAGGAAAATCCTGCCTGACAAACCTATTACAATTTTTTGAGGAAATTACCAATAGGCTAGACAAGGGAGATGCAGTGGATGTTGTATATTTGGATTTTCAGAAGGCCTTTGACAAGGTGCCACACATGAGGCTACTTAACAAGGTAAGAGCCCATGGAATTATGGGAAAGTTGCATACGTGAATAGAGCGTTGGCTGATTGGCAGGAAACAGAGAGTGGGAATAAAGGGATCCTATTCGGGTTGGCTGCCGGTTACCAGTGGTGTTCCACAGGGGTCCGTGTTGGGGCCGCTTCTTTTTACATTGTACATCAACAATTTGGACTATGGAATAGATGGCTTTGTGGCTAAGTTTGCTGATGATACGAAGATAGGTGGAGGGGCCGGTAGTGCTGAGGAAACGGAGAGTCTGCAGAGAGACTTGGATAGATTGGAAGAATGGGCAGAGAAGTGGCAAATGAAGTACAATGTTGGAAAGTGTATGGTTATGCACTTTGGCAGAAAAAATAAATGGGCAGACTATTATTTAAATGGGGAAAGAATTCAAAGTTCTGAGATACAACGGGACTTGGGTGTCTTTGTACAGGATACTCTTAAGGTTAATTTCCAGGTTGAGTCGGTAGTGAAGAAAGCGAATGCAGTGTTGGCATTCATTTCTAGAGGAATAGAGTATAGGAGCAGGGATGTGATGTTGAGGCTCTATAAGGCGCTGGTGAGACCTCACTTGGAATACTGTGGGCAATTTTGGTCTCCTTATTTAAGAAAGGATGTGCTGACGTTGGAGAGGGTACAGAGAAGATACACTAGAATGATTCCGGGAATGAGAGGGTTAACATATGGGGAACGTTTGTCCGCTCTTGGACTGTATTCCTTGGAGTTTAGAAGAATGAGGGGAGACCTCATAGAAACATTTCAAATGTTGAAAGGCATTAACAGAGTGGATGTGGCAAAGTTGTTTCCCGTGTTGGGGGAGTCTAGTACGAGAGGGCATGACTTAAGGATTGAAGGGCACCCATTCAGAACAGAAATACGAAGAAATTTTTTTAGTCAGAGGGTGGTGAATCTATGGAATTTCTTGCCACGGGCAGCAGTGGAGGCCAAGTCATTGGGCGTATTTAAGGCAGAGATTGATAGGTATCTGAGTAGCCAGGGCATCAAAGGTTTTGGTGAGAAGGCAGGGGAGTGGGACTAAATGGGAGAATGGATCAGCTCATGATAAAACAGCGGAGCAGACTCGATGGGCCGAATGGCTGACTTCTGCTCTTTTGTCTTATGGTCTTACGGTCTTATGGTCTTATGGACTCCAGAACGAAGGTTCCCAAGTTCGAATCCAGTTGAGCCGCTCCCGGGAACGCTTTCCATTCGTGCCAGGTCGAGCTTGCAATTCGGCCGCGTAAAAAAAACTGCGCTGTGAGCAGAACGTGGGGGGACCACTCACAGAATCTTCCCTCCAAGACAACCACTTGAAAAAGTGGTTGTCGAGGCTCTGGCAGAGTATGGCCCAGAAAAAAAAAGCAATGTACTTGTCATAAAATAATGGCATTCAAGTGTATTATGTTTGTCGTGCTGGGAATCCAGGTGGCCATGAGAGACTGCATTGTCAGTAGGGGGCACCTCAGAAAGCACGGGTGATGGGGGATGAATGGCCTTGCTGATTATGGACTGGCATAGATGACTTTGACTGCCACACAGGTCATCTAGAATATCTGGGGAGTGGAGGTTGCATGACAGGGGCAGTAAAAATCCTGGGGGTTCTGATTGCAAAGGTATGGTTCCACTTTGCCTTCATACTGTTAACTGGCTTACTGAAAGCAGTCATATCCATGTCTTTGTTTTTGTATTTGTCCAGAGCCAGAAGATGGAATTAGAGTCTGTTCCAGATGTCCCACCATGAACAGGGTGGCAAGTCAGATTCCATTCTGAGACCTTTCAGTTCTGCATCTACCTCTTCCACAGACAAAACCACTCCAATCTGTAACCTCTCCATTAGTTTCTCCTTGTTAGCAGTGAGAATGGACAGCAGTGGTTTCACATCCATGTTTGCTTTTTGCAGTATTTCTAAATTATCAACCTTTTTAAAAAATTAATTCTCTCCTGATGGAATAGGAGCAAAGTGTTTTCCAAGCTGTGAAACAGGAGCTGGAATCCTCTGCTCCAGACCAGCAAGTCTCTCAAGTTTTCATGTGGGGTAGACCACAGGCTACTCACCAAGTCTCTTCAATCATCGATGGTAGTTCAGGTACATTTTTCTCCATGTTGAAGAACTCATTGACGTCAAAGTCCCCCAATGAGGGTTCAGGCTGGACTGCTTCCTGGGGAACATCTTGGTCAACTTCTGATGTAGAGACAGTAGGTATCTCAGCTTATGCAACATCATTGCATTCTAGACTTTCTATTAGCGTTTCTGATCATTTCCTCCAATTTTTTGCAAGTCTTGGATCCTCCAGTAGCATTTTATCATCTAAGCCTGTTGGCTCTATTGTTTCTGATTGACTAGGGCAGCCAGCAGAAAACCATTCTGGATCCTCTTCAGAGGAGGAATCACATCGCCTCCACTCACCAGAAATGCTTTTGCCATCACCAATCTCTCTCCAAAAGCACTTTTCCATGTAGTCTCATTCCTTTCCTTTCTGTCATGCAAGTCTTTGACTCTGACATCCTAACCAAAGGTTTTTGATATTATTAGGCACCCACTTCCAATTCTCTGCTGGTAAACGAACCCAGAAATATTTTCCATAGGAAGAAGCACAGTCGATGTTTCGGGCTGAGACCCTTCATCCTGATGAAGGGTCTCGGCTGGAAAAGTCGACTGTGCTTCTTCCTATGGATGCTGTCTGGCCTGCTGCGTTCCACCAGCATTTTGTGTGTGTTGCTTGAATTTCCAGCATCTGCAGATTTCCTCCTGTTTGCGCCACAAATATTTTCATTCTTTTTGTTTTTCATGGGCTTCCAGAATGTCGAATAGTGGAGGTTTTGGTCACATGACAGCTACCACCAAAGCTTTGGTGCTGAGGACTGAGTACAACATCAAGATCTTCTTCCTTTATTCTCACTCGTTGTTCTGCAATTCTTCGCTTCAGAACTGCTCTCACCAAATCTGAAGCATAGTCCTTGGTTCCATCCAGGGCTGAACTCCTGCCACAAGTGTGATAGGGGGATGCACGCTGCTTTTCAGGGTCCCAGATGCCTTCACTGTCTTATTTTTCCAAAAGACCTGCTGGCCTCCGCCAAGCATATGGGTACTCTGATTTCTAGCAACTTTTCCTTGTAATAAATACATGGTTTCTGAAAGCCAGACATTTTTATTGTATCTTTTGATTGATCTTTTTCTTCAATCCATTCTGTTTTATCCGTGCCACCACTGAGGATCAGCAGCCACCTCCGCTTTTCTGCTAAGAACCCGGGTTTAACAGCCAGCTTAACAATGATTCCTTTCATGCTGCCCAGTTCTCCAGTGAATACTTCCGTGTGTTTCTTCAAAGCTTCTTGCAGACCCGTGCTCCCACCAATCAAGTACATTTTGTGCCAGTTGAATTTGAGCTGCTCCAACCACAAGCATCCCAGAAGTGTCGGATAACTACCTTTAACAATGTACAGTGGAAGTTTGTTTCTCTGTTTGTTAATTTGCAGTGTTACATAAACCACTCCCTTCACTGTTAGAACCTCACCACTGGAAGTATTTAAAATCAAGCTTGCCAGTTCTGGGGTGTGTTGCTGCAACTTCTCCTTATAAATGGTCTCTGACACCAGTGATACTGCGGCACCCATGTCCAACTGCATCCTACCTGTAGCCCCATCCAACCGTGGGGTCACCCAATAACCATCTTTGTAACTTGAAACAGGTAAAGCGTGCCTGTAATGTGCTGTAAATTTCTATGTTCTATGTATTCTGTTTGTCAGCATCCGACTTTTTATACAATTTCAAAAATGCATTATGGAAATGCAATATTAGCACCCTCTGACCGTGACTATATCACCTCATACAACATCTGTAATAACAGCGTTTTTCTGCTAAATTTCAGATCTGGACAAATGATCATTTTGGCTCGAAGTGAAAATTAATTTTGTAAAGGTTGGAAACTTGGTTTTGGTCATTAACCCTGAACTCAGTGGAAATGAATAGGCCAGACCATTTTTGATCCAATTTGATACCCGTTTTACTTCTGAAGATTTTTTTCCTCTTTTGTGACCAAATCCCCCTGGAAGCCTGGCTGCTGTTGTTATCCAACAAAGTGAAGTGGGCCAACAGTGCAATTAGGGCTCAAGATTCACAGGATCCAGCATCTGCGATGACTGGAAGATCTTCTGGAATGTGTAGTTTGTGTGAAACACCGTGGCTTCCTCGGCTGCGTAAGTCTAGGGAAGACAATCTCTGGCCCCACCAAACGTGTGAGATTGAGACGTGAGCCCACCCCAAAACCCTCGTGTGTTGTGGGTACTGGGTAATTCGTTACCCTGTTACAAGTGAGTGCCACAAAATAGCAGACAGCACACCACATACAATTAAGAGACAGCTTTATAATTCTTAATTTGACTAAAGGCTTAGTAAAGAAAAGAACAAAAAAAGAAAAGGGCCTATTTTAATGAAACTGTCTAATGTGCACAAGTTAGAGCTCACGGTTTCCCCAAGTCACCGATCCTCAATCGATCCTCAGCCCGGGCTTCGGTGAATCATGGTCCCACTCTGGGTTGAATCCTACGACCACTTCTCTCTGGCATCTTCTCTCTTCATCTCTCTCAAACTGCACAAAAAAATCCCCAAGCCAAACCTTAGTGTCCCTCACCAGAGAAACCTCCCCTTCAATTTGACCATACTAATTAGATAGCAGACATTTCTCCTCATTTCTTATCTTCAACAGTAACACAAACATAAGCTGAAAACCTGCAGCTTGCACAGAACAGCACAAAATGAAATACATACAGCATAACAGTAAAAATATGAACCAGGGCATTACAGGTGTCAATAACCAACTGGAGCGTACTGGGGGTTTGCTCACAAGTGTTGCCACACATTCCAGCACCAACATAGCATGCTTTGTTGTTGCTTTGTTTATATAGCAGTCATATATATAATCCATGTAGAAAATCGTTGAAAATATTCTACTTGAGACAACTATTCTTGGGCTTTTCTAAAATTTCTGATGCTACACAATTGCAACTGATGCCTTCTTATCAAATGAATTTGGGGAAAATTAAGTTAGGATGTATAGGAATGTGTAAGAGTATTTATCCTTCTCAAGAGATTGTTTTTAAAAATACTATTGCCATGAAATACTTGTTGAATTGTTAAATGATCTACACTATTATAATGGAAAATATGTTTATGTTGTCTATTGGGAGGCAATAAACCAGTTCCGGATTGATTAGACCGCAAGAGAGTCATTTGCCTCTTTATCTTCCTGGCTGAGCTGATGGTATCACAAGCAAGAGAAGATCTGCAGATGCTGGAAATCAAAGTTATACACACAAAATGCTGGAGGAACTCAGCAGGCCAAGGAGAATCTATGGAAAAGAGTAAACAGTTGACGTTTTAGGCCGAGACCCTTCATCAGGACTGGATAAAAGAGATGAGGTCAGATAAGAAGGTGGGAGCAGAGGAGGAAGAAGTACAAGGCAGTAGGTGATAGGTGAAACCGGGAGAGGGGGAGGGGTGAAGTAAAGAGCTGGGTAGGTGATTGGTGAAAGAGATAAAGGGATGGAGAAGGAGGGATCTGATAGGAGAGGACAGAAGACCATGGAAGAAAGGGAAGGGAAAGCACCAGGGGGAGGTAATGGGTAGGTAAGGAGATTTAGGTGAGAGAAGGAAATGAAAATGGGGAAGGTAAAACTGACAATATTTCAAGTTCAAGGTAATTCCATTTCTCCTTCTACAGATTTTGTCTGACCTGCTGAGTATATCCATCATTTTCTGTTTTTCCCTCTATTTCAAGCGTGCACTATTTTTTTTGAATGCATAGGAAAATCTTGCATCATTATTATGATGGTAAATAAAGATTAACCATATTCTGTTTCCCTTATCACAGCTTCCTGAGATGGCACATGTAAAAACAACACAACCCTGGTTGATGTTCACCTTTCAGAACATTGGATTGATTCTAGGATGGGCTTGCCTTCTTCTTCTTGGCCTATTTGAACATAGGTTTATCATATAATTTTATTTCAAGTGCCCACTATTACCAAGAGAAAATGACTACAATTCCAAATAATGCACTATGCTTTTGAATCTTAAATTTGTTCCTAGGGAGATTGGAAACTGTAATAATGAAATTATGCCTATGACCACTACTAATATAGTAATTATTTTGCAATATAATTACAAAAACCTCTGAACAGTTTTACTAAATACATTGTAGTATTAGTGCTAACTCCATCCATGAACTGTTTAATTTAAAAAAAATATTTATCATATTTGGAGCAAAATAATGAGGTAAAAATTAGTTTATTATTAATAGTAGCAGTGAATAGAATATTATTATATCCTGCTACTTAAAAAAAAGCTTTTCCTTATATAGTTACTATATAAATTCTGTTTGTTTAATCAAACTGAGTAGTATTATAAAACAAATTCTTGTAGAACAAAATAAAATTAATTTGTCTAAGATGAGCTTTTGCATTTTCTACGTAGAGATACGCACAGAACAGGCCCTTTCGGTCCAATGAGCCTCACTGCCCAACAACCCATCTATGTAATCCTAGCCAATTTACAGTGAACAACTAACCTACTAACCGGTCCGTCTTTGGAATGTGGGAGGAAATCAGAATATCTGGAGAAAACCCACACGTTCATGGGACGAATATACAAACTCCTTCCAGACAGCATTGGAATTGAACTCAGAGCTCCGACGTCCCCAGCTGTAAAAGTGTTGTGCTAACCACTACACCTCGGTGGTGGAATAAAATAAACGCACTTGCCTCTATGCTTCAACAAGGTGAGGGTAATTTTCTTTTTGCAATTATCTGTTGGCAGTGGAGAATCTCACAGATACGCATGCACATTAGAGAATTCCAAACAGAGCACTTATTTGATGTTCTCAGCAAACGATTGCACAGTTAGGAATTCTCTGTGCTATTTTGTGATGTGTGCTCACAAGGGCAAGAATCTACAATACAATGATAGCAAATTAATCAAGAACTTTACTTCCATATTCTGCATTAAAAATTGGGGAAAATTTTCAGTCCTGCTGAGACTAACCAGAGTGCCAGTTAAACTGAGGTATCAGAATTACTGGCTCTTTCCAATTGCAGCCAGTAGGGCAGGTTGGTCCTTAACCAGTGGCACCCTCTTTACATATGTCTATGCTATTTGTGCCTAATGGTAAACTTTTAACTTGAAACCTGGGAGGGGAAGAGTTGGTGACTTTCCTGCTAGAAACAGCAGTCAGGATCAATAAAGATGCAACAAGATGAGCTTTCAGATGTTATCTCTCTCACCTCTCTCACCTCTGTAGGTTGTAGTTTTTTGCAAGTAAAACCGTGTGAGGGGTTTTACGTTTAAGAAAAACCCCATAACACATTTTATTGAACTCCGAAACCTGAACACAAAGCAGGCTAACAGTCCTTTACATAATTACGTCATCACGTCAGACCAGGCTGTTAAAGTGAACCCTAACTCAATGTCAGTGTTTGTGAATTTTGTGTATTTCCACCAATTACATTCCCCGACACAACCACCGCCACCACCACCAACCCCCCCACTCCGGTCCCCCACCAAGAATTCACTAAAACTGGCATTGTGAGCCTGTCCGGATCTTGGTCGAGCCGCCCAGCTTGGGTCCTATGTTCCAAAGGTGAGGAAACAGCAGGTGTCTCTGGCTTGTCCAGAGATATTTTGACAGGTTCATGGTTATGTCGTGATGGCAGGGGCATGTTGGCAGAATCCTCCAAATCTTGGTGGATCGGTTTAAAGCGACCTACTGAGACACATTCAGGTTTAACCCTCTTACCGATGATAAAAGATTTTTCTCTCCATTCCAAAACGCAGAACAGGCCATGGTAGGTGGGCCTTAGGGGATGTTGCTGTGCATCATGGCGAACAAAAACAAACTAGGCAGAATGTGGCTCCAAAGGAACCCATGAGTGCGTTATGCAGTGATGGGAAGTAGGAGTAGGTGCAAAGGAGTTGAATTTACTGGAGAGGGTGGAATGTTGTTGAGAGGCTGACCTGGGAGTGGTGGTATTAAGAATAGAATCACTTAGCACTCGTAATGGCTGCCCATAAACTAACTCAATAACAACTGCAGGTCCACTTTTTGAGCTGTTCTGAGCCCCAGCAGGACCTATGAGAGACAATCATGCCAATACTCATCCATCAGGGAAGTCCTCAGAGCAGGTTTTAAGGAGCGGTGAAACAGTTTGCATAAGCCATTGGACTGTGGGTGATAAGCCATGGGGTGATGTAGCCTAATGCCAAGGTTCTGAGCTATTGCAGCCCAGAGGTCTGAAATGAATTGGGAGCCACCATCCGAGGAAATATCAGATAGGGTGCCAAACCGGCAACCCAGGTGCTGATGAAGGCCTGATCCACATCTGCGGCCTTTGTCTATGCTAGGGTGATGACCTCTGGCCACCTGGTGGTACAGCCCACCATGGTAAGCAGGTGCATGAAACTGAAAGATGAGGAAGAGGACCAACAAGGTCCACATTGACATGGTCAATCTGTCGCTCAGGGACCTCAAACGTGCAAATGGGATTTGTGTTCAGATTTCGACGCACTAATGAAAAGTATGTATTTCAGGTCAACAAAAAGAAAATCTAAGCTTCTAAGCTTTTAATACAGAGTCCGTCAGCCGTCATACAGTCTGTGCTGCATTTTCCAGCACGAATGGCATGCACAGAAACTCAAAGAGGCCAAATGGGGTTATCACAGCCGTCTTGGGAATGTCCTCCGAGCACACAGGCACCTGATGGTAGCCCCTAACTAGATTGACTTTGGAAAAAATTAACTTTCCAGCTAAACATGCCAAAAAGTCTTGGATATATGGGACAGGATAACAATCAGGGAACGGCGGTCTCATCAAGGTGTCAGTAATCGCCACGTGGGCGGCAACCACTATCGAACTTAGGAACAACATTGAGGGGCAAAGCCCAAGGGCTATTCGACTGGCATACAATGCCAAGTCTTTCCATTTCTGACAGCTTTTTTTGGATCCAGTCTGTGTGAGTGGGCATGGGCTGGTGGGCCATTTGTGGGAATGTGGTGCTCAGCCTCATGTTTTGTGACTGTAATGGAGAATGTGGGCTTGGTGAGGTTTGGGAATTTGCCCAGTCATTGCGTGAACTCACATGCAGTGGTGTGTGCATGTGACAAGGTCGTTGTGAGGAACTTACAGAGGGAGCAGGGTCCTTGACATCCACAAGCTGGCAGTTTTTAAGATCGACTAATAGTCCTTGGGCATACAGGAAATCTGCGCTTTGTAGCGGTCTAGCCACTTTAGCCAGGATGAAGTCCCATGTCTAACGTTACCCACTGGAGCAGAGTGTCACTCGTCGTGTCCCATAAATCTGAATCCTGCTGTCATTAGCAGCCTTCAATAAGGTTTTGTTACTCTTTGCCTTCTCATTAATAGGCAATGCCGAGTGAACTCTCACATGGTTGAGTGAACTCGGCCATTTCTCCTTGGAGCAACGGAGGATGAGAGGTGACCTGATAGAGGTGTATAAGATGATGAGAGGCATTGATCGTGTGGACAGTTAGAGGCTTTTTCCCAGGGCTGAAATGGCTGCACAAGAGGACACAGGTTTAAGGCGCTTGGAGGTAGGTACAGAGGAGATGTCGGGTAAGTTTTTTATGCAGAGAGTGGTGAGTGCGTGGAATGGGCTACCGACAATGGTGGTGGAGGCGGATATGATAGGGTCTTTTAAGAGACTTTTGGATAGGTACATGGAGCTTAGAAAAATAGAGGGCTATGGGTAAGCCTAGTAATTTCTATGGTAGGGACATGTTCGGCACAACTTTGTGGGCCAAAGGGCCTGTATTGTGCTGTAGGTTTTCTATGTTTCTATGACCACTTGGGTCATACTGGAAGTGTCTCCCTGAAAGGGTGTCCATAGTGAAGAGTGGAGATCCCTGGCAGCTGGAACCCATGGTGTTAACATATCTCAGATGTCCTGATGCACTGGCACTGTCAAAGCTGCAAGGTGTTCAGCACTTTGTAGTGTTTGTACCAAAGTGAGTGTGGTAAAAACACAGATTTTACACAGATTTCTCGTGCTTATGTTGGAGGCCTAGCTGACCAGGCTTACTGAGGCAGGGAACAGAGGAGGAACAATGCCTCTCTGCCTGGCTGAGTTGTAGACTATCAGCTCCCTATAGTCCGTCACAGGCACCATCGCATTAGCGAGAGCTATGCACCAGGAGACAGCATGTGGTCATTTGCTCCGAAAGCTTAGCATCACCGAGGCAATGCAAGGAGAGCAACTGCTTGACATACTCAGAATCTGACAGTCCAGAAGTCTATGAAAGATGAGTATTCAGCAATCTGTATTTAACGTTTTTTTGGGTTGGTGTTCTATTAGACTCACCATTCTCGCAGCCATGGAATTATTGAGTGATGCTTCAACTAGAAATATTTGGTGTCGTTGGCAGTGATTTCTCACAGCGTGAATTAGGCCTCGGATTGTACAAACCAAGCAACAGCATTGTTTCTCGGAAGACTCCGGCAGTTTCAAAGTTACTGCATTGGCTGACACGTTCAGTAACTCTGGAATTGTCCTACAGCATCAGGGTCGCCAATGTAGGTTTTCACAAATAAAACTGTGCATGACATTTTATGTTCATGAAAAGCTTTAACACATTTTATTGAACTCCAAAACCTGAACACAAAGCACCCTAAAAGTCCTTTACATAATTACATGTCCTTCACGTAATCATCATGTCAGATCAGCCTCTTAAAGGGAACCCAAACTCAATGTCGGTGGTTGTGAATTATGTGCGATTCCACCAATTACATTACCCTACAAGACCACCCATTGAGCATTGAAAGCAATTGGATGCATGCTATCACCGAAATCCAATAGAGAGTCTCTTAAAATGAAGGTAAGTGTCCAGGAGCAAGCTTGGACAGGAGCCGACGTCAAGTGACAGAACAGTGCCTCTTTGCACATTAAACAAGATTCAGGCTAAGCATTTACATTACTGAGCTTGTATTATATTTGCACCATTAGTGAAAACAAAACTTTTTAAATAAACTGCTTGGTCTCTTCTATCTATAGATGGCAAGGAGATCTATTGATAATCAAATGCCAACCTAAAATTTAGATTGCAGTCAGGCCTTAAAAATATTATCAAGGCTCAACCTATTTATTATTTTCCTTTACACTTTCTACAGAAACCTTTACTAGCACCGTTCATTTGATACCCTCCCATTTGTGTTCTGTCTGGAGCACATGGCAAACAATTCTAAATCTCCATCCACTCCGTAATTAGGGTTGACCAGTAGTAATTTATTTCAAATTTTAAACAATTTCAGTCATCTGCGGGTGATAATTACACTTTCACTGTCATTGTTGTGAAGGTTACTGAGCAATAAAAAGAAAGCCTGTGGTGGAAATCAAAGGAAAAATTGATTGTTATGTCATTTCTTTGAGTAGAGATACTTTTGTTACTTTAAGTTTGCAAAGATCTTTCTAACTTCATCTCTTCTAACGAATATTTCCCTCTCTTTTTCATATTGCTACTGCTCTATCAAAATTTTCTATGATTTCAACACTGCCCCAGCATCTTTTTCCAAAGAGAAATGCAAAACACTGCAGATGTTGGTAACTGAAGCAGCAACCAGTATACTAGAGATCTCAGCAGATACGGCAGCATCTGTGTGGTGGGGATGGGGCAAGAACTTGCTGGTGTTTTGGGTCAAAACCCTACATCAGTTTGTTGACAATTGCTTTCCTCCCATAGGTTCTGCTTGACCTGCTGAATTGTTGTAGTGTGTGGGTTCTTGCACTGTCTTTGGCTAAAAGTTTCCCACTTTTTTACTAAAGGTTTTCCACTTTCAATTGTATTAACTTGGAGTCTTTCCAATGTGTTAATTTTACAGTTGCAGCATGTAGTTCTTTCTAATTGTTTCTGAATGCTCTTGTTTCCATTCTTATTCACATATCATGAAGTCTGGAAATTCGTATCCTTTCATCTTTCTGTGGGGAAGTAATTATGGGAGGATTCCCTCTGTGATCCATGTGCAGCAAATGATCAAACCTGCTTTACCAATACAGTTCCAATTTTGCAACTCCAGCAGATATTTTCCATTCAGGTTACTTAGTTTCTATGGAAATAAGTTATGACAAATGGTCACAAGCACATTAGAAACATAGAAACATAGATAAACCTACAGCACAATACAGGCCCTTTGGCCCACAAAGTTGTGCCGAACATGTCCCTACCTTAGAAATTACTAGGCTTACCCATAGTCCTCTATTTTTCTAAGCTCCATGTGCCTATCCAAAAATCTCTTGAAAGACCCTATCGTATCCGCCTCCACCACCGTTGCCGGCAGCCCATTCCACGCACTCACCACTCTCTGCGTAAAAAAATTACCCCTGACATCTCCTCTGTACCTACTCCCCAGCACCTTAAACCTGTGTCCTCTTGTGGCAACCATTTCAGCCCTGGGTAAAAGCCTCTGACTATCCACATGATCAATGCCTCTCATCATCTTACACACCTCTATCAGGTCACCTCTCATCTTCAATCGCTCCAAGGAGAAAAGGCCGAGTTCATTCAACCTGTTTTCATAAGGCATGCTCCCCAATCCAGGCAACGTCCTTGTAAATCTCCTCTGCACCCTTTCTATGGCTTCCACATCCTTCCTGTAGTGAGGCGACCAGAACTGAGCACAGTACTCCAAGTGGGGTCTGACCAGGGTCCTCTATAGCTGCAACATTACCTCTCGGCTCCTAAATTCAATTCCACAATTAATGAAGGCCAGTACACCGTATGCCTTCTTAGCCACAGAGTCAACCTGCACAGATGCTTTGAGTGTCCCATGGACTCGGACTCCAAGATCCTTCTGATCCTCCACACTGCCAAGAGTCTTACCAATAATACTATATTCTGCATTCATATTTGACCTACCAAAATGAACTACTTTACAACTATCTGGGTTGAACTCCATCTGCCACTTCTCAGCCCAGTTTTGCACCCTATCAATATCCCGCTGTAACCTCTGACAGCCCTCCACACTATCCACAACACCTTCAACCTTCGTGTCATCAGCAAACTTACTAACCCATCCCTCCACTTCCTCATCCAGGTCATGTATAAAAATCATGAAGCGTAAGAGTCCCAGAACAGAAGATCCCTGGGCACACCACTGGTCACCAACCTCCATGCAGAATATGACCCATCTACAACCACTCTTTGCCTTCTATGGGCAAGCCGGTTCTGGATCCACAAAGCAATGTCCCCTTGGATCCCATGCCTCCTTACTTTCTCAATAAGCCTTGCATGGGGTACCTTATCACATTCTTGCTAACAAGATCATCTGCTGTATGTTGCAGCTAAGTTCTTCATCAACCCTTCAAAGTAAGGAACTTTGTAAGTAAGAAAGTAAGAGGAAGTAAGTTCACTTTCTCTGCTTTGTGCCCAGCAACACTCAAGGTACGAAAACGAGTCAGTGATCTTGGGAATGGCTGATATCTCAGTCAGCCAGTGGCTTCCAACCGCTGGCTGAAAATATCCACAGAACTGCATCACTGAATGGTGGGGGTGGGTGAGCTGCCAATGGAAAGACACAAGACTGGAGAAGTTAGAATCTAGCATAAACAAATAAACTGTTAGACTAACTCAGTGGTTTGAGCAGTGAGGGAGGATTTAGGAAGGGGGTAAAGGGTCGAGTGCAGACTCTTGACCCAAAATAGCGACAATTCCTTTCCCCCGACAGGTGCTGTATGACCCACCATGTTCCTCCAGTAGGTTGTTTTATGCTGCCGGAAGACAGGTCGGTAGAATCCACCTCCAGCACCCTACAGAAAGAAAGTCTGAGTCAGCAAGCAGGCTGGCCCAGCCATCAACAAGCTTCAGACTGGAAACTAACTTACTAGCTGACAGTAAGGGCACAGACTTACCAGCCCAATGTCCCCATTCTCTCTGCAGATGCTGTCCAATCCAATGGATGTTCACAACACTTTACTGCTATATTTCTTGTCTTTCTTAACTCTCTTCTTTTAAGTAACACTCTAAAAACTGTTGTTTATATCCTTTTTATTCCATGTGGGAGGCCTGACCTCAATAGCTGCCCTATTTCCTGTGAAGTCTGGAAATGGTGTTTATTTTGATACCTGCAGTTGTGCACAGCATCATAGCATATGTTTGTGCATATGCAATGAGGCCAACTGTTTCAAATGTTCTCTTCGGTGTTTTAATTATAATTATGTAATGTTTTATACAAAAGCAAAAGATTCAGTAAATAGATTTGCTACAATAAATCGAAAATGTAAAGTTCCATGTTAACATGGAATGGTGCAGGTCACATGCAGATATCCAAACATTCTGTTGTATGGTTTCATATACTTCAGATATATTCAGAATTTATAATATTCTCTTCAGAATATCATACATTCTAAAGAGATAGCAGCAGTTACCAATATGCTTAAAAACATTCCATTGCTTAAGTGGATAACTAGTTTCTGGGAACAGGTGAATTTCTCCAGGAAACCATCTGGTACCCCCAGATCCACAGAAAGAAATCTTGACATGTGCTTATAGATTGTCAACATCAGAAATCATCTTGCCCTTTTCAATTGTTAAATGCACAGAAAACATTCATAAGAATGCCAGACATTTGGGGATTATTGCAGCGCCAAGAAATTTTATGTACTTATCAACTGCTATTGGAACCCAAAAGTTCATAGACTTCAGTTCAGCTTTCAACATAATCATTCCTCAGAAAATGATTGGAAAGCTGAGCCTACTGGGCCTGAACACCTCCCTCTACAATTGGATCCTAGACTTCCTGACTGGGAGACCTCAGTCAGTCTGGATTGGAAGCAGCATCTCCAACACCATCACTCTGAGCACGGGGGCCCCTGAGAGCTGTGTGCTCAGTCCACTGCTGTTCACTCTGCTGACCCATGACTGTGCTGCAACACACAGCTCGAACCACATCATCAAGTTCACTGATGACACGACCGTAGTGGGTCCCATCAGCAAGAACGATGAGTCAGCATACAGAGAGGAGGTGCAGTGGCTAACAGACTGGTGCAGAGCCAACAACCTGTCTCTGAATGTGAACAAAACAAAAGAGATGGTTGTTGACTTCAGGAGGACATGGAGCGACCACTCTCTGCTGAACATCGACGACTCCTCCGTAGAGATCGTTAAGAGCACCAAATTTCTTGGTGTTCACCTGGCGGAGAATCTCACCTGGTCCCTCAACACCAGCTCCATGGCCAAGAAAGCCCAGCAGCATCTCTATTTTCTGCGAAGGCTGAGAAAAGTCCATCTCCCACCCCCCATCCTCACCACATTCTACAGAGGTTGTACTGAGAGCATCCTGAGCAGCTGCATCACTGCCTGGTTCGGAAATTGCACCATCTCGGATCGCAAGACCCTGCAGCGGATAGTGAGGTCAGCTGAGAAGATCATCGGGGTCTCTCTTCCCACTATTAGAGACATTTACACCACACGCTGCATCCGTAAAGCAAACAGCATTATGAAGGACCTCACACACCCCTCATACAAACTCTTCTTCCTCCTGCCATCTGGCAAAAGGCATTGAAGCATTCGGGCTCTCACAACCAGACTATGTAACAGTTTCTTCCCCCAAGCCATCAGACTCCTCAATACCCAGAGCCTGGACTGACACCAACCTACTGCCCTCTACTGTGCCTATTGTCCTGTTTATTATTTATTGTAATGCCTGCACTGTTTTGTGCACTTCATGCAGTCCTGGGTAGGTCTGTAGTCTAGTGTAGTGTTTGTGTTGTTTTACGTAGTTCAGTGTAGTTTTTGTATTGTTTCATGTAGCACCATGGTTCTGGAAAACATTGTCTCGTTTTTACTGTGTACTGTACCAGAAGCTATGGTCGAAATGACAGTAAAAAGTGACTTGACTTGACTTGACTTGACTCGACTCGAAATACCAGCATCCAAAACAAAACACTGCAAATGTTCAGAATTTAAAAGGAGCCCCAAATCAGACACTAGAAATACATACCAGATCATTAGTCAGTCTCAGTCTCTTTTTCAGTCTCATAAGAACATAAGAAACAGGAGCACGAGTAGGCCATATGGCCCGCTGAGCATACTTTGCCACTTTAGATTAGATTATGAGGCCACACAGTCCTGTTTTATTGTCATTTAGTAATGCATGCATTAAGAAATGATATAATATTCCTCCGGTGTGATATCACAAAACACAGGACAGACCAAGACTGAAAAACCTAACAAAACCACGTAATAATAACATATAGTTACAACAATGCAACAATACCATAACTTGATGAAGAACAGTCCATGGCACAGTAAAAAAGTTCAAAGTTTCTCGAAAGTCCCACATCTCACACAGACAGGAGAAGGAAGTAAACTCTCCCTGCCATGCCCGACCACAGTCCGACTCTGAGTCGTCTGAAAACTTCGAGCCTCTGATCAGCCCTCCGACACCGAGTACCGAGCACCATCTCTATCCGAATGATTCGACCTCAGTCTCGGTCGCCAGCAGCAGGCAAAGTCAGGGATTTTGAGGCCTTCCCTCCAGAAGATTCTCGATCAAACAGTAACAACGGCAGCGAACTGGCGTTTCAGAAATTTCTCCAGATGTTCCTCTATGCTTTCACATCTGTCTCCATCAAATCAGAATTGTCCACGGCCCCTACTTAACGGATACAATATCGTTTTCACTGGAGAGCTGCGCGCGTATGGCGCGCTGCTATCGTCTCCTCCCGACATTTAATAAGATCATGGCTGATCTGACCATGGACTCATCTCCACCTACCTGCCTTTTCCCCATAACTCTTAATTCCCCTACTATGCAGAAATCTATCAAACCTTGTCTTAAATATAGTTACTGAGGTAACATCCACTGCTTCATTCAGTAGAGAATTCCGTAGATTCACCACTCTTTGGGAATAGCAGTTCCACCTCATCTCCATCCCAAATCTACTTTCCTATTCTTGGGGCTATGTCCCCTAGTTATAGTCCCACCTAGCAGTGGAAAAATCTTATCTAACCCTTTCATAGTTTTATATGTTTCTCTAAGATCTCCTTTCATTCTTCTGAATTCCAGTGAGTACAGTCCCAGGTGACTCAATCTCCTCTCATAGTCTAACCCTTTTATCTCTGGAATCAACCTAGTGAACCTCCTCTGCACCACCTCCAAAACCAGTATATCCTTCCTCAAGTGAGGAGACCAGACTGCACGCAGCACTTCATGTGCAACCTCACCAGTACCCCATACAGTTGCAGCAGAATTTCTCTGCTCTTAAATTCAATCCCTTCAGCAATGAAGGCCAAAATTCCACTTGCTCTCATGCACAAGCACTCACAAGTCCCTCAGCACTTCAGCATGCTACAATCTTTTAACATTTAAATAATAATCTGATCTTCCATTTTTCCTTCCAAAGTGGATGACCTTGCATTTACCAACATTGTACTCCATCTGCCTGACTTTTGCCCAATCACTTAACCTATCTATATCTCTCAGTAGACTCTCCATATCCTCTGCACAATTTGCTTTCCACTCAATTTACTGTCATCAACAAATACACTACACTTGATGCCCTTTTCCAGATCATTAAAGTATATTGTGAACAGTTGTGGGCCCAGCACTGACCCCTATGGCACACCGCTCACCATTGATTGGCAACCAGAGAAACATCCATGTATCCCAACTCCCTGCTTTCTATTGGTTAACCAATGCTCTATCCATGCTAATACATCACCCCGCCAAATCTATGCAACCTTTTCTTATGGATAAGTCTTTAACGTGGCACCTTATCGGACACCTTCTGGAAATCCAAGTAAAAAATTTCCAACTGTTTTCCTCTATCCACTGCACTCATTATATCCTCAAAGAACTCCAGTAAGTTTGTTAAGCAGGACCTGCCTTTGCTGAATCCAAGCTGCATCTGCCTGGTGTCCTCCACCATGAAGACTGACATAAAATAGTCATTTGAAGCCTTGGCCATATCCTCATTACCCGATATCAATTCCTCCTTTTCATCCTCCAAGGGACCCAAGTTCACTTTAGCAACTTTTTTCCACTTTATATAATTACAAAAACTTTTACTACCCAGTTTTATACTTCATGCTAGTTTAATTTCATAATCTATCTTCCCTTGCTTTATTGCTCACTTAAGTGTTTCTTTGTTGCTTTTCAAAGTTTTCCCAATCTTCCTGTTTCCCACTTTGTACACACGAGCTTTTAGTTTGATGCCTTCATCATTTCCTTAGTTATTCATGGCTGGCTCCCCCCAACCTAACTGTCCTTGCTTTTAACTGGAATATATTTTATTTAAATTCATATTTTTATTATTATTTATTCTTATTTTACAAACCAGCACAACATGTCATAGAGCAGATAGAGTACAGCATATTTACACAGCCATCCCATTACAGGAAAACAAGTAAAACTTAGAAACAGAAAGAAGTTCTAACTTAAGTTTAAACTAACATACAACCAAAATTGATCCCACGCGTTCTTACACTTTTCCCTCACTGTTAATTCTTCCCAACATGTGTTCATATAATGAAATCTTAATCATTTCCTCAGTCCATTCCTTCATATTGGGACATCTGGGTTTTTTCCAGTTTTGCAATATAATTCTTGCAGCTGTGATGAGACCCACCTTTAAAATAGTGAACTTGTCATTGTTCACATTTGGTAACATTGTTCTATCACCCAGGAGACAAAGCCATGGGCACAAGGGCAGTGTGGAACCCGACCAACTCCTCAACAAATCAAACAACAGGAATTCTGCAGATGCTGGAAATTCAAGCAACACACATCAAAGTTGCTGGTGAATGCAGCAGTCCTGACGAAGGGTCTTGGCCTGAAACGTCGACTGCACCTCTTCCTAGAGATGCTGCCTGGCCTGCTGTGTTCACCAGCAACTTTGATGTGTGTTCCTCAACAAATCAAAGACTTTACACCAAAATGGACGAATCATGGAACACTCCCAAATCATGTGAAAATATGTGCCCACCTCATTTTTACATTTCCAGCATAAATTATTATCAACAATCCCCATTTTGTAGAGTCTAGCTGGTGTCCAATAATATGTGTACCATCTTATATTGAATAAATTTCCCTCTCGCTTCCCTAATATGTCTACTCACATTTGATAAAATATTTGACCACCCATTATCTTCAATATCGCTTCCAAGATCCTTCTGCCATACTGCTTTGAGATTGTTACACGATTCACGCACAGAGTGCTTGAAAATTTTATAAAACACTGATGCTTTATGAACTTCCTGTGGTAATGTAAAGTATTCAGTTAGAGTTACTTTGTGGGTCATCGTTCTTGAATATGCTACTAATGCAATGTCTTATTTGCAAATACTTCCAAAAATTCCCTTCATCTACAAAGTTGTATTTCCTCTGCAGATCCACATATGACATAAAAATCCCATTCTCATAGAGATCACCTACTGTACTTACACCTTTAATCTTCCATTCTTTGCAGTACACCATTCTTTTCCCAATGCGTATCTCAGGGTTATTCCAGAGCGAGGAGTATAGCCGGTTTAAATGTGACATTCTACAAGCTTTATGAATTGTACTCCACACACTCCTTGAGTGAGATAGTATAGGATTTAGATTAGTTTTGTTCTCCACATGTTGTGAGAGGATGTTAAGGGGAGAATGTGGTGCAGCCAGGCTCCGTTCTATAATTACCCAATCTAAATCAACATCAGCCCTGTCCCAATGTTTAGCTAACTTGGTCATTTCAAAGGATAGTTTATATGCCCTGATATCTGGTAGACTGAGCCCACTCATGTCCCTGGACATACACATCTTACTCATTTTAATTCTGGGCTTCTTCTTATCCCATAGAAAATCCCTGATAATTTTGTTGTATTGCTTGTAGATCAAATCTGATATATTTAAAGGAAGCATCATAGAAAGACAGTTATACTGAGGTGCTATGACCATTTTAACTACATTGACTGTCTCAGTGCCCCCCACTTAACCAGATTATTTCTTATCCTATTCAATAATGGGTCATAATTTAAAGTAATTATTTCATCCAAGTTCTGACTAAGTTTGACCCCTAGATACTTCATTCCAACTGGCACCCATCCGAAATTAAACTGAGATACTGAATTTGAAAAACACTATTTTGACATTGGCATAGCCTCAGATTTATTGCAGTTGGATTTTATAACCAGACACTTCAGAGTATAATTGAATTGTTTTCATTAGTGGGGGTAAGGAGTTAGAAGGGTCACTAATCAGTCACAAAATATCATCAGCATATAACATCACGCTCCCTTCCGCCTCCCTTCACTCATCTAACATTTGGATCTGCCCTGATCATGATTGCCAGCGGTTCCAAAAAAATTGTAAATAACAGTGGGGAGAGGGGGCAGCCTTGGCGTGTACCCCGTGAGATGTTGAAAAATGGGGATATGATACCACTTGTAATAACTGCAGCCTTTGGGTTTTTATACAAAATTCTAATCCATGATTTAAAGATAGAGCCAAACCCAAAGAATGACAAGGCTATGGTGAAAAATCTCCACTCAACCCTGTCAAAGGCCTTTTCGGCAACTAGGGAGATGGCAGTAATTGGGATACTACTTGGGGAGCTCAGCCATATTAAGTGCAGTAATCTCTTTAAAATGTTAGTTGAGGATCTGCCTTTAATGAAGCCAATCTGGTCACTATTAATTATAGATGGCAATACTTTCTCTAATTGCAAAACCAGTATTTTAGTCAGTATCTTACAGTCCACATTAATTAAGCTTATAGGCCTATAATTGGAGGGATCTATTGCCTCCCTGTCTTTTTTTGGGATCAACAATATTAATGCTTCATTAAATGTATTCGGTAAAGATTCCAAATTTAAGAGATTCTGGATAGATTTCTGTTAGAATAGGAGCCAATATGTCCAGAAATTTCTTATAATATTCAACTGGGAAGCCATCCATACCTGGAGATTTCCCCATTTTCATAGCCGCAATAGCCTGTCTGACCTCATCCTCAGTAATTGGGGCATCCAAGGATTCAGCTTGTTGTGGGGACAATGTAGGCAATTTTATGTTAGCAAAAAACTGATTCAGCTCTTCCTGGTCATGGTTATACGGTGATGCATATAAATGTTCACAGAACTGTCGAAAGACTTTGTTTATTTCTTTAGATGATGACACTAATGTATCCCCTTTCTTAATTACAGGTGAAACACTATTCGTATTCTGCTGCTTTAAGTATCGTGCCAGCAGCTTACCAGCTTTGTCACCACCTTCGTAGAAACTTGTTTTTAATCTAAATAATGGATATTCTGCTTCTTTGTTACATATGTTATTTAGCTGGAATTTCAAATTGCACAGATCTTTGTATCAGTCATCGGTATATTGTCTTGCTAAAACCTTTTCCATTGTGGATATTTCTGCCTCCAGATTTTTTATTTGCTCCATACTTTCTTTCTTCCTTTTAGATGTCTGTGTTATTAATTTTCCTCTTATTTACACCTTGGATGCCTCCCATACCAAGGACAGCTTTACTGTGGTCCTTACGTTCAATTCAAAAAACAAAGTCAGATCCTCAGCCAGCTTATCACTGAACTCCTCATCTTTTAACAGCATAGTATTCATTTGCCATCTACCCCTCCTTCCCCCTTCAGTATTTAAATCAATTTGAATTTCAACCGGTGCATGGTCTGATAATGCTATCGGGCCAATTTTACAGTCTATCACCTGTTCAACAATGGAGTTGGATATTAGAAAAAAATCTATTCTAGAGTAGGATTTATTTTAATCAGAGAAAAATGTATATTCTTTTCTCGATGGATTCACCAATCACCATATATCCACCAGACCGATATCCTCAATAAGTTGATGTAAGGCAGCCCTGACCCTGGGTACTGGTGATGTCTGAAATTTGCTTTTATCAATAACAGGGTCCATTACTTGGTTAAAGTCTCCTGCTAAAATTATTTTTCCTTCCTTGGTGCCTAAAATTTTGTTCATCCTGTTAAGAAAGTCTGGGTCTTCCTTATTAGGTGCATATATGTTACAAAGTACTACTGTCACTCTATCAATACTCATCTATACAAATTATCCTGCCTTCCTTGTCTTTAAATTCTCCAAGCAATACGTAATTAAGTTTTTTGGTAATTAAATTCATTGTCCCATTTTGTTTGCTATTAAGTGATGAATAGAATACCTGGCCCACCCAATCTCTTCTAAATTTCAGTGCTTCAACATCTTTAAAATGTGTTTCCTGGACAAATGCAACATCAATTTGTTTGCCTTTAAGGTATGATAAAATCTTTTTCCTCTTGATTGGGTTTCCACACTCATTAATGTTCCATGATATGAAATTAACTATTTTCATGTCCTTAACTTCATGCACACATGTGCAAAAATAGACATTTTCCCAGAGGGCTAAGTCTGGAATGCAATAACTCTGAAAAAATAGTCCAAAAAAAACCTGCTGTACTCTATCCCCGTGCTCAATTATTACCAGAAAACACTGCAAATACTGTGTTCTCAAACAACAAGTAAACAGCCAACATGACCCAAAAACATATAAATAATATATTCCTGCCAGGTTAACTAACAATTAAAAACAAGCAGCAGAATAAGCTCCACAAAGACACAACAAAGTGCCATGCCAGCTAGCAAGCCTTACCCTATCAGACTGCTTCATTCAGCTCCCCACCCACCCTGTTATACCTAAAAATTTATCTCCACCTATTACTGTGATCAAATCCTGTCTCTCAGTCAATTCCAGCACCGCATTTTTTTCTGAATGAATTTCTCTGCTTCTGCAGCAGTAGTAAAGAACCTGTTCTTTCCTTTCCACTTGAAAGCGTAGAACTGCTGGATAAGCGAGTGTGTACCTCACGTTGACTTTTTGCAGCATTTTCCGAGCCGTAGTAAATGCCCTCCATTTTTCAGCCAATTCTCTGGATATATCTGGAAAGAAGGAAACTTTGCATCACTCCCACTCAACTCCTCTCTTTGCTTTGGCCCTCGGCTTCCGTCAGCCTCTCTTGAATGGCATTGATGGAGTTCTTCAACTCCGTTGTCGTTTCCTTAATCATAGATACATCAGCAGCCACCACGAGTAGAGTGGAACTCATATGACTAACCTCAGCCAGTAAATTCTCCATGTTGGAACTTTGGTCCGTCTGTGTCATTAGCGTGGCTTGAACTTCGGATTGTGGGCTCTGTCTTGTAGCCACGTGGCTTGTTGTAGTGCTCTTAGGTCTCGGCATCGTATAGAATTATCTCTCAAAGTTGTTATTAGCCCTTTTAGTGAAGAAAATGAACAGTTTTTAACTGCAGGACAGCTGTATCCGGACAAGGCAGGATAAATATCATCTAATTAATAGAATTTCATGGTGGGTTGTCGGAGCTCTGCTAACGTGCAGCCATCTTGCCCGGCACCCACGTGATTCCCTGGAATATACTTTTGTTGAATATCTAGAAAGGTCTCATTAGAAGTCTTCCACTGTTCCTCAACTGTCCCACCGTATAGCCTGTGTTCCCAGTCTACACTATCCAGCTCCTCCCTCATCCCGTTGTATTCTCCCTAGTTTAGGCATAATACACTGGTCTCCCACCATTTAGAACATAGTTTGGATTTTGATTATTCTCACCAAAGGGCATGACCTCATATTTTCCCATATTTAACTCCATTTTTCACTCCTTTGCCCACTCACCAGGTCTATATATATAGATCATCTATGCAGATAGATAAGATGAATGCACACAGTCTTTTTCTCAGGCGTGAGGAATCAAAAATTAGACAATATAGTTTTCATGTGGGAGAGGAAAGATTAAGGGCAACTTTTTATACACTGAGAGTTATATGTGGTATATATGTGAAATGAGCTGTCAGAGGCAGATTGAGACAGGTACAATAACAACCTTCAGACACCATTGGACAGATATATTAACGTGAATAATTCAGAAGATTATGGGCCAAAAGCAGGCAAATGGAACTATCTTGATGGGGCACCTGTCTGTATTTCTCACCACCTCAGCAAAGCAGCCAGCATAAGCAAAGACACTCCCACATCAGACATCCTCTATTTTCTCCTCTCCCTTGGGCAGTGGATACAAATCCCTGAAACCATGTACCATCAGACTCAAGGACAACTTCTACCCCAATTTTATAAGACTACTAAATGGTTGCCTACTAAGATGGACTTGACCTCACAACCTACTTCGCTATGATCTTGCACTTCTTTGTTTACCTGCAATGCACATTGTCTGTAGCTGTTACACTTCATTCTGCATTGTTATTGCTTTCACTTGTTCAATACACTGTGTAATGACTTCATCCATATGATCAATTTCAAGGCAAACTTTTCTCTGTATCTCCATACAGGTGACAATATACTCCAGTTACACCTTGGTCAGCATGGATCAGTTGGGCCAATGTTGCATAAGTCTACAACTTTGTTTTCCACTACAGAATCACAGCATCATTATCACAATATGCTCTTCCCCTATTTTCACATTATAAGCAAATAATGCAAATCCTATCTATTGTTCCTTGCCCCAGGTTATTAATGTATATAGTAAAGACATTGGTACCAAGAAACACTTCTTGCAGTTCTCAACTAGTTTCATCCTTCCAGTCTGCAAGGGACAAACTTATTCTAACTTTCTGTTTTCTATTTTATGTAACTGTTTTTGGATCTAATGCTACCCTTAACTTCTTTTGTCTGCCATGGCTGGGTCATGTTTTATTTTGTGGTTTAGCATCAGAAAGGATTTGTTTTTTACATATTTGCCATTACTTATCCATTGTTATGATTTTTTTAAAAGTCACTTCCTAATCATTCACAACCAGTTAATTCTTTATATCATCACAGATTCCTTTGTTTAAATTTAGGACCTAGTTTATGAGTGAACAACTCTACTTTTCAGTTTCAGTAATAATTCCAATATGCTATGGACATTCTTTCTAAAAGACCCTACACAGCAAAATTATTAAACAATCCCTTCTCACTGTACAATGCTCGATCAAGAATAGTCAATGAATTCCCTCATTGACATCTCAACATAGAAAAAATCCTCAGAATCTATATAGCATCAGGTTTGTTATCACTGACATATGTTATGAAATTTGTTGTTTTGTGGCAGTAATACAGTGCAAGACATAAAAAAATTACCAATATAAATGCATCCATACATAAATAGATAAATAACAGATAAGCAACCAAATAAATAAACAATGAAACAAACAAACAAATAAATAAAAAGCTCAAAGGAGGAAAAGTAAGGTAGTGTTCACGGACACTATGGAATCTTCTCTGTTTAGAAACCTGATGGCAAACGGGAAGAAACTGTTCATAAATGTTGAATGTTGGTCTTGTGTCTCCTCCCTGATGGTACTGATGAGAAAAGGGCAGGTCCCAGAAGCTGAGAATTCTTAATGATAAATGCTACCTTCTCGTGAACCATCATGGTAGGCAGGGCTATGCCCATAATGGGGCCGGCTGAGTGTACAATCCCCTGCAGCCTCTTGACATTTTATGTATTGGAGACACCATACCAACAAATCAGAATGCTCTCCATCAGTAGAAATTTGATAGAGCCTCTGGTGGCATACCAAATCTCCTCAAACTGCAAATGAAGTACAACTGATGGTGTGCCTTTGTCATGACTGAATCAACATGTTGTCATGGTCCCTTCTGGCAATCCCCCACCTTGCTATTTACCTCAGGAATTAGACCTCAATCCCCTCATTTAATTTCCAATCATTCCCAGGTTCCACTAACTACACACACCTGCTTTCCATCAGAAAATGCAGGATACAGACCCTGTGATCACAACAAGGAGCTGCTACTTTGTTGGTTGACTCTGGTGTGAACAGCCTTGTTTCATGGTTCTTAGGACTGTCAGTTCTAAGTCTAGCATTGCTCCTGGATTCTCTCCAAACCCAAGACACCAGGTACTGATTCCACGCTTGCTATGGCAAAAACGCCTCCTGACTCTTCCCCTGCACCCATGTTCTACACTTGGGTTTGTCTACCGCCGCGCCTGTGTAACACATGTTGGGCTCAAGATAGATCCTCAGATGCCCAGGAGCTTGAAACTGCTCTCCCTTCCCACTGCTGAACCTTCAGTGAGGAGAGGTGTGTGTTCTTCCAACTTCCCCTTCCTGAAATCCATTAACAGTTCCTAGGTCTTGCCGACATTTAGTGTGATATTGTTGTTGCAACATCACTGAGTCAGCTGATCTTCCTTGCTCTTGCATGCCTCCTTATTACCTGAGATTCTGCCAACAGTAATGTCATCAGCAAATTTATAGATAGTGTTTAAGTTGTGTCTTGCCACATAATTGTATACTCCAGGAATACATTCTCCAGAGTGTCATTTACTTTATGGACGGTATCCCCATTGTTGGTTTAATTTGAAAACATTGCGTCAGTGAAAAAGTGTTGGTCACAGCATATTTCCAGAGCTCTTGTTTTCCTCAGCTGTTTTACTAGCCTGAGAGTGTTCTGGAGAAGGGTACAGATGCATGTAGAGATTCCAGTTCTGGTGCAGCTGTGATTCAAATACCTGACTCCAGTGTAGGGATAGAGCTTGGAGTATGGATATTTGGGGTGGTTTGTGAAGAATTGTCTGAAACAGAGAGTGGGATGTATACGTGGATGGATAGGTTGGGGGAATTGTAAAGGAGCTGAAAGTCAAGTGAAAGTGCGGCAGCAGCTAGAAAGCTTCTTTGTGCCTTAGTTCCTTCCCCACAGGAAACTGTCTTCTCCTCATGCAGAAACCTTTGCTACAAACTAGAAAATTAATTCCAAAAACTGCCAGCTACTTAAAGTAAGACCATAAGACTCGGGAGAAGGATCAGGCTATTTGGGTCATTGAGTCCACTCTGCCATTTCATCATGGCTGATCCGTTTCCCTTTCAACTCCGTTCTCTGCCTTCTCCCTGTAACCTTTCACGTCATGACTAATCAAGAAGCTATCAACCTCCACCTTCATTATACCCAGTGACCTGGCTTCCACAGATTCTCCAGCCTCTGGCTAAATAAATTCCTCCTTATTTCCATTCCAGATGTTCCTCCTTCTATTCTGAAGTTGTGCCCTCTTGTTCTAGACATCCCCACTATAGAAAAGGTCCTCTCCACATCCACTATATCTAGGCCTTTCAACACTCAATAGGTTTCAATGACACTCCTCATATGATAACTCTTTCATTTCCAGAATCATGTTCGTGAACCTCCTTGGAACCCTCACCAATGACAGCGTACCTTTCTTAGATAAGGGACACAAAACTGCTCACACTACACCAAGTGAGACCTCACTAGTGCCTTATAAAATTTCATCTTCCCCTCTGCCATCCAATTCATAAATGGACATTGAACCCTTGGACACTACCTCACCTTGTAAATAAATATTACTTCTGTATTTTGCACAATTTTTAATCTATTCTATATATGTATACTGTAATTGATTTATTCTATTATTATTGTTTTTTCTTCTATATTATGTATTGCATTGAACTGCTGCCGCTAAGTTAACAAATTTCACATCACATGCCGATGATAATAAATCTGATTCTAATTCATTACATCCTTGCTTTTATATTCTAGTCCTTCCTCATCACCAACTTGACCTGCAAGTTAACCTTTAAGAAATCCTACAAGAGTACTCCCAAGTCTGTTTGCACTTCAGACTTCTGAATTTTCTCTTTGTTTATAAAATAGTCTACGCTTTTATTCCTTCTACCAAAGTGTATGACTACACTGTATTTCATCTGCCATTTCTTTGTCCATTCTCCTATTCTGTCTAACTCCTTCTGCAGCCTCCCCAACTTCCTCAATACTACCTGCCCCTCCACCTATCTTTATGTTGTCGGCAAACTTGGCTACAAAGCCATCAATTCAGTCATCTAAATCAATGACATAGAATGTGAAAAGAAGCGGTCCTAACATCAGCCACTGTAGAAAACCACTAGTCACCAGCAGCCAATCAGAAAAGGCTCCCTTTATTCCCTCTCTTTGCCTCCTGTCAATCAGCCTATGCTCCATCTATGCTAGTATCTTTCTGAAATACCATGAGCTCATATGTGGCACTTTGACATAGACCTTCTAAAAATCCAAGTACACAACATCTACCAATTCTTCTTTGCTTATCCTGCTTGTTATTTCTTCAAATAACTCCAACAGATTTGTCAGGCAAGCTTTTCCTTTAAGGGAATCATTCTGATTTTATCATGTGCCTCCAAGAAACCCGGAAACCAAATCCTTAACAATCAACTCCATCTTTCCAACCACTGAGGTCAGACTGACTGGCCTATAATTTCCTTTCTTCTACATCCCTCCATTCTTGAAGAGTAGAATGACATTTGCAATTTTCCAGTGCTCCAGAACCATGTCAGAATCTATTGATTCTTGAAATATCTTTACTAATGCCTCCTATGCTTTAAAAATTACTCCCACAAACTCCAACCATTGCTGCTCTGCCATCATCCCTGCTAGTGTCCCCTTCCAAACAACTTTATTCAGGTCCTCTCTCATGCCTCTGTAATTCTTTTTGCTCCAGTGTAATACTGATACATTGGACTTTAGCTTCTCCCACGCGAAATGCAGGGTGAATTCTATCATATTATGATCACAGGCTCCTGAGGGTTCCTTTACCTTAAGCATCCTAATCAAATCTGGTTCATTTCACAACACCCAATGCAGATTAACTGATCCCCTAGTGTGCTCAACCACAAGCTGCTTTAAAAATCTTGCGGACATTATACAAATTCTCTCTCTTAGGATCCAGCACCAGCTTGATTAATTATGTTAAATTGAACTGTATGCTAGGTTTTAAAGGATAATGTAACTGGTTTCATCAGACTTTTGAATTATTATCAGGAAGGTTAGCTTGCATAGGATCTGGGGAGATTGCTGATTGGATTCATATTTGGCTCAGTGACAGGAAACAGATGGTGATAGTCAAGGGTTGCTTCTTGGATTGGAGGTGTCTGTCTTGTGGGGTGTCACGGATTGGTGCTAGGATCTTTGTTGTGTTAATTGTCTATAAGCAATTTGGATATAAATGCAAAAAGCATGGCTAGTAAATCTGTGGATGATACTAAAATAGTTTGTATTGGAGAAGGTGTAGAGGGTTATGAATAATTTCAGGGAAATTTTTATCAGTTAGGTCTGTGGGCTGAGGAGTATCAAATGGTTTTCAATCCAGATAAATGTGGAGTATTCTTGAATGGTCAGGGCATAAAATGATACAGGAAGAAGGCAGGAGATATGGGCTGAGAAGAAAATTGGATCAGCCATGATGAAATGATGGAGCAGGTTGGATGGGCCAAGTGGCCTAATTCTGCTCCTGTACCTTATGGTCTTATTGCATTTTGGGAATTAAAACCAGGACTTTAAACAGTGAATAATAGGGTCTCGGGGAGTGTTATAGAACAGTGGAATCTAAGAACGCAAGTGCATTATTTGCTGAAAGCATCATCTCAGGTAGACAGTGTGTTAATAAAAGCATTTGGCCTGCTAGTTGAGGCAATAACTACAGGAGTTGGGAAGTTATGTTGTGGTTATATAAGAGATTAGTAAGGTCTCTCTTGGAGGATTGTGTATAGTCTTGGTTACCCTGTTATAGGAAAAATGTTACTATATTAGAAAGAGTGCAGAAAAGATTTACTAGGATGCTGCCTGGATTCAGGGGTTTGAGTAACAAGGGGAGATCACACAGACTAGGGTGTTATTCCCTGGAATGCTGGAGATCGAGGGGTGACCTGAGCAAATTATATAACGTTATGAGGAATATCGAGTGAAAGCGCAGATTCCCTTTCCCAGGAAGGAGGTGCTAAAACAAGAAGGCATAGGTTTTATGATCAGAGGCAAGCGACATCAGGTGCAGCTTTTTCACATAAAAGGTGGTGCATACTCGGAATAAGCTGCCAGAAATAATGCATGAGCCAGGCACGTTAATAATATTACAAGACATCTGTATCAGTGTGCGAATATGAGAAGTTTAGGGACAATGCCTGCTGGGCAAAACAGTTGGCATGGGCAAGTTGGGCTGAACGGAATGCTTCCATTCTGCAAGGTTGTATGAATCCAGAAAAAGCAAGCTGTGAAGTGGTAATACTTGACTAAGAATTATTAATCTTATAATTAATAATTAAGCATTGATCAAAGAGGACAACTGCCCTTGACATCAAGGCATCACTTAACTGAGTGTGGCATTAATGAGCTTTGGGGAAAAAAAATTAAACTCCCCGGGCATCAAAAATGTTTGAAACATTAGGTCATAACTTAAAGGAAGACAGTTGTGGTTAACAGAAGATAATCATTCCAGCTACTATTGTACACTGTGGTTGCACTGTATACCATTTGTAACTCATAAAATTCATCAAAATTGCATTCCTTCCTAAACCTGCATCCTCTGCTATCTAGAAAATGAAGGAAGCAAGCAGAATCAGAATGGTTTAATATCACTAGAATATGTCATGAAATTTGTTGTTTTGTGGTAACAGTAGAGTGTAATACATAAAATCTAAAAATTACAATAAGAAATATACGATATATATAAATTAATTTAAATGCTATAAGTAGTGCAAAAATGGAGGACATAAACAATAGTGAGCTGTTGTAGATTAGTTCATTGTGTGTTCAGAAATCTGATGGTAGAGGGGAAGATGATGTTCCTAAAAAGTTGAGCATGTGTCTCAGACTCCTGTGCCTTCTCCTGGATGGTAGCAATGAGAAGAGGGCACGTAAAAACAGCATGGACTTTATTTTTCCCTTCGAGTTACAGATCATCCTGTCCTCAAGCTCCATGTTCAATAGCTCTTTTGATTAATTTCATTAAACAATAAATGTCAGCCTTTCCAACAATGTCACTGATTAAGGAGGTACGCTACTGGTGAAACTGTGGAATTCTTTACCACAGAGGTGACTGTGGAGGCCAGGTCATTGCGCGTATTTAAGGTGGAGGTTGTTAGGTTCTTGATTAGTCAGAGCATGAAAGGTTCCAGGGAGAAGGCAGGAGAATGGGGTTGAGAGGGAAAATGGATCCCCCAAGATGGAATGGATCAGGCATGATAGTCGAAATGGCTTAATTCTGCTCCTATGTCTTGTGGTCTTATGGTCTTATTGCTGTTGGTCATTTCCACACAAGTCCCATACACTCATTTGGTTCTAACTTGCTACAACCCCTTGTGGAAATACTGGCAGAAATTAAATAGGCAAGAGCAGGACTGACGAATGGCTGTTACTGTCATTTTCTTTAGCTGACTACAATAAATCCGGATGACATGTTCTCATCTAGTTCCATTCAAAAATAAAAGTTGACCTTTCCGTGCCAAACACTCTATCAGTCTCCCTGACTATGATGCTTTCCTAACCAACTACACCAAGCCAAATACTCAGTAGGAGGTTGACAACAACTCCTTTGCATCCCTAGCAACATTGTTACATCATTGAGGCAAAGTTCAAAATCCTGCTCTCAGCTGCCAGAAACCAACTAATTCTCCTGGGGCTTGTACAAGAACATCCTGTGGGTTGAGGCGTATGGGTTTATCACTTGCCTGAGAAGACTTGACTGGGCATTACAGTGAAGGCTGTGGTGTGGAATCACTTTGAAACCGTAACTCACCTGATATGGCAGTGACTTTACACTACTTGTTAATACCAATACATATAATCAGTCTTTTTGCAATTATTATCCTCTTCTGCAATCAATAAACTATAAAGTAGGGGTTTATTATACAGTCTGCAGGAACCAACCATAGTTGGTGATACATCTTTTTCAATAAAATGGATCCCAAAAGGCCATTTGCTGCAAGTTAGAAAATCATGTGCCTGTCACTAGGCAATTGCTGTTTGTAGTTATCCTGTTTCATAAAATTCCTCTTGAATCTTTAAATCCTCAGCTTTCTTCACAAATTCTTAGATTTCTGGCATCCTATCAATTGCCATCTCAAATTGGGCTCAATTTCGTTTTTTTCCACTTCAGCAGGAGGCTTAATTTTCTTCAACAGCACACAGGCTTCTGTTTTTTTAAACTCCACTGCACATTGCTTTAACAGTTAGTTGAAAAACGTTATGTGGGCACTGGAAGAATTTCAAGCAAATTCGCAGGATCGTTAACTATTCAGCCCATCCATCCAGTTCATACTATGATCCCAGAATTCTTATTTCCCCAGTAATCCTGCAAATTTTTTCCCATAAAATCGCTGAATCGTGGTAAGTCTGTTCTCATCTAAGCACTCCAAGAGTTAACAGGAAAGTAATTTCAACCTTGGATATGATTTTCTGAAATGTAAGATAAAATAAATTAAGTCATACATAAATGTAGCCAAAACTAATAATTACCCTTGATGTGTTTCAATAAAAGCTCAAGATTCTTCTAACTTACTTTATTCAATGTTGGTGTAGCCAGTAGAAGCATTGCCTCACCATGCCAAAGGTTTACGTTCAGTCCTGTCCTCATGTTCTGTGTGGGCTTTGCATGTGTTCACTGGTCCCATATCAGATGTGTCCACCTCTCCCACAAAAGGTACAGAGGGCTTTGGGTGGCAGAGAATGGAAGTGACTCTAGGGCTACTTGAACAACTGGTCTGGGGCAGCAGACCAGGTTGTCCGTGAGATGGGTGAGTTGGTGAGAGGAGAGGCGATTTAGCTGCAGTTTCTGATGAAATGACAGTAGAAGTTGAAAAGCCCTAAAAGCCCTGTAGCTTTTGTGGGAGCACAGTCGGGAGCACCATTCAATGATGGTGCGCATTTTTTCTGGGTTCATGTTTATGCCTTGGGATGAAAGGACGTAACCTCTGAAGGAAAGGCCTGGGGTGTAGAACTGGCATTTCTATCTGCAGTAGAGCTGGTTTTCGAGGAGATGCGGGAAGTCTGAATGGACATGACAGATATGGTTTTGGGGGTCCTTGGAAAAGATAAGAATGTCATTGAGGTAGACAAACACATACTTGTGTAGCATGCTTCAGAGAATCTCATTAATAAAAACTTGGAATATGGCTGAACTGTTGGATAGTCTGAAGGGCATCACCATGTATTCGTACTGGCCAGTGGGTGTTATGAAGGCTGTCTTTCACTCATCCCCATGGCAATGTGGATCAGGTTGTATGCGCTCTGTAGATCCAGTTTGGTGAAGATCTGGGCCCTGGGAATGTGCTATCCCTCAAGGGGAGAGGTTAACGGTTCTTCATTGTGATTTTGATGAGACCATGGCAGCTAATGCAAAGGTAGAGACCCCCCCCCCCAAAGAAGAATGGTCAAATGAAGCCATGCTGTAGTGTTTTGGTGATGTAGTCATTGATACCTAGAGTCTCAGAAGGGGAGGGAGGAACAGGTTACCTTGGAAAGTGGTGGTGCCTGGGAGGAGATCTGCAAAGACTGTGCAGTTATATAGTCTGTGAGTCAGCCTCCCTTTACTGAAGGTTATGGCTAAGTCGTGGTCTTCCTGTGGGAGTTTACTGTAGTCAAGAGTTTTTTCTATCCCCCACCCATGCCGTGGAGTTATGAGGTGAGGTTATCTGAGTTTGCAGACATGTGGCCTGTCAGGCAGATCACCAGCTCAGCAGTAGACCAGATATCCGGCAAGGTGAGGGTCATGAGTGGAGAACCAGTCATAACCCAAGATGAGAGGTTTTGGGTGAGTTGATCAGGAGGAATTGGATGGACTCATGGTGCTCTCCAATGCTCATGTGTACACTCCGACCATTGCAGACCCCAAGGGACATCTATCAATGGCCGTGATGCAGACTGGTGAGAGACAGGCTCAGTAGGGAGTCCAGGCTGCACACACGGAGTCCCGACCAGAAAGTTGCAACAAAGAGCCTCCTGTGTGCATTGAGCAGATAGGGTGTGGAGAAGGACGGAAAGAATGAGTCATGCTTGGGAGACGGGGAGAACCTACCAGATGGAAGGCCTCTTGTCTCCTCCTGGTGGTGCCGTTTCCCAGAGGCAGTGAGTATTTGATGTGTGAGTGATTGGCAGCTCCACAGTAAGTGCACAAGTTGTTTCTCCACTGATGCTTATGCTGTTGGGGTTTTAAGAAAGCTCTTCCTAACTGGATGGGTTATGAAGGTGCTGATGAGAGCCTGGCAGCCTGAGATGGTTTGGGGAAGAGAAAGGGCTAGAATGATGAGGCTTTGGAGGTCTGTGGGCATCTCCTGGGTAGATAGCTCATCATCCAAGAAGCCATGATGGTAGCACTTCTACATTCCAGCTGCTCTTTGCTGCAAGAGTTCTGAATTCCACGGTGTAATCCAGTACCAAGCGAGAGTCCAGACATAGGCAAAGTATTTGATTCGTTGCCCCCTTCCACTTCCTGCTTGGTCGAAAACCCGGTGCATCTCGAAAGGGAAATGCTCATATTTACTGCAAATGAGGAGTTATTGTCCCAGTTAGCAGCGGCCCAGGTCAGATCTCACCCAGTCAAGAGAGATATGGCAAAGGTGTTTTTGGCTCGATCCACAGAGTACAGAAATGACTGGAGTTCCAAGTGTAAGGTGCACTGGGACAGGTTGGGGATCCATCAGATCATTGGGCACCAGAATCTGGGGCTCAGAGGGAGAAGGTTAAGTATCATGGGGTTGCTGTATGAAGACGGAAAGTTGGAAGAGAATGGTGGTCAATGGTTTCCTGTTGCTTCTGGATCGTGCGCTCATGTTGACAGATGACTTCATTAGGCTAGTATACTCTGCTGGGCCAATCAATGATTCACCCATCTTGTCGGCATATGTAGAGTATGCTTGACCCAAAAACAGAGCAGTAGAGACGATTTAGCAGTGAGTGATAACTTTAATAATCAACTGCAAAATAACAAGCCACAAGGGTCCACAAAGCAAGAGAGAACAGATACTAAACTCACTGGCAATGAAGTAACTGAAGGTTAGGAGAAACTAGTTGAGGCTGGCTGATTTAAATAAATGAACAAGGACAGTGGGTGAGAGATGGGTTTAAATAGGCTGCAGGTAATGAGTTAGAAACTACTGGTGTGTGATTCCTGTTAACTAGGTGGAAACTGAGAAGTGCCTGCCTGTGCAGGCCTGACAAAAGTATCTCTTCCTGTGCTTTACTGTTCTATGTTCTGTAAAATAGGAAGGTTTCAAATATTCAGAATGTAAAATGTTAAATATATTGCCACCAATGTTAGAGTAAAAATACAAAGTTAGCACGAAAAAATAAACCTGACTCTTGGAGATCAGCTGGAAGATTCTAGTGTACTATCATTCTAACATTGTCGTACAACACCCAATGCCAAATCGTTTAGAACAAAGTATCATCTCAGCTGAGGATTGGGTTACACAAATATTAAACATAGAAATAGAGCCCAGTAGGAACTAATTAATCAAATGTGTTGGTTAGCTTTCTATCATCCTGGCCACTCCTCAGAGCTACCAGCTACTGGAGCCTGCCAGACTAAAGAACTGGATAATAAGTCACTTACTATAAATATGACATGCGGGACGGTTGTCCAAAATGTTAGCTTACCCAATTGAGGTTGATTTCAAAATTATATTCAGTTTAGGATATCTGGAAGTTATGATTTTAATAGATATAGACTTTATGTATGAAAAAAAAGAAGCTTTGTTCATGGCTGTCCTTATCTACACTCACACCAATGCAATTGTTCCCTGATGTGCACTGACAGGTCACTCAACTGTGCAAATTATACAAAGGAATTTAATTTTGACTTTAAAACAAAATCATATTAAGAGATCTTTTCATTGTCAATGAATCTGCTGGGTCACAGCTTCAAAAAGGCATCAACCATACAGGTCCCCAAGAATAGCAGGTGGAGCTACCTCAACCTCTATCACCCAGTAGCACTGACATCTTCCATGGTGCAGTACTTTGAAAGATTGCTCATAGCTAGAATTAACTCCTATCTGAACAAGGATCTGGACTCCCTGCAATTTACCACAGCAGATCTACAGTGGATTCCATCTCACCAACTCTCTACTGGGCTTGGTACCACCTAGACCCTGCAGGTTGCCAGTTATAGATTCCAGCTCTGTTCAATGCCATCAACCCCAAAGTAATAATCAACAAGCTGGGCCTCTGTACCTCCCTTTGCAATTGGATTCTTGACTTCATTATTGAGAGACTATAGTCAGCAGAGATTGGTGATTACATCTCCTCTCTGACAATCAACATAGGGGCATTTCAAAGCCATATGCTTAGCCAACTGCTTTATTTCCTCTACATCCATGGTTAGGCATCTATAAATTGCAGTCGCATGCCATAGGATTAATTTTGATGGCACAAAACTACTGTGCCATGCTGTTGGCTTTACGATGGCCTGGTGAAGAAAGCCATTGAAATAAAACCAGAGAAAAAGAATTTTAACAAAGACAAAGATCTTGCTCTAAGTAAGAACTGGAATTCGACTGTAAACAAGGTGGGACAGTGGAAAGCTGACTGGATGAGGATGAATCAATCAGGAGAGATGGACAGCAAGGTATATTTACCACTGGAATGCACATGCCTAGGCATCATCAGAATTTGTCATTGAAATATTGGTTAAAATTGATACCTGTATCTGGGTGGAAGCCTGAGAGGAGTTTGTTCATCTTCATAATTGCTAATGACACCATTGTTGTTGACAGTATCTCTGATGGTGATGAGGAAGCATACAGGAATGAAGTTGATAGAATGGTCAAGGAGTCTCACAATGACAATCTTGCACTCAACGTCAGCAAGACCAAAGAACAGGTTATTGACTTCAGGGAGGGGAAGTCAGCAGAACACACACCAGTCCTCACACAGGGGTCAACGGTGGAAAGGGAAAACAGACCCCACCATTTCCCCTCCACCACCACTCTCCTCCATCTGGTGGAACTGAACCTCACCCTCAATTTCTTCTTTAGCTCCTCCCAATTCCTTCAAACCAAACTTGTAGCCATGGGCACTCTCATGGGTCCCAAGCTATGCCTGCCTTTTTGTCGGCTATGTGGAATAGTCCCTGTTCCGAGCATGCTCTGGCATTGTGTCCTAACTCTTATGCTGCATTGGTGCTGTTTCCTGCACCTATGATGAGCTTGAAAACTTCATCAATTTTGCGTCCAACTTGATCCCTGCCCTCATATTTACTTGGTCTGTTTCCAAAACCTCTTTTCCCTTTCTTGATCTCACCGTCTGTATCTCTGGAGACGGTCTATTTACTGATATCATTTATAAATCCCTTCCTCCACTATCAGCGCTGCCCTCAACCATATCGCTCCCATTTCGCACATGTTTGCCCTCACCCCATCCTCCCACCACCCTCTATGTATCTGGAGGAGATGGAAAAAAAGGATCAGCCATGATTGAATGGCGGAGCAGATTCAATAGGCCAGGTGGTCTAATTTTGCTCCTATGTCTTATGGTCTTATGTCCAGGACATAATTCTCCAAAACAGCCACCATCTCCAATGGGATCCCACCATCAAGCACATCTTTTCTTCCTCTTCCTCCTCCCCGCCCCCCCCCCACAAGTTTCACTTTCTGCAGGGATTGCTCACCTATGTGACTCCCTTGTCCACTTGTCCCCCCCCCCCATTGATCTTCTTCCTGGTACTTATCGTTGGAAGCAGTTGAGTACCACACCTGCCCCAACACCTTCTCTCTCACTAACATTCAGGGCCCCAGTTTTTTCCAGGTGAGGTGACACTTCACCTGCAAGTCTACTGGGGTCATATACTGTATCTGATACTCCTGTTGTGGCCTCCTGTATATCAATGGGACACAACATAGATTGGGAGACTGCTTCACCCAGCACCTTTGTTCCATCCACCAGGAAAAAGCAGAATTCTGGGTGGCCACCCATTTTAATTCTAGTTCCCATTCCCATCCCAACATGAGGCCACACTCTGGTTGCAGGAGCAACACCATATATCACACAACACACATAAAAATTGCTGGTGAATGCAGCAGACTAGGCAGCATCTATAGGAAGAGGTACAGTCGATGTTTCGGGCCGAGACCCTTCGTCAGGACTAACTGAAAGAAGAGATAGTAAGAGATTTGAAAGTGGGAGGGGGAGGGGGAAGATCCGAAATGATAGGAGAAGACAGGAGGGGGAGGGATCTGGAAAGTTGATTGGCAAAAGGAATATGAGAGGATCATGGGATGGGAGGCCTAGGGAGAAAGAAGGGGGGGAAGGGGGGAAGCCCAGAGGGTGGGCAAGGAATCTAGTGAGAGGGACAGAGGGAGATAAAGGAGAGAGAAAGAGAAAAAAAATAATAATAAATGAATAAATAAGGGATGGGGTACGAAGGGAAGGTGGGGCATTAGCGGAAGTTAGAGGCTACCCAGACAGAATATAAGGTATTCCTCCAACCCGATGCTGCCTGGCCTGCTGCGTTCACCAGCAATTTTTATGTGTGATGCTTGCAATTCCGGCATCTGCAGACTTCCTCATGCTTGCAACTGTATATCACATTTGGGTAGCCTCCAATCTGATGGTATGAACATTGATTTCTTGATCTTCCAGTAATATCAATCCCCCCTTCACCATTCACCATTCTTGTTTCACTTTCTCACCTTACCTCCTTACCTACCCATCACCTCCCTCTGTTATTCTTCCCCTTCCCTTTCTTCTATGGTCTTCTATCCTCTCCTATCAGATTTCCCCTTCTCCAGCTCTTTATCTCTTTCACCAATCAACTTCCCAACTCCTTCCATCACCCCCTCCCTCTCTCCCAGTTTCTTCTATCACCTATCACGTTGTATTTCTTCGTCCGCTCCTCCCAACTCTTCCCTTGACTTCTCTTTCTTTCCAGTTCTGATAAAGGGTCATCAACCATTTATTCTTTTCCTCAGATGTTGCCTGGCCTGCTGAATTCCTCCAGCATGTGTGTGTTGCAGTGAAGAAGGTGAGCAGTTTCAAGTTCATGGGCGTCAACATCTGAGAGGATCTATCCCAGACATCCCAGACCCACCATATTGATGCAATCATGACAAAGGTACAACAGTGGCTATATTGTTTGCATGGTGGGTGGGGGGGGGGGATTGATGATTTTGATGCTGCATGTGTGTGAGAGGAGAGGGTGAGTCCTGGGTTTCTAACATTTTCTGTCATTCATTCTTTGGGTTTTTTGTTTCGTGGATGTCTGTGAAGAGTAAGGATTCCAGGTTGTATATTGTATACATTCTCTGAAATTAAATTGAACCATTGAAATTAAATTGAAGTAACCACACAATGAAACAGTGGTGTGCAGAAGAGCATCACTGAATGCACAACATGTTGAAACTTAAAGTGGATGGGCTACAGGAGGTACCTAATAAGGTGGCTACTGAGTGTAAGTGTCTTCAGTCAGCCTGAGAAACATATTATAAGCAGCCAAGGTGGATGTTTTTATGTCATGAGGTATTTTCTGCAGCATACATGTTAGCTGTTACCTTAGAAATCAAATAAATGGAATATTTAAATAGCTCGTTCAATTATACTGTAGCAACCCCCCCCCCCCCGCCATTTTCAAACAACAGTTTTTGTCATGATGAATGGCCTTCACATGAAACATTAGTCACTGATACTGTAAATCTGTAAATAAGCTGTGGCTTTTCAGTTTCCATTTTCATTGTCAACTCCAACAGATTTCAAAGGTGCAGGTGTATCTGCATATCCCAGTAATTATTATTCCTAACAATATCTACATACGTCCAAGTTTTGTGTACAGGACTGTATTAAAAATGCAGATGGTTTTAAATTTATCATCTTGTTAAAAGGTAATGAAGATAAACATTGATGTCAATATATCATTGACAGGACAGAAAAATGGCAGACATTTCAATGCACAGAAGTGTAAAGCTTTATAGTTTGGAGGACCAATATGGAAAACCTGTCCATCTCTGGTAAATAGCATTAAGCAAGCTATATTGCAGGGACAGTATTTTACACTCTGACTCTACAGTTCAGTTCCATTTAATGTTGTATATCAAAATGAATTCTGCTAATTGCTGAATAGCAAAATAACTAAACATGTTAGAACTCAGACATAAAAGTAGAAAAAAATGGAAATACCTAGCAGATCAACCGGCACCTGTGGGATGGTTGAACATAGTAAATGGTTCATTTCAATGATCTTTCATTAGGTAGAATCATTGAATCATAGAATTGTCTAACAGAAAATTGTGCCCTTTCAGTGCACTTCATTCCTGCCAACCATGATGCCTATCAACGTTCACTCCATTTGCTGGCATTGGGCTTGTATCCCTTTAAGAATTTTCTAAGTTCCTATTCAAATGCCTCTAGAACATTGTAATTGGATCTACTTCCAGAAGCGCATACTGGATAACCACCAGAAACTGTGACCAACTTATCCCTCTGACTTCCTTTAAATGTCTTACCTCTCTCCTTAAACATTTACTCTCTAATTCTAGATTCCCCTGTTCTGGCAAAAAGATCTGCTATCCATCCCACCTGTGCCCCATAATTTTATAAATCTCTACAAAGTCACTCCTTAGCCTTCTATGTTTCAGTTAGAATAAAAACTTCCTTTCCAATCTCTCCTTAACACTACAACTCTCCATTCTAGCCAACATCCTGGTGAATCTCTTCTGCATTCTCTCTATTTCTATCACACTCTTCCTGTAGTGTGGAAACCAGATCTGTACATGAAGATTCAAGTGTGATCTAAACAAATATTATACAATTGCACACAATGTTCCAACTACCATACTTAGTGCCACAGCCTATAAAGGCAAGCATACCTTATACCTTGTTCACTGCCCTGTCTATCTGTGTTGTCATTTTCAGGAAACTTTGGACTTGAACCCCAAGGTCCCTCTATATCTCAACATTCTTTTAGGCCCCTGCCAATTATCCTAAATGCCCTATGAAAATTTGACTTCTCAAGGTGCACTACCTCACATTTGGATTAAGTTCCACATGCCAACTCTCTGCCCAAATTTCCAGCTGTTGTTCTTTCTTCGCCATCTATGACTACACAAAATTTTGAGGCATCTGCAAATTCGCCATTCAGATCACCAACATTCTCATCTAAGTCCACATATATTACAAACAACAAAGGTTGCAGTGATGATCCCAGTGGTACACCACATTCCATAGATTTCCAGTCAGAAAAATAACCAACCACTAAAACAAGCAGAATTGAGAAACATGACATAATTCCTTTCAGTAAAAGACACTGAGGAAGGAAGAAAGGGGATGGCTTTGATTGAATTGAGACAATATGAAAATAATAGAGATCAATGCTGGTTGAATCAGAGTGATGAAGATTTCTTAGTTTCAGCCAATGTGTCTGGTGGTATTTTAGTTGGAGGGAGATGATAGAAAAGAGAAGAAAGGAGAAAAATACAAGCAAAATGCTGAAATTGCACAATCATACAACATATCAGTTACTGGAAATCTGAAATAAGAAATTGCTGTAAAAGCACAGTGGGCCTGGCTACATTTGTAGAGGAGAATAATTGACTTAGTATTATATGTCAATGACTTGTGAGAAATCTGACCAGAGAATACTAAGCAATAAATTGCAGATGCTGGATATTTGAAACAAAATATGCAGCACCCACTAAGAGTAACAGAGCTAGTGTCCAGGTTGACAACCCTTCATCCGTCTGAAACACCAGTCCTCCATCCTCCCCCAGATGTCACCTGACTAAATGGACACAGCTAGCACTACCCATTTATCAATCACTGAGTTATGGTATACCAGGCATTTTGTGGATAATCTTGGAGTCAGTGGTCAGGCAAGATTTAAAAACATGAGAAGGGATGATGAGTGTCTAAATGAGCAGATCTCTAGGGATGGGGGAGCTTCAGGTACCGAGCCATTTGGTAAATTTAAGATGGTTCTCTTTGGGACAGAGAAGTATCAGAAGAAAGATTGTTTCCTAAAATATTAACTCTGCTTCTCTCCTCACAGATGCCTAGCCTGAACACTTCCAGAGTGTCCTGTTTCATTTCAGAGAATTCTGATGGCAGGTGACAAGAAGCTTGGAACATACTAGTTCTACAAAACAGTCATCAATCTGCCCTTGGGCTCCCTGGAGAAAATCACACCATGAGCTGCAAATATTGTGTGGTAAGCTGAAAGAAGTAAAAATAAATTGACGCACACTGCAAGAGGGTATCTAACTTTTGATATCATGCTAGCAAAAATTGTACCATAAAACTTTGCTGAAATATATCGATTGTATAATAATTTCACTCACGAAGGAAGTAATGATTAAATTATTTTAGAATTACTAATCTGATAAGGCAGTACACAAAGTACACCTAATTGAATCTGAAAAAAAGTTATATTTACTCATTGTCTCAAATAGCTACACCATTCTTTACTCACTGAATGTTATCAGCAAAGTCAGCCTTCAATGACAGAATAATTCTGTTAAAAGCTTTTGGATCTCATAAAGTTTAGAGTTGAATATTAAAAAGCTGCCTTTGTTTGGAAAAAAAAATGGACACTGCTCTTTTGACCCAAGGACAGTGAACATGTAGAACAAATTATCCCTGTTGTGAAAAAAGGACTGGCTCTTGTTATGAAACAAACTTTTTGCCTGATCCAATATCCCAAGTTTCTGTCTTGTGGAAATTAATAGCTGGAGCATGAAAAGTTTAGCTAATGGATCCTATTGCCAGTCAAATCTTTTCTCCCTTCATGATGAAAATAAACATTAAAATATCTTTTTAAAAAAAACCTAAATTGAGTTAATTTATAATGCAGTTAGCATGCTGGTTGCATTAAGATTAGTGTTCCACTTACACTGCAAACTTCTTGATGGGATTGGGTATGTCCCAATTACTTGGTGCTGACAAATTTAAATCTCTAGATGTAAAGCTCTCCATAAGAGAGCAGCTTCTTGGATTAAAAATAAAAATCCACAGGGAAAAGCAGCAAACGTGCCTGTGAAAAAAGAATTGCAACTTTAGTAAGTGACTGTTGATTTGTCGTGTCAGTACCGACCAGAAACGGCTTCTGACAGTTGGATTCTTACTGCCGTCAGGTGAGCATTGCTTAAAGTGGCACTACCTCTTTCACGGCCACCTACAACACCTCAGCAACCCATTACACAGTGTTATCAATCAGAGTTCCAAGGAATTAATAAAGGAATAGGATACGTAATCATATGGAAGATGGATGAAGGAAACCTGCAAGTGAAATTTTCTCACTGTTTCACTGGGTTGCGATTCCGACAAAAAAAATGCATAAAGTCAATATTAAGAATTTAGAAGATGTGAATAGAAGTTTAGCATCTTGGATGTCCAAAAACATTCCATTAAAACTTTTCAGTTATTTATAGAGGTTTGTAATATTCAGTGATTATATTTTATCCAAAATTCTTCCTATTTTGTAAAAATAACTAAAGTAGGTTCAGGTTTTTATCATGAATACTAATGATCTTAGTCGCAAGGAAGCCTGCAAATTTATCACAGATGGGATAAATCAGTGCCTCACGTTTGGAAACAGCAGTGCTCATAAAACTCAAACTGACCCAAGGTGGCATGACCTCTTCTCATCAGGGAGGAGCTTCAGGAGTCTGAAAACACGGACTCAGTGTTTTAGGGACAGCTTCTTTGCCTCCCACTTCTCCAGCAGATTTCTGCATGGTCCATGAACCCATAAACACTACCTCACTATTTTGCTTTCTTTTTACATTATTTGTTATTCATATAATCTATTGTAACTTAGAAACATTTTTTGTCTCACCCTGTACTTCAATAACAGAACAACAAATTTCACGGCATAGATTCATTACAATAGACCTGATTCTGATTCCGATTCGGAGTCCTGTAAACTTTATCGTCTAAGGATGTAGGGTTTTATTATGTTACTGTTATGAGGGCATCTAGATTGAACAAACAACATGAGAAACAAGCAGAAGTTGTCTATTTTTGCCTATTATGCCATTCAACAAGATCATGGCCAAATTCTTACTTCAGAGCTACTTTCCTCCACTAACCTCTTTTCTCTTGTTTCCCTTGATATCTAAGATCCTGCTATCTCTTTCTTCAATGTTCTCAGTGACCGAGCTTCCACTAAAGGCTCCCAAAGATTCCTAACCATATGCTTGAAGACATTTCTTCTTTGCTCAGCCCTGAAAGGCTGACGTTTGTTTGAAACTTTGACTCCATTCTTCAGCTATGGAAACATCATTGCACATCTACCTTGCTAAACCCCGTAATAATTGTATATGTTCCAATGAAATTTCCTGCAGCTTCTATGCACTGATGGAGGAGGAAATGAATATTTAGGTTGGTGAATAGGTGGTGAATGAAGTTTCCTGCAATTAATCTGATTCAATGATCTGTTTAATCTCTCCTTAACTGACGATTCCAGGAATCATCCAGTCATAAAGAGAAAGTATTTTGAAACCACGTGGTACACATGCACCAAGGAATGACCATCTCCAGTAAAGGATTAACTACCTAACATCCATTGACAAGTCCCCCACTTTCAACATTGGGTGTCACCATTACCTTGAAACAAATGGATCAGATACGTAAGAGTTAACTGGATCAGCCACATAAATGCTATTGCTACAAGCGTGGATCAGACGGTAGGTTTCATGCAGTGTACAACTCAGCTTGTGTCTCTGCAAAGGGTTTCCATCATGCACAAGTCAGGACTGTGATGGAAAGCTCTCCATTTGCTTGGATGAGTTCAGCACCGGTGAAACTGAACACTAAAATACAAGTTGGATCTCTTTCTTTCCTTGTTGTAACTTAACTTGGCAGTCCTGAAACACTGACCATTTTTCTTTCCACAGTTGCTCCTTGTCAATTGTACTTTTCTAGTATTTTCTGTTCTTGCCTCAGATTTCTAGCATTTCATTTTGATTTTACAGTCCAGAAGCTGACATTATCCAAGGAAAGCAGATCCTTTGATTGGCACCCTATGCACCATCGTAAACATTCATTCACTCCACCACCTGTACACAGTAGCTGCATTATGTATCTTGTATGGCATGCTGAGAAGTTGTGCTCCTAACCAAACAGGATCTCTTAAATGGATGACATTTACCATGATATACCAGGAGAGCAGGTACAAGAGCACATTGTCATTCACAAATTCCAGTCCAAGTCAAGCACCATCCTGACTTAGAAACCCATTGCCATTCTTCCTTTGCCACTAGTTGTCCAACTTCTGGAAGTCCCTCCCCAACAGTATCTTCATGGAAGGATACATCAGTTCAAGGTTGCTCACTACACCTTCTTGCAATCATTAATAATGGCTACAAGTGCTCTTTTTAAAAGGTGCAGATTTATTTTGCAATTCTTGCTTCTGACAATGTGACTCATCTCTGGAGCCCAGTGGCACTTATGAATTGTTGTGACTGAACTGAGTCACCTCCGAGCCACTGAAATTGGTTCAAAGATTCAGCATGGCATCTAAAACTTTGAGCAACTTCAATCAATGTGTGGTGGAAAGTATATTGACTGGTTACATCACAGCCTGCTATGGAAAAGACTAAAACAAAGCCATCATTCGCAAAACTCTCCCATTATTGAGCACATCTGCATGGAGTTCTGTTGCAGGAAGACAGCATCCATCATCAGGGACACCCACCACACAGATCATGCTCTCTTTTGACTCTGCAATCAGGAAGAAGGTACAGGAGCCTCAGGACTCTCACCATCAGTTTCAGGAATAGTTTTTACCCCTCAGCTGTCAGGCCCTTGAACTAGAAGTGATAACATCAGTGAGCTTCACTTGTCCCATGACTGAACTGTTTCCACAACCTCTGGACTCACTTTCAAGGACTCTTCATCATATGTTCCAGATATTTATTGCTTACTGATTTATTATTTTTTTGTGTATTTGCATACTGGTTGTCCAGCCTGGTGGGTGCACTCCTTTATTGATTCTAAAATGATTATTGGATTTATTGAGTAAGCCCACAAGAAAACAAATCTCAGGTTTGTATATAATGACATATACAATATGTAATTTGATAATAAATTTACTCTGATATAAATGGTCTGTGCATCATGACAAGCTTTTTTATATTTCAAAAGTAAACCAGATTCATAACAAAAATGTGCATAAAAAGTAAACAGTGCAAAAACTTTTACTTTTGTGGTCAATACATTGAGTAGTGTTAACTTACTTTTTTTAAATCCATAGCACCAATGCCACTCACGTGGCCCTGTGGTGGTATACCATTTCATTGTTTGCAGGATTTCTCCATCCGACTCAGCCCCTCCATGTGAGGTAGTGGGGGGGGGCGGGGTGAGCTTCGACTGTGGTCCTTTACACAGAGATTTTGTATTGGCTGCACCGAGCTGCAGTGTATCCCTCAGCATGCACTCCTGCAGCCTTGAATATGCTGTTCAGCAGCAGTGCCTGACAATCCTTCGCTGTGCTGGAAGACCAACACATTTCAGGCAGATCAAAGGGCATCTTACATCAAGTAGTGTAGCGCTTGATGTCTGGTTGCTTCGGAAACAGCCCATTTATCAGTGTGTCCTCTGTTGCAAAGTTGCTAGGGATGAACTTAAGACATGTACCCTTGTATTCTTGTCTATATCCTCTTAGCAAATCCAGTCTGCAAAGAGTTGGGTGACCACCTCTTCCTCACCACAGCATGCATTGGGAATCAAACGTGATCTATACAGGAAGGATCTGACTGTGATCAACTCTCACATCACTAGCGAAGTGATGGCTTGATGCTCGTCGCAGTATTCTACCAAGGCATTCTCCTGAACCCTCTCAGATGAGTTCTCAAACTCAAAGTATATCAGATTTTTATGCCCTTAAGGGAAAAAAACATAACAATACAATTTCAATAGCTACAACAACATCATTTACTTCAATATTTTAAGCACTTCAAAGCTTCCATTGAGTTACATATCTACAAGTGGAGACACCTCTGAATGTTCAAACACCTTTGTTGGAACAGTGTAGTTCCCAAATGTGGTCTATAAGATTCTGAAGATAGAGATACCTCTCACCCAAAATTAATGCTGAACGAGGTGGTTCTCTGAGTACTCAAATATATCAACTATTGATATAATAAATATACCTGTGACCATGTTGGACGAACTAGCTGACAAAAATCAATCATTAAACACAGTAACAATAATGAAAAATAACTGAGCCAATGGTGTCTGGTTTGATGTAGGCCCGTTGTCTTACACTTGGCTATTGCACATGAGATTGTCTCATGGTCACTTAGCTTTCAAAACCATTTCTCTTGATTGTTCAGCCCTCTGCTGTGGATCAGGAGCCTGTGCCATGATTGATTACAAACCCGTCCCTTTACTCCAAACTAAGAATTGAGAATTGGAGATTGATTCTCATGTAAATTAATGTCTGGTATATGCAAATATTTCCATAACTGCTGTATCCCTAACGTGGACCATCGATGCATGTTAGATTACACCCAAACAACATTGTGGATTCCACCCTATATCTTGATAATGAAACCTATATTTACATTGTTATTATATCTTGACTAATAATAGCTGAGGCAAATTTTTATTCTCTGGATCAGGTCTGCCAGAAGAATTTCCTTTCATCATGCTTTAATCTTGGAGGAACATAAAAGCAAAGAAGTTGGGAAGGATTATTTGCATAATAACAGAACTCACTAATTTGTGGAGTATAAAATTGAATGGTTGGAAAAATTGTGAGGATCTTTTCCATGTACATCTGATTTTCTATTGTCCTCTGCTTCAAGGCACTCAGAGACAAACATAAACGTGCAACTCATTTTTAATGATGAGCAGATAACCAAAGCACTAGTGCAATACCAGGAATATAGATTCAATCTTTTCCCCTCAGGGTGGAGCAGTCTAAAGCTAGAAGACACAGGTTTAAAGTGAGAAGGCAAAGATTTAAAGGGGAATTGAGGAGCAATTTCTTTATACAGAGGGTGGTGCGTATGTGGAACAAGCTGTCAGAGCATGTGGCAGAGCTAGATACAATTACATAGCATCATAGAAAAGTACAGCACAGAAAATGGCCTTTTTGCCCATCTAGTCCCATTAACCTGCACCAGGACCAATGCCCTGCATACCCCTCCCATACATGTATCTATCTAAACTTCTCTTAAACATTGAAATCGGGCTTGCGTGCATCACTTGCGCCGGCATCTCATTCCACACTCTCACATCCCTCTGAGTGAAGAGGTTTGTCCTCATGTTCCTCTTAAGCATGTCACTTTTCACCTTTAACCCATGACCTCTAGTGGTAGTCACACCCAGCCTCACTGGAAAAGCCTGCTTGCATTTACCTTATCTATACCTCTCATAATTTTGCAAACCTCTATCAAATTTCATCTCAATCTTCTACATTCCAGGGAATAAAATCCCAACCTATTCAATCTTTCCTTATAAGTCAGGTCCTGACAGTGCCCTTGTAAATTTTCTCTGTACTATACCTTATTTACATCTTTCCTGTAGATAGGTGACCAAAACTGAGTATAATACTCCAAATCTGGCTTCACTAATATTTTATACAACTTCAACATAACATCCCATCTTCTATACTCAGTATTTTGATTTATGAAGGCTAATGCGCCAAAAGCTTTCTTTACGACCCTAAATACCTGTTCCACCATTTTCAATGAATTATGGACCTGTATTCCCAGATCCATTTGTTCTACTGTACTCTTCAGTGCCCACCGTTCACAGTGTAAGTCCTACCTTGGTCGGTCCTGCTGAAGTGCAACACCTCGCACTCGTCTGCATTAAATTCCACCTGCCATTTTCAGTCCATTTTGCCAGCTGGTTCAGGTCCTGCTGCAAGCTCTGATAGTCTTCCTTGCTATCGACTGCACCTCAATCTTGGTGTCATCTGCAAATTTGCTGATCCTGTTAACCACATTATCATCCAGATCATTGATATAGATGACAAACAACAAAGGACCCATCATCGATCTCTGCAGTACACTAGTCAAAGGCCTCCACTCAGAGAGGCAACCATCTACTACTACTTTCTGGCTTCTCCAATTTTCTACCTCATCTTGAATGCCAAGCCACTTAACCTTCTTGACCAAGCTCCCATGCGGGACCTTGTCAAAATCCTTGCTAAAGTCCACATAGGTGACCTCCACTGCTTTGCCCTCATCAACTTTCTTGGTAACTTCTTTGAAAAAACTCTATAAGATTAGTTAGATATGACCTACCACACACAAAGCCATGTTGACTTTCTCTAATCAGGCTATGTCTCTCCAAATGTTCATATATCCGGTCCAGTAGAATAACTTCCAATTGCTTTCCCACTACTGATGCCAATCTCACCAGCCTATAATTTCCTGGGTTATTTTTAGAGTCTTAAACAGTGAGACAACTGTACCTGTCCTCCAATCCTCTGGTACCTCATCTGTTACTAAGGATGATTTAAATATCTCTGGAGGGACCCAGCAATTACTGCACTTGCCTTCCACAGGGTCTGAGGGAACACCTTGTCTGGCCCTGGGAATTTATCCACCCTAATTTGCCTCAAGACACCAAACACCTCCTCCTCTGTAATCTGTATAGGGTCCATGACCTCACTGCTACTTTGCCTCCCTTCTATAGACTCTATGTCCACCTTCCAAGTAAATACTGTTGCAAAAAAATCCACTTCAGACCTCCCCTATCTCTTTTAGCTTCATGCATAAATTACCATTCAGATCTTCCAGAGGGCCAATTATGTTCTTTTACCCTCAGGATTCTCCTTCACCTTGTCAGCAAGGGCAACATCATGTCTTCTTTCAGCCCTCCTTGTTTCTTTCTTATGTGTTCTCTTACATTTCTTATACTCCATATGTACCCATAAGTACTTCATTTGCTCCTACCTGCCTATACCTGCTGTGCAACTCCGTTTTTTTTTCTTAACAAGGGTCTCAATATCTCTTGAAAATTCCTGGGATGGTGGGACTGTCATATGTTGAAAGATTGCAGCGACTGGGCTTGTATACTCTGGAATTTAGAAGGCTGAGAGGGGATCTTATTGAAACATATAAGATTATGAAGGGATTGGACATGCTGGAGGCAGAAATCATGTTCCCACTGATGGGTGAGTCCAGAACCAGAGGCCACAGTTTAAGAATTAGGGGTAGGCCATTTAGAACGGAGTTGAGGAAAAACTTTTTCACTCAGAGAGTGGTGGATATATGGAATGCTCTGCCCCAGAAGGCTGTGGAGGCCAAGTGTCCGGATGCTTTCAAGAAAGAGATGCGTAGAGCTCTTAAAGATAGCGGCCTCAAAGGTTATGGGGATAAGGCAGGAACTGGATACTGATTGTGGATGATCAGCCATGATCACAGTGAATGGTAGTGCTGGCTCGAAGGGCCGAATGGCCTACTCCTGCACCTATTGCCTATTGTCTAAAACCAAGGTTCCCTAAAACTATCATCTTTACTTTTTATTCTGACAGGCACATACAAGCTTTGTACTCTCACAATTTCACTTTTGAAGGCCTCCCAGTTACCAAGTACATGTTTGCCAGAAAGCAACCTGTCCCTATCCACACTTGCCAGATCCTTTCTGATACCAACAAAATTGGCCTTTCTCCAAATTAGAATCTCAACCGGTGAACCAGGCTCATCTCTTTCCACATTTACTTTGAAATTAAGAAACATACCCACTAGGATATTAGACCCCTCCAGTTCAGGTTCAAGCCATCTCTTCTATACAAGTCCCACCTTCTCTGGAAGGGAGCCCAATATTCCAAAATCTGAAGACCTCCCTCTTACACCAACTCTTTAGCCACATGTTAAACTTAATCTTCCTGTTTCTGGCCTCACTAGCATGTGGCACGGTTTGCGATCCTGCAATCACAACCCTGGAGGTTCCGCAGTATCCATGGTGATATACCAGTTGTTGAGGTGGATGGCCACACAGCGGTACACTGCACTGGCCGTTTAACTGCTTTCCCCTTCCTGACTGTTGCCCAATATCCTGTGTCCTGCACCTTGAGTATAACTACCTCCTTATATGTCCTATAATTTCCCCCCTCCCCCCTCCACCTCCTGAATGATCCAGAGTTCATCTAGTTCCAGCTCCATGTCCTTTACATGAAGTATTAGAAGCTTCAGCTGGATGCATTTCTTGCAAGTCAGGTCGTCATGGACACTGGAGGTCTTCCTGACTTCCCACATCCCACAAGAGGTACATTCAGCTATCCTGCCTGGTATCCCTACTTTTCTAACTGTGCAAATATAAAGAAGGAAACAATAAATACATTTTTAAAATATTTAGAAAATGCATTGCTGGGAAATTTTTAGAGAGGCAACCCATGCAAAAGGGTTTAATTCAGGTGGGTAACTGGGTCAGCATTGATGAACTGGGCTGAAGGTCCTATTTCTACGCTGTATCCACCTGTTACTCTAAAACGATAGGAAACAAAAGAGGGGTCTGGGGAAAGTTTTTTTTAAAGCAAAGGATAATTGTATTTTAGACCTCATTGTGTAAGAGGGTAGAAACATTTTTAAAAGGAACCAAGTAAAATAATAGGCACCAAGTAAAATAATTATTAGGGCTGAATAGATGAATGAATAATTATTAGGGATGAGGTTTCCCTGAGAGTTGCCACAGGTTGATCGGTTGAATGGTCTCCTTGAATACTAAAGCAATGCTGCAAATCCTCACATATACCCTGAATTCATGTTGCACAACGCTTTACTTCATTAAAGTAAGTAACACAGCTGAACTGTTAAAGGAAAGAAAATCAAAGCACTGCTGAAGAGAGGTCTCCTTAGGGCTCCTGGAAGTAGCAAATTGGCCGGTAGGGTTGCTAAAATAGATAGAGGAGTAAAGCTGTCATTAAGCACAGTATTCAAGAAAATAGGAGCAGAAGTCCTTCTGGCCCTTTTTGTCCACCTGCCATTCAATATTGTCATTAATCCAGGCTTCAGCTTCTCCTCTGTGTCAGATCCTAAAATACTTCACTCTCCATATCGTCCTAAAGTTAATACAAAACTGCTTTAAAAATATAAGCTAACCTTTGCAATTCTCTGGGACAAAGAATTTCAGACACTCATCACCCTCTGGCAAAAGAAATTTCAATGTACCTCAGTTTTAAATGATTGGCCCCTTACTTTTAAATCATGTCTTGACAATTAAGACTCTCTTACTGGTAAAAACATTTCACCATGTTAGCATCTTCTATGTTTCAATAGAATCACCTCACACGCTTCTAAACTCTAGATAATACAATTTAGCCTCTCTTGATAATTCTCATCCTTGGAATTAGCATGGCGGATCTTATTTAGGCTGCCTTTGGTGCTCCTGTATCACTTATTGAGTAAGGGGACCAGAATTGTGTGCAAAGCTCAAAGTGTGGTCTGAACAACACCCTGAGCCATTGAAACAAATCTTCCCCATTTCTAACCTCAAACCCTCTTCAATGCCAATATGCATTTTCCCTCTTAATTACTTGCTGCATCTGCCTTTTATGATCCTTGCATAAGAACATCTTTATTTGCCCATTTGGAGGGCTTCTTTCCATTTAGCTCAACTTTTGATTCCTCTTACCAAAGTACATAACCTCACACAGTCAACTCCATTTGCCAAAATTTCACCCACTCACTCATTCTATCTATATCCACTTGCAATATCACACTATACTCATCACAACTTGTCCTTTCACCAATTACACACCATCAGCAAACTTTACATTCTGCCCGTCTTCCAGGTCATTAATATGAATAGTAAATAACTGAGGGCCAAGAACTGATCCCAGGATACTTCATCTGTTACATTATTCCAACCTGAATAAGACTCGTTCATTCCAATTCCCTGTTTACTCTGTAATTAAATAATGGAACTGGGAAAAGAGAAATAAGAGCAATTGAGTACTTGAGGTTCCAGAGGACAGAAAAGTAGAAGCAGATTATGTTTGAAGTAATATACAAAAATGAATTATGAGAATATTAATTTTCTGTGGCAGTGAATCTTTACGTGGACAGGCATGTTACTTTATATTGGATCACTCAATACAGAGAGATAGCAAGTAGTGTTGGAGATATCAATTCTTGAGGAAATGACATGGAGTAAGTATTCAGGAGCAGAGTCCCACAGGAAAGAGATGGAATATAATTCAGAGATGGGAACTCATATTTGGCAACAAAGTCAAGAAACATAACTGCTCTCACAGAAGTTCAGATAACTTCTGCATACTAACGATAGAATTGTACAGCACGGAAACGGCTCTTTTAGCCCACCTTGCCCAAGTCAATTGTAATGCTGATCCTTATTGCCTCTATTGGGGCTGTCTCCCTCTATGACTTTCCAATCCAAGTACCTGTCCAAATGCCCTCTAAATATTGTAACTGTATTTGCCTCAACCACCTCCTCTGGCAGCTTGATCCAGACATCCACCACCTTGTGCGGAAAATTTTACTCCTGAGGTTTACTTTAAACTTCTCCTATCTCACTTTTAACCTGTGACCTCTAGTCTAGCCTTTCCTACCCTGTGAAAATGACTCTATCTAGCTAACCCCACCGTCAGAATTGTATAAACCTCTATAAGATCATCCCTGAGCCTCCAATCTCTCTTTGCAACTAGATCATTCCATTCTGTGCAACATTCCACTGATTTTTTTTTACGTTTTTTCTGTTTCACAAATGTAATGCCCTGGTTCATATTTTTACTATTATGCTGCATGTATTTAATTTTGGCAGTTCTATAAGAACAGTCTGTTCTGTTTTCATGCTTGTTTTTGTTATTGTTGAAGAGAAGAGATGTGGAGAAATGTGTGCCATCCTATTAGGATGGTCGGATTCAGGGAAGGTTTCTCTGGAGAGGGACACTAAGATTGAGCTTGGGGCTTTTGTTTGAGAGGAGGTGAAAAGAGGATGTTGAGGAGAACCAGTCGTAGCATACAATTTGTTTGAGATGGATTACGAGTGACATTCGGAAGGTGGTGTGTGCTTTCACATTGACCGAAAACCTAGCATGTGACAGGGAAGTTCAAGGTGAGCTCCAACTTGTGCATATTTGACTGTTTAATCAGAATAGGTCCTTTTCTTGTTGTTATTCTTTACTTAACCTTTAGTTAAGATTCATAAATAGAATTTCATAATCATATGCAACGTACTGTATGTTATTTTGTGGCATTTATTTGCAACAGGGTAGCAAATTCTACAGCACCCACACAAACGGGGGTCTCAAACAGCACGCCTCTATCTACTATAACTGATTTACTTATTGTTTCTTTCTATATTATCATGTATTGCATTGAGCTGCTGCTGCGAAGTTGGTAAATGTCACAACACATGCCGGTGATATTAAATCTGATTCTGATTCAGTATTCACTACCAGGTCCTTCCTGTAGAGCGGCAATCAGAAATGTACACAACAATCCAAGTGTTGCCTAACTAACTTTTGTACAGCTGAAGCACAGCATTAAAGTTCTTATATTTAGTACCTCAGCTTACGAAAGCAAAGGTCTCTTCACTCCCCTATCCACCACCATTCTCAGAGAGGTGTAGATTGGCACCAAAGTTTCTCTGTATATCAATTCTCCTAAGGTCCCTACCATTTATTTTATGTATCCTACAATAATTTGCCCAAAATTAATAACCTTACATTACTCTGGATTAAATTCCATCTGCCAATGTTCTACCCAGTTTTCCAGCTAAACTATGTCCTGCCATATCCTCAGACATCCAACTATGCTGTCAGCAATTCCAATGTTCCTGTTGATTCCAATCTTTACTAATCAGAGCACTCACGTTAATGTCACTTTTATATAATTAAATTTTCATATCTATAAAATAACAATAAAAACGAACATCCAGCCATTTAAATGGAAATTAGGGAATGGCAACTACTAAATAATTCTTTGTGTTATTTATAGCAAAGAGAGGGTGATAAAAAGTTAAGACTAAAAGTTAGTGCTGCACACTGTTTCGATACTAAGAGTCTGCTCGGTGACCTGTTTGACAGGACTGAAGAGATGGTAGAGGATCCAAGATGAAAAATGTGTGTCGATACTAAGAGTCTGCTCGGTGACCTGTTTGACAGGACTGAAGAGATGGTAGAGGATCCAAGATGAAAAATGTGTGTGAAATTTGCAGTTACATGAAGTCTGTAAGATCGAGATGAGAAGCTGGGGAAGTGCAGAATGTGTTGGGAGCGAGGGGGTGGGGTTTAAATGTACGAATGCTGGCCATTGTTCCATCTGCATAGAAATTGTTGGAAGGTGTGAATTGGATGGAGAAGGCAAGGGTGGGTTTGGTGGGTGATGAGTTGAACCGTGGAATTGGTGGATGATAACTGCTCATGTGAAGTCATTCCACTTTCTCATGCCGTGGATTCATACTTCTTCATTTGATTGCTAGGGCTATCCGTTCCCACTGCCTTCTGATTGTATTCTCCTCCAGACAAAGTTCACTGTTCCTTCTTCCCTTCCACAAACCCTATGATACAGCATTCAAAATGGAGTTTTTGTTATACTTCGTGGCACCTTTTCATATTTCAAAAAATAAACTTCATTCATAATAAAACATACATCCAGAAGAAGAAACAGTACAATGCTTTTACATTCACAATCAATACGTTTACTCCATGCAAGGTTACTTTTTTAAATGTACCATGTGGCCCGTGGGGACACACAGCACATCTTTAGTTGAGGAGCTTTCCCACCCAGCTCAGCCAGTGCATATGTGGTAGCAGGATGGGTCCAGACTGTGGTCCTCCCCCGCAAAGCCTTTGCAGTAGCAGCAGCAAGCATCAGTGATCTCCGAATAGGTACCCCTGCAGCCTGGAATGTGCCAGACATCAGCAGTCCATTTCTGGACAACTTGCTGTGCCTCCTGGTACCTTCACATTTCACCTCCAGGTTGACAATAAGTATTGTATCCTAACATTAACCAGTGATAGGCTCTTAGAATATTGGCTTCTATCGGAAGCTTCCAGCTGACAGACTTGGAGAATCATAGCACCTAATGAGCCACCAACTAACCAGCAGGTAGCAAATGCATCCTCATGTAGTGTTTGCTGTGTGGGTGGTTGTTCCTGATGCTGAATGTTAATTCAGCTACTTCAATGATAAATCTTATTCACAATAAAGCATACATTTGGAAGAAGCAGTGCAAAGCTTTTACATTCATGGTCAATACATTTATCCCAAACTTTTTTATAATCCATTATAAGCTATTGCAGGCGACAGGGTTTCAGATTTCTGGATCATTGAGATCTCTTTTGGAGAAGATACAACCTGTACAAAATGGATAGGTTACACCTGCACCCAAGTTGGAGCAATATCCTTGCAGACAGGTTTGCTAGCACGTTTGTGGAGGGTTTAACCTAAGCTGGCAGGGGGATGGGAACCAGAGTGATAGGGCTGAGTTGGTCAGCATGCAACTTGATGCAGTGTGTGGTGAGGCTGGATGCAGAACAGGTAAGTGATAGAGCAAAATTGTATCAAAAGGACAGGCAAGTAGGAGAGGTGGTGAGATGGCTCTGTTGGTAAAAAATGAAATAAAATTCTTAGAAGGCGGTGGCATAGGATCAGAAAATATCGAATGTTTCTGGGTAGAGTTAAGAAACAGCAAGGGTTAAAAAGAATCAACCCTGACAAGAGTTACATACAGGTCCTCAAACAGTAGCTAGGATGTGTGATACAAATGTCAATAGGAGACAGAAAAGGCATGCAGAAAGGGTGATGTTGTGATAGGTCACAGGGATTTCAACATGCAGGTAGATTGGGAGAATCAGATTGGTGATGGATCCCAAGAGAGGGAATTTGTAGATACCTATGAGGTGGATTTTTAGAGCAGCTTGTGCTGGAGCCCACTAGTGAAAAGGTTATTTTGGATTGGGTGTTGTGTAATGAACCAAATTAGTCTAGGGAGTTTAAGGTAAAGGAACTCTTAGGTGCAGTGATCACTATATGACAGTATTCAGCCTGCAGTTTGAAAGGGAGAAGATAAAGTCAGATGTATCATTATTAAAGTGGAGTAAAGGGAATTGCAGAGTCATGATAGAGGAGCTGGCCAACGTTGATTGTAAAGGGGCAGTAGCAGGGATGATGGGGGAACAACAATGGCTGGAGTTTATCGGGACAAATTGGAAGGCACAGTATAGATATATCCCAAATATGAAGAAGTATGCCAAAGGAAAGAAAAGGCAACCATGGCTGACAAGGGGTGTCCATTAAATAAAACACAGAAATATAGAAAACCTACAGCACAATACAGGCCCTTTAGCCCACAAAGCTGTGCCGAACACGTCCCTACCTTAGAAATTACCTAGGGTTACCCATAGACCTCCGTTTTTCTAAGCTCCATGTACCCATCCAGGAGTCTCTTAAAAGACCCTATCCGATCCGCCTCCACCACCGTCGCCGGCAGCCCAAGGGTAAAAATAACCTGCTGGAGCTCCATGAAACACTATAAAATGGAAAGCATTAAAAAATATTTCCATTTGTGCAATGTTAAAACTAGGGACCATATTAAGGGCCTTTAATTTTTGGTTCAGTTTAATCATTGCTTTTTCTCAGTTATCATTACCTTCTGCTACCAATAAGCATTTCTGGGTATTAAAAATAAAATTTAGGAAAATACACTAGCTTTTAATTACTATAATAAAATGCAAATACAAATTCAATGTAAATTTGATCAAAAGGATCAAGGTTCAAGGGTTGAATCAGATATGTTAATACCAAAGAACTATTATTTGCTAGATCACTAGACAAGATATTTTAATTGAAGTTTAAATCCTTTAGGGGAAAGGGAAAAAAAAACTATAACTGGTCTTTCATTCTTATTCCTGAACCCAGGAACACACACAACTCTGTTTTGCAAAGCAAGCAAATATATCATGTGTGCCCGATCTACATGATTTACCAGGCTTGTGCTGCATTAGATGTCAGGTTCCATACAATTATCCCCTAGAAGAATCAAGACATCCAGGTCAGGCTGGAGTCTCATCATCCAGTCTGTGTTTGAAGGCCAACGACACGGACATGGGACATCCATCATCGCACGTAAGTCTGGCAGACCATCCAGGACAAGGGCTAGTGCCTCCACCAGGACAGTGAGTTATCAGTGGGTTCCGGGATCAAAGTTCTGTGCAGGCAGGAGGCATGAGGGCCAGTGCACTCCGAGGTATAGGAATCAACAAGACTGGTGTTCAAGGCCTAATGTCTGAGTCACACAATATTCCAAGTGTGGTCTCAGCAGAATTTTATAGACTGCAAAATTACCTCATTACTCTGGAACTCAATCCCTCGAACAACGAAGGCCAACACACCATAGGGCTTCTTAACAACCCCATCAACCTTGTGCAATAGACATAGACACAAGGCCCCTCCATTCCTCCACACTGCCAAGAATCCTGACATTAACCTTCTGTTCTTGCTTTAATCTTCTAAAAAAAGATCACTTTGCACTTTTCTGGATTGAACTCCATCACTGTTTCTCAGCCCAGCTCTGCATCCTTTCAATATCCAGTTACAATGTACAACAACCCTCCACACTGTCTACAACTTCACCAACCACGCGTCATCTGTAGATGCTCTCTTGGTTATTTTCTGCCGTTTTGGGGTGAGATCTGTAAAATTGCTGAACAAAATTTGTGTGTATTCTTAATTATACTTCAGAATCAGGTTTATTATCACTGGCAGGTGACGTGAAATTTGTTAACAGCAGCAGCAGTTCAATGCAGTACATAATCTAGCAGAGAGAAAAAAATAATAAATAAAATAATAAAAATAATAAAAAATAAACAAGTAATCAATTATGTATATTGAACAGATTTTTTTTTAATGTGCAAAATCAGAAATACTGTATATTTTACGGAAGTGAGGTAGTGTCCAAAGATTCAAAGTCCATTTAGGAATTGGATGGCAGAGGGGAAGAAGCTGTTCCTGAATCGCTGAGTGTGTGCCTTCAGGCTTCTGTACCTCCTGCCTGATGGTAACAGTGAGAAAAGGGCATGCCCTGGGTGCTGGAGGTCCTTAATAATGGACACTGCCTTCCTGAGACACCGCTCCCTGAAGATGTCCTGGGTACTTTCTAGGGTAGTATGCAAGATGGAGCTGACTAGATTTACAACCCTCTGCAGCTTCTTTCAGTCCTGTGCAGTAGCCCCTCCATACCAGACAGTGACACAGCCTGTCAGAATGCTCCTCCCCGGAACCACAATAAAAGTTTTTGAGTGTATTTGTTGACATGCCAAATCTCTTCAAACTCCTAATTAAGTACAGCCACTGTCTTGCCTTCTTTATAACTACATCAATATATTGGGACCAGGTCAGAGCCTCAGAGATCTTGACACACAGGAACTTGAAGTTGCTCACTCTCTCCACTTCTGACCTCTCTATGAGGATTGGTATGTGTTCCTTCATCTTATCCTTCCTGAAGTCCACAATCAGCTCTTTCGTCTTACTGACATTGAGTGCCAGGTTGTTGCTGCGGCACCGCTCCACTAGTTGGCATATCTCACTCCTGTACACCCTCTCGTCACCACCTGAGATTCTACCAACAATGGTTGTATCATCAGCAAATTTATAGATGGTATTTGAGCTATGCCTAGCCACACAGTCATGTGTACATAGAGAGTAGAGCAGTGAGCTAAGCACACACCCCTGAGGTGCACCAGTGTTGATCACCAACAAGGAGGAGAGCAACACAGATAAAAGTTGCTGGTGAACGCAGCAGGCCAGGCAGCATCTCTAGGAAGAGGTGCAGTCGACGTTTCAGGCCGAGACCCTTCGTCAGGACTAACTGAAGGAAGAATGAGTAAGGGATTTACAAGTAGGAGATATTATCACCAATCCGTACAGATTGTCATCTTCTGATTAGGAAGTCAAGGATCAAATTGCAGAGGGAGTTATAGAGGCCCAGGTTCTGCAACTTCTCAATAGGGATTTTGGTAATGATGGTATTAAATGCTGAGCTATAGTCGATAAACAGCGTCCTGATGTAGGTGTTTGTGTTGTCCAGGTGATCTGAGGCCACGTGAAGAGCCATTGAGATTGCATCTGCTGTTGCCCTATTGTGGCAATAGGCAAATTGCAATGGGTCTAGGTCCTTGCTGAGGCAGGAGTTCAGTCTAGTCATGACCAACCTCTCAAAGCATTTCATCACTGCGATGTGAGTGCTACCAGGTGATAGTCATTAAGGCAGCCCACATTATTCTTCTTAGGCACTGGTATAATTGTTATAATTGTTACCTTTTTGAAGGCTCGTAGTAGTGAGAGGATGAAAATATCCTTGAATACTCCCTGCTGGTTGGTTGGCACGGGTTTTCAAAGCCTTACCAGCTATTCCATCAGGACCTTCCACCTTGCGAGTGTTCACTCTCTCTAAAGACAGCCTAACATCAGCCTCTGAGGCGAAGATCACAGGGTCATCATGTGCAGCAGGGAATCTTCACAGCTGTGGTTGTTTTCTCCCTTTCAAAGCGTGCTTAGAAGGCGTTGAGTTCATCTGGTAGTGAAGCATCGCTGCCATTCATGCTACTGGGTTTTGCCTTATAGGATGTAATGTCTTGCAAATCCTGCCAGAGTTGCCGTGCATCTGAAGTTGCCTCCTTAAATTTCTCTAAATTTCTGTAGTAATCTACAAAACTCAGAATTAAGGGAACACTCTAACTATATAAATAAAACATTTTAAAATATTATATGTTTCATGTGGTATCTAGTAATTAGTTTATCATTTATTTATTTATTTATTTATTGCGATGCAGGGCAGAATAGGCCCTGACGGCCCTTCCAGCAATTCCCTGATTTAATCCGAGCCTACTCATGGGACAATTTACATTGACTAATTAACCTACCTGGAAGGTCTTTCGACTGTGGGAGGAAACCGTAGCACCCGGAGGAAACCTACACAGTCACGGGGAGAACGTACAAGCACCCTACAGGCAGCAGCGGGAATTGTCTGTACTGTAAAGCATTGTGCTAACCACTATGTGACTGTGCTGCCTTCCATGTGTTTTCATTTGCATTTATCTTGACAGATCATTCCATGCAAAAGTACTTTGAGATAGCGCAAAAGGTAAAAAGAGGCATATAAAATATGGAAGTGCTATAGTGAAGTCGATTGAGAGTCCATTTTTATAATGTAAGAGGTCTGTTCAAAAGACTTATCACAGCAGAATAGCTGTCCTTAAACCCGGTGGTACGTCAACTTTTATCAGTCAGTATTTGGCTCCAGAAATTGTTGCTGTGTCTGCATAGCAGTTTAGGATATTGGCTCAACAGCAGTGAATGAAGGTAACATGTGTCCAAATCAGAATCATGAGCCAAATCCTTCTTCAAAAATGATAGATAGTTCATGACAAATGCTGATAAAATGTCTCACTTAGGAGATTCAATAATTCATCTTCAAATCTTAATTTTATTTAGGTTAGTTTAATCATCTGAGGAGTAATACATACAAATTTTCCAGTGGTAAAGGAATTTTAAAACAAATGGAACAAGGGAAATAAATACTGTGTGGTGTGAAAATTGGTTTCAAAAATTCAATAAGTTGCAGCAAAATGTAAAGCATGAGTAGCCTTCTGTCAAGATGGCAAATTTACTGAATGAGTCAAGATAAGAAAGCTGGAAGTAGTTGCATTTTAACCTTAATACTGTTTATTTGTTACTAATAAATGAGTTGAATCTTAAATTCAATCAATTTTAATAAATTAAAGCACATATAAAATAATATTAAGCTACATATTTACTTCAGTAGCTCTTTAGAATTCCTCTGAATATTAAGCATTTGTGGTTAAGGAAATACAAGCCAATCCAAGTGACCTGAGTAGGCATCTGTTGTCACTACGGATTTATTTAAGTATCAGTCTCCTTCGGGAAGCTTGGCTCACTGTACTCTTGGGCATGGGGGTTGGGTGCAGGAGTGGCGAGCTACCTTCCTGGATGGAAAGTAAATGTGTTACACAAGCATATAGAAAACAAGGGCTGCTTTTCAGTCAGGTCATTAGTAGAATTTTTAAAAATCCAATAGCTTCACAGTTATCAACACCAGTGCTGTGTTTTGTTGATTCTAAATTTATTAAATTACTTGACTTTAGATCTCCTAGCTATTGTGGTCGGAGTCAAGCGCCTAACTCGGAATCATAATCGGTTCAAGAACATAACCACTAGCCACAATAGCCAGGTCTAGACTTGTATAAACAATTTCAGGAGTGCATTAAGAAGAATTTTCCTCTGTGTAAATGTAAATGTCTGTAAACTTTGAAAATCTCTACCTACAGATGTCTAGTTGCTGAATATATATGAGGTTGAAATCAATAGATTTTTGAAGTGTCAGGCAATTAGAAGATATTTGAGTCAAAGGAAAATAGACAAGAAACTGAATCATCCATGGCCTTTTTGAAGTGGTGGAGCAGGCTCAAGGCTTATATGGTCGTAACTTATTTCTGTTTTGTTGTTCTTCAGTATGAGCCTCAATTCAGATAATACACTGATATCGCTAATTATACTGGACACCAATGTCCTGCCATCTGGTCTGGGGTTGTACAAAATTTTATCTCTGGATAAGACTTTACTAAACCTTTAACAATATAAAGGTGATTCAAAGCTCTGCCTTTTATTTGATGTTGCCAGCCCCGCATTCAAGAGTGTAAACAAGTTCTAGTGAGTTCAGCTAAACTTCCTTCTGCTTTGAAAGAATGGCTGATGATCAAGGACACCTCCCAATCCAGTCATTCAATCTTCTCCCCTCTCTCCTTGGGCAGAAGATACAAAAGCTTGAAGGCATGTACCATTTGTTGTTATTAGGTTCTTATGACAAAGATGATCTTTTGATCATTCAATCTACCTTGTCATGGCTCTTGCACATTATTTCTGTATCAATAGTCCTGATGAAGAGTCTCAGCTTGAAATATCGACTATTTATTCCCCTCCATAAATGCTTCCTTGACCAGCTGACTTCCTCCAACAATTTGTATGTTGCTCTTTTTTTCTTTACCTGCACTGTATTACCCTGCAGCTGCAATACAATATTCTGCATTCTGTCTTCCGTTTTACTGCTTTTGATGTATTTACATATAGCATGATCTATCTGGATAACATGCAACTTAACCCTAACCCTAACACTTTACACTGTATCTTTGTATATGTGACAATTATAGATGAATTCTCCAACTCTTGTACATCTGGGACATTCTTCTATGTCTGTTTTGCACCTTTAGTTTCTGGGACTTTCGGAGCCCACGGTTTACAGTTTGATCGATCCAGCACTTTGCTATCTCTGAAAGGATTCCAGGAAGGGAGTATGTACTCGGATGGCCTTGATTAAAAGAGGCTTCAAGATGGGGCACAAGCTGGTGTTCAAATCCATATCGCTATCCATTAATTGCTGATTAAAGTGTCAAGGAAAATTGAGACATCGAGGCGATGCAGAAGACAAAAGTTCAGAGCTGACTGCCTTCCTTTTGATCGCTGTCAGAGAAGGAATCTGTGAGTGGCCAGTTGGTACGTGGCTTGCTGTGGTAGGTGGGTAGGCTGCCATGCCTCCTGTGGTGTCCCTCTCTTTCAGTGAATGCCAGTGATATCATAGGCTGGTATTGCAGTTCTGCGTTTATGAACTGTAGACTTTTTTCAGACTTATTGTTTTTATATTCTGTGCTTTTTATCACCCGTTCCTTCTCCATATTGTTGTGCGAGAAGGTTGGTGTTTGGGGGTTGATGTTCTGTTAGTTTTTTGTGCAGGGGAGGGGTTGTTTTTTGGGGTAAATATTCCTGTTCCATTTTGTGGGGGGGGAGGAGGGTGGTTTGGGAGGGTTGATGATTGAGATGCCACTCTTTTTTGTGTGGGGGGTTGGCTTGATATTGCTCTCTGAATCACTTTCCTGTTCTTTCTTTGTTTCATGGCTATCCAGAGAAGGCAGATTCCAGAGTTGTATATGGATATATACTTTGATAATAGATGAAACTTTGAACCTCCTTTGAGGCTTTTTTTTTTTGGAGTTGGTCCTGTCTTTGCTCTTCTGTTAATGTACATCCATAAAGCCTGCAAAATGGCATATTACTTTTGGTTATAGATCCAAAGTCCACCAGATGGGGTACCTCAGTATACCTGCAAAGCTGTGATCTTGCTGACATAGTGAACTGGAAATGAAATCACCTTGAAATTGTATGTAAATGAAAATTATCTTTGGAGATAATTGCATGAGTCACTTAAGTACGTGTATATTTCTTTAACAAGGAAGCCATCTGTAAAGACAAATGAGAGCTCGATATTTAAGGTCAAAAATTAACTACTTTGTCTATATTGTAGCACGACAAATACAGTTCTGAGCACAAGACAAAATGATAAGGTCATGACTGAAAAGCAGCTATCAAGCTCGTCATCAAAGGCTTGGAGCATTCTTTGTTCAGAAATCTGGAAGGCATAGTATACATTTGATGATGTTTGAAATTACTAACATAAAGAGTTGAGGAACACGAGCATCAAGAAGTATAAGGAGCTGTTGTCTTTTCAGTTGCTTGCAAGCTTCAGTTGGAAGAGTCGGATATTATCATGAACATCAGTAAATCTTTTCATTGAATTATATCAAGTTTCAAGCCAATTTAAGGAACTCCAGGAGTAGATTTTGACGTTGTGTGATAGTGTAAAAAAGAACATTTCCCAGCCGGTAGCACATTGGCTTGTATTTCCAATCAACATCAAGAGGAAGGAAAATCAGTAAACTATATAAGTGTACCAAATCTTTATCAGCCAATTTATATTGTTGCACAGTCAAAATCTATCCCGTAGGCTCAAACAATTTGATGTAGCATTCTGCCATTCACAACTCCCTGCACTGTTGTAATATTTAAAATGAAAGGTACTTGAGATGTAGAAAGCACTGGCATTGATGTATCTAATCCCCATGCTAAATTGTCTGAGGCTAATAAGAGACAACAAGGAACTTTACAATTTACAAAATCTGTACTCATTTGGTAGCATCATTTGTGATTAATAACTACTGTATATGATTGTGATGTGTTGCCACAGAGATAGCAGTGTCCTCTCTGTTATGCAGACCATTGGAACTGTATACAGTATTTGGCAGGTTTAGCTTTGCCAAATATCTTTTATTGTTATTGTATCCTAGCAACTCAGAGTGATGTTGATCTTGAACATAGAACCCTTAATGTTACTGCAAAGGACTGAATAGAGATTTGTGTGAATTCATCATGAAGCTCCTTTTCATTCTTTTCTCTATTTCCCAATATATTTCTATTAACCATATGTATCAAGAAATATGATAAAAAAAAAAGCTGAGTATATGGAGTTTGAGTGTAAAGAGAGCAATCGCATTGAATGACAGGAAACAGTCAAGAGACTAAGTAACCTACTCTTATTCCTATGCTCACTTATTCAGAATTTTTTTTAATAAATCATTATGGTGCACAAAATGAACTACCAATTTTCCTCAGATGTTGGCGCAATGTGCTTTTCAATGCAATTTCTTATGATATCACATTTAATAAATGCTAAAATTCAAAATACCACCCTTGTGATTGCTCTTAGTCACTGTGGTTAAGATCAAGAGATTCAAGAAGGATCAAATGCTGACTCAATAGTCAGCAATGAGGCAAGTATTTCATAAAATGCTTGTTCTTCTGTCAAGAGTTCATACCTCTATAGGGATGTGGCAGTGCTATACTAATGCCAACAGCCAGTACAAGACAAAGCAGTATTTGGCAGATACTTTTTGGACAACTTCTGCTGATCCAGTTGCAATAAATAAATCCACTAACACATTGCCCATCAAGTTCAGCTCATGCTTGCTTTCCTCATTCCTTCCTATAATCTACCTCCCAGCCACTTTGAGTGCCTCAGGGTGAAATGGTTGGATGATACGACTAGGAGATGCAGCTGTTCAAGAGTCCAATTCAACATGCAATGTTAACTCATAGTCTGAATGAAGACAATATCAGAAAGGAAAAGATAGATATGTGGAGAAGGAAGATGAGAGGGAGAAGAATTGCGAAATGGTCTGTGTTAAATATGGGTGAAAGAATAAGATGTACGTATTTCTGTGGGGGTTAGTTAATAAGATGAGGCAAAGCAAATTCAGGCTATAGTGTCAGTAACCGTGCAGGTATATTTGAAGTTTAACCTAGAATCAGATATGACACCAAGGATGTTTGCAGAACTAATAAGGAGAGAGGTAGAGCACATGACAAAGGAACTGCTTCAGTGATAAAAACTGAAGTCAAAGAATTCAGTTCATCCCATCAAAAAGCTTGAATATTTAGAGTCAGTGGAAAGGTTTTCCAGGTTGATGTGATGAATCACCTAATGCCTCTATTTCATTTCTACCTGTTGCCAGTACTGAACTCTCCTCTAAGTAGATTTGGATACCAAATCCCCACTTTCCAGATCTCAATTCTCTTCTTGTGCATGGGTTAAGAACGGTCCCATGTTATCAAATATCTACCGTATATGATACATTTTAGTGACCCTTTTCAACTTCCGTACCTTAAAATATTAGTAAACAAGATTTGGATTATTATGATTTTGTGCTGATGAGAGTGTTTTATATATTCTTAAGGTCTTGGGAGAAATAAGAAACAAAGAGACCTTGATATACATTTGTCACAATTGCTAAAGGTCGCAGCACAGGGAGATAAGATTAGATTAGATTATGAGGAGACGCAGTCCTCTTTTATTGTCATTCAGTAATGCATGCATTAAGAAATGATACAATGTTCCTCCAGAATGATATCACAGAAACACAAAACAAACCAAGACTAAAAAACTGACAAAAACCACATAATTATAACAAATAGTTACAACAGTGTAAAGTAATACCGTAATTTGATAAAGAACAGACCATGGGCATGGTAAAAAAAAAGTCTCAAAGTCTCTCGAAAGTCCCATCATCTCACGCAGATGGTAGAAGGGAGAAACCCTCCCTGCCATGAACCTCCAGTGCCGCAAACTTGCCGATGCAGCAGCCTGGAAGCACCCGACCACAGCCAACTCTTGAGTCCATCCAAAAACTTCAAGCCTCCGACCAGCCCTCCGACACCAAGCACCGAGCACCATCTTTGCCGAGCGCTTCAACCCCGGCAACAGGCAATAGGCAAAGCCGAGGATTTGGGGCCTTCCCCTCCAGAGATTCTCGTTCGCACAGTAGCAGCGGCAGCGAAGCGGACATTTCAGAAGTTTCTCCAGATGTTCCTCCATGCTTCGCACAGCTATCTCCATCAAATCAGGATTGTGCACGGAACCTACTTAACAAATGCTGATATCATTTCGGAGCGGCTGCGCACGCTGTGTTACGCCGCCATCTTCTCCTCCCCTCCTTCTAGACTTATGGAATACTTCTTTCCATAATTTGGGATACAGAAAATAAGAGCACGAAGATTATGGTAAAATTTTATAGACTATTGGTAACGTTACAGCTGGAATATTATGGATGTCTCTGGTTGCCACACCATAGAAAGACTGAAATCACACTGGAGAAGATACAAAGGAGATTCACTCTAAATTTCCATGGGATGGATTATTTCATTAACGAGGTTGTGTTCACTTCTTTGTAGCAGAGGAAACTGGGGGCGGTGGTGGGGGGGAGGGTGGTGATCTGATAAAGATCTACGAAACTCTGAGCAACGTAGATAGGATATTTAGCAAAGTATCTTAAACTAGTGGGCATAGTTTTCAAGTAAAGAGTTAAAGGTTTGGAAACGGTCTGATAAAATTTCTTTAACAGCCAGAGTTTTTAGATTGTGGAACACACTGCATGTAGGGACAGCAGAGGCAGGTATACTCATAAGCACTTGAATTACTAAAGCACAGAGGGCTACAGACCAAGTGGTCATAGATGAAAATAGGATAGATGTGAGCTTGATATGGCATGGTGGACTGAAGACCTATTTCTTTAATGTATTACTCAATGACAGGAAGAAAACAAAGAAATTTTCATCAAAGAATCAGATGGAATATTAGGAGGGTGAGTTGTCCTTCTTATCAACCTCTCTTAAAGATATTTTCTACTTCGGCAGCAAAAGATAATGTTGACACCAGAAGCAAAAAGCTGATTCACCAGTCATCTGTTTCTATTCAGATGCTAAATTTGTAATTACTAAACGTTAAACTGGGTCAGGTAACTAAATAAGTACATAATGGCCCCAGCAATCTATACATTACCCACCTTAAATCTCCTTCAATGCAACTTCCACTATCCTGTGCTCTGCTGGCATCAGCCAAATACACTGGAAAGCATTATCTGTGTTACTGTACCATCTGCCAAATACACCGCAATGCACCAGCTATATTGATGTGTCATCATAAGGTGATGTTCTGAGTAAATTTCCTCTCAGTGGAGAAGCTGACCTGGAGGACATGCATGGATCTAGTAGATCTATACAAACTCACTGTGCTTATGCCACATCGAAAAGTGCTGTTCTCGTTCGATTCACACCTGTCTGCATTGTCCAGGAGCGAGTAAAGTAAAGATGCAGGTGCTTTCAAGGAACTTAAACCTGGTTTCTTACTGAAGGGATGATATACCACCAACTAGAGCAGCAAGTTAATGACATCTTTCCTGAATACAGCTTTTCAGGTCTTGCCTATAGAGGTACTGGAGAGTAGGGCTGTCTGTTTGAAGAGGTGGAACAACCCTGCTGAAGGGTAAATCAGTTGAGTGGGAATGAAACTCATGTCAAAACTTTCATAAAGTTCAGGTGTAGGGTTTTGACCTGAAACATCGATTCTTCATTTCTCTCCACAAATGCTGCCTGACCTCTTGCGGCCTGTCTTTTGCTCCATCTATGGAAGCCTGTATATTTCTCACATTGGCCTCTTATAGAACCCACAAAATCAGAATGGAAGAAAGACATCCTCAATTCAGAAGGACTATTTAAGAGGACGAAACATTAAGAATGGTGAAGGCTGCCAGATACAGGACCACCTTTTTAAAGGAAAAGCAAAATCACCAAACATGAATACAAAAGATACTGCAAATCCTGGAAATTATGAACAACACAATCAAATGCTGGAGGACCCAAGCAGGCCAGGCAGCATCTATGGAGGGGAATAAACAGACAATGTTTTAAGCCAAGGCCCTTCATTTGAACTTCATCCAGATTATAATTAAACCACTATTGAGTCCACATGAAGCGTGTTGGTCGGAAAAGTCAACTGTTTATTCCCCTCTGTAGATGCTGCCTGACTTGCCAAATTCCGTTTATATTTTATGTGTATCACTAAACAGAAGAAGCTTAGAGTATATCTCTATACACTAGAGTACAGAGTCATATGCCTGCTGAGCACTCACCAGCTGTTTACTGAACTCAATATACTGTCTCCATTTAAATTCACCTCAGGATTGAGGTGGTGGGTTGGGAGAGATGGGGGATGGGGACAGTGGTTGATGTGCAGTGAATGCTGGGCAAGTTTTCTTACCTTAAGTCATCATTATAGTCAGTCTTTCCAGTGATCTTTAAGATAAAAGACTCAAACCCTTTAGCATCTTTTTGGAGTGAAACCTCAGCAGAAAACTGACAATTCTGATGCTGTTTTTGATGAACAAAACCATGTCATTCCAGCAGTCTGGACCTTCTGTGCAAACCTGCTTTCTGTATCAATTGCTGCTGCCAAGAATTTCAGATTTGAATTGGACTGAGAATTCTGGTATAGCAAAATTAATAAAAAGTCTTGAGTCTAGATTTTACAGAGCGGAACAATGTTTTATACTTTGTTAAGTTGCCTGGATCCTTATCGCATAATTCATAATCATTGCTGATGCATTCATTATCACAGTTGCCAGGGTTACCTTTTGCTGTTGTAATAAGACAGAGTGTCACCAGAGGGAGAGAGTGTATAGACATAAAAGAATGGAAAGATAATTTGATATTTTGCAAGATATGCCAGCTGGAAGTCTGCCTCAGATTATTTGCACTAAGCATGCTATACATTAGCAGTCAGATGCTTAGAAGTCAATTATATAAATTTCAGACACAGCAAACAACATGTTACTACTAATGTGCTACACATTTGGCATGAACAAGTAGGGATGGATCTCTAAGTGTAACACTTTATAAAAAGTGAAAGTGAATAAGACAACAGAAGCTATGAAATATTCATTGGAATAATTACTAAATTTAGTAAAGAATTTTGGTAACATTTGAAATCTCAAATAAATGTTTGTATAATCATGATCTGTGCAAATCTGTCAATATTTTTCAATTTTTTCTACAATGACTGTAAATCAATGGCTTGCTAGAACTGGTGAGATTTCAAATGATAGAGTTAATGGTGATTTGTGGACATATTTTTGACATTCCCTGCCTTTTCATTTTACAGAAAAGCATAAATCTGTTATGATGTCTGGAAGTCAGAAGCATTTACCAATTTCCATCCACTCTTATTTTATAGGAAGTGGACCAAAAAGGCCAGAATGCTAATATAATTCTACCTTTCTTTCCTCTATTTTTGCTTTTGGAGAGACAGAATTGCCTTGGAGAACCACCAGGACAGTTGAGATTTCCCAGCCTCTGCCACAGATTGCACTGCCTCGACGTCCTTTAACTCCCTCCCTAACATCTTCCCAGCCTCTTAGATAAAGTTGACTGTAGTCCATTCTAGCGGCCTCCTTTCACCAATATGCTATCCAGGTGGACAAAATGAATGAAAACTAAATTCAACTGTTGTTTGTAATGCACCTAAATACCAACCTATGGACTCACTTTCAAGGACTCTTCATCTCATGTTCTCGATATTTATTACATATTCATTTTGTTATTATTGTTTTTTTTTTTCACTTCAAGCTGATAAAACCTGAAATCCGGGCATACCCAAGGGCATTCATTTCTCAATTGCTAGAAAATTTTGGACTATCCTACTGGTGTCTAGTATTGTGACTTTCTGAAGATTTACATATATATTGCTGTGTATCCTTAATTCTTTAATGCTATTGTGTAGTGCCTTTGGGATGATATCAGTTGTAGATACTGCTATCGGGACAAACCGTTCATATTCCAAAATCATTCAATTTCTTCTTTTTAATTCAGCATATTTCCGTTGTTTTTCACTTATTAATTCTGTATGCCTTAGGTGTTTGGTATAGCTATATCTATTAAGTAAATTGTTCTTGCTTGTTTATCCTGTAATTTTATATCCAGACAGTTATTATCGATTGTCCTATCTGTAATAATGGAATAGCTGTAATATAACTTGTAGGACCCTAACTCTAAATCTGGTCAGGTTTGTATTTATAGTAGAGTATGGTGCCTTTTAGGAGTTTGTATTTAACGCAATATTTTATTGAATAATGTTTGCCAATTTATTTTGCCTGTGTAAGTAATCAGATTGAGTTTCACTGCGGCAACACACACAAAATGCTGGAGGAACTCAGCAGGCTAGGTATCAACTATGGAAAAAAGTACAGTCAATATTTCAGGCTGAAACCCTTCAGGAGGGTGTATGTTGCTCGGATTTCCAGCATCTGAAGACCTTCTCTTGTTTTTGAGTTAAACTGCTGCAGGATTCTGTGAAGTGTTGGATTGTTTTTGGTTTCTCTTGGCATTTTCTACATTTACTGCCTTGAATTTGTTGGTCTTTTATTCTGTATTTCTGATCATTTTTTTGTGTTAACCACCTAGGTATTGTGACTTGTATTGCCACAAGGAATCCTTCTTTTTCTGGGAAGAAGTCTCCAATTCTGAGCCAGATGTTCGGCACATCTTTATTGTCATCTAGCTTGCTCAGTTCATAGCAACGTCTTCTATGCTCTTCCATTGCTTGATTTTTTCTTCTGTAGTGATCATTTCTTTGTTTTTCTAGGTAGTGCTTTCAATTAGTTTTAGTTATGTACTGTATACTTCTTATCAGAATTGCATATACTTGCATGAATTGCTGAATCCTGTTTTCATTGATGAAAATATATCCTTAGATGTTTTATCTGACTGTTTATGTCTGTTCATAAACAGTCAGATAAAACTATTCCTCTTCATCCTTCTATCTTAGGTAGTGTTCATCTAAACGCGTTCAAGTGCACATTGTGTTTTCTAAAATTTGTCATTCGGTTTTTATTTTACTTAGTAAATTCTCCAGATCAATTTTGGACAAAGCTATTATGCCAAAAGATGGGTAAAGTGAAAGTGTTTATTGCCTCTGTTATATTTTTACCATTGAGCTCTATTTGGCAGATTCTGACTATGGAGTAATTTGGAAAAGGAAGATGAAAATATTAAAATCAAATTGCCTTTTCCCTGAAGGTCTGTAGGGGTCATCGGGAAGAAAGGTGAGAGATTACTGTGACTTGGTGTAAGTAAGTTTATAGACAGCAGTTGTTCAGCTGTAAATAGATAAGCCAGTAGAGTTCTGTTAAGCATGTGACAAAATGTAGTTGAAGGTAGTTTCTTACCATCCACTGAAGTCAGTATAATCAGGGCTGAACTGTTCTCACTTGAATGGAGCCAGCATTCTGTGGAAAAGAACATTGTGGGATGGTGCGAGGTTGACCATTTCCTCCACTGGACAACGAGTTAGGCATCAGAGCAGGCATTGAGTGTTATGGACAGCAAATCCATAAGAACGTAAGAAAAAGAAGTAGGAGTAGGCCATCTGGCCAGTCAAGCCTGCTCTACAAATCAATAACATCATGACTGATCTGGAAGTGGCTCCGCCAACCTGCCTTTTCTTCATAACCCTTAACTCCCCTGCTGTGTAAATATCTCTCAAACTGTGTTGTAGATGCAGTTAATTAAGTAGCCTCTATGCTTCAGTGGGCAAAGTATTCCTTAGGTTCATCACTCTCTGGGAAAAAGCAATTTCTCCTTATTTCCATTCTAAATCTATTCCCCCAAATCTTGAGGCTATGTCTTCAGTTATATTCTCACCTACCAGTGGAAATAAATTACATGCCTCCACCTTAACTATCCCTTTCATAATTTTAGATGTTTCTGTAAAAACCCCTCTCATTCTTCCGAATTCTAGCATATATAGATCTTGGCTACTTAATCTTTCCCCGTAGGTTAACCACTCATCACCAAAATCAACCTCGTGAACCTCCTCTGCACCACCTCCAAGACCAGTATGCCTTTCCTCAAGTAAGGAGGCCAGAGATGCATGAAACACTCCAGGTGTCCTCTCACCACTGTTGGAGCATAACCTCCCCGCTCTTAAATGCATTTCCTCTAGCAATGAAGGCCAACATTCCATTTGTCTTCTTGATAACTTGCTGCATCTGCAAACTAATCTTTTGCTATTAATACACAATAATTTTCAAGCTCCTCTGCATAACAGCATTCTACCGTGCCTCACCATTTAGATAATAATTTGATCTTCTATTTTTCCTTTCAAAGTGGATGACCAAAATTTACCAACATTTACCAACATTATCCTCCATCTGCCAGACCCTTGTCTGCTCACTTATCTATCTGCCGTATATTTCTTCAGCGGTTTGATCGAGGCATGACTGCGCTAGCGCATGGATGTCAACCAGTTAGAACAGCGAGAAGAGTTTAAAAGGTTACCGCTTTATAGAGCGGGCATCAGAGGAGCGGGTGCCAGAGTAGAGGGAGACAGAGTAGGAGGGCTTTGGTTCAATGGGGCTTCGGTGATAATGTGTCGAGGTGAGGTAGGTCGCCTGTGTAGAATACAGACAGGAAGTATGTGTGTGAGGCCGGTGCTCTATGCTCGGTGTCAGATGTGGGAAGTCCAGGAGACTCCCAGCCACCCGGCTGGTCACATCTGCACCAGGTGCGTCAAGCTGCAGCTCCTTAGGGACCACGTTAGGGAACTGGAGATGCAGCTCGATGACCTTCATCTGGTCAGGGAGAATGAGGAGGTAATAGATAGGAGCTATAGGCAGGTAGTCACACCGGGACCTAGGAAGACAGATAAGTGGGTAACAGTCAGGAGAGAGAAGGGCAGGAGTCAGAAGCTACAGAGTACCCTTGTGGACATACACCTTGACAATAAGTACTCCAGTTTGAGTACTGTTGTGGGGGAAGCAACAGTGGTCATGCCTCTGACAGAGAGTCTGACCCTGTGGCTCAGAAGGGTAGGGAATGGAAGAGGATGGCAGCAGTTATAGAGGACTCTATAGTTAGGGGGTCACAACAGGCGATTCTGTGGATACAGGAAAGAAACACAGATGGTAGTTTGTCTCCCATGTGTTTCTGATCATGTCCACGATATCCTGAAGTGGAAAGGTGAACAGCCAGAGGCCGTAGTACATATTGGTACCAATGACATAGGTAGGAAAAGGGAGGAGGTCCTGAAAACAAACTACAGGGGTGCTAGGAAGGAAATTGAGAAGCAGGATCACAAAGGTAGTAATCTCGGGATTACTGCCTGTGCCACGTGACAATGAGTACAGGAATAGAATGAGGTGGAGGATAAATGCATGGCTGAGGGATTGGAGCAGGGGGCAGGGATTCATATTTCTGGATCATTGGGACCTCTTTTGGGGCAGGCGTGGCCTGCACAAAAAGGACGGTCCCATCCTTTATGGCTACTAGGATCACTGGCATTACCCATTGACTCTCATTCAAAGAAGGAAGTCTGAGAATCGGAGCGGAGGAAGCTATTTTTGAATATTTTGGGTTTTTTTTCCATCGGCGTTCAGAGAGGCGGGACTGCGCAGGCGTGTGACATCGGGCAGTGAAGCACGGAAGATTTAAAAGGACAGAAATCCTGCTACAGGTTTAATTCGAAGAAGGAAGTCTGAGAATCGGAGCGGGAGTGCGGAGGAAGCCATTTTTGAATTTTTCGGGTTGTTTTTCCATCGGCGTTCAGAGAGGCAGAACTGCGCAGGCGTGTGACGTCAGGCAGTGTAGCGCGAAAGATTTAAAAGGAACAGAGCCTCATACAGTGGGCAGCGTAGTTTGCGGGCTGCACAGTGAGCCGGGAGCAGAGTGAAGGCTTAAGGGCTTCGGCTCAACGGGCGAGGTGAAGAGGGTTTGGTATTCATTTTTTGTTGTTATATGAGGAGAGGGGCAGTACGAGTGTGAGGGCAGTTTGTTGTTCTCGGTGCCGGATATGGGAGGCCCTGGAGTCTCCAAGTCTCCCAGACGTCCACATCTGCGCCAGGTGCACCGAGATGCAGCTCCTAAGGGACCGTGTTAGGGAACTGGAGCTGCAGCTTGATGACCTTCGTCTGGTCAGGGAGAGTGAGGAATTGATAGAGAGGAGTTACAGGCAGGTGGTCACACTGGGGCCACGGGAGGCAGACAAGTGGGTCATGGTTAGGAGGGGGAAGGGGAAGAGTCAGGTAATAGAGAGTACCCCGGTGGCTGTGCCCCTTGACAATAGGTACTCCTGTTTGAGTACCGTTGGGGGGGACATCTTACCTGGGGGAAGCGACAGTGGACATGCCTCCGGCACAGAGTCCGGCCCTGTAGCTCAGAAGGGTAGGGAAAGGAAGAGAACGGCAGTAGTAATAGGGGACTCGATAGTAAGGGGGTCAGATAGGCGATTCTGTGGATGCAGTCCAGAGACCCGGATGGTAGTTTGCCTTCCTGGTGCCAGAGTCCGGGATATTTCTGATCGTGTCCAAGATATCCTGAAGTGGGAGGGTGAGGAGCCAGAGGTCGTGGTACATATAGGTACCAATGACATAGGTAGGAAAAGGGAAGAGGTCCTGAAAGGAGAATATAGGGAGTTAGGAAGGGAGTTGAGAAAAAGGATCGCAAAGGTAGTAATCTCGGGATTACTGCCTGTGCCACGTGACAGTGAGAGTAGGAATGCAATGAGGTGGAGGATAAATGCATGGCTGAGGGATTGGAGCAGGGGGCAGGGATTCAAGTTTTGGGATCATTGGGACCTCTTTTGGCGCAGGTGTGATCTGTACAAAAAGGATGGGTTACACTTGAATCCTAGGGGGACCAATATCCTGGCGGGGAAATTTGCGAGGGCTACTGAGGTGACTTTAAACTAGAATGGTTGGGGGGGTGGGAATCATATTAAAGAGACAGGGAGAGAGGAGGGTAGTTCACAACAGTGGGATGGGAACCAGTGCAGAGAGACAGGGGTGTAAAACGAGGGTAGAAGCAAAAGGTAGTAAAGTGAAAAGTAAAAGTGGCAGGCCGGCAAATCCAGGGCAAAAATCAAAAAGGACCACTTTTCAACATAGTTGTATAAGGGCAAATAGTATTGTAAAAGCAAGCCTGAAGGCTTTGTGTGTCAATGCAAGGAGCATTTGTGACAAGGTGGATGAATTAAAAGTGCAGATTGTTATTAATAAATATGATATAGTTGGGATCACAGAGACATGGCTCCAGGGTGACCAAGGATGGGAGCTCAACATTCAGGGATATTCAATATTCAGGAGGGATAGACATGAATGAAAAGGAGGTGGGATAGCATTGCAGGTTAGAGAGGAGATTAACGCAATAGAAAGGAGGGACATTAGCCGGGAGAATGTGGAATCGATATGGGTAGAGCTGCATAACACTAAGGGGCAGAAAACACCTTTTTTTATATTTTGACTGTCTCTTTCTCTCCCTCCCCTTGCAAGAAAAAAAACATGCTGTTCTTCGAAAGGTAGGTAGTAGTCTCAGGTGCATTTCAAAACTTGCTTGTCACCACTGTTGTTTTGTAACTCCAAAACATAAAACTTATTGTAAGGAAAAGCACAGAGCCGGGAAAACTTGAATAGGTTTACATTTTACTTTCATGAAGCGTGCACTTAGGACATGGATGTGTAATGGTGTGTGCCTTTCACGTATTTTTACATATAGCCTGTAATGAATTATGTAAATAACAAAGAATGCTTAATAAAACAATATATTTTTCAATATTACTCAAATATTAAATACACAGTAAAAGTGACAAATATACCAGCAAGTTCCCACAAACTGAATTATCAGTACCTCAGGCATGAATGTGGCCAGGACACCAACACAAATATCTTGAGGATGCCATTAAATCTTTTACAGTTGTCTAACTGCAGGAACAGGACCTAAGTATAACAGCACCTTCAACAATCTGACAGCTCAAACCAGCCAAATAATCTTTGCTGATGATTTTTCCCACATTGTTTCTTATTACTGCTCATTGTCTGCTCATAAATTCCCTTTCCTTTCTTTTTGAAATTACACAAACCACCAACTGAACTACTTTCCATGATGGCAAATTTCATATTCTTAACCATCTCTTTATTTCCTCACTGGATTTTAGCACCGTAAGTTTGGATCACTCCTTGTCAAATACATCCATAAGTACAAAGGTGTCTATTTAGTTCTCCAAAAATCATTGTTTTCCCAAAGAAAAAAGCCATAACCTATTACAGTTCCAATAATTCAGACTGCACTGATAAATTAAGTGAAGTCAAGGCTCAGAGAGCAGATGGCCTTGAATGTTCAGAATCCAGGATGTGATTGTTAATACTGATTCTGACTCTGAGAAATGAATTCCAGCAGTCTGTGATTAATCTCAATGGAATAAAAGGAGATCAAGTTTGCTGTTAAATGTTAACCATTTATAGAATGGATTTGGGCTTTGTTCAAAAGACAAACACCCTTTCCCCATTAGTTTTCTGTTGCCACACAATATAATATCAGTGACAATAAAATTGGTTTTGATTCAAAGAGGGAACCCAAAGCATTTACAAAATGTACCATCCGTACTACAAGCAGTTTAGATGTTTCATATTTCTGCAGCTAAAGAGACCAATGGCCATGTCCATTAGAGTTAATAGCACTTATATTAGTGCAATGACTGACTACATGCAGGTCAAGGGTTCAGTTCCAGTGTTGAACATTGGACACTCACCAAGACTCAATGAATGGTGCGTGCAGGAATATCTGTCTTCAAATGTAATGGTATCTTGATCCAACTATGGGTAAAAGAGCTGAATACCAGAGATATGATCAAAAAAATCTGTTTTATATCAAGATGCCATTTGACTGCTGCTGATACCATACATCATAAGGGCGAAGACTGCAGGATTGAAAGTGCGTACTTAAATACATGTAGTACTTCAAATTAAGGTGGAGAATCTCGTGGCACTATTGGAGATTGGTCAGTATGACATTGTGGGCATCACTGAATTGTGTCTGCAAGAGGGTGATAGTTGGGAGTTTAACATCAAAGGATATACTTAGTATCGAAAGGACAGGCACAGGAAGACATAGGCGGTGGTGTGGCTCTATTGGCAGGAGATTAAATTATATCTTCAGAAAGAGGTGACATTGTTCAGGGTTATACACTTGGCTCTATTTTAGGCTCCTCTCTCCCTTTTGATTCGAAACGCCTTAAGCAGGTGTCTAACCCAATAGTTAAATATGCTTTGCGCATTTGGTTTCAATTCAGAAAATTTTTTGATCTTAATCAATTCGGGTTAGCGATTCCTATTTTAGGTAACATATTTTTTCCTCCCTCTTTTACGGATCGCGCTTTTCAAACTTGGAAGACTAAGGGTATTTTACGGTTTTTGGATTTATTTTTAGATGGTTCCCTTATGTCTTTTGAACAATTATCTAATAAATATAACTTATCAAGAATACATTTTTTTAGATATTTACAAGTTAGAAATTTCCTAAGTACTATACTTTCTTCCTTTCCAATGCTTCCTCCTACATATATTTTAGATTCGATAATTAACCTCAATCCATGTCAGAAAGGTGCATTGGCTATGATTTATAATATTATTATGAAACTTAGGAAAGCTCCATTTGATAAGATTAGGGTAGATTGGGAACAGGAATTGGGGCTTACCATTTCTGTGGATGATTGGGGGCAGATTTTACAATTAGTTAATACTTCCTCTATTTGTGCTAAACATTCCCTAATTCAATTTAAAGTGGTTCATAGAGCACATATGTCCAAAGATAAGTTAGCGCGTTTTTACTCGCATATTAATCCTTTTTGTGATAGATGTTCGGGGCAGATAGCCTCTTTAACTCATATGTTTTGGTCTTGCCCTACTTTGGAAACTTTTTGGAGAGATATTTTTAATATTATTTCTAAGGTATTAAATATAGATATCTCTCCTCACCCTATTACTGCTATCTTTGGACTACCTAAAATTTCTAGTAATCTTTCCCCTTCAGCCCGTAGAATGATTGCATTTCTTACTTTAATGGCGAAAAGATGTATTTTACAACATTGGAAAGAGCTTAATGCTCCAACTACCTTTTTTTGGTTCTCTCAGACGATTTTATGTTTGAATCTGGAGAAAATTAGAAGTAACCTTTATGATTCTTCATGTAAATTTGAACAGATTTGGGGACCTTTTATTCGATATTTTCATTTAATGTAATATATACCCTTCTTGTTTTTTTTTCACTGTTTTTAATGGAGGTCGGGATTGAGGACGTGATTTTAAGTTTAACTCTGTTTGGTTTCAAGTTAGCCCATTGCTTTGCTTTGCTTTTAGTTAGTTGCACGGTGGGTTTTTTTTGGGGGGGGGGGTTCTTTTTTTCTATTGATATATATAAAATTTAGTATACTATTATGTTATCTTGGTTTCTTATGTTTAAATTACATTGTTTGTAGTATTTTTTTTGGTATTGATACCTTCTGGAATTTTATTATATTTTAACATTGTATTAATGTTTATATGGCTTACCTTTTTGTATACTTATTCAATAAAAAGATTTAAAAAGAAAGAAAGAAAGAGGTGACATGATGTCAGGGAATGTCTTATCTTTGTGGGTGGAGTTAAGGAACTGGAAGGGTAAAAAAAACATTATGAGGATCATATATAGACCTCCAAATAGTAGCCAAAATGTGGGGTTGAGATTGCGAAGTGAGCTGGAAAGGGCAGGTAACAAGGGTAGTGTCACAATAGTAATGAGAGACTTCAATGCGCAAAGGGATTGGGAAAATCAGGTTGGTGTCAGATCGCAAGAGAGGGAATTTTGTTGAGAGCCTATGAGATGGCTTTTTAGAGCAGCTTGTGCTTGAGCCTACTCGGGGAAAGGCTATCTTAGATTGGGTACTATGTAATAATCCAGATTTTATTAGTCTGCTTAATATAATGGAACCCAAAGGAGGCAGTGATCATAATATGATTGAATTCATACTTCAATTTGAGAGGGAGAAACATAAGTCACACGCATCAGTATCGCAATGGAATAAAGGGAATTACAGAGGCATGAGAGAGGAGCTTGCCCACGTGGATTGGAGAGAAATACTGGCAGGGCTGATGGCAAAACGGAGGTGGCTGCACAAGCCGCAGGATAGGTATGTCCCACAGAAGAAGTTCTTCTGGCAGGGATAGACAACCATGGCTAACAAGGTAAGTTAAAGACTGCATAAAAGCCAAGGGAAGAGCATATTATGTAGCAAAAGTGAGTGGGAAGTTGGACGAATAGGAAGCTTTTAAAATTCAAAAAAAATCAACTAAAAAAGCTATGAGGGGAAAGATGAAATACAAACTAGCCAATAATATAAAACAAGATTCTAAATGTTTTTCTCAGTTATAGAAAAAATAAAAGGGAGGTGAGAGAATTTTGCCGGAAGTCTCAACCTCATAGTAGTCTGTGTCAATGAATGTGTTAATTTTGCAAGCCATCAGATTCACAAGATTCACAATTATATTAGATTATACTATATTATCATGGAGTTTTTTTTTATTCTATTACAACTTTAAGCAGTCTACCGGGAGTTCGACCTCATCACGTAGGACATCAATGGAGCTCTGTCCGCCAGAGAAAGCAGGATTTCCCAGTGGCCACACATTTTAATTCCACATCCCATTCCCATTCTGACATGTCTATCCACGGCCTCCTCTACTGTAAAGATGAAGCCACACTCAGGTTGAAGGAGCAACACCTTATATTCCGTCTGGGTAACCTCCAACCTGATAGCATGAACATTGACTTCCCTAACTTCCGCTAATGCCCCACCTCCCCCTCGTACCCCATCCGTTATTTATTTATATATACACATTCTTTCTCTCTCTCTCTCCTTTTTCTCCCTCTGTCCCTCTGACTATACGCCTTGCCCATCCTCTGGGTTTTTCTCCCCCCCGCCCCTTTTCCTTCTCCCTGGGCCTCCTGTCCCATGATCCTCTCATATCCCTTTTGCCAATCACCTGTCCAGCTCTTGGCTCCATTCCTCCCCCTCCTGTCTTCTCCTATCATTTTGGATCTCCCCCTCCCCCTCCCATTTTCAAATCCCTTACTCACTCTTCCTTCAGTTAGTCCTGACGAAGGGTCTCGGCCTGAAACGTCGTTTGTACCTCTTCCTAGAGATGCTGCCTGGCCTGCTGCGTTCACCAGCAACTCTGATGTGTGTTGCTTGAATTTCCAGCATCTGCAGAATTCCTCGTGTTTAGCTCCTTAGCAGCTAGCCAGCTAGTTTAAATTACGTTAGCTATGCTAATGAATGAATGACACCTGTTAAACTCACCTCAACATGTCTTTTACAGTCATTTAACCCACCATGGGCAATAGAAAAGTCACTGTTGCAAACATTGCAGCCAGTAACACTGTCATTATTTTTGACCCCTATTAGGCAGGGGTACACTTTAGTGTAGTCTGGGGTGAAGTACGTTTTATATTTTCTTTTTTTGGAACACTCTGCCATGGCGCTGCAGGACACTAAACTGAACTGATGGACAATGAAAGAGAGAGAGAGGTCGACTGTAAAGCCCACCCACAGAGAAAACTGATAGGTCTACTTAGCACAAAGAGCGACCAATCAGGATGCTCTCTCTGTCACTCTCTCACTACGTCTCTGTCTGTCTGTCTGTCTCTCCCTCTCTCCCTCTCTCTCTCTCTCTCCCTCTCCCTCTCCCCCTCCCCCTCCCTCCCTCTCTCTCACTCGCTTGCACTCAAAAAAAATGATTTCCGGGATATTGTATTTAATTGCAGGCGTCAAGGAGCCGCTATCAGTATGCGGGAGACTCCTGGAACTTCCGGGAGAAGTGGGATGTCTGTAATAAGTAGTTTGCTTCAGTCTTTATTGTGGAAAACACTAGCTGTATGCCAGAGGTCTGTGAGTGTCAGCGGGTAGAAGTGAATGCCATTGCTATTACAAAGGGAAAAGTGCCAGGCAAACTGAAAGGTCTTCAGGTGGATGTCACCTGGACCAGATGGACTGCACCCCAGAGTCATGAAAGAGGTTGTTGCAGAGATAATGAATGCATTAGTAATGATATGTCAAGAATCACTTAATTCTGGCATTGTCCTGGAGGACTGAAAAATTGCAAATGTCACTACAATCTTTACAAAGGGAGGAAGACAGAAGAGAGGAAATTATAGGCCAGTTAGCCTTAAGCTCAGTGGTTGGAAAGTGTTGGAGTCCATTATTAAGGATGAGGTTTCAGGGTAATTGGAGACTATTGATAAAATAAGTCAAAGCCAGCTTGGGTTCTATCAAGGGAAATCTTGCCTGACAAATCTGTTAGAATTCTTTGAGGAATCAACTAGCAGGGTAGGCAAAGGAGAGGTGGTGGATGTCATTTGCTTAGATTTTCAGAAGGCATTTGCTAAGCTGCCTCACGTGAGTCTGTTTAACAAGATAAAACCCTGTGAATTTGCAGGAAATGTATTGGCATGGATAGAAGAATAGTTGAATGGCAGGAGGCAGCAAGTGGGAATAACGGGGGCCTTTTCTGGTTGGCTGCTAGTGACTTGTGATGTTCCTCAGAGGTCAGTATTGGGACCGCTACTTTTCATATTGTTTGTCAATGATTAGACAGTGGAATTGATGGCTTTATGGCAAAGTTTGTGGATAATATGAAGACAGGTGGAGTGGTACGTAGTGTTAAGGAAGCAATGCGATTGCAGCAGGACTTAGACAAACTGGAAAAGAATGGGCAAAAAAATGGAAGATGGAATAGAGTGTTGGGAAATGTATGATAATACATTTTGGTAAAAGAAACAATAGTGCAGACTATTATCTAAATGGGGAGAAAATTCAAACATCAGAGGTGCAGAGGGACTTAGGAGTCCCCATGCAAGACTCCCAGAAGGTTAATTCACAGGTTGAGTCTGTGGTAAAGAAGGCAAATGCAATGTTAGCATTTATTTCAAGGGGAATAGAATATAAAAACAAGGATATAATGCTGAAACTTTTTAAGACACTAGTCAGGCCGCACTTAGAGTATTGTCAACTGTTTTACGGCCCCTATATCTCAGAAAGGAGATATTATCATTGGAGAGAGTCCAGAGGAGGTTCACAAGGATGATTCCAAGAATAAAGGGGTTATCATATGAGGAGCTTTTGGCAGCTTTGGGCCTGTACTCACTGGAATTTAGGAGAATGTGGGGGGATCTCATTGTAACCTATTGACTGTTGAAAGGACTCAATAAGGTGGATGTGGAGAAGATATTTCCTCTGGTGGAGGTATACAGAATTAGAGGACACAGCGTCAAAACTGAGAAGCAATTTTTTAGAACAGAAGTAAGGAGGAATTTTTTTTAACCAAAGAGCAGTGAATCTGTGGAACGCTTTGCCAAAGACTGTGGTGGAGACCAAGTCCATGGGTATATTCAGAGTGGAAGTTGGTAGATTCCTGATTGGTCGGGGCATCAAGGGATATGGTGAGAGGGCTGGTGTATGGGGTTGAATGGGATCCAGGATCAGCCATGATGAAACAACGGAGTGGATATGATGGGCTGAATGGCCTAATTCTGTTCCTATGTCTTAAGGTTTTATGCTAAAATAATCACGTACTAAATTGAACATTACAATCCACCAATGACACATGGTGACTTACAATCTGCATTGCAGCAATAAGTAGCTTCCAGCTTCAAAGGCAGTGCCCAAATGACCACTATCATTTAGAATATTAAGGTCAGAAAAATTAAGGGAATTATGAGAAATTCAAACTTATCAATATTGGCAATTACGGGAATTCTATCATCTGCTGGTTTCCATGCAAGTCATGTGTTATCCTGACCTGGAAAACTTCAACCCATTCCTCCTCATGAGGTAGTGATCATAATGTGATAGAATTCACCCTGCAATTTGAGAGGGAGAGGGTAGGTCAGATGTATCCATATTGCAGTGGAGTAAAGGGAATTATAAAGGCATGAGAGAGGAGCTGGCCAAAGTTGACTGGAAGGGGACACTAGCAGGAATGACAGCAGAACAGCAACATTTGGATTTCCTGAGAGCAATTCAAAAGGCACAGGATAGATTCATTCCAAAGATGAAGAATTATTCTAAAGGGATTTTGACACAATGATGGCTGACAGTAAAAGAGAGCATAAAAGAAAAAGAGAGTGCATATAATATTACAAAAATTAGTGCAAAGTTAGTGGCTTGGCAACTTTTGAAAACCCACCAAAGGCAGGTAAAAATCCATAAGGAGAGAAAAGATGAAATATGAAGGTAAGCTGGCCAATAATACAAAAGAGAACACAAAAGTTTTTTGCCTATATATAAGGAGTAAAAGAGTTGAGAGTGGATATTGGACCGCTGGAAAATGATGCTGGAGAGATAGTGAATGGGGTAAAGAAATGAGGACAAACAAAATAAACCTTTTGTGACAGACTTGACTGAGGAAGACACTAGCAGTATGCCAGAAATTCAAGAGTGTCAGAGGGCAGACGTGAGTGTAGTTGCTATTACTAAGGAGAAGGTGTTTGGAAAGCTGAAAGATCTGAAGGTAGATAACACTCCTGGTCAAGATGGACTACACCCAGATTTCAAAGGAGGTAGCTGAAGAGATTGTTAGGGTATTAATAGTGATCTTTCAAGAGTCACTAGATTCTGGTATGGCTCCAGAGGAATGGAAAATTGCAAATGTACTCCCAACTCTTTGAGAAGGGAGGGAGGAAAAAGAAAGGAAATTGTACGCTAATTAGTCTGACTTCAGTGGTTAGAAAGTTGTTGCAGTCCATTATTAAGGTGAGCTTTTGGTGGACTTGGAGGTACATGATAAAATGGGTCGTAGTCAGCATGATTTCCTTTAGGGGAAATCTTGCCTGACAAGTCTGTTGGAAATCTTTGAGAAATAACAGACAGGATAGACAGAAGAGGGTCAGTGGATGTTGTTTGCTTGGATTTTCGGAGGCCTTTGGCAAGATGCCGCACATGAGGTTGCTGATTAAGATAAGAACCCATGATATCACAGGAAAGATATTGCTATGGACAGAAGATTGGCTGACTGGAAGGAGGTAAATGGTGCCATTTCTGGTTGGCTGCCAGTTACTAGAGGTATTCTGCAGGAGTTGGTTTTGGGACCACTTCTTTTCATGTTAGTATCAGTAGGCAGCTGTCGACCCCAGGGGATCATGTGTTTGCGCCTCTGGTGACTGTGTCCTCTCCAGGGCGCAGGCCTGCGCAGGAAGATTTGAAGAACTGGCTGTTGCCCATGCAGCAGGTTCCCCTTCTCACGTCACTGATGTAGTCCAAGGGAAGAGCAGGCGCCGATACACCTTGGCACCAGTGTCATCGCAGAGGTTGCCAGAGCGAAGTTGTAAACAACATCAAACTGCCTTAGGGAGCCCAGCTCCAGAGTTCTTCCTCGGGGTTTACTCCCGAATCCTTCCCCATGGGTGGATATGGCCGCAAGGCAGTGGAGGTTTAAAATCAGAGTTTTCCTTCTCCTAGGTGGGCTGCCATCCAAGACTGACGAGCCTCACCTGCCCAAAGCAACTGGTTTTGAGACGCCAGTTGTTCACCTTCGCCCCTTCTCTTGTCGGTAGAAACAGTTCTGCCGGGCCTAGTAGCTAAGCCACACGTGAAGGCCAAGAGTTGGACTTGGTTGTCAGAGGCTGTTAGAGTTGCATGCCATTTGGAACACTTCATAGGTAGTGGGAGCTTATCCCCACTACCACCCCGGCTATGACAACCTTAGGAACGTTACGTCTTAATGATTTGGATGACGGAATTAATGGCTTTGTGGTCAAGTTTGTGGATGATATGAGGCTAGGTGGATGGGCAAGTAGTGATGATGAAGCAGAGTCTGTTGAATAATTTAGACAGATTGGAAGAATGAGCAAAGAAATGGTAGATGGAATATAGTGTAGGGAAGTGTATGATCATGAACTTTAGTGGAAGGACTAAGGGTGTGGACTATTTTCTAAACAGGGAGAAAATTCAAAAATCAGAGATGCAAAGGGATTTAGGAGTGATCGTGCAGGGTTCCCACTAGCTTCAAAAAGACAACAATTATACCAGTGCCTAAGAAGAATAATGTGACCTGCCTTAATGACTATCATCCAGTAGTGCTCACATCGACAGTGATGAACTGCTTTGAGAGGTTGGTCATGACTAGACTGAACTCCTGCCTCAGCCCACTGCAGATTGTCTATTGCCTCAATAGGTCAACAGCAGACGCAATCTCAATGGCTCTCCACACGGCTTTAGACCACCTGGACAACAGAAACACCTATGTCAGGATGCCGTTCATCGACTAGTGCTCAGCATTTAATATCATCATTCCCATAATCCTGACGGAGAAGTTATATATATCACCCTTAGTCGAAGATCTTCTAACACCAGACCAATTCAGGTTCAGGCCAGGCCACTCTTGCTGCGGTCAAGTCCTGAACTTAAGCCAGTATATTGAAGATGGCTTTGAAATGCGACAAATTACAGGGGCAGTATTCGTTGGCTTAACAGCAGCATACGACACTGTGAATCACAGAGACTTCTACTGAAATTATCTAAAATGTTAAAGAACAAAACCAGAGTCAAAGTAATAAGAGGCCTCCTAGAAAATCATAGATTTTATGTAGAAATGAATGGAATTAAGAGTAGGTGGCGTCCACAAAAGAATGGACTACCAGAGGGATCAGTCCTGGCACCTCTACTATTTAATGTCTACACAAACAACCAACCAACCTTTCCAAACACATGCAGGTTTATCTATGCAGATGACCTATGCATAGCGACACAAGTTAACTCCTTCCAAGAAGTTGAAGTACGACTTACAGCAGTCCTCGAAGAAATGAAGCAGTATTATGTAAAATGGTCTCTGAACTCAAGTCCATCAAAAACTCAAGTGTGTGCATTCCACCTGAGGAATCGAGAAGCAGCACAGAAACTCAAGATCTCCTGCTGTGGGAAGGAGCTCGAAAACCATCCGACTCCAATTTACCTGGGTGTGACCCTGGATAGGACGCTCTCATTTGCCACCCACATCCAAAAACTCTGAAGGAAAGTTGGCTCTCGCAATTCACTCTTGAAAAATTAGCAGGCACGAAATGGGGAGCTAATGCTCACACATTTAGATCAACTGCGCTAGCACTTGCAGAATACTGTGCACCCGTGTGGGGCAGATCAGCCCATGCGAAGAAAATAGACCCGTTGCTTAATGAAGCCTGCTGAATAATCACAGGCACACTGCGCCCCACACCCACTAACACCATTTCCAGACTTGCAGGCATTGCTCCCCCAGAGATCCGAAGCCACACTACAACAAAAATTGAAGAGGGTAAACAGAACTCGGATCCACGCCACCCACTACATCATCATGTGCCAGTTTCCAACCGCCTAAAATTGAGGAAAAGCTTAGCTACGGTGGAGGAACTACCACATGGAACATCCCCCCAAACATACAGGATTGACCTCTGGCAACAAACAGAAGCCAGAACCCCACCAAACAATAGAGTGAAAGACCCCACAGAAATGTTACCAGACGGGGCACTGCTTGACAGGCGGAAGTGGTGCATTCTCAACAAAGCGAGAGCGGGAGTTTGTAGGATGGGAGACAATATGGTGAAGCGGGGTTTAAAGACCAGCGAATCCTGTGAGTGTGGTGAAAGGGTGCAGAACATTGAACACGTTTTGCGCCACTGCCCACTCTCAACTGATTTAACTGACAATGACCTGCTCAACATTAACCAAACAACACCAGAGTGGCTGGCTGTCTGGTGTGACAAGTTATGATGATGATGGAGAAGTTGAAGAACCTGGGCCTCTGTACCTCCCTCTGCAATTGGATCCTCGACATCCTAACCGGAAGACCACAGTCTATGCAGATTGGTGATAATACTCCTCCTTGCTGACGATCAACACTGGTGAGGTGTGTACATAACCCACTGCTCTACTCTCTCTATACCCATGACTGTGTGTCTAGGCACAGGTCAAATACAATCTATAAATTTTCTGATGATACAACCATTGTTGGTAGAATCTCAGTTGGTGACGAGAGGGCGCACAGGAGTGAGATAGGCCAACTAGTGGAGTGGTTCCACACCAACAACCTGGCACTCATCGTCAGTAAGACGAAAGAGCTGATTGAGGCTTCAGGAAGGGTAAGACGAAGGAATACATACCAATTCTCATTCAGGGATCAGAAGTGGAGAGAGTGAGCAGCTTCAAGTTCCTGGGCGTCAAGATCTTTGAGGACTGAACCTGGTCCCAACGTATTGATACAACTATAAAGAAGGCAAGACAGCGACTATACTTTATTTGGAGTTCGAAGAGATTTGGTACATCAACAAATACACTCAAAAACGTATATAGATGTGCTGCGGAGAGCATTCTGATAGGCTGCATCACTGTCTGCTATGAGGGGGGTGGGGGGTGGTGCTACTGCACAGGACCAAAAGAAGCTGCAGAAATTTAGTCGGCCCCATCTTGGGTACTAGCCTACAAAGTACCCAGGACATCTTCAAGGAACGGTGTCTTAGAAAGGCAGCGTCCATTATTACAGACCCCCAGCACCCAGGGCATTCTCTTTTCTCATTGTTACCATCAGGAAGGAGGTACAGAAGCCTGACTTCTCCGTGGATTGTCACCTTGTCGTGGTGGAGAAGCTTGTATGGTCCTGAGATCCCAAGAGCAAGGCTGTCTTGAGCTATGCTCCTGGTAGGATCACCTGTGGCGGTAAGGTCGAGGGTGTGGTCCCTGACAAAGAACAATCCAACCAAGACCTCAACGGTGGAACAGGCAGACGAAGTTACTTCGAACTCAATGGCTGTGAGGACGGATGAAGGCTGCAACATATCCATCGGCTCCAATTGTCATGGTTTCCATGCCATTGGAATCAGTTGGTTGATTTGTGAAGTATCGTGTGCTTCTTGGAGTGCAAGATCAAGTACACGTTAAACAAATACATGCACAGGCGTCTTCGCTCTGTGGGCCACTTCTTCAGAACAAAGACCATCATCCTCAACCTCAAGGAATAGCCACGACGATGACAGATGACAGAAGCCTGAAAGTACATACTCAGTGATTCAGGAACAGCTTCTTTCACTCTGCCATCCGATTCCTAAATGGACATTGAACCCATGAGCACGACCTCACTTTTTAAATATATATAATTTCTGCTTTTGCACAATTTTAATCTATTCAATATACATATACTATAATTGATTTACTTATTTGTTTGCATTTTTTTCTTCTATATTATGAACTGCTGCTGCTAAGTTAACAATTTTAACGCTACACGCCGGTGATAATAAGCCTGATTCTGATTCTGAGGTTAACTTGCCAGTTGAGTTGGTGGTGAGGAAGGCAAATGCAATGTTAGCATTCATTTTGAGAAGACTACAATCTGATAGCAAAGATGTAATGCTGAGGGTTTATAAGGGATTGGTCAAACCATACTTTGAGTATTGTGTGTAAGAAAGGATGTGCTGGCATTGGAGATGGTGCAGAGGAGGTTTGTGAGAATGATTCTGAGAATGGAAGGCTTATCATACGAGGAAGGCCCTGGGCCTCTACTCACCGGAGTTTAGGAGAATGGAGGAGGGGGGATCTCACTGAAACCTATCAAACATAGAAAGGCCTAGATAAAGTGGATGTGGAGAAGATGTTTCCTATACTGAGTAAGTCCAGGATCAGAGGGCACAGCCTTAGAATGAAGAAATATTTATTTAAAACAGAGATGAAGAGGAATTTATTTAACCAGAGGGTAGTGAACCTATGAAATTCATTGCCATAGACAGCTATGGAGGGCAAGTCATTGGGTATATTTAATGCAGAAGTTAATATGTTCTTGATTAGTAAGGGCATCAAAGGTTATGTGGAGAAGGCAGGAGAATGGAGTTGAGACAGAAAATAAATCATCCATGATGGAATGACAAAACAGACTCATTGGGCCAAATGGCCTAATTCTGCTCCTGTGCCTTAGTTGTTGTGCTCTTATTACTATTGGCTGAAGTCCTCAAGCTCCCAATTTAGGATCGATATGAATATTATATCCTCAGAAGAACTGTAGTACTTCTACCAAGCGGCTCGCCACAAGGACAATGAGGGACAGACATTAAGTACTTGCCTTGCCTATGATGCTTATCAATGAACAAAGCAGAGAGATCATTCTGAGCTTGTAGCAACACCAACAAATGATCAGAGCTTCTTTCTCCTACTCTTTATTTGCTTGGTACCAGAAAAAAATCTCATGTTTACTTCTGAAAAATACTTTGAGGCATTTTCCTGTGTCAGAGGAGTAACGTAAATACAATTTACTTCTGTTGTGATGATACAATTGCATTTGAGTCAACTGTACTGCGATTGTCAGCCGCACAGTAGGTGCAGTGCTGTCTATGGTGGCTTGTAGCTGCAGATGCACAGAAACAGAAACAAACCAGTTAAATTTACAATTGCATGGGTGTGTTGAATGTGTGACAAATCCGTGCAGATTTATACCTAGCATTATCTGTAGAATGCCCTGAAAAGAAATAAAGAGCTGTACGAAATGTGAAATTGTTCTTCTCCTTTCTCATTCTCCCAGTATGCCATCATTGCTGCTTTAAGACTGCAGGTCTTTAATCAGTTTATAAATGCAACCCTGAATTTTTAGTCAGCTGTCGCTTTAATTCTCCTTCCGACTCCCAGTCTGACCTGTTACTCTTTGGTTCCAACACAGGTCCAACATAAGCTTAAGGACTATCCTTCATCCTGTGTATTGAACATAACAGTTTCAAATAGCCAACCTTTCTAGTTTGCACCAAAACTAACCAGCATTCCCCGTTACTTCAGATTTCAAACAATTGTGTTCTGCATCTGACAGTTCCAACTGTTCTTCTGCTCCTATATCGTTAACTGCCAGCACAAAAAGCAATTGTTGCCAAGACAACCTTAATCCCCACCACATCACAAACATTCCCTCTCTCCACAATCCCACTCTGTCACTTAAAACAAGCCTGTTTTCTCTCTTTTCTAGTTCCAATAAAAGGCAATGAAATATTAACCTGAAATATTAACTATGTTTCTCCCTCCACAGATTCTTTCTGATCTGCTTGGTATTGCTAGCTCTTCCTGTTTTGTTTCATATCCTTTAACTAACCTGCACAGATCAGATTTATACTTTCTCATTGTTTCCTGAACAGATTTCAGCATTATTATCCATTGTGGATAACAAGCTAACACAGAAATCCCAGAGATTTTTTTTAAAGATGTTAATGCATGGCTACAGATTTTTAGTTTCTTTGTAATCCCCCTCATACTAATTGTTAGGTTGAGAGAGATTTGATACATATTGGACAGTATGTACTGTGTTCAGCATCAGGCATGAAAATACAATTTTGTATTCAAACCTCCAGAAAAGTTGGTCTAATAATTAATGCTAATTTTAACATAAAAATTATCAAGCTAATAGGCAATACTTTGACACCTAACACCTTTGATTTTGAGGATTGTAAGCAGGGCTTTATTTAAGAGAGCAAATTTCATTGCATATCAGTGGCAATGAGTTCCTTAAAGGCACCCATTATCTGAAGAATCTCCCCAAGCTTAATATTACAACACACCGTTAAAAACATATTGACAAATTTTAATAAGACACTGAAAGAAAATTGTTCTCAGGAACACATTGATCTTAATTATAGCAACCAGAAGCTACACTCAGAACAACTAAAGGGACACTGGAGAAAATAATGGATCAGCTTGGTTACCATGGCAAAGTTCCTAATGGGAGCTTCTTGTTATCAAATTTCTCTCCGACTAAATGCGGCTTTCTTCTGTCAGATATGAAATAGAGAAGAAACAAAATATAAAGTGTACATTAGCCATTATTAATCCCAATTGTGAAACTAGTTTCAAGAAATAATGGTGAAAGGCCTGTTATCTGCACAATCAGTTGTGTAAATTAAGCCATGCAGTGGGGGTGAACAAATTTCCAAGTGATGCAGATCCTGTTGAAGGGTCTCAGCCTGAAACGTCACTGTTCATACTTTTTTCCATAGATGCTGCCTGACCTGCTGAGTTCCTCCAGCATTTTGTGTGATTAAGATCCGTGATATTTTTGATAACCTCTTTCACAGTCTAAAATACCCCTGATTTCAGTGCTATCTGCATGCTTACTAACCACACCTGTCTTTCCTCTTAACTGTGCAATCAGCTGTATTCAAAAGCTGAGCTGGTACACCAAGCTGTACTCAAAGGCAATGCCTGTATATACGGCTGTGATCTGTTCAGCTTGGTGTGTTCACTGTGAGTGGTTGTGTGTTTGTACGTGTTGATTTGTTTGTCCTGTGGATGTATATACCAATATGTATTAAAAGAGGGTGCTTGTACGGACAGTTGTGTTCACAGAAAATGTCTGTATGAAAGAAAGGGTCAATCATTCACTTTGAAGTTGACTGTTCCGATTTGGCCTTAGCTCCACTTCTCTGCCTCCTCCCCATAACATTTTCTCCACTATAGACAAAAAAGCATTTCTTAGCTATGAATGTATTCAATGATTCAGCCTCTATGCTTCATGACCCTAGGTTAAATAACTTCTATAAATGGCTCCCAGAGTAGCTGAGAAGGGAGAGGGCAGGAGGAAGGTTGGGAAGATGGGGGTGGCAGAACAAACAAGGGGAAGTTGACAAGCATGCGAAAGAGAATAGCTTGCAGAGATAAGAGGGAAAGTGAGGCTGATCAGATTGAGTTAAGGACCAGCATATATTTGATGGGCCAAATGTATTCCTTTTACGTCGTGACAGAAAATGAGAAAGAAAACAAACATATCTCCAGTTCACTACTGTGGCTTCATAGCAAGGCATCCTCTGAGACTGACCCATCCCCCCCACACCACCCAAAACCCTTTTCCATAAACACCAAAACCTGACCCTTTACTAATTCCTTGGCTCCAAACCTCCTCTGATCCCCATTACCTCTCACGTCCCTGGGCAGCTTAAGCCTGGATTTTCCTGATACATTCATATGTACTCCACAATGCTGGAGCTTGCATTAGAAGCAACTTTCCACATGTAAGTCATGCTCTGTGATATGATCATAGGTTCACACACCACAGAAACAGGCTGCTTGGTTTCCTGTATCCATGCCAACCATCAGGAACCTATCTATATTAATCGTATTTACCAGCATCTGGTCAATAGCCTGCTATGCCTTGTTGATTGAATGTATCTGTAGATGCTTTAAGAGTACTTGCTTCCATCACCTGATCACACAGCGCATTCCAGGTTGCTGCTGCCCTCTGAATGAAACCGTCTTTCCTCATATCCCCTCTTACTCTTTGCTTTAAACCTACAGTACGTCCTCTTGTTTTGTTGCATCTCTGCCACGAGGAGAAGATTTTATTTATTTAGCAATATAGCGTGGAGTAGGCGTTTCCGACCCGTTGAGGAACAGCACCCCAGCAACCTCCTACAAACCCTATCAACCCTAACCTAATCAAGGGACAATCTACGATGACCCATTAACCTAACTCCCTCTTTGGTCTGAGGGAGGAAATTGGAGGACCCAGAGAAAACCAAGGCATTTCACAGGAAGGACATACAGAGGCTCCTTATAGAATGCACCGGAATAGAACTCTAAGCTTCAGAACACCCTGCGCTATAACAGCATCGCACTAACTGCTACGCCACCGTGTCATTCCATAAGATAATTATGTAATATTTACATACCTTTTTCAGGCTTTACCCGTTTTTATTCCTAAATCCTTTTTTGACTCTCTGGGCTCTATTTTATCCTCCTATATATTGGAAAAATAAAAGTCCTCGATTGAATAAAGTCCATCTCCAGGAAGTTAAAAAGAATGGAGGTTTAGCTTTACCAGATTTTAGGTTTTATTACTGAGCAGCTAATATACAGAATCATACATTTTGGTTATATTATATTAATCATGATGACTGACCAGGGTGGGTATCTTTAGAAGCTAACTGTTAATTAATTTTATATTATCTCTCTTTTTGGATGTTCACTTCCTTTATCCTTAAGTAAAATAACTGAAAATGTGGTAGTCAAACATACTTTGAGAATTTGGATACAATTTAGGTAACACTTTGGTCTATTGAGATTTTCCCTTTCTAGTCCCATTTTTCTTAATTTTTTTTAAGCCTTCTATGACTGATGTAGTTTTTAAACAATGGGATGGATTGGACATTACATGTTTCCAGGATCTGTTCTCTGGAGAAAGTCTTTCTTCGTTCGAACAACTGTCAACTAAATATAGTTTACCAAAAACCCATTTTTTCAATACTTAAAAATTAGAGACTTTCTGCAATCTCAATTATATACAATTCCTAATAGTCCTGATAAGAACATATTAGATGAAATTCTTAATATGAAATCATTCTATCATGGTTCAATATCCAATATTTATCATATGTTGATGGGAATGAGAAATGATTCTTTAGACAAAATCAAAAATCTTTGGGAACAAGATTTACAGACTTCAATTTCTGAAGAAACTTGGAATGAAATTTTTAAATTGGTTAATACTTCATCGTTATGTGCTCGTCATTCCCTCCTACAATTTAAAGTAGTCCATAATGCTTATATAACCAAGGATAAGTTATCTCGTTTTTATATGGATATATCTCTCTACTGTGATAGGTGTAACAATGGAGAAGCTTCATTTATTCATATGTTTTGGACATGCCCACGTCTTGGAAGATATTGGAAGGAAGTATTCCAAACTTTTTCTGTACTCTTTAAAGTAAATTTTAAGCCTAATCCTTTGACTGCCACATTTGGTATTGTTGGAGGGGAAGATATCATTTTGAAGACATCTGATTTGCACATTCTGGCTTTTCTCGCTTATGTCTAGGAGGGCGCTTTTGCTTAAATGGAAGGATGCTGTTCCGCCTAATCGTGCTCAGTGGTTACGGGATGTTATGGCATGCTTAAATTTAGAAAAGATTCATTGTTCAATTTCTGAATCTAACCAAGATTTTCAAAATTTGTGGGGGCTGTTTTTAAATTATTTTCATTATCTTCGATTTCCTGTTAAAATACAGAAGCTGGTTATTAGCATATTTTATTATCTGATGAGATTTTTTTCTTTAGCAAACAGCTTCGACTTTGGTAGTGGGTATAATTTTTTTAATATAAAATTGTTCCTATTCTAACATATGAATTAATCTAATCTATATGAATATAGGCTAAGGAGTTTGTTAATGTGATTCATATAATGTATCTGGTATTGTTACATTTTTTCTTTTGTTTTATAATATGTACTTTCTTGGACTCTGTATTCTTCTATGTAGAAATTAATAAAAATATTGAAAAAGAAGAAAGAACATTTACTTTCGTTTCGTACCATCATTCATGTGGCATTGAATTCCCAGTAGTGCTCTCTCAAACAAGCCATTTGTTGGCCTTCCGAAATCTGAACACTTTCCCTCTCTGTACTGATTCCTTTCAATTTTTAAGTTGGCATGGAAAGGTTTCTTCACAATAGACATCTGTGCAGAGAGTTTAATCCACAGGCTGTCTCGCATTCAACTCAGGTTTAATGACCTGTCAGTTGGATCAATAAGATATCATCCATAAAATTTTTCCCATCAGCTCTTATCACAGTGATGGTCTTTATGTATCTGTTCTTTGTTCAGATTCTCTCACTTTAACTGCCCCCATTAACCCATCAACTGGATCACCTGTTTACAGCTTATTCCCATGGCAACACTGACTTTACCTTATCAAGAATATTCTCTTTGCCTCTTTGATCCATCCTTGATCCTATCTGCAACTTAAAAATCAACTTGTTTTCTCTCTTTCTCATTTCTGAAGAAAGGTTTTCAAACTGAAACATTATCTCTTTTTTTTTCTACATTTGTTGCCGGACATGCTGAATATTTCTAAAATTTTCTGATTTTATTTTAAATTTCCAGAATCTTCAAATTGTTTATTTTTAGTTTTCATTTTTTATCACTGTTGAGATGAGAATCAGGAGACTTTGCTTGTTGGAATGCTAACAGGAATCTGGAAGAAATTGCAATTTTCTCATGGTATGTTTAGAAATTATATTAGAAGGAATATAATAGAAAAATCTTAACACTTAAACTAATTTGGCATAATTTATTTAAAATTTATTTTTAAGTGATCACAGCTAAGAAGTTCAGTTTGAAAACTTAACCCAACCCAATAATTTGTGGTTGCAGGTCATTTCTTAATGTGTTAGTTATTTTGGTATCAGTGCAAATATAACTTGCTTTTGCTTTTGGTGTTTTGCAAAGTTCAAATTATCTTAAGAATATGCTCATTTCAAAATTAATGCATTTTTGCATAGCAAATGTATATTTTTACCCAAAAATACATTTTCAATTAAAAGAAGACATTTGGTAAAGGTCAGCATGCCAGGTAGCATCTGTGGAAGGGGACACAGGTCAGTGTCCTTTCATCAATACAGATTCAATTTTCCACAGGATTTGTTTGTTGCCTTTGAAAATTAGTTATGATTTGATTTATTGCAACACCTTCAAAAAATATGAACATTAAGACTAGAAAATTATCACTTCAGAATAAGAATAGCTCATTTCTAGGCTAATAATAAAGATAATAATTTTCATGAGAAGATGATGCTCATAAAGAAGATTTAGTGGAAGATGAACTCAATGAGAAACAGTGGGTAAGAGAAATGTGCTTCTTGTGATGCTTCAAATTCCAGCAGTCTTTTGTGTCACTGCTGAAGAATCTCAAGTGGGTAGGGCAAGCTCCTAAAATGGAAGAATGGGGTTCAGTTTCTATTCCACAACCCATTGTACAAACTTTGGATAGGGACTGAGAGAGCAAATCTTTACAGAATTTCCACCTCCTTACCTTATGGTTGTTGACGTCATATAGCAGCGAATTCCTAGCTCTGAATGAACTGAATTCAGCATGGATTTTTATCTGAGGTATTCATTAAGTTGAAAAAAACAGCCATGGGCAAAAAGCGGAAAAAAACAAACTAGAATAATTTACATTCAATATTAAAGTATTGCAATGTAAGAAGGCAACTAACAAAAATGGAAGGACATAATTATTACTGCTAATTGATGCAAAACTAAAACATCGTATGTTCCTTGTAGAAAAATAAAATGTAATTTAAAATAGATATTCATTGTAAAGATCCGACTAGTCGCTATTGATCCTAGCTGAAGGTAGGCATCAATTACTAGCTATTATATAAACATAGATCAACTGTGATCACAGGATGGTGAACTATTTAATGTTACCTCATCAGAACAAAATAAAGCTCTAGGGTAAATTGGCTATTATTCACATTTTTCATAATCATTTATAACTCCTAAGTACACAAAGGTTGAAAATTAATTTAAAATGTCTACTAACTCTGACTCTTAGAATTATTATTCAGATTTAAGAGCACAAGCTATTACATAATAAAAATATCATTAAATGTGATTACAAAGAGATTACAGTCATTTTATTTGTTAATGTTTGCCATGATCAAAGCTATGTTTCCCAGTACCTTGGTCTTCATAGTGAAGTCAGTGAGATGAAACAATTGCATACATGTCAGCATAGAGGCACAGCTGGTAGAGGCATCACCTCGTAGTTCAGGATTCAGTCTAGCTTATGGACTCTCTGTGTGGATTTTGTATCGTCTTTCCGCGGCCATGTGAATTCCCCTCGTGATTTGATACCCTCTCACATCCTAAAGATGTACAGGTTGGTAGGTTAGTTGGCCCTAGTGTGTCAGTGAGTGGTAGAATTTAGATCTGAGGGATATATAGGATAATAGATGAGTGCTTGTCAATGTTGTCTCAGTGAGCTGAAGGGTACGCTTCCATTGTATGACTCCACAAAATTACCTGGCTACTGTTGAATTTATCAGAATGGAACAGTGCTGGGGAAGTAAGCAAAGTGTATAACTGACTGCTTCTCACAAGGTTTATAGCCTGTTTTATATCTGCTTAAATACCTGCTGCCAGTTGGTATTGTGTAAGGCAACGACAGCATGATTAACACCAGTCATCGTTTATCTTACCCCTTCTCGTTGCCTTGAACAGGAAATGATGGACTATATCCCTGAGCTGCTTTAAACCTGTAGTTTGATATAACTGGAAGTCTCAGGAATAAGAAACTGAAGCAGAAAAAATCAGCCCCACACACCTGCACTGCCATTCAATAAAATCGTGGCCTAACCTCTACTTTATATTTCCTCTACTAACCCCAGTGGCATACTATGTTAAGAGTGCCATATTTTTAATTATTGCTTTTTACTAGGTTAATCCCTGTTTGCCCACCATATTTTAGCTAAGAGCCAGTAATATCATGAAGGATCCCATACACCCTGCTCATGGACTGTTTGTCCCACACCCATCACCAAGGAGGCTACATAGCATCTACACCAGGACCACCAGACTCAAAAAGTTACTTTCCCCAATTACTGTTGATCAGTAATGCTGATCAACACCTCCACCCACTAATTCCACCACTACTTTATTATTTCCTGTCAGTCACTTTATGTGACTTTATGGGCATATCTATGTGTATAAGCTATCTTAAGTTTTTATATATATTGTGAGTTTTTTAGTATTATATTGTGTTCTTTATCTTCTGTATTTTTTGTGCTGCAAGAGATCTGGAGTAACAACTATTTCATGCTCTTTACGCTTGTGTACAGGACATTAAACAATCTTGAATGCAATTTTAAAATAGTAATCTTCCAATTACAATTCTTCCTGGTTATCTCAATAACGGGTAAATGGCACATCACCCACACCCTATTAAATTAAATCTTTGATCAATGAGTGAATGCCTTTTTTCTGCTTTTTCTTTGCACTTAATTCCAGCTGTAGAATACCCACACAGAAGTCACAAAGGTCATAAAAGTTAAAGGCACTATTCAGGGTGCGATCTGAATACTGCAGTATATGAACATGCCTAAATTATGACCACAGAATGAAATAATCTTCTGCCTTTAAATCGATAAATTGGTTAGTCAGGTTCTTATTGTCACATGTACTGAGTTACAGTAAAAAGCGTTGTTTTGCATGCTATCCATGCAAATCATTTCAGCACATCAGTGCATTGAGATAATACCAGGGAAAATCAGTAACAGAAGGCAGAATAAAACGTTACAGTTCCAGAAAAAGAACAGCCGGACAATAAAGGGCAAGGCCATAGAGAGAAAGATTGAAGTCAAGACGCCATTTTATTATACTTGGGAACTATTAAATAGTCTTAAAACGGTGGTAAAGAAATTATCCTTGAACTATGATTGAATATGTTGAGTATTAAGACTGGAAGGTGTTATGGTAAAGAGATAAAAATGTAATATTTTAAGAAAATGAGAAACTTGTCTTTCTGGATATGTTCTCATGATTGGAACACATCTAATAACATTTAATTAAATATTAACATTTGACATTTGGTAATGTTCCAATGTTTGGAACCCATCTAATAAGAGATGCACAGATGTACAGTGGACAATATTCTAACTGGTAGCATTACAACCTGGTATGAAAACATGAAAACACAAAGTCCAGGAACAGAAATGTCTACAGAATGTGCCAGTGCATCACTGACTAATCCATCCCAATCATTCAGAATGTCTAGATTCTGGAGTACTGCCAGAAGAAAGCAGTGTCCATTATCAAAGACCGCCACTGTTCAGGCAATGCTTGCTTCTCACTAGTGTTATCGGGAAGGAGGTACAGGAGCCTTAGATCCCATACCACCTGGATCAGAACCAGTTATTACCATCAAACACACGAGGCTCCTGAACCAGTGTGGATAACTTCATTCAGCTTAACGCTGAACTGATTTTACAACCTCTGGACTCACTTTCAAGAACTCTACAACTCATGTTCTCACTATTATTTATTTATATTTTTCATTTTGCACAGTTTGTTTTCTTTAGCCTTTGTGTGTAGTTTTTCAGTAAATCTATTGTATTTCTCTATTCTATTGTAACTGCCTGCTAGAAAATGAATCTCATGGTCATATATGGTGACAAATATTTGCTTTGATAATAAATTCAGTTTGAACTTCAAACTAACATTCCCTACTAAGCTTGCTGCTTCTTTCAGAAGCCTAGTGCTTCTGAAATCATTTCCATTAATTGTTGGTGGATCTTTATACAGTATTGGGTCAGGAAACATTACTTCAATCACTAGTCTTCCCACAAACATAAAACTAGGGGGTTAGAAGCACGAATGTCTTCTGGAAGTTTAATTTTGCACTGCTATCTTCCACAATACCAGTAGACACTTTCAAAGATTGAGTTTATAATTCTTCTAACTTTTGATATTATTCATAAATGGAGCTATGGGCAGTTTGCAACATGTATTTTAAATAATTAGACCCAGATATAATGCAGAGTTTCAAAAGAATAGACAACTCTAACCTACCAATATAAATTCAGTGGTTTAATTAACAGTACCTTCCTTATTTATTAACAACTTATACTAATAATATTGCACTAGCTTCATATTGCTTCACAACATTTTAAATAATACTATATGGTTAAATTAGCAAATGTATTTTCTGAATGTTTCTTTATCCAAATGAAAAGGTCACTTGGCATTTCAAATCTTATTTATTAAATATCTATTTTACATGAAATCAATTTCCCAGGATTGCTTAGCCTTCAAGTTGCACTAGGCTTAGTTTTAAATCAATATATTACACCCCTACCTTTTGAAAATGTGCTTCACATGAACGAAAGCCAGAAATTTACTCAATCCATATTTGATCCACGTGTCCTATAAATGTGAGTATTTGATTGGTATCATGTTTATACGTTAACTTTACTTAAAAACTGTTCATTTGTTCATGCTGTCTAAAGGATTTTACAACTTGCACATCAATTTAAAATAGCTTTAAAGGAAGGATCAATCATTTACAGGTCATTTCTAGCATTGAGTGCTTTCACTTCATAGATTACCAAATAATCTGGTTTCGGAGACAATTTTTGTTTAAGCAGTATTTGGAAGAAGATGCTATTTCCATAATGACAAACCACCTATCAAATTGCTTATGTCATTTAATTGAAGGCAATGCTGAAACTGATCTGTATTTTCTACTAATTGGATTAATTTACTACATGTGAAATCCGGGTAAGTGTGATGTAGACGAGGGTGAACGTTTCTTAAAAGTGAATCTTAGGTGACTGTTGACCTATATTGCACCACACTTTGCCTGTAATCATTTTGACGAAGTCCATATCGATAAAATATAATAGACAACTGTGTCCTATTAGTAAAATTTCTTCTACAAACAAAGTTGGATATTGATGCAATCATGAGATCCAATATGCTTTAAATTTACTGTACTGAAGCCAAGAAACGGGTAGCACATTTCAATTATGTCAATTCTAAGTAGATATCTTTTGATATACAGCACAAAGACTTTCCATTAGAATATTTGGTTTATATATATGTACTATTACCTGAAGGAATTCACATTATGTTGGTAGTCTTGCAAATGTTTGAGTCAGAATTTTTTTGATGTATCAAACTGTACTCAGTCATAGAACATAGAACAGTATGGCAAAAGAACAGGCCTTGCTTTCTTTTGGACTACCCTGGTGAGGCTAAGAGGGGAATCTTGACAACTGGGCACCCTAAGATCCTAACACCTTCCCTCCAGGCTTGTGCCCTTGAAGGGGTAGAGAGAAATGGTGAAGTTTAAAAAAAGGCAGAAAATGGACAAATTCACAGGTTCACATAAATAAAAAAAAGCAGGTATGGTTGGCTACATTGGAAAGATAGATATGTTTGATTACACAAAAGATAACTGGATATTATATACTGAACAGACAGCTATATTTTAAAGCAAATGGAATAGCCAATGAGAAGCAAGTACCAACTGGAGGGGCGGAGCTACGATGGCACTTAACAGCAACTCCTTTGAGTTTTTCTCTGGAAACACTTTAATTTCTACTTTTAATATTTCTGTTTTTTTTTTCTTTTCAGAGTAGATGGAGTTCTGTTGGAGACTGTCCTAGAGTGACACTCAGATTTCAGTTCTTTGCTGTTGCGGAACCCACATCAGGTGGCGCACGACCAGCCATTTTTTGATATCTCAAGGATGCAGCCGAGAAGACAAGTATGCCTTTGGGGTTCCAAGGCTTCACCGCCCTGTGCCGGTGCTGCTGACTGAAGCAATGTGAGAGAAAACGTAATAATGGGAACAGGGGTGTCAGGGGCCCTATACACGGTAAATCTCATGCTCGCTCTCCTTCTCCCTCTCGCTGGTGGGGAGGGTCTTTTGCCCATTTTCAAGTTGGAGAACTCAGGGAAAAAATGTGATGTAGTAGACTTTATCATTGTAAATCCGCAAATTGCTTTGTTTATGTCTCCCTGTGACTGTGAAAGGGGAACACCTCTCTGTCCCTTTATTGGGAAGAGAGAGAGAGCCTGTGCATTTGGAATTGCCGGGTGAACAATTAGTTTTTGTTGTACTAGAGATGATGACTTGACAGCTCCCACCAAACCAGCCGAAATGAACTTTGCTGATATTGTAAAAAGTAATTCAGAGACATTTAGAACTGAAACTTTTGTTGATTGCAGAATGTGGTTGATTCATAAGTGAAATCAAAAGGAAGAGCAGTCCATTTCAGCACACATGGCTGAATTGAAAAAAAAAATCTGAGTATTGTTAGTTCAGTAATGAGCTTAATGATGCACTGAAAGATAGTTTATTTTGTGGAACCTTACAAGAAAGCATTTAAAAATGGCTCCTAACTGAACCACAACTTATATTTAAAAGGACAGTTGAAATAACTGTATCAATGGAAACAGCAGACAGAGACACATTTGAATTGCAGTCAGGAATGAAAGTGAGTATGAACAACATTGCAACATCCAAACAAAAAATTTTCAGGCCAAATAAATTGTGTTCCTATTGTGATAGGGGCTCATATACACCAAACTAATGCAGGCTTAAAGGCAAAACTTGCAGAAAAATGTAACAAAGTAGGACACATAAAAAATCATTTTGGGTAGCAAAAAGTAAATGGACTGCACAGGGAGGAGTTAAAACTAAAAAGTCAAATTGCAGTTTTAAAAATATTATGCTGTTGATGAAATAGCTGACAATGATGAGTGTGACACATGACTGAGTAGCCTTAAGATTTAAAATGTGAAAACTAACTATAGACAACCAATATGACTAACATCAGAAATGAATGGAAAATTAAATAAGATAGAATTAGACACTGGCTCAGCTTTTTCTTTCATTCCACAATATCAGTTTGAATGGCATTTCACAGATACTAAGCAAAAGCTTGCAAGTACCCAGCTAAGAACTTATACAAGAGAAAAAAGTAATTTCTGTGGGAATGACATCTGTAACAGTGAAATGTAACAATCAACAAGCCACTTTTGGCTTTATGAGGTAAAATTAGGAGGGCCAGTTTCAGTGGGGACATGAGTGGCTGAGACAACTACAACTTGAATGGAGATCCATTCATCATATAGCCTTCAATAGACTCAACTGAAAGCAAATTAAGGAAGGCACTGGATTATGCAACAACTGTTTCCATGCTGTACTCCATGAGCTATCGCCAAACAGAGGGCAAAAAGGAGTTGGTGCCAACATCTGACCCTCGAGGTGGAAAGCAAATTGGACCAAGAAAGGACCATGCTGTTCAGAGGAATCTGGCAGCTCTCTCCCATTGGCTGGCTTTTGTGTGATGGAATTGACTTCTGGTTTTGGGTGCATCAGGGGTATAAGAATACTTGTGTGCAAGACCCTCTGTCTCTTTTTCCATTTCAGACTGTGCTGTGACCAAGGCTGAAGGACCATTGGGAAAGTGTACAGCAGAAGGGAGGGCCCACGTGCACATTTAGTTAAGTACCTATTTGTTGACTGTTTAGTATTTTAGTTGAATAACTGAGAAACTTAACAAAGTGCCTGTAGAGTTAAAAGTGCTATTGAATGTTATTGAATGGGGGGGGGGGTTGTAGTTAGACAATTAGTTGTTTGACTTAGATGTTTGGTTGAGTGTTTCACTGTTTGTTTTTCAATAAACAGTTAACGTGTTTACTCACAATCAGTATCTTCTGTCCCACTGACCGAATCTGCAAATCCTCTTCCATGTAACATTTGGCGTAGTCAGCAGGATTCAGTGAGCTTCACAGGAGTTTAAAATGTTCAGGGGTAAGGGCAAGTGAGAGGACCCCTCGTGTGAGGAGTGGCAAGTCATGGGGTGGACTGACAGTGCTGCTGGGTTCTACAGTCTTGCAGATCACAGCACTCCCGTAGATTGGTCTGGCAAATTGGACTCTTACAGGGAGAAGACTGATAAGACTGTCCATGTTGAACAAAGTAGGGTTGCCAGACAAAAACGTGAGCCAGATGAGTACCTTTTGGCTGCTGGCAGACATTACAAAGCAAAACAATTGCACAGAGGGGGCAGGAGATAGTAAACCTAAAGAACGAGGTGGAGGTACTGCACCAGCGCTGTAACACCATAGGGGAAGCTACCTGGGTAGTACTGACCCAGGCCAAAGAGATGGAAGACAAGGATGCAGAGAGAGCTTTTCAGCTGGAGAAGGTGCTTCTGTTATAGGCTGCCCTATGGGCTAATTGGCAACAGGATCCAATTGAGATCCAAGCCTCGATGCTGCAGGGTGATTATCCTAACATGTGGATGGGAGATGGGGATATCGGACTGGATAGTGAGGATGGGGAAGAGAGAGTAGAGAAGAGTCCTATTATTCTCCCTCAAAATGATCACCCACCCTCCCTATACACCCGAGACAGTACAGGCCACATCGGTGACCATTTGGTCTCATGCCTGGCATCGGAGGCTTCGACACATGATCCTTTTGACTCTCAAGGGACAGGAGGAAGACGGGGAACGTGCAAGGTGTCGTATAATGGATTCCTCCAAGACTACAGCTGCTAAGGAGTTCTCCAATAACAAACTGGTGGGTTTGGGGGATAGGTACAGGGAGAAGCTGGGAGAGTCTCTGGCCATGTGGTTGTTGAGGATATGGAATGAGGAGGGTACTGGAGTGAGTCTAGCAAATAGAGAGATAGGTGCCCTAGAGGAGCTGTCATCCCGACACATAGCCAATAACTCCCTCAGGATGCCACTTGCTCGTCTTGAGGATAATAAATCCTTCTGAGAATAGGTTCAGGTACCGTTCCTTCTTTGAGTGGGATTTAAAGCCCTGGGCAGAGTGGATCACAGTAGAGGAAGGGACCAGTGGGCCCCAATTACAGGGTTATATAGCAATGGTGATAGACTGCCAAAGGTTTCTGAACTAAACCTGGTAGGGCATGTGGTTATGACTGCAATTATAGGGTTATATAGCAATGGTGATAGACTGCCAAAGGTTTCTGAACTAAACCTGGTAGGGCATGTGGTTATGACAGCAGCTCCCCACTTGAAATGGATGATGCGCTGGCCAAAGGAGAATGTTCAGTGATGGATGGCACCGATGTACACGAATGCTGAGCACACCATCATTCCAGGTAATCCTGACATTTGGCAGGGTCCCAGGGTGACAATAGAGAACTTAAGGAGACCCTTTCCTCCTGCCTGTGACGTTACCTGCAGGTGGACATTGGACCAGGACAGCAAGGACCCATGGCTGCCCTGGTGGCAGCATCTCCTGAGTGTGCTCAGTGTATGAATATGCTGAGGCTAGATCTCTGCAAACAGGTGGGGATCATTCTACTTTTGGGGTGGCCTGGGCAAAGTACTGGTGGGATTGGCCAAGTGGGAGACTTTGGTAATTCCTCTCACTTGTAGGGTGGTCAATACCAAACAGTACTGGTTCTTGGGAGGCGAGATTGGGGTAACTGTAGCTGCCTTTCTGTGGGAGGGAGTCATTCACCCTGCCATGTCCCCTATAACAGCCCTGAGCAGTCGAGCGAAAAGGTGGATGGGACGTGGTGTTTGACAGTTGACTATCGATGGTTGAATAAGCAAGAACCACCCCTTGCAGCAGATGTCCCAGATGTAATGACCATTATTGACGGAGGAGGTAAAGAGGGGAAACATTGGTATGTGGTAGTGAACCAGGCCAATGTCTTTTACTCCATTCCCCTGAGGACCACTTTCCCTTCACATAGGAGGGTCAGTAGTACATCTTTGCTACCTCCCCCAGCGGTATGTACGTACTACCACGTCGTTCCACAGCATGGTGAATGGAAGTCTCAGTAGCATGAGCAAAACTGGGAGGAACATGGGCAACCTCTCTGAGACGTCCTTATTGGAAACATATTTCAAGGGATGCACACCAGCGGCAGATTGTGATCCATTGTTTAGGTGCTGACACCTCTCGAGACACTAAGGAGGCCGTACATATCACTGCTGTCGATGGAACATCGCAGATCAGGATTGCCATGGTGTATTCTGAGGAGAAGGACCACAGTTACCTGGCAGTCTGGGCACGCAGAGGAGAGTGGCCACTTAGAACGGGACCTGACGAGGAAAGGGGCAGAGGCTCGAGGGGTGGCACTAACTTATCAGCCCAAAGCAGCAGCCGTAAGTTTCCTGACCTGCCAAAACGTTAAGTCTAGTGGATAGCCAGCGAGTAGCTTGGGGCACATCCGAAGGGGTATGGGAGCTGGTCAGATATGGCAGAGAGATGATATTAGGCCTCTGCCACGATAAAGTAAAATGCAGCATGTGCTGACCATAGTCAATACGTATTCCAGAGTCCTGGTGGTGGTGACATGTGATTACGCTGACCAGGAAAACACAATAAAAGAGTTACAGCACCTATCATCCATGAAAGCGATCCCCTGAGTGACTCAATTAGACAAAGCCTCACATTTTGTGGGAGCTAAGGTCCAGGATTAGGCCACGGAATCTTGCATTTCCTGGGTGTTTTACATTCCATATTATTTACAGGCAACAGGGCTGTTCAAACCAATTAATTGGTTGTTGAAGCCATAGATTAAGGTCTTGACCCCTACCTGTACCCTTGAGGAGTGGCTGGGTGAGCTGAAGCAAGTGGTGAACCTCCTGAACTCCGGGCAAGCGAGTCCGGATGATTCCGTGATTTCCCATCATTCAGCAGTGCCCACCCTCCAAAGCTAGAGGAGGTGGAGATGTAGGAGGGATCTGGGAAGGTTTGGGAGCAGCAACCATCAGGGAGGGTGGGGGGAGATTGTGTCATGTAGACTGGGGAACACGTGGTGGGTGGCCTTACCGGGAGAATCAAGAATGTCATGTCATGAATGAAATTGAGTGTGCGTCTCCCTACATTGCAGAATGGTGAAGTGGTGGCCATTGGCGGCAGTGATGATGATGCTAATCTGTGACGGGAGGTCCTATAACACATTCCTGTGGTTGGCTTATGAAAATGCAAACAGGAACATCCTGTTGGAATGTTGGTTTGTATGAGGACTTCAATTCAAGCCACAGGAGGGATACCATTAATGACAAGGGAAGAAGAGGATCTTGTCCAGCCTCACTGACTTAGTATTCTGTTTTGGGGGTAATAGAGAGGGGGTAGTCCAGTCCAGCAACCTCACCCAATCGTATAATGACAGTCTTAAAGAACTTGAGCATTCGTGACCCCAGTGAAGTGAGTTTTTAAAGGCCCAGTATTACCCTGCTTACGACTTGCTTCATCCTGGGACGACTGTGTCTAAGTAGAATGGTACTCTGAAGGTGGGTGCTCCCCTGGACACTCAGTGGCACTTACTGGAAATGCGGGTCCCGGCCCTACCCGTGCCTCCCCACAGGGTGGTACGGCGGCTGCTATCTGGGGTATGTTGTGCCATTTATACACCACCTCAGGCCCAGGAAGAGCACTCTGCCCATGATGGTCAGATTAATACGAGGGCTATCGCAGAGTCAAAAAGGTTTTGGATAATACCCTTTCCCCAGTATGGTATGGCCTGATTAACCCAGAAACTGATCTGGCTAATGACGCTGGCTAATGTGACGGCCATAGCTCTCAAGCACACAGAGAATGCGCTGATCAGATTATTGGCCGATATGATGGCTATTTGAATAGTTGCCTTGCAGAATCTGATGGCCTAAAACTACCTGTTTGTAGAGAAAAGTGGCATTGGTGCTGTAATCGGTCAAGAATGCTACAACTGCATTCCTGACAAGTTGGGGAAACCCACTCACCTGACTGATCACGTCCAACAGTTGGTGGATAATATTAAAATTAAGAAAGTGGGAGACTAATTCCAAAGCTATTACACTCTGGGGGAAAGCTGGAGGTCTTTTGGGGTGCTAGGAGTTTGGTGGACTACCTTGTACAATGGGTAATGAATATTGGACTTCTAGTGCAGGCTATTGCAGTTTTGCATTTTATATGTAGTTTAGTGGGGTGTTCATGGGAGTTATACTAGCCTGAGGGCTGAAATGTCACCATGTCACGTCTTTCAAGGGTTGAAATATAATGTGAGCATTAACTTACTTGGCAGTCCAAAGCCACAGCACCAGTTGCTGAATGGATGTGGCAGCTCTCTCCCATAGACTAGCTTTCACGCCATGGCACTGACTTCTGGCTTAGGGATCCTCAGAGGCATAAGAATACAGCATATGAGATCCTCGGTCTCTTTTTGCTGGGACCTCCCCTTCAGACTAGGTCACGACCAGGGCTGAAGGATCATTGGGAAAGTGTGCTACAGAAAGGAGAGCCTACACACAAACTTAGATAAAATTACAAACAAATAAATACTGTACCTATTTGTTGAAAGTTTAGTGTTGTAGCTGTGTAACTTGGGAGGATTTAACAAAGGACCTTTTTGGGTTAGAGGTGTTATTGAATGTCCGGTGTCATAATAGCTAGGAGGGCTTAGAAAGGTACTTGTTTGACTTAAATGTTTGGCTGAGTGTTTCAACGTCTGTGCCTACTCGCAATGTGCCTTCTGTCTCACCAAATCTGCAAACCTGCTTCTGCGTAACACTTACTCAACCTCTTCTCCCACGGCTTGTTATACTTTTGGCTCCAACTTCTGGAGTTTAAGTTCCACAATCAGAAACAAATGATAACAAATAACTCAGCACCCTTTAGCCTGCACATGTCCTCGCTGAAGTCTGCTGAGCAAAGCCTGACCGCTCTACCATTGCCCATTCACACAGTCTAACACCCGCTCATTCACACAATTAAAAACATGCTTAAATTGATTTTTAAAGTATTGAAAAGACATGAATTTTCTATTCTCGTCTATTCTTCCATACTTAGGCAAAATTTTACTTTCAATGCAGAACTCCTGGACGTGGTAGGGAGTAGGGGCAAGAGAAGGATGATTTTAACATGGCTGAACATATGGGATTCAATGGGACTGGGACTTTAAACTCTGATCCTATCTGGCAACGAATCCCACCCACGAACTACCATGCTTTGCAACAATAAAACAGGGACTGAGATACCAAACCAAGTCCTTTTTAGGAGGCAGGATAAAATTTAAAATATTGTAGTGAGGCTGGAAACCACTGATTTAACTTGTTTTTGTCCACAGCTTACTTCCTGTCAGGCTGCAACTTAAATCCAAATCTGTCAGGCCCAAAGGATTCAAGCAATAGAGTTATAACTTTCCAACATGAATCTCATCTCACTGGCCCATGTTTTTGTCTATTGCTCATTACTTTAAATCGGTGTCATCTGGTTTATGATCTGTGCCTTTCTCATGAGTTATCTTTACTAAACCCTTCAAGGTCTTGTAAACCAGGGGTCCCAAACCTTTTTTGCACCGCGGACCGGTTTGATATTTACAATATTCTTGCGGACCGGCCGACCCAGGGCCGGGGTGGGGGCGGGGGGTGGTGCGGGGTGCCAACGGACAAGAGTAGCAGTCAAATACGTTGTTTACCCACAGAAAGACTACAATGACCATGAAGCCTCGCGCGGGCACCAATGCACATGCGTGACCTGCGCGCGTGTACCTGCTGATTTCTTTTCTACAAATCGTTTTTGGCGATTCTGTTGGGGGGGGGGGTTAATCACGACCGGAATATAGGTGAACAACAAACAACAGGAATTCTACAGATGCATATGATGTGGCTAATACACAATTTCGTTTCTAAAATGGTTTATCTAACAAATTTAATATTAAACACACAGCACATATTTTCCTCGCATGAATATAGCAATAAGTCAATTATCAGGGGAGGACAGGGGAGCTTGAAGTAAGTGTTGAATGAACTTCCAGTAGAAGTGGCAGAATCAGGTTCGATATTATCATTTAAAGAAAAAATGGATAGGTATATGGACAGGAAAGGAATGAAGGGTTATGGGCTGAGTGCAGGTCGGTGGGACTAGGTTAGCGTTTGGCACGGACTAGAAGGGCAGAGATCGTCTGTTTCCATGCTGTAATTGTTATATGGTTATATGGTTATATAAGTCAATAGCATCATAACATTTTAAGTAATGTTTGGATATTAAACACACAGCACATATTTTCCCCGTATGAACATATAAAATCATTGCAACACACCAATATCGCTGAATCAGTGGGAGCCCTGGGCTTGTTTTCCTGCAACAACACGGTCCTATCGAGGGGTGATGGGAGACAGCAATACTCGAAGGGGGTTCCTTATGTCCAGTCTATTCCGCGATTTAATTTTCGTTGCATTCATTGCAGAAAACTCCGCTTCGCAGCGATATGATGTTGGAAATGGAAGCAACATTTTCAGTGCTTTCGTGGCTATCTCAGGATATTCAGCCTTGACTTTGATCCAGAATGCCGGCAGAGATGTTACGGCAAACATACTTTTCAGCCCGCCATCATTTGCAAGCTCGAGGAGTTGATCTCCTTCCCGCGCTGACATGGATGACGCACGGGTAATGACCTCGCGTGCGTTCAAGCTCAACAGTGGCCGTGACAGGGAATGAGGAAAGGTGCCAAAATGAGGGAAGATTTTTCATATCGCCAAACCATATTGTTTCCTCGCGGCCTGGTGGCACATGCTCTGCGGCCCGGTGGTTGGGGACCGCTGTTGTAAACGTCCTACAATGTTCTCTCAGTCTTCTTTCTTCAAAGGAGTATAGCTTCAGAATCCATTGGCTATCCTCTTAATTGAAATCCGTTTTCCCAGGAATTGTTTCAGTGAACTACACTATCCCCACGGGTTTATCCTCCTTTTAAAGGTACCAGGAAGGTTATAATACTATAGTTGTCCTTAACCAGTGTTTTATGAAGCTTCAACATAAATGTTTTTCTTTAATGTTCTGTGATCCTTTTAATGAAGCTCAGTATTCCATATAATTGATCAACCACCATTTCAATCTGTCCTCTTACTCACAAAGATTTACCTTTGCATACACATATGTTCCCGTAGCTCCTTCAGAACTGTACCATCTTGACTCTCCTTCTTCTTTTTGCAAACTATATATTTTAATCCTTTTGTGCATTAAGTTTCATCCATCATGTTTCTGCCATTTACCACTTACAGCATTTTATTGAAGTGTATCAATGGCCTGCTCACTGTTTGCACCTGCCAAAACTTTGAGTCATTCATAAGTTTGATTTTTTTTATCCTGTAGATCTATGTCTAAGAGATTTATACATTGATATATTCCATCATTAATCACAACCCTGCTCCAACCAGTCAAAAAACAAAAACACGTTAACCAAACTTTTCTGTCTCTGACCAACCTCTTATCCTCTCTTCCACAGATCTTAGTGTTCCACTTTATCAAATGTTTCCTGAAAATGCACTTATATGACAATCTACCATAATCACATCAGCAAAAAGCTGTAGATACTGGAAACCTGAAGTAAAACCAAAAAATGCTTCTTAGTAAAGAGAGTTACAGTGAGATAAATGTTTCAAAGTACTGGGGAATTGCTTTTTACATAAAAAGTAGTTTATAACCATTAGTAGAAAAGTTAAATTCAGTTTGTGGAAGTTAGTAAATGATGGGAATATTAATCAAGTCATGTCAAGTCAAGTCAAGTTTATTGTCATTTAATTATATACATGTATATAACATATATAACCAGAGAATGTATATAGCAATGAGACAATGTTTCTCTAAACCAGTGTGTAAAGCACATTAGTACACATAACATAAAATAACTTATGAAACTAAGGATAAAATCTACAGATGAATCACACACTAAAAACAAACTAAAGTGCATTAATATTAAATATTGTAAGGTACGGAACAGAATAACCACTGACACTTCGAATGCGATGTGGCAGGGAGTTCAGAAGCCTAATGGCCTGGGGGAAGAAACTGTTTCTCATCCTGACCGTTCTTGTTTTTATGCATCGTAGTCTCCTGCCTGATGGTAGAAAGTCAAAGAGGATGCTGGATGGATGGGTGGGATCCTTAATAATACTAAAGGCATTAAGCAAGCTAGGCAGCATCTCTACAAAAGGAAATAAAAATAACTTTACAGAACTGGGAAAGTGAGAAAGAGGGAGCGGTGGAAGACAAGGTACATGTCTTTATAGGACGCCAAGGAAACGTGCAGCTGATACAGCTATGTTCTAAGGGAAATAAATGACTATTTTTAATAGCTGACCTGCCCACAAGATTTGTAAGTACAGGAAAGTGAATGAGAGAGGTTCAGCAGTACATGCAGGCATGCGAGGTGTGCACCCGGAACGAAGAGCCCCGTACTCTACCTCAAGGACACCTCTAGCTCCTGTTCCATAGAGACCATGGACGCATGTTTCCATGGACTTTGTCACCAGTCTTCCACCATGCAATGGGAATATGGTTAATATAGTAATTGTCAATCAGTTTTCAAAAGCCTGCAAGTTCATTGCCTTGGAGAAGCTACCATCTGCAGTGGAGACGGCTAAAACTGTCCTGGACCAGGTCTTGAGGATTCACAGATTCCCAATGGACACTGTCTTGAATCATGGTCCACAATTCACGTGACATTTCTGCAGGGTGCTCTGTAAACTGATTGGAGCAACAGCAAGTCCTTTCTCTGCTTTTCACCCACAGTCCAATGGCCAGACAGAACAGACCAACCAAGATTTGGAATGAACCCTAAGATGCCTGGCCTCAGAAAGACCTGGTCCAGGACAATTTCATGTGGGCGGGGGTCGTCCACAAGACCTTACAGCATTCGGCACGCAGGACATCACCGTTTGAGCACCAGTTTGGTTAGGTTATCCTCTGCCTCTCTTTCCAGAATGGGAGGTTGATGTTGGAGTTCCTGTGGCTAAAGATCTTAACCAATGCTGCAAGCAGAAATGGATTAGGACAAGAGAGATTTTGCTGGCCTCTACCCAGAAGGCAGAGACCAAGGCGAACCGAAAAAGAAGACAGGTACCTGCTTTCTGACTGGGCAACAGGTCTGGGTCTGGCTGTCCACTCATGACTTGCCTCTCTGGGTGGAGTCTAAAACATTGGTGCCTGTTTATTGGACCTGTCAAAGTCCTGAGGGAAGTAAACCTGGTGGTTTACATCTTGCAGCACCCCAAGACCCTAAAGATCAATCCCACCTTCCACATCTCTAAATGAAAATCTGTCGGTACCAGTCCCTTAGTCCCATAACCATCCATCCCACCACCCAGGTTTATTGAGAGGGTAACAGGTCTTCTCAGTGAGATTTTTGGACTTGTGAACTGGTCAGAATGTTCAGCAATACTTCATGGACTGGGAGTGATTCGGACCCAAGGGAAGGTGTTGGGTGCATGAAAGAGGCATCTTGGATCCAGTTCTCATCCACGACTAGCATTACCGTCTCTCCCAGTAGCCAGGTCCTGTTACGAGCCGCACCCAATTACGCCAGCTTCTGGAGTTTAGATGCTCTAACTCTCCAGAATATAGATAGCCAGTGCGGCCTTTTTAAGGGTTCAGGACTGTCCTGCTAATTGTCATCATTGTTTGGGCATCAAGAATTGAGTATTTAAAGAGCATCTGAACGGAGCCTCAGTGCTCATTCATAAACCTAACCAGAGATATCATATCATCTGAACACTCACAATGCGCTGGAGGAACTCAGCAGGTCAGTCAGCATCAGTTGAAAAGATTAGTCGAAGTTTCGGTCCGAAACCCTTTGTCAGGACTGAAGGAAGAACTTTGGGGAGCGTTTGGGTCCCATATCTCAGAAAGGATATAATGTCGTTGGAAAGAATCCAGGATCAGACATGATGGAATGGCGGAGCAGACTCAATGGGCTGAATGGCCTAATTCTGCTACTATGTCTTATGGTCTTATACTCCAGGATTTGGGTCCAAACCATCCTCGTCAAGGACTCTCGTCACATTATGAGGAAATGGGTAAGTTCTTCCTCTACTGTGTCAGAATGCAGTGTGCAAGTTCCGGACTTTCACAATCACATGGCAGAGAAAACTTGCTGACAATTATAGGAGGTGAGATATTTCCAGCAAGTCCAAGCCTAATAGCTTCAAACAAACCTCCAGATCTATTTTATCAGCAAAGGTCAACAACCTTTCCATCAGCAGCCTGTATCTGTGCACATCTCTCTTCCTTTGCAGTTAAATAAGAATCAAAGGCACTCAGAAAAGTAGTTCACATTTCAAATTCACTCACATCCATAGAGAGGGAAATTGGGTGTGGTGTACAATGGGCAGCCAAACTAAAACTAATTCTTTCAATCTGCTCGCACATGAAGTTCCAGCACATTCTTATGAAGTGCTTAATTAACTATACTTATACGTCATACTTTATTGTCACCAAACAATTAATACTAGAATGTACAATCATCACAGCGATATTTAATTCTGTGCTTTCCACTCCCTAGATTACAAATCAATAGTAAATATTAAAAATTTAAATTATGAATCATAAATAGAAAATAGAAAAGGGAAAGTAAGGTAGTGCAAAAAAAACCAAGAGGCAGGTCCGGATGTTTGGAGGGTACGGCCCAGATCCAGGTCAGGATCTGTTCAGCAGTCTTATCACAGATGGAAAGAAGCTGTTCCCAAATCTGGCCATACGAGTCTTCAAGCTCCTGAGCCTTCTCCCGGAGGGAAGAGGAACAAAAAGTGTGTTGGTTGGGTGGGTCGCGTCCTTGATTATCCTGGTAGCACTGCTCCGACAGCGTGCGATGTAAAGTGAGTCCAAGGACGGAAGATTGATTTGAGTGATGTGCTGCGCTCTGTTCACGATCTTCTGCAGGTTCTTTCGGTCTTGGACAGGACAACTTCCATATCAGGTTGTGATGCACCCTAGAAGAATGCTTTCTACGGTGCATCTATAAAAAGTAGTGAGGGTTTTAGGGGACAGGCCAAATGTCTTTAGTTTTCTCACAAAGTAAAGACACTGGTGGGCCTTCACTAGAGCAACATCCAAACATTAAGCTTAATTTCAGCTTAAAAAAAGCACAATAATTTCTGAGTAAATGTGCTAAACCATGCTCATTTCAACTCAGCAACCACCAGCCATGCGCGCTCCCCCACTTCCACTACCCACTCCCTCACTCCCAGTATTCACACACTATACACATCCTCTGCAGGTTATAAACACCCAGCTGTGAGCAGACTATGTATACAGTACAGAAGACTGGTAGAATGGGTTTGCAACCTGCCGCAGAGATACAGGCTGCATCTGCCATGAGGAAACACACTTTGTGGCGATATCATTGCATCTTACAAAGGAATTTGAATAGTTGAGTTAAATGCCCTGGTTTTAACTACACCATGTCTTTCAGTGGCCTGTTTTTATTTAGTTATATTTTAGAAACATAGAAACATAGAAAAACCTACAGCACAATACAGACCCTTCAACCCACAATGCTGTGCCGAACATGTACTTACTTTAGAAATTACCTAGGGTGTCCCATAGCAGTCTATTTTTCCAAGCTCCATGTACCTACTTAGGAGCCTCTTAACAGGCCCTATTGTATTCGCCTCCACCACAGTCGCAGGCAGCCTATTCCACGCACTCACCACTCTCTGCGTAAAAAACTTACCCCTGACATCTCCTCTGTACCTACTTCCAAGCCCTTTAAAACTGAGCCCTCTCATGTTAGCCAGTTCAGCCCTGGAAAAAAGCCTCTGACTACCCACATGATCAATCCCTTTCATCATCTTTTACACCTCTATCAGGTCACCTCTCATCCTCCATCGCTCCAAGGAGAAAAGGCCAAGTTCTCTCAATCTATTCTCGTAAGACATGCTCCTCAATCTAGGCAACATCCTTGTAAATCTCCTCTGCACCTTTTCTATAGTTTCCACATCCTCTCTGTAGTGAGGCGACCGGAACTCAGCACAGTACTCCAAGTGGGAACTGACCAGGGTTCTATACAGCTGTAACATTACCTCTTGGCTCTTGAACTGAATCCCACAGTTGATGAAGGCCAATGCACCATATGCCTTCTTAACCACAGAGTCAACCTGTGCAGCAGCTTTGACTGTCCTATGGACACGGACCCCAAGATCACTCTGACCAAAGACACTTATGCCAGAATCCTGCACATTGATTTCAGTTCAGCGTTCAATACCATCATCCCGCAGAGACTAGTGGAGAAACTGTCGCTGCTTGGCCTTAGCACTGCCATGTGTCACTGGATTCTGGATTTCTTGACAGAGAGACCACAATCAGTCCGTGTTGGCAGGAACATCTCTGACTCCATCACACTGAGCACTGGATCCCCACAAGGCTGTGTGCTTAGCCCGTTGCTGTTTACACTGCTAACACATGACTGTGCAGCCCGATTCAAGGAGAACCTGACCATTAAATTTGCAGATGATACCACAATGGTGGGACTCATCAGCAAAAATGATGAAACAATGTACAGGGAGGAGGTCAAACACCTAGAGAGCTGGTGCAGGGATAACAACTTGATGCTTAATGTCACCAAAACCAAGGAGATGATCGTCAATTTCAGACGGTCTCAGCCTGAGCACACACCCCTCAGCATCAGTGGCTCCACAGTGGAGAGAGTGGGAAACATCAAGTTCCTTGGGGTGCAGATCTCAGACAATCTCACCTGGTCCAGGAACACCACTGGGATTGTGAAACGGGCCCAGCAGAGATTGCACTTTTTGAGGAAGCTTAAACAAGCATCACTCCCCACTAACATCTTAACTACATTCTACAGAGGCGTGGCTGAGAGTGTGCTGACCTTTTGCATCACAACCTGGTACTCCAGCTGCAGTGCTGTCGACAAAAAAGCCTTGCAGAGGGTGGTTAGGGGAGCAGAGAAGGTTATTGGGGTCTCCCTACCTTCTGTCCAAGACCTCTTTCAGAGTCGATGCCTCCAGAAGACACGGTACATCATTTTAAGTCCCCTCACACCCTCTCCATGAACTGTTTGTTCTTCTGCCATCAGGCAAACGTTACAGGAGAATCAAAACTAAAACCACAAGGCTACTAAACAGCTTCCTCCCACAGGCAGTCAGACTGCTAAATAGCTGCTCTACCTGACTCTGCTTTGGACACTTTTAACTTGCACTGGACACTTATAATTTGATTTTAACTGACATGTGGCTGTTGTGTTTTACTATTTATTGTTATGTTTATTATTTAGTGTTGCGTTTGTTATGTTATGATTGCACTGCTCCTGAGAAACGCTGTCTCATTCTGCCCTGCAGAGCTGATATACGGTTAGAATGACAATATCGTTTTTTGAATCTTGAATCTTGAATCTTGAATCCTCCACACTGCCAAGAATCTTACCATTAATACTGTATTCTACCCTCATATTTGACCTACCAAAATGAACCACCCTCACACTTATCTAGGTTGAACTCCATCTGCCACTTCTCAGGTCAGTATTGCATCCTATCAATGTCCCGCTGTAACCTCTGACAGCCCTCAACACTATCAACAACACCCCCAAACTTTGTGTCATCAGCAAATTTACTAATCCATCCCTTCAATTCCTCATCCAGGTTATTTATAAAAATCACGAAGAGGAGAGGTCCCAGAACAGATCCCTGAGACACACCACTGGTCACCAACCTCCATGTAAAATATGACCCATCTACAACCACTCTTTGCCTTCTGTGGGCAAGCCAGTTCTGGATCCATAAAGCAAGGTCCCCTTGGATCCCATGCCTCCTTACTTTCTCAATAAGCCTTGCATGGGGTACTGTATCAAAAGCCTTGCCGAAATCCATATACACTACATCTACTGCTATACCTTCATCAATGTGTTTAATCACATCCTCAAAAAAATCATTCAGGCTCATAAGGCACGACCTGCCTTTTACAAAGCCATGTTGACTAATCCTAATCATATTATGCCTCTCCAAATGTTCAGAAATCCTGCCTCTCAGGTTCTTCTCCATCAACTTACCAAACACTAAAGTAAGATTCACTCATCTATAATTTCCTGGGCTATCTCTACTCCCTTTCTTGAATAAGGGAACAACATCTGCAATCCTCCAGTCCTCCAGAACCCCTCCCGTCTCCATTCATGATGCAAAGATTATTGCCAGAGACTCAGCAATCTCTGCCCTCGCCTCCCACAGTAGCCTGGGGTATATCTCGTCCGGTCCTGGTGACTTCTCCAACTTGATGCTTTCCAAAACATCCTCTTTCTAAATATCTATATGCTCAAGCTTCTCATTCCAGTGTAAGTCATCCCTACCAAGGTGCCAAGGTCTTTTCTATAGTGAATACTGAAGCAAAGTATTCATTAAGTACCTCTGCTATCTCCTCCGGTTCCATACACATTTTTTCCACTGTCACAATTGATTGATCCTATTCTCTCAAGTCTCATCCTCTTGCTCTTCACATACTTGTAGAATGCCTTGGGTTTTCCTTAATCCTGCTCACCAAAGCCTTCTCATGGCCACTTCTGGCTCTCCGAATTTCATTCTTAAGCTCCTTTCTGCTAGCCTTTTAATTTTCTAGATCTCTTAACATTATCTAGTTTTTTGAATCTTTCATAAGCTTTTCTTTTCTTTTGAATAGATTTATAACAGCCTTTGTACACCACGGTTCCTGTACCCTCGCATCCTTTCTCTGGCTCATTGGAACATACCTTTGCAGAACACCACACATATATCCGCTTAACATTTGTCACATTTCTGCCGTACATTTCCCTGATAACATCTGTTCCCAATTTTTGCTTCCAAGTTTCTGCCTGATAGCTTCATATATCCCTGTCCTCCAGTTAAATGATTTCCTAACTTGTCTGTTCCTATCCCTCTCCAATCCTATGGTAAAGGAGATAGAGTTGTGATCACTATCTCCAAAATGCTGTTCCACTGAGAGACCTGACACCAGATTAGGTTCATTTCTTCAAGGACAGCGGCGACATGCGGCACATGTGGAAGGGCATTCAGGACATCACCAACTACAAGACAACATCACCTTCCTGTGCTGGTGATGCTTCCCTCCCAGATGCGTTGAACAACTTCTACGCTTGTTTCGAGGTGGAAAATGACGTGGCTGCAAGGAAGACCACTCCTTCTCCAAATGACCAGGTGCAGTGTCTTACCGTGGCCAATGTGAGGAAAAATCTATGCAGGGTCAACCCATGGAAGGCTGCTGGACCAGACAATATTCCTGGCAGAGTGCTCAGAGGATGTGCAAACCAGCTGGCAGATGTTCTGACTGATATCTTCAACATCTCTCTGAGCAGTGTCGTCGTTCCAACGTGCTTCAAGGTCGTCACCATCGTCCCCGTGCCGAAGAAGTCTTCAATGTCCTGCCTCAACGACTTCCGTCCCGTTGCACTCACATCCATCATCATGAAGTGTTTCGAGAGGCTCGTCATGAGGCACATTAAGACCCTGCTGCCCCCCTCACTGGACCCCCTGCAGTTCGCGTATCGTCCCAACCACTCAACAGATGACGCCATCCCCACCACCCTCCACCTGGTCCTCACCCACCTGGACAAAAAAGACACGTACGTTCGAATGCTGTTCATAGACTTCAGTTCAGCATTCAGCACAATCATTTCTCAGCACCTGATTGGAAAGCTGAGCCTACTGGGCCTGAACACCTCCCTCTGCAACTGGATCCTAGACTTCCTGACTAGGGGACCTCAATCAGTCCGGATTGGAAGCAGCATCTCCAACACCATCACACTGAGCGCAGGGGCTGTGTGCTCAGTCCACTGCTATTCACTCTGCTGACCCACGACTGTGCTGCAACACACAGCTCGAACCACATCATCAAGTTCACTGATGATACGACCGTGGTGGGTCTCATCAGGAAGAACAATGAGTCAGCATACAGAGAGGCGGTGCAGCGGTTAACAGACTGGTGCAGACCCAACAACCTGTCTCTGAATGTGAACAAAACCAAAGAGATAGTTGTTGACTTCAGGGGGACACAAAGCAACCACTCTCCACTGAATTTTGACGGCTCCACCGTTGAGATCATTAAGAGCACCAAATTTCTTGGTGTTCACCTGGCGGAGAATCTCACCTGGTCCCTCTACACCAGCTCCATAGCCAAGAAAGCCCAGTAGCATCTCTACTTTCTGCGAAGGCTGAGAAAAGTCCATTTCCCACCACCCCATCCGCACCTCATTCTACAGAGGTTATATTGAGAGCATCCTGAGCAGCTGCATCACTGCCTGATTCGGAAATTGCACCATCTCGGATCGCAAGACCCTGCAGCGGATAGTGAGGTCAGCTGAGATGATCATCAGGGTCTCTCTTCCCACCATTAGAGATATTTACACCACATGCTGCAGCCGTAAAGCTAACAGCATTGTGAAGGACCCCACACACCCCTCATACAAACTCTTCTCCCTCCTGCCATCTGCCAGAAGGTTCTGAAGCATTCGGGCGGGGCTCTCACGACCAGACTGTGCAACAGTTTCTTCCCCCAAGCTATCAGATTCTTCAATACCCAGAGTCTAGACTGACATCTACAATATTTATTATTATATTGTAATTTGTCCTCTACTGTACCTATTGTCTTGTTTATTATTTATTGTACTGCCCTGCACTGTTTTGCACACTTTATGAAGTCCTGTGCAGGTCTGTAGTCTAATGCACTTTTTATGTTTGTTTTACATAGTCTAGTGTAGCCTTGTGCTGTCTCACATAGTCTAGTGTAGTTTTGTGTTGATTCATGTTGCACCATGGTCCTGGAGGAAGGCTGTTTCATTTTTACTGTGTACTGTACCTGCAGTTTATGGTTGAAATGACAATAAACTTGACTTGACTTGACTTGAGATCAAGTACAGCCTCTCCTCTTGTAGGCTTATCAACATATTGTGTCAGCAAACCTTCCTGAACAGCGGCCACTCCGGAATGATTATCTGTTATTTGTTAAGTAGGATGCCGTGCACAATCCTGATTTGATGGAGACAGACATGAGAAGCACAGAGGAACATCTGGAGAAACTTCTGAAATGCCTGTTTCGCTGGCGCTGCAACTGTGCAATTGAGAATCTCCGGAGGGAAAGGCCCTAAATCCTCGGCTTTGCCTGTTGCTTGGCGGCCGGGGCGGGGTTGAAGCACTGGGCAGAGGATGGTGCTCAGTGTCAGAGGGCTGGTCGGAGGCTTGAAGTTTTTGGACGGACTCAGAGTCGGCTATGGTCAGGTGCTTCCAGGGTGCTGCATCGGCAAGTTTGCGGCACTGGAGGTTCATGGCAGGAAGAGAGTTTTTCTTCCTTCTACCATCTGCGTGAGATGATGGGGCTATCAGGACTTTGAGACTTTTTTTTACCGTGCCCATGGTCTGCTCTTTATCAAATTACGGTATTGCTTTGCACTGTTGTAACTACATGTTATAATTATGTGGTTTTTGTCAGTTTTAGTCTTGGTCTGTCTTGTGTTTCTGTGATATCATACTGGAGGAACATTGTGTCATTTCTTAATGCATACATTACTAAATGACAATAAACGAGGACTGAGTGTCCTCATAATCTAATCTAATCGAAAAAAATACACCCAACAAACTCCACCCCATCTAAACCCCTTGATCTAGGGGAAAATGTTAATCATTATTGGGGAAATTAAAATATCCCACCACGACAACCCTGTTATTATTGCATCTTTCGAGAATCTGTTTCCGTATCTGCTCCTCAATGTCCCTATTACTATTGGGTGGTCTATAAAAAAGACCCGGTTGTGTTATTGACTCCTGCCTGTTCCTAACTTCCACCCACAGAGAGTCAGTGACAATCCCTCCATGACTTCCTCCTTTTCCACAGCCATGACCCTATCTCTGATCAGCAGAGCCATGCCCCACCTCCCTCCCTGTCCTTTCTGAAACATCTGAAGCCTGGCACTCTAAGTAACCATTTCTGCCCCTGAACCATCCAAGTCTCTGTAACGGCCACAACATCATAGCTCCAAGTATTGATCCACATTCTAAGTTCATGATACTCCTTTGTTCATGATACTCCTTGTATTAAAATAGACATATCTCAAACTATCAGTCTGAGTGCATTCCTTCTCTATCACCTGCCTATCCTCACTCTCACACTGTCTACAAGCTTTCTCAATTTGTGAGCCACCTCTTCCTCCAGTTTGGTTCCCACCCCCCAGCAATTCTCGTTTAAACTCTCCCCAATAGCTTTAGCAATGCTTCCTGCCAGAATATTGGTCTCCCTCGGATTTAAGTGCAACTTGTCTTTTTTATACAGGTCATGCCTGCCCCAAAAGAGGTCCCAATGATCCAGAAATCTGAATCCCTAACCCCTGCTACAATCTCTCAGCCACACACTTATCCTCCATCTCACTCTATTCCTATACTCACTATCACGTGGCACAGGCAGTAATAACGAAATTACTACCTTTGAGGTCCTGCTTCTCAGCTTCCTTCCTAACTCCCAGTAGTCTGTTTTCAGGACCTTCTCCCTTTTCCTAGCTATATCGTTGGTACCAATATGTACCACGACCTCTGGCTGTTCACCTTTCCACTTCAGGATATTGTGGACACGATCAGAAACATCCCAGGCCCTGACATCTGGGAGGCAAATTACCATCCGTGTTTCTTTCCTACATCCATGGAATTGTCTGTCTGCCCCCCCTAACTATAGAGTCCCCTATCACTGCTGCCATCCTCTTCCTCTACCTACCCTTCTGAGCCACAGGCTCAATGCCAAAGGCGCGGCCACTGTTGCTTCCCCCAGGTAGGTCGTCCCTCCTCCCATCAGTATTCAAACAGGAGTACTTATTGTTAAGGGGGACAGCCATTGGGGTACTCTCTAGTATCTGACTCTTGCCCTTCCCTCTCCTGATTGTTACCCACTTATCTGTCTCCTGAGGCCCCGGTGTGACTACTTGCTTTTTGCTCCTTTCTATCACCTCCTCACTTTGCCTGACCAAATGAAGGTTATCAAGCTGCATCTCCAGTTCCCAAACCCAGTCCCTAAGGAACTGCAGCTCGACGCACCAGGTGCAGATGTGGCTGTCCGGGAGGCTGGGAATCTCCCAGACCTCCCACATCCGACACCGAGCACAGAACACCAGCCTCACAGACATACTTCCTTTTCCTATCCTTTACAAATAACTTATCTCGCCTCAACCCATTATCGTCGAAGCCTCGTTGAGCCAAAACCCTGCTACTCTGTCTCCCTCTACTCTAATGCCCACTCTTTAAAGCTGTCTTCTTTCTAAATTCTTCCCGACGGTCTCACTCGATGACGTCCGCGAGCCTGCGCAGTCGTTTCTCGATCGAAACCTTTTCAGGTGGCCACACTTCAGATTTTCAAGCCTTTTGGTTTGCAGACTTATCTCAGGAGCAGAACCCTATCGTATCCTGGGGAGAACCTGCATTGATCTATAAATTCTCATAAATTGTCAGATCTTGCCATACAGCAACCTATGTCAGAACTGGCTGGCACTGTTTTGAAGAGGAGGATTTCTCTATATGATCCCAGTTTGTCCTTGCTCAGCAATTAGGTTCCATCTGGAATCTCGTAATGGAGTGGATGGCACATGTACCACTGTATATCAGTCAGGTCGCCTTGCATTTATGGTGGCTCCATATAAAATTGGGCTGTGTTTACCTACCAGTGGTTGAATCCCAACCACAGCCCACTCAAACCAGTTTTCTATTACTTGTGAGATCCATTTATTTTTCAAGCCCAGTATTACCCATAACTCTTGTGACTTTTCTCTCAAATGCTTCCAGTGTGTAATTCGTCAAAAGCTCTGGATGCTGGATTACAGTAGAAGTAAATAACTCAAGGGAGATCAAAGATTAGAAAAATAGCAAACCAAAAATGTTGGAAATATTCAGCAAGTCGGGCCATATATGTGGGAAGAGAAACAGAGTTAATGTTCTGGGTTAAAGATCCTCTGTCAGATCAGTCACCACCCATGAGCCAAGAAACAGTTGCATGTTTTTAAGTAGGTAGCTGCTATAAACTATGAACATTTGCAGGCGGAATTTGATGTACTGCCATCCTGGTGGGAATTTGCCAATGATGATCAATATTCCAGCTTCTATGTATCTTTGAAATTATCATAAATGAGTGTATGAAACAAAAAGGTCAAGAATATGCCAGCTGGCATTTCAAAAGTATTCCATGCTAGCATAGTGCAAATTAAAATCATCATCAGTTCCATTTCTATTTTGACTCTCCGATACTTATGTATTTTTGATGAAGTTGTAAATATGCAATCATATCATCTTTGTGGAAGGCAAAACGTGGGAACAAACACATTAAGTCTGCTTCTTTGTCTACAGATGACGCCGGTGTCTCCAACAATTTCTGCTCTTATTTTGGAATTCCAGCATCCACAATATTTTGCTTTTGTCAGAGCAAAACCCTGACATTTTGTTTCCAACTACGTAAATTTACCAAGCAAAGAACCAATATTGCAGTATTGCACCTGCCGCAATGACTTACACATCCGTTATTTTGTGAAAGTTTTTGCCAGTCTCATGCGTTCACCCAGTCCCCTTAACTGAAATTTATATACAGTACTTGAAATAGATACACCTTGCATGAGGCTGCAAAACTCATTCTGCTTCTGTATGCAGGATTAAACCTGCTGACATGGAAGCTACTGTTATTTTTTTTGTGTACTTAAGGAAAAGAAGGAACCAAATACAATCTGAAAACCCAAGTGTTTAGTCAACAGATGAGTTATGGAACTAAGTGAAAATTTCAAGCAAACAAAACTAATTAAGAAAAAAGCAATTTGAAGTCTTCACAAAGTATTAGGTTTCATTATGTTGGTATGCTTTATTACCATATGAACTAAGAGCAGAATTAGGCCATTCAGACCATCAGTTATGCTCCATCATTCCATCATGGGTAATTTATTATCCCTCTCAGCCCCATTCTTGGAGTTTAGAAGAATGAGGGGAGACCTCATAGAAACATTACGAATGTTGAAAGGCATGGACAGAGTGGATGTGTCAAAGTTGTTTCCCATGATGGGGGAGACTAGTACGAGCGGGCATGACTTAAGGATTGAAGGGCGCCCTTTCAGAACAGAAATGCGAAGAAATTTTTTTAGTCAGAGGGTGGTGAATCTATGGAATTTGTTGCCACGGGCAGCAGTGGAGGCCAAGTCATTGGGTGTATTTAAGGCTGAGATTGATAGGTATCTGAGTAGCCAGGGCATCAAAGGTTATGGTGAGAAGGCGGGGGAGTGGGACTAAATAGGAGAATGGATCAGCTCATGATAAAATGGCGGAGCAGACTCGATAGGCCGAATGGCCTGCTTCTCCTCCTTTGTCTTATGGTCGTATGGTCTTATTTATGGTCTTATGGTCATTCTCCTGCCTTCTCCCCGTTTTTGATGCCTTGATTAATCAAGAACCTCTCCACCTCTGCTTTAAATATACCCAATTACTTTGTCCTTGTTGCTCCCAGTTTCTTCAATAAGTGACACAACAACTAACAATTCGCTTCTTATTAGGTTAAAAAGAAAATTTCATGCATCAAACAACATAATGTCAACATTTTGGTGGAACTTGTCCGTAGCCAGGATTGGATATTTTATTTGTCTTAAACTAAATTTCTATTAAACTTTCAGTTGTAGAGTTAACTTTAAAATCATAAGACTTTGGATTTTAGGTTAAAGGGAAAGTAAGAAGTTAATGGCAAAACCCTTAACAGCAATGGAGTACAGAGAGATCTAGGTGTCCAAGTTCGGAATTTCCTGAAAGTGACAACGCATGTAGATAGAGAGGGAAAGAAAGCATGCAGTATGCTTGCCTTCATCAGTTGGAGCATTGAGTGTAAGAGTCAAGAAATCACATTACAATTGTACAAAACCTTGGTTAGGCCACTCTTCAAGGACTGTATGTGTGCAGTTCTTGTCGGCCCATTATTGTGTGACCACTCTCAGTATGGATTGAGAATAACATCTCCTCATTGACTATCAACACAAGTGCACCTCAATGTGCCCACTGCTCTGCTCTATGTACACTCATCACTGTATGGCTAAGCACAGCTCCAACACAATTTACAAATATGCAGTATTTCTGTTGTGTATAAAATCTGATGGCAATGAGCAGGAGTACAGATATGAGATGGATCATATTGTTAGATAGACTGCTGAGTGGTGTCTCAACAACAACATTGCACTCAGTGTCAGCAAGACCAAGGAACTGACTGTGGACTTCAGGAAGGGGAAGTCAGGAGAACATAAACCAAACCAGTCCTCAGTGTGGGGCCATCAGTGAAAAGTATGATCAGCATTAAGTTCCTCGGTGTCACCATATCTGTGGATCTGTTCTGAGCACAACACATTGATGCAATCATGATGAAAACACCCCAGTAGCTATACTTCATTATGATTTTGAGGAGATTTTTTATGTCAACAATGATTTCAGCAAATTTCTGACGATGAATGGTGGAGAGCTTTGTGAGAGGTTGCCTCACCACTTGGAATGGAACCACCAATACACAGGCCCAAAAGAGGCTGCAGAAATGTGTAGATTCATCCAGCTCCACCACAAGCACAGAACTTCCCCCATCAACGATATCTTCAAGTCACGGTGCTTCAAGAAGATGACCATCCATAAAGTCCCTCACCATCTCAGACATGCCCTCTTTCTGTTACTACCATTAGGAAGGAGACATGGGAGTCTGAAGACCTACATTCACTAGTTCATTATTCCTCTTTTTGCTCTGTTCATTCATTTCATAATCTACAGTAATGTCCTTGCACTGTACTGCTGCTACAGAAGAACACATTTCATGTTATATAGGGCAGTGATGATCAACCTGAATCTGAGAATTTGAGTTTGAGAGTTAAGGACTATATTATGAGACAAGGGCATTAAAGCATTAGTAGCTGTAGCAGGAGTAAACCATTCATCTCCCCATTTCTGCTCTGCAAGTCAGTTCGATTAGATTGGAATGATTTATTGTTCCATACACAAGGGCACAATGAAATTTCTTGTTTGCATGAAGCTCACAGAGTAAACAGTTAAGATGGTAATAATAAATGCAACAATAAACATAACAACCACCTTAAGGGACTGTGAAAGAGGTGACTAGTTCAGTGGTCTGATAGTAATGGGGAAGCCTGGATGTCCAGGCTTTCAAGATCCTCTAACTTCTCCATCAAAGTAGAAAAGAATAAAAGGGAATGGCCATGGTGGCAGGTATCCTTGATGATACCTCTAGCCTTCAGATAGATGATCACAACAAGATCTTTTGTCTCAAAACCATTTTACTGTACTACTTCCAATGTTTCTTAATTCCTTTCATGTCAATGGGTGAACCTCCATATAAAACTTCGACACAGAATTCCAAAAGCCCACTACCCTCCAGTAAAGAAAATCTGTTTTATCGCTCTTCTGCATAGCTGACACCATATTTTAGGTTTGTGTACCTTAGTTCTGGAGAGCACAGTTAGGTACTACAGCATCATCATTATATCTACTCTGTCAATCCCTGTAAAAATCTTACATGTTTCAATGAATAACATTACATTTTTCTATTTTGGGCCTGAACATTCCACCACAACTACCTTGTTTCTTGGGTAGGAAACAACAATATTGTACAATATTCCCAATACAATTTTTAGAACCTACACTTAGTGGCTATTTTATTAAGCACCTCCTGCTGCTGTAGAAGACCAGTACGTACTGCATTCAGAGGTGCTCCTCTGCACTCCACCACTGTAATGCATGGTTATTTAAGTTATGTCACCTTCCTGTCAGCTTGAGCCAGCCTGGCCATTCTCATCTGACCTCTCTCATTAACATTTTCACCCACAGTACTGCCTCTCGCTGGATGTCTTTTTAATTTTTTTTGCATTATCCTCTATAAAGTCTAGATACTGTCGTGCATGAATATCCAAGGAGATCAACAGTTTCAAACAGCCCTGTTTGGCACCAACAATCATTCCACAGTCAAAGTCATGTAGATCACATTTCTTCCCCATTCTGATGTTTGGTCTGAACAACAGCTGGACCTCTTGACCATGTCTACGTGCTTTTCTGCTTTGAGTTGCTGCCACCTGATTGACTGAAGAATCAGGTGTACAAGTGCTCTAATAAAGTGGCCACTGAGAGTACAAAATAGAAGCAAGATGTCCTTCCTCTTGTGCACAGATGCACTTGTAACAAGGACCAAGATACATAGATCATAACTCTATGGCCCATGATGGAGGGAGGAGAAGATGGCGACGCGACGCAGCACGCGTGGCCGTTCTGAATGAATATTGATATGTGTAACTAGGGGTGCCGTGCATCAATCTGGATTTGATAGGGACAGCCGTGAAAGCGCAGAGGAACATCTGGAGTAACTTCTGAAATGCCTGCTTCGCTGCTGCAAATACTGTGCGATCGAGAATCTCCGGAGATGAAGGCCCCAAATCCTTGGCTTTGCGTATCGCCTGTTGCCGGGGCTGGGGTCGAAACGCTCAGCAGAGATGGTGCTCGGTGCTTGGTGTCGAATAGGTGGTCAGAGGCTCGGAGTTTTTCAGACGGACTCGGAGTCGGACTATGGTTGGGTGCTTCCGGGATGCTGCATCGGCAAGTTGGCGTCGCTGAGGGTTTACCGTCTGCGTGAGATGATGGGATTTTCGAGAGAGTCTGAAATTTTTACTGTGCCATGGTCTGTTCTTATCAAATTACGGTATTACTTTGCACTGATGTAACTGTATGTTATGGTTATGTGTTTTTTGTTTGTTTTTAAGTCGGTTTGTCATGTGTTTTCGTGATATCATTCTGGAAGAAGATTTTTATCATTTCTTAATGCATGCATTACTAAATGACAATAAAAGGGGACTGCGCACCCTCATAATCATAATGTTTTACAGACCTTTTAACCAGTTCTAAGACTAATCTGAACCTTCTCTCCTATATATCCCTCTAGTTTTCTATCATCCATGTGCCTATCTATGAGTTTCTTAAATGCTCCTTATTTATCTGCCTCTATCAATGCACCTGGCAGGGCATTTTATGCATCCACCACTCTGTGTGTAAAAATCTATTCTGACATCCCCCTATGCTTCCCTCCAATCACCTTAAAATTATGCCTCCTAATATAAGTCATTTCCACCCTGGGAAAAAGCCTCTGGGTATCCATTCAATCCATGTCTCATCATCTTGTACACCTTTATCAGGGCACCTCTCATCTTCCTTCGCTCCAGAGAGAAAAGTCCTAGCTCCCTCAGCCTATCTTCAAAAGCATGCTCTCAAATCCAGGTAGCATGTAATCCACATACAAACAACTTTTCTAATTGCATGTTGTACCTGCATACCAACTTCAGTGAATCTTGCAGTGCATATTGTTCCTTAATGAATAATTACCGTTATATGATCAATATTATATGATTTTTCATTGTGATGAAATGTGAAATAGTAGTTTCAGTATCTAGGTATTTAAATCTGAGCAAAGGAAACTGTAAGACATGATCTGACTATGACAGAAAGAGGAGCTTATTGAATGGTGGATAAAGAATAGAGAATTACTCATTTCTGTCAACATGTAGGCAGCTGTTGATCACGGGGATCATGAGTTTGCACCTCTGGTAGACTGTGCAAGCCTGGGTGGGAAGATTTGAAGAACTGGCTATTGCCAATGCAGTGGGCTTCCCCTCTCCACGTCACTGATGTAGTCCAAAGGAAGAGCAAGCGCCGATATATCTTGGCACCAGTGTCGTCGCAGAGGTTGCCAGAGTGAAGTTGTAAACAACATCAAACTTGCCTTAGGGACCCTGGCTCCAGATTTCCTCCTCAGCATTTACTCCTGAAGCATTTCCCATGGCTGGGTATGGCTGCAAGGCAGCGGAAGTTTAAAATCAGAGTTTTCCTCCTCCTAGTCACCTGCCATCCAAGGCTGATGAGCCCCACCTGCCCAAAGCAACTGGCTTTCAGACGCCTGTGGTCCACTTTTGTCCCTTCTCTTGTCAGTAAAAACAGTTCCATCTGGCCTAGCAGCTAAGCCACACGTGAAGGCCAAGAGTGGGAATTGTTTGTCAGAGGCTGTTAGAGATGCATGCCATTTGGAGCACTTTATAGGTAGTGGGAGTTTATCCCCACTACCACACCCAGCAATGACAACCTTAGGAACCATTTCTGTCTAGCCACACAAACAAGTCAGGAAGGAATGCTCACCTTGGGTCTAGAAGAGAAATTGTGGAAATATAATATTACATCCAAAGAGGAGACCAGAAAAGTCGCATGCCTGAAGATGAGAGCAGTTTGGAATTAAACAAAGGAGAAGGCAGTGATCAACTAAGGGGGGAAAGGTAGAGAAAGGCAGTAAGTTACAAAACTGTAAAAATGTGAAAGGAAAAAGGTTAAAAGAAGAAGGGCTAAACAGTTAGAAACAAGGGAAATTATGACAGTGAACAAAGAAATAGGAGCTGAATTAAACACACGATTTAGTTTGGTTTTCATAAAGAAGGATCTAAATAAACTCCCAAGTCTGTTAGGGAACGAAGAAAGTGAAAACATGAATATCAGTAAAAAAAAATGCTCAGGAAATTAATGAATCTGAACTGTGATAAATCTGTATAGACTGATAATGTTCACCCTAGAATACCAAAGAAATGACCCTGCAAATAATGAATGCATTCATAGTCATCTTCTAGAATTCTTCAGATTCCAGAACAGTTCCTGCAGGTTGAAGGCTGGCAAAAATAATCCCTTCTTTCAAAAAGAAGGGACAGAAAAAAAACAAGGAATCACAGACTGGTAAGTCTATAATAGGAGTGAGGAAAAATGTCCATTCAACTATAAAAGAGTTGAGGGAACCATCTATGTTTGCCCTGGGAAGGTGATTGGATAAGGACAGAGTGCAGGGAATAGAGGTGATCTTTGAGGACTCTGTCAATAGCAGTGGGGGAGAAGCCCCATTTTCTGCAAAAGGAGAATATCTCAGATGTCCTGGAGTGGGAGATCTCATTACAAGAACAGATGTGGTAGAGACAGAGAAAGTGAGAAAAAGAGGATGGCATCTTTTCAAGTGCCTGGGTGGGAGGAGACGTAGTCAAGGTAGTTGTGAGAGTCAGTGTGTTTTTATAGAAAATGTTGGTGGATAATCCGTCAACTTTGATGGACAGAGAGAGCGAGAGTCAAGGAAAGAGAGAGAGCTGTCAGAGAAGATCTCAGAGAATTTCAGCCTGGTGAGAAGTTGGTGAAGTTGATTAAATTGACAAGCTCCACATGGGCAAGAAATGGCACCAATGCAATCATCAATGTAATGGAGAAAGAGTTGAGGACTAGTGCTGGGGTAGGTTTGGAACATGGAATGTTCCATGTAGCCGATGAGAACATAGGCATAATCAGGGCCATGAGAGTGCCCGTGGTCACACCCTAGAGTGAAAAAAGGTGGGAGGATCCAAAAGAGAAGTTGTTGTGGGTAAATAGGCCTACCAGATGGAGGAGGATGTTAGTGGTGGAGAACAGCCTGTGTCTGTGTTCCAGAACACAATAGACAGCCTCAAGCCTTCTTGATGGGAAACAGGCGTATACAGGGAGTGGCTGTCGGTATGGGTTTATGAAAGGGAAATCATGCTTAACAAATCCATTGGAGCTTCCTGAGGATGTAACTGGTAAAACTGATAAGAGGGAACCAGTGAATGTAGTGCATTTGAGCTTTCAAAATGTTTTTGATAATGTCCCACACAATAAAGCAGATGGGCAAGTGAATATACTAAGATATATTGAGAACTGATTGATAGATAAGAAATAGAGAGCTGAATAAAGTCATTTTTCCTATATACCTTTTGGCTCAACTGTTTCATGTTGACCAGGTTGCCCATCCAAGCTTGATCCATTTGCCCATATTTGACCCATATCCTTTTAAACTGCAAGGATAGGTTTCTGGTCACCACATATCTAAATCTTATGTCAATGCATCAGATGAGGGTAAGTGTAAACAACACAATCCTGGGAAAGAGAATGAGGCAATGATGGAATATGAGCTCTAAATAAAATGCACCGAGGCACCTATATGATTTCATCAAATTGGAGAAGAGGGCAAAAGTGTGGCAGATGCAGCACAGTGGGGATAAATAAAGGGATCAACTTGGAGTTGTCCCATGGAATGGCAGAGTTCCTTTCCTGTGAATGTTTCATAACCCAAGCTGATTGCAAGTCAGAAATGTGATTGCAAACCGAGTTTACATGTGGCAAAAGATGTCTGTAGCTCCGTATCAATTGGGACATCCATGCCACTGGTTTCCCAAACCCTCATTCGGATGTAGTGGGTGTGTATAAACTGGATGTTCGTAAGTTGGGGAGGACCTGTATCATTCTAAAAGGAAAAAGACATGTTACCTGAATAGTGGTAGTTTAGGAAATGGGTTGGTACAAATCCTAGCATTCCTTGTACACTGGGCAATGCAAGGTACAGAGTATTGGGTTACAGCCAGCAGCTTTTGGCTGGTTTGCTGGCCTTCATTCCAAGAGGATTTGACTACAAGGTGGAGTCTACAGAGTATTGCAGTGATCCCATCTGTAATTGTGTTTCTTTACCTGAGGAAAGATGTTTTTGAGACGGAGGGAGTACAACATACGTTCATTCGAATGATGCCAGAAATGGTAGGGCTAATGTATGAGGAGAGATTGGGTTAATTGGACTCTGTTTTTGCTGGAGTTTCGAAGAATAAGAAGGGATCGCACTGAAGCATATGAAATGGTCTATTACAAAATCAGTAGTGAGGATATTGTCTGATATTCATCTTAGAGTTAAAAAGTGATACATGACCAAGACTCTGAGTCTCTGTTGTCCATCAGCTACCCATTTACACCAATCACACATTAATCCTACACTTACCCTATTTTTATTCTCCCCTCCTTCCCACCCCCAGATTCTATCAGCTACCCACAGGTTCTCTGGGAGCCCAAGACAGGGGGTCTTCTTACTGTGTCACTGTACGGCCCAGGTTCAAGTCTAACAGCAACCCAGTCAGGTGACACCTAAACACAGCAAGAGAAAGACATCTTGAAATGTTACAAACATGAGAAAATCTGTGCATGCTAGCAATCCAAGGCAACACACACACTAACACACACGTACTGGAGGAACTCAGCAGGTCAGGCAGCATCAATGGAAAAGAGTAAACAGTTGATGTTTCAGGCCAAGACCCTTCATCAGGACTAGAAAGGAAGAGGAGAAGTCAGAGGAAGAAAATGGGGGGAGGTGAGGAAGAAGTACAAGGTGGTAGGTAATAGGTGAAACCAGGAGAGGGGGAGGAGGTGAAAGAATTGGGAAGTTGATTGGTGAAAGAGATAAAGGGCTGGAGAAGGGGGAATCTGATTGGAGAGCACAGAAGACCATAGAAGAAAGGGACGGGGAGGAGCACCATAGGGAGGTGTTGGGCAGGTGAGGAGATAAAGCAAGGGAGGGAAATAGGAAAGAGGAATGGTGAAGGGGAGGGGGGCATGGAATTACCAGAAGTTCGAGAAGTCGATGTTCATGCCACCAGGTTGAAGGCTGCCCAGACGGAAGAAAAGGTGTTGCTTCTCCAATCTAAGGTGTGTCCTCATCGCGGCAGTACATGAGGCCATGGACTGACATGGATATGGGAAGTAGAAATGGAATGGGTGGCCACCGGGAGATCCCGCTTTTTCTGGCGGTCTCCCAATCTACGTCGAGCCTCACCGATATACAAGAGGCCACGTCGAGAGCAGCGGATACAGTAGATGACCCCAACAGACTCAAAGGTGAATTGTAGTTAGGGAGAGATATCGTGTCAGGTGTGACATTTGTTCTGCTTGGGTGGATAAGTACCAGGACGGAGGTCAGTGGGCAGGGATGAGGGGACAAGGGAGTCGCATAGAGAGCGATCGCTGCGAATAGTTGGGGGTGGGAAGGGAAATATATGCTTGGTGGTGGGAACCCGTCGGAGATGGGGGAAGTTACGGAGAATTATGTGCTAGACTTGAAGGTCAGTGGGGTAGTAGGTGATTATCTCGAAATGTAAACTCTATTTCACTTTCCACGGATGCTGCATGTCCTGAAGACCCAAAGACAGTTTTCTCTGGGGGTGATTTACTGACGGTGCTTTCTGGGGTTAATGTTCTCTATTGTTCACACGCCAATGTAGTGTATCAGTCCGATCGGCTAAATGCATTATTTATTTTGAAAATCCAGTAGAATTATAACCCGGTTTGGAGCGGCTGGGCGTGAATGAGTTGACAGCGCTCTCCCCCGATGCGAAGAGGAAGCCTGACGTGCTCACTCCGCCCCTACAGCCCACCGCTGCCAGTTGGCATCTCCCGTCTCCAGCGCAACTGCAACCAAGGCGGGCGCCGTCTGTCCACACCGGATACCGTGCGGAGCAGCAGCACAGAGACCGAAGGTGCAACAGTGTCTGGTTAGAAAGACAAATAAAGGAGGGAAGCGAAGTGCTCGGAGGCGCACACCAGCGAGCGTCGGGCTGGGATCCTGCTCTCTGAAGGGATGCCAGCTCTCGGTGCCTAACCGGCTCCCGCAAGCAGACGGGAAGCAATGACCATTCCCTCTCTGCCCTACGGAGTGTTTGTCCACAGCCAGAATCTCCGTCACTGAGAAAACAGCCCAGCCTTTCAAATGGTTCGCGGCAACATGTCCAAAACCCAAGAGATTAGGATGGGTATCCTAGAAACCCCAAGCATTCAGGTAACTTAAAATGGTCATATCTTATCATTTAATCGCCCAAGTTTTAAAATTGCAATTTGTACTGTGTGTGTGTGTGTGTGTTATATGTGCATGTATATGGTGTGTGTAGCTCTCTATCAATGAGAGACTTACACTCCACAAGGAACACTTTGTTGGATACTGGTGTTGTCCGCTCTGCTGTACAAATGTTGATTTCTGTTTAATTCCTCTGATGAGGGCAGGGATCAAACTTAATAGAGAAAAGGCTCCGGGTAGAAGAAGAGATCTTCGAGGGTGTAATTATAGAATACTGAAATGAAATGAGAAGTTGCCTGCTATTGGCTGCATTGCATTTTTAAGCTCAAGTACCTGCCTAATTAATGAGGATATCTACTAATGAGAAGTCTGGTAGGATCGTGGCAAAAGCGTGTTTCTTATGGTCAGGGCTCCTTGTCACCTAGTTGGAGTCGAGACTTAATATGATATATTGGCTCTTTGGAAGATAATGGTATACGTTTCGTAATCCACATCGTATTCCTTTCAACGTTAAACCTATTTTCCCATATTGACTGCTTTTATACTAGTCTCACAGCAAAATAAACGTCTTACGGAAATCAGGCTCGAGCTAGACTGCCCAATATCTCTCCTAGGACACGTGATGCAAAAATAAAATGACCTAGTCCTCCATTTGAAACAAACAAAAAACAAGAGTAACGATTCTCTTCCTCCCGAAGTGAATAGTTTCCCAATGTTTTTAAAGGTAAGTACTTCTCAATTCAAATGCATAATGACTGAAGTGTTTTCCAGTAATTGAAGTTCACTTCACATTTGGTGAAAATGATGGTATTTGGATGGAACTAAGAAGCTTCATGATATGGTCTGCAGGTACCCAGCAAGGAAATGAACTACATATTCCGAAATCACCAAATCAGCAAGTGATTTGAAATTGTTCTTTTGAAGGTTATGGAAACACTTATTCAAAAACAGTCTAATGCCATCAAGCAAGCATGGGTACTAGCCTCCGTAGTATCAAGACATCTTCAAGAAACAGTGCCTTAGAAACATTGTGTCCATCGTTAAGGACACCCACCACCCAGGAGATGTCCTCTTCTCACTGTTACCGTCTGGAAGGAGGTACAGAAGCCTGAAGGCACACACTCAACAATTCAGGAATAGCTTCTTCCCCTCTGCCATCTGATTTCTAAATGGACATTGAACCCATGAAAACTACTTCAGTGTTTTTTTTTCCTGTATCTATCATGTATTTAACAAATTAAACCTGTTTCTGATTCTGAAAACAAAGGCTTTATTTTTCTTTGGCTAAAGTTGCTTTTATGTTTTTGGCTCAATAGTTAAATCCCATAATGATCACATTTAAACACCCAACATTAAATGAGGTATTTGTAAAATCAATAATGTGCCAAGACCTTGAATCTCCACAGTTTAAACTGGGCAAAAAGCAATTATTTCAAAGAAATTCTCTGAGATGCTTTTGTGTTTTCTTCATTAAATAGACTTCAATATTGCCCAATTCCCTACAGTGTATACATATCTGCTGAGTCCGGAGTTTTTGTTAAATTTGAATGTTCTGAGATTAATAATATAGTATTGGTGCAGATTTCAATTTTCCTAATGCACTGTCAATTCAGGAAAGATATTGCTTTGTAGATTTTTTATTGCTTTTAAATTTAGTAATTAGAGTATTGAAGCCAGTCTGCATGATAATAATCTTGCATTATTTCTCTCCCTAGTCTTCTGGAAGAGGTGCAATAAGGAAAAACAGGTTCAAAGGATCTGAAGGCAGTACCTCATCAGATACTACATCCAACAGCTTTGTGAGACAGGTATGGTGCTTTTTAAATGTTTGTGTTTTCTGTGCTTTTATACTAATAGTGATGGCCAATAATAAAGTGAAGATGGTAACTATTTTTAAAAAAGGCATATTGAAAGTTACTGCGTGTATACATTACTAGACCATGGGCAGATATTCCATTTTTCATATCAGCACAAATTTAATTCTAGTGGCACAGATTATAACTATATTCAATGCTTTATAAACCATAAACTTCAGATTTCCACATTTTAATCATAAGAAAAGGCAATTTCTCATCTCAATTCCTTGTTTTTCTCATGCATATAATTTAGTGCATCAGTTTTTACATTAACAAAGGAAAATAACTAACCTCAGTAATAACACTTTCTGATACTTTGTATAATATGTGGATTTTGGCTGACTAATATCAATTGCCTAGAAGGGCCATCTGAGTAACATATTTACTGATGGATATGCTGTCAAATTGTTATTTTTTTATGATAATGTTTGCTCAATTTTAGGCAGATTGGTAAAGGGAGAAACAAGGGAATGTGATATATCTTCCTTTAACCAAAAAGAAAATACTCAAATATTCATAAAATAATTCAGCATTTGATGGCTGGCTCTTTTCTGTCACTGAAACTTGAAGAGGTGGAAGCAACCAAGTGAATATGAATACAGTATTGGATAGAAGCTGGTTGTACGAAAGAAAGGTTGTGTTTCACAAGCAGAAAGTGGAACAAAGTAAGCTTGGAATGAAGAACTATTTGTGAAACAGTGACTGAAAATAAGTGCACAAATGTGGCAGAATTTATGGCAAAAGACAGAAGATAAAACAAATCCAGCTCTATTTAACTCTCTTTATTGCATTGATGCTGGCCTGAGCAATAGTCACAGGCAGCAACATCATAAATACCTTTCCATATTGAGGTCAATCATACGGGTGATATTTATAGTATGTTGTACTTTTAACAAATGTCAGTGAATATCTTCAGTAGGTATCTTAAAGAATAAAGTTTCTATCTGAGTCTGTAGTGATCCAGAACTATACTACCATTTCAGCAAACTCTTGGCTTTAGGGTGCATATAAGACATATGCACTATGTAGCTATGCTTAACCTCTTCACCTTTTAGTTCCTTCAACTCATACATTTACTTGAAAGCAAAAATAAGCAAGCCCAGCCACTGCTTAGTTCATAACATCACAGCAATGACATGAAATGTCATTAGCAACACCAACAAGTATACTTTCTCTATTAGGTGTTCCTCTTGACTGAGACAACTGCACTGCTCCAAAGAGCACTATATGGGGTCCTTCTTACTCTCAGCCAAAAGGCTCTATAATGAGTCAACCTATAGCTGGGGAAGTGATGACTCCCTCCCGTTAGACTGTTTCAGAAAACGTATTTTTATTTATTCTTCTTATTTAATATTGTATAGAGTACAATAGTCTAATATTGTAGATCTATGAACTTGTAATGCTACTATGACTAATGCTAATGATTCCTTGGGATCAATGAAATATCTGTCTATCTATTAGACTGTACTGTCACTTTATTAGACAGTGTTTGTTGGCAGAGACCATAATGTTTGACCAAGGGTGCTCAGAAAGGGTAATAAAATCCCAAGACTTAGAATAAGAGTTTTAGGAATCAATAACTATTCAAATTCATCTGAGAAGTCCCAATGAAGGGTCTCAGCCCAAAATGTCAACTGTTTACTCTTTTCCAAAGATGCTGCCTGGCCTGCTGAGTTCCTCCAGCATTTTGTGTGTGTTTCTCCTTTTCAAGTTATAACCCAGTTGCTTGAAATCAGTTCCAGCATTTTCAATTTCCACTTCAGTTATGATTTAAACTGTAGTCAACAGACATCTTAAACTAGCTATCAATGTACTTCAACTGATTTTAGTCTAAAATTTATAATGACAACATCTAGGTCTGCTGAGTGTGAAATCGTGTTAATAAGTTAGTCATACTGTCAGGAAATAATTTACTGTCAGCTGTAATAAAGAAGTGCTGACAACATAGACACACTTACTTAATTTCCTCTCAATACATTAATTATCAAAATCGCACAACACTGTTTACCAAACAGGTTGCCTCTGATTTTACATATAAAGAAGTATATTTTGCTTAACTTAAATTCTGCAGATACTAGAAATAAACACCAGGGCACATATGATATCTGGAAAGAGAAACAAAGTCATGGTTTCAAGTCTTAACTTTTCACTAACACAGGTGAGTTAGCTCTGATAAGGCTCATAGGCTCACATAATTGAAAAATTAACCTTGTGTATCACTGTTGCCTCAATTAATAGTTTACTATTAAAATGCAGTCATATGCATTTTTTTGGAAAAATTAAAGTTTAGAAATTTATGTATTACTTAGCCTTAGCTGAAGATCAATGGACAATTTGGAATATCATGCATATGGAGTGATCGTTTCAATCCTGATCTTTTGTGCTGTCTGTGTGGAGTTTGCATGCTCTCCCCATGACTGGGTGAATTCCCTCTGGGTGCTCTAGCTTATGCCGACATCTGAAAGGTATGTTGGATTAATTGGCCCCTATAAATTGCCCTCGTGTGTAGATGAGGGGTAGAATACAAGAGGTGTTGAAAGGAGTATGGGAAGAATGAAATAAAATTCTATTCCTGTAGAGTTAATGTAAATGGGTGGTTGATGATCAGCATCGACTTAGTGGGCTGAAGGGCTTGATTCTGTGTTTTGTGACCCTATGGAGGATGCTTACTGAATTGTTAGCGAGAATGTGAGATTTGAGTGGTGAGACTCTAATCGTTGTCTTTACAATGTGAAAAAGTAAGTGTCAGGCATAGTTAAAGTTTCAACAATTTTCAATGTCTTGGTAGAATAGTTAATCTCTCTTGAGATCTAGGGAGGCAATGAGAAGAATTTTTCTTTTCACTCAGGAAATCGTTGGGATTCGGCTATACCTGAAAACACAATGGGAACTGTTTTGATATATAATTTGAAGAAGGAAGTAGATAGACACTTGAAAATGAACATAATGTGTTTTGGGTTTTAGAAAAAGGCAGGACTATGGGAATAGACATGGATGTTTGTTCTACAAGCCAGCATGATGGGGCCAAGTTGCTCCTTCTTTTAAAGAGGATTCTATAACTTGTTAATACTAACTTTATCTATTGATCAGTCCATTTCATGACCAGTTGTCATTCATAGGGAAAGTCAAGCACGGGAATGCCCCATGTTGCTCGCCTCATTAAATGATTGAAACAACTGTAACAAGAGCACATATAAGTCCATCCCAAAATATCAATTTAATGTGCCTGTGTCATAAACACAGCAAATATAAATGCTGTACTAATCATGGTAAAGCTTTACAGAACTTAATAACTACATACTAAACAGTAAGTACATTGAACAATGTTATTGTAATCTTCTGCTTTATCATATATTTATTGCTTGTTTTTGATATATCTACCTGTGATTAATAAGAACAAAAGAAAATGCCGGAAGGTTATTGACCTGAAATGTTAATGTGCTTCTCTCTCTCTCTTCATGGTTACTACCTGATCTGCTGAGTATCTGCAGTATTTTCTGTTTTCATTTCAGATAGTCATGAAGGCCCTTTGGCAGAACTGGTACATGCTGATCCAGATTCCCAGAATCTGCAGTTATTTCTGTTGGGAACAGCTATATTTTTCTCATAACTTACACTATCTCAATCACAATCTACTCTTTCAAGCCTTTTCTGATAATTTGGTCTCCAGTCCTTGATGTCAGTATGCTAATGTTGTGTTGCGTTTTCTGCAGATTTATAATATCCCTTTTATAGGGAGGGATCCAAAGTAACATAGTTTTCTCCAACTGTCAACACAATCATCATGAGCTCTCTGCTTTCTTATTCAAAGCCTCTTATTGTTCCTAATGGATGTAGACACATACTCAATGATTTAGGAACAGCTTCTCCTCTTCCATCAGCTTTCTGAACGGTCCATGAATGCTAACTTGTTATTGCTCTTCTTTTGCACTATTTATTTATTTCATAATTTATGATTTTTCATGTTTTTGCATTGTACTGCTGCCATGAAATTTGGCATCATTTGTCAGTGAAAATAAATCAGATTTTGATACCAGCTGTTAGGTTCAACTTTCATCTACTGTACCTGTATTCAGCATTAAGATTAATTTCAGCAAAGAGTATCATTCACACAGCACATTATTGCATGTCTGAGAAATATTTTAAGGCACTTCACATGATTTACTGTAGTGTTGTTATTTGCAGCAATACTCCAAATGATATATATAAAAAATGTCCATTTAAAGCAATGATAGAACAGGCAGTCCACTCAGGTGACATTGGGTACTGAGAAAATCTTGTCACACTTTCTCATGAGTATTTAAAAAAGTAGCTGAACAGTAATAAGCAATTATGTTTAATATAACAACCGAGAAGCAGTACTGCTGATGATGTTTCACTTCCTTTGTAATATATCAAAGTATTATTTCGATAATATGTACAAGCAAAATATTTAGTAAAGTAACATGCTTTTCAAATGTATAAAGAAAATAGATTTTGAGCTATTCCAAGTTGAAAATCTTCCCTTTTGATATAACATATTTCTTAAAACTTAATGAACCTTGCAATAAAATAACCTTGCATTTCAGAAGACAAAGTGTTTCATAATCAGTTGTCAATTTTCAAACTTAAATCGTTTAGGTTTGCATGGCAGTGCAAAAGTTAATATCTTAGCAATTGGGATTAAAACAAAGTATAAGAATTATATGTCCATTTATGTTTGCATTATCTGCCTATAGAAAACGAACTTTTCACTTACTTGAACAAACGTGTTTTGTGAAAGATTTTAATCCGGTGTAATGAAGATACTATAGATGTAAAAAATATAACTCTTTAACAGAAAGAATGTGACATAATTTCACATTTAAAGGGCTATTTTAATACATTTTTAGCAGATGCTAAAACAGGATGGAGACTTGTCTGTGTCTAGGCTGTGTGTTGAAAAGATGAATATTGTGAAAGAGTAATATTTCTCAGATTGATTGAACATAAGAAAGCAATAGTCTAAATTTTGAAATAAAAAGACCGTTAGATAGAGGAGCAGAGTTAGGCCATTCAACCCACTGAGTTCCATCCGCCATTCAATCACAGCTAATTTAGTTTTTCTGTGTACCCCGTTCTCCAGTCATTTCCCAGTAACCTTTGACATCCTTAGTAATCCAGAACCTGTCAATATCTGATTTAATTGTACCCAATAACTTGGCTTTCACAGCTGTCTTCAGCAATGAATTTCACAAATTCACCACACTCTGGCTAAAGAAACTTCTCCTAATCTCTTCTGAAGAGATATCCTAGATGGATAGATAGAAACTTTATTGATCACAAAGGAAATTACAGTGTCACAGTAGCATTGCAATTGCATAGATATACAAATACACAAATATTAAAAGAGAAATAAGAAACAATAAAAAATAAGAAACCTGAAGCAGTCAACACGGCTGAAGAATTGGAGCAGGGGGCAGGGATTCAGATTTCCGGACATATTGGGACGTCTTCTGGGGCAGGTGTGACCTGTACAAAAGGGACAGCTTGCACTTGAATCTGAGGGGGATGGGAACCAGTCTGATAGAGCTAAAGATGAGTCAGCATGTTTAGAAGTAGATGATAGGTGTAATATGAATGTAAGGAAGGATATGCAAATGCTTGGGTATAAATGGAGACAGTGCAAATAGTTACATTGTAACACAGAGGTAAAATTCAAAAGGGGAAAGATGCAGGACTAAATACACATAGTATTCTGAATAAGGTGGATGAACTCGTGCACAATTAAAGATTGGTTGGTATGGCGTATGAAAGAGGTGACATAGGGTCAGGGAATGTCAAATCTTTGTGGTGGAGATAAGAAACAGCAAGGGTAAAAAAACTATTATGGGAATCATATATAGGCCTCCAAGTAGCCAAAATGTGGGGTTGAGATTGCAAAAGGAGCTGGAAAGGGCATATAATAAAGGTAATGGGCTTACAATAAGCAAGGGGATTGGGAAAAATCAGGTTGGCGTTGGATTGCTGGAGAGGGAATTTGTTGAACACCTACAAGATGGCTTTTTAGACCAGCTTGTGCTTGAGCCTACTTGGGGAAAGGCTATCTTAGATTGGGAGTTGTGTAATAACCTGGATCTTATTAGAGAGGTTAAGCAAAGGAACCCTTAGCAGGCAGTGATCATAATATGATTGAATTCATACTGCAATTTGAGAGAGAGAAGCATGACTCACAGATATCAGTATTGTAATGGAATGAAGGGGATTACAGAGGCATGAGAGAGGAGGTTGTCCACGTGGATTGGAGGGGGTTACTGGTGGGAATGACAACAGAGCAGAGGTGGCTGAAGTTTTTGGGAATAAGTCATAAGGCCCAGGATAGATATGTCCCACAGAAGAAGTTCTCAAGTGGCAGGAATAGGCAACCGTGGTTGAGAAGAGAAGTTAATGACTGCATAAAAGCCAAGGAAAGGACGTATAATGTAACAAAAGGCAACTAAAAATCCATAAGAAGTGAAAAGATGAAATATGAGGGCAAACTAGCCAACGGTATAATGCAGGATACTGAAAGGTTTTTTTTTCAGTTATATAAAGAGTGAAAGAGAGGTGAGAGATGATAATGGAGAACTGGAAAGTGATGCTGGTGAGGTAGAATTGGGGGACAATGGAATGGTGGATGAACTTAATAAGTACTTTGCATCAGTCTTTACTGTGGAAGACATTGGCAGTGTGCCAGAAGTCCGTGAGGGTCAGGGAGCAGGAGTGAGTGTCATTGTCATTATAAAGAAAAAAGTGCCAGGCAAACTCAAAGGTCTTAAGGTTGATAAATCACCTGGACCAGATGGACTACATCCTAGAGTTCTAAAAGAGGTTGCTGAAGAGATAGCAGATCCATTGGTATGATCTTTCAAGAATCACTTGATTCTGGCATGATTCTGGAGGACCGGAAAATTGCAAATGTCACTCCACTCTTTAAGAAGGGGGATGACAAAAGAAAGGAAATTATAGGCCAGTAAGCCTAACTTCAGTGGTTGGGAAAGTGCTTAAGTCCATTGTTAACGATGAGGTTTCGGAGAACTTGGATACTAATGATAAAATAAGTCAAAGCCAACGTGGTTTCTGGAAAGGGAAATCTTGTCTGACAAATTTTTTAGAATTCTTCGAGGAAGTAACAAGTAGTGTGGACAAGGGAAAGGCAGTGGATGTCATTTACTTGCATTTTCAGAAGGCGTTTGATAAAGTGCCACACGTGAGGTTGCTTAACAAGATAAAATCCCATGGCATTACAGAAACGATACTGGCATGGATAGCAGAATGGCTGACAGGAGGCAGTGAGTGGGAATAAAGGGGCCCTTTTCTGGTTGGCTGCCAGTGACTAGTGGTGTTATTCAGGGGTCAGTATTGGGACCACTACTTTTCATATTGTTTGTAAATTATTTAGATTAGATTAGATTATGAGGACACTCAGTCCTCGTTTATTGTCATTTAGAAATGCATGCATTAAGAAGTGATACAATGTTCCTCCAGAGTGATATCACAAAAAAAAACAGGACAAGCAAAAGACGAACACTGACAAAACCACATAACTATAACATATGGTTACAGCAGTGCAAAACAATACCATAATTTGATAAAAGAGCAGACCATGGGCACAGTAAAAAAAAAGTCTCAAAGTTGTGATCGACTCCCGATAGTCCCAATAGCAGGCGGCAAAAGGGAGAAACTCTCCCTGCCATAAACCTCCAGGCACCGACAACTTGCCGATGCATTGGAAGCACCCGACCACAGCCGACTCTGAGACCGTTCGAAAACTTTGAGTCTCCAACCAGCCTCTCCGATACAGTTTCCCGAGCACCATCCTCTGCCGAGTGCTTTGACCCTACCCCGGCCGCCGAGCAACAAGCAAAGCCGAGGACTTGGGGCCTTCTCCGGAGATTCTGGATCACATAGTAGCAGTGGCAGTGAAGCAGGCATTTCAGAAGCTTTTCCAGATGTTCCTCCATGCTCTCACGTCTGTCTCCATCAAATCAGGATTGTGCACGGCACCCTACTTGACAGATAACAGATATCATTCACTGGAGTGGACGCTGCTCACTGTGTCGCGTCGCCATCTTCTCCTCCTCCTCCATCTCATTTAGCTAATGTGATTGGTAGTTTTGTGGCAAAGTCTGCAGATGATAGGAAGATAGGTGGAGGAGTAAGCAGTGCTGAGGAAGCATTGCGGTTGCTGCAAGACTTAGACAAATTGGAAGAATGGGCAAAAAAACTGTGTTGGGAAATGTATGATAAAGTATTTTGGCATTTTGGTAAAAGGAACAAAAGTGTAGACTATCATCTAAATAAATGAAGAGAAAATTCAAACATCAGTGGTGCAAGGGGACTTAGGAGTCCTCATGCAAGACACCCAGAAGGTTAATTAACAGGTTGAGTCCGTGGTAAAGAAGGAAAATGCAGTGTTGGCATTTATTTCAAGGGGAGTAGAATATAAGAACAAGGAGGGAATGTTGAGGCTTTATAAGACATTAGCCAGGCGGCACTTGGAGTTTTGTCAACAGTTTTAGGCCCCATATCTCAGAAAGGATGTGTTGTCATTGGACAGAGTCCTGAGGACGTTCACGAGGATGATTCCGGGGATGAAAGGTGAACATATGAGGAGCATTTGGCTGCTTTGGGCCTGTACTCACTGGAATTTAGTAGAATGCGGGGGGGTGGGGGATCTCATTGAAACCTACTGAGTGTTGAAAGGACTGGATATAGTGGATGTGGAGAGGATGTTTCCTATTAAGGGGGTATCCAAAACTAGAGGGCACAGCCTCAAAATTGAGGGGTGACCTTTTAGAATAGGGGTAAGGAGGAACTTTTAGCCAGAGAGTTTTGAATCTGTGGAATGCTTTGCCACAGACAGCAGTGGAGGCCAAAACCATGGGGATATTTAAAATGAAAATGAAGAGTCTCCCGATTGGTCAGAGCATGAAAGGTTATGGCGAGACGACAGATGTATGGGAAGAGTGGGATCCAGGATCAGCCATGATGGAATGGTGGAGCAGACTTGATGGACAGAATGACCTAATTCTGGTCCTATGTCTTATGGTCTTATGGCCTAACAGGAGGGGTTCATCACTTCCCCAGCTATAGATTGACTTATTATAGAGCTTAATGGCTGAGGGTAAGAATGACCTCATGTAGAACTCTTTGGAGTAGTGAGGTTTTCTTAATCTATGACTAAAAGTGCTCCTCTGTTCTTTCAAGGTGGCACGCAGAGGGTGAGAACCATTGTCCAGAATTACCAGGATTTTCCATAGGGTCCTTTGTTCTACCACAGCATCCAGTGTGTCCATTTTGACTCTTATAACAGTGCCAGCCTTTCTAATCAGTTTATCGAGCCTGTCGGCATCACCTGTGTTGATGCCATTGCCCCAGCACATCTGCTACTTTTTTTGCTCAATGCATAGAAGATTGTACTGGCACATGAATGCATAGAAGATCGAGCTGGCAACAACAGACTAGTAGAACATGTGAAAGAGAGGCCTGCGTACTCCAAAGGACCTCAGTCTCCTCAGGAAGTAGAGGCGACTCTGACCCTTCTGGTACACAGCCTCTGTGTTGGTGCTCCATTCAAGTCTGTCATCCAGGTGCACCCCCAGGTATGTGTAGGCCCTCAGTACATTCTCATCTTCACCATCCACAGTAACAGGGAGCAATGCAGGCTCAGTCTTCCTAAGGTCCATCACTATCTCCTCTGTCTTACTAATGTTGAGGTGCAGATGGTTTAGCTTGCACCATTTGACCAAGTCCTCCACCAGGGCTCTGTATTGATCCATCAGTCCTCCCTTTATACACCCAACTGAGTCATCAGAGAATTTCAGTAAATGACATGACTCAGTGTTGTATCTAAAGTTTGAGGTATATGGGGTAAAGAGGAAGGGAGCCAATACAGTCCCCTGTGGGGCCTCAATGCTGCTTATAGCCATGTCTGACACACTATAAGACCATAAGACATAGGAGCAGAATTAAGCATCTGGCCCATCGAGCCTCCACTGCCATTCATTTAAGGCTGATCCCTTTCTCTTCTCCTTCTCAATGTCAGTTCCTGGCCTTCTCCCCATAACCTTTGATGCCATGTCCAATCAAGAATCTATCAATCTTTGCCTTAAATACACTCAATGACCTGTCCTCCACAGCTGCATGTGGCAACAAATTCCACAAATTCACCATCCTTTGGCTAAAGAAATTTCTTCACACCTCTGTTTTGAAAGGACCCCCTCTATCCTGAGGCTGTGCCCTCTTGTCCTAGACTCTCCCACCCTGGGAAGCACCTTTTCCACATCTCCTCTGTCTAGGCCTATCAACATTTGAAAGTTTCAATGAGATTCCCCCCTCATTTTTCTGAATTCCAGTGAGTACAGACCTGGAGCTATCAAACGTTCCTTGTATGATAAGCCTTTCATTCCTGGAATCATCCTTGTGAACCTCCTCTGGACCCTCTCCAATGCCAGAACATCTTTTCTAAGATGAGAGGCCCTAAATTATTAACAAAACTCAAGGTGAGGTTTCACCAGAGCTTTATAAAGCCTCAGCATCACATCCTTGCTCTTGTATTCTAGACCTCTTGAAATGAAAGCTAACATGGCATTTGCCATCCTCACCACCAACTCAACCTGCAAGTTAACCTTTATGACGTTCTGCACAAGGACTCTCAAGTTGCTTTGCATCTCAGATTCCTAGATTTTCTCCCCGTTTAGAAAATAGTCCATACATTTATTTCTACCCCCAAACAGCATGACCATGCATTTTCAAATATTGTATTTCATTTGCCACTTGCTTGCCCATTCTCCTAATCTGTCTAAGTCCTTCAGCATCCTACCAGTTTCCTCAACACTACCTGCCCCTCCACCAGTCTATGTATCATCTGCAAACTTGGCAACAAAGCCATCTATTCCATCATCTAAATCATTTATATACAGCATAAAAAGAAGTGGTCCCAACACCAACCCCTGCGGAACACCATTAGTCACTGGCAGCCAACCAGAAAAGGATCCTTTTATTCCCACTTGCTGCCTCCTACCAATCGGCCAATGCTCTAACCATGTTAGTAACTTTCCTGTAATACCATGGGCTCTTAACTTGGCAGGCAGCCTCATGTGTGGCACCTTGTCAAAGGCCTTCTGAAAGTCCAAGTATACAACATCCACTGCATCTCCTTTATCTATCCTACTTGTAATCTCCTCAAAGAATTCTAACAGGTTTGTCAGGCAGGATTTTCCCTGAAGGAAACTATGCTGACTTTGTACTACCTTATCCTGTGTCACCAAGTACTCCATTACCTCATCCGTAACAATTGACTCAAACATCTTCCCAACCACTGAGGTCAGGCTAACTGGTCTATAATTTCCTTCCTGCTGCTTTCTTCCTTTCTTAAAGAGTGAAGTGACATTTGCAATTTTCCAGTCCTCTGGCACCATGCCAGAGTCTAACGATTTTTGAAAGATCATTTCTAATGTCATCACAATCTCTAATGCTACCTCTTTCAGAACCTGAGGGTGCAGTTCATCAGGTCTGGGTGACTTATGTACCTTTAGGTCTTTCAGTTTTTTGAGCACCTTCTCACTTGTAATAGTAACTGCACCCACTTTTCTTCCTTCACACAGTACAACATCAACCATACTGCTAGTGCCTTCCACAGTGAAGATTGATGCAAAATACTCGTTTAGTTCATCAGCCATCTCCTTGTCCCCCGATAGTATTTCTCCTGCCTCATTTTCTAGCGGTCCTATATCTGTTCTCATTTCACTTTTATTTTTACATACTTGAATAAGATTTTACTATCCACTTTGCGAAGAAAAAGCACTTCAGGATATATATCGTATACATTTCTCTGACATTAAATGTACATTTGAAACCTTTGAAACTTTGATATTATTCGTTAGCTTGCTTTTATATTTCATCTTTTCCCTTCTAATGATTTTTTAGTTGCTCTCTGTAGGTTTTTAAAAACTTCCCAATCCTCTATCTTCCCACTAATTTTTGATTCTTCGTATGCCCTTTCCTTTGCTTTTACAACAGATTTGACTTCCCTCGTCAGCCATGGTTGTACTATTTTACTATTTGAGTATTTCTTTATTTTTGGAATACATATGTCCTGCACCTTCCTCATTTTTCCCAGAAACACACACCATTGCTGCTCTGTTGACATCCCTGCCAGCAGCTCCTTCCAATTTACTTTGCCTAACTCCTCTCTCATACCACTGTAAGTTCCCTTACTCCACTGAAATACTACTACATCAGACTTTACTTTCTTCCTATCAAATTTCAAGTTGAATTCAATCATATTGTGATCACTAGTTCCCAAGCGTTCTTTTACGTTAAGTTCCGTAATCGCCTCCAGTTCATTACATAACACCCAAACCAGTATAGCTAATCTCCTAGTAGGCTGAATGACAAACTGCTCTAAAATCTCTTAGGCATTCAACAAATTCACTCTCTTGAGATCCATTACTAACCTGATTTTCCCAGTCAACCTACATGTTAAAATTTCCCATGACTACCTTAACATTTTAACACACCTTTTCTATTTCCTGATGTAATTTGTGGTTCACCTCCCAACCACTGTTGGGAGGCCTGTATATAACTGTCATCAATGTTCTTTTACCCTTGCAGTTTATTAGCTCAACTCACAAGGATTCAACATCTTCTGATCCTATGTCACATCTTTCTACTGATTTGATGCCATTCATTACCAGTAGAGCCACACCAACCCCTCTGTCTACCTTCCTATCCCTCCGATATAATGTGTAACTTTGGACATTCAGCTTCTAATTACAACTATCCTTCAGCCACGATTCAGTGATGGCTACAGTATCGTACCTGGCAATCTGTAATGGTGCAACAAAATCATCCACCTTATTTCTTATAGTATACGCATTAAGATACAACATCTTGAGTACCGTATTTGCTATCCTTTCTGATTCTGCATCCCTAATGTTTTGATACTCATCCTGTTGGCTGTAACTAAGTCCCATCACCTGCCAGCCCTTCCTGACAGAATGACTACACACTACCTTTACTTTTTCACCTATCCTGAGTCCCTTCACTCTGGTTCCTACCCCGCTGCCAAATTAATTTAAACCCTCCCAAACAGCTCTAACAAACCTGCCCGTAAAATATTGGTCCCCCTTGGGTACAGGTGCAACCTGTCACTTTTGAGCACGTCATACCTCCCCCAGAAAAGATCCCAATGATCGAAGAACCTAAAGCCCTGCCCCCTGCACCAGCTTCTCAGCCACACATTTATCTGCCAAATCACCCTGTTTCTACCCTCACTGGTGCATGGCACAGGCAGCAATCTGGAAATTACTACCCAGAAGGTAGTTCTGAAACTGCAGAAATTGTGGTTTGCAAGTCTGGTAGTCCATTATTCAAGGGTACAATGGAAGTGCCATATTCTTCACAACTCTAAAAAGTACAGGCCTAGGGCCATCGAAAGCTCTTCATACATTATCTGTTTCATTCCCAGAGTCTTTCTCTTGAATTTCCTCTGTCCCTCTCCAATGTCAGCACATCCTTTGCTAGATATGAGGCCCAAATCCAAATGCATGCAAGCCAGAGCTTTATAAGGTCCCGGCATTACATCCTTGCTTTTATAGTCCAGTACTCTTGAAATGAATGCTAACATTGCACTTGACTTCTGTGCTAGCGATTCAATCTGCAAGTTAACCCAGGGAATTTTGCACTAGAACTCTCAAGTCCTTCTACACCTCTGACTTCTGAATTTACTCCCCAGTTAGAAAACTGTCTGTGCGTTTTACCACAATGCATGACCATGCACTTCTCTACACTGTATTCCATCTGTCACTTCTTTGCCCAGTCTCCTCATCTAAGTCCTTCTGCAGACTCCCTGCTTCCTCAACACTAGCTGCCCCTCTTCTCATCTTGGTATTGTCTGCAAACTTGATCACAAAGCCATCAATTCCATTGTCCAGCTATTTAACATATAACACGAAAAGTAGCAGACCTACCACTGACCCTCCCCCTCCCCCCCGGTGGAACAAAACTGGTCAGCGGTATCTAACCAGAAAATGTCCTCCTTAGTTACCCAATCTTCTGTCAATGTGAGTATCTTTCCTGTAATACCAAGGGTTCTTAACTTTTTTAACAACCTTGTGTGTGGCACCTTGTCAACGGCTTTCTGAAAGTTCAAGTAAGCAACATTCACTAGCTCCCCTTTCTCTACCTTGCTTGTTAATTTATCAAAGAATTCCAACAGGCAAGATCTCTCCATAAAGAAATCAGGATTACTTCGGTCTATTTTGGCTCCAAGCATGCCAAAACCTCATCCTTAAAAATGGAGTTTAATACCTTGCCAAACACTGATGTTGAGTTAACTGGGGCCTATAATTTCCTGCCTTCGTCTCCCTCCCTCATACAGTCATGTGACATTTGCAATTTTCCTTGCTTCCAGAACCATTCTGGAATCTAGTGATTCTGGAAAAATCACTACTAATGCCTCCACAATCTCTTCAATTATCTTTCTGAATCCTGTGGTGTAGTCCATCTGGTCCATTTTATCTAACTTCAGGCCATTCAGCTTCCCGAGCACCTTCTCCCTAGTAACAGCAACTATGCTCACTTCACTTCCTGACACTCAAATTTCAGGCATGCTGTTGCTGTCTTCATCGTGAAGAATGAAGCAAAATACTTATTGAGTTCATCTGCCGTTTCTTTGCTCCCCATTACTTCCTCAACAGTGTCGTTTTCCAGTGGTCCGATGTCCACTCTTGCCTCTCTTCTACTCTTCATATATTTGTAAAGACATTTTCTACCACTAAACATATCATTACCCCCACCCCCACTGCTTTCCACAGGGATCACTCCCTCTGTGATTCCTTTGTCCATTCATCCTTCCCCACTAACCTCGTCCCAGCACTTATCCCTGCAAGCTTCCCAATCCTCTAGCTTACCAATATTTTTTCTTATTTTGTATGCCCTCTCTTTTGCTTTCCTGCCAAAGGGTCTCAGCCTAAAACGTCAACTGTACTTTTTTCCATAGATGCTGCCTGCCCCGCTGAGTTTCTCCAGCATTTTGTGCGTGCTGCTTGGATTTCCAACATCTGCAGATTTTCTCTTGTTTGTTTATGCTGTTATGCTGCCTAGGCTTCCCTGGTAAGCCCTAGTTGCCTCAGGCTCCCTTTAGAATGTTGCTACTTCTTTGTGATGAACTGACCCCACATCTTCCAAGAAGCTTCAGTCTTTGCCGCCCTACCATCATGTAAGATTATTGGAGCTTATGGCTATGATATAGTAAATTGGGCAGCAGCTTCTGTCCGAGACACATGTACAGTTACTTGGATATCTGGAGCTGATGTCAGGATCATCTCACTTTTCAACACCACCTCCTGCTACATCCTTCTTGATATACTACACAACAAACTGACTGCAATATCATGTTCTGCACTATTAATCCACTGTCTATTACTTATTCAGAGATGTAATGCTGAACAGACCCTTCCAGGCCAACAAGCAATGCCACCCAGTAATCAACTCTTTAACACTAGCCTAATCACAGGACAATTTACAATGACCAATTTACCTACTAACTGGTACATCCTTGGGCTGTGGGAGGCAACCCATGTGATCACAGGGAGAGTGCACAAATTCCTCGCATAAGACCATAAGATATAGGAGCACAATTAGGCCCATCGAGTCTGCTCCGCCATTTCATCATGGCTGATCCATTTTTCTTCATCTCCTGCCTTCTCCCCATATTCTTTCATGCCCTGAACAATCAAGAATCTATCAACCCCTGCCTTAAATATACATAAAGACTTGGCCTCCACAGCCGCTTGTGGCAAAGAATTCCACAGATTCACCATTCTCTGGCAAAAGAAATTTCTCCTCATCTCCATTCTATAAAGAGGCCCCGCTATCTGATACTGTGTCTTCTGGTCTTAGACTCTCCCACCATAGGAAACATCCTCTCCACGTCCACTGTATTGAGGGATTTCACCATTCAATAGGTTTCAGTGAGGTCACCCCTCATTCTTCTGAATTCTAGTGAATACAGGCCCAGAGCCATCAGACACTCTTCATATCACTGGCCTTTCAATCCTGGAATCATTCTCGTGAACCTCCTTTGAACCCTCTCCAGTTTCAGCACATCCTTCTTAAGGTAAAGGGCCCAAACCTGCTCACAATACTCCAAGAAGGGCCTCAGCATGCTTTATAAATTCTCAACATTTTGGTCCTCTTGAAATGAATATTAAGATTGTATTTGCCTTCCTCACCACAGACTCAACCTGCAAATTAACCTTTAGGAAATCCTGCACGAGGACTCCCAAGTCCCTTTGCATCTCTAGTTTTTGTATTTTCTCTCCATTTAGAAAAATAGTCAATCCTTTCATTTCTTTTAGTGCATGGCCATATACATCCCAATACTGTATTTCATCTGCCATTACTTTGCCATTTCTTATCTGTATAAATCCTTCTGTAGCCCCTCTAATTCCTCAAAACTACCTGCCCCTCCACCTATCTTCGTATCATCTACAAACTTTGCAACAAAGCCTTCAATTCCATCATCCAAATCATTGACCTGTAATGTCAAAAGAATTTTTTCCAACTCAGACCACTGTAGGATACCAATGGTCACTGGCAACCAGTCCGTAAAGGCTCCCTTTATTCCCAATCTTTGCCTCCTGCCTATCAGCCACTGCTTTATCTGTGCTAGAATCTTTCCTGTAATACCATTACAGTTGTTAAACAGCTTCATATGTGGCAGCTTGTCAAAGTCCTTTTGAAAATCCAAGTACACAACATCAACTGGTTCTCCTTTGTCTATCCTGCTTGTAACTTCTTCAAAAAATTCCAGCAGATTTATCAGGTAAGGGTTCCCCTTGGGAAACCATGCTGACTACTGCTTATTTTATAATGTGCCTCCAAGTACCATGAGACCTCATCCTTAATAATTGACTCCAACGTCTTCCCAACCATTGACGTCAGACTAACTGGCCTATAGTTTCCTTTCTTCTGCCTCTCTCCCTTCTTGAAAAGTGGAGTGACATTTGCAATTTTCCAGACTTGCAAAACCATTCCAGAAACTAGTGATTCTTGAAAGATCATTACTGATGGCTTCATGATCTCTTCAGTCACCCCTTTCAGAACACTGGGTTGTGCACCATCTGGTCCATGTGACTTATCTACCTTCAGACCTTTCAGTTTCCCAAGTACCTTCGCTCCAGTTATGGTAACTTCACACACTTCATGCCCCCTGACACCTGGAACTTCCACCATACTGTTAGTGTCTTCCACAATGAAGATTGATGCAAAATACCTATTCAGTTCATACGCTATTTTGTTGTCCCCCATTACTATCTTTTGACATTGTTTTCCAGTGATCTGATACCCACTCCCGCCTCTCATTTACATTGTATATATCTGAAAAAACTTTTGGTATCCTCTTCAATATTATTGGCCAGCTTACATTTATATTCCATCTTTACCTTCTTAATGATGTTTTAGTTGCGTTCTGTTAGCTTTTAAAAGCTTTCCAATCCTCTAATTTCCCACTAATCTTGCTCTTTTATATGCTTTGTCTGTCTTTTATGTTGGCTTTGACTTCCCTTGTATGTCACGGTTGTGTCATCTTGTGTCATCTTTCCTTTAGAATACTTCTTCCTCTTTGGGATGTATATATCTTGTGCCTTCTGAATTGCCCCCAGAAATTCCAGCCATTGTTGCTCCACTGTCGTCCCTGCCGGTGTTCTTTTCCAATCAATTCTGGCCAACTCCTCTCTCATGCCTCTGTAATTCGCTTTACTCCACTATAATACTGATGCATCTGACTTTAACTTCTTCACAAATTTCAGGGAGAATTTGATCATATTATGATCACTTGCCCCTAAGGATTATTTTACTCTCAGCTCTCTAATCAGTTCTGGTTCATTACTCAACACGCAATCCAGAATAACTAATCCTCTGGGGGCACAACTGCGAGCTGCTCTAAAACAACATCTCATAGGCACTCTACAAATTCCCCCTCCTGTCATACAGCACCAAGGGGATTTTCCCAATTTGGCTGCATATTGAAGTCCCTCATAGCTATTGTAACATTGTCCTTTTGGCATGCATTTTCTACCTCCCATTGTAATTTGTAGACATCCTTACTTTTGTTTGCGTGTTGATATACACCTCCCATCAGGGTCTTTCCACCCTTACAGTTCCTTAGCTCTTCTGACCCTATGTCACCTCTTTCGAATGATTTGATTTAATTTTTTACCAACAGAGCTTATCCTTTCAATACAATGTATCCTTGGACATTTAGTTCCCAGCTATCACCTTTCAGCCATGATTCCGTGTTACGTACAACATCATACCTGGCAATCTGCAACTGTGCTGCAAGTTTATCTACTTTATTCCATATGCTGCACATGCTCAGATATAACAACTTCAGTTCTGTATTCATCCTTTTCAATTTTGTCGCACCATGCTCAACCTTTTGATTCCTAACTTTGTCCGAGGTCTTACCAACGTCTGCCTTCACAATCTCTCCGCTAACTGTTCTGGCACTGATTCTCATCCCCCTGCAACTCTAGTTTAAACCCCACTGTACAGCATTAGCGAACCTTCCTACTGGGATATTAGTCCCCCTCCAGTTCAGGTGCAGAATGTCCCTTCTGTACAGATCCCACGTCCCTGGAAGAGAGACCAATAATCCAAAAATCTTATGTCCTCCCTTCTACACCAACTCCTTAGCCACGTATTAATCTTCCTAGTTCTAGCCTCACTAGCACGTGGTGTGGGTAGCAATCTTGAGATCACAACCCTGGAGGTCCTGCCTTTTACTTAGCAACTCACTGCCTGAACTCCCTATGCAGAACCTCCATGTGATTGGCACCTACATGGACCAGGAGTTCTGGCTGTTCACCCTCCCACTTAAGAATGCTGAGTACTCGATCCGAGATATCCTGGTGTCCAGCACCTGGGAGCAACATACCATCTGGAAACCTCATTCCTGTCCGTTCCCCTACCTAACGAATCCCCTATCACCACAGCATGCCTCTTCTTCCCCCTTCCCTTCTTGGTCACAGAGACAGACTTAGTGCCAGAGACACAACCACAGTGACTTTTCTCTGTTAGATCACCACCCCTCCCCCCAATAGTACCCGAAGTGATATACCTAACAGACAGTGTCAGGATTGAACTTGCTACTCTGATGCCCCGAGCTGTAATAACGTTGTACTTACTACTATGCTACGGTGGTGTTTCCCAGAATGCCTAGTCCACCATAGCCACTTGAAATGGCTAGTGCTGCTGTAATCATTGGGTGCTACAATGACGTGGTTAGCGCGATGCTGCGTTCTGGAGTTCGGAGTTCAAATCCGACACCATTCTGCAAGGCGCTTTTATGCATACTCCCCATGGAATGTGGGTCCAGGTGCTCCAGGTTCCTGCCACAGTCCAAAGGCATACCTAGTAGGTTAACTGATCATTGTAAATTGTCCCATGATTAGGTTAGGGTTAATGGGGCGGCATTACTCAAAGGGCCAGAAGGGCCTACTCCACGCTGTATCACTAAATAAATAAATAATCCAAAATTAGTGCAGGTAAAGTAGTGACAAGGGGCTGATATTGTGAGCAAGATAACCCACACTAATTAAAGTTAGCCTGTTCTTCTTAAAGGGAAATAATGTGACTGGGAAAGTTGCTGGAATTTGATCTATATGCGAATCTAATGTTGGAATTATCAAAGGTTGGATGGTTTGTTTTTTTTATGATGATTGTGTACCTACGGTGGAGGAACATGCTTTCATGCTCACATTCAGAGGACAATAATATAATCAAATAATCCTGGAGTGAAGAGGGGTCTCAATCTTCATGGTACTGGATGCAACATGACAAGAGGCTGAGTGACCACATAAAGATAAGGCGACACTAGAGACTACAGATGTTAGAAAGTGGAGCAGAAACTCAGCATGTCAGCTGGCATCCATGGAGATAAATGGACGATTTGTTTGGTGTTGAGATTCTTCATCTGGGCCTAAATTCAGGACCAGTGCATGCTCTTTTAAATACCACAGCCTACAATTTCAAAAGTAGCTTCAAATTGTGCTCAACTCATCACTTGCATATTAACAGACTTTATCAATTGTGACTCATAGCTGATATTTGTATGCCTTGCCATCCCCTCCCATACTTAGTTCAGAGGACAACATTACTCACCTGTCCCAGTCTTGCTAGTACTTCAATCCTGCAGCCACATCAGCCAGACTTTCTCTACATTTTTATATGGCGTACACGGATCTTCGAAAGTGTTTGAAAATGTTCCATATGACAGGCAAGTCAAAAGCTGATGGCATAGTCAGCTTTCTTACTAGTTAACTGCACTGGTTTATTTTTACCTCAGCTGGCAGGAAGCAAATGGTAAAAAATTAACAGCTTGTGACTGTTATAAGTGGGGTTCCAGAGAGCTCAATAACTGATGGCTTGATATCTGTAAAATAGCAGCAAAGAATGATTTAGACTGGTACCCAAGGAAGATGATGAAGTCTGCAAATGGTAGAAACATTGACAAGAAAGGGGGAGGGGAGCACCCAAAGAAGATGAAGAGCAGGCAAGGAGTTATTGTGAGAGGGACACTCCCTCCACCTTTCTTTCTCCCTGGGCTTCCCGTCCCATGATCCTCTCCCTTCTCCAGCCTTGTATCCTTTTTGCCAATCAATTTTCCAGCTCTTAGCTCCATCCCTCCCCCTCCTGTCTTCTCCTATCATTTCAGATCTCCCCCTCCCCCTCCCACTTTCAAATCTCTTACTATCTCTTCTTTCAGTTAGTCCTGACGAAGGGTCTTGGCCCGAAATGTCGACTGTTCTTCTTCCTATAGATGCTGCCTAGCCTGCTGCATTCCACCAGCATTTTGTGTGTGCTGCTTGAATTTCCAGCATCTGCAGATTTCCTCGAGTTTGCGAAACACTGACAAAGTGGTTTGGAGGGAGAAGAAATGCTTTCCACTTCAGGGAGATAGAAATGATCCAGACAGTTGAGTTGAAGAAATGGCAAATAGAACTTAATACAGAGAAGTATGAGGGAGCAGAGTTGAGGGGTAGAAGCAAGACAAGGAATGGAATCAAATGGAAGGCATCAACAGATGTGGAGGAGCAATGACATCTTGAAGTGGATGTTGATGGATCCCTAGATCCTTGAAGCTAGCAGGACATGTCAATAATTCAGTTGGGGAGGCATTTGATGTGCTTTCCTTTATTAGCATAGAGTAAACTTAAAGCACACGGTATTGGGGGTAAGGTATTGGTGTGGGTGGAGAATTGGTTAGCAGACAGGAAGCAAAGAGTGGGAATAAACGGGACCTTTTCAGAATGGCAGGCGGTGACTAGTGGGGTACCGCAAGGCTCAGTGCTGGGACCCCAGTTGTTTACAATATATATTAATGACTTGGATGAGGGAATTAAATGCAGCATCTCCAAGTTTGCGGATGACACAAAGCTGGGTGGCAGTGTTAGCAGTGAGGAGGATGCTAAGAGGATGCAGGGTGACTTGGATAGGTTGGGTGAGTGGGCAAACTCATGGCAGATGCAATTTAATGTGGATAAATGTGAAGTTATCCACTTTGGTGGCAAAAATAGGAAAACAGATTATTATCTGAATGGTGGCCGATTAGGAAAAGGGGAGGTGCAACGAGACCTGGGTGTGATTATACACCAGTCATTGAAAGTGGGCATGCAGGTACAGCAGGCGGTGAAAAAGGCGAACGGTATGCTGGCATTTATAGCGAGAGGATTCGAGTACAGGAGCAGGGAGGTACTACTGCAGTTGTACAAGGCCTTGGTGAGACCACACCTGGAGTATTGTGTGCAGTTTTGGTCCCCTAATCTGAGGAAAGACATCTTTGCCATAGAGGGAGTACAAAGAAGGTTCACCAGATTGATTCCTGGGATGGCAGGTCTTTCATATGAAGAAAGACTGGATGAACTGGGCTTGTACTCGTTGGAATTTAGAAGATTGAGGGGGGATCTGATTGAAACGTATAAGATCCTAAAGGGATTGGACAGGCTAGATGCGGGAAGATTGTTCCCGATGTTGGGGAGGTCTAGAACGAGGGGTCACAGTTTGAGGATAGAGGGGAAGCCTTTTAGGACCGAGGTTAGGAAAAACTTCTTCACACAGAGAGTGGTGAATCTGTGGAATTCTCTGCCACAGCAATCTGTTGAGGCCAGTTCATTAGCTATGTTTAAAAGGAAGTTAGATATGGCCCTTGTGGCTACAGGGGTCAGGGGGTATGGAGGGAAGGCTGGGTTCTGAGTTGGATGATCAGCCATGATCATAATAAATGGCGGTGCAGGCTCGAAGGGCCGAATGGCCTACTCCTGCACCTATTTTCTATGTTTCTATGTTTCTATGTAATTGGGCATGGAAGCAGGCCCTTTGCAACAAGCTACCCATGCTGACCAAGGTGCTTACCTGCCAGTCCCATTCACCTGCATTTGACCCATTTCTCTCCTTTTTTTCTAAGCATTTACTTTTCCAAGTTGCTTTTAAAAGTTGCCAGTGTACCAGCCTAAACTATTTTCTCTGGTAGCCCATTCCATATATGCACTGCTCTCTATACAAATGCATACCCTCTCTGGGCCCCTTTTAAATCTTTCCCCTCCAACCTTAATCCTATGCCCACTAGTCTTTGGTTCCCTCTTCTTGGGAAAAGGACTGTGTCTATCAATGCCACTCATCATTTTAGCACCTCTGTAAGATCTCCCCTCAGTCTCCTAGGTTCCTAGGGTGAAATCCTAACCTACCCAACCTTTACATATTACAACCCCTCTAGTGCTGGCAAGATTCTCATAAATCTTCGTTTTGCAATTTTCCCAGATTAATTATATCTTTCCAATAACAGGGTGACCAAAAGAATACTTCAAAGTGCAGTCTCACCAATACATTATACAACAACAACATAATGTCCTAACTTCTATATATAAGATATGGAATATGTGGAATCGATATGGGTAGAGCTGCGTAACACTAAGGGGCAGAAGACGCTGGTGGGAGTTGTGTACAGGCCACCTAACAGTAGTAGTGAGGTCGGAGATGGTATTAAACAGGAAATTAGAAATGTGTGCAATAAAGGAACAGCAGTTATAATGGGTGACTTCAATCTACATGTAGACTGGGTGAACCAAATTGGTAAAGGTGCTGAGGAAGAGGATTTCTTGGAATGTATGCGGGATGGTTTTTTGAACCAACATGTCGAGGAACCGACTAGAGAGCAGGCTATTCTGGACTGGGTTTTGAGCAATGAGGAAGGGTTAATTAGCGATCTTGTCGTGAGAGGCCCCTTGGGTAAGAGTGACCATAATATGGTGGAATTCTTCATTAACATGGAGAGTGACGTAGTTAATTCAGAAACAAAGGTTCTGAACTTAAAGAGGGGTAACTTTGAAGGTATGAGACATGAATTAGCTAAGATAGACTGGCAAATGACACTTCAAGGATTGACGGTGGATATGCAATGGCAGGCATTTAAAGGTTGCATGGATGAACTACAACAATTGTTCATCCCAGTTTGGCAAAAGAATAAATCAAGGAAGGTAGTGCACCCGTGGCTGACAAGAGAAATTAGGGATAGTATCAATTCCAAAGAAGTAGCATACAAATTAGCCAGAGAAAGTGGCTCACCTGAGGACTGGGAGAAATTCAGAGTTCAGCAGAGGAGGACAAAGGGCTTAATTAGGAAGGGGAAAAAAGATTATGAGAGAAAACTGGCAGAGAACATAAAAACGGACTGTAAAAGCTTTTATAGATATGTAAAAAGGAAAAGACTGATAAAGACAAATGTAGGTCCCCTGCAAACAGAAACAGGTGAATTGATTATGGGGAGCAAGGACATGGCAGACCAATTGAATAATTACTTTGGTTCTGTCTTCACTAAGGAGGACATAAATAATCTTCCAGAAATAGTAAGGGACAGAGGGTCCAGTGAGATGGAGGAACTGAGCGAAATACATGTTAGTAGGGAAGTGGTGTTAGGTAAATTGAAGGGATTGAAGGCAGATAAATCCCCAGGGCCAGATGGTCTGCATCCCAGAGTGCTTAAGGAAGTGGCCCAAGAAATAGTGGATGCATTAGTGATAATTTTTCAAAACTCGTTAGATTCTGGACTAGTTCCTGAGGATTGGAGGGTGGCTAATGTAACCCCACTTTTTAAAAAAGGAGGGAGAGAGAAACCGGGGAATTATAGGCCGGTTAGCCTAACGTCGGTGGTGGGGAAACTGCTGGAGTCAGTTATCAAGGATGTGATAACAGCACATTTGGAAAGCGGTGAAATGATCGGACAAAGTCAGCATGGATTTGTGAAAGGAAAATCATGTCTGACGAATCTCATAGAATTTTTTGAGGATGTAACTAGTAGAGTGGATAGGGGAGAACCAGTGGATGTGGTATATTTGGATTTTCAAAAGGCTTTTGACAAGGTCCCACATAGGAGATTAGTGTGCAAACTTAAAGCACACGGTATTGGGGGTAAGGTATTGGTGTGGGTGGAGAATTGGTTAGCAGACAGGAAGCAAAGAGTGGGAATAAACGGGACCTTTTCAGAATGGCAGGCGGTGACTAGTGGGGTACCGCAAGGCTCAGTGCTGGGACCCCAGTTGTTTACAATATATATTAATGACTTGGATGAGGGAATTAAATGCAGCATCTCCAAGTTTGCGGATGACACAAAGCTGGGTGGCAGTGTTAGCAGTGAGGAGGATGCTAAGAGGATGCAGGGTGACTTGGATAGGTTGGGTGAGTGGGCAAACTCATGGCAGATGCAATTTAATGTGGATAAATGTGAAGTTATCCACTTTGGTGGCAAAAATAGGAAAACAGATTATTATCTGAATGGTGGCCGATTAGGAAAAGGGGAGGTGCAACGAGACCTGGGTGTGATTATACACCAGTCATTGAAAGTGGGCATGCAGGTACAGCAGGCGGTGAAAAAGGCGAACGGTATGCTGGCATTTATAGCGAGAGGATTCGAGTACAGGAGCAGGGAGGTACTACTGCAGTTGTACAAGGCCTTGGTGAGACCACACCTGGAGTATTGTGTGCAGTTTTGGTCCCCTAATCTGAGGAAAGACATCTTTGCCATAGAGGGAGTACAAAGAAGGTTCACCAGATTGATTCCTGGGATGGCAGGTCTTTCATATGAAGAAAGACTGGATGAACTGGGCTTGTACTCGTTGGAATTTAGAAGATTGAGGGGGGATCTGATTGAAACGTATAAGATCCTAAAGGGATTGGACAGGCTAGATGCGGGAAGATTGTTCCCGATGTTGGGGAGGTCTAGAACGAGGGGTCACAGTTTGAGGATAGAGGGGAAGCCTTTTAGGACCGAGGTTAGGAAAAACTTCTTCACACAGAGAGTGGTGAATCTGTGGAATTCTCTGCCACAGCAAACTGTTGAGGCCAGTTCATTAGCTATGTTTAAAAGGAAGTTAGATATGGCCCTTGTGGCTACAGGGGTCAGGGGGTATGGAGGGAAGGCTGGGTTCTGAGTTGGATGATCAGCCATGATCATAATAAATGGCGGTGCAGGCTCGAAGGGCCGAATGGCCTACTCCTGCACCTATTTTCTATGTTTCTATGTTTCTATAATGTCCTATATAGATGAATGTCAGCATACCAAATATTGTCTTCACCACCCAATCTACTGTGATCTAACTTACAGTGAACTATGTGAACATTTTCCTTAGTTCCATAGTTCAAGTTTAATTGTCATTCAACCATACATGAATACTCAGGAATACAGCGAAAGGAAACAGCGCTACGACAGGAACAAGGTGCAAACACAGTACCATCAGTCACACACAGCACTAAACACATATAGTATGTATACGATAGCACACACATATTAGATATCAGTAAAATACAGTCACACAAAAGCTGTATATTCCAAGACCCCAAGTACATGAATGTTGCAGAAATCTGCAGTCAAACACAATATGGCTTGTCTTCTGCCAAGTGAATGCTAGGGGGCAGCACTGACTGCAGTCTGGAATCCACACCAAATCGTCTCTGGTGGTGCACACCGACGCAGAGACCTCTCTCCTGGGTGGCTGTAAACAAGCGACACCGCAGCTTGGGGCCTAGTCCTCTCGATGACCAAGGCTGCACAGCCCCCGCCCCCCCCCCTCCGTCTGCCAATAAATTGGTGAATCAGGCTTGCAGCATTCCACACTAGCAATATCCAACAGGGTCTTGAATTCACAAGAAAAGGGACTAAGATAATCACTCGCTGTTAAACTATACACCTCCTTTGTGTACTGACGCCTCTCTGTCACAGGCAGCATCATGGTCTCACCAAGTCCAGCTCCCTCAGTTTCTCCGCCAACGAGCAACTTGTTGATGGAGTAGACCCTTTGTACTTTAAGTTCTTAATGTCCAGCAAGGTCTTGTGATCATAAAAAATATACTTAAAAAGGACAATAGCACCTTTGGTTGACCCTGTGGAAGCCACTGCAACTGAATGCGCCACCACCTTACTGGGCCCTACCATTCACAATATAGGTCCTATGTTGGTTTGACTTTCCAAAGTATAACACCTCTCATTTATCTGCCATTTTCCCAGTCCTCAGCTCACTTCAACATCCTGATGTAAGTATTAATAACATTCTTCATTGTCTACTGTTTCCTCCAGTCTTCCAAAATTTCATCTGAGCCTAAGGATGAATGAAGTACTTCTGCAAGAGCCTCCACAATTTCTTCCCAAGCTTCCCACAAGTTTCAATGACGCATTTGGTCAGGCCCTGGGTATTTATCCACTTATTGTGCTTTAAGGCTGCCAGTACATCTTCTCTGGTAATTTGTATGTGGGCCAAGACATCTGAACTGATTTGCCTCAGTGCCTTAGCATCCATGATCTTCTTGACATTAAAACTGGTGAGAAGCATTTTGTACAAATCATTCCTTTGGTTCCAGACATAGATGGCCTCACTGATTTTTAAGGGGACCTATTATTGGTCTTGCACATTCTTAACAAAATATATATTCAAAAAATCACAGCCCAGTGCTAATTGATTTGGAACACCACTAAGCACATGACTCCAGTCCAAGAAACAACCTTTCGCTTCCACTTTCACTCTGCTTCCTACAATCAAGCCAATGTAAATACAGTTAGCTAGATCACCCTGGATCCCAGGCAATCTAACCTTCCAAATTTACCTGTCACGTAGGACCTACCTAAAGTCCACTGAGACAACGTCCACCACTCTGGTCTTCTCTATCCTCTTTGTTACATGCTGACTATCCCTAACCAAACCTTAGCTATCAAAATACTGGTAGAACCTGTCCCCTTCAGTAACTTACCCACCGCTGGTGTTGGGCTCACCTGTCTATTGTTCTCAGCTTTAACAGAATTAACACTGAAGCAATTTCAAATCCAGTCATTGCAACTGAAAAGCTGCATGCTTTCTGTTCGTTAACTTTGACAAGAGGGAATGATGTGAAGTCAGCTGTCTCTGAATAAGAAATTTCAGTCTCTACCCACACACAATGGACAGTAAGATGCTGAAAATATCTCCGGTGCTGAAAGAAGCAATCAGTCACGTTGACAGTGCAGCTCTTGACCATCCCTAAGATTCTAATTGCCTGAGGCAGCACGACAGATTTCGACGAGAATATTTTCGCTGGAAGTGCAGGCACTTCACAATTTAGAGTCTCTGTCATGAAAAGTTTTTGTCCTGATTCTCCTCTTCTTCAAGCATTTTCCCTTTGTTCCCCTGGGGATTCTTGACATCCAACCCAGAAACAGAATGGCTCAGAGACTGTAAACAAATAGTTTGTGCTCTAAGCTTGACATAAGCTCGAAAATCTAGTTCAAGTTTAATTATCATTCAACCATACATGAATACCCATGAATACAGGCAAAGGAAATACTTTCCTCCAGGGCCAAGGTGCAAAACACAGTACCATGAGTCACACATGGCACAAGGTACATATAGCACATATAAAATAGCAGTAAAATACAGTCACAAAATATATACTCTATATATGGTTTACGTGTCCTTTAAATTGATGGTGCATGGGTGTTGTTTTCAAGAACCAGGCCTCAGCAATCCTCAGACGAATGCACGCATGCATGCACGCAATCCAGCTTGTTTCCTACTGAACAAACCTGCCGGAGGGGGCAGCCCCCAGCCCAGCATGGACACCACGCAACACTGACTCTGGGTTCTCCCCTCCCGGAGAGCTGCAACAAGTGAGCCCGTGGCATGAGGCCTAATTAGATAGCTAGATATACTTTATTAATTCCGAGGGAAATTTGGTTTCGTTACAGCCACACCAACCAAGAATAGAGCGTAAATATAGCAATACAAAAAACCCCAACAATCAAACAACAAAATGCAAACTATGCCAGATGGAAAATAAGTCCAGGACCAGTCTATTGGCTCAGGGTGTCTGACCCTCCACGGGAGGAGCTGCACGTTCGATGGCCACAGGCAGGAACGACCTCCCGTGCCGCCAAGTGTTGTATCACAGTGGAATGTGGCCGAAGTCCAACAGTAAAAAGTTCAATATCCAGTCTGCAAACTCATTCCTCGATCATAATATACCCCAGATTGCACCATCCGTTGTTAGCCAGAACAGTAAGCACTGAACTCCTTTACGCTTACCGCTCTCAGTGCAGTTCCGGTCAGCCGGAACGGTATTACCCACCGAACTCCTCGTCCCCAAAATTCTCTGTTGTCTCGACCCGGTCCTCTTTCCTCGGCTTTGTGATCCCCCTCTGTGTGTTTTCCTCCGGATTTCAGCAAGGTTGTCTGCTGCTCTGTTCGCTAAGCCGACTGGAATTTGCTGGTCCATGGAATACACAATGCTACCTTGCTTCTGTCTCACCATAACTGAGATCATACTGTTCCCCTGCCTTTGGGAAATCCAACAACACTTGCCCTGCAGAGCTTCATTACATGAAATGGCTTTCAAAAGTTCAAAACGGTTGCTGAAGTATAGCCATAGTCAGTAGAAATTGAAGTATGTAATGTGCAATTGCAGACATCTCACCCTGCATAAAACTCATTTCAGTGAGGCAGCACCATCAATTTGCTGGAGACTCCCGGAACTTCCGGGAGAGGTGGGATGTCTGCAACAGAGTAGCTCCTTAGCAGCGAGCCAGCTAGTTTAAACAACATTAGCTATGCTAATGAACGAATGACACCTGTTAAGCTCACCTCAACATGTCTTTTACAGTCCTAACCCACCATAGGCAATAGAAAATTCACCGTTGCAAACAGTGCAGCGAGCAACACTCTCATTATTTTTGACCCCTATTAGGCACGCGCGCTCTCTCTCTCGGTTGCTCTCACACTTGCTCGCTCTCAAAAAAAATTGATTTCCGGGACATTGTATATAATTTGCGGGCATCAGGGAGCCACTATTAATATGCGGGAGACTCCCGGAACTTCTGGGAGAGGTGGGATGTCTGCAATTGCTCACCAGTGTTCACTAACTGATTGGGAGAGGGGTTCCTCCTGTCCCTTACTCCATGCTCACCTTTGTGTTTAGGAAGTGGCATTAAGCTCAAAGAAGTGTTGCCTGCAGGCAGACGTGACCTACCAACTCTGCATAATTACGGGGAATATCTGCTGCGTGGATTGATGCTCTCACCAAAATGATACAGTGGAGTCAGCCAAATAAAGTCACCACACCTCCTCTGTTACTTTTGACATTGAGGTCATTATTAATCCACGATAAGCGATAATTGTCATCTCAAATTCATAGAATCAGAGAGTTATATCGCACTGAAGCAGGCCTGTAACTAAGCTTAGCACATCCATACTGACCAAAATGCCTGCCTGAGCGGGCCCATTTGCCTGCATTTACTCATGTCCCGCTAAACCTTTCCTGTCCACGTAGCTGTCTTTTAAATGATGTAATCTTACCCATGTCTGCTGCTTCCTCTGGCAGTACTGTCCACGTGTCCAGCACCATCTGTGTGAAAAGGTTTATCCACAGGTCTCCTTTCCCCTTATCTTAAATCTCTGTCCTCAGGTTTTAGGTAACCCCACTCTGGTTTAAAAAAAAGACTGACCCTCTACCTTTTCTATGCCTTTCGTAAGTTTATATACCTCCATACGGTCACCCTTCAGCTTTCTATGTCTCAAGAGGAAGAAAAAAGCACAACCTGCCCAGTCTCTCCTCATAACTCCAGTCCTCTAGTCCTGGTAGAATCTTTTTCAACTTACTGACATCCTTCATATAGTTGGGTGACCAGAACTGTACATAGTACTCCTAGTGTAGTCTCATCAATACCGTGTACAGCACAATGATGTCCCAAGTCTTGGATTCAATGTTCTGGCCGATAAAGGTATGTGTCCTAAATGCTGCCTTCAACTTGTCCACCTGTGTTGCCACTCTCAGAGAACTATGTACTTGTACCCTAGGTCTCTGCTTTTATATCCTATGGTCTTATGTTCTTATAGAAGCTGAATTAGGCCATTTGGCTTATCCAGCTTTCCTCTCAGCCCCAGTCTCCTGCCTTCTTACCATACTCCTTCATGCCCTGATCAATCAAGAATCTATTAATCTCAACCTTAACTGTACATAGACTTGGCCCCCACAGCTGCCTGTAGCAAAGAATTCCACAGATTCACCATTCTCTAGTGAAAGCAATTCCTTCTCATCTCTATTCCAAAAGGATGCCCCTCTATTCTGAAGCTCTGTCCTCTGATCTTAGACTGTCCCACCATTGGATACCTCCTCACCAAATCCATTGTATCAGTCTTTCACCATAGCATCTGTCCAAGTTAAATTCCATCTGTTAATTCTTGGCCCTATTTTTTTATTGATCTAAATCCCATTGCAATCTTAGATAACATTTGTCGCTCACCACTTTATCACCAATTTTGGTGCTATCTGCAAACTTAATCATGCCAACTACCTTCTCATCCAAATCGTTAATATAGACCATGAGCAACAAAGACCCAGCATTGATCCCTGCGGTACAATATTGGTCACAGGCCTCTAATTCAAAAAAAACTACCCTCCACGATCAGTCTGTTTCCTTCCATCAAGCCAGTTTAGTATTGTTTAATAACCACTGTGATCCGGAATAATTAATAATGTAATGTTCAATTCAGTGCAAAAGATTAAAATAATGATTTTCTTTTTGTTCTTCGATCCCTTAGATGTGATTTTCCTTTCATGCCATCTGTGTGGTCTGATCTGATTTTCAGTTTCTGTACCTCATTTAATTCTGATTTATACCTCCCGGAGTGAAAGCTGGTACGGACAGTTCAGACGATGTTGCAGATAAATAACAAGTAGATGGGGAATTCAAGGCAGTTAAGGAAAGATCCCTGGCTGTGGCAGGATGTTTAATTATGAAACAAGGTGGGAATGGTTTTATCCAGCTGGATAATGGTCTAGTGGCTTCATAAACAACTGACAAACAGGACAAGGGTGGAAGCTAAAGGAGTGTCTTGAAGGAGGAGGCAGATGGAGAAGTGTGGGGCAGAAATTTATGACTTACAAACAAGGCTGCTGACAGCTTGGCTACAAATGGAGAGGTAGAAAGGAAACATTGGGGGGGAGGGTGGGGGGCTAGGGGAAGATGACCCTCGGCTGGAGAAGCATGCAGATTTTAATATCCGGAAAGATGAGAAGGGATGAGGAGGCATCTTAAAACAAAAAGAAGAATTTTAAAATTCAGCTTTGGTGGACCTGAAGTCATTGTAGATCAGTGAGTAGAAGAGCAAGTTGAACATGACACAGTCCAAGGAAGGTGAAGGAAACAAAAATTTGTAAAAGCTCAATTGTGGTAGATGCAAAATGGGAATCCATCCAGGAAAGTATTACATAGTCGAAACCGGAAGCAACAAAGGCTCAGTCGCACGTTATACAATTGAAAATATGGAAGAAGTCACAATAATACTTAAAATTAGGGTGGCACAGAATTTTACCATCTACAATGTCAAATGATATCTTTCCCAACATTATTGTATGATGAAGTGTGGCCATATTTGTTACTGCTCCCCATTAATATTTAAATAAGTAGCTGGGACACTATCTGTTAAATAAATGTCTTTTGTTGCTCAGCAATTAAATTTAATGACATTGAGATCAGTTGATTTCCTCTTGTGGTTTATATTTAATATAATTTAGAATTTTTCAATTTTTTCTGCTTTTCAGAGTATCACCAGTTTTGACCTCATTTGCTTAATTATTATTTGGTGCGACGGGTTCTAATTTTTTTATTTAATGCTGCTGTAATTAATTATATTGATCAGAATGGTGATTTAGTCAGGCTTCAAAAAAACAAATTTACTGACCTCCAGCAGAAGAGCAGCGATTAATTGAATTTTCTTCTCATCTAGGGCTGGTGTCTCACAGAGATGAAATGTTTGTAGTTTTGCAATAGCATAGTTCATTATACACATGACCTCATTTAGAAGCACTAAATGTGTCACTTCAGTACATCATGTAATATGTGTTAAATTGGAAAAATGTAATGTACAGTATATGATTTGCATCATATGAAAATATAAGAACAACAATCATCAATCTATAAGCAGCGATTAACTGAACATTTTTCCAATCTACTATCTGTTTTTATTGTTATTCAGCTTATAATTCTGATCTTCTCATTGTCTTTCTTCATATTCCACTTCAACTGGGAACTGAACTAGAGTTGCAGTGGTGTCACACCATTCCAGCAAGCCAGGTGCAATCCTGACCTTGGCTGCTATTTGCACACTCTCCCTGTGATGGTGTAAAGTTTCTCCAAGTTATCCAGTTTCCTCCCAAAGTGGTGCATGATGATTAGTTCACTGGATTATCTAGATCACTTCTAATATAAAGATTTGCAGGAAGGTCAGAAAGGCAATCATGTGCATTTCATAAAGAAGATGTTCCAGGGAAATAAGTGAGGGAATGTGACTGATGGGATTACTCTAAGATCTGGCCCAGACCAGTGAGGCAAATGGCTTCCTTTTTATGCTGTAAAGCAGTGGTTTCCAACCTTCGGGCTGCGAAGCATGCAGGGGTGCAGCGGTAGCCTGAAAGCACCCAGCACATCTTTAAGAAAAAAGCCGAAATAAACAAGCTAATTAATCAGGTGCCACCCGGCATGTAAAGGTCAGCCCAGATCAGAGGCGATTGACGATTGCGTTGCCTCTGATCTGGGCCGACATTTATGTGCCGGGCGGCACCTAATTAATTAGTTTGTTTATTTCGGCTTTTTTCTTAAAGATGTACTGCTTTCCGCTACCGCTGCACCACTGCATTCTTCGCGGCCCGGAAGTTGGGGACCACTGCTGTAAAGAACATTCAAAAAATGTCCAACATATGAAATTTTCTTGCCTTCCTGATTTTTCAGTCTACTTTGCAAGTGCTGCCGGGCACTAACCCTGGTGCCTGGATTGTTCACTGGTTATTTCTATGAAGCATTTAAACAAGGCCTGAATTGCACTGTTTAAAATGTTGTACAGTTCTTTGGAGCTTCTGTTAAAATAGCAATGAATCATAACCCTACCATATAAAATAGACATCAGAATTGCAGATGTGAATGCTTAATTCTGGAGTGCATTTTAAAAGGCCGTTAAAAAGATCTAGCTGTATATTGAAGCCTATGTTCGAAGTTTTATTTCATTTATCTTCCTTTTATGTCTGTTAGCACTGAGTTGCAGAGGAGGCATTGTGCCAAGTGTTTCAGAGTTCCCTCTTCCTTGAACTTCTGCAGCTTTGGCACATTGCAATCCCACAGGAGTGTCCTAATTCTTCTGGTTTCTTTCTTGCAGAAAAGGTAATGTAGGCAGGTCAGACAGCATTCTCTTCATCTGGCAGCACTCTCCTTTTATAGCCACGTTTCCAGATTCAGGAGTAGGTGATTGCATTGGATGGAGAAGATGTGAAACAGGGCCACCATCACTGCCTCTGCCTGAGCTTCTGCAACTACAGGCTAGTATAAGACCAGCTACTGCAGGTAGTAAAATTACTATCTGTGTCTCTGTGTTTTCTACACCCACTTCATTGAAGATGTTATGCAATAGTTCCTATAGTACCTCTTCTCACTATCATTAATGTATAAAATCTCCATCTGCCTATCATAGAGAGAAAGTGTGTCATGGAGTTGTACAGCATCACCACATTCATGCCTACATTAGGTCCAAACCCTTGCCTTTTCAAATGCCTGTCTAAATATCTCTTAAACATAGTGATTGCATCTGACTCTACCACCTCTTCTGGTAATGGGTTCCACACTGCATATAAAAAAGAACTATTCTCCCAAATCTTCTTTAAAATTTCTTTCCCACACCTCAGATCTATGTCCTCTTGTTTTTAAAACCCATCATCCAAAGTGTGAGGCAGAGCGGGGTGAATGGTGGAATCTATCATTAACCTGCACTTTAGCTGCAGATCAGTTTTCCTTTCTCCACATTTATTATACAAGCCGGTGGATTTTACCAGCTATTTTTATTATTCGGAGGCTGAAATAAATGTTAAAATATTATGTGGCTTTGCAAAGATTACAAGCATTTTAAGCTCAGTCTGACCTACTTATGCTGAAGTTTGCGAGCCTCCTCCGCTTGCACATAAGTTCTCGTCCTGCCCTCGGCAAGCTTCCAAAGCTCAAACACAATATGTAAATGAAGCTGATCCATCGGAAAGAACTGTGCTCAGAAACGGATGCTCAGGTGGATTCTGATAAAGAGCCATCACCCAACTGAAACTCATTTGGAGGTCTGATTGGAATATTGATGTCATTTTTTACAGTGAAGTAGACAAACTGAACATGATGAGAAAATATATTGCATTTATACCCAGAGGTTATACTGGCTATGAAGTGTATAATTTCAATTTATCTTGTGCATTATTTTTAAAGACTGGTACACAGCGTGTTTGAAACCAATGAATTTTGTCTTTCCATTACCTCAATATCAGTAAGATTTTACATGTTCATCTCAGCTTCTGCTTTGATTTACTTCTGAACTTTTTTTCCCTTGTCTTTGGTTATAAAGTACAAGGTCAAAAGACAAACCCAGCTGAAATATTTATATAAACTAACATTTTACCTATATCTGAAACTTCCACCAAATTTAAGAATCTCCAAATGAAAGTGTCCTAACAGAGGCAGCTTGCAATGAACTAGCCAACCTATAGGTTTATAGGTACTCTTAATGTTTGCTAAAGTTTGTCCAACTACTTGTATGGAAGTTATCCAAGACAGTGAAAAGGGAAAAAGATAACAGATTATAAGGGCAGTTTAGCAAGGTGCATAAAAATAAACAGATTGTGAGAACTTACGCTTTATGTACTATTCAAAAGGAATAGCAGGTGGGGTATTGAAAAGATCACTACGGCAACCATGGATGACAGTATGGGATATGAGATTGCTACAGGCAGGCTTCAGGGAGATTATATACACAATATATGAATGTAGAAGGGTGTTGCATGTAAAATATAAAGGGAGTACAAAGAAGGTTCACCAGGTTGATTCCTGGGATAGCAGGACTTTCATATGAAGAAAGACTGGATGAACTAGGCATATACTTGTTGGAATTTAGAAGATTGAGGGGGGATCTGATTGAAACATATAAAATCCTAAAGGGATTGGACAGGCTAGATGCAGAAAGATTGTTCCCGATGTTGGGGAAGTCCAGAACGAGGGGTCACAGTTTGAGGATAAAGGGGAAGCCTTTTAGGACCGAGATTTGGAAAAACTTCTTCACACAGAGAGTGGTGAATCTGTGGAATTCTCTGCCACAGGAAACAGTTGAGGCCAGTTCATTGGCTATATTTAAGAGGGAGTTAGATATGGCCCTTGTGGCTAAAGGGATCAGGGGTGTGGAGGGAAGGCTGGTACAGGGTTCTGAGTTGGATGATCAGCCATGATCATACTGAATGGTGGTGCAGGCTCGAAGGGCCGAATGGCCTACTCCTGCACCTATTTTCTATGTTTCTATGTTTCTATACTATGAAAATAGTTAAAGTATGTCATCCATTTTGGTAGAAGAAATAGCAGGGCAAAATATTTTTAAATGATGGAAGATCGACAAAAGTTGGCATTCAGTGGGATTGAGGTGATCTTGCATGTAAACTACTAAAAATTAACATGTAGGTATGCAAATAATTCTGAAAGTGAAGAGCTTATTGGTCTTCACTGCAAGTGGATTGGAATGCAAGAGTATAGACATCTGGTTCCAATGAAATGGGGCTGTGTAGAGGCCACATCTGGAATGTCGTGTACAGGTCTGTTCTCCCTACTGAAGAACATTCACACTTGTGGTGGGGGCGGTGGGGGGGGAGACAGTGATTGCTCACCAGGTTGATTCCTGCAAATGTGGGATTGCCGTATGTAGTGACCTTAAGCAGGTTGGGTCTATACTTTGGCAACATTTGTAAAAATGAGAAGGGATCTCTTTGAAATGTAAAGCATTTTATAGTGCTTGAAAGGATATGAGTATTATAGGCTTCTCTTCCTTCCAGATGAAATATACTTGACTGGGATATCTAGAACCAGAAGCCAGTTTAAAAATGGAAAGATAGGATATACAGGATGAAAATCAAAAGAGACTTCTTCACCCAGAGACTAGTAAGTCTTTGGAATTTTCTATTCAAGGTTCTGTCTCTGCATGTCTTAAAGAAAGTGATCAGTACGTTTTGAATCATTTGATAAATCTGGTAAAATAGCAGTCCTTTAAGTGTGTCAAAGCCAAGGGAGGTGGTGGGGATAAGCTCCCACTACCTACTAAAAGCTCTCAATGGTGTGCGTCTCATATAGCCTCTGACAACTAAGCCCAGCTCCTGGCCTTCGTGTGTGCCTAAGCTACAAAGCTCAGTGGCACCGTTTCTACTGACAGGAGAAGGGGCAAATGTGGGTCACTGGCACCATAAAACCTGTCGCTTCAGGCAGATGGGGCTCGTCAGCCAAGGTTGGCAATTCGTCTAGAAGAAGGAAAACTCTGATTTCAAATCTCTGCTGCCTTGTGGCTGTGCTCACTCGTGGGGAAGGCTTCGGGAGTAAAATCAGAGGAAATGGTATTGGTCCATGGGCATGATAATGGTTGGGAATCCTTGCTTTAGATTCATCAGCTGCATGGAGAAGGGTAGCCTGCTGCATGGGCAACAGCTTGCTCTCCATATTGTATCACCCTAACTCGCGTATTGGTTTGCGTATCATTTAGACAGCTAGGACACAATGTCCATGATCAACCCCAACCAATGGAGGGACAGTCAAGGTAAAATAGCTTTACTTTAGGAAAGTGGCAGGAAGATAAGAGATCTGCCAGTACCTTTTGTAATGGTAAAGGAGGCGTGAGGGGCACAAAGCCCGTTCCTTTTATGTGCCGGACCACCCGTTGAAAATTACATACGTCGGCCTTGGGTGAGAATGAAAGCACACTTATAAGCAGCAAAGGTTGCAGTATGTAAATAATGTCCAGCTGGGTGGCCCGTCACAACACTGCCTACTCGTTCGTTTGATTGCAGCTTCCATTTCGTGTTAACCACATTGCTGATTTGCTGATTGCATCAGCAGGAGGTAACCTTCTGTTAAAACAACACTTCTCAATCATTCTGATGTTTAATTCAGACTTAGACAGAAAATACCATTCCAGTTAGCATTGAAGGTTTAAGAATCAAAGGCAAGCAAATAATAAGGGAAAAGCCAAAGTTGAATGAGGCAAGTGATAACAGATCTGAATTGATACCCCTGAAGCAATGCTAGGGCCTAACCGAATAACGTAGCACTCACTCAGAAACTTCAGGTCATCTCAATAGTTACACCATGACCCTTCTTAATGAAGGATCATTGTAACCTCTACAACATAGAATTAGATCATTCAGCCCTAAAGGAGTATATCCTTGTCTATGCTTTCAACAAGCTTCCTCTCACCTTGCCTTATCTCACACCTCCCCATCCAGTCTTCAAACCAGTGGGAAACCGACATTAGTTTGTAAAACATAGTGCCTTGTCAGAGCATGATCATATCACAAGACTATAATCAGTACATGTGAACTGGAAGCCAGCCAGTTCTGTTAAAGCCAGAAACAGCAATCCTTTAGCTAATATGGCAGAAAAGCATTTTTATCAGATGATGTCAATTAACTGTATCTTGGAAAAAGTTTCTTTTCCTGACTTGTCATTGATATTACTGGGCATCTGGGTCAGCCATATTTTGGATGTCAAATGATGAAAGTTAGCAGATGGGGTGGAAGATGGCAGCGTCAGGTGATTGTACTTCGTTTAAAAATGTATTTACAAATTTGAGATCTAGACAACAACATAAATATAATTAAGTGTTTTAAGTAAAGGTTTGACCAGATGGTGAGGAGACCATTGTTTAAGCTTTATCTGCTTCAGGGATCAAGATAATTTGCTATATTTATTATCCACCCATTGGAACATTGAAATAAAATCTATCTGATCTTTAGCTGAGCCAGGTTCTGCTATAAGCACTGGCATATAAAGGAATGGCTGTCCTTGTCTACTTCAATCGTTTCTCAAACCACCAATTGCACAAAAGGGACAATGCAGAAATTTTCGCCACCAAAACCTATCATTGAGGATTTAATATGAAGAAACTAAGGGTAAAAATAACAAAGACTTGAGAGTCATTGTTTCAAAGCAGATTATGCATCATGTACATCAGCATTATAATGCTGCTCTTTTCCCATATTTTTGTAAATCTGCCTGCTGGCTTCAGGTTAAATTTTCAGACTATGTACAACTTGATCTTTTAGGGTAAGCAACAGACTATATTTTGAAATCCATTTGGTCTCCAGTGCAAAAGCATAACAATCCTATTATGGGTTGTTCTCCTATTGATATCATGGATAAGGTTACAAGTTTTCAGTTCATCAGAATCTGGGCATACTACGGAAGCAGGCTACCCACTGTGAAGCTGGCTGAAAGACTGAACTCTAACAATATTTCTCGGCATGCGTTCTCTGCCATCTCATTTCTAGCAGAGAGCATTATGTTTTCTGGACTATTCTCATCAGCAGAGACACTTTGCTCTTTCTGCTTATTTCTGCCAAGCAGAATAAAATATGAAAATTTTGGATCAGAATGAAAGTGAGACAGAGACACTGATTTGGCTTTCAATGTGAAAATGCAACACTGGAAATGTGATTTCACTGAATTTTAATCTCCTTTTATTAATTTCCTAATTTTATTTTTGTTCCTGCAAGATCCCACAGTTAATGAATATTGAAATCTTGTTAATTTTATTGTGCTAATTTGTAGTGGCTTGAAATTTGGAATTTGGGGATTGAGAATGGAAGGCTAGAACAATTGGATTATCCACATGGACTAACCCTCCACTGGCCTTCCTAGCAAACGGTGCTTAGGTCTAGTACAGGCCTTCCCTCTGTTAACAGCTTAGTCAGTTGACCTATGAGTGATGTTAACACGTTGCTGGAGTTGACAGTAAGCTGTATGTTTCACATGCCTGACCATTTGAAGAGATGGGTTGGAGGAGATTTCTGCATTATTGGAAAGTGGAAATTGGATTCACCAACACAATTAAACTCATCAGATAAAAGCTTCAAATTAAACTAAGAGATGAACATTTTGCAGAAATGGTGAGGTGCAGGAAAGCTCATATTACTTGATCTTCATGACTTTTAACTCTTAAAATCTGATCTTAAATTACACTTAGCACATTGGTTAACTCCTACCAGCTCCACCCCAATCCTCAGCAACCCCTACTCTTCCCAACCACCTCTACACCAATAAATATGTATGAACCTATTATAAAAATATTAATTATACCTATTGCCAAAATAAAGGGTGTTTGGAGTATATGGAGATTTTAGTTTAGAAAATAAATTGAGATAGTTTCAATCAACAGGAATTCTGCAGATGCTGGAAATTCAAGCAACACACATCAAAGTTGCTGGTGAACGCAGCAGGCCAGGCAGCATCTCTAGGAAGAGGTGCAGTCGACGTTTCAGGCCGAGACCCTTCGTCAGGACTAACCGAAGGAAGAGTTAGTAAGAGATTTGAAAGTGGGCGGGGGGGGGGGAGATCCAAAATGATAGGAGAAGACAGGAGGGGGAGGGATGGAGTCAAGAGCTGGACAGGTGATTGGCAAAGGGAATATGAGAGGATCATGGGACAGGAGGCCTGGGGAGAAAGACAAGGAGGGGGCAACTCAGAGGATGGGCAAGGAGTGTAGTCAGAGGGACAGAGGGAGAAAAAGGAGAGAGAGAGAGAAAGAATATGTGTATAAAAATAAATAACGGATGGGGTACGAGGGGGAGCTGGGGCATTAGCGGAAGTTAGAGAAGTCTATGTTCATGCCATCAGGTTGGAGGCTACCCAGACGGAATATAAGGTGTTGTTCCTCCAACCTGAGTGTGGCTTCATCTTGACAGTAGAGGAGGCCATGGATAGACATGTCAGAATGGGAATGGGATGTGGAATTAAAATGTGTGGCCACTAGGAGATCCTGCTTTCTCTGGTGGACAGAGTGTAGGTGTTCAGCAAAGCGGTCTCCCAGTCTGTGTCTGGTCTCACCAATATATAGAAGGCCACATCGGGAGCACCGGATGCAGTATATCACCCCAGCTGACTCCCTTCCAAGTGAGGCGACACTTCATATTCCGTTTAGGTAGCCTCCAACCTGATGGCATGAACATTGACTTCTCGTACCCCATCCATTATTTATTTTTATACACACATTCTTTCTCTCACTCTCCTTTTTCTCCCTCTGTCCCTCTGACTATACCCCTTCCCCATCCTCTGGGTTCCCCCCCCCCGCCACTTGTCTTTCTCCCTGGGCCTCCTGTCCCATGATCCTCTCGTATCCCTTTTGCCTATCACCTGTCCAGCTCTTGGCTCCATCCCTCCCCCTCCTGTCTTCTCTTATCATTTTGGATCTCCCCCTCCCCCTCCCCCTCCCACTTTCAAATCTCTTACTAACTCTTCCTTCAGTTAGTCCTGACGAAGGGTCTCAGCCTGAAACGTCGACTGTACCTCTTCCTAGAGATGCTGCCTGGCCTGCTGCGTTCACCAGCAACTTTGATGTGTGTTGCTAGTTTCAATCAAACTGGACTGCTGTGGCATTAATTTATAACCTTAAATATTAAAATCTATTGGTTCAGTTTACTTTGTTTTAATTAGACACGAGAGATTATGTTTGCAAGCTATCTTGCTTGATATGGAGCCAGCATTTTACTAGTTGCTCTGGCTTCCCCTTGCTGTACATTGACATTGCTCAGAGTTGAGGATGACTTGCATCATTCCAGGATGCTGAGGAGTAGGAGGTACCTCTCCCCTACAGCAAGTCTCAACACCCACTTCAGTGCATGTATTACTAAGCTCAAACACACTATGATAAGATATTTCAGTCACAATCTTGCTTGCTTTCCTAATTCTTTAAAATAATTTAACAAATCGATAAAGAAAGACAAAAGTTAAGACAGTAATGAAGGAACTGGATCTCTCTCCAAATTGGCTTGATTAATTGTTACATATTTAATAAAGCTTATCATCCCACATCTATTCTGCTCTAGCCAGATTCAACTGTCTGAAAGGTGAACACCACAGTTAAAAAAGCACCCTTAATGCAAAGAAGCAGATTTTTGTTTTTTGCTGTTGTATTCGTTGGACAGTCCATACCAAAGGTTCATAGTCTCAGGAGAATGGGTTGGTTATTCCTAAAGATGAAATAAGAAACTTCTTCACTCTGGGGGGCTGTGACTTCTCAGCAATTCTCTGCCCGATGGGATGCTCAGCTGATGAATGTACTTCAGAGTTAGATCAATGGATTTTTGGGAATGGAGATAATAGAAGGACATGGAGATTGGACAGGAAAGTGAGTTAGGGAGTGGTTGAAGATCAGTCAGAATCATACTGAATAGCCAAGTAAACCTGACAGTTTCATGCCCTCCTGCAGCTCTAAATCTTTGCGATCTTTTGACTCTCCGCGTTTGAGAATCAGAAGTAATTGCATGTCAGCTGAGGAAAGAATCAGATAAAATTTGACTGATATATTCATTCTGAAGGTTTCCACATAAATAATGTTTCTTTAGTAAGGTCCTGATGATCACTACAACTGAAGGAAATTGGTTTGGTGAATATAGAAAATATACCAAAGTTCAAAGTAATATTTATCATTAGAGTACATACATGTCACCAAATACAACCCTGAGATTCTTTTTTCTGCAGGCATAATTAGCAAATCGATAGCATAGTAACTGTAATCAGGATTATGGAAAGAGCAAGACATAGGAGATCACAAACTGTGCAAATGCAAATATAAATAAATATCAATAAATAATGAGAGCATGAACTAACAAGATAAAGAGTCCTTACAGTGAGATCATTGGCTGTGGGAACATCTCAATAGATGTGTAGTTATCCACTTTTGTTCAAGAAGGTTGAGGAGTAGCATCTATTCTTGAATATATTAAGAAAAGCAAGAAAACCATTTTAATGCTTATCATGTCACAAAGAATCATTTAATTTCCAAAAGTAATTTAAACTGAATTAAACATGAAGTTAAAATATTTGAAAACTTAATACCCTCTCCTGAAATAATTCCAACAATCCAAGCTCCATGCTTGATGGATGGAGAGTGAGAAATCAACCCATCCCCAGAAGGCAAATGAATCATTATAGTTATAGCAGTGATCTTTTTAAATGAACTATGATACTGTTTTGCAAGGTCCCTTTAAATGCACCAGCAACGCCCCCCCCCACCTTTGCAATGCTATCTTGAATATCACCAGGGTTACATTTCCTGCACCCTCTTTAAACTCATTTGCTTCACTAGAGTGTGTATGATATGACTGCGTAGTATAAACAGTAAGGCCACATGATGCGGGCAGAACTGTCTCTCGTCCCATTACACTGAGCAGTGGCACTCCCCAAGGCTGCGTGCTCAGCCCGCCGCTCTTCACACTACTGACGTATGACAGAGTCGCAGGGTCCTGCTTAAACTGTGTCATCAAGTTTGCAGATGACACAACAGTGGTCGGCCTCATCAAGAACGATGATGAGACAGGGTATAGAGAGGAAGTGGAGCGGTTGGTGGATTGGTGTGAGAAGAACAACCTAAGCCTGACGTTGGAGAAGACCAAGGAAATAATTTTGAACATCATGAGGTGCAGGTGAATTAACCCCCTCTGCAAAAACATGGCTCCTCCATAGAGAGAATTAATTGCACCAAGTTCTTGGGTGTTCACCTCATGGATGACCTCATCTGGTCCCTTAATATCACCTCTCTGAACAAGAAGACACAGCAGCACCTCCACTTCCTAAGAACATTGAGGCAAGCAAGACAATCTCCGTCATCTTAAATGTGTTTTCCTGGAGCACAACTGAGAGCATCCTGACAAGTTGTATCTCTGTTTGGTATGGGAGCAGCTGAACATTGGACCATAGCTCCATACAAAAGACTGTGACCACAGCTGAGAGTATTATAGGGATCTCCCTACCATTCATCAGGGACATTTATCAGGAGCACTGCATACGCAGGGCCCTTAGTATTATTAAGGATCCCACCCATCCATCCAGCTTCCTCTTTGACTTTCTACCATCAGGCAGGAGACTACAATGCATAAAAACAAGAACAGTCAGGATGAGAAACAGCTTCTTCCCCCAGGCCATTAGGCTTCTAGTTTATCTGTTCCAAACCTTACAATATTTAATTTATGCTCTTTAGGTTATTTTTTATGTGTGATTCATCTGTAAATTTTATCCTTACCTTTATAAATTATCGTGATTAATGTGTGTTATGTGCTTTACACCCTGGTTCAAAGAAACATGGTCTCATTTCGATGTCTATTTTATGGTTGTATATGTTATATATATGTATATAGTTAAATGACAATAAACTTGATTTGACTTGAAAAATAATTGTAAGTATGTTATGATATTAATAGGAATAGCTGTAGTAGAGCAGAAAATCTGCCCATCCTTCATCATCAAGTGTGGCTGTTAAATGAGTCTTATTGTATGTCACCTCCTTCCAGATTCTATTAGGAGCACATCTACCTCTCTGCTGTCATGCATTCTCATGCATACATAGGACACAGAACGGTACTGTACAGGAACAACCCCTCTAGCTTACAATGTCTGTGCTAACAATGACACCATTAAACGAATCCCATCCGTTTACAAATGATCAGTATCCCTGAATTCCCTGACAGTTCATGTGCCTGTTCAAGTGAATCTTAAAAGCTGCTTTTGTATTGTATTCCATCTCCAAGTCTGTCAGTGCAATCCAGGTACCTACCATTTCCTAAGTTTTAAAAAAAACTTGCCTCACGTATCTCCTTTAAACTTTCCCCTTTTCACCTTAAAGCTATAGCCCTAGTCTTTGACCTTTCCACCCTGATCTTTGACCTTTCCACCCTGGGATAAAGACTTTGACTATCCACTCTATTTGTACCCCTCATGGTTTTATGTTCTTCCACTATACTGTATGGTTTAATAATATCGCATATCATTGTTCTAAACTCCAAAGAATACAGATCGAATATTTTTAGCCGTTCTTGATAGGGAAATCTTCCTATCCCAAGATTTAGCCTACTGAATCTGCCTCACACCGACTCTATTGCCAGTATATCTTTTGTTAAATAAGGGGATCAAAACTCTGTAAGTTACTCCTCAACACTGCAATTACATAGAACACAGAACCACGGGAACTGACCCTTAGGCCTATGATGTTGTGCAGGACTAATTCAGTTGGTAATTAAATGCCAACTTTCTGCCTACACAAAGTCCATCCTCCAGTCTCAGAATTCAAAGTAAATTTATCATCAAAGTACATATATGTCACCAAATGGAAGGAAGTCAATGACAGACTACCCCCAACAGGACAGACAAGCATCAACGTGCAAAAAACAATCAACTGCATATGCAAAGAAGAAAAAAAGAGTGATAATAATAATAAAGAAGTGTTAAATATCGAGAACATGAGATGAAGAGTCCTTGAAAGTGAGTCCATAGGTAGAGGGAACAGATTGGTGACAGAGCGAGTGCATTTGAGTGAAGTTATCCTCATTGGTTCAAGACCCTGATGGTTGAGAGGTAATAACTGTTCCTGGTGGTGCGGGTCCTGAGGCTCCTGTGTCTTCTTCCTGATGGCAGCAGCAAGAAGACAGCATGGCCTGAATGGTGACGGTTCTTGATGATAGATGCTGCTTTTCTGTGACAGTACTCCAAGTAGATGTGCTCAACAGGCTTTACCCGTGATGGACCGGGCCGAGTCCACTACTTTCTCTGCACATACTTGTGTCTGTTTAATCAGTGATGCTGATTTAAAACCTAGAGAATTTTTGAAATAGGTAAATGGAGAGTTGGACACTGGTTGTATATGCAGTATTGGCCTTCCTCTTGGATAGACTAACGATGTAAAATATTTGCTGATTGTTTTTCCCCTACATTTTGCCGGAAGTTATTAATGGCTCCATCCGTCTAAGTAGACAATGGATGCGCCCGTTTCGGGGGGCACGGACCTGGGCGATGAATATGGAGATCCTGGGCTGCCCAGACATCACAATCCCCCTCTCGGCCTCGCGGATGTGGTCCAAAGGAATGTGAAGCAGTACATTTGGCATTAGCTTGGCTGCAGGAGCTGCCGGGAGGTGACGTGACACGTCATCCAACCACCTTAGGGGCTCCACTCCGGATTTGTGTAGAGTTTACTCCTTAGCCTTCTCTTCTCCCAAACATGCCCACAAGGCAGTGGGATCTGTAACCCTGGATAGGGGCCCATACCGGGTACTGTCAGCCGGAGCCAGCTGAGCCCGGGACTCGTGTAAGGCAGAGCTGTCACACCCCGTAGTAATGACATATGGAGCCACTACCCACTACCCAACAGAAGTTATTATCAGCATAAATATAAAGGAGTCAAAAATACAAGACTATAACAAGTGGCTAAATTATTGGCTGAAAAGTGCTAGTGTATGAAAAAACTGCACAAGGATACCTGAGTTGTCAATAATAGTGAATATGATTCAAAATGAGGTCTGAGTATCGTCATGCAGTGTCAAAATATGGGCAGTTGTAGACAGGCATCAATATATAGCTAAGCTGATTTTTCTTTTCATTAATTTTATTCCCACCCAATGAAACAAACCCAGTGGGATTTTGTATAACCCATGAAATATAACACAATTTGTGGGATGAGATAGTGAGCCTCTGCCAACAGTTGGTTTTCTTTAGAACACTGATTAGTTGTACTTAAGATATGACAATTAAAAACAGGTAACAAATAGATATACACTTGATTTCTGAAACTAAAGAGCTGAATAATAAACCGATTAGAGAAAATAATGTTTGTTAAATCAGAGACCAAGTGGCTGTATTTAAGACACTAATGAGATTCTTATTTCAACATTGAACCCTGCAAAACTGTTTTCCTAGCTCCAGGACAGATAATGAGGGGAAATGGATGGATTAGATATAATTGCTTTACACAGAGGGAGATGAATATTTTTAATTGGCTGCCAGAAAGGCTGAGTAGCTTAGTCATTTCTCTATGGATTTGGAAAGGCATTTGATGAGAGAATGAATAGAAGAATATCAATAATAATCTATGTTCTCGTTTTTGAATTATGGAGAAGATGAAAATGGGCCAAAAGCGACTTTTTACAGTTCTATATTTGTTCTGTTATTCCTATTTCACTGTTCTCTTTTGACTTTCTAGTAATATCAAAGGAAGCAAATTACTTGATGCAAATTCAATGTTGGATATGTTATTGTATGTATGTTGCAAGTTACGCATATAGAATAGTTTCCAGACTGTTGAACGTTGATGCTTTTCTACAACTATCTTCTGTCAACAAGTAAATGTGCCAACTGTATGGCAAAATATTTAGCATGGGCAATTCTGGATTATAATAGTTAAATATTTTTCATTAATATTTTAATGAACATTATTTATTATTCTTAATCTGTGTAATATCGGCCATTGCAAAGGTAATTTGGCTTGTTTAAGAACTAGTGCGATATATACTGCATGTTAGTAAAGATTTTGTCCAACTTATATACAATATATTTCCTTGCAATTTAGTCACAATACTAATGTTTACTACATTTTTCAAGATGAAATATAAGGTGGAATTGTCTTATTAACAAATATTCCATTCTGCAAAGCCAATTTTGCAATTGGAGTTTTAATCTTTAACTGTTGTTGAAATTGTGATCTTCAAGGAGTCGTTTTCATTAGAAACTAATGCAACATCAAGTTTTTACTATAGAAGTAATATACAAAATGCTGGAGGAACTCAGCAGGCCAGGTAGGCATCTGTGAAAAAGAGTAAACAGTTTATTATTTAGATCTTATAGAATGTAGAACATAGAACATAGAATAGTACAGCACAGTACAGGCCCTTCGGCCCACAATGTTGTGCCAACCCTCAGACCCTGCCTCCTATATAACCCCCGACCTTAAATTCCTCCATATACCTGTCCAGTAGTCTCTTAAACTTCACTAGTGTATCTGCCTCCACCACTGACTCAGGCAGTGCATTCCACGCACCAACCACTCTCTGAGTAAAAAACCTTCCTCTAATATCCCCCTTGAACTTCCCACCCCTTACCTTAAAGCCATGTCCTCTTGTATTGAGCAGTGGTGCCCTGGGGAAGAGGTGCTGGCTATCCACTCTATCTATTCCTCTTATTATCCTGTACACTTCTATCATGTCTCCTCTCATCCTCCTTCTCTCCAAAGAAAGAAGCCCTAGCTCCCTTAATTTCTGATCATAATGCATACTCTCTAAACCAGGCAGCATCCTGGTAAATCTCCTCTGTACCCTTTCCAATACTTCCACATCCTTCCTATAGTGAGGTGACCAGAACAGGCCACAGTACTCCAAGTGTGGCCTAACCAGAGTTTTATAGAGCTGCATCATTACATCGTCACTCTTAAACTCTATCCCGCGACTTATGAAAGCTAACACCTCATAAGCTTTCTTAACTACCCTATCCACCTGTGAGGCAACTTTCAGGGATCTGTGGACATATACTCCCAGATCCCTCTGCTCCTCCACACTACCAAGTATCCTGCCATTTACTTTGTACTCTGCCTTGGAGTTTGTCCTTCCAAAGTGTACTACCTCACACTTCTCCGGGTTGAACTCCATCTGCCACTTCTCAGCCCACTTCTGCATCCTATCAATGTCTCTCTGCAATCTTCGACAATCCTCTACACTATCTACAACACCACCAACCTTTGTGTCATCTGCAAACTTGGCAACCCACCCTTCTACCCCCACATCCAGGTGGTTAATAAAAATCACGAAAAGTAGAGGTCCCAGGTCTTCATCAGGACACTTCTGATTTTAGGCCCAAAATGTCGACTGTTCACTCTTTTCCATGGATGCTGCCTGGCCTTCTGAGCTCCTCCAGCATCTTGTGTGAATTACTTTGATTTCCAGCATCTGTAGATTTTCTCTTGTTTGTGTTTTGACTATAGACCCCATTTATTATTTGAAAGTTGTTACATCCTTTCATTCCTAAGCAGATCGTGCCAACATCATCCAGAAACCTTTGCTAATTTGAGAGATACAACACAGGTGATAACCAACTAGCTCTTCTTTTCAGGATCCATTTGTTTGTATATTAGTCTGCCCATTGATGTTACGGCCTAATTAGTAATAGGATACTAAATAGCATGCAACAATTGAATTAGCGTTGATTGCATTTTCAGAAGAAACAACCTTGGATCAAAGTCCAACAATACAATTAATGAAATTGTTGAACCTAAACTACAAAACATAAGTAAAAATACCTAAAAATAAAATAAAACAATTTATCTTGTTTAATAATTATAAGTAATTGTTTCGAGCAATTAAAGTCCATTTGTATCTCGGTATTTCTGCAAACAAATGGCTGATGTAAAGGTTAGTTCTGTTTCTCTTCCCACAGATGCAAACTGACCTGTAGATCACTTACAGCATTTTCAGTTTTTTTAAAAATTTGATTTTCACTTTATTGTTACAACCATTTACTATATTTTATTGATGATTTAAGTGGTTTAAATTGATGATTTAAGTCTTGATTGTTAGATAAAAGTTAGAAAGAAAAATGTTGTATGTATACAACTTTTATTTTCTGGAGAATGTCCCAAAATACTTTATTACCAATAATAAATTTGTCAAGTACTTAATATTACAATGCAGGATAGAAAAACTGCCTGTGTTTTTTGGCTTGTTATAATCATAGAAATAGGTGTGAAATAATGATATCTAACTTTCCCTATTAATGTTGCTTGAGGAACATGAGTATAATGCCCAGTACAATATAGAGGAGTGCTCTGCAGTTCTTGTAATTGTACTGGGATCGTTTGCATCGACCTTTGAGGACAGATGCTTCAGTTGATACTTCATTTGAAAGTTGGTGCCTCCAAAAAGGTCAGCTATTTCTTGTGTCCTTATGTGTTCATGTCTTTACGGTGGGAGCTAAAACAAAAACTTAAAAACTCAGAGTTGAGTATGTTTAACTGGATTGATTGCATTTTATGCTTGTGTTTTACCATCTTTAAAAGTGACATTATTTAGATCTGACTCATAGACTCAGAGTGTTAGTGTAATTTGCAAGCTCCCATGTGCTTCTGTTAAATCTGGCAGAGTGAATTGGGTGTGAATCTGACTGGGAAAAGAAATGAAACATTTTGATTCATCCCTCATTTGTTAGGAGCCTGGCTATGGATGGAACCTTGCTTTTAAGAACATAAGATGTAGGAATATTATTAGGTTACTTGGCCAATCAAGTCAACTTCACCAAGAAATCATGGCAGAGTATTTTTAAACCCCATTCTGCTACTTTTTTCCCATAATCCTTAACCCCTTTATCATTTAAGAACCTATCAATCTCTGCCTTAAATACACTCAAACACATGACCTCCAAAGCCCTCAATAGCAACATTCCACAGATTCACCACTGAAGAAATTTCTCCTCATAGTGGTTTTAAAGGGACATCCCTTTATTCTGAGGCTGTGCCCTTGGATCCTAGTCTCCCTAGCTAATGGAAACATCTTCTCCATATTCACTTTCTCAAAGCCTTTTAGTATCCAATAGGTTTCAGTAATAGGTTTTAGGATTGGAGCACGTGCTGTGATGACTGTAGAATGCTGCTTCTGTGTTAATTTTACTGTTTGTGTTTAATGTATTATATTCTTTTAACTACATCAAAAGTTGTAATAATTTATATCATTACAATTAATATAATAGTTATGCTTCGTATTCAAAGTTGCTACTTATGGTACAGGTATTATGAAAATATATGCTACTTCTCCCTATGACTCCACAGGGATATATAATAAATGTGAGGGGCTTTAACTTGGTCGCTCCTCTAACTGTAACACCAGTAAACAGGAGGAACTTAGAAGCATTGATGTACAGAAGGATCCATGAGTTTAAGTTCAAAGATTCTTGAATGTAACAACTCGTGATGGGTGTGGCAAGGAAGACACATGGCATAGTTGCTTTCACAAATTAAGATGTTGAATATAAAAGTTAGGAAATTGTGATGGAGCAGTGTAAAACTTTATTTAGTTAGGTTGTAATCTGGAGAGTTGTGTGGTTCCCTATAGGGACAATGTGGAGGCTTTAGTGAAGGTGTGGAAGAGGTTTGCCGGTATGTTGCCTAGATTGGAAGGTATAAGATACAGGAGCAAAATTAGGACATTTGGTCCATCAAATCTACACCGCCATTTCATCATGGTTGATCCATTTCCGTCTCAAACCCAATCTCCTCGTTAACCCTTCATGCCCTGACTAATGACGAATCTATCAACGTCTGCCTTCAGTATACCCAATGACTTGGCCTCCATAGCTGCCTGTGGCAATGAATTTTACAGATTCACTACTCTCTACCCAAAGATATTCCTCCCATCTCCATTATAAATGGATGTCCCTCTATTCTGAGGCTGTGTCCTTTGCTCTTTGACTCACCCCTTGCAGGAAACATCCTCTCTACATCCACTCTATCAAAGCCTTTCAACATTCAATAGATTTTAATGAGATTTCCCCCCCCCCACCCATTCTTCTGAATTCTAGTGAATACAGTATAGGCCCAGAGCCATCATACACTCCTCATATGAAAAACCCTCCAATCCTAGAACATTTTCATGAACCTCCTTTGAAATATTTCCAATTTCATCATATCCTTTCTTAGATAAGGGATACAAAACTGCCACAATACTCCGAGTGAGACCTCACCAGTGCCTATAAAGCCTCAACATTACATCCTTGCTTTTTTATTCTAACCCTCTTGAAATGAATGCTAACATCATATTTGTCTTCCTTTCCAAAGACTCAGCCTGCAAATTAACCTTGAGGGAATCCTACATGAGGACTTCCAAGTCCCTTTGCACCTCAGATTTTTGTATTTCTCTCCATTTAGAAAATAGTCTACACTTATTTTTCCACCAAAGTACATAACCATACACTTCCCGACACTATATTCCATCTGCCACTTCTTTGCCCATTCTCCTAATCTAAGTCCTTCTGTTGCCTCTCTGCCTCCTCAGAAACACCTGCCCCTCCACCTATCTTTGTATCATCTGCAAACTTGTCACAAAGCCACCGATTCCATCATTGAAGTCGTTGGCATATAATGTAAAAAGGATCAGTCCCAACACAGAAACCTGTGGATCACCACTTGTCACCAGCAGCCAACCAGAAGAGTCTCCCTTTATTCCCATTCTATGCCTCCTGCCAATCAGCCAGTATATCCATTCTAGTATCTTTCCTGTAATATGCAAGGATTCTTAACTTGTTAAGCAATTTCATGTGTGGCACTTTGTCAAAGGCCTTCTGAAAATCCAAGTTCACAACATCCACCATTTCTCCTTTGTCTATCCCGTCTGTTATTTCCTCAACGAATTCCGACAGATTTGTCAGGGAAGATTTCCCTTTAAGGAAACCATGCTAAATTTGGCCTACTTTATCATGTGCCACCAAGTACGCTGCAGCCTCATCTGTAATAATGGACTCCAACATCTTCCCAACCATTGAAGTCAGGCTAATTGGCCTATAATTTCCTTTTTTCTCTTCCATCCGTACTTAAAAGATGGAGTGATATTTGTAATTTTCCAGCCCTACAGAACCATTCCAGAATATAGTGAATCTTGTAAAATCATTATTAATGTGTCCATAATCTCTCCCGCCACTTCTTTCAGAACCCTGAGGTACAGTCCATCTGGTCCAAGTGATTTATCTACCTTCAGACCTTTCAGTTTCCCAAGCACCTTCTCCCTAATAGTGGCAACTTCATTCACTTCTGCCCCTGACACTCTCAAACTTCCGGCTTACTGCTAGTGTCTTACACAGTAAAGACTGATGGAAAGTATTTATTCAGTTTGTCCGCCATTGCTACCTCTCCAGCACAATTTTCCAGCAGTCTGATATCTACTCTCACCTCTCTTTTACTCATTATATATCTGAAGAATCTTCTGGTATCTTCTTTAATATTATTGGCTGCCTTACTTTGATATTCCATCTTTTCCTTCTTTCTGACCTCTTCTGTTTTTCAAAAGCTTCAAAATCCTCTAACTTCCCACTAGTTTTTGCCCAATTACATGCTCTCTTTTTGGCTTTTATCTTGACTTTGACTTCTCTTGTCAACCACAATTATGTCATCCTATCTTTAGAATACTTATTTTTCCTTGGGATGTATCTATTAGTTACAAGTTACAAATCTAGTTACACTTAGATTTTTTCCTCTCGAGTGCTGGAGGCTGAGAAGTGGCCTGGTACAAGTATATAAAATGCTAATAGGCACAGTTAGTCAGAGACCTTTTCCCAGTGTATGGCCTTAAGGAAGGTTTAAAAGATATGTGTGAATCAAGTTTTTTTTCCAAAGTGTTGCAGATGTCTGGAACGCCCTGCCAGAGGCAATGGCTGAAACAAATATGATGGTGATGTTTCAGACATATTCAGACAACACATCAGCAGCCAGGGGACAGAGGGGTATAGGTCCTATCAGACAGATGGGATTAGATTAGATTAGTATCATGGTCAGTGCAGACATGGCGGGCCAAATGATCTATTTGTTTTTGCCTAACTTTTCTAGGTCCTATCTTTTTCCTGCAAAGCAACTACTATCTCAGGTAGTCAAGTATTTAAGTGGTTTACCCAAGAAATAAATCTGTAGTGCGGGCTGCATTCAATGCTTTGTCATTTTAGCAAAAGATTGCTTGCTTTTCATCATCTGCCATTCATTTTCTGCAGTTTAAAATTCTGTATTTGTAGTCATGAGGTGTCTTTAAATACTGGCATCAACATTTACGCAGCTACAGAAGCAGTGAGAAGATTGAAACCCATCCTGAGTGTTACTAGGGCCAAGACCTGCAGTACGCCATTTGGTGAACAATAGCTTGTGTTCATTTTCCTTACTCAATTATTGTTTCTCTTCAGCTCTGTAACCATGGGAATATATTGTTTTGATTAAATTAGACAAATGATTAGACATCTCTGATGTTCCCTGAATGTAATGCTTTTGATTTTAGGAGCAAACTATTACATTCAGTTCAATCCATATGTTCTAATCTATGGATATGTTAATTATGTGCAAAATATATCTGTGTCTATATTTAGTAAGTAGATAATGGGTATAGAAGCCTGAAATTCCACACTATGAGGTTCAAAAACATTACTTTCCTTCAGCCATTCAGTTCTTGGACCAACCAGCAAGATCCGTATCATTACTTTTTAGAAACACTATGAAAACTTTGCACTAAAGTGGACTTTATATTTTGTTCCAATAGTGTTTTCTTGTAAAAATTGTGTATAATTTATATATTTTTTTCAAATATTGATTATATGATGCTGTGTGCCTTTGATGCTTTTGGACGTAAATTTTTCATTGCAGAGTAGCACACACAAAATGCAGGAGGAACTCAGCAGGTTGTAACAGTTGACATTTCAGGCTGAGACCCTTCATTTGGACAGGAAATGAAGGGGTTAGAAGCCAAAATAAGAAGATGGGTGGGAGGGGAAGGAGTGCAAGCTGGAAGGTGGCAGGTGAACACAGGTGAGGAGGATGGTAGGTTGGTGGGAGATGAGGGATGAAGTGAGAAGCTGGGAGGTGGTAGGTTGAAAGTTAAAGAGCTGAAGAAGAAGGAATCTGACAGGAGAGCAGAGCTGTACATGGGAGAAAGGGAAGGAAGAGGAGCACCAGTGAGAGGTAATAGGCAGGTGAGGAAAAGAGAAGGGGTAAGAGGGGAGCCAGGATGATGAATGGAAAAGGAGAGAAGGGGGAAGGGGGCAGAAATTGTTGTGATTTGGAGAAATCAATATTTATGCTGTCAGGTTGGGGGCTACCCAAACAGAATATGAGGTGCTTCTCCTCCAACCTGAGAGTGGCCTCATCGTTGCAGGAGAGGAAACCATGGAACAACATGTCAATATGGGTAGTGGAATTAAAATGGCTGGCCACTGGGAAATTCTCTCTGTTGCAAATGGAGTGTAAGTGTTCAGCAACTTGTCCTCTAATCTACTGCCGCTGTGTTGCACATAAATCTGAAAGCAATGCTCTAAATGGGACTGCATAACTACGTTATAATGGCATGAAAAGTGCCATCTCTCATGTCCTAATGCTGTGTTGAAATGTTTTTATCTTTGAACTATAATCTTCAATTGCAAGGATCCCTGTAGAACGTTGTCAAGTTTCCCCACATAACATCACACTGCATTTGCTTCAGCGTGTGTTTTTGGTTTGATCTATGTATGAAATCTCAGCCATTGGCAGTAAGCCTCAAAACTTCAATCTTGGCAGCCAGCCCCTAAACGACATACAAGAAAGCAAACAACATTCTTCCAAATACTACTTAAGGATTAGATGTTGCAATGATGAGAGGGTGTGGCAGTGTACCTAAGGAACAGAGGAGCCCATGCATGCTGTGTAGAAGTCCAGCGATGACATGCATTTTGTGCAATGGTGCTTCAGAGATCCTCCAAGCACTCTTAGCAGTTGTCAAGAAGTAGTATTGCATGCATACAGCTTATGATCATTAGTTCTTTGGGAAAGTTTGCAATCTCAAGCAGTCCCTGTGCTTGCTCTATCTGCCACTATGAACTAAAGTGTATTGCACTCGAATGTGGTGTTGAGTTGACCACCCCAATGCTGTTGTGATCAACATCCTGGAATAATGCTCCAACTAGAAAGGTGATCTTCAGAAGCAAAGCATTTCAGGCATAATGCGAGGCTGTACTTAAGGGCGTTGAAGGACAAAGATCTCAGGGAGGACAAGTAATTCAGTATGAGGTGTGCTTTTACAAAGCAGGGTTTCTGGTGAAACAGAGCTCATAAGTGACAGTTGTTCTGTGAAGAAATAGAACTGTAAATTTTCAGTGATATGAGGTTAGAAAATCACACAAGATAGGAATGTTGAGGGCTGCTAATGCCATTTGAGGAAGTATTTCTCTTGGAAGACAGGTTCCAATACAAATGAAAACCACGCAAAAATATAAAGTGGCCAAATTTTCTAACGGATGATAAAATACCCAGAAATATGCACAGCATCGCATTACCCTCAGAATACCTACTTTTTGCTTTCATGCTGTCTCTTTTAAAGTGGTACAAAAGCATTGCTGACTCAGAACTTCGTAAAACTTCCTCACTGTTGATTTTCACCACCCCTTGAAATGGTTTTAATATTTTTGTTGTTTTGTTACATTGCCAGGTAAGTAATTTATGTTCCTTGTCAGCAATCTAACAGCCTGTGCCTCATTATTATAAGTCACAGTAAGTTAACTCATCTCCCTTAGATTCAGGTGGATGACTTTCAATTCCCCACTTTATATGTCACCTCTCACAGTTTTGCCCTCCTCCTTAGATGGTCTACATTAGTCAACTCCTGTCCCAACTGGACAACTTATTCTTCCCTGAGCTCATTACACCTGTAGTAAAGATATTATTCATCCAAGTCAGAAAATTCTGAAGCCCTGTTACGGATCCTTGGAGAGCACAAGTTGTCATATCCTTTGTATTTAGGAACTTTCTCCCTACCTGCTCTTTCTCTTTTTGTTTCTGACCAATTGCCATCATATGTCACCAGATGACCTTCAGTTCTACATTTTTTTAAATAATCTGATGAGTGAGACATTATTAAATTTATTCAGTCAATCTATATAGCCCATAGAGACAGATGCCTGCCCACCACAGCAATGACATCTACAAAAACTTCATCTACACTTATCAAACATGGTGTTCCCTTCACAAATCCTCACTGACTTGTTCCTGGGTGGCAAATTCCAAGAACTTAAACCAAGTGATGTTAAACGGACAGGACTGGGTTATTCATAGAACAGTTTATGAATCCAGAGAGGTTTGTAAAATTGATTTGTGGTACTGGTGTTTATAGTCTGCAACTAGTGGTTGCCATGGAGGGACCCATCTGAGGTTAAGTACAGAGTGAGGCAAGCTTAAGCATGATTTTTTCTCTTTGTTACGTACATGTTGGCAACCATCTGCAGAACAGAGTCAGAAAATATAGAATTAGAACATTAAAGTGGATTTATTGTCTGCCAAACAATCTGATAATAATTGGGGAGTATTCCATTCCCTGATTGTAACGGGTTAATACTTTACAGAACATTGTTAACATGAAACTAACCAGGAAGCTCATCAATCATGTGTTCTGCTTAGTGTTTTGTCTATTATTATTTTTTAACAAGCTTTCAAATCAAGTTAGAATTTTTCTGGTAATGACCTCTTGTTTTCTGCCTGTATCTGTTAAGTTCAGGTATTATCATTCATACATTATACTTTGTACTTGAAATACAACAGAAATAGTAATCTTATAAAGTTGTATCAAATTAAATTATTTTCTAAGGAAACTATAATGTTAAGTCATCTAACCCAATAGTGTATTTTGTTAATATATATTTAGTATGAAAGGAAGCTGAAAATTTAGAATTATTTTAATGTCAGTTGATGAATTTTTGACTAAAGCATTTCAGTGAGTCTCCTATAATATATTTGACTGTTATGGTTGTATTGTTGAAATATGTGCCAATGGAGAGACGTGGGAGTTTTGCAATAGTGCTAAATTTGTACAATGAAGAGTACGGTGTTAGGCAGAGATTAATGGTGTGTGAGTAATATGGGTCTGTTGCACTGAAGTTGCATTTTCCAACCTTGACTACCAATGTGTCATCATGAATTCTCATGACACTACTTCCAAATCCTTGGAGCTTCAGTCTCCCGTGATCCCCACTGCTCTTTCAGCATCTGCTGAAGAATGTTCTGGACTCCTCAGATACAACTTGTCCCTCCTACCTTCCATCTTTTGTTAGAAAGTCTTCACTATTTTCTTAGATTAATTTCAATAGATCAATTTTATGTTAGAAGCTGCATTGTTGCATTTAGCAATATGGACTACTTTAACTGGAATATGGCATATTACAACATTGGGCATTCTGTTGGTGCATGCAGCCAAGTAACAAGATGTTTAGCATTGGCTGCATACAGAATTTAATGATCTAGATCAGCTCCTGACCAGCAAACTGTCTGAGCTCGGTGTTACCTCCCTTTGGACCACCTTGATTTTCCCATTCTGGTCCAGAAAACAGTCCTTCTTTGAATGGCTATTTTCCATCTGGTTAGTGAGGCCCTAACAGCTCAGAAATAGTCAGAGTACAAATGGCTGGTGCACTCCCAGAAAAGTTTTGCAAACTAGAGAGCCCATGTTCCCAGTAGTTATTTAAGTCAATAGTTTGTGGATGTCTTTGATATTTGCCCCATTCATAAAAGAGGAACTGTTTAAAGTTTGAAACTAAAACTAAAAAGTTACAATATTTTATTTAAAATAATTAAAGCACTAAATATTTGCACTTACATTAAACACATTGAAAATAACTAAATGAAAGCAAATTTAAAGATCTGCCTACCATTCCACTGGTATCTGATTTCTTTCATTTACTGAATCTACAATGCAGGCAACAGGTATTGCACTGGACTAAATGGGCAGATTTCCCACCCTGCAAAATATCAAACTTGGTAGTGCTACCCCATTAGATTGCAGGATTTGCACCATAAGCTTTCTGGGGTCAAAACTAACCTGAAATAGAATGTTGATTGATATAGACCTATCAGCATTTGACCAGAAGATCTGTATCATTATAATGAATAGGCAACACAACCTTGGCATGTACTGTACTTTCACTGCAATCAGTGGGAATTGTCTAATCTAACTTGGAAGGTCTTTTCAGACACAACTGTCTCAACAGAAACTCCCCCCTGCCTCAGTTTAGTATCTACTGCAAATTTGCATACTTTTACTGATTTTCTGAATTCAGGGAAAGAACACTGGTTCATCATTTCGCTAGCTTGAAAAGAATCAAAAGAAAATAATTCTTGGTAATTAACACATAATAAACTTCGTAAAATACAGGTGGTGCTCATGAGACCGTCTAATTATATTTCTTTCTCCCATCTCCCAAATCACCCTGTTCCCTTAACTTCATACTTCTTTTCTATTTTTATTTTCAAAGGTTGAATAACACAAGTGTAGTGGCCCCTCTGCAAAGTTTCACTGCTAATATAATGGTTTCTCTGTAGCAGCAATGTTTAGGTTATGACTAGAGATAACATGGCTTTGAAATGTATGTTATCCAATGGGAGAAAGGTTGTTCTTTGTGAGTCCGGAAGAGAGATTTTCATGGTCTTTTGTCGGCGAGAGAAGAAGGAAGACGTGTGGAGAGAGCTGGGAGACCACCGGATGGAGTGGACTGGGAGCGAGGGTCCGAAGTTCAGCGATGCTCGGAGCAGGTCGATGGTTGATACATAGCCATAGCAGTGAGCTCCAACGTGCACTTTTGACTTTTTCCTTAAAATGGGCCCTTCTACTTTTTATTTTCTTTGTTAGCCCTCTATCCAGATTAAGACTTATAAAGTTCAATTACTTAATCATCACTACCTTACTTTCCATTTTTATATTTTCTATTTATGATCTATAATTTAAATTTTTAATATTTACTATCAATTTGTAATCCAGGGAGCGGGAAGCACAGAATCAAATATCGCTATGATTGTACATTTTAGTATCAATTGTTTGGCGACAACAAAGTATAAAGTATAATTGCATATGGTGTAATGTCGGATATTTTGTGGTGTGGATTTGTAATACGGCAACACATCACATAGCATCCACACAAACGAGATTTCTCAGCTTGGCGGTGCCAGAAGTTGTTTTCCCCTAGACGAACACGTGCTCGCTGAACCTAAGGGTTACAATTGTGGGGCTCGACCGGGCTGACAAATGCAATGGGCCTCAACCCGGAGCCCTGATCCTGATACAGAACATCCCCTAAACCCTCTTGGCTGGCATCTGTGTGCAGTACATATGGCAATCGGGGGTCCACAAAAGCCAGCGCCAGTGCTTGGGTCAACAGCTTCTTCAATGACTGAAAGGCCTCTTCACGGTTTACATCCCACCTTGGTGTGGAGCTCCAATGGTTTAAAATACTCTCCACCCTGCTGTCCTTTTTTCCCTTCCCTTTCTTCCCCAAGGGAGGGTAACCGCACAAAAGCTGATTCAAAGGGTGACTCACTTTCATGTAGACTTGCACAAACCTCCAATAGTAACCACAGAACCTGAGGAACGAGCGCAGAGTGCTCACAGTCTGGGGTCTTTGCCAAGTGGTAACTGCCTCTATCTTAGCTAGATGAGTAGCTACTCCATTTTATGAGACTATGTGCCGAACAAAGCTAACAGACGCTTGGCAGAACTGGCACTTGTCCAGGGAAAGTTTTAACCCTTCAGCTTTCAGGCGACCCAGCACCTTCAGCAGCTTCGCTTCATGTTCTTCCAAGGTGGAACCAAACACTATAAGGTCATCCAAATATACCAACACCTGAAGCAAATTCATATCCCCCACCATCTTCTCCATGACCCACTGGAAGGTTGCAGGAGCTACTGATATGCCCTGGGGCATCCTTTCGAACTGGAGGAATCCCAGGGGAACATATAAAGGCCATCTTCTCTTTGTCAGCCTCACTCGTGGGGATCTGGTAATATCCACTCCTGAAGTCCAGCACACTGAACCAGTTCACACCACTCAGACAGGCCAGCACATCTTCGACCCTCAGGACCATATACTGGTCAGGGACAGTACGCCTGCTCAGAGTCCGATAGTCTGCACCCATTTGTACCTTCCCGTTCTTCTTCCAAGCCACTACTATTGGGGACACATAGGGGCTTTGGGACTCAGTGATGATCTCAACTTCCCTCAACTTACACAAATGCTGCCGCACTTCTTCCACATCTGCAGGGGCCAGTCGCCGTGACCTCTTTCTAAACGGGGTGTCCTTGGTCACCCGGATAGTGTGATAAGTGCTCTTGGAACAACCCACATCAAACTCGCCAGTGGAAAAGACACCTTCCAACTTCAACATCTTCTCTACCAGCCTCCTTTTCCAACCCAGCGGCACCAGGGAGTCCCCAAAGTTGAATGACTCAGCAGTCAACTTTCCTCCCTTTTCCAATAGTTTCTCCCCAGTGTGCCTCACAGGGGCACTGGACATTACGGTCACTGGGAACAGGTGTGCCAGGGGCAACCCCTGCTTGAAGGTGAGCTCGCTTTTCGTAGTGTTCCTGACAGTCACTGCCATCTTGCTCACCTGTACAACCAAGGGCTTCTGCAGCTCGGGCCTCACCAGTACCCCAGCAAGAAATCCCGACTCCCCCTCGAGGTCTTCTGGAGCATCCACTAAGAGGACCTCTCCCTCAGGCACTCCGGGAAATTTGGGGGTCTCCATCACTCTTACTACCTCCCTGGGCCGGACCACCAGTGGCTTAGACTGGGTGAACCACACAGTCCCTCGTTTAAATTCGGTATCAGGCCCAATGCAGCCATGCACTTCACAAAAGCAGCTCGAAACACTGGGTGCATGAACAATGCCTCCAGAAAGCTCTCCCCAGCTTTCTCCTTGTAGGCCCCCATAAGCCTCCTCACAAGAGGGGTGTTGGTTCCCACCAGAATTGAAACATCACCCTTCTCAACGGGGTCTGGACAAGCCAACACTAATGTATCAAGGACCTCAGACACTCCCACATCGTCCTCCAAGAACTCCAGCTTCACTGAAGAATAACCTGCGAATGGATAATCACCGGCACTGAGACCCCAGACCTCCAGTGCTCTGAATGGGGTCAAGGGCAAATGCTTCAGATACTGGTTGTCAAACAAACGGTACAAC